>NC_082712.1:135175371-136415371 GCF_030144855.1 Hypanus sabinus | reverse complement strand
CTGGTTAATCCGGAATTGCTGCAAATAATGTAACTAACATGGAAAGTCAAATAACTTAGCACAGAAGGTAATTCACGAATCCTGTTGTAAAATGTGTAGGTTTCAAACTTGTACTCCTTCAAATTGCTTGTATTATCTTAAATTTGATCAGACATTTAAATTTTCTGCACTTCATCATGCATTTTGCTCTAAAATTGATGACCACAAGAAATCTGGATTTAGTAATTTTCTATTGTCTGTTTCTCATTAAATTACTCTAACTACTTTTGTCATCATTTTACCAAATCTACTTTTTTTATCTGCTATTTTGGTCATCTGCTCTAGTGCTTCTACAATTGTGTTTTTTAAATCCCAATGATAAACTTTTCTACATTATAGTAGTGACAGTTCTTGTTAAGTATTGACTCTTCAGGGTTTGGGTTATCTAAAAGCACGACATAACTGCAAGTCTTTCCTTCACTGACTACATTAATAATGTAATATAATCGCAAGTAGTTACTACTTTTGTTGCTCTGTAAAATAGGGAATAGTGATTGAGAAATAAAGAAAACAGTGTTCACTGTCAACAGATTAGGGTACCACAGAGAGCGTCCATTTCACCTGAACCACTATGCATCTTGAACAAATCAACCTGGTAAAATTAGTTTTCCAAGAAGCACAGTTAACCGCAAAGTTATTTCCATTTTAATTCTTCAATTTATACGCCCATTAGTAGAATATGAACTCCCTGTAATATAATTGTAGTCTTTGGAAAAACAGCTAGCAGATCCATATCATTTAGTCCGCATCAATTAGTCATTAGTCACTTAGTCACATCAGTGCACCAGTTCAAATGCTCAATTGTCCTTGAAGAATTTTCAGTGGCACCCTTCATCCTCCCACTATCAAAGTCACCGTTCAATGTGCCAGTTTTTCAGAATGAGTCTTGCATGTTAATATAGGGGTGATTTAATTTAAATTTCAAATTTAAAATGTATAGAGATTTGCTGGTAAAGTGCCGACATGAGGTGGGAATAACCAGAAATGAAAAGAAAAAGTATTATTTCTGAGGAAATCCACATCTTACCCCAGCATCTGACACAAACTGGTCCACAAATTGCCACTTCAAAGTCTCCTCAGAAGAACTAAACAGAAAATAAATGACATTTAACAGATCATGTCCTTAGCATGGTATTGCAGTACTTTTCTCACAATCATCACATCAATTAGTCAGTGCATGAAGGAAAAGTCATCTGTGTAATTTCTCCCAAAATTTGAGAGAAAGCTATTGCTATCTTGTTAACAACAGCAACTGAAAAGCATGGTTCACTGGATTTCTTGTCAACCTACCCAACAGTGCAAAAGTAAGAAAATCAATTCTGATACAAATCTGCTAAGTAAAATCATCTTTAGTTCTAGGATGCATTAAACACACTGGGAATCGAATATTGATCATTAGCTTAACAATCTTCAGTGAGCAAATGTGATGAATCGCATTTTGTGGAAACACCATCATGTTGTACTGTTACATATCCCGTAACTGGATAACTTACCAGCAAAGATAGAGAGGTCCGTTGAAGTCTGATGTCACTATGTCACTATTTTCAAAAGTTTTTATTTATAAAGGGACACAGGTAATTCGTGAATTACCGGGACACATTTCCCAGGTGGAACGTGCAATTCGGCACATTTCTCTCTCTCTCTCTCTTCCTGGGTCTACTGACCCCCCCCCCCCCCACCTCGACGGGTGCTCTTGCGATTCTCACAAAGGAGGGGGCTGGGATCATAACAGTACTAACCAACAAAAAGAGAACGCCTCTAAAAATGAACTCAGTATATAGCATATCAAAGAATATTCTCAAGTATGATCCTGGTGTTCAGATCATGTATGTACCTTAACCACAATTCTATAACGTAATCAAAATCTGCTTGTAATTGCAGATTGCTTAGGTCAACTTAGCCAAAATTACACTGTGATGACAATATGCTAGGAATGCAAAGTTGAACCATTTAAAATCTGTAACTCCCTATTGCAAGCTTGGCTTGAAGAAGCAAGTGGAAATTTGACATTTAATTGAACGACACTTAAAAATAAACGCCTGGAAATGAAGACAGATTGTTCCGTCCGCCACAGTAGCGTGGTAGTTAGTGTGCAGCTATGACAGCTCAGGGGGTCGGAGTTTGGAGTTCAATTCCAAGGCCATCTGTAAGGAACTTGTTGTCCTCCCTGTGAATGCACAGGTTTCCTCCAACTGCTCAGGTTCCCTCCCACATTCCAACGGCGTACCGGTTAGTAGCTTACGTGGTCAGTGTAAATTGTTCTGTGATTAGGATACAGTGCCTTGAAAACAGTATTCAGCCCCCAACCCTTTGTTCACATAATTGAATAGGGACGGCACAGTATTAGATTTACTCCACATTTACCACTTAGCGCTGAGGTCAGAAAGTTCCACTTTAGTCTCATCCAACCACAAGAATCTTCTTCCACGTCTTTACAGTATCTTCTAAGCAATGCTTCACAAAGTACTTACAGGCAACGATATGCTTTTATTTAGCAGTACGTGAGCCATAAGACTAATACTGCATATCAGCCAGTAACACTATCCCTACTATAAAATATGGTGGAAGTAGCATTGTGCTATGGGGATGCTTTTCAGCTGCAGAAACTGGAAATCTGGTCAGGATTGATAAGATGAATGCTGCTAAATACAGAGAGATCCTGGATAAAAGCCTACGAGCCTCTGCCAGAATGCTTAAACTGGGGAGGAATTTCATCTTTCAGATGGACAATGACCCAAAGCACACTGACAGAGCAACTATGGAATGGTTTCAAATGAAGAAAATTGATGTCCTCGTGTGACCCAGTCAGAGTGCTGACCTTAACCCAATTGAAGAGCTCTGACAGGACGTCAAGATTGCTGTTCAATGCCACTCCCCAGCTAACCTGGCTCAGCTTGAGCAATTTTGTAAGGAACTGGCAAATCTTGCTCCATCACATTGTGCAAAGCTAATAGAGACTTATCCAAAAAGACTACTGTCTGTAACAAAGGGTCCAGTCCTGATGAACTGTACTCTTCTCCATAGATGCTGCCTGGCCTGCTGAGTTCCTCCAGCATTTTGTGTGCGTTGCTTGGATTTCCAGCATCTGCAGATTTTCTCTTGTTTGCGACTGTCTGTAATAGCTGGAATAGGTGGCTCAACTAAGTCCCAATCAAAGAGGAATGAATACTGGTCCAACCATATAGATGGCATGACAGAGAAGTGCACCTTCTACTTCCACTTTTGCACGTGCCCTTCGCCCTCACCAATTTTTAAACAATATACCACAGAAAGCATCCTATCCAGATGCATCACCTGCTCCATACATGACGGTGAGAAACTGCAAAGTGTTGTGGCCACAACACAGCACATCACAGAAACCAGCCTCCCCCCCATGCTTTCTGTCTCCACCTCTCAATCCCTCGGTAAAGCCGGCAACAGAATCAAAGACCCCAGCCAAACCAGCCATTTGCCCCTCACTCCCATCCCCCAGGTTGCTGAAGCTTCAGCATTCTGCGCCACACATTACAAGGAGACATTGGAGAGTGTGTACAAGAGAGTGATTTCAGAAGAAGCAAGTGGGAGCAATCGGGAAATTCTGCACACCACAGCTCCTGAGAAAATGTTGGATTATGCATATTTAGGCACTTGGCAACACCCAATAAAAAGAAGTTCGGTTTAAATGGAGCAGGCATTGTGTGAGTGGGCCATTGTTAGAGTGAGGAGTTCTGACTTTGGCTAGGAAAGTCTTCAGCAAGAAGAGGCTGCGGGTAAATCTTTTGCTGAATTTTTCGTTCTCCCTTTCTTATTCACAGTTAAAGCTGTGGGAACGCCAGGCAGAATAGTGAAGTGTTCATCTTTTGGCATGTGGGAAGGTAGGGAGGCAAGAAACACATCCAGCCGTAGCTTCTTGCAGACCAGGTTAACGAATTGGAGCTGGATGAACTCTGGATCATTCAGGAGGTTGAGGGGTTGATTGACAGGGAGGTAGTTACATCCAAGGTGCAGGATACAAGTAACAGGGTGACTATCAGGAGGGGGAGCAGTGTAGAGTACCCCTATGGGCATTCCCCTCAATAACCGGTATACAGTACTGCTGGAGGGTGGGGGATGACCTAGGAGTGGACAGCAACAGTGGCCAGGTTACTCCAGAGAAGGAGAAGGAGAATCCCAAGAGCTTCTACAGATCTATCAAGAGCAAAAGGAGAGCAAGGGACAGAACTGGTCCTCTTGAAGATCAGAGTTGTCAGCTATGCATGGAGCCAAAAGAGATGAGGGAGATCTTAAATGTTTTTTTTTGCATCTGTATTTACCAAGCTGATAGACACAGAATCCATGGAAGCAAGGCAAAACAGCAGCAAAGTCATGCAACATACACAGATTACAGAGGAGGAGGTGTTTGCTGTTTGGAGGCAAGTTAGGGTAGAAAATCCCCAAGGCCTGACAAGGTGTCTTGGACCTTGTGGGAGGCAAGTTCAGAAAATGCAGAGATATCTGAAACATCCTTAGCAATGGGTGAGGTGTCGTAGGATTGGAGATAGCTAATGTTTTGTTGTTTAAAAAAGGCTCCAAAAATAAGCCGGGAAATAATAGGCTGGTAAGATTGACATCAGTAAGTTATTGGAAGCTATTCTAAGGGACTGGTATATAAGTATTTTGACAGACAGGGACTGATTAGGGAAAGACAATTTGGGCCTGTTCTAGGTAGGTTGTGTGAAACCAACGTTACAGACTCTTTCAAGGAAGTTACCCATAAAGTTGATGAAGGTAAAGCAGTGGATGCCGTCTAAATAAACTTTAACAAGACCTTTTATAAATACTCACATGGGAGACTAGTCTAGAAGGTTCGTTCTCTTGGTATTCAGGATGAGGTAGTAAATTGGATTAGATGTTGGCTTTGTGGGAGAAGTCAAAGAGTGGTAGTAGAGGGTTGCCTCTCTGACTGGAAGTCTGTGACCAGTGGTGTGCCACAGGGATTGGTGCTGGGTCCATTGTTGTTTGTCATCTATATCAATGATCTGGACGATAATGTAGTAAACTGGTTTCACAGATTTGCAGATAACACCAAGATTGGGGGTGTAGCAAGCAGAGAGGAATGGTATCAAAGCTTGCAGGGGATCTGGCCCAGTGGAAAAATGAATTGAAAAATGGCAGATAGAATTTAATGCAGGCAAGTGTGAGGTGTAGCACTTTGTGAGGATAAATCAGGATAGGTCGGGGGTCGGCAACCCGCGGCTCCGGAGCCACTTGTGGCTCTTTCACCTCTGTGCTGCGGCTCCCTGTGGCTTTGGGAAATAATTGGCCAGTATTTAATTAAAATGTATTTTATGTTAGTTTGTTAGCTTTTGAAATGTAATTCTAAATTTGAAGATTATGGTGATCTTGTACAATCTAAATAAGACTTTGTGGCGACACATTTCCTGGCACATCCGAAACGGCTCGCAATTAGCCAGCGTTCAGGCTAAGGGAGATAGCCTACGGGGGTTTGTGAGTACGCGTCTTTTGCAGCATCCGCGCCCATGGGGGCTGGGTTGAGGGAGGCTTAAAAGCAAGGCTGTTTAGTTCGAATAAAGTTATTCGACTGCAGTTTACTGACTGCGTGAGCACACCGCTACAACGTGTTTTTATCGCTATTAATACACGTCACCACTGCCAATACCTGACACCCGTCAGTGCGCGATTTCTTTAATTTTTCGATCCAAGGTAAGCCAACTATGGAGAATTCTAAAAACAGAAAAGTGACTGAAGAAAACAGAACGTTTAATGATACGTGGACAGATTCATTTGCTTTCACTGTTGACGAGACTGGTTTACATATGAGATTGCTTAATATGCAATGAGAAACTAGCAAACAACAAAAAGTCAAATGTCGCAAGGCATTTCCAGAATAAACACGCAGCCTTTGCTCAAAAATATCCGGATGGAGATGAGAGAAAAAAAGCCGTTTCGGAACTGATGCGGAAGGTTGATCTGAGCAAAAATCATTTCCAGAAATGGATGAAGTCTGGAAAATCAACGACATATGCTAGTTACATTGCCGCTCAGGAAATAGTCAGGCACGGGAAGCAGTTTACAGATGGTGAATATATAAAAGAATCTTTCATTAAGATTTCAGAACATCTATTCACGGACTTTAAAAACAAGAGTGAAATTGTGCAGAAAATCAGGGATATGCCCCTCTCTGCAAAGACTGTCAAAGACAGAACCATAAAAATGGCAGAAGACATCACAAGACAGCAAATTATAGACATCAATTCAGCTGTGGCCTACTCGATTGCCTGTGACGAGTCTAAAGACAAAGGTGATATTGAACAAATAGCGCTGTTCTGCCAGTATGTAAACTGCCGGGCCACAGGAAGAAATGATTGAGTTGATACCTCTAAAAGGCCAAACACAGGGGGGGAGTACATCTGTGAGGCTGTCTTGAATTGTTTAAGAGCCAAAGGAATAAAGACCACCCATCTGGTGTCAGTAGCTACTGGTGTCAGGGCACCGAATATGACGGGAACGCACCAAGGGATTTGTGGCTTTACTGCAGAAGTCGCTGGACAGAAAGCTGCTGACTTTTCACTGCATCTTGCACCAAGAGGCACTGTGCGCTCAAACATTTCCTCCGGAATGCACAGAAGTAATGGATGTTGTCATTCAGATTGTCAATAAAATAATGGCAAAAAGTTTAAATCACCGTCAATTCCGTTTGTTGCTGGACGAGCTGGAAAGCGCATATTCTGATCTCCTGCTGCACAACAAAGTCTGGTGGCTGTCGAAAGGGGAGGTGCTGAAACGCTTTGTCGCGTGTCTGGAAGAAGTGAAAACTTTCCTGGGCAGCAAAGGGCTCACCTTTCCTGAGCTGGAACAGCCAGAGTGGCTGGAAAAGCTACACTTCATGGTAGACATGACAGCGCACCTGAACACGCTGAACACAGCTCTTCAGGGGAAA
The DNA here is from genome assembly GCF_030144855.1 of Hypanus sabinus. NCBI lineage: Eukaryota > Metazoa > Chordata > Chondrichthyes > Myliobatiformes > Dasyatidae > Hypanus > Hypanus sabinus. Next base: position 136,408,413 of record NC_082712.1, on the reverse strand, counting down.
GGACGCACAGCCCTGCACATGATGGAGGATGTTTTGGCATTCGAGCGCAAGTTGACAGTGCTTTCCAGAGATTGACAGAAAGGCACTTTGTCTCACTTCCCCAATTTGAGAGAGTTCAAACAAGGTCACGACATGATAAATTCGGAGTATTTACATTCTGCAATTATCGCAATGCAAACATCGTTTGGGAAACGCTTCTGTGAGTTCAGAGAGGAAAAAAAAACACATTATCCTTCCCGGTCACTTCCCTAAGCATCGATTCATCTCTACTGAATACGACTGCATTGGCAGGTGTGAGTAAACCTGATCTTGAGATGGAACTGGCCGACATAGCCGACGAAGACATATGGGTGTCCAAGTTTAGACGCTTGACAGCAGACCTTGAAGATGTTGCCCGTCAGAAGGCCGTTCTTGCTCAGAATCACAAAAGGAGTGATATTGAAAACCTCCTCCAACTGGACAAACTTGTGTTCGAAACATAGAATGCTTTCCCCGACATTTATGTAAACATTAAAAAGTATGCGCTTGGAGTCCTGTCGATCTTTGGATCCACATATGTATGTGAGCAGGTGTTCTCCAACATGAACTTTATTAAAAACAAACCGCGCACGCCTCACAGATGACAGCTTGCGATCCTGTGTAAAGATGAAGGTGACGTCATACAGCCCTGATGTGCAGACGCTGTGCGCTGAGGTCCAGGAGCAGAAATCCAATTAACCAAGTATGATAAATATTTTAATTGCCTATTGTTTTACGTATATTCATATTTTTTCGTTGTTCATTGAAATAGTCCTTTTATTTTTCAGGTTGACAGCTGGCTGACGTTATTTTTGGTTTGCTGCTGGCGGAAAATTTAAGTTCGGCGTTTTTCATAAATACAAGAAGGACTCAAATAGACATTGAGTATTTTACTTAAAAGTAACCTTCAACCCAACGTCTTTTTTTCGGAGTTCAAAATGTTTTTGTTGCATGCAGAAATGTAATTTCGTTTTCTCTGCAGGAGTTCATCAATTTCATAAATGCAACACATTATAGTTTGTTTATACATAGCATAAAGGCAAAAAAAACGTTGTATGCAGTGTTATTTCATTTTAAATGTCAAACGGGTTTTGCGGCTCCCAGTGTTTTATTTTCTGTGGGAAACGGGTCCAAGTGGCTCTTTCAGAGGTAAAGGTTGCTGACTCCTGGGATAGGTTTTGCAAAGTGAGTGGTAAGGCACTGAGGAGTGCAGTAGAGCAGAGGTATATGGGATACAGATCTATAATCCTTTGAAAATGGGTTGTAAAGAGGGCTTCTGACTCATTGGCCTTCTTAAATTGAAGTATTGAGTACAGATGCTGGGATGTTATATTGAAGTTGCAAAAGATGTTGGTCAGGCCTAATGTGGAGTATTGTATGCAATTCTAGTTACCTACCTACAGGAAAGTTATTGATAAGACTGAAAGAGTGCAGAGAAAATTTACAAGGATGTTGCCAGGACTACAGGACATGAGTTATATGGAAACGCTGAATAGATTAGGACTTTACTCCATTGAACATTTGAGAATGAGGGGAGATTTGATAGAGGTATACAGAATTATGAGTGGTATAGATAGAGTCAATGTAAGTAAGTGTTTTCCACTGAGGTTAGGTGAGACGAGAACTAGAGGTAAAAGGTGAAATGTTTAAGGGGAGCATGAGTGGGAAATTATTCGCTCAGAGGATGGTGAGTGTGGAACGAGATGACAGCAGATGTGGTGGATTCAAGTTTGATTTCAACACTTCAGAGAAATTTGGATAGGTACATGGATGGGAAGGGTATGGAGGGCTACAGTCCTTGTACAGGTCAATGGGATTATGCAGATTAATAATTCAGCATGGACTAGATGAGCTGAAGTGCCTGTTTCTATGCTGTAGTGTTCTACAACTCTCTGACTCTCCAAACTGAAGGACTGTTATAAGAATATTGACTGGTCTCCTAGTATGATAAGATGGACTCTTGACCTCTCCATCTACCTCATTCTGACCTTGCACTTAATTTCTGCCTGCATTGTACTTTCTAACTAAAACATTTGATTTGTCATTTTGTTATTGTTTTCCCTTGTACTACCTCATTGAACTATGGCAATGGAACTATCTGCATGGTTTGCATGCAAAATAAATTATTTCACTGTACTTTGGTACATGTAACAATAATAAACAAATTTATCATTAAAATTGGCTCTGCAAAGTGCTCCAACCATTGCTAGCATTCTTGTCAATGCGCTGACCTTCCTTAATCAAGTTAGATGGGAGGGTCACATGTCTGACACTAAACTCCCAACACATACAAAATATTGTAGGATCTCAGCATGTCAAGGGCCCTTCATCAGCATTGGAAAGGAAGAGGGCAGAAGCCAGGCTAAGAAGGTGGGGGAATGGGAATGAAGAGCCAGATAGCAGCTCTAACACAGTAAGAGACCTCCAGGAAGACAAAGAAAACCCTTCAAAGATGTTCTCAAATCCCATACACAACATCTTCACCAACTCATCGCAATACCTGGACAATAAATATAGAAGGAGCATCTGGGTAGACCAAGGCAACAAGTTACCACAGAAGCAGCGGAAGAACACAATATTCATGACAAGCTAATCCCCGTCCAGTAAATATCATCTGTACCACGTGATGTAGACTATGTGAATCTTGCACTTGGCTCAGCAATCCTCTAAGAACTCACAGAATTGTACTGGAATGAAGCTTTCCCAGATTTGAAGCAACTGGCCAAGGAATAGTTGATGTTGATGATATAAGAATAATGAGTCAATTTCCACACAACTCCTTTTAATAAGTCATCAGACTATTTGTTCTAGTGGTTCTAACATTGGCAGGACACTATATAAAAAATAAACATTCTCATCAGTTTCTGTAATAGTACATTTTACCCTGGTGGAAGATTGTACCTCCTTGGATGGATACAAGTGCTCGCATTGATTGCGTGATCAAATCTATTAATATATATATGCTCAAATCATAACTATTTGACAGGGAAACAAGATGAGCAGGCCAAACTAACATAAATAACTCTTAAATCATAAGTAACCCATAAAATGTCGACAAAATTCACATGTGTGCATTAGCAAAGCCTATGCATGCTAACTGATGAAACTCTATCAGAAAGTAATCAAGCAACACCTGTACTCAGCAAGTTCTAGTCCAGAAGGCAAGCAACATAGAGAAAATGGAATTCATGGCTTTTATGCTTTACCAATACACTAGCACTTTTCTCCAACAATCCAAGCTCTGTCTAGATGAGATAGTGATTTGGGTAGCCACATAGAACAATAGATCAATGTATGTAGCTCGGTCAGAATGTACAGCCTAATCAGATTACTGGGTTTAGAAATAAAAATAAAGATCCTCTTACCTTTTGACAGGAATCATTCCAACATCTGAAATAAAAGCAAATTCGATATCAGTAGCTCCTTAAATGTCACAAGTAACTATTTCCAATTCTACAGACAAAAACATGCAAATTTCTTATGGGGATTGACAAGATAGATGCAGGGATGATATTTTTTCTGCCTAAAGTGTCTCAAACCATGAATCAAAAATCTGGAATGGCTAATGCCTCATTTTGATCTGGAGATGAGAAGGTACACTGTTACCCAGAAGGCAGTAATTTGTTGGACTCCTGTACCCAACCCTGTACTCAGCATATTCCAGATAGAGCTAGTTAGGTTTTTGGTTAATAAGGCGCTCAGGATTATAGGCTTAGTATAGGAAAACGACCCTAACATGGAAGATCAGCTACAATCTTATGGAAAGATGAAGCATGTTCAAAGCATAAAGATTTTTCATGCCCTGTTTCTAATGTCTTGATAAAACACTACTATGATGAGAGTCAGATTCAAAGATATACTTGCCTTTGATTCTATTTTTCTGTAGTGGTTTGCAATAATAACAGAAAAGCAATTGGTAAGACCAATTTAATGACAATATAATAAATGACTCAGTTCCAGTAGTGGTATAGAGCTTGCAACTTTGCAACTCATTCTTCCATGTTTGTCTTTGATGGGGAAAAAATATAGATGGCTTCTAATTAGGAACTTCATGGACGTGCATTAGAAATATTAATTGAAAATTAATATCACATCAGTCTTAGAATGAATCTGATTATAAATTATTGGATAACTGCACAAGAAAAGTAAAGATAGAATAATTTCAACAAATCAATTTATTGGCATTGTGTTGGATATTTTATTGCAAGCTTATCAAGAGACTAAGTATATTAGATTCCAAGTCCACATCATATAAAGAATACCAAATGTACTTTCTTACATGTAATATCTGAAAAAGTTAAATCTTTAAAGTATTTACACTTACGTCTAACTTTCAGCGACACAGTCTTTTTGGCACGAATAAGATTTATCACTTCCTCATGTGTGCAAGATTCTATTGAGTAGCCATTTATCCGAACAATCTCATCTCCAAGCTAGAAAACATTAAGAGGAAATCTGATATCTGCTCAGAATACAACTCAGTGGTTACATCCACAATATCTCAATTGTTTCTGAGTTTCTGGTTCAAATTCTATAATCCTAATGAATACTTTGCTTGCAGATATCTTGGTCATTTTCCAATATAGTTAATTCAATTCACTCCTTTGTGCTGACCTCTGACTTCTGAAATTTATTTGTAGTACAACTCCAGTAAGAATATTGCTATATAAATTGTTTTACATGATGAAACTGGTGTTCCTACGCCATCTACTGGAATAATAATGATTAAAATAACAAACCTTGAGATGACATCATCTGGGACACAGAAGTGAAATGGTACTTTCAGTTATCATTGAATACTGTTGGGTAGCAACTGTACTGTAATTTGCTTCCAAATTTCAGTTTCATTTTGGATCCAAATTTTACTCTAAGTGTGCAATATGTATCATGTGCTCAATGCTATAGATCAAACAAGACTTTCCATATCAATGTCTTCAAGTATTTGCTTTGCAGTTTTCTCTTGGTACATGGCTCTGAACCACAGTCATATTTTTACAGACTGGATCAATTATACAAATAAAATAGATTAGTCAATTTGGGAAAAAATGTACAATTCAAGCTATGACATATACAATAATCATGAGCAATGAAGAGTTCATTCGTCTTGTATGCCATAAAACCACTGGAACCTTTTTCATAATCAGCAAAGTTAGTATCTTACAGCTGATGGAGTCATTGTTATTTCATAAAATTATCTCACCTAGTTAAATACTGCAGTATTGTAAAACCAGATTCAAGTGAAAACTGACTGTTACCAGAAACTCCACGTCTAAGTGAATAAATGAGAGACAACGATGCTCACCCCTCTTCTCTTCATCTCAACTAGATTAAAATGTATTGCAACAAAACAAAAATCACGTTTTTATTTTAATAAATTTTATATTTCATAAAACTAAAATAAATGTATCCAAGGAGAACATTGCATCACTTTTCATTTGATGAAATTTTGTTATGCATTCCCCAAACACAGGAAATAAATCTTTCAGTAGCCACCCTCTCATTCTCATTTATGCTTGAGTTATAGAAATAGGTGAAGGCAGTAATGTTGTGCTTTCACTATAAGCAACAATTAAATAAAAGATTCTAACCATTACTATTTGTAGAAAATAATCAACAATTGATTCCCAAGAATGAAATTAGAGAAGTGCAGCTCTCTGAATGGAGGTTAAGCTCCTCTTTTTATCAAAACAGTCTTGCAGTTCAGTACCTCTCTGTCTCCTCTCTAATTACACCATTCAACTCTCAGGATGAGCCAGAGATTCCATTTCTTCTCAGGGCTGACCACAGTCCTCCTGTCATTCCATGCTGGGGCGGGGGGGGGGGGGGGGGGGGGGGAGGGGGGAACCAAAAAATTATGAATGGAATTGGACTGCTGCCAGATAAGATCATCCCCTGCTGCAAAGGCTGGGAATTCATCACTCCCAACGGCCCAGCAAGAGAACAGTTACACCTGCAAGAAACAGGTTGGCAGGTGGGTAGTTTGAAGATAGAAACATAGAAAACCTACAGCACAATACAAGCCCTTCGGCCCACAATGATGTGCCGAACATGCACGTTTGTACTTTCGCCCTCTATTTTTCTAAGCTCCATGCACCTGTCCAAGAGTCTCTTTAAAAACCCTATTGTGTCTGCCTTCACCATTATCAGCAGCAGCTCATCCCATGCACTCACCACTCTCTGCATAAAAAACTTACTCCTGACATCTCCTCTGTACTTACTTCCAGGCACTTTAAAACTGTGCCCTCTCATGTTAGCCATTTCAGCCCTAGGAAAAAGCCTCTGACCATCCACACAATCAATGCCTCTCATCATCTTATACTCCTAGAGGATGTAGGTCACCTCTCATCCTCCAAATCTCTTCACTAAGAATGTGGTCATTCTTTGGACTTTGTAGTTCTGGTGGGCTGTGGAGACCGAGTTCATTTAAAACTATAGATTTCTGGATATTCGGGGAACCAAGGATAGCTTAGCAAGATAATGCAGAAGGTAGAATAAAAACCATGATCTTGATAACTGGCAGATTGAAGGCCAAATGCCCCTAATTCTCACGTTCTATTTGGTAAATATTAATTGGGAATGCTCAACCAGCAAAAGAAAAACACATTTTCTGTCCCTCACTCCTCAAAGTCTTCTTCCATTTCATTTTAGTGATAACACACATGATGGATAAGCAGTTCACCTGTGAGGTGCCCATGATAGAATGGCAGGCCTTGATGATTAAACATTTTCATCCAACTGTTGATTTAAGTAGCACGCAGCATGGAATAGATGGTGCCAGATCAGGTTCCTTGGTCCAAACTGAGCTAGCTTATCTGAGCCATAAATGGTTCCACACCACAAAAAAATACACTAGTGGTTCCATTCCCAATTGTTGTCAAGTGCAGTGGATGCTGCTGGAGGATATAACTGGGGCCAGCTACGAGTTTCTATCCTTTCCCGTATTAAGCAACATACCAGCACACACTTTTGCATCAGGAATACCAGATTTTTCACTGGTTGGCTCTACAATGTAAGCCTAGGTAACCACTGGATCAGGTAGGGTATGGAAGACACTTGTGATTTCATATGGTGAAGGATCTCATCCATTCCTGAACTACTGTAATCAGGTGCATTTTGATACTTTGCAAGAAAACCTCTGCATCACCAGCTTGGTGAGCTTCAAGTGACTCAGTTGATCTGGCTACTTTTAGACTTGTAAAGGGAAGTATCGACAGTTAGAGCAGGTAGTACTACCTGGTGGGACAAGCATTCTGCCTAATGTTAATACACTCAATAGATACTTGTTACATGTGAGGGGAAGGGCACAGGAACATATGGAAAAACTAAGGTAATAAGGAATCTGAGTCCGCAGCTGATTATGTAGGACATAAACAAAAGTGTAAGTTAGAAGCACTGGATCTATTTGGCAGATACTAAGTTTGGAATTCAATTCACAAATAATAGCATGTGATCATATTTCAGGCAACAGCGAGGGAGGGAAACAGTAAGTGACCGATACTGTATAAACAAGACAAAAATTAAGATACATCTAACATATTTCTTTGGTGAATGTGATTCATTAACTAAAATCAGATTTATCCTTCCTGAAAAATTCTAAATAAACTAAACTAATTACTCAAAAGTTTTCTGAAAGATCTTCAAAATCAAATAACCTGTTTGATTCCATAGTGCTACGTTAACTACCGTGTTTCTTGTATTATCTTTTTTTAAACTTCAGATTTCTAGTTAACTTCAGTTGTTGTTTGATTTTCATCAAAATAATTGCAGACGCATTACAGATGTACACTTCTGGACAAAATTCATCCAGTTTTGCTTTATCAAACAAACTCATTCTCCTGTGTCATTATCTCATGATATTTCTACATGGAAACCTTCCCCACGACCCAGCAACCCCCCCCCCCCCCCCCCCCGCGAGCAGAACCTTGAGGACTGAGGAGATGCAATTTTGCAGTCAATTGAACAAGAAATCATTGAACAAAGATTTGCACATCATTAGTTGGCTGGGAAAAAAAAGTATAAACCTGAGCTATAATGTAAAGTTATCCACATCAGTGGAAAAGGCACCTGGAATACAAAGAATGAAATTTCAGACAGTGCCTGTCGTCCTCTGAGACAGCAGCTTGGAACAATGAGCTTCCTATGCAACACATTTCCTTCAGTAAAGGGTTAATGGCCCATCCACCTGATTTACCAATGCAGTTGATACACAAATCGTGCACTTACTTAATGTATCTGAAGCTATCTCAAACACAGTAAATATATTCCAGGATAAATCTTCCAAATGTATCTGAAAGGTTAGCAATGAGAGCTGTGTTGTAATTGTTTTCACTGGTGACAAGAAAACCAATAAAATAAGCTCTAACTGTACAAAAGGATTATTAAAACATATCAGCCAATCTTCTAAACAGAATATTTGAAAGTAGTAGTATGGACCTCAGGGGGGAAAATTGCTTATTTTGAGTGAGTGCTCATAAGCTCTATTGGAGTATTTTACTCCATAACAGTTACTTTCTTATTCATCCAGAAATACTAGAACAAATTATGGTGGAATTATACAAATCTCAAGGTTGTATAGTTTATACATTCTTTGAAAATAAATGTACTTTGCATCTTTGAAATACTGTGCCATTTCTTGTGCTGTTGCATCCTGGAAAAAGCATGGGAAATTATAGATGTATATCACTTACAGGACGAGGTCAATGAAATACATGAATGGCAGTGTGATAAATTGGAACACAAGTTGGTGGGTGGCTTTGTGCTGAAATTAAATAAAGGAAGGTTCTTAACAATTGCAAATGTAAGGTGCTTGTCTACAGTAGGCTGTCCATATCTCTGAAGCAATTATCTCGGAGGCAATTATCACTTCAGTTTGTTATAAAGCTTTGTGTTGTATTTGAATTTTAAATAGAATTCCATTCATCCTGTTGATTATCTTCACTTTCTTCAATGTCAGGCCCATTGCTGCAGTGATAATGGTTAAGAAGAGTTTTAATGCAACAGAAACCTTTGTTTAACAAAGGACTGCAATACGCATTGGGATACTGTAGTGGGCCTACTGCTTCACATCAATGCTTGAAAGTCAATATGAAGCAGAGAAAGAATTGAACATTTTTTCCCCAAATAGACTTCTCTAATTTCTTTGCATAATTGATTGTGTTTAAAAATATGATCATGGTTCAGAGTCATGTGCCAAGAGAAAAATGCATAGCAAATACTGTATTTGAAGACATTGATATGGAAAGTCTTGCATATAGCATTGAGCACATGATACAATAATAATTGCATATTGCACACGGTGTAAAATGAAAGCAGTCTCTTTAGATTAGTTCATACAGATTCTTTATTGTATTTCTCATTTGGTCGAGAGCTTATCCTTGGCATCTCTAGATGTAAAAAGCCCACGTTGTGATTCTGAGTGAAATTATATCGTCATGGGGAGCAAGCAGTTACAGAGGATCTTTGCAATAGTTTTCCTGCGGCAGGGTGCAGAAGACTCTCTGCAATTACTTCAGTCAGGCTTGTCTCCTTTTTCAAAAAGGTTCACAATTACAGTATCCTTGAAATCCCTTGCCAAGTTCTCCTCGCCCCAGATGAGGCAGAGGAGATTACAAATTTGTGCCAAAGTGCCTTTCCATAAGGTTCAAAACCTTCACCAGGGTTTCTCTCTGCCAACGGACTTTTCTGTAATCTATCTAATGTCTTTTTCCAATCCCTTTGTGGGCAGAAGTAGAGATGTAATTTTATTAATTTACTATGCAATATAATCAAAGACACTAAAGTAAAAAACCAGAATTTTGATTAAAATTCTCTTTGAAATAATTCCTCCGGTGGCTGGTGACCGCATCACTGATCTTGATACACTTTCATCTTATCTTGGCTCTCAGGAGGGCAAGTTTTTGTGTGTTTGGGTCCGAGATGGGCATGATAATGCTGAGAAATCTAATTGTTATTATCAAAATGTGGGATCTCCTGCAATCCTACCACCCACAATTTGTTCAACTGGAATACAAAACATGAAGGCATTTCCAATCAAAGTATGTCTCATATTTGTATTATTTCCTGGATCAGAATGTCATTCTCATTAAACAATCTCAGTTCTTTCTGGCAGAAAAGATAGCAGCATCTTCAAAAGTGCTGTTTACGGTGACCTTTGGGTCAGACAAAGAATGGCGTAATCCCGTTGGTTCAGAGCCACAGATTGCCTATGAGACACCAAGTTGGGCCCTTGAGACGTTCAGTATTGATTTTCCTCCGGCAACATTTCTTTGTTGTTGGGGCCAGATTAATTGAGCAGACAGGGTAGATTAAGCAGTGGTCAATCATTGAGAGAGAAAAAACAGCAATCCTGCTGACATTCAATTTTAATTATATTATAGATCTAACCGAGTTTTTCATGTTGAAGTAGTGAAGGTTACATTGGTTATTTTTGAAAAAAATAAAATCTTGTAAACTGATCTTCTGAAACTGACTTTCTGCTACTGTTCTGTACCTTTTCGATATCTTTTGTAGTCTTTTCTGTATCTTTTGTAGTCTGCATTGTGTTATTATCAAGTACTCTAATACGTATTATTCTGCTTTTGTAGATTTAAGAGATCACACTATTTATAACCGGTGAGATAAAATGGGGTTCTGTTCATTTCCTTAAAATCATAATAAAAGTGCCTGTAAAGTTATACTTCAGTGCACAAGAAACAAGGATTCACTTAAGTGTGTTTGATGGCAAGTGCAAAACAATTACCTCAAGTAAAACCAAAAAAAATTATAGCCTCCTTCTGATTATTTTTAGAACGTGTTTTCGCTCTTACTATGGCATCACTTTCTAATGACTTCCACTTTACAGTAACATAGTTGCATTACATTTATTGAGACAGAATATATTTGAGTTCCATCTGAGGAATTAGTCTCAAATTGCTTGAGATGTTGTAACATTCTGCAAAATCTGCCAGAAATCGATTTAAATATTCAGAGTTTAAGCATTGCTAGTTATGATCTTTAAGCATTATGTTTATCAACACATACAGAATGCTAGAGGTACTCGGTGGGCCAGGCAGCATCTATGGGAAAGATGTTTTGGGCTGAGTCCCTTCATGGGGACTGGAGTAAAAGATGAGGGGTCAGAGTAAGAAAGTAGGGAGAGGGGAGGAAGAACCACAAGGTGATAGGTGAAACTGGGGGGGGGGGGGTGAAGTAAAGAGTTGGGAAGTTGATTGGTGAAAGAGGTACAGAGCTGGAGAAATGGGGAAACCTGATAGGAGAGGACAGAAGACCATGGAAGACAGAAAAGGGGAAGGAGCAGCAGAGGGGAGGAGATAGGCAAAGAAGGAGATAAAAGTGAGAGAGGGAAATGTGAATGCATTCTCAGTGGGTTTTCTTTTGGAGGGGGTTGTGGAGGGGCAAGTTTCAGCCTGATTAGAATACTATTTGTGCATTATTCATACAGTCAATAGCCAGAATCTATATATCTGAGGAAATCTACTCCCAAATGCTCCTGCTTTCCCCCAGCTTATCCAAATTGAACACCAGTTTCAGTGGCTGGATCCTGTGAAATTAGAAAGAGTCAAATTATCATTTGCACCATAATTTAGTAAGAATATTACAGTAGACTGACAAAATTATCTTAGTAAAAAATATTGGCCAACTCCTTTGGCTACAGGAAAGATTAAGTAGATTAAGATAGAATAACATTAGGATAGATTTGGTGGACATGGTGGAAGGTAAAACAATCTGTAAAGATTGAAATTAATATTGAAATAAAAAATTGACAAACAGAGATACTTTATTGATCCCGAGGGAAATTGGGTTTCGTTTCTGCCGCACCAACCAAGGATAGTGAAGAAATATAACAATATAAAACCATAAATAATTAAATAATAAGTTAATCATGCCAAGTGGAAATAAGTCCAGGTCTAGCCTATTGGCTCAGGGTGTCTGACACTCCGAGGGAGGAGTTGTAAAGTTTGATGGCCACAGGCAGGAATGACTTCCTATGACACTCAGTGTTACATCTCAGTGGAATGAGTCTCTGGCTGAATGTACTCCTGTGCCTAACCAGTACATTATGGAGTGGTTGGGAGTCTTTGTCCAAGATGGCATGCAACTTGGACAGCATCCTCTTTTCAGACACCACTGTCAGAGAGTCCAGTTCCACCCCCACAACATCACTGGCTTTACGAATGAGTTTGTTGATTCCGTTGGTGTCTGCTACCCTCAGCCTGCTGCCCCAGCAAACATGATAGCACTGGCCACCACAGCCTTGTAAAACATCCTCAGCATCATCCGGCAGATGTTAAAGGACCTCAGTCTCCTCAGAAAGTAGAGACAGCTCTGACCCTTCTTGTAGACAGCCTCAGTGTTCTTTGACCAGTCCAGTTTATTGTTCATTCATATCCCCAGGTATCTGTAAGCCTCCACTATGTCCACACTGACCCCTTGGATGAAAAAAGTTAATAACTCATCTCCTTCTATCTTAGGCCACGAACCAATCAATCACCCGATGAGTTATTAACTTCAAACTTTCTGCATAACCACTCAAAGAGTTGAACTGCATGTGCATGTATAACTCATCTCCTTCTACCTTAGGCCACAAACTTATCAATCATGTGGACACTTTCCAGAGGTCCAAGATCCGTATGCTCCACGACCGCTGGATTAAGTGTGTAAATGTAGGAGGGGACTATGGTGAAAAACAAATGTACTAAGTTTTCTAAAATTGACTCCTTCTACCTTAGGCCATGAACTTATCAATCACCCCTCTTATGTAGAGTTACAGCATAACTATCTTAAGCCATCTATGCCATTGCCAATAATATTCCACAAATAAATACATTTTCATCACTCTTTTCTCTAACTGGAACTAGGCTCTTCCAGGCCAGACACAGGAGTTGAGACATCATTTTGTCCAGGGTCCACAGAGGTTACGTTCATTGTCTTCTGCTGCTGTAGCCCACCCACTTCAAGGTTTGACATATTGTGCATTCAGAGATGCTCTTCTGCACACCATTGTTGTAGGGCGTTATTTGAGTTACCATCACCTTTCTGTCAGTTTGAACTAGTCTGGCCATTCTCCTCTGACTTCTCTAATTATAGTGTGGCGACCCATTTCCTAGCGTATCCGAACCGACTCACAATTAGATAGCCTACGGGGGTTTGCGAGCACAGAGCTTTGGAGCCTCTGTGCCATGGGGGGCCGGTTGACAGAGGCTTAAAAGTGAGGCTGAAGTTTTCGAATAAAGTTTTTTCCTTCGACTGCAGTTACCGACTCCGTGTCGTAATTTTAGCGCTGCGTGTAGCACACCGCTACAATAGGGTATTTTCAGCTACTCTTTGTATTTTGTTTTTGTTTTTCCACATCATTCTCTAGAAACTCTAGAGACTGTTCTGCATGAAAATTGAAGGAGATACTCAAACCACCAGATCTGGCTCCAATAATCATCCCATGGTCAAAGTCCACTTAGATCACATTTCTTCCCCATTCTGATGTTTGACCTGAACAACACCTAAATCTCTTGAAATGTCAGCCTGCTTTTAAGCAATGAGTTGCTGCCACATGATTGGCTGATTAGATATCTACGTTAGCAACCAGGTGTACTGGCGTAGCTATTAAAGTGGCCACTGTGTGTACTTTTACAGATATTAGAAATTTGCTGTGGCACGTTGGTCAGAACATGACATGCAACAAAAAAAAAGAACATTCAACAATTATAAGGAATAAAGAATTAAGTAAAATATGAAGTTAGAAGTTAAAGTACAGAATAAAATTTGCATAATAAATAACACTGCACTGTAATCACTTTAAACCATCTTTTATAATGCTGTTTATATTGTAAATACTGGTATGTATCTACAATGAAAGTCACATTTTAAAAAGTGTTTTGAAGTGAAGGTAATGGTAGGGGGAATAGATAGAGTGGGTTGGGGAGTGGGCTAACTTTGTTCAGTTTAACTGCCTGGGGAAAGAAACCTTTTAAAGATGGTGTGAAGATTTTGTTTAAATAGCCCTATGGTGCTTTCCAGAAGGGAGCTTTTGGAAAAGGCAGTGTGCATGGTGGGTGATGTCTGCAATGATTTTTCCAGCTCATTTCTTTGTCCTGGACAAGTACAAGCCCTGAAGTGATGTAAACTCTGCTGACCTGACAGTACACTGTACTTCTTATACACAGTGGATTCAGGTTAATCAGGCCATCAGTTAAGCTGGGTCAGCTGCTTATTTGGGACAACTCACAGAGAATAGAATTTAATGCTGAAAATAGCTAGGATTCCCTTTATTTATTTTGGATACAATGCTGCTTAAAGAGGTAGGAGACTGCTGCAGAACAGTTTCTAACTAACATTTGTGGCTGTTAGACACTATACCATGCTTAGAGCAAGCAGTTTTTAAATAGTGTCAGTTCAATGCGCTTCTGTTCAAAGAGCAGTGATTTTTGTCACTGATAGTTATCAAGAAATAAGCAGTAAGATAATTCAAAGCCATTTTGCTCACTGCAGTTTCAAACATTTAGGCTCGGAAATGAAAGAAATGTCTGGGATTGAAAATGAAACTATTTCACTACTTCAACAAGTTTGGAACTACAAAGAATTTGAAGGTGTTGACAATCACGTTGAATGTTACAATGAAAGTGAAGATTTGGAGGAGGCAATCATAAATAACACTGTATGATGGCAATCATTACATATACTCTGTGATTTTTTTTCATTTACAATCAAAAGAACAACACTATAGGTAGTCCCCGAGTTACGAACGTATGACTTACGGACAAGTCATACTTATGAGCCGAGGAAGGAGAACACCATCCGCCATTTTAAGTCAGATCCTGACTCCATCCTCTATTTTAAGTCGTTGCCGTTGACAATGTGTTGAGTGTTTAACTTTGTATTTGGCTTAAAATTTAATTAGTAAGATTCACCCTGACCCCGCCACCACCCACCCACCGTCGGCTGCTTGCGCAGTGAGATCAATGCCGGGCTGAAGAACGGAGGTTTCCATGCCAGGTTGATGTCGATCTAGTGACTCCCGTACCATCCGTGCCAGGTTGATATCGAGCTCGCAAATTGACCTTGTAAAAAAAAACACTGCTACCCCCAGATTAAATTCCCATGCAGAATATTATGGGTGATCAAATACACAAACCCAGCACAGTCCTCAATTGTCCCATTCAGCCTGCCTCAGTGCAGTGGTCGTTAGGACCCAGCAGAGCTCTGGACCTGCCGCCCGCAGTGTTTCTGTTCCGTTGACGGTGTACGGTGGTCCTTAAGGTCCAGCGGACCTCGGGAGCCGGTGGAGGTCGGGACCCGACACCCGCAGTGTTTCTGTTCCATTGACGGGAAGCGATCGTGATTGAAAATAAAGTGGAAATAATAAAGCGTTTGGAAAGAGATGAAATGCCATCGGACATTAGAAAAGCATTAGGCTACAGTCGGTTAACGATCGGAACAATTTTAATGGATAAAGTGAGAATAATGGAGCATTTGAAAGGCCTGCCCCGATGAAAGCTACTATTATTACTAAGCAACGCAATGGTTTAATTATTGGAATACATACGTTTCTTAAGTGTTTTACATGCATAGAAAGGTAAAATATATACTATATACTAAGACAAACATTTGACTGATGCTAAATAATATCCGATGTACTTGTTCTGACGTATGTACAAATCCGACTTAAATACGGACTCAGGAATGGAACTCATACATAACCCGGGGACTGCCTGTATTACAAATTGTTATGATAAACACAGAAGTCAGTAACTCATTGTTAATAAACCGCTAGCCTGCTGAACGCCAACAAGAAAATACTCAGCTACTATTATAAACTCCGACAAAAGCAGATAAGTTACATTTAAATTATTGCAGCAATACTGTGATTTCAAATTTGCCATTTCTGAGGAAGTTAAGACTGGTCCAAATTAAGATATTCGCTGACATGTTGAACTACATGCTTAGAAACAAATAATTTGAAGAAGTTTCAATTCTTTACATCAATGGAACATTTCAAGCTCCTAGTGCTGACTGTGAATGTCAATTTAGTCTTATGACTTCAATCAAATATAAATCCAGAGATAGACTAGAAGTGGAACACTTAGATGATCTAATGAGGATTAAGATGCATCTTTCATCTGGATGCACAATTAATCTGGACAGTGTTTATAGACAATGGATTTGTAATAAAGACATGAGAAAACGTTTATGAAATGTGAAAGACTGTCTTTGTTGTCCTGTATTTCATTAAACCTTTCAATTAGTAAATAAAATCAAAAGTGTGTGATCTTACAATTTTAATTCTAAATAATCACAGTAATTAAAAAAACAACACATTCAAAGTACTGCACAGTTTTTCAGTGTAAAGATTTCCTGCTCAGAGCAATGGTTGGTCCATGCAGCTGTAAAAAGTATTAGAGGGAACATTGACAGTTACCGAGCAAAGGTTGAGTTCAAATGTTTCAGCAATACTCTGACTTAAAACAGAAGAATGTGATTCCATAAAGGAAGTCTGCTTTGCTAATAATACTGGTTCCGGAACAATATTTGATTTTGTAATTTAAGCTGTAGTATTAATGAATGTAATGAACTAATTAAGTGTAGACAATAGCTCTTTGTATAAATCTGAAGTAGTCTTAAGTTTTTTAATTATCCAAAGGTCAAAATTATTGTCAAGAATCAGGGATATATTTGTTTCAATGGTTTAGTTTAGTGCTTTTATGCTTAGTTTTAATTAAAATTTTAGTTTCCCAAGTAAATAACAAAATTGCACAGTTCTTGTATCTAACTTTCAGGTCTGGTAGTGATGGCACTGGCAAATTCAACAGATGAATTACTGTGTTTCCAATAGAGATTCACAGAAACTATTGAGCATCTAAAAACAGGAGAAACTTAGTAAAGATAGGAAGCTGAGTATGGGGTGGTGCTGGGGAGCAAAGAGTAATACTGGGGTGGGGGTGCTTTAGTCAAAAACTCAGACATAGGTCAGTATTTTTTCTTTGAAAACATAACAAAATTCCCTCCAGAAAATTAGCCTGAAATTATGCTCAGATTGCGCTGACTGAGGTGGTGGTGATGATAATTATGAGTGGGTGTCAAAGAGGCCGAGATAAGCAGATGAATGTGCAGAAAATGGATGGAGTTGAGAATTGCATAAGCAGAAGGGATTATATTAGTTGGAAATTTGATTACTAATTTAACTAGTTTAGTACTACATTATGGGTCAAAGGGCTTGATGCTGTGCTGTACTGTCCTACATTCTGTCACATCTTGTTCCCAAATAGGTGTGGATTACACAGAGCATATCATAACCAGAGGTAAGCAGTCCAAACTGATGAGAGAGTGGGTCCAGGGCGCAAGATCTGAATTACAACCTCAGGGCTGGCCCTGTGCATAGTTGTTGAATGAGTTTGTGTGCCAGACGAGGAAGTCCAATGCCAGCAATAATAGGTTCGCTTGTAAATTTGAGAATGAGGTCCTTTGAGTCCTCCTGACACCCATGCATTACTTTGTGTCTTCAAAATTGTCAGCTTTCTTAGGATCTTGTCAGCTGTATTCATAACATTTAAATAGCTAGCCTCACTGCCTCCTCCACTTGCAACCAAAAACTTGTGTGTCATCTTCAATAATCTCTAAACCATGTTGCTGTGTACCAACCAGACTACTCTGTACTTGAATGGAAACGGGTGTACGGAGACTAATATACTGTGAAATGTCTCTAATCAACACTTCAGCAGAAATCACAGTCAAATTATGGCAATAAAATATTAAGACCTAAAGTGTGCATCAAGTGAAAAGTGTAAGCCATTACACTGCAGCCATTTAAGTGCACATTTTCACACCAGCCAAAATTACCGCCCCTTTCCCCTCAGTTATGACAGTAGTCCTTACCTGCAAGCCAACATTGTCTGCTTGTCCTCCTTTCACCAACTGGGAAATAAAGAGTCCGCAATTAAACTCCAATCCACCTCGCACACTTAAGCCTAGTCCTTCAGGATGTGTTCTATCTAAACGCACCTCCTTTAGTTTCCTTTAGGGGTTTAAAAAAAAAGCATTCAATTGTTATGGTATATTTTGAAAGGCAATTTCCAATGAAAACAACTCCAACCTTCAAAGCATTTAATTTCCCCTACACGTAGTCAGAATTTGCAATTACTCAATCTCTTATTGTTTGCTTTCTTCAAATGTAATGCTCACACTTCTCTAGGCATTGCCTCTTTGCACTGTTTTACCATCAACAATCCACATATCTCTGTCAGTCACAAAGACAAGTTTTGCAATAGCTGTAATAGGCATTAAATTATTTATTAAAATAATACTTTGAGGCAGTCCTCAGTGAACATGTCTTGCCTTTATTAGAGCATAAATTTCCCACAGGCTCCTCCTGCAAGGTTTTTGATGGTTAATATTCACCATTACAATGTTTTCCCAATGAGCACTCATTAAAGGAGAATAATTTCACTGTACTGCTTGAATGATGCAGGAAGTATAATCACAGCTTCAGGACTCCCATGTCAATCTCTGCTAAACTTAGTATGATCTGTTATGAATGAACTCTTCAGTAAAACCAAGAATCTACACCGTTTAAAAACTTTCTAAGCTGAACAGCTTCAAAGTTATATATCTATTTAGCACACATGGTTGAGTAACAGCAGACATAGCACATTGTCTCATTATGAGCAACTTGTGACTTTCCCCAGATGCATGGCATCATGTATAAGGATTATTTGCTAGTGGTGATGTACAATCTATTCAGCACCATGGTGTGAAAATCTTTTAATTCTTGACAATTTTTGGATTCACACAGCAAGATACATCATCAGGTTAGTGCAGGCAAACACACCAAACATATAAGCAAACCTGCATATCCATAAAACACACAATTCAAAGTGAAGTTGAATCTCATCTTGAGCAGATATTATCCATTATTTTATATGCAGTGGTGAGCTGCAGATTTTTGAATATTTACCATCTCAAGCTTTCTTCTATTTTCTATAATGTTCACCTCCACAAACAATGATATCCATAACTGTGTGTGTAGCCGTGGTTCTACCTACAGAAGAAAGCTGATCTTTGTTACTACAGAAAATGTTGAAAAGACTCAGAGAGCCAGACAGCATCTATGGAAAGGCAAATAGAGTTAACACTTGAGCTCCAAGGACCTTCATTAGTACTGGGCCTTTGTATGAATAAAGGTTGAAGTGATAACTTTTTTCTATCCTCAGAGGTTACAGACCTGTTGAATGTTTCCATCATTTTCTGATTTTATTTTCTATTTCCTTTATCTGCAGTTTAAAAACACACTTTGAACATTACGTTTTGCTTCTCCAGCTGAACCAGTTCTCAATTTAACTTACCATTTCTTGGTGGATCAAACTAGATTTTACTCGACTGAATGTTTTATCATGTGGCTTGACAAGAAACTTATTAAAATCCATTACATCAAATGTTTTACAATTATCAGATCATCATGTCCCTGTCTCCTGGTCTCTTGAAAATAACATATTTCTTTTACAGGTCTTTGTCAACTAGTTTTGGTCAATCCACAGCTTTCTCAAATGATAGATAATACAGTCTCTCAGATGCTTTTCTGTTAGTATGCCAATATAGAGGCATGATTATTTATTTTATTTTTTGCTCCATTATTAAAGGCCTTCCCTATCTAGAATCAAATTGTAATCAAGAGTTGCAGGAATTTTAATCCAACAAAAGGAAATTTTAATCAAGAAGTTATTGCCTTGGCTAATTTCCTCTTTCATAAATGGTTCATTGCTACTTCAAAGCTCAAATGGAAAAGTAAACCCAGGAAGTGCATAAGTACCTGTTGCATAATTAAAACAATTTTAAATTCTGTATCCAGTGCTGTCCATTTAATCAACTCATAATGCAAGAAAACACAAATTATTCAACAATTCAACTTTCGTATGAACTCAATTCATAAAACCTTCTGATT
Source organism: Hypanus sabinus (assembly GCF_030144855.1). NCBI lineage: Eukaryota > Metazoa > Chordata > Chondrichthyes > Myliobatiformes > Dasyatidae > Hypanus > Hypanus sabinus. The sequence continues at coordinate 136,388,468 of NC_082712.1, read as the reverse complement.
GCAAGACCTTCACTGTGTGATCCTGAGCGAACATATTTTGTCTAGCATATGAATGACAATTGTAGCCTTTGCTGGAACACCGATATTTTTAAAAACTATTTTAAAAATGCTCATTTAATACTAACAAGGACCTATTTTTTAATACGACTGAGTGCTTGGTGACTTAGTAGAATTAAGGTAATCATCCTGGTTTACCAAAGAACTTATTGTTTCCTCATTGTAATTTTACAAGATTCTGCTCTCAGGTGGGTATCGCACTCGTACAGCTGATGAAGTGTGAACATTATTTCTCTTTTCACAGATACTGCCTGACCTGTTGAGTATTTCTGGCATTTTTTGGGGGGGAAGGTAGATTTAAACCATTCACAATGAGCATATAGACCCTCCACTTGCAAATCATGATCAGAGCTGGAATTCAAATTTATTCACCCAGGGAAGCCTTGATCAATTTCAGCACTGATATCATTACATCAGTATAGGTTATTGATAAAGCTTGAGAATGCTCTGAGTCTAAGTGAACCGGATGCTGACAAGAGGGAATGTTAGGTATTCTAATTAAAACCTCAACTTAAGACTAATTTATACTTGTCCATATCCTGATTTTCACTTCTGTGTAGGCTCTATGCTATAGTTGGTGTGCGCCAGAATGCTAGTTGGCATGGGGTTTCTATGGCACTGTGTTGAGTTTCTTCGTGAGAGCCATGTACAAGGAAATGCATTTCAAACATTTTCGCAAGTCGGCAGGTAGATTTGATGATTTGGTTCATCTAATTTGCATCAGTGTGCAGACATGGGGGAGAAGAAGCAACTGGAAAAGCGTAGGAGGAAATGCAATGCTACCAAGCGGATCAATCACAGTTGTTGTGGTCTGCATCCCCGCAACACGAGTTAGTTTTTTGGGGAGGTGCACGTCACCCTATGGTGTAGGGTACGCGATACCTACAGCATAGATGCGACACGCAAGTATAAATCAGCCTTTACACCTTGCTGTTGGAAAGTGCACAAAAAGAGTTTTACATTCTTGGCCAGGTCCTCTATGACCCAATTTGGAGGAATAAATATAATGACCCAATCAAAAATTTATAAATTCATTTATCTGCAAACATGAAAATCTGTGGACTTCCTTGCAAACAGAATAATACATCAGGAGGTATATTACCATATTTTTCAATTAATTGTGTCCTGGGCTTTCTTCTTAAAATCAATTCCTTACCGAGATCGTTTTGGTGTCAGACTGTCATATTCTACTTGGTGTTTCAAAGGAATAAGTGGCCGAATAGATTCAAACATTGGCAGACGACTTGGCTCATTTATCACCAGTTTTAGGTCACCCACCAGAACAGGGAGATCCATTGATCTGAGAAAAAGAAGTAAAACATAATTATGCATGTACCAGCACAGCTTCCTTTCATTTTCACCACTTAGTCTATCTGTTTAAATCAGATTCACTTCAGCTTCTTCAAATGTTGAACATTGTCGAATTATTGAATCAAGAGGCACAAAAATGAAGTTAGGACAATTGAGTGTTACCTCACTGAATTGATGGATGCTTCAAAACCCACTTATCCGCCTCAAGACACACCACGGATAAAACAGGTGTAAACAGCATTTTCAAAAACCATTAAAACCACTTTCAAGTTAGTTACATGCTGCATCTGCATTTGACATTTAAGCAAGCACTTTTCTAATTGTTATACTGCTCATCTAGTTTTCTATATTTCTACACCAGAAAATAAAAATGGAAGAAAAGGGACAGGTTTCTACAATTGTAGCACAGTTTTTATCAGATATTGCCAAATTAATATTTTTCTACACAAAACGCTAGTGGAACGCAGCAGGCCAGGCAACATCTATAGGAAGAAGCACTGTCGACGTTTCGGGCTGAGTCCTGACGAAGGGTCTTAGCCCAAAACATCGACAGTCTTCTGCCTATAGATACTGCCTGGCCTGCTGCATTCCACCAACATTTTGTGTGTGTTGCTTGAATTTCCAGCATCTGCAGATTTCCTCGTGTTTGAATATTTTTCCACATTTAATTTGTATAATGAACATGCTTGGCAAGAATTGTTGAGAAGCTCAAAACCCACAGCTTCAAGTGCAAATCCTTTAACTATAATGAAAGTCTACAGATGTATCTATGGCATGTAAATGTACAGAAAGGGGAAAAATAGCTTACATTAATTCAAAACACCAAACTCTAAATTTACATTCACAGATCTGAACAGTTTTGGACCAATATGAACTGGATACTCAAATTAAAGTTACCCTACATAAAACGTAGTGTTGAAAATGATGTAGGATTCAGATTTGTTTCTCTAATGAAATGCATCGAGTGCAGCTTGAAGAAGTTTACAGGAAAGCAAAGAGCTTCAACTCTTGTGCCATTGTAAAGTAGAGCATTCAAAACCCAGTTCACCACATGTCTGACAATCCTAGCTTTCACCAAGTGTGGCCTGATTTCCTCCACATAGTAAGTAGGTGACATTAGAGGATGTGTGTATTAATGTAAGAACCTTGTTCACATGGTTAAGGATCAAGAATCAACTTCATGCATCATTTACACGCACGTGTTCCAGGACTTTGTTGTGGTGTGTTTCTCAAGGCACGGCATACAAAAAACAACAACATTCAACAATTACATGGGATAAAGAATTATACAAAAATAAAGTTGGAAGTTAAAGTATGGACATGGAATAAAATGTGTATAAATACATTAGACCACTTTTTATAATGCTGTTTACATTGTAAAATACATGCTGGGATTTAAGTGTACATGTACAGTGTAGTGTAATGATAGGGGGAACTGACAGAGGGGGTAGGGAAGTGGGCTAACTAGAACAATTGATCAGTTTAATTGCCTGGGGAAAGAAACTTGTAAAACTTTTTTTTTAATTCCCCTATAGCGCCTTCCAGAAGGAAGATTTGGAAAAGGCAGGTTGCAGGGTGGGTGGTGTCAGCAATGATTTTTCCTGCTCACTTCTTTGTCCTGGACAAATACAAGTCCTGCAGTGATGATAGACAGCAGCCAATGACCTTTTCTACAGACCTGACAGTTTTCAGCAATTTTCATATATTGTGAGAGAATGCTGCACCAAACTAGACAGTAAAGGCTGATGCAGGGATGCCCTCTACGATGGCACTGTAGAACTGCTGATGCAGGGATGCTCTCTACGATGGCATTGTAGAACTGCTGATGCAGGGATGCTCTCTACGATGGCACTGTAGAACTGCTGATGCAGGGATGCTCTCTACGATGGCACTGTAGAACTGCTGATGCAGGGATGCTCTCTACGATGGCACTGTAGAACTGCTGATGCAGGGATGCTCTCTACGATGGCACTGTAGAACTGCTGATGCAGGGATGCTCTCTACGATGGCACTGTAGAACTGCTGATGCAGGGATGCTCTCTACGATGGCACTGTAGAACTGCTGATGCAGGGATGCTCTCTACGATGGCACTGTAGAACTGCTGATGCAGGGATGCTCTCTACGATGGCACTGTAGAACTGCTGATGCAGGGATGCTCTCTACGATGGCACTGTAGAACTGCTGATGCAGGGATGCTCTCTACGATGGCACTGTAGAACTGCTGATGCAGGAACGCTCTCTATGATGGCACTGTAGAACTGCATCTACGATCAGAGGAAGATGGAATTTTACCAACTGCCTCAAGAAATATATTCTCTGCTGAGCCTTTTTGTTATTGAAGCAGATATGGTTCTCCCACATGAGGGCATACACAAGAATGATGCCCAGGAACCTGAAAGTTGAAATGCTGCTGACTGTAGAGGTTTTGATGATAGGTGTGTGGAGAGGAGGCACATTTCTCCTGAAGTTGATATGCATCTCCACAGTTTTGAAGACATTCAGCTGCAATTTGTGATTACACCGGTCATTAACTTGCTTACTTCCTGGTGGTGCTTAGATTCATCACCTCTGGTAATCAGTCCAGTGACAGTCACATGATCTTCAAACTTTATCAGTTTAACTATAGATTCAGTCATTGGTATATAGAGAAAATAGGTGAGGGGAGAAACACACCCCTGAGCATTCAGAGCTGAGCAAGCAGGATGTAGAGATTTGCTTGCCGAGTCTCACATACTGCCTTCTGTCAGAGAGAATTAAATATAGCAACATAAATACCCGCAATTGACATTCCATGTTGAAGAGAATTATACTCCACTGTAGAAAAAAGTCCAAAGATGTTACACTGATGATTATGATGGTTGCCAAAAGTTCTATTAAAGTCTGCATTGCTATATGAGTTTGACAAATCTACAACTTAGACAAAGTACAGCCAAAAGGCAGGATAAATCTGCCAAAATTGAACTAAAAACTGGCATATGGAAACAGAGCTCAAAATGAGATAGTAGAAATGTGACAATTTAGTTACATACTGGAAAACCTTATAAATTTTACTGAATGCAAGAGGTATTTAATATTTACCTTCGATGATTGGATAAGCTCTTTAAAACAATCAACAGTGTAGATAGAGGTTCCATGTGAAGAACCCACGATGGAAAGAAAGCCATAGCATTAGGGAAAGTTGACTTTATTGCTTGACTTGACACTGAGGAATCTATTGGCACTATACAGTGCAGTTGTGTCTGGTCAGGTATGAAAGACAGATTTTGATCCATGGTTATATGAAATATTTTAAAACTACAAACTTGGTATATATATTTGGATTCCAAAGGAGCTATTCAGTAATTACATTGTGAGCTTGCAAAATGTCATGGGATGTTGCAACTTTGGAAAGTTCTCAGACAATATGTTGAGGATTAAATTATTAAGTTCACTCAGGTGGTGTGTTTAAGTATACTCATGTTCACTTTCACGAAGCAGGAGATGAAATAGAGATATGTTAGAATTCTCAAGAGTTTCTGTCATTACAGAGTTGTAGGAAGTAGGAGGTCAAATACTGAATGCTATTACTTCATATTGTCAGGTGACTGTAAGGGACACTTTTGGTAAGGAACCATGTTGCATGAAAGTGGAACAGGTAGAAAACCATTACTAAACAATTGGTCACAGAAAGGTGCCCCAACTACCTTGCTAATACAATTAGACCAAAGAGTGCATGTAACAGGTGCCATTTCACAACTGCTTTCAGTCAAACAGAAGACAATGATGACCTTAGAACCATCAAATTTGTAACCTGTGTCAAAATAACTAAAAGCATTGACCTGACTGTGATTCAGTCAGAAATGCGAATGACACGTATGGGCAGAAATTCAGCAAGGTGGTGTTATTGGCCCATGGTTACATCTTGTCTTAAATTTAGAGACACAAGGGACTGCAGATGTTGGAATCTGAAGCAACAATCTGGAGGTTCTGCCAATGTTGCAAGTCATTGTAAACCTACAGGAGTAATACTAAAGGTTGTGGGATTTCTGCATAAAGTAACTGATGACTGTACTGAAAAGTGTATAGAAAGTGGCACTGTTAAAAAATGGATATGATCCTTCGGCTGTAATGGGCATGAATCTGCAGCTTGAGCTCAGCACGTAAGTGGTTGAATAATAACTCGAGGTTCAAGAAGATTGTTTATTGCCATTCTTCAGTATACAAGCATAAAGGAGAAGGAAATGGCTGTTACCCCTGGATTTGATGCAACATTAAAAACCACAATAAGGATAAAGAATGCAATAAAAAACAATTAATGTGAATGTAACAGCAATCCTGTAAAACACGATGTACCATTAACTGTTATATACATAGACCGATTGTATGCACGCAAAGTAACACAAGGTGATGTGAAGGGGGTGATGGGATGGGTTAATGGATGGAGGTGTTGAGCAGCCTAACAACTTTGGGGAAGTAAGTGTTTTTGAGTCTAGAGGTCCCAGCATGGATGCTGTGTAGCCTCTTACCTAATGGGAGTGGAACAAACAGTCCTTGAGCAGAGTGGGTGCGACTCTTCATGATATTGCTGGCCTTTTCCTTGCACCATTCTGTATACATGTCCTTGATCGTGGGTAGACTTCTGGCCAGTGATGCATTGGGCAGTTTTACTTGCCCATTAATGAGGTCTCCTGTCCTGGTACCACACAATAATACGGCATGTCAGGATGCTCTCCATTACGCTTCTGTAGCAAGTCTGAGTATTGGTGTGCACAGGACGGCTCTCCTCAGCCTCCTCAGAAAGTAGAGGCATCAGTGAGTTTTCTTGACAGATAAAGTATGTGGATGTGTTGAATGAGTTCTGCTGGGCACAGAACCTATACCTTCACTGACAATACGCAGAGCGCGTCTACTTAAGGTCCAGCATATCACACAGGCAACTTGCATGCAAAGGTAGCAGGATCAAAATTTTTCACATAACCAATTGGAGAAACATCTTTCTCTGAGATGGTCAGAATCTATGCTCAATTTTTACCAGATGTTACCATCATCTTGACCTCCCCACCATAAGTAAATATGGAAAGACAAACCCTGGAACAAGATGAAGAGGAGCTAACAGGAAATCGGATTCACCTCAGCAGATGCACCTTTCTTGTTCATTATGAATCCAAAAGAGCATTGATTCTCTCATGTGAAGTACCAGCGTGAGGTTTGCATGATCATTAATTACCTGATGAACTCAAGCTACAAACAATGTATATTTTTCATTCCAATCTCATAAATTGTAACCAAAAATTCATCAACTGTCTGTAGTGTGAAATCTTGCTGCACCGCTCTAAATGAAAACAAATATATGAGAAAGAAGCCAATTGCCTTTAATTCTATCTTCTTTATAAATATGTCCACAAAACGGTCAGTCATGGCCCACAAGCCACTACTACCATTTTGACTCAAAGTCAGCCACTCTGACAAAGGTAGCTTCCAATCTACAATGTTCTGATGTGTTGCTTGCAGTCTCTGCAAACTATATGTTATGGGCAGTGCTCTATTGTGACCTTTATAAAAAGAGCAGCAAGTTCTCATGCTGCAAGTTATGGCTGCTGAATTTTTGTCCTTGAGTGGTGTGATTACTGTACTAGGATTATCCAATCAGGTGTTTCATTCATACAGGCCTACGACTGCAGACTGTTGGACTGTCATAAATTGCTACTGGGCAACAGTAAGGATATCTGGCGGCAGTCCCGTTCCTTCCCATACCTCAGAGATTTTAGGTTAGTCAATTAATTAGTCAATGTGAATTTCCACTTGCAGACAAATGAATGGTAGCATCTGGGAAGAGATTAAGGGACCACTACAGGAATAAAATGGAATTAATATGAAAAAGGGTGCTTTATGACAGGCACATATTCACTGGACAACAGAGACCATAACAGTGCTTATTATTCTATGAAGTTGCCATCTCTGATAACAGTCCACAGTTCTGGTTAGCAACATTCACAACTTTCATTCACATAAAGTAATATTTGGCACAGTTTGATGTTTCTCTAGCATCCAGCATTGAGGTCAATATTAAAGGAAATGCTCAAAGTATTGTAGACAGCAGGTCCAAGTACGTAGTGAACTACTGGATCATTTCTTTCCTTTTTGTGCACAGGATAACTCATCAGTTCATCTTGTGATAATTCCCAGTTGAGATGCTTCTAGGGGCTTTGTCTTCAAATGAGATTCGTTCTAGCACAAAGTATAGTGATAAGTGTTTTGGGGAGAAGAAATGAACCCTGGGAACCTGGGGGGTGGGGATGGAATTCCCAGCTTAAAGATCATTAAGATTTTTCAGGTAGGTTTCTCTACATAGACACAAGAGACTCTGGAGATGTTGGAGACATAGGGAAGCACAAACAGATGACGCAGAATCAATGGGGAGGAATACACAAAGTTTTAGGCCAAGATCCTTCATCAGGACACTTGATTTTGCCCTCTGAGTACAGCAAGAAAACCAACGTTTATAGCCAATCTTAGTTATTCACAAATCATGGTAGCAAGACGCCTTATTGAGTCACTGAATGGAGGGACAAGAGACTGCAGATGTTGGAATCTGGAGTAACAAATGTGATGCAGGATGAAAATGGGCAGTCAATGTTTTGGGCTGAGACCCTTCATCTGGGCTGAATGATCGAGACGAGATAGCCAGTATAAAGACGTGACAGTAAGGGGTGGGGCGAGAAGTTGTAAGTGGTGAAGAGGGGTGGTAGGCAGATGGAAGAGGGAAATTGGACGTAGTGACAGAGGCTGAAAGGTGAGGGCAGAGGCAGCAGAGGGCCGCAGATGATGGAATCTGACAGGAAAGAAGAGTGGAACATGGAACCAAGTGTGAGGATGGATGGCAGATGGGAACAGAAGGGGGAGGGGACTGAGTGGGAGGAGCCAGCTAGTGAAGGGCAGAAGGAGTGGATGGAGGAGGTGCAAGAGACAGTCTTCAGGGAGTCTGGATGAACTGGGTAGGTTGTGAGGGGAGTGAAAAGGGACATAATGGATGCAGTTTACCTGAAACTGGAAAATTCAGTGTTGATGCCATCAGACTGCAGCCAGAATATAAAGGTGATGCTATCTGAGTATGTGTTTAGCCTCAGTCTGACAGTGAAAGAGGCAGAGGACAAAAAGGTTGGCATGGGAATGGAAAGGGGAATTAAAATGGCCTCCCAAACAATGAAGAACACATTGACATCTCACAGCAATTCCTCGTTTAACTAATAAAGAAATCTCTACTCACACACTTCAAACTCTTGCTTCATTGAATCAATGCAACCAACTCCAAACATTAGGAAACATCTCTTATAGAAAATAGAGTTCACCACTGAGTTAATAGTTCACAAACGAACAATGACGTTTTGAACAGGGCTTCGCTTAGCAAAGGAATCATGAAACTGGTGCTGTATGTACCCTCACAGCAAAAACTACTTTGACTTAAGTAAATGTATATACATACTTTGTGGATATGTGAAAGAATATTTAATGTACTGTTACACACTATGATGTGGAAAATAATAAATAGGCAGAGGACATGACTGTTATAGTGTGATTGCTGTGAATTTCATTAAACAAGTGCAGGCAGTAAATTATTAAGAACGGTCGATTCACAGATGATGCAAACACTGAAGAGCTTTGCTTTATGAATGGCAAAAGCAATTAGGCCGTCCTCAATGAAACTGAAGCGGAAAAGCCCATTGGGAAACAAAACCAGTCCTCTTTACAAAGATCACATGGAAACTTTGCCAACGTCTACATTTCAGCTTCTTTTGTGCCTCGTTTATTCAAATGATGAAAGGAAACAATATATCCTGCCCAACATTGCTGCAACAGTAGCAAAATAAGCATAAAAATTATTCTGTTTAAACATTTAATACCAAAACACCCTGTCTGTTTACATTCAGATAGGTTTTAAATATTTTAATTCAATTTTCCAAATTTATAGTTCTTAATTGTTTAGAATTAAAAGGGAAAGCCAATTAGTTATAATATATTTAAATGAAATCACTATTTAACAAATTTAGGCAGACCTATATTAGGATTAAGGTTCAAAGTGATTTAAGCTCAAAGCAAACTGCCCTGGGATCTAAACTGGAATAATTATTTCAATGACAGAAATTATAATTCTAAAATATGAACACTAATTCTTCAATTTAAAAAATCTATTTGTAAAAGGACATAAAGAACCCAGAACAATATTGGTCATCTTCAACATCTATACTAAAATGTAATTGTGATTTTGGTACTTTAAAATAGAGCTTTGCACATGAGGAAATACATGTGAAAATTCCTGCATCACTGACTGACGATGCATGTACTAATAATAAAATGCCGTAATTTAGAGCTAGCCCATTTGTTCAGTTTGGTAAGGAGCTATTCAGACCAATATGGCTCGGAGATTGTTCTTAGGTGGGTGATTGACAAGTCAGTTTTCAACTTTGCACATGGGATGGCCAAATTCACCCACTGTTTCTGGTCTAGAATACTCATGACTTTTACAATGGAAGACTTGCATTCACCTGACCTAGGACATCCACCAATGCCCCATGATTCTGGCCCATACCCTAGAATCCTGTATCATATGATTGTAGCTATTATTCATACTATTCACACAGATGGAGGTTCTGGTGATAGGTTACACAGAAATTAATCAGATATAAACAGAAAACTGAATATAAACCATAATATTCAGCCAACCTGTTTTTAAGTCAAAGGAATATGTTATCATTATAGTATTCAGCAAAAACAAGTCTCAAATTCTTAACATAATCAACATATAAATGATAGAACAAATCAACTTTATATGTACTACATCAATAGTCTGGTCTTTGAAGTCACATAACTTTCATGAAAAACAAACACTAAAATTCAATAATGTTTCATCAAGGTCTATCATTTAAATTGGATTTTCTTGTCTGTAAAGCAATTTGCGATGACTTGAAGTAGCAGAAGCTTATTCTTAATTTCTATAGATTAGTTCCTGTGAGCAGAATGCACTCTCAAATTTTATATTTAAATACATTTTCAGATGAGATGTCACCCATCTTATTAAATCTGAACCTGCTCTACAAACTACAGCAGGTTAAATAACTCTGGCCTTGACTGTTTATAAATGTAGGTTTATTTTTTGGCAATGTAAATATATTTGAAAACAAGCAATGGAATTCACCACGAAATACCTCAGACAGGGAGTAGTGAATAAGAAGGCTACTTACTGGTGGTACATACGTAGTACATCATAAAGGTAGTCCTTTTCTGCATCACTGTCAATTAGTAAGTCCACCTGAGTGATAGAAATAGTTCAAATAAAATACATTTACCACAAAGTAGGTGTTAACTATCAAATTAGCATAATAACTGAATCCTTAATAAAATTCCATAATGTTATCACTTTAATGAAATAGCCAAGTTTTTAGCAACCTGAATGAAAATCCATCAAAGGACATTATCAAAATTGAATAACACATTAGTTATAAATTTACAATCTTTTGTTGAAAGCAGCTGAAATTAAACCGATGTTAATAGAGATTTTATTTACAGCTAACATAATATAAAAAATCTGGGAAACATTTTTTTGATAAAATCTCTTGTACCTTATGATCAGTAAGCTGTTCAATAAATATATTCAGGAATCTCTTGGGCCATTCATTAATGGAACACATTCTTGCTCAGCAGAATTGACACAAAATTACTAACTTGTAAAATGATCAGTGTTTCAAACAACATAATATCAGCATCCAAGCAGCAGACAATATAGGATCACAAGTGTATCAGATTCTGTTGGTTGCCTGCCACCTAGCCGAGCTGCTACTGATGGTCACTATGTTTACGAGCTGAATGAAGATTCTCTCAAGCTGTTACTTTACATTATATTCTCAATTAGTCATCTAAAAAAATAACTTTCTCTTTCATGAAGTAAATTTTCGCTATTGAATTACTTAAGCATTAAGATGCAGAAAGGACAAAATGCCAGTAACTATGCATAACCATTTCAAGGTCACAGCATCCCTAAGCTCTTCAGACACAAGAGAATTGGAGCAGGAGTCAGCCAGTCAGACTCTCACGCCTGTCCCACAATTTCAGATGATCGTGGCTGATCTTCCCCAGTCCCCAACTTTTTTATTTAAATGCCAGTTTTCTGTCATTCTCAATTCCTTGATCTTTCAAAAATGTATCTGCTTCCTATTCAAATGCCACTACGATCCAGTGGCCAGAGACCATCCAGGATAGAGAATTCCAGCTGTACATTACTCTCTGCAACTAGTTTTATCCAACTCAGTTTTAAATGACTGTTCCTTAATCTAGTAAGTACATATGTCCTGTATTTGAGATTCTCCCACTAGTGAAAAGATCTCCGTATCTACCCGGTCATGTCCCCTTCAGGAAATTGTATGATTCAATAGGTACACCCATTTTTTTTAAAACTCCAAGGGATGCAGATTTAATTTGTTTAGTTACTTTTAAACTGCCTTCAGTGCCAGCACACCCTTTCTTAAATAGCAGAACCAAAACTGTACACTGTACTCGAGTTACAGCTTCACTTGTACCCTGTACAATTGTAACAATGCTTCCTCGTTTTTTAAATTTAAGGAGGGATAATGTTCCATTGCTGAACCAGCATGATATCTTAAAGCACGTTGAGAACAATAACACTAAATCCCGCTGTATTTTGCTCTTCTGCAAACTTACTGCATTTAGATAATAAAGTCTGCCTTTAGACACACTTCCCCTCATTAAAACCCATTTGCCAGGCTTATGCTCACTCACTCTATACATTGGACAGTGCACATAGTCTCATCAAAACATGCCCTTCTACCAGTTTTCATACCATTAGCAAGTTTGGATACTTTACATTCTGTCCTATCTTCCAATACATTTTTATTTTTTTCCTGTTATGTTCTCCAACTCATAAAAGAAATCAGTCTTATTCCAAAGAAACACTGTCTTTGAACATTTCAAAAGATTCAACTTCCAAAAGGATTCCCACAAAATGGTTTCCCAATATACACTATGGCTCTAATATTTGGAGTAGAACATGACAGAATTACTACAAAACAATAGAACTAGCTTAAAAATGATTCTTGTCTTATTTTTACAGTGAAGTTTCCATTGACACACAGTATGCCAACTATCAAAGCAACCAAGTCAGGCAGCTCTGAACACCTTTCCTAGTTTAAAATATCATTAAAAAATTAAACAAGTGAGACTGATAGCAATCCTTTGTTTGGCTTGACTGTTATACAACTGGTTTCTCAATTTCCCTCGTGACTACAAGATGGAGTTCCATCCTAACAATTAATGCTTCACATCAGCAACTATTTCACTCCATCATCATCATTTTCTTCTGGCCACCTGAATTACTATTAACACAAGTCAGATCAAATTATAAACAAACATGTAGCAATTGTGAGAGTAAATCATATTTTAAAACCTGCATCAATATTTTCCTGGTGCTTTCAGTTTCCTACTCAATAAATTCATATCATATTACGGCTAAAAGTAGGTCATTTCTCTGGGTGTGCCAATGCCAACTGGAAAAAAATATTAAATTAGAAATATAAGAGATGCTGCAGATGGTGCATATATAGAGCAAGACACACAAAATGCTGGAGGAACTCAGCAAGTCAGGCAGCATCTAAGGAGAGGAATACTGAGAAGAAAGGGGCTAGAAGTAAGAATAAGAACATGAGTGGAGAAGTAAAAGCCGGCAGGTTATAGGTGAGATCGGGTGGGTGGTGGGGAGGAGAGATAAAGTTAGAAGCTGGGAGTTGATTGGGAGGAGAGGCCAGTGGACCATGGAAGACTAGAAAGGAAGTAGGCAGAAGGCGGAAGTCACTAAATTATTTCTATTTCCAACTGTATGTCTGTGTAGATTCTAACACATTCAGAACTTTACTAGCCAATTTTTGGATGTAGTGGGGATTTCAATTGCTCACCTTTTAGGCTGCAAGTTCCAAACACTTTGGGTGAGAGAAAAATTCTAATTTTCCCTCCAATCTAGCCACCTGTTACCTTAAGTTCATCATTCCTGGTCAGTAATCATTCTGATAAGAGAAAAAGGTCCTCTTTACTCACTTTTTTGGGATTTCTCATTATAGTTCCTCCCAGGTCACCACAAGTTTCTGTTCCTGAGAATTGTTCATAACTTAAATCATTCACAAATTGGAAATGGGAGCATGAACTGAGCTTTTACATGGTAGAAGAAGCCTGCTGCCCTGCAGCAGCAGCAAATTCATCCCACCAGGCTTGAAATGCTGTCAGTGTGTTTGTAGGCCTGTACTTTTACTCCCTCAACTTCTCTGGTTCCAACTGGCAGGTGCATATACAGATATTTTTAACCTCTCCCTCTCCTAGTGCAGAGTGCCCTCCTGCTTCAAAACATACACCATTGTTCCTGTTTCTAAAAAGACCAAGGTAACATGTCTGAATGACTGGCATCCTGTCGCACTCACCTCAATAATGAGCAAATGCTTTGAGAGACTGGTAGAAGACTATGCCTGCAGCATGCTGCCACCCACACCAGACCCCATACAATCTGCCTACTGACACAACCAATCAGCAGATGTTGCAATAGCCACAGTTCCACTTACCGTCCTTACACACCTGGAGAACAGGGATGCTTACGTGAGAATGCTGTTCTTGGACTATAATTCCCTCCAGGCTTGTCAAGAAGCTCAGAGACCTCAGCCTTCACCCGACCTTGCGCAGCTAAATCCTGGACTTCCTGTCGGATAGCCAGCAGTTCATAAGAGTGGGGTCCCTCACCTCTGCCCCCCTGACCCTCAACACAGGAGCGCCTCAGGGCTGTGTCCTAAGCCCCCTCCTTCACTCTGTCTATACCCATGAATGTGTCTTTGTAGCTCTAATCTACTAATTACATTTGCTGATGATACTACATTAATTGGCCTTATCTCAAATAATAACAAGGCAGCCTACAGAGAAGTCATCACCCTTACACAGCGCTGTCAGGAAAACAACCTCTCCCTCAGTCACATAAACAAAGGAGCTGGCTGTGAACTACAGGAGGAATAAAGACAGGCTAACCCCTACTGACATCAATGTTTCTGGGGTGGAGAGGGTGAACAGCTTTAAGTTCCTCAGCATACACATCACCGAGGATCTCACATGGTCTGTACATACTGGCTGTGTGGTGTAAAAAGCACAACAGCACCTCTTTCACCTCACACCGCTGAAGAAGCTTGCCATGAGTCCCCAAATCCTAAGGACTTTCTACAGGGGCACAATTGAGAGCATCCTGACTGGCTGCATCACTGCCTGGTATGGGAACTGTACTCCCTCAATCGCAGGACTCTGCAGAGAGTAATGCAGACAGTCCAGCGCATCTGTAGATGTGAACGTTCTACTGTTCAGCACACCTACAGCAACAGGTGCATAAAAAGGACCCCAAAGGGTCATTGGAAACCTGAGACATCCCAAACATAAACAGTTCCAGCCACTACCATCTGGGCAATGGTATCGCGGCAGTAAAATCAGGACCAACAGGCTCCGGGACAGCTTCTTCCACCAGGCCATCAGACTGATCAATTCACGCTGATACTGATGTATTTCAATGCTATATTGACTGTCTTGTTATACGTACTATTTATTACAAGTTACTATAAATTGCGCATTCAGATGGAGAAGTAACAAAGATTTTTACTCCTCATGTATGTGAAGGATGTAAAAAAATAAAGTCAATTCAATTCAATGAATACAGCTCCTGATTTTCTCCACACCAGACAATATCTTTGCAAATCTTTTCAAAGTACTTTTAGATGCTACCACATTGTTCCTGAAATGCAGTTAACAGAACTATGTTCTCGGTGTGTCAGACCCACTTCTGGCATAACCTCCCAGATATTACATTATGTATTTCTACCAATAAAGGAAAATTATCTCATATGCCTTTTAAACACTTTGTTATGTTCAGATATCTATGGAAATCCACTGCTATATCCAAATGTTCCTCTGCACTTCACAGTATCTCTTATCATTGGAATGTTAATTATCAAAATGCATCTTCCCACTACTTGCCCCTTCTGAACACAGCAGAGAGCTTTCAAATTGTTTGGATGATCTGTGAACAATCCATCCAATTCCAATATCAGTAATGATTAATCTTAACAACACACACACACACACACACAAAATACTGGAGGAACTCAGTAGGTCAGACAGCATTGAGAGAAAAGAGTAAACAGTCAACATTTTGGACCAAAACCCTTCATCAGGACTCATGAATGTGATGCTTGTATTTCCAGCATCTACAGATTTTCTTGTGTTTATGATTAATCTTAATTATTTACCAATAGAATCACAGTTTCTCCTACTCTCTTGCTATCAGCTCTCTTGCAATTTTTCTGGCCACTGTAAAAATTAAATGACAGAGGAAAATTACTTTCTAAACCAGATCTATAAATAAAACTATGTTACACTGCATTAAATCATCTATAAATCCTGATTTCAGAATCTTATTTCTGCCTTGGTTCTCATACACAAAACAGATCTAGTGTCCAAGACCGACTTGTGTAAGGCATCTAATCTTCAATTGACAAGACTGAAATGACCTTAAAATTTGAACTTCAGCAAGTGATTGAAGGAAGACGGACTTCAGACTGCACCCTGTAGGCATGCAGCAGAATCTTGGCTCACGTGTAACAGTAAAGGCATTGGCATATTGACAACAAAGGGATCATCCTGTTTGTGAACGACAGCTCTACAATTATGAAAATACCATCACACGCTCAAGGTACTGCTTTATCAAACCCAGTATCTTGATGGCCCTTTGCCCAAAGACCAGAAGGTTTAGGAGTGGAAGTAGGCCATGCTGTAATAGTGCTGCACTAAACGCTACGCTACTTTGGCAGTCACTATGTCCACACCTCTCGCTGACTCAATAAAGTGAAAAAATAAACATAGACCCCCACCATTCCAGATTCTCTCTTTTCCCCCCACCCATCCGGCAGATGGTACAAAAGCCTGCAAGCATGCATCACTAGTCTCGAGGACAGGATGACTTCACAATCTAATTTGTTGTGACTTGTGTTTACCTGCTCTCCGCTTATCTTGTACTCATATTGTTCTACCCTACATAGATTTAAGTAATTTTAAAAATCATATACAGTACTGTGGCACAATATACACCTTTGTGAATGAGGGTGGAGCACTGCAGAGGGGAGTGGGACAGGTGGCAGAGAAAGAGTGCCAAGGGTGGGGTTGGTGCAGGTGCAGACACACCAGCCAAGGTTATTTGATTCTAAACAATTAGTTTATTGATCATTACAGATTGTCTCTCTGGTGGCCCCACTCCCTCTCCTCTTCCTTTGTTGTTTCCAACCGTGATTCCCTTCTCCCTGCCCCGTTCCCACTCTCCGTCCACAATACAGACCCATATCAGAATCAATACCACCAAGCAGCCTCTCGCTCTCTGGCCCCAGAGAAAAGTGACAGCATTCACATGATCTCTCTCTCTCTCTCCCCCTTGATGCTGTCAAAGGATTTGGGTCTTGGGCAAGGTTTAATCAATGCAGTTTGTGGATTGGAGTCAGTCGTTCACGTTATGAAGCTTTTCTAGTTTTCCTGTTTCCAGTCTCTCGCTGTTTTTTGTTGCTCTTTTGGGCAATTTCACATCAGGGCAGCCTGCAGATAATGAACACCAAGCTGAACTGAATACAGTATACCTGGATTCTTTCAATTTTGCGCCATTTGATTTTTTTTGCATGTGCGTGTGTGCATGGTTGATAGTTTTCTTTGAACAGGCTCCATGGTTTTCTTTGTTTCATGACTGTGTGGAAGATGAATCTCAGGGTTGTATACTGCATACATACTTAAATAATAAATGTACTTCAAACCTTTGAAAAAATCTTACACACACACACACCTCAGACTTATGCATAGTACTCTAATCTACAAGAGCGGTTATTACACAAAGATAGAATAACTCAAACACTATAATATTTGGTTTGTATACCAGCCATGCTATCTTGGCATAAAGCAGAGAAACTGGGGCAAAGAACACTTGGACACCTTTCTCTGCACAGTAGTGGTCTGTGAGCTGGAGATGTCAATATCTAGCCTCAGTTTGTCTTGGTGTTCCACATTCAGTCAAGCATGCTGACATTTTGTCAGCTCAATTTGGATTTTATGTAAATCAAGAAGGGCAAATTACAGAGATCTCCACTGAACAGCTTTGCTGAAAACATTTGTTAAAGGGCACTGAATATTCTCGGCTACAAGAAAGATAGAATGTGTTCTTTAAAACATTGTAACCCACTGTAATTATTAGTCACTGTAATTAATGCTGTTACTTTATTACTTTTTGATGCAGCCACGAGGGGTCATAAAAAACTGACACAAGCAGCTGTTCAATTATTATCAGAAGGCTGACAGGCCACTGTGCTATAAATTTATAATAATGTTACATCACACAGCAAACTATTCAAACAACGCATACAAACAAGCTGGATGAACTCAGTGGATTTCAACGGATGCTGCTCGATCTGCTGAGTTCATCCCGCTTGTTTGTATGTTTTGATTTGACCACAGCATCTGCAGTATACTTTGTGTTTAAAATATTCAAACATTCTGCTGCTACTATTTTTAAAATCTAAAATACAAAAACTGCAATTGCACTCGTCACATGATATTATCACTAGAGTTCACAATCAAAAACAAAACTACAGCACTATCAGCATTAGAAAAATGGTAAAATTTCTTTCCACGATATTTTATATGCTTTCCAGTTTGTGGCATTGTAGACTAACAAGCAACAAAGCAAAAACTTGCTGAACCACAACCATGATATTGATGGCCAGGACAGAAGATATAGCTCAGGAGCTAGCAGATCAAATGGTTTGTGCTACGTCTGCTATGAAATCAAAGAGGATTGCTAAAGCCAAAAAATTTAAACAACATTCAGCATCAAAAAATCAGGTCAAGTTTTCCTTCCAACTAAGGAAATGGTTAACTTATGAAATTCTAATTCTTAACAGATATCGTAGCTAAATGTAGTGATAAAATAAATTCCAAGTCTAGATCTAGAAATAAACAGAAAAAAAAACAGAAATCGTACACTAGATTGGTTAAAAAGTAAAAGTGAAGAATTGTAACGTTTGGGAAACTATTGCTCTGTTGATAAATTCACTGCCATATTTCTTTCAATCTACCGCACCCCCCCCCCCCCCACCAATAAACAGTAACTGAATTTGTTAAGGAGTCATAAAAAATCCTTACAAATATGTGCAGCATTTTATAACCTCATGTTTAGATATTCTGATATATGAGAAATTGCCCTTAAGACACACCCCTGGAGAGCTTTATCCAACTAAAATGTTCTACATGTGTCTTAAAAGAGATTGCTTATGCCAGTGTAGTTTTTATTCATGGGAGGGGTGGGGGAGTGGAAAGAGGTGGATGACATACGCAGTGAAACCTCCAGTTGAACTGAGACTAAGGTTCTCATGTCATGCAAGTATCAAAGGTCAACAATCATAAAGCAATGAAGCCCATCAATAAAATCATAATCCCTGTTGCACACTGGTGCGTACTAAACGTATGAAAGAATCGATTATTAAAACAACTATGAGCTGAGGAAGTTTCAAATATACAACTGCATCTAAAAAGTGTGCTAAAATTAATATTTTAATTTCATTTTAAGATATTATGTAAGATGTACTTAAGGAGTCATGAACAACAAGCTAACTCTGGGAGTGTTATTTTCAGTAAGTGAATCACTAGGTCCATCAGTTAAACATATTTTTTCAATTGAAAAACAAAAATCATTGTAGGGAAAATCAAAACAAAAAGAATACCAGTCAGTTCAAATTACATGTATAATAAAATACCAAAGATGTATATTTTTTAGTCAAAATTATCCCGATCCCCAAAGCAATATGCCTAATTTTGTTGAAGTAAAATGAATACAGTCATTTACCACTGATACAGTCCACTGATGCAGAATCAATACAAGGACTACACATGATGTGGAGTAAAATGAAAATACAATCTACTTTTAAAACCTAAATAAAATTATTTCTGTAATTAATGCACAAGTGGGCCTGATAGTAATTCACTAAATTTAAAGGCCAAAGGTTCACTTAAGTTCCCGAAATCTAAGTTCCTAAAATGTTTAATTGATAAATTATAATTCAAAACATAATTGGGATCACTAAAGTAAAACAGTAATTTAAAAACTGCTCACAATCTGCATTTAATCTGCTGTATTATATTGGCCTGGATTTTTCATTCAATATAAAAGTGAGGTTAATGGAATTCACTACTATTTATATGCAAATAGCACAATAACTTCAGAAAAGGGTCAGAAGAGCAATTACGCAGCAAGATCTACAATTGCTATCTGAGTTGGGAAGCTCTATGATTAATTATACACTCTTCCTTGCCAGTTCACCATTGAAATGTCTTGACTTTTATCAAGTAAATGTGAACTTATCCTGCCAAAAAATATACAGTATGCAGTCCATTCCAATCTAAATTATCACATAATGACTACTTTAAGCATTTGCTTTGGCTGTAAATGCTAAATATAAATGACAAAAGTCTTGTTTCATTAGGTTGTAATTGAAAATACAAATAAAAATTTTAAAAAACAAGGTTTATCTTGTTTAGTTCATTCAGTACTTACCCCATAACTACCCACCACCCCTCAAAACATTTAAACCTTCCTTTAAAGAGTGCTTGATTTGACACTGAAGGAACACACGTTAACCTTCTTTCTCACATCTTGAGTATTAATTTCACATTCTTTCAGTTTCAATATTTAAGATGCACAGATCACGGGTTCTGCTGGAACAAAAAATATCTCTAAGGGCATCTTAAATATGAGAAAATTACTTTGAAGTAGTATTAACATGCAAAACAAAATAGTTGCTGAATCCCATGTGATATTGAGATTGGAGACCAAATTCTTGGTTAAAATCTGGTTTAAGACTATTATAAACAGAAGCAAGAGTAAGCCATTTGGTCCCTCATTACTTCTCTGCTAACTGGTATCATCATGGCTGCTTTACCTCACTAACCTGAGATAAAGCACGAACTACTTTTCCTGCAGTAACCTGAGAGCACTTGATTTTCGCAATATCTCAAAACGGCCTGAAATGTACTCAATAAATGTGACATAGCCCTCCAAGTCTTAAATAATCCTAAAGATTCACAGAGAAGAAGTCTTTCCTCTGTACTGACTGGCTAACTTTTTACTTTGAAATTACCATCTGTAGTTCCAGATACTCCGTCTCAAGCTTACATTGGCCCTGCATTGCATTGCCAAACCCTTAACAAATTTAAATGTGTCATTTCTTCCAAACTTGCAAGACTGCAGACCACTTTGCTTTATCTCTCCTTGTACAACAAACCCACTGAACCAGTAATCCAGTTTAGTGAATGAGCATTACACTGCTGTAATCCAGATGAGGTCACAACAGGGCTTTCTATAACTGCAGCAAGACATGTCCACTATTGTACTCCTCCAACAAAAAAAAACAACATAATATGTGACTTCCCAAATGCTTGCTGAACCTTTCCAAGCCTCATATCCCAGGTTACCTTCTCTCAGAATTATCATTTTTCAACTTCTCATTCCTCCCTGGCTCAGACAGCATCATCATCGTACTAAGGAAAATGAAGAACACAACTATTTTTTATGTTATTGAAGTTCCATCTAGAGTTAAAAGTTTTCATGCAAAAAAATGAGCTAGTTAAGTTGATTTCATACTTCCATGTTTAAATTCTGGGTACATATGATAAATTGTAGAGGTGCAGCACGTGATTTGCAGTCACTGCCCTCTGCTTTGAGTACAGGACTGGTTTACTGCTTCTGAAGTTGATAAATGTGCAGTACTCACCAAAAAGTGATGAGCACTGCATAATGTGACTTGAGTTTTACACATACCATATCAAAATCACTAAACGATTTTTTTTCTTAGTTGACAATAATGGGCATATTTTACTGTCAGATCATTTTATACTACCCCAGCTTTCTGACACGCTAATCTTTCAGTCCATCTATCCCTTTTGTGAATCTGCTGATTCATGTTAGAATATGACTCAAATGATACTGAGAATTCTTACCCTTGATCTGTGAACTTTGAAACAAAGTGTCAACAAGTAATAGGGATTGGGAGAGATGTTCAGACCTATATGTATGCATTCAACTACTCATTTAAACATTTGGTAACAATATTATTGATATGGTTCAGCATGTTGGTATAGATCAGTTATAATAATGCCTTCATTAGCAGTAAGGGCATACTAATAGATCGCTATTTAGCACCTATCTAAGATAAGAACAATAGATGCACATATATTATTAGCAAATTAAAATCTAATCTGAGATGAATTGATAGAGCCTCAGAAATCATGATTATTTTCTTCAATGCTAATTCAGAGATCAGAAAATACAGTGTGTTGTACAGGTAGGAGACTGAACAATGCAACACAAAAGCCAGGAAGTTCCATTCCAAAACACACTTTAATATACTTAATTAAGTGGCCACTGAGCATATGTCTTCTGCTGCTGTAGCCCATCCACTTCAAGATTCGATGTGCTGTGCATTCAGGGATGCTCTTCTGCACAGCACTGTTGTAACATCCTATCATTTGAGTTACTCCCACCTTGTCAGCTTGAACCAGTCTGGCCATTCTCTTCCCATCTTTCTCATTATAAAGGGTTCTTGCCCAAAGAACTGCCACCCATTGGATGGTGTTTGTTTCTTGCATCATACTCTGCAAACTGTAGAGACTGGAGCATGAAAATCCCAGGAAATCAGCAGCTTCTGAGATACTCAAACTCCCTGTCTGGTATCAACAATCATTCCATGGTCAAAGTAACTTAGATCACATATATACACTAGTATCTAGTAGATATACATACATAGATAGTAGATTCCAGTTAATTGGGCCATTGGTTAATCAGAGAAGCTGCTTATATGGGACAACTCTTAAAGAACAAAACCCGAGGAAATTGCAGTTCTTCCCTTCATTTATTTGGGGCACTACACTGCTTAATTAGGGCTAGAGATTTTGCCAGATGACTTCTAACTAGTGTCAGTTGAGTGTACTTGTATGGCCATTAGACACTACACCGTCCTCAGAGTGAACTAGTTTATTATTAACTTATTTTGTATGTACTGATTTTTCATATATTCTGCAGTGGAGGAACATAATATACAATAGAAAAACCAAAATTGTGGCTTAATGAGGGAAAGGCAGAGAAGTGGTATGGAAGTGAGAGAGAAAGAATAAAATCGCATGTCGCATGGAAAGAATAAAATCATATCATTCTTGATGGAGCAGGTAGACCATTGGGGCAATATCAGTTAGGAAAGCCTAAATACTGATATACAGAGTGGGAATGTTGGAACCCCAAGTTACTGGAAAGTAAAAAAAACTGGGATGAAGAATGTTTAAAATGAAATCATTTGAAGTACTTGCTATTTCCTTCTATCCCCAGAAAAAATATGGAATTATTTCCTGAGAGAAAAATGAGGTTGTCTCTATTAAATTCATAGGCTTTTGGCTCAGAAACTTCTATTTCTTGCAACGTAATATACTTAATTTATTTAGTTCTTGCTATGTATTCTGTGCTCTATAGTTTCTCATTGAACCACCAGTGGTTCTCAGGGGGAACCACTGGGCATAGTATCAATTTCAATGGACATAAGTGGTCAGTGTAAGAAGAAGTATGATACGTGAAAATGTAATGTTGAGTGTGAAAGAGCACTGGATACCAACAGTTGAGTGGTACTTTAAAAAAAAACAAAATTACATGGTTGCAATATGTCAGGGACACCAAGGAGATTAAAATACACAGGTGTCCCTGCTTTACAAATGTTCACTTTACGCCACTTCACTTTTACAAAAGACCTACATTAGTAACCTGTTTTTGCATTACAAAAAGGATTTTCGCTTTTTAGAAAATTTTTCCCATATAAATTAATGGTTCTTCGCTTTACACCATTTCGGCTTCAGAAAGGTTTCATAGGAACGCTCTACCTTTGTAAAGGGGGGAGGCCACCGGTATCTTGGTACAGGATATAGATTAGATCAGTAATCTACTAATTTAGCAAAAGCTTGGATGCAAAGGTCTGGAAATGAGGACACCAATCCCATTTTGTAGGAACAGAACAGGTGCCCAGACATTCCAAGTCAGGATGCAAAATGCGTACACCTATTAGAGGTAGAGAACACTTTTACAGACAGAGGGGTAAAGGCAGCAAAAGAGGTGGTCTATTACAGACCTCAATCATCTGTGCAATACCACATTAGCAGGAAGAAGCTGCACAACTTCAAGGCCCAATTTGCAATGTTTGGTAACTGCATTGGCATTGCCAATTGGCTTGGCTTATAAACTCCAGGCAGCAGCACCACAATACTTTTGGCTGGCTAAGTTAAGGTAGAACCTAGTATCATTCTGAGCTTTAAAATAATTCGAAAGACCATGAATTAATTTCTGATCAGCTTCATTAGTCATTTCTTCTCTCTGCCATGAATACCGTTATCACTCCTTCCCAACAAACTCGTGTTGCTCCTCCATTCTGAGGCCTACCCATGGTCCACTGATTACAATAAAGTAACGCACGAGTGAAGTGCTCCCATCACCAATTTAGCTGGAAACATCCAGCTGTATTGCAAGCCCCAAACTCAGGGATGTCCCCAGCCTACCAGAACCATCACAGAAACAGAATTCCTTCTGTTCCGCTGATAATAATATACCAATTTTCAAGTGAAGGCTTTCAATGCTTCATTTTCACACCATCATTGTAAATCTTGTGTGATGTGGACAATTTCCCGGCATTTTTGAGTTTACGCTGATGTTGGTGGTTCAGGGTTCAACTTTAAGTTTATGTCAAAGATCAAAGATCAGGTCTAAAATCTCATCATTAATAGAATCAGAATCAGGTTTAATATCACTGGCATTCTGTGTGTCATGAAATTTGTTGTTTTGCAGCAGCAGTACATAATAATAAAAAACATAAGTTACAAAAAGTACATATAAAATCAATTAAATTGGTACAAAAAGAGAGGGGAATAAAGTGAGGTACTGTACATGAATTCATTGTCTATTTAGAAATCTGATGGCAGAGGGGAAGAAGCTGATCCTAAAATGTTGAGCATGCGTCTTCAGGCTCCTATACTTCCTCCTTGACAGTAGCAATAAGAAGAGGGCATGTCCTGTGTGATAGGGTCTTTAATAATAGACGCAGCCTTTTTGAGGCATCACCTTTTGAAGGTGCCCTGGATGCTGGCGAGGTCAGTGCCCACAATGGAACTGGCCAAGTTTACAACTTTCGGCAACTTTCTTCCAGTTCTGTGCAATGGCCCCTTCATACGACTACAAAAAAATCAAGCTTGGCATCTAAATTAAATATAATGTTTTTCCCTACCCATTTCTGTGCATGTCTGCATCTTATACAAATAATTTGAGATAGGGTTTTCCAACATACAGATTGGAAGTTATTAGTTATTGACATAAAATACAAATGCCAGATATGGATGTAAAGTAAAAACATGCTAATATTGGCCTTGGCATTTTACCCTGACATTACTTTCTGCTATGTTTTAACCAGATGGACATATGAAGAATAATTACATTTATAAGGTATTACAATAATTACTTTTAGAAAAATCATAGATACCCATTTACCAATGAAAATTACATAAGTAGTATGCCTGACCAATACTGTACAATTCCAACAATACTTGGCACATAACAGCTACAAAGGTTAAATAATTTCTTTATACTTTGTATTTTCACCTTCGTGAACAAATAGCATTAACTTTGACTACATAACACAAACTATTTTTCCACTTCAGTTAGATAATTCATCACACTTCTGGGGTCAAATTTTGCTCCTAGCCGCAATCACTGAACAACTTAATAAAAACTGTCAATTGTTACCAATAAAAAGCGAATTGAAAAATAATAAACAACTGCCATAAAATCCCATTTAAGATCTGTTTATTTCAGGAACTCAGTCTGAACACATTTATCTGGATTTATGTGCATACTGAAATTATCATTTTCATTATTGTGAAGTTTCAAAGGGGGGATTCTTAATCTGCATAACTTGCTTTCAAAGAAAACGGTTTTGTGGCTATTTCTCAACTAGGTGTTATTTAAAATTTCATAAATTTCGAGTGAGTGCATTTTCTTTTGTACGCTACTTAAACTTAAGCGTTTCCGAAGAACGAGTTCTTTTAAGAATTTCATTTCGGTGTGATGTAGGTCAGAACCGACAAACCTGTGTCTGAATGCCATGTACTCCACTCTCCCACCCCGGTTTGCAAGAGATTTTGGAACACTACACCCCAGAGGATTCGCGGCACTAGATTCACCCTCCGAAGGTTATGAAATCGCGTCCCTTTCTCCCCCCCATCGATGGCGCGGAACGACCAGGGTAAGTGAGTTCTTTCCTGGATGGAGCAACTGTTCGCGAACACACGAAATATTTCTGAAACTAAACTATAAATATAGCCATTTAAAGGCGCCTCACTTTAATCGCAGGATTCAGATACTGTGTTGGCAACAGTTACTGGAAATTAAAGACTATTCTGAAAACAACATTCAATGCCCTTCCCCCATCTGTTACTGATACTGCTGGGTCCATAGTCTCTCACGACCAAACCTTCTTAACTCTTTTGCTAGCGAAAAACAACAAATAGTTCACTGTTATTTAAGGTTAGTGCGAGCATACTGATAAATTGAATTGTGTGCAGTTGGTTTCTCTTTGCCTTACCTTGTGCCTGAATTCCCTGGCTACCTTTTTCTCCATTGTAGCAGCCTGGATACGATGGAAACAGGGAATGACCGCCCCCTTTTCCTCTGAACCCTCTGGGAGTGGAAAGGCCACACGGCTTCCAGTTATCAGTGTACGGAACTAGAAAAGAAATAGAGAGCTTAAAATGTCATATGTGGCTTCGCGCAGTGTAATTTGTGTGTGCTTTTGACGTACTATTGCAGTTTCAAAACTTGGATTTTGTATTAAAATTATCATTCATCTGTGTATGTTTATTTAGAAGATAAATTAATAGACATCGCTGCCATTTCGGAAACAAATTAAGTGGATGGAAAAATATCGTTAATATTTTGAGTGGTTTCTTTTTCTCCCTCGGTTTTTTTTCCCCAAACCAAAACTAACCCTAAATGGCAGTGTGTTTTGCATAATTATCAACTTAGAGAAACAGGAAGCAACCTGGATGTTTGCACTTGTCTGTGGATATAAAATCCAGTTCCAGGTACCCACCGAAGAAAATACACTTAAAAGCAATTTGGCATATGATTAAATAAATCATGAAAAAAATCTGACCAGCCCGACAGTGACGTACCATTCTCCCTTATATTTAAATTTCAACAAGATTTTGCCATTGCTTTGGCGGATGGTATTTAATCCTGATAAATATGGAAAACTGAAGGAATATTGTGGAATAGTCAAGCTTTGATGTACAAGTCTAGTTATTCCTGAAGGTGCTACACAAGGTAGATAAGGCTGGGAAGAAGATATATGGGCTACTTCTCATCAATAGCTAGAGCGGGGAAATTATGAGACAATTATATCACACTGTTCGGGTAACTGCTAGTATATTGTGAGTCTTCCTGGTTAACACATTATAGGAAAAATATGATTGTGCTAGAGAGGATGAGAACAAATTCACTTGTATTTTGTCAGGGATGCAGAAGTTCAAAGGTCAGAATGGATGAGCTGGATTTTCCTTGGAGCTGAGAGGAAGATCATCACAATCAGAATCAGGATTAATATCACCAGCATATGTCATGAAATTCAATGTCTTTGCAGCAGCAATACAATGAAATACATAATAATAGAAAAAATCCTGAATTGCAGTAAGTAAAATTAAATGTCTATTCAGAAATAAGATGGCAGAGGGGAAGGAACTGTCCCTGAATCATTGTGTGTGCCTTCAGATTCCTGTACCTCCTTTCTGATGGTAGCAATGAGAAGAGGGCATGTTCTGGGTGACGGGGGTCCTTAATGATAGGTGCCACCTTTATGAGGCATTGCTCCTTGAAGATGTATTAGGTGCTACAGAGGCTAGAGCTCATGATGGAGCTGACTGAGTTTATAACTTTCTGTCACTTATTTCAGTCCTGCGCTGTCCCCTCCTCCCCCCCCCCCACATACCAGTCAGTCGTACAGCCAGTTTGGAAACTCTCCATGGTCCATCAGTTGAAATTTACAAGCGTCTTAGCAGATAAACCAAATCTCCTCAAATTCCTAATGAGATATAGCCTCTATCATTCCTTCTTTATAGCTGCATCAATACGTTGAGTTCAGGATAGATCCTCAGAGATGTTGACATCCAGGAACTTGAAAATGCTCTCCCTTTCCACTTCTGATTCCTCTATGAGGACTGGTGTGTGTTGCCTCATCTTACCCTTTCTTTGGTCCTACTGACCTTGAGGGCAATGTTGTTGCTGCGACACTATTCAACCAGTTGATACATCTCACTCCTATACTCACGTGGCATCTCAACCACTCCATTTACCTATCCTATTACCTCCCATAATGTAGACTCACAACATCCAGATCCCGCTGATCTTCACTTATTAACCTTGCATTTATTGTCTATTCCATCATTGTGCTTGCTCTGTCCAAAAGCTTCTCCAAACTTAGGTTTATTTACATGTTCTTTACACATGTACACATTTATTGGCATCTTCTTAGTGCCGAGAAAGTTTCTTCGTCCCCTTGATCCATAACATTATTTCCCATAGGGCTAGGCAGTGAGAGAAGTATTGAGTACAGAAACTAAAATGATGGAGATTTTTACAACATCACTTATCCTCAATGTACGTACGTCGAATTTCCAGAAGTGCAAAATAATGAAGAGGAAGATGTCTCAGAAAGTGCTCCAGATATTAAAATAATTAGATGCACTGTACTTAAGTTAAACAATCTCTGCAGCTACTACGTAAGCAGTTTTGTAGCTGTCAATAGTTTGGGGCATCCTAACAACATCAAAGGCATTCTCCAAATGAGTGCCTTCTTCAGTAATTATGTAAACATTCTGCACGTGTTCAAAGTTGCTATGTGCATAATGAAGAAAGAGACATAAGGTAGGTGATGTTTGGATGAAAATATTAGAAATAATCTTGGGCACTGGATTAATAGAAATTATGAAGCACTGCTAGAAGAAAAAAGTGCAGAAGATCTGTGTACAATCCAAGCCCAGTGACTGGATGTCCAGGAATTTAAACTTGCAAGTCTAAGTTTGTGGACGGGAATTTCTGGTACATATTACTTACCATGCCATGCACATATGTGAGTTTTTAATGAGAATAGTTATTGGTAGGATTTGGGATGAGGAAAGGGTGTAGAAGGGGAGAAGCTGCATCTATATTAGCAGCTCCTCTGAACACTCTCATATTTAAAAGCAGTCAGTACTTTTGTATTGCAGCTTTGCTTTTTAATCATACCATTTGTTCAGAAATTAGTGTATTTTGAATAGTTACTCTACAAAATTTAACTTG
Organism: Hypanus sabinus; assembly: GCF_030144855.1. Classification (NCBI taxonomy): domain Eukaryota; kingdom Metazoa; phylum Chordata; class Chondrichthyes; order Myliobatiformes; family Dasyatidae; genus Hypanus; species Hypanus sabinus. The sequence continues at coordinate 136,359,597 of NC_082712.1, read as the reverse complement.
TGTAATTATATCTATTTTGCATATAAAATATACGGTAACTTATTACAAAGTATATATGGTAAAACTGATTTTATGCATGTGTAAAAACAATGTTTTATTTATTAAATTTATGACCAATTGTTATGAACTCCACATTGCCATCTGGTGGAAGAACAATTGCAATGGCTTGTAGACACTGTTCAATAGTCTTTTGAAGTACCATGTGATTAAGCTGCAAAATAAAAGTTTTAAATTAAGATATTTTTTATTGTGCAAGAATAAAACTCAAGTAATGTCTAGCAAAATATGTAGAAGATATCTTAAGGGGTAATTTCAACCATTTTTTTAAATCAAGGCAATTATCAAAGAAATACTGTCAATGTGCTGCAGGCTTGCGGTAGACATTGAGCACCACAGTATGGAGAGAGGAATGCTAGGCAGGTTTAAAGTACACTAAATGGCAGTGGAAAGGAGTTAGATTGAAGAAAAAAAAACATTTTGATTGGCTCTTGAAATTTGACAGAATCCAGTTTGAGTAAATTAGTTCTTGTTGTAAAGTGTGAGGTGAAGCGAACAGCAGACTTTCTAGTCATTCTTGTGGTACTGTTATCCAGTTAATATCAACTTACAAAATTGACATTTCACTGCATGACTTTCAATAGGAGTCCATTTTCCAGCTCATGGAACAAACTCATAAAACTGTTTATTTTCCTCTAACATATTTTTATGTTAACATCTCCCTGGTCATCATACTAGGGTTGATTGGATGTAGCCGGTTAACCTAATGGCCCACATTTCTTTGAGATATGGGTACATTTGGAAGAGTCAGAAGAAATACACAAAGTCGTAAAGAGATCTGACAAGCCCCACATGAATAATGCTGGAAGGCAGAATTAAGCTTGCTCTCTGAGGCTGGAGCTGTTCAAGAAGTTGACCTTGCTACAGATGAAAGGAACAGGCCAAGCTATATGTCTTTTATGCCTTGGAAAAGGGGAAGTATATCACAGGTTCAGAATCCTCGTTAACAGCTCATCAGTGAGTTGTTAGATAATCAGTTGCAGCCAGCTTTACATCCGTAAATTCTTTCTCAGAAGATAAAAGAGCAGGTTAAATTTTAGGGTTATATCAAACATAAACACACTTGATGGATAATAATTAAAACTTTAATGAAGGACATATATTTCCTTGATTTAATTTAATATTATAATTGTATTTAATGATGTGAATATTACTTACATTTCTTGCATCACATATTGATGTATTCATCACAGGAATGCAAGAAGTGTTTTCCTCCAGTCGCTTTCCTTCTGTTAAACAAAGTATTGTTAATTAAAAAATTGGTTAACTATGCAAAAAATAAATAAATATTATTGAGGACATGGTTTGCAGAGTCCTTGAAAGTGAGTCAATCGGTTGTGAAATCAAGTCATTGTTGAGGTGAGTGAAGTTATCCATGTTGGTTCAGGAGCCTGATGATTGAAGGGTAATAACTGTTCCCAAACACAGTGGTATGGAACCCAAGGCTCCTGGACCTCCTTCCCTTTTGCTGTAGTGAGAAAAGACCATAGCTTGGAAAGTAGTGACCCTGATGATACATGAAGTTTTCTTGTGGTAATGCTCCTTGTAGATGTGCTCAACGGTGGGGAGGGTTTTTCCTGTGTTGCACTAGGCTGTGTCCACTAGTTTTTGTAGGCCTCACCATTCCAGGACATTGGTGATTCCATCCCAGGCTATGATACTCTCCACTCTGCAGCAATACAAGTTTGACGAAGTTTAAGATGACATGTCAATTCTATGTTAGCTTTTAAGAAAGTAGAGGTGCTTCCATGCCTTCTTTGTAATAGCAATTACTTGCTAGTCCTGGGGCAGATTCTCTGATATGATAACACCAAGGAATTTAAATTTATTGACACTCTCCACCTTCAATCTCCTTATGAGAACTGGCTCATGGCCCTCTGGTTTCCTCTTCCTGTAATGAATAACACTGGACAGCAATTTTGTTTTGAATGTGTTGCTCCCTCGGAATGATAGACAACTTGAAGCTGAACACAGGTTACCTGTATCACATAGAAATTCAGAGAAACAAGAAAATAACATTTGTTGAATATATTGTGTTTACTTTCATAATAGTGCTAACGCTTTGCAATAGTTCAACTAAGCTAAAAATTTCTTGTTGATAATTTTCATTTGTACTCAGTGTCCAAGGCTTATGGCTTAAGTATTCAGCAATAATCAGCCAGCATTGGTGGATTCCAGCAGCTCTGATACTGTTTCTCCATGACCGCAATATCCTGTTGAAATCTTTGACTATGGTCGTCAAGGTTTAGATTTGCAGTAAGGAAGTCTAAATGGGAATGCAGAAAATGAATCTTTTGTGACATGTTGCACTTCATGGTTTTGAATGCTTGAAGCATGTTCTCAACCAGCTGAACATAGTTTGCTGCACTGTAGTTGCCAAGAAAGAGTTCAACAACATCCTTGACTGCCTTCCATACGATTTTCTCTGGTCCCACTCGAAGGCCTTCAAATTGCCTGTCATTGATTACCTGTTCGATTTGTGGATCAACAAAAATGCCTTCCTTAAACTTAGCATCAGTTATCCTGGGAAACATCTGTCTCAAATATTGGAATCCTTCACCTTCCTTGTTTTATCACTTTAACAAAATTTTTCATCAGCCCCAGTGCTGTAATATATGAAGAGGAGATAAAAAATCTTTGTTGGGTTTACAAGTGGCTAATGTGCCACACTTTTCTTCCCTGGAACCGACTGAGTGGCCAATCCTTCTGAATGTAATGAGATTCTTTAGCATGGCTGACCCATTCGCAAATGAAACAACAGTACTTGGAGTTGCCTTCCTAGCAGCAGCGCTTCTACTTTCAGATCACCATAGATGTTTCAGTTGTAGTTGCTGTGCTGTATATGTTTCAAGAAGACTTCCAGATTTCAGTAGCGTGCCAGTGCAGAAGCACAGATCAACCTGACCAAAGAATTGCATCAAATCTTCCTGACGGCTGTGAAAGGCAGAAAATTTTTTGCCCGGTAACAGAAGATTCCATTCCATTGAATCTGCTTCAATTATTCCAGATTCTGTTCCATTGAACAGAATAATTCTGCTTTTGCCTCTGACAAACCCAAGTTTCTGACCAGGTCATTTAGCTTAGATTGAGTTATCAGTTGAGGCTCACATGACATGCAGGGTTCAAAATCTGTATCTGTATCAGTGTTGTTTTCCATTTCTGGCTAATGCATCATTGCATCTTTGTCTGCCTCCTCTAGACTCCAGGTCTCTGGTGGCTTCGGTACTGGAAGTGTATCATTGCATGGCACAGGTGTCATGGCTGAAGGGAGATTTTAGCAGAGAAACAGACACACTGTGGCAGTACGTCATATGATCTTTTTGTCCTCACCGTACAGTTGGGACAGAAAATGGCACTGACTTCCGAGTACCTCTGAGCCAAGCTCTAAGATCAACAGCACATATTACACAACAAATGTGAGGAGCCCAAGCTTTGTCTTGGTTGTCAATTTTGCACCCAATGTAGAACTCATCGGCTTTCTTATTAAGAGGAGTAATGCTCTGTCTTTGCGATTTAAGCATATATTCATCACAAATATAACATAAAGTATTGCAGCTGTTGCAACATTGGTGAAATATTTTGCTATCACAAATACACCTGAAAATACAATTACATTATTATAATTAGTGCACACAATATACCTTATGCATAGAGCATGCCTGGACAGCTGAGAAAACTTTTCAGTTTACATTGTGGACAAAAGTTTAACTGACTTGAATTATTAATTTAAGTAACAGATTTAGGCAATTTCAAAAACATGATGTGTGATAGGAAACTTTTGTGGTGATTTTCATGATCAGCAGTCCAAAACCAATAAGATACACCCAAATGTATTCAGGAACAAAATCATTGTTGTTAAGTGTAATCAGCTCTTTAGTTTTGCTGACTTTGAGTGAGAGGTTGTTGTTGTGGTACCAATCAACCAGATTTTCATTCTCCCTGATATATGCAAATTCATAACAACTACAACACTAGTGTTGTCAGCAAATGTTAATATGGCATTGGAGCTGTCATAAATATAAAGTGAGTAGAGCCGGGGACGAAGCACACTGCTATGTGGTGCACCTGTGCTTATGATGATTAAAAGGTCCATATCATAGCAAACTTTTCACTAAACTGAAATGTAGTAGGCTATCAATATTTTTCTCTTTTCAACATGAGGGACAAGAGAAACCAATTTAATTTTGTCTAGTTTGTCAGTTGGAACTATGAAATTTTCTAAGATTATCTTCTGAGCCAGTAAACTTCTCAAGTTACTTTTAATAGTAAACTCATAACTGCATGTAAGAACACTGCTTTTGCCTTTTATACCAACACTGACTATTGTTATCATTAATTGCATTTTTAAAAGGATTTCTGGAAAAAGTAATTAAAAAATACTTGGACTTCTTTTGTTCATTGGAACCAATACAATGACATTTTGTTCTCTTTCATAAAGAATATCATATAATACAAATTATACAGCAGATTTGTTAACATTATCAGAAAATGAAAATTGATGCTGATCACATCCATTTGGCTTGCACAAATGACAGAACTTTCATGGCTGACAATTTCATAACATAACTTACATTTAAAGTTACTTGTAAAATGGTTAAAGTAGGGTGAATATCTCTAGACACTTCATTTGCCCTAATTAATAGATTTTTATTAATCATGCTGTAGCTTTGCATTATTGATCAGATAAAGCAGTAATTTTATTAAAGTGTGCTTAGCATCATTAAGGAACCCATATAATTGTATTTTTTATGCAAACAATGAATAACAGGATAGTCACTAGTGGTTAGCACAATGCTTTACAGCAGCTGTATTCAAGTCCCACCACTGTCTCCAAGGATTTTGTACAGTTTGCCAGTGGCTGCCTGGGTTTCCTCTGGGTGCTTCAATTTCCTCCCACATTCCAAAGACATGCTATTAGGATTGGGGTTGGTAGTTGTGGGCATGGTATGTTGGCGCTGGAAGTGTGGCAACACTTGAAAGTTGCCCAGCAGAATCCTTGACACAAACAGATTGTATGCTTCAATGTATTTGTGTCAATGAATTCCACCAGACACTTTGAACTCTTGATGCTACTGTTAACTCTGAAATTAACATCTCTACTACTGAGGCTCCCTTTTTCCACCTTTATAATATTTGTTGACTGTGCCACTATCTTAAGTGATCTGGTATTGGAAACCAATTGGTTAGTTCCTGACTTGGACTGTTTAAAACAAAACCTTGGCTGAGCCCCGTTTTGAGCTTCCATAAAACTGAAGTCATCCAACACTGTGTCATAACCTGAACCATTCCATTCATCCATCTTTCCTGTGTTTGCATATGACAAAGAAGGAAGTCATCAGCAAGGTTGATGAGAGAATTGAAGGAATTTTTGCTGCAGTGTGGACCTCTGGAATGGAATAATTGGGACTAATTAAATATTTCTCTGGGTATAATAGAACAGTTTGCATTAATGTCAATATAAACTTTAAATATTTGTTGTTAGTTCTGTAGACTTAAATAGTGAATCATAAGTTTAGATTGTAATAGAAATATTTTTCACTCTAAATCTAAAGGATGATAGTTATCCAGTATTTTTTCTTGGAAAAATAATTTTCATGAGGGGTCAGCAGCTTCTGTATATATGAAGGCTATCTTAAGAGTGATAGAACAATTCTAGGCGAAGTTAGAAACAAATTCGATGCACATCAGCTATGGTAGGGTTTGTAGGCCATTACTTCCTTCAAGGCAAAACTTATCATCATAAATGGCTGTGATGCTTCACCGTCCAATGAACTGAATGCCTTTTATGCACACTTTGAAAGGGAGAATAGAACTATAGTTGTATGAATCCCTCCAGCATCTGATGACCTAGTGATATCGGTCTCAGAGGCCAACAAAAGTTGTCAGAACCTCTTTCAAGAGTGTGAACTCTGCAAGGTGTCACCGAGCAGGGCTCTGAAAAGCAGCTGTCTGAAGGACATCTCCAAGCTCTCAGGGGTTTCATCGTACTAGTGACCAAGAAGAGCAGAGTGAGCTGCCTCAATGATATTATCCAGTAGCACTCACGTCTACTGTACTTTGATAGGTTGGTTATATCTAGAGTTAACACCTGCCTAAGCAAAGACCTGCAACTTGCCTACTGCCACAGTGGGTCTACAGTAGATGCAATGTCACTCCACATGGCTGTGACCACCTGGACAACCACATTATCTATGTCAGGTTGCTGTTTGTTGATTGCAACTCAGCAATTAACACCATCACCCCCCTCCCATACTAATCAACAATCTTCAAAACATAGGTCTCTTTACCTCCTTCAGCAAATAGGTTCTTGACATCCTCATGCATATGACAATCTTTATATTGATATAAAATAACTGCTTTCACAGCTTATAGGCACCAATTTAGTAGCAATTTACAGTATTTGTGAAACCATGATAGCTGATCAGTGGTATATTTCAATGCGCTATTCGTGACATTTTTCACCAATGATACCTATACCTATATCTTGCAGTGGTATCTACATCTACCACTATCAGTCCAGGTTGGAAATAATATCCCTTCTTTACTTTCAATTAGCACAGGCACACGTCAAGGATGCATGCTTAACCCACTGCTCTACTCTCTCTATGCTCATGGCTGTCGTGATGGAGGGTCTTGTGCTGAAACTTCGACTGTTTATTCATTTCCATATATGCTGCTTGACGTGCTGAGTTCCTTCAGCATTTTGTGTGTGTTACTCTGCATTTCTAGCATCCGCAGGGTCTGTTGTATTAGTGGGACAGATCAACTGGTTGACTGATGTTATAACAACCTTATGCTCATTGTCAGTCAGCAAACACGTGCTAGTTCTCATGAGGGGTAAGCAGCTTCAAGATCCTGGGTGTAAACATCACTGAAGATCTAACCTGGGCCCAATATATTAATGCAATTACAAAGAAGGCACAACAGCAGCTATCTTTCAATAGGAGTGTGTGGAGATTTGGTATGTCACCAAAGATTCTAACAAATTTCTACAGATGTACTATGGAGAGCGTTCTAACTGGTTGCATCACCACCTGGTATGGATGCGCTAGTGCACGGGATCTGAAAGAGCTGCAGAGGACTGTAAACTTAGCCAGCTCCATTATAGTCACCAGCCTCTTCACCATCAAGAACATCTCCAACAGGTAATGCTTCAGGAAGGCTGCATCCACATTAAGAACCATCCAAGGCATGCCCTCTTCTCATTGCTGCCATCAGGGATGAGGTACAGGAAACTAGAGACACGCATTCAATGTTTTAGGAACAGCTTCTTCCCCTCTACCAACAGGTTTCTGACCGACAATGAAGACTACTCAGCTTTTGCACTACTTTTTTATTTTTTATATTTCTTATTATAACTTTGTTTTTTAGTGTACTGTACTGTACTGCTGCCACAAAACAACAAATTTTATGACTTATGTCAGTGATAGTAAAGCTGATTCTGATTAGAAAGTACCTGACAACTCATCTGTTCACAAATATAAGATAAAATTATATGCTAAGCATCACCTTTTCCCTTTCTACTTAATTTATCCGTAAAGTCTTCAACTGATGCAAACATTTGGGAAAACTTTGTTACTTTATGCTGAATTTTAGCTTTGCATTGAATTTTAGCTTATGATAGAAAAGAAGATTCACTGTCACTCCATAATGTTACATGGCAGACAATTTAAACTTTCTGAACAGCTGCAAGCAGGGTTGGGCACATTAATCTGGTGCTGCCAGGAGAAAGACACTGCATGTTGTGGAGTGTGTCTGCCACCCACTTTAACCTAGCTACTGTATGAGCATGGATCCATTACACTGGTATGTCCCAAACAATTAAGTTTAGTGAGCTTTGTGATTTTGTTACTGTGCCAATTTATCATCCACTATTTGAAGTCAGCTTATGTATGAAACTTGGTGGATTCTGGAGTTCACTGTGCAACAGAGGAAAAGAAATCTGACTGCTGATGAAGGCTGCCCCTTGGGTTTAGTTGTTATGGTCTGGTTTGGAGCCCGCATTCCGGGTCTTCATCCGGTCCACGGACTCCGGGTCTCCTTTCACCTTTGAGCCAAGTAATCACACCTGTGGATCATCGTGGCTTGTTTGGACTCAAGGAGGTGCACCTGATGCCCATCAGCTGGCGGTGTATATAGGGGGCTCTGGGACTGAGTGGAGTTGGGGGGTTGTCCTGTTCCTCTGGCTTGGAGTTTCTCTCATTAAAGGTGAGTTCTTCAAGTAAGTCTGGCAGTCACCCTGGACCTAGTTCCCTTCCTATCCCTTGCCTCTGTCGGGCAAGCCTGGCCAGACTGCTGTTGCCCTGCGGGGGACTCTGCCCCTTTCCATCCCTTGCTGCCGACGGGTTGTGCCCTGCAACCTACCCAGGTGCCCCATGACCTGCTCAGGCCTCTGAGTTCCTGCCTGGGAGGTCCAGGCCCTGTCTAGGAGTTATGCGGCCTGCCCAGAGTACTCTGCTCCTACCTATCCCTCGTTGCTGAAGGGTTGTGCCTCGCAACCTACCCAGGTGCCCCGCGACCTGCTCAGGCCCCCGTGTTCCTGCCTGGGAGGTTGGGGCTCTGCCTAGGAGTTATGCGGCCCACCCAGTGAACTCCTAGACCCTGCCTGAATTCCAAGATCCTCCTTGCCTGAACTGTGGGATCCTGCGTTGCCTGAACTGTGGGATCCTGCGTTGCCTGAACTGTGGGATCCTGCGTTGCCTGAACTCTGGGATCCTGCGTTGCCTGAACTCTGGGATCCTTCTTGCCTGCCTGAACTCTTAGACTCTCTCGGAACCCCAGCATCACCTTGAACGTCATGTCCCTCACGCACACCATGGTCTCCACGTCTTGGCTCTCATTTAGTTGTTCCCGTCCTGCCCCTAGTACTTCAGTGCCTGCATCCTGCACTTGGGTCCAGCCTCCTGTCCCCTTATGACACTAGTGTCTCTTTGCTGTGTCATTCTAAAGGGTGCAAGGAACTATTGGTAATTAACTTTACCCACTGAGAGAAAGAAGGAACTAAAGGAAAGTTTGGTTCCAGAGAGCCACCAAAGAGAGTAAACAATGGGTGGCGCAGCAGTTAGTGTAATAGCTTTATAGCACCGGCAATGACCAATAATGATTCAATTCCCGCTGATGTCTATAAGGAGTTTGTAAATTCTTCTGGTGACAGTGTGAGTTTCCTCTGGGTGCTCTGGTTTCATCCCAATTTCAAAGCATACACTTGGGAGTAGTGAGCTGTGGGCATGTTATGCTGGCACCAGAGGTGTGGCAACACTTACAATTCTCGGAGTGAGTTGGTCATTGACACAAAGAAATGCATTTCTCTATATATTTTGATGTACAGGTGACAAATAAAGCTAATCTTTATATTGATATAAAATAACTGCTTTAACAGCTTATAGATCCCAATTTTGTAGCAATTTATAGTAATTGTGAAACCATGATAGCTGATTAGTGGTATCTTCCGAAGTGTTATTCATGACATTTTTCACCAATGATACCTCTACCTATATCTTGCAGTGGTATCTACATCTATCCAGCTCCTATCTTCATCCCTTTACAAAATATGCATCTTTTGAAGTTGCAAAACTGTTGATTCAATCACACATTCCATGACTCTTCCTCATATCTCTTCTTTGACTCCTTGTAGAAGATCCAAAGTGAGTGTTCGCTTGCATTTAATCAGCAAGGTGTAGTCCCTGCTCATGGTGACGGGTAGATGGGAGGCTCCAGGCTAACCAGTGATGGAATTCAACAATCAGATAAACAATTGCTTATTGTGTTCACATTATTACTCTGATAGTTTTATTTCTGCTGGGGCTCTGCATCATGTATCATTGCATCAATACAGTGAGGAAATGAGGCTCACCCCAAAACTGCTCTGTAACTAGCCAGCCTTATGCTTATCATGCACAGGCTTGGACACTGATTGGATCTGACATGAGGGATGTTACCAGTAAAGAGAAAGTGAACACATAATGGAGACCGGGGCAGGATCTTCTTGTTGGCATCATAGGGCAGCTGTATGCCCTATAAATCCTTTCCCCCCCACCACCTTCTTACTCTCGTTCCTTATTTTTTTCTTCAGTCCTGATGAAGAGTCTTGGCCCAAAACATCGACGGTACTCTTTTCCATAGATGCCGCCTGGCCTGCTGAGTTTTTCCAACTTTTTGTGTGTGTTGTTTGTGAACGCTCTGGTTCCATCGGCTGCGTAAGTCTAGAGAAGACAATCTCTGGCTCCGCCAAATGTGTGAGATTGAGGTGTGAGCCCACCCCAAACCCCTGCTTGTGTGGATGCTGCGTGATCTGTTACCCTGTTACAAATCAGTACCATGTCATAACAGACAGTACACCGCATAGAAGTGAATAATTTAACTTTATATTTCTTCATTTGACTAAAAGGTTAGTAAAGAAAAAGCAAAAAGAAGAGGGCCATTTTAATGAAACTTTCTGGTGTGTACAAGTTGGAGCTCATGGTTTCCCCTTCGCTGATCCTCCTTCAATCTCCTTGGGTTTCGTCGAATCACGACCCTGCTCTGGTTCGAGTCATATGACTTTTTCTCTCTGGCATCTTTTCCCTTTATCTCCTACCAAACAAAAGACCCAGCTCACCCCGGTGTCAGGCACACAACATGAAAACACACTCTCTTCATCAGACAGCTCACGTTCCAAAACCCCCGTTATCTCTAACCATAACCCAAACACTGCTTCTACGGAAAGACCATGACATTAGCAGTGAAACCTTTCCTAGGGTGTTACATTTGGATTTCTACATCTGCACATTTTCTCTTTTACATGTGCTATTTGGTGAATTAGCTGTGCCACAGTGGGGTGGGGGGGGGGGGGTGTAATCTGTTGCTGATTGGGAGCGTTTATGAAATTCAGCGTATTGAAAGGACTTGATGGAAGTTGCTGTTTATATGCCAATATAAGTGAAATAGTTGGAAGGTGATTTTCCCTTACTCTCTTCTTTGAGTTCTTTGGCTCCTCTTCAAGGAGGCAACAAAGACCTTGTAATGGAGGTTCTTGGAAAATGTGAATGGAAGTTGAAATTGTTGAAGAGGACTGAATGAGAAGCAGCCAGATTCATTTCCACCCTGCTGCTTTATTCCACCACACCTCAACCCGCATCTCTTGTCCCAGAGGCAGAAGGTGGTTCCATTACAGAGTCTTGACAGGCCCATTCCCATCTCTTGGTTTCACCTGGAAAACTGGTACGTTTGGCATCTGACACTCCACTATATAGAGCGTAGCTGCCCTGTGGTCAGCCAACTTATGTTTCCCAGGTAGCCGCAAATTCCTTACGAGGACTCAGTCTCCTGGCATGAGTTGGGAGAATCATACCTCCACTCATTTCCTTCATTCAGCTTGGCAGCCACAGCCTCAGCCTTTTTCAGGTCCCTTCCCATATTGGACATACTTCAGATAAGTCTTTTGTTGTACGTCCTCCTTGATTAAACCTGTGAGGCTGGGGATCATCCTGTGGGTGATAAGGCATAGTCCTCAACTTCTCGACTCCAAGCATGCTCAGTAACTCATGTATGAGCCTACTGTCAAAATCCTGTCCCTGATCACTATGTATCCACCTGGGGAGGCCATAATAAATACTTCTACTATAACACTTTGGCCATGGTGAACACCCTCTGATCCTTAGTAGTGAAGGCTTGCGCTTATCTAGTGTAGTGATCTGTGATGAATAAGACATTCATCATGTTGCTGGCATCTGCCTCTACTGACAGGAAATCCATACACACCTGGTCAAGTGGGATAACAGAGCAGCCCTCGTAGGCAGCGTCTTCCTCTGCATCACCAAAAGCACGATTTGCAGTACCCTTTGACCTTTGGCTTCATTTGGGGCCAGTAAAACCGGTCTCTAAGCAATCCATAGGTCTTTTCAACCCCAAGACGTCCAGCAACATCATGAAGTGACTTCAACACAATCCTCCAATAGTTCTCAGGCAGAACCAGCTGGGAACGCTGAGGTCGGTCCAGAGGCAACGTGACTCGGTGTAGGATTTGGTTCTTCAACTCCAATCTGGGCCATTCCCTCAGTAATGGAGGCACCACAGTGAGTTTCGTTGTCTCCGCTTGGGCTGGATCTCCCTTTTTGACTGCTGACCAAATGGTACCGATGCCTGGGTCATCTCGTTGAGTAGCTGCCACTTCCCCAGGACTCAATTCTGGTAACCGGTTTGTCTTCAGAGCAGTCAGGTTACAGTAAGCTTGTGGAACGGTGTCATCAGAAGCTCCCAATTGATCTACCACTCAATCCTGCCCTTGCCTTCCATCTGCCTTCAACGCAATGCCAAACTTTTACATGGCTTTCACTCCCAGGGCAAGAACACTCTCCCACTTTCCGTCTCTCACCAGCCCTTCAGGTGCACGTAGGGACAAAGCATCAGCGTCAGTGTTCCTATTTCCCAGCTGGTACTTCAAGCTGAAATCATTGGCAGACAACACTGCCAACCACCGATGGCCTGTGGCATCAAATTTCGCTGAGGTCAAGATTTAAGTTCGGAGATTGTTGTTCGTCCTCGCCTTAAACTTGGCACCATAGAGGTAGTCACTCAGCTTATCCACCACAGCCCACTTCAATGGCAGGAACTCCGACCTTTGCATGGGATAGTTTTTCTCAGAGGACAACAGACTCCGGCTGATGAATGCAACAGGTCTCCACCCAGTACCCTGATCCTGATACAGAACGCCCCCTAAACCCTCTCTGTTGGCATCTGTATGCTGCACGTATCAGAATTGGGAGTCTGCAAAAGCCAGCACAGGAGCCTGTGACAGCAGCTCCTTCATCAACTGAAAAGCCTCTTCACATTTCACATGCCATCTCACTCCAAAAGGCTCCCAAGGGCTAAGATACTTATTACCCTCCTCTCCTTTTGTCCTCCTCCCTTTCTTCCTCAAGGGAGGGTAACCACACAGAATCTGATTTAAAGGGTGACTCACTTTCATGTAGTCCTTTGCGAACCTCTGATAGTACCCACAGAACCCAAGGAATGAGTGCAAAGCACTCACGGTCTGGGGCCTTGGCCATGTGGTCACTGCCTCCATCTTTGAATGAAAATTAGCTACTCCACCCATGGGACTATGTGCCCAACATAGATGACAGATGTCTTGCAGAACTGGCACTTGTCCAGGGAAAGTTTTAACCCTTTAGCTTTCAGGTGGCCCAGCACTTTCATTAGTCTTGCTTCATGTTCCTCCAAGGTGGAGCCAAACACTATGAGTTCAACCAGATACACCAATACATCAAGCAAGTTCATTTTCTCCATGACATGCTGGAATCAATCCCGGATGAACCCCCATAATTGTAAACCTCAGGTTCCATCAGCTGCATAACTCTGGGGAAGGTGTGAGCTCATCTGAAACCCCCTGTTTGTGTGGATGCTGCATGATCTGACATGCTGGAAAGTTGCAGGGGCTCCTGATATGCCTTGGGGCATCCTCTTCAACTGAATCTCAGTGGACATATAAATGCTGTCTCCTCTCTGTCAGCCTCACTCATGGGGATCTGGTGATACCCACTCCTCAAGTCCAGCACACTGAACCACTTTGCACCACTCCGACAGGCCAGCGCATCTTCGATCCTCGGGACTGTATGCTGGTTGGGGACGGTGTTCCTGTTCAGAGTCCGATAGTCCACACACATCCGTACAATTTATCTTTATAATTCTTTATTTTACTAAAGGGTTAGTAAAGGAAAAGCAAAAAAAAAAGAAAAGGGCCCATTTTAATGAAACAGTCTAATGTTGGAATTCATGGTTTCCCCTTCACTGATCCTCTTCAATCTCCCTGGGTTTCGTCGAATCATGGTCCTGCTCCAGCTTCTCTCTGGTGTCTTCTCCCTTTATCTCCTACCAAACAAAAGACCCAGCTCACACAACACAAAAACACACTCCCTACATTGGACAGCTCACATTCTAAAAACCCTGTTATCTCTAACCATAACCCAAACACTGCTTCTGCAGAAAGACCATGACATTAACAGTGAAACCTTTCCTAGGGCGTTACATCTGGATTTCCACATCTGCACATTTTTTCTCGTTAAGTGTGCTATTTGGTGAATTAGAATTAGTTGTGCCATGGGGGGGGGGGGGGGTGGGTGTAATCTGTTGCTGATTGGGACCATTTATGAAATTCAGCATATTGAAAGGACTTGATGGCAGTTGATGTTTATATGCCAATATAAGTGAAATAGTTGGAAGGTGATTTTCCCTTACTCTCTCCTTTGAGTTCTTTGGCTCCTCTTCAAGTAGGCAACAAAGACCTTGTAATGGAGATTCTTAGAAAATGTGAATGAAAGTTGAAATTGTTGAAGAGGACTGGATAAGAAGCAGCCAGATTCATTTCCACCCTGCTGCTCTAGTCCACCACACACACTTCGGTACGCAGCAAGGTCCCGACGAGTGTATCACCACCATTCATTGCTACCATTTAATGGAGCAGGGAGTTAAATCACATTCATCTCCAAAAAACTCTGAGATTTTAAACTTATTTGTCTGAGTTCACAACTATATTCCCTCCATAACTTAATCTTTGGAGGAGGCTCTTCATTTCTATCTCAGAGCTCGAGTCCATTCATTCCTGAGTGACTCCCGTCGCCCGCCCTGTGCAAAATGTCCAAGTGGAAACGTACTGCCCGTTATTGAAGTTATTCACAACTGCCCGTACTAATGGCTGGCCTTGTCATTTTCAAACTCGTCGTGCTCTATTTCAAATAAACGTCGCGGGATTTCCAATAGAATGCACTTAAACTTAAAACTGGAAACTCTCTTTAAAAGACCAGTAATTGTGGAGTGTTGAGGGTGTCTCTGCATCCGGGCGCAGGTGGGTGAGGAAAGCACAGAATGTCGCACGTCCACCTTGCCGGGAGGCTCTCCTGCGCCGGCCACCGGGCCACCGGGAGCGCCGGTGGGACAAAGCCGGATCCGCAGAGGCAGCTGTCCTCGCGCTGACCTTTCCAGGTCTATTAGAGAACACAACTTGATTGCTGCGACCGTACTCTCTGTCAAATCACTTGTCCACATCTTCTTACTATCATAATGCCGTTACTCATGTCCCGTCTGATTATATTTTCGGCTGAAATACGTACACTTTTAATATTTGCATATAACGTGGAGATGTTTTTGCCCTACCCACTCCCCCTCTGCTGTTGGAAATAAGAGGAAAGTGCAACTGAAGAAATGAGAAAGGAAAAATCAATTGCAATATTGTGCCGCATTGATCAATAATTCACTTATATTTAACGCGCAGATGTACTGATAGTTAAAATACCGGAAATCAAACGTTTATCTTTTGTAGAATTAAGCAATGGAACTTAAAAGTATTGACTAACTTTGCTAATAAAATGCCATTTGTACATTAAGTAGTTCCAGTTTCTACAAATAAAGATTGAAATACTAGAGTATAAATCAATTTTAAGATAACATAGGAATTAAACTTTTCTTTGTGTTTTCTTTTGGTATTACGAAATAACTTGCGGCTTTGATTTGCATACGCACCACCTTTTAGCGAGTTAACAGAAACACGCACAGCACAGATTCAGATCTCGACAGCGGAAGACTAGAGGAACCCGATCACGGAGCCATTCGCCACTAATGTGGTCAGCATCTCGTAGTCGAAAATTCAAACGCTGAAAATAATCGTGCTACAGGTGGTATGGAGCTCTTATCCCGGGGTAGAATACGGAAAATTTTTTATTCTCATTTATACTGTCTGGTAATATTAGCATCGCAAGGTGAGTCAAGATAATATCGATTGTTTTTCTGTAGAACAGAAGTTATCTGACAGATTGGTATGGATGTTAAAACGAAGGAAAAAATAGCCATTTGTTAATATTTTTAACACCCGAGTTAACGTGACATTGAACATAGTTACTCCGTATGCATTTGTTTTGGAACTGGTAAAATAAGTTAAAATCATTAATGTTTTAGTCTTCTTCTTCAGTGCCAGGTTTCTGGAGTGTGGACAACGGGCGTGCGTCCATTGAAGAGAATTCGGGAAAGTAAGTGGACCGTTGTCATTCGAAAACCACAGTGAGCTGGGATTCAAAAAGCAAAATATTAATTCATAGCGTCTTCTTAAAAGAAAATATGGGGGAACACCACTAAGCACGTTAATAATATTCATCCCAGTGAATGAAGCAATGTATTTTTCTAAATATTGATAATTATTTCTGTACGTCTAGTGTTCACTATTTTGCATTAAGCATGTAAGCTTCTGTTCGCATTCCTCTGCGGCTCTGGATAGTGCATTACCAATGAAGGTGCCGTTTACCTGTGAAGAACAAACCAATCCTTGTTCTCTTTCTGCAGGAAAGGCAGCCGTATAACACAGAAACGAGATATCATTTCCCAGGGAGAGCAGGTAGACTCTCTTTCTCTCATGCAACCGTTTCAATCGTTTGAAACTCGAGTTAAAGTGGAAGGCGTATGGCATCGGCTGATTTTGGAAATTAAGATAACAAGCCGGTTTGGAACTTCAGTAGCTTTTAAAAAAAAATTAAGTTGGAATTTAAACTTCCATATGCGTTGATGCCCGTTTACAATTGCATAAACATCTCTTTTTATAGTCGGCAGTAATATAGTAAATGTTTCAGATATAGAATATACTGTCGGACAGAAAATGCTTTACATGTTCCAGTATGTTGACGTGTGATAATTGTATGTGGATACAGTGCTTTATTTTTCCACGTATTGTGTTGGGGGCTTATAGTCCACTTAAGTCTATTTAGTTCTAATAAACTTGTTATTTAAAGTAGCTTACCAGACAGAAAATTGTACAAATAATGCAACTGTCCACAACAATGAAATACCGGAGAGGGCAGCACAGTTTTCCAACTATATTACAGAAACTGGACGCTTAAAATTTAAGCATGTGCTGCTGCAAATTGTTACTTGACTTTCGTAGCAACTTTTTCCAGCAAGAACAGAAACATTTTCCGCTCAAATGTGTTTTTTCCCCCATTTAAAGAAAGGATTCAGAGTTTAATGTGTGTTTGCGCCGCATTGTTCTGTAAATGAAACCCAGAATCCGTAAGTGAAACGAACTGTTTAAACTCGATGAAAACGTGTGAATTGTTACCATTGAGAATACTAACAATACTTTAAAATTTCTTTTGTCCTTCCCAATTGACAAGTATTCTATTGCTCCCTTCAAAATAATGGCATTAATACTTTGAAATTAAAGCACCCAATTCAGAGATTTTCGCTGTTGTTCTGGCTTAGAGAATGTAAAAATGTGCACATGAATTATTTAGAATTCTGTAAGCTAAGATCAAAGCACCAAGTGTTGCCCCATTGAGTAACCTTCAGCCTCTTAAAAAGCTTAAAGAACACTAGCAACCATAAGTTTTGGTTATCTGTACACTGCAGCACTGAATCTAAAACTTAGGATACTTTTTACAATTTTATATTTGTGAATAATCACAAAAATTAGGCTTATTTTTAAAATACTTTACCCTTGAAGATACATTCATGTTAACTGGAAGAACCTGCGTAAAATCATGACTATACTTTGACAAGGCCCATTAAGAAATAGTCAAATTTGATTTGGAAGTGGTGTGGTCTATTTACACTATGTCATTATGTCTTATCTATTATTGCATTTTTAGACTAAAATCTGTACAGTTAAAGCTAATTGTCCCAGTAATTCACAGGATTTTATTAATGCCAATAAAAAATATTCTGTTAATTACCTTTATGGAACTATCAACACATTTGAAGCAAATATCAAAAATGATGCCTGGCATTTAGAACTTTGAATGTATCCAAGATCCATTAATAGCAAATACAACCTACTACTTCACAGTTTATTCAGACTTTATATAAAAGGATTTTTTATGAAGTCTGTTCCATTTTTATTTACAAATAAAAGCTACAACTATAAAATACTGGTATCATGACTTATCTATAATGTAGCGAACTTGATGATTGTGTTCAGATAGAACTGCTTTTCTGTAAGCATATACTTTAATCTAAAAGAAAAAGTACATTTTCACAATTGAGTCTAGGTGTAATTTTGTACCTTTTAAAATTCTGAAAGAGAAATAAACCAAGAACACATTCTATGGGTTTCGCATACATGTCACATAGTAATGGCAAAATTTGTGAGTGAAAATCTGACCTTAGTCTAGCAATTTTATATCAGCATCGCAGTCTCAACTCAACAAAATGGAAATCAAATGTACCTTTCCTATGCTTTGGTGACGGTAGGCTGACTGCCTTAAATTTAATAAATTACATTTACAGCTGAACTTGGTTTCTCTTGTGTATTCTTTAGATATTGCAAACATCTGATGTTCCGTCCTCCCTTCTTGAAGTTACATCTGATGCATGGAGACCAGCATCTTCATTAGAGGGATTAATATGTAAGTGAACCAACATTTATTTGTTAAAATCTCTACACTGACTAATCAAAAATAAACTCCTGAATAACCAGTTTGCCTGCACAACTAATTTGAACTCAACTGATCCAAAACACAAATATGTGTCAAAGAGATTTTCATCAGGTGAACTATTACAGTTAAAAGAATGATAAATGTTCATTTATCATTGAACAATCATTCAATTGGTCATTGTTCAAGATAGCATTTGATGGGTGCACTAATCTTAAAAAATAGTTTAAGAGATAACAGAAATGAGGCAAGCATATGTAAAATATAACCTTATGCTTGCATAATGAGGAAACACTAATGCCGCCAATTAGTGATGAACAACAGATCAAAGTCAGTGTTCTTCTGTACTTGAGGTAAGCAACACGAAGGTACCACTGAACTTGAAGAAACTGGTCAATAAAGTATTGTCTTTGATCAAATTCTTTCCATGCCATATAATTTGGAAGACAATGATTGAACAGGTTAAAAATTGTTTTTGCACTAGTTACTACCGCTGTTGAACTACCATTGGTTCATATTCAAGACTTGTTAAATACTGTACACTGTTAAAGTGCCAATGGGCCAAATTCATGCATGTTTCTAAATCTTTAAGTGATGGTAATCTGGTTTTATCTGGAAATAAATGAAGCAATGAACTTAAGAACCTGCTAGCTTTGTGGTATCTTGATAAATTTCAAACTGTGAGCAGGTTAATTCAAACTCTCTTACATGCTCCGCCATTCAATCAGAACTTCAGTGATCATTTACCTAATCCCGTATTCTTTGATTTCTTTAATATCCAACATCTATCAATCTACAACCTTTGATCTTTCTATAGAAAACAGTTTATTTGTGACAATTCATGTATTGCCTCAGGGCTTAAGTGTTAGAGAGAAGTCAAGTCTATTGAAGTTGCATACCTTGGGTCATTAGACACGTCTTTAGATTTTCCATTACTTGGAATATAATTTTTCCTCTCTGAAAACCATGCTGCCATAGTTTAAACAACATTGTAATTTTCTTTAATAGTAGGCTCTTTCCACTTCCCTATTGTTCTACAAAATGTATTTTACTGTTTAATCAACAGTTCAAGGTAAATTGTGAATTTGGCATAGGAAAAGCAAATCTATAGCCTAAAGATTTGCATATGTGAATGGCTGGAGACATTTAAGTCACTACATGGGAAAAAACAATACATTTTCAGCATCTCTTATTTAGGAACTGAACAAAGAATATTTAACATTCAAAAGTTGCATTTTCTTAATATTATTAATTATTAGTACTTCTAGCTTTGTAACACACTTCTAATTGTTAAAGGTAGATGTGGTTTAAAATACACAATAACATAATCATATCAAAATTTGAGATTTATGCTGAGTAGATTTTTTTTTATTCTTCATAATGCATTTATTTGATAGTTAATTACTTTATAATTGGGTTACTTTATGCAATCTAAACAATCAGTCATCCAATAATTCAATTATAAATCAACAATAATTTCCACTTGCCTGTAAAATAGCAAAAGTCCTTAAATTACTTTATAGGCAAGGTTAGAGATGTAAACAAATGTCTGTTAAAGGAAATGATACTTCAAAGATGTTAATTGGAATTGGGGGAGAAATTTTTATAGAGAAGGTTGAAGGGACTATAAGTACAGCAGTCAATGAGGAAAGAAAGTAGGTGTGAGTCAGAGTAAGAAAACAATGTCATTGTAATTCTGGAGAATGTTCCACGTAAAGGACAAGTCCATGAAACAAAGAATAAGGAATAAGAATCACGAAGATGGTGCAGAACAGGATGTGGATGCATTTGTAACCATGATGTGATATTAAGCAGGAACTGGAACTGGAATTGGACATGAATGTGAAGTGGAGGTACTATCCAAAACAACATTTAAAGTAATAAACTCATATCACAGGATTTGGGTAGAGTTAAACTTTTTGCACATATTAAGTGCTTCATTTTTTTATAATTCAGCTTAAATTATGCTACCTGACTGTTATGTAAGTTCAAGATTAATAAATCATTCTTGCTGTTTTAAGCTGGAAAGTATTAATTCATTTTATTATTAATAAAATGCCTTCATCCACTCTATTGCATTGAAGATGTGCCACTAATTGCCTATGCTATTGAACTCCTTGCTCTTTTTGGTTTGTGTTCACTCCTATGTCTGAATGCAGAACTTTGTGTAAATGTGGACCAGTGAAATTGCAGTGAGTTTGGTGCAAATGGAATAGGTACAATTTTGAATAAAGGAGACATTTCAAGAGTGATTTTTTAAAATACCTAAATATCAAGTGTTAACTATGAGTCTTTGTAATAGATTTTACTCATTAAATTAATCACCAGTAAAGCACTTTCAAATTGAGATGTTTTCGTATTCTGAGTAAAATTGTTGTCCTTTGAAGGTGCTTCTATTTAGATTTAGACAACCCATGAAACAAAATCGTGATATTACAGTAATTATTTCTCATCTAGATCCAGTAAAATTGTAATTATAAAGAAGATAAACTTAAAGATTTTAAGACACCTATTGGATGCATTATGTATTAGGCATTGTGGTAGTAAAGTGGTTAGCACGCCATTATTAAACCTCAGAGTGGCAGAGTTCAGACTGTAATTTCAATGTCATCTGTGAAGAGTCTGTATATCCTCCCAATGGTGTACCTGTGATTGCTCAGAGTGCCCTGATTTCCTCCCACGTTCCAAAGATGTCCCAATTGGTTGGTGAATTGTTCATTGTAAATTGTCCTGTGATTAGCAAGGGTTAAATCAGGGGTTGCTGGGCTGCAAAGCTGGAAGGGCCTATCCTGTACTGTATCTCAATAAATAAACAAATGAAGTAGCTGGTGCTGTCAGGGCAGTCAGTAAATGCAATGGTAAAATTAGATGACATTTACAGTCAAGAAGGTTGAGATCACACAAAATTTGTATGCATTTTGCTGCTCAAGTTTTCTAACTTTGCATGCAATATCCCAAAGGCAGCAAATTTTCAACATTTTTATGGGATGTATAGTTGTTTTAAAAAAAACTTGCTTTTGTTGTTAAGTTTTGAGTGATTTAGAACCTGTTTGGTGTTTTAAAATTTGATACTAATTAGGAATAATAAAGTATTTTGGAATGTCATGATATGGATAATGGACTTGGATATTAACTTGGTCCTAATTTAACTTGTTTGGTGTTTTATATGCAGGTTGGACAAAAATGATTGATAATAAGTCTGAAAATGTTATTTTTTTTAGTTCTAAATAGAGGCAATAATCGTGACTTAATCTGCCGAACTTGGGGTCAGTACAACTATGAAACATTTGATGGGCTTTATTATTATTATCCTGGAAAATGTACATACACACTGGTGAGGGAATGTGAACAAAGCCAGCAAAGCTTTTCGATTCAGGTAAATATTTCATTGGGCTCCCTCTTATACTCTGAAGCCTATCTTCTGTTTCTGCTTGTTCTCGCTACTCACGCTAAAGTTAGTTAATTGAGTGGCATGTGGTTTCTAAAGTTAATGTTTCTTTATATGAATTGGCTTTTCACCATGTTGGTTTTAATTTAAATTCACTGATGTTTTCTGGCTTACTATAATACTATATCATCTGTTTCTGTTCAAAGTCCCCATTGTCCATGTAGCCAGTTAATTATATGTGTATACAGCTAAACTTGATACCCGATGCACTGTTTTGACCTCATAGATCATCTCACCCTCCTCCAAACTTGCATTTTCTTCACATTAGTCTAGTGCCCAATAGCACAAGATGTGTTTTTGGCTATTGTAGAATAATCAATCTTTTTATGCACTAAACAGAATTTTTGGAAGTCAAATAAGTTAAAGAAACACAATTTATTTTCACTGATGGAGAGCCTATGCAGCAGCTCTATGTGACATAGTAAGATTAACACCAGAATTATAAAAGTCTTTGCATCAGTGATATCAATGATATTTTTGGTGAAATAACAGCTGCTGGTCAAAATGTGACAAAAATTATATGTCTCTAGATATGAAAATTTCATTAGCATCAAATTTGTCATTGAAAATTTATTCTTTCATACTGAAGGGAAGTTTTCCATTTACAATTTTTATTTTGTACTTAAAACATCAACTAAAACTTTCTCCAATACCATGTTTGAAATTAGATTATACGAAGTAGAAGAGAATGTAACACATTATTTTACAAGGAATGTAACACATATATATTTGATACTGAAGAAAACCTAAGATTGTTAAATTAAGTGGACACTAACCAACATTTCTTAATGAGAAAAGATGATATCCTTTTGTTCAGTGAACAACAGGAAAACTAAAATTGAATTACCCATGGACCGTATTTTATCTAAAATACTATGAAAAATCAATGTCATTGAGTACTTTAACTGTATTTCACAACTCCTGAAAACTTTTGAAGTCGGTTCAAAATGTCCATAAAATTGAGGTTTAATTGTCATTGTCCTTTTAAAAGGTTTTTAGACATCTGTGCATTTGACTTGGTATGAGATCTGTGTAGGAATTTACTGAAAATTTGGATGAAAAGGAATTAACTTTCCTCCTTTTGGTATTGAATGTCAAAACTTGTTATTGAATATAGGTCAGGTTCACTAAAATGTTGCATTCATCTACCATGACTGCCTCACAAATGTATCCTTGTTCATAAAAAAATCTGTCCATTAACATGACAAGAATATAATACACTTTTGTGGTTAGTACTCTTCAAAGCCAGGACTTGCAGTCTTCTAGAATGATCTTAATTATGCAGTCATAAGGCTGAGACGGGTAGTTTTATTATAATTTGAGATATTTAATTATTTGTCAATATAAATGAAAATAAGATGTCTTTTTTCTGGGTTGGACATGTTCTTGGGTTTCCTGAAATGGTGGAGAGAGACTTTATTTGTTTACTTAGTGTACTGCTAGCCCAAAGTTATTTCTAATTTAAGATCTTTGATCTATTCCGATTATATATCTTGTTTTGCAGATACATAATGATCCAGCATGCAATTCCTCTCTATATTCTTGCAACCGTTCGGTCAGTATGTTCTTTGTATATGAAGGGGAAATCATTCTACGGAACTATGAAGTCATCCATTATGGAAAAAGGTTCCTTCTTTTACTGATAAGTGTCAAATTATTAATGTGCCTAACACTTAATGGATTACATTGCACACAGCAGACTAGAGCTAAGAAATATTATGAGATTGAAGATGTAAGATGTTTTTAAAAATGTTTAACATTTCATTAACTGTGCGCTAGCTCTTTGATTGGTGATCTAAGAGTTGGTGCTTTCAATGCAGCAACTTGGATTCACCCTCTGCATGATTTTTGTTGTGAACTTATCATTTCTTCCAAGTTCACATATTTAATATTTTGATCAGCAAAACAGAAAAAATTAACTGTTTGGTCCTTCCTGATGTCTGGAAGGACATATTCCTCAAGTAGTTGAAATAGACAAACTTCAGTCTCCATTCATCCTACAGAAGGCCCTTTCTGCCTACCTAACTTGTCTGTTTGATGAGAAGGGTGGATAGGTCTAATTGTGTAGAAATACCACCTTTCTGTGAATTGTGTATCTGCCTGATCTAAACACGTGGCTGTCATCAAAAATAGCACCTAAAGGTAATAGATTGCAAAACATTTTTAAAAATAACTCATATTTATATTTTCTACTTCTGCTTCCTAGCATTCAGCTGCCTTACATTATTGGAAATCTGAAGTTTGAACAAATAGCTGGATACATTCTGGTCAGGCATCACCATGGATTTTCTTTGGCTTGGGATGGTAGTTCTGGAGTCTACATAAAGATGAGCATAGAGTATGTTGGGAAGTTATGTGGACTTTGTGGCAATTTCAATGGAAATATGCACGATGATTTATACACCAGCTATGGTAAGTAATTGGAATAGTTTAGACAGGACGATGTGATCTAATTTGCTTCTACAAAATGTACTTGCACAAATATTAGTTTTCTTAACATAGGTGCAGATACTTAGTTTCATGAAATAATACAAGACATTTCTTTTGTTTCTTGCACACTTTTATAATTGGATTTTATATGGGGAAAACTCAAGTGTTGATGTTGATTGGATACATAGAAATGGAACAGTTTGCTAAGTTACCATAGCTCTACCTCCTATACCACACACCATACCTACAGTGCTTTCTTATCTAGTTTTCCAGTGGGAACATTTCTTGCTTGTTAATACATTCATCACTTGCTTTAGTGGAGTAAAGGAAATATAGTCATGCAGGAGGTTATGGCATAATTTTTAGTTATATCATGACAATATATTGTCAAAGGAGGTAGATTACACAGGACAAATTTAATATTATTTTGTATATAACTTTGAACTAAGAAAATTGACATGCAAAATCTATTGATCCTTATATATTTAATGTTAAAGTCCTTTGGTTAGTATTTTCTATATTATTTTGAAAAACAACAGAGTTTCTACCTTCAAGAAGTGGTATGCCTCTTTGGAAAATTGATGCTTTAAATAATGATTTAATCCCTTTGCTTCATTGCTTTGCACTGTTCTATTTATATTCTGTTTATTTTATTTTCTTTCCATTGCATCCTTCTGCTTCCTAACTTCTGCCTCCCGGAAATATGTATCATCAGAACACTAGAATCACTAAGAAACTCATAAGATAGCCATTAAGGTGTTTCACATACATAATTCTCAACTCTGCTGAAATGTTTCTTACCAATAAATCGAATAGTTCACTAAAATCTTTCCTGGGATTGATTTGGTTTTGGTGTTTCTAGTTAATCAATGCAAATTCTGGAAGGAAATATGAAAATATGGACAGTACTAATGATTGCTGCATTACATGGAGACAAGGGGCATGCAGCGGATGAATACATATGTTGGTTGTCTATTTTGGGACAAGGCTCTATGCCACTGCTCTTTTACCCAGAAAGACTTATTTTTGGGAGAACAATTAGTCAACCACTTGCTGCCAACAACTGTACAATTTCAAGTGAATAAAGGAATATATGACCACCACTATAACAAGGTATTTTTTAACCTGTTCATGAAAGGGCACTTGGGATTTTGAAGATATACGAGGGGTGATTGATAAGTTTGTGGCCTAAGGAAGAAGGAGTCAATTTTAGAAAACCTAGCGCATTTATTTTTCAACTGTTTACACATTTAGTTCTGCGGTTGTGGAGCATACGGATCTTGGACCTCCAGAAATTGTCCACAGCAAGGGTGATTTATAAGCTTGTGGCCTACGGTAAAAGGAGATGAGTTATACAGCTCTCTTTACATGCATATACAGGTGAACTCTTATGCAAAAAGTTTGAAGTTAATAACTCAGAGAATGAGATTAGTTATTATCTTCCAACTTACTGCATAATCACTCAAAGAGTTGACCTGCATGTGCATGTAACGAGAGCTGTGGACAGTTTCTGGAGGTCCAAGATCCATGTGCTCCATGACTGCTGGACTAAATGTGTAAATGTAGGAGAGGACTATGCTGAAAAATAAATATGCTAGGTTTTCTAAAATTGACTCCTTCTACCTTGGGCCACAAACTTATCAATCACCCCTCATACTTCAAATTCCTGGATAAATAGAGGAATGTTTAATCTGGAGACCCAAAGGTCATGATTTTGTAGTGAAAATGCACTGCTTTACCATTTGAAGAAACTACATCATTGAAACTTTGACGGAAGCATTATTTAGAGAAATATATTTGATTAATTGAAGAAATACAAACTGGCATGAAAAGAATAAAGCTTCAAAACCTCTAACAGAATGATACAAAGTTCTTTTGGTCATAATCTGTTGCAAGATATTTTAAATCAGATCATGATTACATTTTACCATCTTCCTGTCATATAGATACAGTTATATGTTATATTGTCCTTAAGTCCATCTACCTTCATGCTTTCTAGTTTGCTTTTCATTAAAGACAATTCGATTCTTACCTAGGACACTGCATTGGTTCATAATCATTTCAGTGCAATCATAACTTTATTTCCAGCTCAGTGTTTAAATGTGCCTAAGTGTTTTAGCATCATGCTCCACGTCCATGTCTGAGCATTACTATAACAAGATGTGACTGGAGACATTTAACATTTAATCTAGTGGCACAACATGGCAAATAAAATTACACTTTCACAACCAGAGTGGCAGATGCAGGGTAAGGATGAGGTCAGACCATATTTCAGTGGGTGGATGCCAAGTGTGGCTTGCAAACCTTCTGCTTGACTTCCTATGTAAACTCAAACTTCAAGGATTTGTTTCCTTTTATTTCCAGTTTAATCATTCTTACGCTTTTATCTAAGGTGTATTAACAGAAGGTATAGCTATTTTTGGTAACAGTTGGATAGAAGATATCCCAGATGGAAAACCTTGTCATGTTACTCCAATCAACTACCCATTGCCTTGCTCTGGACAAAACCTAAGTGTAAACAAGGTTGGTTATAAACTAGTTTAATTTTTAGTGCTGATAACCAATTTTTTTTTTTAAAAAAAGGTCAGTTCAAATGATTTAAAAGAAAGCTAATCGAAGTTTTTTTTCATATGGTTTAAACAAAATTGAAGATTGAGACTTGTGGCCTGATGGCACATTACTTGCCTTGATAACCTATAGATTCAGATTCATTTATTTATAACGTACATCGAAACAAACAGTGAAATGTGTCATTTGCATTAACAACCAACACAACCTAAGTTTGAGCTGTGGGAGCCCACAAGTGTTACCACACATTCTGGTGCCAATATAACATAACTATAATGTTCAGCAGAACAACAACAGCAAAACGAGGCCCCTTCCTTCCTCGCTCCCTCCCACCCACTCACACACAGTCCTGCAACCCCACAAACTGCCAACATATAATTAAATTAATAATAGCTAATAAATCTCATCGTGGGTTGGTTAGCTAGAGCCGTGGGGAAGGGTTTCAACTAACATAATGGGGATGGGAACCAGAGTGATAGGGCTGAGGATAGGGCATTTGGTATACAGGTAGACGCAGAGTGTAGTGAGACTGTGAAGGATGACAGGCAGATGGTAGGGAAAAATTGCAATCAGTGGGATGAGTTGAAGAATAACATGAGGGCAAAATCAAAAAGGTTGATGAATCCAGGACTGTGGGTGTTAAATTTGAATGCATGCAATATATGAAATAGGGTAAATGATCTTGTAGCACAGTTAGGTATTGGCAGATATAATGTTGTGGACATCACTGAATTGTGGCTTAAAGAGGATCATAGTTGTAAGGTTAACATCCAAGGATACCATAGAGGTTTAAGCAATGCTATTACAGCTCGGGCCATTATGGAATTTGGAGTTCAATTTGAGCAACATTCTGTAAGGTACCTCGGTATGTCCTCCCATGGTGTTTCAGTTCCTGAATAAAATCTCAGGAATGCCATCTCACTCAGAAGTAGAAGGATTCTTCATTGCTGTTTCCATACCAATTTTGCTTTGCCAGTCAGGGTTGTTAGCCCTAAGCTGAACCGCTGAACCTGGAAGACCATTGGACCACTCTTAGTTTGGTCTCTACCATTTGACCTATTTGGCATGGGTGACCCTACACAAGAGCCAAAGCATAAAGCCCAACATAGCTCTCTGGGTCATTGAGGCATGCAGGTCTCGAAATCCAATGACATGGCTGTGGTCCTCTTGGAGGCGTCTCTCGATTAGATCTGGATTGTGTGGTTGCTGGGGAAGCATGAGTTGAAGAGTCAGAAGGACCTACTCTGTGCTGTATCACTAAATAGATAAGTTACAACTCTTTAACATAACTATTTAATAGACATATATATACTTAATATAACTAAGTATTTATTTATCATGTATTTCATTGTTCTGCTGCTGTAAAGTTAACAAATTTCATAGCATACGCCAGTGATATTAAACCTGATTAAGACATTGTATTGAAAGAACACGGAGGTAGGCAGAGGGGCTGGAGTGGCTCTGTTGGTAAAAAAAATGAAACCACATCCTTCGAGGTGACATAGGATTGGAAAATGTAGAATCCTTGTGGGTAAAGTTAAGAAAGTGCAATGGAAAAAGACCCAGGTACGTACAGGCCTCTGAACTGTAGCCAGGATGTGGGATACACATTACAATGAAAGATAGAAAAATCATGTAAAAAGGACACTGTTGCAGTAGTCATAGGGGATTTCAATATGCAGGTATATTGGGGATAATCAGGTTGGTGTTAAATCCCAAGCAAGGGAATTTGTAGAATGCCTGTGAGATGGCTTTTTAGAGCAGCTCATGGTTAAGTCTACAA
This sequence comes from Hypanus sabinus, assembly GCF_030144855.1. Taxonomy (NCBI): domain Eukaryota; kingdom Metazoa; phylum Chordata; class Chondrichthyes; order Myliobatiformes; family Dasyatidae; genus Hypanus; species Hypanus sabinus. The sequence goes on along the minus strand of NC_082712.1, from coordinate 136,330,922 downwards.
CAGGAAAGGCAATGCTGGATTGGGTGTTGTGTAATGAACGAAATTTGTTTAGGGAGCTTAAGGTAAAGGAACCCCTATGGGACAATTTCAATGCTAGAATTTCAATGCTAGAATTTGTCCTGCATTTTTAGATGGAGAAGATGAAGTCAGTTTTATCACTATTGTACTGGAGTAAAGTGAATTACAGAGGCATGAGAGAGGAGAGGTCCAAAGTTGATTGGAAGGGGACACTAGCAAGGATGATGGCAGAAGAGCAATGACTAGAGTTTCTGAGGGCAATTTGGAAGGCAGGCTCAATACATCTCAAAGATGAAGAAATATTCTATAGGGAGGATGAAGCAACTGTGGCTGACGAGAAGTCAAAGACAACGTAAAAGGAAAAGAGGACAAATAGTATAGCAAAAATTAGTGAGAAATTAGAGGATCTGGAAGCTTTAAAAAAACAACAACAGAAGGCATCCATAAGGAGAAAAAAGATGAAATATTAAGTTAAACTGGCCAATAAAATCAAAGAGGATACCAAAGACTTTTTCAGATATTTAAAGAGGAGACAGTGGATATTGGACTGCAGGAAAATGCTGCTGGAGAGGAAGTAATTGGGGACAAAGGAATGGCAGATGATCTTAATAGGTATTTTGCATCCATCTTTACTGTGGAAGACACTAGCAGTATGCCAGAAATTCAGGGGTGTCAGGGGACAGAAGTGAGTGTAGTTGTTATTACTAAGGCCAACTTTGCAGATGATATGAAGGTCGGTGGAGGGACAGTTGTTACCGAGGAAGCAGGGAGTTTGTAGAAGGACTTGGACAGATTGGGAGATGGGGTAAAGAGGTGGCAGATGGAATACGGTGTAAGGAAGTGTAAGGTCATGCACTTTGGTAGATGGAATAAAGGTGTACACTATTTTCTAAGCAGGGAGAAAATTCAAAAATCAGAGATGGGAAGGGTCTTGGGAATTCCCTAAAGGTTAACTTTCAGGTTGAGTCCATGGTACGGAAGGCAAATGCAATGTTAACATTCATTTTAAGAGGACCAGAGTTCAAAAGCAAGGATGTAATACTGAAGCTTTATAAAGCATTGCTCAGACTGCACTTCAATTCAAGTCAAGTTTATTGTCATTTCAACCACAGACTGCTGGTACAGTATACAGTAAAACAAAACAATGTTCTTCCAGGACCCTGGTGCTACATGAAACAACACAAAACTACACTAGACTATGTGAGACAGCACAAGGCTACACTAGACTACGTAAAACAATATAAAAACTGCACTAGACTACAGATCTGCACAGGACTATATAAAGTGCACAAAACAGTGCAGGGCAGTACAATAATTAATAAGACAATAGGCACAGTAGAGGACAAATTACAAGATAATAAATGAAGTAGATGTCAGTCTAGACTTTGGGTGTTGAGGAGTCTGATGGCTTGGGGGAAGAGAGTGTTGCACAGTCTGGTTGTGAGAGCCCAAATGTTTCGGTACCTTTTGCCAAATGGCAGGAGAGAGAAGAGTTTGTATGAAGGGTGCTTGGGGTCCTTCACAATATTGTTAGTTTTGCGGGTGCAGCATGTGGTGTAAATGTATGATGTTATCAGCTGACCGCACTATCCGCTGCAGAGTCTTGTGATCTGAGACGGTGCAATTCCTGAAACAGGCAGTGATGCAGCTGCTCAGGATGCTCTCGATACATCCTCTGTAGAATGTGGTGAGGATGGGGGGTGGGAGATGAACTTTTCTCAGCCTTCACAGAAAGTAGAGACACTGCTGAGCTTTATTGGCTATGGAGCAGGTGTTGAGGGACCTGGTGAGATTCTCCACCAGGTGAACACCAAGAAATTTGATGCTCTTAACGATCTCTTTCTTTTCTTTTTCAATCTTTTTATTGAATTTCATATATAAAAACATATCATAATATTGAATAGGTTATGAGTGCATTAGACTTAAAGTTGAATTAATAATAAGATAACAATATCTTATTAAAATATCAGCAAAAAATAGTACATTAATCAATCTAACCTATATTAATTATACATGAAAAAGAATAAGAATAATCGTCAAAAGAAAAAAAAATTAAAAATAAAAGAAAAAAGAATATATATTGAAAAAAAATTAAAACTAAACTAAACTAACATGGGCAATAATAACAGTTTATATGTATATGATAGTGTTAAAAACTCTGGAACTCCATACCAGAACAAGAATAAAAAGAGAAAAGGTCTGGAAGAGACCAAATTAATTCATATGAAAATGTCGAATGAACGGTCCCCAAGTTTCTTCAAATTTAATTGATGAGTCAAAAATAGTGCTTCTAATTTTTTCTAAGCTGAAATAAGAAATAGTTCGAGAGAACCACTGAAACGTGGTAGGAGGATTTACTTCTTTCCAATTTTGTAATATAGACCTTCTGGCCATTAATGTTACAAAGGCGATCATTCATCTAATTGAAGGGGAAAACCAGTTACCGTCCTCATTTGGTATACCAAAAATTGCAGTAATAAAATGAGGTTGTAAATCAATATTCCAAATTGAGGAAATAATAACAAATATGTCCTTCCAATAGTTATGTAAAGTGGGACATGACCAAAACATGTGGGTCAATGAGGCCACATCTGAATGACATCTGTCACATTAAGGGTTAATACGGGAATAGAATCGAGTAAGCTTATCTTTAGACATATGGACTCTATGTACAACCTTAAATTGTATTAAAGCATGTTTAGCACATATAGAAGAAGAATTAACCATTTGTAGAATTTTTTCCCATTTTTCTGTTGATATATTATATTGAAGTTCTTTTTCCCATTCTTGTTTAATTCTACCTGATATTTCTGGTTGTATCTTCATAATCATATTATAAATAAGAGCCACTAATCCCTTTTGACAAGGATTCAAGGTAAAAATCATATCTGAAAAATATATCAAAGTTGAATTGGGGAAGGATGGTAGAACTTTATGTAAAAAATTTCTGATTTGTAAGTATCTAAAAAAATTAGATTTAGGTAACTTGAATTTGTTGGAAAGTTGGTCGAAAGACATCAAACTACCTTCAAAAAAAAGATCTCGAGAACATATTATACCTTTCCTTTTCCATTTGCTAAAAGCTTGATCTGTCAAAGAAGGTTTAAAAAAGAAGTTAAGTAAGATAGGGCTATCAAGAACAAAGTTTTTCAGAGTAAAAAACTTACGAAATTGAAACCAAATTCGTAATGTGTACTTGACAATAGGGTTGGATAACTGTTTATTGAATTTAACTACATCAGCAGGAAGAGAAGAACCAAGAACAGAGAATAGAGAATATCCTTGTGCATCATGGCATTCTAAATTTACCCACTGTGGGCACAATGGTGAATCCAAATCTAATTTCCAATATATTAAGTTTCGAATATTATTCGCCCAATAGTAAAATCTAAAGTTAGGTAAAGTTAAACCACCATCTTTTTTAGATTTTTGTAACTGCCTTTTACTTAACCTGGGGTTTTTATTTTGCCACACAAATGAGGACATTTTTGAATCAATGTTATCAAAAAAAGATTTAGGAATAAAAATTGGTAAGGCTTGAAATAAATATAAAAATTTCAGTAAAATCATCATTTTAATAGCATTAATCCGGCCAACTAATGATAAGGATAAAGGAGACCATCTTGTAGTAAGTTGTTAAATTTGATGAAGCATAGGTAAAAAATTCAATCTGAATAAATCTTTATATTTCTTAGTAATTTTTATACCTAAATAAATAAAGTTATCAGTAACAACTTTAAATGGTATCCTGTCATTCAATAAAGTTTGCACATTTAAAGGGAATAATTCACTCTTATCCAAGTTTAGTTTATAACCAGAAAAACTACCAAATTGAACCAACAAGGATAAAATAGTGGGAATAGAGCTGTCAGGATCAGAAATATATAACAACAAGTCATCAGCATAAAGTGATAACTTGTATAACTTCTCATTATGGGTAATACCAAAAAGATTAGGGGATTCACGAACAGCAATGGCTAAAGGTTCTAATGCAATATTAAATAATAAAGGACTTAAGGGACAACCTTGTCTCGTACCACGAGATAATTGAAAAAAAGAGGATCAGTAATTATTTGTAAGAACAGAAGCAACAGGTTTATAATATATTAATTTAATCCATGATATAAAATTAGGACTAAAATTAAAATTTCTCAAGGCATTAAATAAGTATGTCCATTCAACTCTATCAAAAGCTTTTTCAGCATCTAATGAAATAACACATTCTGAGGTTGTGGGTGAAGAAGTGTAAATTATATTAATCAATTTTCTAACATTAAAAAAGGAATACCGGTTCCTAATAAAACCAGTTTGGTCTTCTGAAATAATTTGTGATAGTAACTGTGATAAACATGTGAAAAAAACGAAAATTCTTTATCTTTTGGGTTCAAAAACCGCCATATTTCAGTAATTCCCGAATCAACCATATTAATAAGTAAGGCTGATCTATTCGGAAGAATTCAAATAGGTTTAGATCTATCCATTGAAGGATTCAGACAACAGTTGAAATCTCCACCCATTATCAACATATATTCATTTAGATTAGGGAGGGAAGTAAATAAACGTTTAAAAAATTCAGGGCAGTCAAAGTTTGGAGCATAAATATTAACTAGAGCCACTTTTCGATTAAAAAGTGAGCCAGTTATCAACAAAAATCTGCCCTGTGGATCAGAAATAATTTCATGATGTGTGAACGAAATTGAGGGGTCTATAAAAATAGACACACCCCTAATTTTGGCGGTACAATTCGAGTGAAATTGTTGACCCTACCAGAACCTAAAAAAGCGTTGATTATCCTCCCTCCTAATATGGGTCTCCAGTACAAAAATAATATTTAGCATTTAGTCTATGGAATACTTTAAATATTTTTTTTATGTTTAATTGGATGATTTAAACCATATCTTAACGATCTCAATGGAGGAGCCATCAATGTTCAGCAGAGAGTGGTCACTCAGTGCTCTCCTGAAGTCAGCAACTATCTCCTTCGTTTTGTTCACATTCAGAGGCAGGTCATTGGCTCTGTACCAGTCTGTTGTAGTATTGTGAGCAATTTTGGGCCCCTTATCTAAAAAAAAATTGTTGACACTGGAGAGGTTTCAGAGGAGGTTCTTGAGAATGATTCCAGAAATGAAAGGATCAATATCTTAGGAGATTTTGATGGCTCTGGGTCTGTACTCACTGGAGTTTAGAAGGACCACAGGGGATCTCATTGAAACCTGCTAAATATTGAAAGGCCTAGATAGAGTGGATCTAGAGAAGGTATTTCCTACAGTGGGTGTGTCCTGGACCAGTGGGCACAGCCTTGGAATAGAGTGGCATCCATTTAGAGCAGAGATGAGGAGGAATTTCTTTAGCCAGAAGGCAGTGGAATCGATTTCTAGAGACAGCTGTGGAGACCATGTCATTGAGAAAAATTGAAATGCAGGTTGATAGGTTCTTGATTAACCAGAGCATCAAAGGGTACAGGGAGAAGGCAGGAGAATGGAATTGAGAGGGATAATAAATCAACCATGAAGGAATGGTAGCATAGACTCATTGGGCTGAGTGGTGTAATTTTGCTCCTATGTCTTCTGTTCTTAAGTCTTATAACTATTAAATTTTGCTTCCGTATTATTCTGCCATTTTACTCGTCCCTAATTTCCTCCTTCCTACCAAGAGAAATCATCTAGGCCGTTATCAAACAGCTTGATTAAGCACTAATATATTTACACATTGTTTTGGACAGGGTATTGTCTGGGAAAAGAAGCAAGAAACTTTGGGGTGGGGATGATGAGTTATGAGCAGCAAGATAAAGTGGCTATAACAGGGGTGATAGTTTCTGTCAGTCATGATGCAGGAGTGGGATATACAGTACGTGCAAGGGCTCTGCTTGACCTCATTGTTTTATTCTTATATGTTCTGCAGAAAATAAGAGATTTATGCACTCTGCTCCTTGGGTATCCATTTGTACTCTGCCATTACCACGTTCAACCCTATCCATATATGGCCAGTTGTATAAACGACCTCTGCATGTGAGTATGTTTACAATACTAATTAATGTGAGATTTTATTACGCATCTGCTATGCTGTTGATTTTCATGTTAAAACTGCAGTGTCTTGTGAAAGTATTCAGCTCCAATCCTTTGTTCAGATAAGTGAGTATTACAACCAAAGATTTTGATCGATTTAACTGGGAATTTTTATTCATAATTAACATGCTCCTATTTTTTTAACAGTAGAACCCCCAAATTGGGAGAATTGTAAAGCATAAAAAGCAAATGAATAACTGTATTGTCAGCAGTTCAGAAGTACAGTATTCATCCCCCTTTGCTCAGGACTTAGTTGAACCATCTCTCACAGCTATTACAATCTTTTTGAATAAGTCTCTGTTAGCTTTACACAAGGTGATTGTGCAAGATTTGCCTATTTCACATTGCAAAATTGCTTAAGCTGTGCCAGGTTAGCTGGGGAGTGGTGGTGGACAGCAAACTTGAAGTCTTGCCAGAGATGTTCAATCAAGTTAATATCAAGACTGACTGGGTCACTCAAGGACATCAATTTTCTTCATTTGAAGCCACTCCATGGTTGCTTTAGCAGTGCGCTTTGGCTTGTTGCAGAAGACATCACAATTGGTGGCACAATGGACAATGAAGCGGGTTATATACGTTTACGAGGGGGCCAAGATGAATGTGGAAAGTGGTCCTGCTGAAAGATGAACTTCCTCCCCAGTTTAAGCTTTCTAGCAGAGGCTTGCAGGCACTGTATTTTGCAGCATTTATCTTCCCATCAATCCTGACTAGACTTCCAGTCTCTGCTGTTGAAAAGCATCCCCATAGCAAGATGCTACCTGCACAGTATTTTACAGTAGGGATGGTGTTACCTGCTGATGCACAGTATTAGACTTAGTGTTGAGGCTTAGGAGTTCCACTTTAATTTTATCTGTCCACAAGACCTTCAAAATGTTTATAGTATCTTCTAAGTGGCACTTCATGAAGTCTTTATGGGCAAGGATAGGCTCTTTTTTTTATCCAGGGATTCTTCCTTGCCACTCTTTTATAAATACCCTTTTTGTGCATGGCATTAGAGATTGTAGAGCTATGAACTTCATCACCAGTTGCAATCAATGATTTCTGCAGCTCACTCAGAGTGGATGTTGCATTACAATACCCTCTCTTACAAGGGCAATAATTCTCCGGTGGCTAAATTTAGAGAGATGGCCTGACCTAGGCAGAGTGGCTATGGTTTCATGCTTTTCTACTTCTTCACAACAGAAAACTTGGTCTGAACTCCAAGACATGTTCATGTGCTTGAGATGGTCTTCATTTGTTCTTCTCTATTATAGTTCCCTGACTTGGCTTGAATGTTCTTTTGTCTTCATTTTTGGTTTGGTCTGTTGAAAATCTCCCATACTGTTGGGCCTTACAGAGAGAGGTGATCCTCCAGTTTTCTACATTGACAAATTGGGTGAATTGGTCAGGTAATATACAGTTTTGCACCTGAGGAAAGTTAGTGCGGTAATTATGAAGGGGACGAATACTTTTCAGCCTCACAATTCTGGATTTTAATTTTTTGTAAATTGTTGACAGGTTTTGGAATTTTGCTTTTGATGTGACATGATGCATAGTGGTTTGTAGATTAGCTCAGAAGTCCTACTTCAATATATTTTGAATTTTAAAAATGTGAAAATAGCTTTGAGGGCTGAATACTTTTCAAGGCACCGTGTGTCCGATCAAGTACTCCCACTTATTAATGCAGTTCCTGAAATTTAATTGCAGTGGCCTGTGCATGTGATGCATTTGAGCATGGCAGCTAGGAAGTAGTTTTTAGTTAAAAGTTACAGCAATAATTGGGGCAGCATGGGAGTGTAGTGGTTAGCACTCTCTTTCCAGTGCAGTTGATCCAGGTTCAATTCCCGCTGCTGCCTGGGTTTCCTCCAGGTTTTCCAGTTTCCTCCCATAGTCCAAATATGTAAATTGTCCGGTGATAAGGTGAGGGTTGAGCTGGGAGCTGCATGAAAGGCCAATTCCATGCTGTATGTTAATAAATAAGTAAGATGGATAACTTACTTATGTGCTTCATGCCACTATTGTGATTTTTCTCTCTTAAATGTTACAAGCAATGACCATTGTTGACGGCCTTCACTGGCAGGTGAAGTCCTACATATTTATTTAAATAACTCGGAACTACCTGGCCAACAGCTGGGAAATTTCCCATCATAAGACAGGTTATTCTTTCATCAGGTAACTTGTTATATTTTCTGGCACAGAGTGCTCCATTGGCCACCAGAGGCATTTAATGCATGTATCAAATTTGCACATCACTCCCCTAGCCTTAAAAGTGATTCTGTCATGGAGCATAAGCATTAGGGGATAAATGCATTATATATCATCACTATGGAAGAAGATTTGACTGCCAGTTTACAATCCATGCTCAGCTTTGTGTCCTGATGAAGGGTCTCAGCCCGAAACATTGACAGTGTTTCTCCTTATAGATGCTGCCTGGCCTACTGTGTTCCACCAGCATTTTGTGTGTGTTGCTTCAGTTTTGTGTGTACTGTGCAGCCTGTGTCTGTAATACTCACAATTAGGAATTCAATAAACACAATCATTTAATACATTCAAAAACATCTGATTCTATTCCTTTTATTTAAAAATACATTACAACTTAAAATCCTGCATATTTTCTTGCAGTTATGGAAGAATTAATAATAAATTGTGCTAATACTAAAGTCTGAATTGTTGGTTAGAATCCAAGTTCTCAGGAAACAAAATAATTTTTTGATTAGGTAAAGAAGAAGACCTTTCTGTATACTTATTGTCTATATTGTTGCTTTCCTTTATTCTGTCAGGTATGGACCTGATGATAATGCAACTCTGTGTGGAGTTTTGACTGAATATGCAAGGGCTTGTGCACAAGCAAATAGACCACTAGACGAATGGAGACGGCTGTTCAACCAGTGTGGTACGATACAACAAAAAGAGACATGTAGACCTGTTTCATTAACTTATAGAGAGATGTGCAAAATCGGTATTAAGAGGCTCAATTTATTAATTATTTTTCACGAGTCACCCCTAACATTTTTGTACAGTTACTTTATCTACTCTGTGTCTGTTGTGTAAAACTTGTGATTAAGATGGAAGATCTCAGGCAAATTGGAATATTAGTGATTTATATGTGGGAAAAGTAGGAATGATGTAACTATAAGCAGGATGCTCCACCAAGACTGAAGTGACAAATTCTAGGCAGAGGAATAGAAGATACAATACACTGAGCCCCTTCTGTCCTGCAATGATAAATATTTGGCAGCAGTACTAGAGCAACATTTAATTTCTCAAAGGCTATCAGTGACTTGATGACATAGACATTTGTAAAACCATCTGGTGAATAAAATAACATAATTAGTTAACATTGAATGAGAATCCTAATCTGTTATGTTGCTGGCTCGTTTTTCCACAGCATCAACTTGTGAAGGTGAATTTGTGCATCGTGAATGTGTGGAGTGTTGCCCTGTATCATGTCGTGTACAACAAGAATGCATTAGCACTGATTTCCAGTGCCTTGATGGATGCTATTGCCCCAAAGGTAGAGCCATTATTTGGAACTTCAGTTACATTTCTTGTGCCTCTGTTACCCTTTCCCTTTCTGGTGTCTCAAAATTGTATTGAGTTGGGCAGAAAGAAATACCTAGTTCTTTACGTTTTTATCATTAAATTGACTTTAAATTGTTTGGATAATCGCCGGCTAATGTGGACTTTAGCCAATCATATAAAAATCTAGAATAAATTTCCCTTGTCTTTGGAGTGTAATAGAATGGAGATCTGATTGTTAAATGAAAGTGTACCATGGTGATATGATGCTTAAACTAAAGTAATTGCAGGATTTTGTTCAATATATTTTAGAATTTGTTGAGTGCACCTCCGTGCCTGCACTTGATGATATACAAAAATTTTAAACCTATCTGACCTAATAAAGTGACCCCACTGAGAAGTAAGTTTGGGCCTAAATGGAACATTTCTGTGTATCAGTGAACTCTGTCCAATGCATTTGATTCCAGAACAAGCCCTGCCTCAAAAACAACTGAAAGAAAAAAAAAACTAACAGTTAGCAAAACCACAAGACCAAATTGCTATCAAAGCTCTCAAGGTTTGAAATGCTTCTCATTCAGAAGCATTAAAAAAAATCTAAAATCAGATTAGCAATTTAATTTAAAAAACTAAAATTGTAAAAATCAACTGGAAATATTTAATCATTTTAAATAATTTAGTATACTTAAGAAAATGTTTTGAAAAGAATATGCCTGTCATTCTTCATCGTACTTACTCTCCTTAAAACTATTTGTTCTTTACAAATTTTTGTTGCTATGTGGATGTTACGAGCCAGGCTAGCACATTTTCCTTGGCTAATTGTTGCTCAGAAGAAACTAGTAAAATGTCTTGAATAGCTGCAGTACTTAAAGTGAACATACTCCCTCTGCTGTCAGGCTAAAGGTCAGTGTTAATACTGAAGCAAGAATGGTGACACATTTACTAATCAGATTTGCTCATGAAATGGGCAGGTATTTATAGGTGGTGCTGATCATATGTGTAAGCTTGCCTTGTCCTCCTCGGTCGTAGAGGTCATGGGACATGACCACGGGAGATGCTTTCAGAGAAGTCTATGTGAATAATTGCAATGTACTTTGTGGGCTGTTGCAATTGTATGCTGGTAGTGGTAAGAATTTTTTTTCTGATAACGGATGAAGTACAAAACTGTTGGGCTGCTTTGCCTTTGATGTTAAGCTGCTTCATTATTATTAGAGCTGCAGTTATCCATGCAAGTGGGGAATATTCCATCATGTACCTGACTGATGGCTTAGGGATAGTAAAAATGCTCTGGGTTATCAGGGAGTCAGTTGTCAGAGGATATCCAGACTGTGACATGTACTTGTCCCTTTAGTATTCATCTGGCAAGACCACTGGAGTTTCTGGTCAATGATGAATCCCAAGATGTTGATGGTGTAGGACTTGGCAATGTTGATATTAATTAAAGTCAAAGTGGTTAGACACTTTCTGTCCTGTTGGAGATGGTCAGCATCTGGCATTCACCCATGCCAGCATGTAGTCTAGCTCTTGCAGAATGTAGGTTTGGAACAATTCTTCAATTGAACTGGGAATGTATTAGAGCATTGCAGAATCATCAGCAGACATCCCTGAACATTCCAATGTGATGAAGATGACTGGGACAACTCGAGGTGTTTATCCTGAAGACCATGCCTGGAGCTGGAATGAGTGATTCCAATAACCACAATCATCTTCCTTCATACAATGTATGATTCCAGTCATTGGAGTATTTTGTCTTCTGTCCTTTAACCTCGATTTTACTAGGACTTTTCATTGCCACATTCATTTAGACACCACCTTAATGTCAAGTGCAGTCTCCTCTTGCCTCTGAAGTTGAAATATTGTTCTTATTTTGACCATGGTTGAAATGAGGTCTGTAGCTGAGTGGTTCTGGGAAATCCCAAGTGGACATCAGTGAGCAGGATTCTGAAGAGAAAATGCTACTCAATAAAACATTTCAGGACATCTTTATAGTAAAGAATGGACGGATTGGACAGTAGGCAGCCAAACCACATTTGACACACCTGAGCAATTTTTCATATTGTCATATTGATGCTAATTTTGTATCTGTACTGAAGTTCTTGGCCAGGGACATAGCTGGTTCTGTAATACACACATAGGCAGGATGTTGTCTGATCCCATTGTCTTTTGCTGTATTCATTTTTCTTGGCTATTTCTCAATATTTAATGGGGTGACCAAAATAGCTGAAGACTGGCTGCTGTGTTGATGGGCATCTCAGAGAGTGGGTCATAATTTCTGACTGTACATGCTTGCAAATGATTCAACTTTTCCTTTGGTCTCTCATGTGGATCTCTGATATTGTTAGAGATGGGGGATGCTGAGAGCCTGCTCCTTGCATTAGCTGATTAATAGTGCATTATCATTTACCATGACAAGATTGCAAAATTTTAATTTGATCTGTTGGTTATGTGTTACACCTGTATAGCACCCGTCTTATCATGAGTGACTAGTTGTTGTACTCTTTGAGAAAATTAAATTACATAGTACTGCACTAGGTGCTAGTGGGCCATCAAAAGGTTCTAGGTATTGGAAGGAGGCAGTGAGTAGAAACCACACACTTCTGGAGGTAAGTTTTGTTTAAGAGAAAAGAAACAATATGTACAAAATATTTACATGAGCAAGAGCAATTCAAAATACTAATATTCTGTCTAGGTTCCAAATCTTAGATATCAAACCAAAACAAATTACTTTTTAATTAGAGTCAGTGAGATTCCTTTATTATTCTAATCTCTCTAACTAATTTGATCTAATGTTATTCCCTATTTTAAAGTTTACTGACAAAACTTCCCTTTTTATTTATCCCTAGTTAGTTAGAAAACCAAATATAATCTGTTTTCTTAAGTATTATAGTTAACTTCAGTTTCATTTCCAGGCAGTATATAGCTATGTTTAAATTCAAATTCAAAAATTATACATATACATGGTTTAACTCCTTTCACAATACTTCTCCAACATCATAACTTTTAAACGAAGGAAATCTCATTCAGTAACTTTCCAAAATCTTTGCAAAAATGATCAGTTCCTGCAGAAAATCAAGTTCAGATTCTTCAAATGAAACTAACCTTACACATCCAATCATATTAAATGCTCTGTGTCATTACACATTCCGTTCCCGCACTGGTTCTTCATCTTGGGTGGGTCGCCATCTTGTTGCTTGGTTCATTGGATGAAATAGTTGACTATCCAGGGAAAGTCAATTCACAAACTTGTACAAAAGCTTGATCAAATCTCTTGGTCTGATTTTACAGCGATGATTCCCGACCACACGGTAAGGATTTTGGACACTGGTCTCTGCCGATATTGTCTCGTTATAGCTGTAGCTTCAATAAATCTTTTAATGCTTTTGTGCTCTAGGGGTTTCACCCTGAGGTTTTCAAGTTAGTAGGGTAAAGATACTACTACTTCCACTCTTAACAATTCATGTCTTCCATTCCTAATCATTGCTGCATTCCTCACCTTGTCCTTGGCTGCATCAGCCACATGCCACCCTCGCATAGTGATTTTTTTTCAAATTCTTTTTGCTTAAAAATGGGTAAACCTTGTTTTCATCCTTCCACAGATCCATTCACACAGTTAAGGCAATGGCAATGCCTTTAAAAAAATCCAAAATAAGGAAGGTAGATTTTTTTTGCATGGTGTATTGCAATCAGATGGCTTCAATAAGTCAAATCGTGCTTTAGTAGTGGAAAACTTTTTATGAATTTAAGGAAGGAGTTTGCTGTTTATTATTGAATGGGCTGAACAAGATTACGCTGGATACATCATTGAAAAGTTAGATTATAGAAGGAGGCCATTTTGGCATGATTCTCATCCAGCTCTGTACAAGAGGATTCCAGGTAGTCTTGTTCATTCAGTCTCTCCCCACAGCAATGCAAATTCTTTCTGATACTTCCTGGACTACTTATGACTATTGCATTTTGGACTCTAGTCACTTCCTTGAGGGAATGTGTATTGAAGATATTTGCAATCAAGATGTGTAATCTGCCAAGAATGCTATTTGGTAGCTTTATACTTACTTAGAGTGGTGGGATGGAAATATGTCTCTACCAAAGGAGATATAAAGCACTTTTTTCCTCTACTAGCCCACAGGTCACCCTTAGGCAAGGTGTTGCGCCTGCTTAGCCCTCCAGTCAGGGTCACGTGAAGCCATAGGAGCAGGTGGTGGATGGGCAAATGAGCAACTGGTGCTTATAACAACCCCTGGTTAAGCGACCATTGACACTAGGCAGACAATCGCTGAAGAGTATTGATAATGGCAGGGGTCACTAGTCTTGTAAAGACACTGCTCAGAAGAAGATAATGACAAACTACCTGTGGTGAACTACATATACCTGTCTGGACACGCCCCCTGCTGACTGCCCCTGTGGCCCCTCCCACAGACCCCTGTATAAAGGCGATTGAGGCCTGAGCCTGGCCTCTCAGTCCAGGATGTAGTATGGTGGTCACTCACTGCTTGTTCCTTCTTCCAGTCGATAAAAGCCGATATCTCGCCTTTACGTCTCAGAGTGAGTTATTGATGGTGCATCAATACCTCTGTAGAAAAATTTACCAAGAACAATCATGGTCTTGGAAAGACCATGACTGCCCATGTCATACGACATGGTACATAACAAACAAATGATACTTTCTTATTGTCTATGAACACAGCAGCACAAAAGAATAATTGATACTAAACTGAGAAGATCCCTTTGCTCAAATAGGTCTGAAAATTCTGACAACCTGGAAAGCACCATCTCTAGCTTTGTGGGCTATCAAAAATATTAAAATTTGGAAAAAAAAACACGTATGTTCAATTTTGACTGTTCTTACAGTTAGCTAGACATTTTTGTGGCCATGACTGAGGCTCCAGGGTAATGTTTTCCTTCCTGGTGCAAGGATCATTTACAGGAGATTCTGAAAGGAGACGGTGAGCAGCCAGAGGTTGTGGTCTATGCTGGTACAGACAACATAGGCAAAAAGATGTGTTAGGGAATTTAGGGAGTAGAGTATGAAATTTAAAAGCAGGACCTCTAGGTTAGTAATATCCGGATTAGTCCATGTGCAGCATGCTACCGAGGCCACAAAGCTGGTCTAGATAAATTCATTGTTGAAGAGCTGGTGTAGCAAAAATGGGTAGAGCCAGAATAATAACCAGAGTAGGACTGATAGGTTGAAATGTATTTATTTTAACACATGGCGTATAATGGGTAACAGATGAGATTAAATCATAGATTTGTATATGGAACTACAATGTTGTAGCCATTACAGAAACTTGATTGTGAGAAGGGCAGGACTGGCTGCTCAATATTTCAGAGCATAGATATTTAAGTTGGGATGGAGAAGGAGGGGAAAATGAGATGGGGGCAGGTGGTTCTGATCAGGGAAAATGTCGTGGGCTGCACTATGCCGATATTTTGGAGGATTCATCCAGTAAGGTTGTATGTGTAGAACTCAGGAATAAAAAAGATGTCATCACTATCATATGATTATTCCATAGGCCTCCCAAAGTTCAGCAGAATTAAAGGAACAGAAAGGCAGATAGATTGTACAAAGAAAATTAAGTATTAAGTTTGGAAAGTCATGTTGCAGCTGTATAAAACTTCAGCTATGCGAAATTTACAATTTTGTATGCAGTTTTGATTACTATATTGCAGGAGGGATGAGGAGAGAGTGCAGAAGTCGTTCACAATGATATTGCCTAGATTAGATTGCGTTAGCTACAAAGAGAGGCTGGACAATTTTATTGAGGAATGTCAGAGACTGTGAGCTGACCTGATAGTTATGTATAAAATTGTGGCAGGCATGGATAAAGCAGACAAAGTCTTTTTCCCAAGAGTGGAAATATTAAATACTAGAGGGTATAGGATTAAGGTGATGGGAGGAATGTCTAAAGGAGATTTGGGAGGCAAGGTTTTTTTTTGTCCTGTATCCTATGTGCCTGGATTTGCTGCTGGAGGTGGTGGTGGTAGTAGGAATGTTTAAGGTGCATTTAGACAGATGGGTTTAGCATAATGGTCAGTGCAGATATTGTGAACAGAAGTGCCTATTCCAGTGCTGTACTGTTCTATATTAAAACACATTAAACAAACGATCAAATAACTTACACTGTAAAGATAGCATTACAAAAGAAGAATTCACCAAATTCCTTACTGGTATGCAGATTTTCAATCCCTATTGGAATCAGTGATGGTATGGATCCTGCACCAGGTTTATCCATGGCAGAATCCAAGAGTCAATTGTACAAGGCACTTTATAGTCTGGAGATTGCAAGTATTAATGTGCATATATTAAGTACCAGACTTCCATATAAATGCTGGTTATTGCACTTAACGTTCTATTTGTTAGCAAGTTTTGGGCTATTTCTTGTACCTGCATTCAATCTAAGATTTAAGTTCCCCTTCTGGTACAAAGGCCCATAAAACTTGCTAAAAATCATTTAAGTGAAGTATAATATCTTCTTACAGGCTTGATTCATGAAAATGGGACATGTCTGAAACCTACTGAGTGTCCTTGTGTGTTTCATGGTAATCTCTATGTGCCCGGTTCCATAATTCAGAAACACTGCAGCACCTGGTAAGTGATTAAAAACTGCATATGTTGTTAAAATTTTCTATTGAATTAGGTTAACATTATAAAATTATTGTATAGAATGTCATCACAGTTGCTTCAATATGTTGTAATCTTGTTTCTAACATTATTCTATTAATTTGCACTGACTGTAGGCTGTGATATCACATTACACAGGATATGTTTTGTTCTAAATTAAATTTCAAGCTTTCATTCACACCTTTATTAGATATACATTTGCTATTTGGAGAGAAATTCCTCTCTGGCCAACAACACTAAATATGTGCATCACATCATACAGATACACTTCCATTCATTTGGTGGCATTTATTTTAGTGTGCGATTATGTGTGATTTAAGTTTCTGTGATCAGTTTTCCTTTATGAATTGCAATCTTTGACTCATGTTTAGAATTCAAGCTCATGAGGTGGGAAAATTTGGATTTGCATCCATCTATCCCTGAACATCTTAGAGATGCAATCAGCCTCATACATTAAATAGGCAATAAAGAATATTATTTCACAGACAATTTCACAAATTTCAAAAATTGAAATTTGACTGAATGCCACTGGTTTTCTATTACTGAACATTGATATATTGATTGTTCTACATTAGAACATAGCAAAATATCATAAATGACATGAACCATGATGTAGAACTTGAATTAGTTTGAATCAAATGAGAAAACAGGGAAGTGCAGAAGTCATGTAGAGGTTAGTTTAGGCTGCCAAATAGTAGTTATAATATAGCAATTGGCATAAAGCAGGAAATTTTATAGGTGTATGTAACAAGCTGTATGCAATAAATAGGGGAATTTTCATTTACATGTAGACTGGTCAAATCAAATTAGTGGTAATAAGATGGAGGATGAATTCACAGAATATGGTCAAAACAGTTTTGGAAATCAATATGTTCAGGAAGCAATGGGGGAAAAGACTGTTTTAGATCATATTTTATGCAATGAAAATGGATTATTTGACCATAATGAAGTAGCTCAATCCAAAGCTGGGACCTTAAATTTTTTAAAAAAGTAAAGTATAGTGATGTGAATGGAGGATGATTGTGGTTGATTGGAAAATTGTATTGATAAATATTGTCAAGGAGAGCAATTATTATTATTACACAAAAATGTACATTGTTGTAGGAGAAACAACTTACTTTAAGACATAAAAACTAAACAGGAAAAGTAGTCTATCTGTAGCCAGCTGGTAAAATTAAAGATAGTATTAAATCCAAGGAAGATGCTATACATTCCTCTTAATGGTTCCCTCCTCAGCTACTTCCCTTTATTTTATAGTCCATTGTCTTCTGCTCTCAGATTCCATCTTTTTCAATCCTTTTTAACTTCCACCAATCAACTCCTTGCACTTTACATCACTTTCACTCTTTCCCCTCTCCCACCTGCCTATTATCCCATCACCCCCTCCCCCCAACCTGGATCTATTTATCACTGGCTAGCTTTTTCTCCACCCCTTTTCCCCCTTTGTATCCAGTTCTGATGATGGTCTGGACCCAGAACGTATAATTCCCTCCAAAGATGCTGGTTGAATGCCCAAGTTGGGCAGTCTTTCATTGATTCTGGATGGTTATTGTCCGATAGATTAATTGAGTATGTCTACAGGAAAATTAATCTCAGTTTTGTATGTTTCTATATGGTGACATATATGTACTTTGATAATAAATTTACATTGAACTTTCAAGAGGCTTACAGTTGCCAGAAATAGCAGCAGGCCTAAGAATTAGGAGCATTCTAGTACTCTGCAGAGGACAACTGCACTGATAAAGAAAAGCAAGATAGAATATCAGACTGAAAGCTTCAAAAGATATGCAGAGAGGACTATGTGAGTGAGGGCAAATAAATGACCATATAGACAGAAAAGGGAGAACTTATAAGGAAAAGGCAGAGAAATTAAACATGTTGATAAATCACACAAATGCTGGGGGAATTCAGCAGGCCAGGCAGCAGCTATGGAAAAGAGTAAACAGTTGATGTAGGGCCGAGACCCTTCATCAGGATGTTGGGTCTCAGCCCAGCATTGACTGCTTGCCATAGATGCTTCCTGGCCTGCTGAGGTCTTCCAGCATTTTGCGTGTGTTGCTTGGATTTCCAGCATCTGAAGATTTTCTCCTGTTTGATGCTAAATCATGAGGAAAGAAGACAAAAAAAAAACTGCAAGAAATGTCAAACAACCAAGAATATAAGACTGCAGAGCTAAATTAAATAAGAACTTTTTTTAAAAAAGTAATAGGTAAAATGGTGAGACTAAACATGAAATCATCCAGAAGGTTTGAAAGAGGAATAGTGACCGCTCTTTAGACTATTTTGAGATTCTATAGGTTGTGGGATTGTACTTGCGAATTGGATGGTAGAAAATGTGACCTATTGTTTAAGAAAGGAAGGAGAAAGGAAAACATGGATCATCTGACCTGTCAGCCTAACATTAGCTGTGAGGAAAATGCTCGACTTACGATGAAAGATGAAATAAAGAATGATATTTGGATTCAAAGAATCAGTGTGGATTTATGAAATTAATATCATGTTTGTTTAATCTACTGGAATTCTTTCAGGATATGGGGGGGGGGAGATGGTGGATGTCATGTATTTTGGCTGAATGAGGGTGAACACAATCTGGTCCCTGATTTCCATAAATGTAAACTTTACTAGGATTCTTGATGCTAAACTCAAGTTGAGTGCTGCCTTACTTTAAGGGAAATCACACAACTGTATATCTTTAACTCGGCTCTCTTGTAGTTGTTTGGACCAAAATGTCTTGAGCTTGAGTGGTCCTGGTAATGTCCAATTTGAAAAGTACTTCACAAATTTAGGTGCATAAACACAAGTGATTCTGCAGATGCTGCGAATTGAGAAGAACACAGACAAATTTCTGGAAATGGAAATGAATAAACAATCAACTTTTTGGGCCGACATCCTTCATCAAGACTGGAAAAGAAGGGGGAAGATGCCAGCACAAAAAGATGGGGGAGGGGAAAGAGGACAAGCTAGGGGCGATAGGTGAAAAGTAAAGGGCTGGAGAAGAAGAAGAGGAGAGTGGATTATGGGAGTAAGGGAAGAAGGAGAGTACCAGAGGGAGGTGATAGGTGAGGAGAAGAGACAAGAGGCCCATGTGGAGAATAGAAAAACAGGGAATGGGGAGGAGGAAACATGAAAAAAATACCAGAAGGAGAAATTGATGTTCATGCCATCAGGTTGGAGGCTACCTGGGCGAATTATGAGGTGTTACTTCTCCACCCTGAGAGTGGCATCATCGTGGCAACAGAGAAGACCATGACTGATATGCTGGAACAGGAATGGGAACAGGAATTAAAGTGATTGGTCACCAGGCAATTTTGCTTTTGGTAAACTGAAACATAATTTTAAATGGAGTTGGGTCCTTTAATGGGGATACTTCAGAGCCACTTTTAACAAATAAGGAACGCTTACAATCTGTAATTGTTTTGTTCTTAAAAGAAATCAGTGGCATTCTGAAACAAAGGATGAAATGACAGATTTATTTTTCATTTTACCCTACGTGAACCTATGGAAAGACTGCATCCCAACAAATGCCTTTTTCTAACTGAAGCATAAATTTGTCTTTTTTGTTATATTCCTTTCTTTTTTCACTGTGCTTAATTCAAATTGGCTCTCTTACAACTAGTTGAATTTTGTACCAAATGTTGTTTACAATGTTTAAGTTGTCACATTTCTCCCTAGTGTTAGCAGTCTGAGTAGACCACTACTGTCTCTGCAATCTTCTGTCTTCTTACAATTGCTATCATTAATTCTACAACTCATTTCTACAACTGCAATCCACTTCAATCAGCTTCAGATTAAACTGTATATTTTACATTTAAAATACTTACAGTGTTAACTACTTTCAATAATTTCTCCATGAAGGTTCCATGTTATTTCAATTTGCATATTTGTTTTACTTTAGTGTTTGTGCAGGAAGCATTTGGAAATGTACAGAACATAGCTGTCCAGGTAAGATCTGTTTCTCATTTGTTTAGTAATTTAGACATCTGATGTTGTGGGGCTAGTTTCGGCTTGGAAGCCATAACTTTGCAGGAGCTAGATGCTGCAGCAGTCAAGAGGCCTATGTAATATCTATTTTGTTAACATTTTTGAGAAATGGTCTTAGGAGCCTTTATTCACTGTTGGCTTTCTTAAGGTAGCTACTGTTCAATTTAGTAGTGAGCAACACATCCCACAGCCTGAACTAATAATTTCACATTGTTATTAAAACATTGCTCTTTTCAAAGCACTTTAAATTTGAATTCAGACCCAAAGAGCTTTTGTTGTGTATTTTGTTGTGTTCTTCTCTGTGCCAGAGAAGAATGATGGATATATAGGTATAAGGAAGTGTTGTTTATGCAGATAAAAAGATGAGAATACTAGAAAGAAGTCTTTTAGAAATAATAAGTTCATTATGAAAATTTTCACCATTTTTTCTGAGGCCAACCACACTTGTTCTTCCACATCCTTTACTCACTTACTGTATGTCTCCAAAAATATCTGCAGATGCCCTTGTTCTTCATCTGTGCCACTGGCTCCCCTACTTTTATTTCACAATCTGTAATTATTTTGCTGTAATAATCAAAGCCTGATATTCTTCCTGAGTTTAACTTAGCATTTTCTAATATGTCTCATGATTGAGAATACCGAATGATGTTTCCTCTTTTAAAAAAAAAGTTAACCTATTTACTGAAAGGATTACTTATTTTAATTTCATGGCAAGATAGGTTCATGGATCACTGAAGTCAAGTTAAGACCAGTTCAAATGTGTTGTGTATTAACTTAGATGGAAAGTATGGTGCCTCATTATTTAAATCTCTGAAGAATAATTCCATGATAAGAGCAACACAGATAAATTGCTGGAGGAACTCAGCAGGTAAGGCAACATTTATGGAGTGGAATAAACAGTCAATGTTTCAGGCTGATGAATTGTCTCTGCCCAAAATATCAACTGTTTATTACATTTCATAAATGCTGCTGGACCTGCAGAGTTCCTCCAGCATTTGCCTGATGCTCTGGATTTCCAGCATCTGCAGAACCTCTTGTATTTATAAAACCCATGATTATTTCTTATGCCATATTTTTGCTTTTTGACAATACGTTATGTCTAAATTAACTCACTTTCTGATTCAGAAAATACTGCAAAATCAACTATTGTGATTCTGTCCCCCATCCTGAACATCCTATTGTGTGATCCTTAAAGATCTGACTCAAGTTTGTTTTGTACCTTCTAGCGGAATGCTCAGTAACTGGAGATATTCACTTCCGGACATTTGATGGACAGTTGTATTCCTTCCATGCTGTATGTCAGTATATTTTGGCAAAGAGCCGCAGTTCTGGAAAGTTTGCCATCAGTCTCCAGAATTCTCAATGCGGCACAGTAAGAAACAGTATTCGTTTATTAATATTAAACAGAGTTTGAGATTTAAGGGTTTGAAAAAAAAGATGATTTTCATTTCACAAAATAGATTTAAACCAACAGTTTGAAAAGCAAAAGAGATGGGCAGTGGTTAGTAACATGTAAATTCAGTGACTGAAGTTTTGTTCACATCAGATAAAATATTTTCAGTTTTTCTTGGACCTTCAAGGTGATTGCATTTTACCTGAAAAAATACTCCAAAGTCTTTAATCCTTTAACCACAAAGCCACTAATCTTCCAGTTTCACTGAGTTGGTGAAAGCAACATTCACCAAGACCATGTAGATTTAAGAATCATGTGAAACTTGCAGACACATTTATAACACTAAGTTGAACAAGCAGTTCACTTGATAGACCTTATCTGTCTCCCCGTTGAAATGTAAAAGTCTTTGATGGTGTAAAGATGAGAGTGAGCCAAGATAAAAGAAATTTATAAAGTGGTTGGTGAAAGAGACAACAGTTGATATAAAACCACCCAATGAATGTGGATTGATGTAAAGTTATCAAAGAGACAATTCACTAGAACAGAGAATTATTGTTGGCTTGAATTTCTTTCCATTCTCAGGCAGCTGTTCTTTGTATTTTGCATTTATTTAATATCCTCTCTGAATAGTGAATATTTCAGGAGTTATCAGATGTGTACTTCTGTTTTTTCTAAATATTCTGATGTACGAATTTGGCAAAATTTTCTTGAGAAAAAACAACTGAAACAAAAAGAACAAGTTTAATGCTTGAAATTACCACAAAGGCCAGACAACCTGTCACAATATTTGCCCTTTGGGATGTTGGCTCAGCATCATTAACAAAACTGTTGTCATATATTCCATGTCAGTCGGCAAAATCCTTACCAATTAAGTAAAATCTCCCTTGAAATTCTGAAAAAGTAGCCCTTTTCAACTATTTATATTTGAGTCTAATGTCGGAACCTTGTGGTCTAAATCATATTGGATTTTTTTGAAATTTATATGATAAATATATAGCAGGATATTGTTAATTTTTATGAGTTATTTAGTAAAATATGTATATATATTTAACAAAGTTGCATATGTTTGGACTGTCATTGTTGCAACGAGATGATTTGCCTGAATGAGAACAAATGAACACGTGAAGAATGCAATATGTACAAATTTGGGGCAATTTAAATTAATAGTCAAAATCGATTATGCAGCAATTAATGAAGTTTTCTGTTTGTTATGTGGAAGCTACTTGTTCTAAACAGGACCTTTAAACTAGAAATGGAAGGATGACTGCACTCAAAGTATCTCGCATTCTGGCTCACCAGTTTCTTTTGGTGACATGTATATAAATAGAGGGTTAATTTTTCCCTATCCAGTTCTCTTGAAATAAGATTAAATTCAGTTTGCATACAAACTTCTCTGTACCTCTAGAGGCCAGAACACTCCCTGCCTGGCATTCATAGAATGTCAAACTTAATTACTGATGCTAAAAGTCAAATGATCGTTTCACTGAATCTTTGGCAAAAGAAGGATGCTGGTCTTGAAAAGTTTTACTAAACCTTAACCGTTCCTACTTAAAAAAAAATACTGGCCTTGATGACGTTCCTGATGGAGCTCAGCAAGAAATGCAGGGCAAGTTAAACATGAGGAAAGGGTGAGCTGATTAGCTTGGAGACCTCTTGTGCCATGATCAGCCAGGTTGAGATCAGTAGGAACAGAGTTCCATTGGCTCTTCTGGACTGATCGCCTGATACATTGGATCCTATTATATAGATTAATATAGACTCTCCTTGCTTCATTAAATATATAGCCAAGAACAACCTTGGTGTTGGTAAAGAACTTGATGCTGTCTTTGGTGTTCAGATTTTTGGTTATCATCTCTGCCATCTCAACTGCTAGAACAACAGCACCAACTTGTGATGGTGATGTCTTTTCCTGGGAGCAAGATTTGCCTTGCCCAGGATGAATCCAGCTTCACTCTATCCAGCGGTGTCTGTAACCTTTTGGCTTGGTTTTGGGACCTGGTGGAGGCACCAACTCAGTGTGATTGTTCTTGAAGAGTCTCTTCATAAATTCCATGTAATGATCTTTCATTTCTGGTTTCCTTCTCAATGTGCAACTGAGGGACACGAGTTGACTGAGGGCCTGCTCTAATTTATATGCTAAGAGTTGTCATGGGAGGTGAAAAAGAATGGACGCTACTCAACTGTTTGGCCTATCTTTGCCAAACTTTTTGTTCATGATTCAAAAGAAGACCTCACTTTCGATGGAAGGTGCCAGCATATAATCATCTTCTTCTAAGTGTCAGAAGACCAACCTGCTTAAATGTGGTTGAGCAGAAGGAAGTATGTCAGGGTGGTTACTAACTGTCTTCCCTTTTACACAGATGCTACTCTCACAGGGTCTGAAATGACTTGGCTGCCTGTTCTCCTGGACATTTGTCTTAAATGTGCTGAGAGTGGTCTGATGAGCACCAGTGAGGCAGACCACCCACTATGACCCAACCAGGTCCAGTCACTGGGTATAAGGTGCATCACGGCAATCATTGGGCTGTCACGTACCTCATGTGACAAAATGACGTCTCTGCCAAGCAGTAGTAGAATCTCAGCAGAGGAGCTAAGTAGAGGAATCTTATCAGCTATGGCCTTGAGATGTCTGCAGCTTCCTGAGTTGGAATTTTATCCCTGTTGTTGGGAAAATCATTGTGCCAAATAAGGGTTGGCAAGTGTAAGCAGACCTTCCCTCCTATTGATTTCATAACAATTCCACTGGCATTTCTTCCAGCAACTTCAGAACATGTCCTTAGAGTGTACGGGGAAACACAACGTTGAATACTGAATGTGTCAAAGAATGCTGATTTGCCAATGACACATTGCTCTGCTCATCTAATGTCACATATGCCTTTATTTTTTGCTCAGGATATCCCTTCGGTGAGATGTTGCCCTGACATATTTTGGAGCAGGATTTTCCTTAGAAGCTGTTTCCATATACTTCTGTGCCTGAGGAAGTGGCTACCACTGATGGATACCTCAGCTGGCTCCCGCTGTGTTCTGCTGTGGTTGTGCTGGAACCAGTGGTAGCCCAAAGCGTGGGCCCGGAATGAAGTGGTGATAGGTGCTAGTCACTGTTGCACTCAGTGCAGTGTATGATAGCTTCACAGTCTTTTCCTTGGTGCTCTGGTGTGCAAGCAAGTTTTCTCTGAATCCTCTGCATTTCCTAAAGGGGTGCAATTTCTTATGGACAGGACATTGACGATCTAAGTTCATGAGAAAATTTCCTACTTGAATCTTGTCGACTGTGATAGGGGTTTGGTTTTTCCATGCTTTTGCTGGTGACCTCTCTTTGAATGAAGAGTTGCTGGAAGTTAAGAGCATAAAACTAGGATCATTTCTGATTTCTGTATGGCGGCAGATGATTGAAAATTGTGGGTGGGGCATGATATTTTGTTTTATACTTGAACCCTTCAGGTTATCCACTGTTCTTGCATATTGTTCAGTAGTTTCTCCACTATATAGCTTATTCCTCTTGCTGTATTCAAGAAACTCAGTCCTAGTTGGTAACCCTCACTTTTGCAGCTTGCAGTTCTGACAACAGATCTGCAAGCTCCTTTACCTTTCATGTTCTTAGTGTGAGAAGTTTGGAAAACTATCGAGTCTACTGAAGAGAGATTCTTTAAGTGCCTCTGGAGAATCATAACATTTGTCCAGCCTGGATTATTAATGTGCACTGCTTGAACTCTGCTTGCAAATTGTAATGACTTGCCTCCAAGCCACTTACAGAGAAGTTCTAGCTCTTGGCTATGTGTAAGAATTGAATTGAAAATACACATGGACTAAGATGTTAACTGTCCTGTGCTATTGTCAGTGGGATCATCAGTTGATCTGCCACCTGTCTTCAGGAGTTTCGGCCCACTTATGATCAAGACTCCCTCGAGGTGGTGGGCCAGCAGTGCTAAAGCCCATCTCCCACTGATGAGCTAAACAACTTGGCACCTGCCTCTATCAGAGTTGTTGGTCGCTTCTATCAGAAGTCTACTCTTCAGGTATCTATGCAGCTACTGAAGAGTTTAAAAAAGATGGATACACTGTCCAACTATCTGTCCCTCTTGTTGTACTTAGTCCACACCCATGATGATCCTGCCTCTGCTGCCTCAGCTACAGCCCTGCTGGTTGACTTGATCTCTCTTCTAGTGAAGCCAAGGTCATGCAGCCACTTCTGGAAAGTGAACGCAATAAAGCCTCGGCAACCTACTTCGAATGGTTAGCATGAGACCTTCCACCCTCTGTTTCTGCACTCTGATCTTAATTCTCCATACTTGGTTAACTTGCGCTCATGGGCTTCATCGCTGTTGTCTTCCCAGGGGACTGTGAGTTCACCAATAACCACTTCTCTACTGGTGTCAGACCAGATGATTATATCTGGACGCAATGTGGTGAAAACTATTTGCTCCGGGAAACTGCCTTTCCCATCCAGGTCGGCTTTGACACACCACTCATTGGCTGAAGAAAGTGTGCTTGATCGTGGGCCTGCACTGTACACACTTGACTTGGAGCCTTCTTTCACAAATGATATGCAATGTTCTGTGCAGCATGGGGCATGAGATAAGTTGTGCTGCGGTACTCTCTGCTCAACTGCTTCTGTTACAACTTTGAGAACGTTGTTATGTCTCCAAGTGCACATGCCACTGGAAAGATTGACTCTGCATGCACTCAAAATATGCTGAAGTGTTCCCTTCTCACCACAAGCAGCACACCTGTCTGTCTTATCTTCATACCAGGTGCTGAGGTTGACAGGTGTTGGGAGCAGGTCATACACTGCTCTGTATAGAAAAGAAATGCGGAGCGGTTCCATCTGCCATAGAACATTCCAAGATGGATGTTGTTGTTCAACACTTTCCCACCAGGTCCAAGCCCCTTGTTTGCTCAGGCCAGCTGTTTTAGCTAACCTCTTCTCCTCTTCTACCTCTCGTATTTCTTGCGTTACAAGCTCACAACACTCCTTACCTGTAGAAGATGACCACCGCTTGTGGGTTGTCCATCCAAGTCCCTGGCAGCCTAGCTGGTAGCCCCAACTGTGCCTCATCAACTGCTGCCCAGGCTGACCACTTCCTGCCTGCTCTCACATCCGGCTGGATGCTCTTGATGACAGGGTCTTTTGAGTCTCAAAGCATCAAGAATGATCCTACCTTGGCTACCTTGACCTCTTCAACAAGGGATTACTCTGGGATGGTAAGCCTTGTCTGGCTACTGTGAATTGCAATATTGTGAGGCTGCTCAGTACTCCAAGCCACTTCTTCACATACTTGTTGATCTTCCATTCCATTGCCTCAACATGGGACATTGCCACTTCATAGACATTTAGTGGCCACATTATCCGTGGCATCAGTCCATACTGCAAGCACCACAACTCCAACTTGCCAGGCAAGCCACACTTGTCGACAGTCATCAGACCTCTGCTGATCTGTTCTCCTGTCTCTTGAACCCTCTTGGTGTCTCTTAGCTCCTCTGTGTACTGTCACCCGAGGCTCTTAACTGGTTGGTCCTAAATGGATGGAATCTCCTCTCCACACAGGGTGAAATGAAAGTCAACCAGCTTTCCTCTCCTAAGAACAAGACTCCTTGACTTCTTGGTCTTGAAATTCATTCTTCCCCAATCCATTATCTCCTCGAGTCTAGATAGTACACTTTCCACTGCCTCCATGCTAGGACCCAAAAGGGTGAGATCGTCCATGAACGCTCGTATAGGTGGCAACTCCCCTCCGCCATCAAGTGTGATACCAGGTCCCACTGATTCTGCAGCCCTCACAATGACCTTCATGGCTAACACAAAAAGGATGGGTGAAATCGCACATCCCTTTGGGATACCAATGTCCAAGCTCTGTCACCTAGTTGTAAACTGCGGAGTGGAGAACCTCATCTGGAAATCGTTGTAGTACTGCAGAACGAATTTCCTCACCTTAGCAGGAATCCATAGGGATTCCATCGCAAACTCAATCAGGGCATGGGGAATGGAACCATACGCATTTGCAAGATCAAGCCAAACTACAGCAGGATTTCTTCTCAACCCTTTCAACTCCTGGATGATATGCCATATCATACTAGTATGTTCAAGGCATCCCAGGAAGCCTGGTATTCCTGCCTTCTGCACAGATGTATTTACCAATCCATTCTCTATCACAAATGAAGATATTCTTTCTGTTAGAATGCCAAACGTAATCTTCGCCTCTACATTCAGGAGTAAAATTGGTTGGAACTGATTCAATGTAACAGAAATCTCTTCCTTCGGGATGTATACTCCTTCAGCCTCACTCCATGACAAAGGGACAACACCTTGTCTCTGCACCACATTTAACAATCTCCAAAAGTATTTCTTTAGCTCTTCACAGTTCTTGAACACCTTATACAGTTCTCCATTAGGTCCTGGCACTGAACCTGACCTTGCCTTTTTGATGAACCGCTGGACTTCTGCTAGTTTGGGTTCTGACAGATCGAACTTCACTCCTGGCTCGGTAGGCTTCACAAGCCCAGAAATGTCAAGCAAAGGAGCCTCCCATTGTTCGTTAGAGTAAGTGCTTGTCAGGTGATCCTCAAGTTCTTGTTGAGAGATGTTAAGCTGCCCGCTCTTATTTTGTTCAAACAAACTCTTTGTGAACTGGTGAGGGTTCTCATAGAACGCCTTTCTTGCCTTCTCTCTCTTCTTTCTCTTTTTACACTGTGACTCTGCATGATGGAGTGATGCTAACTTTATTCAAAACTGCTCTCGGAGATCAGCAAGCCCTGGCTTGTCACCCTCGCTTGCTACCTTCCACCTCTGTGTCAACGATCTAAGCTCTCTCCTCAACCTACTAATCTCCTTCTGGTGCCTGCTTGGGTGTTGTATAGGCTTTGCGTTCTTTAATTCAACTAAACCAAACCTGTACTTTCCAACATTATAAATCATATCGCCCATTACTTCCTCTTTGATGTTCCCCTAAGAGTGTTCTCCAACATCATACTGATATCCTCATCAAACACACGCCGAGCCTTCTCATCTGCCATTGCTAGCCGCTTGACCTTCCTCTTCTTCTCTACTACCTCACCAACGCCATCATGCGAAGGATCTGCCTGGGTACTGTGGTCTGCAACCTGACCTGAGTTATCTCTCGTCTGACCTGGAGTACGATGACTCTCTCCAGAGTGAATCACTGACATTGTTCTTCCACAGAATGGCAAAAGCTCGACATCCTCAACAGATAACTGGCAGACTGGACATCAAACATTTTTAGCCCTGCTGTTATCAGGTCTCAATAAACCAGATACCAAACCAAATCTAATGCACCTGCAGCTTCTGCAATTTACACAGCTCCACCGACAGAAGTAAATATAATTATTATTAGAAATCTAATTTTCAGAAATGATAATGCAGAAACAGTATTTGGCATCCCAACTTTTATTTTTTTAACATGTGTTCCATTTTTAAATTATTCAATTGACTCTGAATCCTTGGAACTTCATGCCAATGCATTTCATATTTATGTGGCTTGTTGTTTGAAGGAGTTTTCGTAAGGTTCAAATTTAACCCATTGAAGTATAAGATTATTAAGATTTTCTCACGGTCTCCAAAACTGCCGTTACTGAAATGCTGTTTCGTCACTACTCCTGTAAGTCCTTTAGTAAAGTTATGGAACATGTATTTTGGAGAATTTTAAAGAAAAGTCTTGTGCATGCTTGATTTTTAAAATTTGCTTTAAAAAATGTAAATGCCAGATAGAATTCATTGTGCAGACCTGCAAATAAATATCGTATGCACACATAATGAAACTTTTTTAAGGATTGTGTATTTCTCCTTTTCACAGGATCTGAATGGTGCCTGCATTCAGTCAGTGAGTATTATTGTTGATGAAGATCTGAAGAAACAGGTGACATTGACTCATTCAGGAGAGGTGTACCATTGTAATCAGTACAGGATTAGTTTACCTTATAAAGATGGTATGAAATACTGCCTACTTGCTACATTACATTTTGCAAAACTTTGAACACTCTCTTTGGTACTGTTTTTTTCCTTTATCTTTAAAATCTACCTGCATCATTTTTCAATAACTAAGTTGTGTTGCCTGTTTAATAATTTGCAAGCATAACCAAATTTGTATAATTCAATAAACAAATCTGCTATATTCTTGGTTTTTAATCAGCTATGTATTTTATGTATAGTTTGGCATATTAACTTGTTTAGGAAAGTCTTTGAGGTATCTATTTAGGTTTGAAGTTTTTAATTCAAGAAACTGTATATTTTGTAATGTTGCGATAATGCAGTTTTGTTAAGAAACAATTACAATTTAGATGTGGTCTTATTGAAGTCCAGGGAAATTACTGACAGATGCAGAGGTTAACTGATCAGTTCCTTTGTTATCACTGAGTGAACACAATGGTCTTCAAAAAGTTACCTTCTAGCGCAGTCAGTTTGGTTTGGCAACAACATTTCCTCCACAATCTCCATCAGCACTGGTCTTGTGTATTTAATAGTTCAATAATATTATATATATTGGTTATTAAGCATTCTTGTTCATTTAATTAATTACTGGTTATTTGTAAAAATATGTTAATTGCTTACATCATTACACTTTCACTTGATATGTGAGCATCTCACTTAAAGATGCAGTTACTCTTGCATTCCAGACTCCCATGGCTTTCCTTTGAATTAACTGAATGTTTTCAAGTAACACAACATAACAGCAGGGGCACCACAAGGCACTGTGCTTACTTCCTGCTCTACTTGCTTGATATTTGTGACTGTTCGGTTACGCACAGCTCTAATGCCATATTTAGGTTTGCTGACAACACCCTGTCATTGGCTGAATCGAATGTGGTGATGAATTGGCATAAAGGAGGAAGATTGAAAATCTGGCTGAGTGATGCCATAAAAACAATCTCTCACTCAGTGTCAGCAAGACCAAAGAGCTGACTTCGGGAGGAGGAAACCAGAGATTCATGAGCCACTCCTCATCAGGGGATCAGAGCTGGAGCAACTTTAAATTCCTTGGTGTTATAATTTCAGAGTATCTGTTCTGGGTCTAGTACGTGAGTGCCATTATGAAGAAAGCCCAGCATTGCCTCTACTTAGAAGTTTGCGAAGTTTTGGCATTTCATTTGAAACTTTGACAACTTCTATAGATGTGTGGTGGAGAGTATACTGACTGGTTGTATCACAGCTGGGTATGGAAACACCAAAGCCCTTGAATGAAAAAGCTGAGTAAAAGTAGTGGATATGGCCCAGTCCATATAGGTAAAGCCCTCTCCACTATTGAGCACATCGACATTGTGCACTGTTGCAAGAAAGCAACATTCATTATCAAGGATCCCACCATCCAGGCCATGCTCTCTTCTTGCTGCTGACATCAGTAAGAAGGTAAAGGAGCCTCAGGACTCACACCACTAAGTTCAGGAACAGTTATTATCCCTCAACCATCAGGTTCTTGAACCAGAGTGGATAACTTCACTTCACTCACCCCGTTACTGAACTGTTCCCACAACCTATGGATTCACTTTCAAGGACTCTTCACCTCATATTCTTAATATTTATTGCACATTTATTTATTATTATTGTTTCTTTTTTTTAAATTGCACAATTTGTGGTCTTGCACATTGATTGTTTGTCTGTCCTGCTTGGTGTTGTCTTTCAAATATTCTGTTATATGTCTTGTATTTACTGTGAATGCCCAGAAGAAAATTAATATCAAGGTTGTATATTGTGACTTCAGTGTATGTACTTTGCTAATTTACTTTGAACTTAGGAAAAGTCAGGTGCAAATGGATGGAGCCAGGAGTCTCCAGGGAAACTGAAGACATTTGCTAGTGTCCTTTGTTTGCCTGAATTATACTATTTGAATCTGAATCAAAATGAATTGACATTTGAAAGATGTTGGCTTACTGAAGTGTTTAGGAACAGGAATAAATAGTTTGTTCCAGTGGTTCGTATGCAATTTAAGAGAACGAGATATGAATGGAGGAGTCCGCATGGAGGAGAAATCTTACTGAAAGGAAGAACTTGTTTAATTTGTCTGCTATTGTCATCATACCTAACAGACTGCTTCCAACTTCCCAGAGGAATGTATTCGGTGAATCATAAATGTGATCATTGGTACTCTTCCCTATCATTTAACAGATCTGTTTGAAGTTACTGAACTCACCTCAATGTTCATACAAGTTAACACAACCTTTGGGCTGCGTTTGCAGTATGACAGGGAAGGGAGGAGGCTTTACATCCAAGTGGATGCAAGGTGGAAAGAAGACACCTTTGGACTTTGCGGAACATTCAATGGCAATATTCAGGATGATTACTTGTAAGTATTTTTCCTGCTTTGAAACTACAGGTGTCCCCCGCTTTACGAATGTTCGCTTTACACCGCTTCGCTTTTATAAAAGACCGACATTAGTAACCAGTTTTCGTATTACAAAGAGGATTTTCGCTTTTACGAAAATTTTTCCCATATAAATTAATTGTTCTTTGCTTTACGCCATTTCAGCTTAAGAAAGGTTTCATAGGAACGCACTACCTTTGTAAAGCAGGAGACACCTGTAATTGACTTTGTCTAGAACTTACTAACTGACTACAATTACATATTTTTAAAAATAGAGGCCATAAGCAGACAAATGCAGCTAGGCTTTTGTTTTTAACAAGGATTAGTGAATAACAGTTCTATAGATTGCCAGTGGTATGTTGTTACACACGTGTTCATCTGAAGATTGGTAAGTACTTCAACTGTTAGCCATAGCCAATTTACCCAGACCTCATTTGTTCTCCTCTGGGTGGTGCAACAATACCTGATGTATAGGAGAAACAAGCTTTGAAGCAAGTGATCTTATTTTCCCAAAAGTAATTAATGTAAACTTGAGAGAGAGTCTGGATTTAAACCTGTTTCTTTTTCAGACTCCTCCAGCACTTGCAAAATAAATATGCTATTTAAAAAGTTGTGCAGAGAAGCTTAACCAAGATCCATTTGTTTATTATTACTGCATTAAATTGCCTCAGATTTTCCAAGCATGACTTATTTCCTTACATTAGCTGATTCTGTCCAATGACCACATTGGCACACACTTTAAGAAAATATAATTTTCCATTACCTATCATGATTTCCAATCCATCGTTGTCATGTGTCACTCACTTCATTGATATTCTTGCAGCACTTCAGATGCAGTGGCCTCTTGGAGGCCAATAAAGATTTTTGTCTTTTTTAAACTTGCAAGACGATGCTAAATGTTAAGAACTTCAAGTACAGCAGGTCTGCCCCATCAGTGAGCTGTTCATTGGTGGAGAAGCTGAACTCGGTGCAGACCATGTTACTGCCTGTTACAGAAAGTCATCAGTCAGTGCACAGTGCGTAGCCTAACAAAAGGTGACTGTCTTGGACATTTCTCTAGAAATCGCAAGACGCTGCTGGACCTTGGTAATGTAAAATGCTGCAAGTCCGTTTCCCTCGTTTATTGGTGAGACCGATGGCAGGGGAACTGTGTGGCCTCAGTTGTACTGAAGACTCGGCGTCAAGCCACAGGTTTGCCTGTTGCAGCAGTCCAGGAGAGGAGATGGCCAAGGCAGTGCAGCGTAACATCTTTGCTGTGTTCGGGGCTGGCTCCACCATTGGTGCTGCCACCAGAATTTGTTCAGTGGGAGACGAGCTCAATTACACGCGGACGTCCGAATGTTCGTATGTGGACTGTTGAGAGCTACTTGTTCTTGCTGATAACACCCATGCACTTTAATTACAGTACATATCACTCAGGGACTTGGGCTATATATTTTTTTGTGTGACTGTCTGTTTACTTGTTATCTTATATGTGCTCTATGTGCCTTGTGACGTGCATAACTGTTGTTACTCTGTTTTCCACATTGGCCCTGGAGGAAAGCTGTTTTGTTTGACTGTATTCATGTATGGTTAAATGATAATTAAGCTTAAAAATCAACTTTTTGTTGAAGCAAAAGAAAGAGAGTGGATTTAAGGATGTTATATTTCATACAGGCCATGAGGGCTTCTGCAAAGCCTTTTCCCAAGGATCCATGTAAAAGACTGGACAGCAAAAAAAAATGAATCAAGAGAAGATGATAAGTTGTCAGGAACTAAAGGATAATGGTTAATAGGTATTAGATCTTTGCAATAGAGTTGTGCAGGACTCACTTCTGGACCCTTTGTTTAGAAGTTTGTATCAATGATTTGGATTTAAATATAGGAGTTATCATTAGGGAATTTGCTTTTGGCTGTGGTTGATAGTA
This sequence comes from Hypanus sabinus, assembly GCF_030144855.1. NCBI lineage: Eukaryota > Metazoa > Chordata > Chondrichthyes > Myliobatiformes > Dasyatidae > Hypanus > Hypanus sabinus. The sequence continues at coordinate 136,297,131 of NC_082712.1, read as the reverse complement.
AAGAAGATAGCTGCAAACTATTGAAAATAACTGTAGAAGGATGTCAATTTAAATTCTACTAGAGACATTTAAAGCAAGAGAATAAAATGCTTAAATTGCTGTTGAGAATGCTCGCAATTTTGAGCTGTTTAGCATAAAAACAGGGAGGTTATGATCAGATATCAGTTGTTACACTAAAGTGAGTGTGCTGTGTATGATGCTGGTCATATAAAGACATCGAAGAAGACTAACAGGAAATTGACAAGAATGTTAGCAGTGCTGAACCATTGTAAAAGAGAAAAATGGCCTAAGGATATTTTCTTTGGAACAACAGAGATTCAGTGGAGATTTAATTGAGGTGTAAGCATTATGAGAGATCTACATTGAGAGAATAGGAGTACCTTATTTCCCTTGACAGATAATTCAAAAACCAGGTCCTAAGCATGAATTTAATGTAAATTGTAGAAGGATTTGAGGGAATCTAAGGGAAGAATTTTTCATTGAGTGTGGTCGGGAAATCTAGAGCATACTGCTAGAAGAATGAAGAGGGCTACATAGATGGTGAGTGGGCTTCTTGAATTGAGTCTCTGTGGTAAAGGGTCTTCCACATTATCATTACAATTTTGACTTGACAATAATGAAGTCAGGATGATGTGTGACCTTGAAGTTTTGGTGTTCCATGTAAAATGAAGAAAACATTAACAGTGTATGGGATTGGTGTCAAGCAAATTCTCAGACTGATATTTAGCAGTGAGTTTGGCCTAGAAGGAAAAAAGGGTAGACAGGTAGAGAATGCTAAAAAAAGAGTTTTTGTATTTCAGACCTTGGCATCTGAAGGCAAAAAACGTATGTTGGAATGATTAAAATCAGTGATGATCAGGAAGTCAGAAATGGAAAAGTGAAGGTGTCTCAGAGGGCTGTTCAAGTGGTTACAGTGTATGTGGGTCATCCTGTGGAAGGATGTGAAAACAAGGTTCAAAACTTTAGAATCAAATCTTTGCTTAAAAGGAGTCAGTGTTGGTCAACGGGCTCAGGGCGGGATGTAGGACATGGTATCAGAGCTTTGAATGATTTCAATTTGTAGCTTAGCAAAAGAGAGGCCAGCCAATATGCAAGCAATCATAAGAACTTTAAAAAGAAATGCTTATTTGTCCAAATAATACTCATGATGTCCTGTGTGCTTCAAGTAAGACACGGTAGTGTAGTGGTTAATGCACCGCCTTACATCACAGGCGACTAAGGTTCAATTCCCGTCACTACCTGAAAGGAGTTTGCATGTGTGTGGGTTTTGCATGTCCAGGTGTTCTGGTTTCCTCCCACAGTCCAAGGTCTTACTGGTTAGTAGGCTCATTGGTGAAATTGCCCTGTGATTAGGCAAGGGTTAATTGGGGGATTGCCGGCAGCACAGCTGGAAGATCTGGAAGGGCCTATTCCGCACTGTATCTCAGTAAATAATAATAAAATCAGTATTTCCATGCTGATGTCTCAGTTGAACATACTCTGAGGATACTGGGGGCCACAAATGTCTCTAGCCTATACTGTCCTGTGAGGCAGAGAGCTTCATTACTTGTAACCAGGTTTCATGCTTCAGATCATAGGATTATCTCCCTGATAATCTTTTGATTGCTCCTCAGATATATTCAACTGACTCTAAATGTTTCCAATTGATAGAAATGTAGGGACTGATGAAATTTATCTCGTTACTTAGAAGAATTTAAAGTTATTAGAAAGATTATTTAAAACATAGTTAAAATAGATTAAACTACTACAAAATAAGTAAAAGAATTATAATAGTGCCCCCATTAACATCACTTGGGCCCTGTTGACTATTTCAGCCACATCTAGTTAAAGCTAAGCCACACCCCTTGTTTTAGTCATCCGTCCAAGCTTTTAATGTTTCTGAATATTGCAGGCATTTAGAAACAATCAAAATGTTTAAATGTACAAATTGTTGGAAAAATAGACACTGAAAACATCTGAAATAAGTATTAAACAACTTTAAAACTGTTTAAAAATATGAAAACAATAAAGCCTTTAATTAAGTTCCAACATTCAGAAATATAATTGAATTAAAAGTTATCTTTTTTTTTGCATTTGTTCTCTTGACTGAAATGAATGAAGCTGCTATTCCTGCCCTGGTTCAAAATAGATAAAGTTTAGGCAAATCCCCTGTTTAAGTACTGTGAAGCTACTACAAATATGTCTTTCTGCAGGATTTGGTAGTGCTAAATAGTTAACAAAATGCTGGTAGGTATCAATAATGCATGACTTACATGTTCACACATGAATGCATGGAAACTTTGAACCTCTTGGTACTTAAATGGGAGTGGACTTTTTGGCATTTCTCTGCAAAATCCAAACCTTTGCAGATATATTCAGTTAGTTTCATGATTAAGTTTTTTTGACTTTGATTTCTCTGTACTGGATTCTGTAACAAAATTGGGGTTGACCATGGACGTTGCACCCCAGCTGTCTATATGATAGCTATACGATATTCTATATGGTATGGAGAGCCAACTGTAACCCAAGTAGCAGGCTCCCCCTCTCCACACAGCTCATAAATCCAAAGGAATTGCAGAGACCAATACAGTTTGGCAGCAGCAGCGTTACAGGAATTGCTATTCAGCATTGGACTCAAGGTTGGACTGTTTTAGGGACTGCAGCTCCAGATTTTTCCTCAGAGTTTACTCCTGAAATCTTCCCCATGAGTGGGTGTAGCAATGGAGGTTTGAGATCAGAGTTGTCCTCCTTCTAGATGAGCTGCCAATCATGGCTGATGAGCCTCATCTTTCTGGAGTGACAGACTTTAAGGTGCCAGTAGCCTGTCTTTGGCCCCTTCTCCTGTCAGTAGAAATGGTTCCACCAGGCTTGGTAGCTAAGCCACATGTGAATGACAGCAGCTGGACTTCATTTTCAGAGGCTAATTGAGACACACAATATTGGGAGCATTTAATAGGTAGCGAGAGCTTAACCCCAGTACCACCCCCAGCTATAACAACCGTAAAGAACCTGTAACAAAATGATTGTATTTAAAAGCTGTGTGTTATAAACTTACCTAAGGAGCTGCAGAAAATGGGTCTGTTTTGGTCTCCACCTTAAACTTGTTTCCATTCGTCTTAAGTACAAGCTTCTCAAATTCTCCTTATTTACACAGGTCCCCAGGGGGAATGATTGAAAGCACGCCACAGATCTTTGCCAATTCCTGGAGAGTCTCCACAGCTTGTAACCCAGGTGCCAACATTCCTGAAGTGGATCCATGTGATACTCACCAGCAGTATGGTGAGTCTGAGACAGAGTGTATTCTGTTGCTGATATTCGTTTCCATGTTCCACTTTCTTTCAGTTAAGCTATCCAGATTTTGGTAGTGAGATGTTCACCCACTGATGTGGTGGTGTAAAGACATCTATGTCATACATCTCAATGTCAGAAATAAATGCAGTGCCAGAGTACAATGTGTGTATGCAATTATCCCGAGCATTTGCTGCATTGGTGGGGATGAATTGCTACATGTACAGTATTTATCAAAGACCATTCAAAAAGGTGAGCTGCTACAAAATTTACAAAACAAAACAATTTTGAGTGTTAGAGATACCAATGTGATAAGGCCTCTAGATGCACCAGTATAATTTACTGCAGTACTGCTAACAGGATTTCAAGTAATTCTAATTGCAATCAAATTGAGTTTAACAGATTAAAGCCAGTTTAGGGGGTTCTGATATATTTTACAGCAATGTATTTCAACTAATTAGTTAATTAGACCTGAATCTCAAAGATTACCAAAATACCTGCTCGTCTGTTATTTTAAATCCCTTCAAATAATTAACTCCCGTTAATAAATATTTTTCAAATATGTTTGACATGGATTCAGATTTCCTTGCTATTATTAGGAACATCTAATTTGTGTCTATAAAAACACAATTTCATCTTTATAAGATGAAAATTCCTTTGTATTAGCAATCTCCATTTCACAGCAAAAGGATAGGATGGAAACACTCTGATAAATAAACTCCATTGAGCTAGAAGTCTACAAACCAAACTGTACCCTTGAAGTTGTGCATCTACCATACTTATTTGTAGAGTTTCAAATCTGCATCAGGAGGTGTTGTTTTGGTAAACTAACCATTAGAAATGTAATGATTTGAAGAAGAGATATGCAGGATCACTGAGATTCAGAATTGGCTTGCCTATAGAAGGCAGAGGATAGGGGAGTTATTGTGGTTGGAGGTTCATGACCAGTGGTGTTCACTGAGATCAGTGCTGGGGCCTCTTTTGTTTGTGACACATATAGTGTAAAATGTAGCTGTGTGGATTAGTAAATTTGCAAACAATGTAAAGATTGGTGGAATTGTGAGCTGTGTAGAGTGCTGTTAGACAGATATAGATACTTTATTGATCCCAAAGGAAATTACAGTGTCACAGTAGCATTACAAGCGCTCAGATGTACAAATATTAGAAGAGAATTAAGAAGGGATAAAACATAAGTTATCACAAACTGTTTAACAGGTGTGGGTCATTACTGCCCTGGCTATAGGTTGACTTATTATAGAGCCTAATAGTAAGAATGACTTCATATAGCGCTCTTTGGAGCATTGTTAGTGAATACAGCAGAATACAGACCAGTTACAGATATGGGTGGAGAAATGGCTGATGGAGTTTAAAATGAACAAGTGTCAAATATAAAAGGAAAGTAGACAGTTACTATTAGGATTCTTAACAGCACAGAGCCACCTGTGGAGCATGATCTGTTTGCCCTATTTTCAAGAAGTATGGGAAGGCTCTAGAAATGCTGCCTAAATTAGAGGGCATGGACTACAAGGAGAAGTTGGACATATTTGAGCTATTTTCTCTGGAGGGTGGAGACTGAGAGGAAATCTGATAAGAAGTTCATTAAAATTATGAGAGGTATAGATAGGGTAAATAGTTGGAATCTTTCCCCCAAGCTAGAAATGTCAAATGCTGGAGGGCATGCATTTAAAGCAAGAGCATTTGAGGCAAACTTTTCACATAAAGTTGGGTAGGTGCCAGGAATGGGTTGTTAGGGATAGTGATGGAGGTAGAGATAGTAATGGCAGTTAAATAGACGTGTGGATATTTAGGGACTGGAGGGATATGAGTCACAGATAGGCAGAAGAAATTGAGATTAATTCATCACGGCACAGACACTAAAGGATGAAGAGCCTGTTCCTGTGCTGTAACTGTTCCATTTTCTACAGTACAAGAGCAGGAAATCTTGTGAAATGCTCCAATCCTTGCCATGAAGGATTGATGTAGTAGAAATTTGAAATGCCAATGCAATGGTACGGTAAGTGGGGGATATTTTTCTTTATTTAGAGATACAGCAAGGTAACAGGCCCTTCCAGCTCAACATGTCCATGCCAAACAACTAATGTACAACTCGTACTTTCTTAGAACATGAGAGGATACTAGAGTATCTGTAAGAAACACACGCAATCAGGGGAAGAACATTTATGATTTTATCAGCCAAAGCAACAAAGCTATATTGAATGAGAAATAATATAATTTAACATAATTAAGTTAGATACATGGAAAGAAAAAATAGTGACTTGAGAGGGAAAAAAAGTGAGACTGAAATAGGAAAAAGAAAAGTGTTTTTAAATTTGAAATAAGCACCAGAAACCATTTTCTATTTGGTGTAAATGAGGCTTGCAAAGATTTTCTTTGGAAATACCAGAAACCATGGAGAGAAACATGGTTAATGTTTCAGATTGATGGTCTTTTATTGATTAGCAGCTCCCAGGAATGATAATTGACTTGAAACATTAAGAGATCCACTGGCTATTTCCTGCAGTCTCAGTTTTTAGTTTTAGGTTTCCATTATATCTGCAAGTTTTTCACTTTCCATATATGAAGTGGGCAGCAAGGAGTTAATTCTGTGAATTGTTCTTAGTATGTGAAGTTCAGGTAAATGCTAACAGTTAGGCTTTAGGGATCTTTGGTATGGGACACTGAAGAAAATAATGTCCTAATTTCATGTTATTTTAACATATATTTCATTTTCAGCCTCATATGCTGCAGAGAAGTGTAGCATTATCAGTGGATATCTTTTTGCATCCTGCCATCAGTATCTGAGTCCTGATCTTTATCAACAACAATGCAAGACTGACACCTGCAAATGTGGAGAAACATGTATGTGCTCAGCTGTTGCTCATTATGCTCAGCAGTGTGGAAACTTCGGCATTCTTGTGGACTTCAGATCCAATGTTTCGGAGTGTGGTAAGCCGTACTTTGTTAATGATAAGGTTTTATTTTTCTCATGTAGTACTTTGAATCTCTTCCTCGAGTGATAGAAACAGTCTTTAAGTATCTTTAAGATAGAGGTAAACAAGGACAAATTCGGGAGGGTGACAAGTTGGAGTGGAACTGAGGTCTTAATTAGTGACATTAGGCAATTTTTTGGAAGATCATGGAATTGAGGTCTGTGATGAACTGCATGGAAGAAATGAGGCTTGAGGCAGATCAGTCATGATCATATTGAAGAATGGGGCACACTTAAGGGTCTAGGTGGTCTTCTTTGGCTCCTTTTTCTTATGTTCTTATGAGAAAACAAAATGCCAACTCACCTGTGAAGTCTGGTTTACTCAGGGACAGTTAGTTGACATTGAATGAAAGTCAGTGAAAAGAGTCCATTTAAACTGGATAGAAAAGGAGAGGAGTTGGAAAAGAATGGTGTGATTGTAAAATAAATTCTTTATTTTCTGGGTGAGGTGCTTAACAGTGTGCAGAATGGAGTAAAATATGACTCCGAATGTTTAGCTACTTCAGTGTAATCAAGCATCAAAGAACTTTGTTAGAAAGTGAAAAATCTTCCTGATGCCAAAAGGAAATTACTGTATCTTTATTGATTCAATAAATGATGTATAGATAAGATTTAATTTCTTAAAAATATTTACCAAAAGACCAAATTCTTGATCTTGAAGAATTTTACTGGCAAGAATTATAAATATCAGTTATAATATCAGCATTGAAAATATTTAATTGAAAATGTGCAGGAAGTGAATAAAATAATGTAACACATAGAATCTGGTTTGCTGTATGTTATTGTGTTTTAGTTTTAAGTCAGGCAGCTTTTTTTCAGAAATCAGTGCAAGGATCCATATTGAATGCAAAAAGGTCTATAACATATGTAATTATACTCAGAGTAATCTTGTTAGGATATTGCATGTTCAAGAGGATTAACTAAAGAACTTGAGATGATTTGATACATTTATGAGTCCATTTGCAGCTTATTGCTGAGATATATTTGAAGGCACAGCTTCAAGAATGCCCCGAATCCGTTACCTCTCTCTGTGGAAAGTTGCCTAGTTTTCACTTGCAATAATGTGGAAATGTTGATGACTCAACAGTGTGAGACTGAATCTACGAACTCATGAGATACATTTCATTAATGCTTCAATGAACAGCAGCATCCATGTGTCATGAAGTAACTATTTTATGTTAAGGAATCTTAATTTTCTGAGAAATTGTATCCTTAATGCACATTTTTAATCTTTGCAGCCATTCAGTGTCCAAGTACTATGGTCTATGGTCCCTGTGTGTCATTTTGCAATCAGAAATGCCAGTCATTATCCATGCCAGAAGAATGTTCCAATGAATGCACAGAGGGATGTGCTTGTCCTGATGGCACATATTACAACACTAAAACATACACGTGTGTAATGAAGTAAGTGACAAACATGAAAAATCTGTTCTGAAATACTTGCTTCTAAAAATTTAACTCCAGCAAGGGATGATTTTAATGCACCTCTCAATTTCTGTTGCTGATTTATTTTCTTAAGCAAACATTTTCACCAGTTTCAAATAAGTTAAAAAAAAAGCACGGAAGTGAGTCCATGGACACAAAGCCCTAAGGCCGAAGCTGTGAGCCGGCTCTAGGCTTTGTGTCTATGGACTCATTTTTGTTCTTACTGCTGGTGCTTGCTTTTATTGTTTCCATGATTTATGTTTCTTTTCTGTCTGCACATTGGGTGTTAGTTGACTTTTTTAAATAGTTTCTTTTGTGTTTCTTGTTTTGTGATTGTCTGTAAGGAGATGAATCTCAAGGTTATATAATTTATGCATACTTTAATAATGTATGTACTTTGAACTGTGAATAACTTGCCCCATTCGTAGTAAAAAGATAAAACTTAGCTTTGTGCCATAATTCCAGTCAATACTTGGATCTGCTACAACCCACATGTAGATTAGACATAATAATGGTTAAAATTGTTTGCTGTATATTTAGGTTGTGTTGCTGGCACTTAGAGTCCTGCATTTTTAGGTGTGAAGCATATTTTTTCAGCCATTGTGCTGATTAGTTGCTAAAATTGTTATGTTACTGCAACTATAATGTTGTAACTTTAATGATTTAATCAGATTATCGTATTTGCAATTTTACACAGGTTAACATTGCTTCAGATGCTTTGTTGCAGTTGATGGAACTAATAACTTTGGTTTCAGAACCAATGCCAGGTGTAATATAATATTGTTCTAAACATGAAATGTAATGAATTGCCGTATGATGCAGCATTTATTTTCTAACATAGATTCCTTTCCTAAAAAATCTTGCTTCAAGTTCTTGCTAAAAAATTAGATGCTTTCATTAATAAATTTTAAATTATATGATACACAATATAGTTCATGTCAAAAAGATGTATAACTGATATTACTGAATCAACTCTCTTACTGAGAAGCATTCTGTTAACTTTAGTGGGTTATTAAACAACGGTCATAATTTTTTAACCATAGCAACTGTGAATGATCTTTAATTTTCTCAGACGTTGGATAGATCGCTTGGTGGTAATTTTATTTAGATCAGCTCAAAAGTAATTGCTGTCAATTCATTCTGTAGTCCCATGAGCTAAAAGAGGTATTAGAATTCTATTGGATGTGTCTTGTATATAATGTTTCTTGGTTTAATGATAGGCCAAGTAATTAACAAAATGTTGACCAAGTTCAAATTCAAGTTTAATTGTCATTTAACCATGTATGAATACCCATGAATACATCCAAATGAAACAGTGTTCCTCTGGGTCCAAGGTGCAAAACACAGTCATAGGTAAATCACACAAACTGCTGCAGGAATTCAGCAGGCCACGCAGCATCTATGGAAAGAGTGAACAGTCGAGAACTCTTATCTGGACTGTAGAAAAAGTTGAGAAGTCAGAGTAAGAAGGTGGGGGGGGGGAGGGGAGGCAGAAGTAGCAACAGTCCTACGCAGCACAAGGCACATATAGCACCTATAAGATAGCAAGCATGTATACGATATCCATGAAATACTGCAGCAGTCTGCAGTCAAACGTGGTATGGCTTGTCTTCTGCCAAGTGAACGCTGGGGATAGCACCAACTCCAACTTGGATACTAAGCCATGCTGTGCCACACCGACTCCAGTGCCTCCCTCCTGGGTGGCTGTAAACAGGTGACACTGTGGCTTGAGGCCTAATCCTCACTATGGCTGAGCTCGTGCAGCTTCCCTGCCATCTGCCTATAAACCAGTGAATCGGACTTGCAGCATTCCACATTAACAACATCCAACTGGGTCTTGTGATCTCAAGAAAAGACAAACACTCACTTTTGGACTTCATGCCACCTTCATGCACTGACACCTCCAATGGCTCTCTGATGTGGGCAGCATCAAGTTTGGCTCCTATTTCTCCGCCCTCTGAGCCCTCTTCAATCTTACTAGATGCAGGGCCATCCTTCTAGGTTGAGCAGGAGACCGGTCTTCTTGTGTAGGAACAATTTAGTTTCAAAATATTTTTAATGGTTTCTATTTTGATCTTAAAGTAATTTGATTTAAATTAATAATGCATTAAAATGACATATTTGATAAATGAACAATAAAATGATTGAGCCCAAAATTCGCATATATAGTACTTCTCTTCCAAAAACCAAACTACTCAAGGAAAGAATTTGCAGAAATAACTTTGAACCTGGTTATGACTACAATTAGTGGGCTGTGTTTAACTTTTGTTCCTGAGTACCGCTTCATCAACTGTTATATTTATAGATTTACATGCACGGTGCCAACAGAAAATTAAGTATAGTTGCGATTCTGAATACTGATTTTAATAGCTCAAGATAAAAATTAAAGCCGATATTCTTCTTCATTATGTTGCTTTGTAGCATCATAGATTCATGTCAACAACTGAGAACATTCATGTTACAACAAATATTTAATTCCAATGTTTATTGATAGTAATCAAATATTAATGCAAGTTTGAAAATACTGATGGCTTAATCCAGGAGGAAATTTTATATGATCAGCTTTCTGCATTAGTTTCTATTGGCTAGCAACCTTAGAGCCCAAATGGGGAAATTTTCATTGAAAATTGTTTTTAGCAAAATCATAAATGTGGTGTTTTGTACTCTATTAATATGCCCTTGATTTACATAAAGACCATGTTCATTGCCACAAAACATAGCTTTGTAAGTAAGCTAATTAATATCTTCAAATTGTTCTTGGTTTGAGTCAATCTTACATTTTAACTGGAATACAATTTTGTTAATTTGGAAACATGTTTTGAAATGATGCATTTCAATTTTACAGAAACGATTGTCCTTGCTATTTTATGGGTACAGAGTATTCACCTGGAGAGGTGGCGGTCAGTTCCACAGGAATGTGGTGAGTAGCAACTTCACTTTTCTGTTAATCTCACACTACTGTATTTACTTTCTGAACCTGAATGATAGTTGCAATATTCACTGTCACCTCCTCCATGTTCTCCTATAACAAATTAAAGAATGATAACTCGTGTTCTAAATTACTCCTTAATTTCCTTCACTTTGGAGAATATAGCAAAGAAAACATCAATGTGGATAGCACGGGTTGTTTAAATCTTTTACAAACAGCTTTTTGATCACTTTCTGCTGTTTCTTTAGAAAAAAACTTTTCCTTTGTATAGTACTGAACATTGTTTACGGCTCCTCAACTGGCAGAAAATGCATTAAGGTTTATCACAATCACCTTGTTGAAACTCGTAATTTGAGATTCTATACAGACTAAAGTATTTCAGATAAGTAAAACCAAGATGTTTTTCTTGTTAATACTGGAAAGTAGATTGGACAGAAATTGGGCAGAGAGAAATGCTCCATCTTTTCTGACATAAAGCCAAATTATCAAGGCTTAGAATTAGCTCCTGAAATGGATGGAAAAGCCACACTGCTGAAACAAATTTAAATAAATAAATTGTGTAGCTTGATTAAAGTAGGTGCTGGAGATAGCTCAGAAAATGCTCCCAAGAAACTTCCTTTGCGGGTGTGAAATCCTGACTTAGCTTCCCCACATTCCTTTCAAGACCAGAACAGTTTGACTTGATTCAACTAAGTTGCCAGAGTCTTGTCCATTAAAACTCTATTGTACAGTATATGAAACTCTTTAAATGGCGTGCAGTATAGGTAGAAACTGTATCATTGCCTCTTTCCCCACCACCTCCGTCGAACTCTCCCCCTCCACATCTGCAGGCACACATTCTCTTAAAGTAGAATTCCAGAGTATTGAAGATGATCGTTAAAGATAACCATTAGGAAATTAAACCTATGAGCAAGCTGTGGCTGTGTGTTGGAAAGGAATAAATATCTCTACATTTTAGTCTTGTTGATGAACTGAAGAAGGTAGCTGGTTATATCTAATGTGTATCATGTTAACTTGTTGAGGATTATAATGTGAAATATGAAACTATGCTGTGTAAGTTGAACATGAGGTATTTTTCATTAAATAACTGAATTTTTCTCTAGCTCTACTGAAATAATATGCAATGAACTGAAAATGTTTAGAAGAAGACTGAAGGTTTAGAAGTAACAGCTTTCTTGTCATTTTCAGGATATGTTTTGAGGGCACCATGCAATTTCAGAGTCAGAAACTGGGTAAGTTTCTGAAAATTTAAACTTAGAGTTATACAGATGTGCACTATGGATCTGATTATTTGGCCCAACACCTCCACAGCAATCAGTGGTCATCATCTGTACTAATTCCATCTCCCAGTATTTGGTCCAATACCTTCCTTGAATGGGCAATTCAAATCCTCATCTAGAATGTTCTTAAATGCTGTCAGTTCACCATGTCTGCCACTCTCTAACTGAACTACTCTATCCCAAGCAACGTCCTGATGAATCATAAACTGCTTTTTCTTCAGTAATGAAACATAGCGATTGCCAATGATTAACTATCTGTATATGTATTTGCTACTTACAGATTGATTTGCAAAACTTATTTTCATGTATATTATTTGTTCATGATATTGCATACAATAAAGATTATCGAGATGCCCTTAGCAGATATGTGATGTTACCATGTGTGAAAAGTTGGATATTAGTATGTACTAGGTTTGAGATTATACCATCCCATAAAAAGCAGTAACAAAATTATAAATTGGTATTGTGCTACAGTTTTACAATCACATGGATTTGAACAAACGTTTTTACACTTTAGAGAGAAGAAGATCCAAAATACAAGTTTGCCTCTTATTCTCCATAAATATTAGTTGCTCAGCCAAAGATTGTCATAAACTTTCAATTACAGTGAGAACCTTGACACCTGGTGAACTGGGGTTATAAGGATGCCAGACACATTCTTTTAAAGCAGCAAACAGCTGAGTTAAGAGAAGCCTTGCACCGCACTACACCGTGAGCTCAGCTCCAATGAGGTGACAGGCAGATTTCCAGCAAAATGCTATATTCTGTACAAGGGACAGAGACAAGTGGGTGAGAATTTCAATGTCAGCAGGAGCTTGGCCTACACTCTGATCATTCTCATACTGCTGTTTTAGGAGTTTACTGTGTACAAATTAGCTGCTGTGTTTTCCACATAGTTAAATAAACCATATATAAAGCCACTTCTTTGGTTTTGCAGACTATTTGGTGTACTGCGCAGTGCCATATAATTACTTTTCTTTTTACTTAAACAGGGCATTTTTGATGGAGGTACAGTAAAGATGGCAAATACATCTGTCTATCCTGTAGGTCATGAGCACGTAAACATTTAATCTGTAGATATTGAAAATCTGAAACAAAGACAGGGAATGCTTAACAAATCCATGAGGGGATTGACTAATCTTTTTAGGCCAGTGACCTTCGATCAGAACCTACTTTTACTGCAGTGACAACTAGTACTTTCACAATTTGAGGCTTGATTACGATGAACAGCAAGTCTCCTGACTTGTTTCCTATCTTAAGCTTGATGTTAGAGGTTGCTTAAGTCCTGAAAACTTACTCAAGCACAAAATAAAACGGAGGTAAAAATAAAAACAGTTGGAAACACTCAACAGGCATCTGGAAAGGAAGATTTTCTCTAGTTCTGATGAAAGGTCTCTGACGTATTATAATCTCTTCAGTGGTATTGCTTGAACCGCTGCATGTTTGCAGCGTACCGTTTTTTATTTCAGATTTCCAGCATCTACATAGTTTTTGACAATCAAATAACTTTGAGATTTTGAAAGCAAGTAATATTACATTTATTTTTTCAAAGCTTGTTATTTCAATTAAACTGAAGAAAAACATAATTAACATAATTATCTGATTCTACAGATACACAATGTGGACCAGGCCAAATATACTACAACTGCAGTGCTCTGGTAGGTGGATCTGAGAGAAATGCAGGAGCAGGATGCAGAGAGACCTGTGGAAATCTACTCCTGAACACTCCATGCCCTGACTCCATGCCATGTCTATCTGGCTGTGTTTGCCCCTCCGGGTGAGTGGCTAATTGCATTAAATAATGATGCGTAGCAATGATATAAGAAGGCAAAAGATAGCATGAATTACAGTATCACACACAAAATGCTGGTGGAACGCAGCAGGCCAGGCAGCATCTATTGGGAGAAGCACTGTCGATGTTTCGGGCTAAGACCCTTCGTCAGGACTCATTTAGTCCTGATGAAGGGTCTCGGCCCGAAATGTCGACAGTGCTTCTCCCTAAAGATACTGCCTGGCCTGCTGTGTTCCACCAGCATTTTGTGTGTGTTGCTTGAATTTACAGCATCTGCGGATTTCCTTGTGTATGAATTACAGTACGTTATTTTATTGTCTAAGATGGATATTAAAATATGACATGCACAGCTGAGAAACTTAAAACTATAATGTACTTTTGCAAGGACAAAGCTTTACAAATGATTGATTGTACAGGTGTCCAGTGATCAGCATTCTGATGTGTATTTGCTTTTAATATTATTGGCAGCACTTAATATCTCATAGTTGGAGATTCTGTGCTTTACTTCAAAGATATCAAGTCATGGGCAGTGTACTTCTTAAAGCCATACGTTACACCTCGTTAATGCTTATACCTGTGAGAAGTATATGTAGAGCGATGGGCTCCTGTAGGGAACTCTTAGTTGGTGCTTTGGGCTTTTGACTTTCTAGACGAGCTTGCCGTCTTTCATGATGTATCTTATAAACTGAGGCAATCAACATCTTTGAAGTTATTATTTTCAAGTATACATAATAACTGGAGGATATTTCTACTTGGCATTATTGTCCTCTCATTGATGTTTGAGTTGTATTATACCCAGGGATTACTGTAGAGTGAAATAATTAACAAAATGCAGCATAATGGTTTGCTTGGATTCCATAACTCTGCCTACAGATAAGGAATGGGTCAAAATTCAGGTTTTAAATTAAATTTAAATTAATTTGTAATTTGCCACAGCCATAAAACCTCTGTAAAGTTGAACAACATTTAAATTGAGCTTATGATCTATCCACATGCACATTCGTTATGATTCCAACTTTAGTAATTATTTGTATTAATAACTTTCTCCATTTTACTATTAAAACAGTTAAATTAGTCTGCTTTATTGCTGTAATATATTATTCTAGTTTGTTGTGAATTCCAGAAATTAAATATTCAACAATGAAAGTCAATGTAGCAGAAAAAAAATGCAGAAGTGAGCTGGAGGGATTTACACTGTGATTTAAATCTGATTCATAAGTTAGAGATTTTAGATTTTTGACTATGGTTTATTAGATGCTGCAATCATCAGGAAAATCTTTCTTCATGACAATTATGTTTCTATCTAGTTATTCATCTACATCCTCTCACTGGAATTCAGAAGAATGAGAAGAGATTTTATAGAAATATATAAAATTTATGAAAGGGATAGTTAAGATAGAGGCAGAAAAGTTGATTCCACTGGTAGGTGGGACTAGAACTTGGGGACATAGCCTCACAATACAACAGAGGAGTTTTAGGATGGAGAAGAGTGGGAACTGCTTTTTCCAAGGGGGTGGAATTCTCTGCCCAATGAAGCAGTGGAGGCGACCTCAATAAATATATTTCAGACAAGGTTGGATAGATAATAGGGGAATTAAGGGTTATGGGGAAAAGGCAGGTATGTAGAGTTGAATCCATGGCCAGATCAGCCATGATCTTATTGAATGGCAGAGCACGTTCGACGGGCCGCATGGCCTATTCCTGCTCCTATTTCTTCTGTTCTTATCTCGTGTGGATACTTATTGAGGATAAATAACTGGAAGGTGTGGTTCTACAGAACCATCGTATAACATGTGGCTGAGTGATACATTGTTCTCTAGACTAGTGTGAACTACATCCTTGCACACACAGAATCATTTACTATGGAAACCGGCCATTATTTTGGGCTACCGGTCAGTAGATGAAGTGTTGTATTAGCATTAGGGGCAGGAATTGTTGGTACTGGAGGCCCCTAGCAATGATTGCAATTTCACTGCTCCCTGCCTTGTAAGGATTGGATGGAACTCCCCACACCCCTTGCTAGTTATCGATGACTCTGCTGAGACTTAGCATATCTGCATTTCAGGTATTTCTTTGAGATTTTGAAGGTTTTCTTGTTGAAGTTATGGTGTTTGAGTTCAATGCTGAATGTATTCAAAAACATCAAAACAGCATTTTTCATTTCAGAATATCATATGTACGCACTTTAGATTTTTGCTGGAGACAGATTATCCAACTGATTATCCATTACAGCCTCTAATGAATTGGCTGCAAGAAAGTAAATTCTAATACGTTCTTTGTTGGCAATTATAGTGCATGATATGCACTAGTGAATGCTTATGAAGCTTGTAGTTGTCTGTCACTACTTTTTAATTAGAGTAATAAAATACAGTTTATAAAATGCTGCTTCAAAGGCTATGGATTTGAGATGATGTAACAGTGAATCAGAATTTTCCTTTTGTGGGCAGCAGATTCCAGACTTGGCACACAGTAACAGCACTGGTGTTTCTACTCAGTGTATTTCACATCTCACATTATCTCTGGACTCCGTAGCAGTGATCTGTGAATAAAACATTAGACATAAGTGCCAAATTAGGCCATTCAGCCCATCATGTCTGCACTACCACTTCATCAAGGCTGATCCAATTCCCTCTCAACCTATTCTCCTGCTTTCTTTCCATAACCGTTCATGCCCTGAATAATCAAGGACCTAGTAACTTCTGTCTTAAATATTCCAAATGACTTGGCCCCCAGAACCACATGTAGCAATAAATTCAACAAATTCATCACCTTCTGCCTACAGAAATTCTTCATCCCTGTTACAAACGGATGCTCCTCTACTCAGAGGCTGTGCCTTCTGGTCGTAGACTCCCCCACGACAGGAAACATTCTCTCCATATCTACTCTAGCTAGATCTTTGAACATTCGATAGGTTTTAATGAGATCCCCCTCATCCTTCTAAATTACAGCATGTAAAGGCCCAGAACTATCAATTGCTCCTTTCACAATGAGCCTTTCATTCCCAAGACCATTGTTGAAAATTTCCTCTGAAACCTCTCCAATGTCAGCACATCCCTTCTTAAATAAGGAGCCCAAAACTACCCGCAACCCTCCACGTGAGGCCTCACCAGTGCCTTATGAAGTCTCAGCATGACATCCTTGCTTTTATATTTCAGTCTTCTCGCATTCGATGCTAACATTGCATTTGCCTCCCTCACCACTGACTCAAACTGCGAACTAACGTTCAGGGAATCCTGCACGAGGACCCCCAAGTCCCTTCGCAGCTCAGATTTTTTTTGAATTTTCTCCCTGTTCAGAAAATAGTCTATGTTTCTGTTCCTCCTATGAAAATGAGTGCCCATGTAATTCACAACACCGTATTTTATTTGCCGCCACTGTGCCCATCCTCCTCATCTGTCCTTCTGCAGCCTCCCTGCTCCCTCAAAACATGTGAAGGTCAACATGTTTGTAATCAAGACGAGTGCAAGAAACGGATCCTGCCATGTCCCACCGGCAAACTGCAGCTTCCCTGTCTGAACAGGGTCCGCTGAAAACTAGCTTGTTACACCAGGTGAAGGAACATAATAACTTTGAAGTTAATGCAGCAATAAGCAAGTGGAGAGTAAAAGATGGGCATGAAGATAAATCGATAAGTGGAATGTTGTCACTTATAAAAGCTTACTTCAGTTTCTAAAACTCTAGACTTCCTTCTGAGACAAGTGACGTCCGTAAAACTGAAGTTGGCAGATGTTACCATAGGGGTTCAAATCTCAATTAACAATGAATCAGAATTCAGGAAGCAGTTAGGGAGCATGGTGTCATGATAGCAACCTCAATGGCAGCAAAACAAACGAGCTGGTCATTTTCTTCAGGAATGGGGATGATGCGAGAGCTCATATTTACATCAATGGTGCTGAGGTTGAGAGGGCTGAGAGCTTCACGTTCCAGGAATGAATATCACCAATAAATTGACCTGGTCCAACCATGTTCAAAGGTTTAAAGGTTCACTTAGTATATATCCATATACAACTTTTCCAGATAGCCGTGAAACAAAGAAGGAACATGGAGGTCATTCATTGAGAAACATCAAACCCAACCCCAAGCATAAAAAAGAACAGCATTCCAAAAGGCAACCCCCAACCACCTCCCCACACACAAAATGGAACAAAAACATTAACCCTAACCCCCCTCCCCTGCATAAAACGCAACAAGAACATTGACCCCCAAACAACCCCTCCCCCGCACAAAAAAACTAACAGAATGCAACAAGAACCCCAAACACCCTCCCCTCACACAACAAAATTGAAAAGGAACAGGCGAAAAACACAGAATATAAAAACCATCTGAAAAAGTCCACAGTCCAATATCGCAATAGTCCAATCCATGAAAACAGAATCCTGGTAACTTCACCCGACACTGCAGAAGCACAGAGGCCACAGCAAGCCGACAGCAATAGCCCACTCAGACTCCTCCTGTTCAAAGGTTCATTTATTATCAAAGAATACAGCTCTGAAATTGTTCTTCAGTGTTGACACTGTGGCCAAGAAAGCTCATCAAAGTTCAAAGTAAGTTTATTATCAAAATCCATAGATACCCACCAAGTGCTACTGTGCGATTTATTTTCTTGCGGGCATTCACAGTAAATACAGAGATTCACGATAGAATATGTGAAAAACTGCACAAAGACTGATAAACAACAAATGTGCTAAAAACAACAAATTGAGTCAATACAAAAGAGAAAAATGAATGTAATAATAATAATAATAAAAATAAATAGTAAGTATTAAGAACACGAATTAAAGAGTTCTTGAAGGTGAGTCCATAGGTTGTGGAATCAGTTCAGTTTAGGGAGAGTGAAGATATCCACTCTTGTTCAAGGGCCTGCTGGTTGAGGTGGTTGTGCTGGTTAACTATTCCTGTACCTGGAGGCTCCTGTAACTCCTTCCTGATGCCAGCAGTGAGAGGAGAACATGGCCTAGATGGTGGGGGTCCTCTGATGGATGCTACATTCATACACCAGCACTCCATATAGATGTGCTCAGTGGAGAGGAGGGCTTCACCTGTGATGGATTGGGCTGTATCCACTACACTTCGTAGGCTTTTCTGTTAAAGAACATTGATGTTTCCGTATCAGGTTATGATGCAACCAGTTAGTATTCTCTTCAGTGTTCCCCTATAGAAGTTAGACAAAATTTTAGATGGCATGCCAAATGTTAGCAATCTTCTTAGAAAATACGGAGCTGCTGTGCCTTTGTAAAGGCACGTACATGCTGGACCCAGAGTAGATCCCCTGAAGTGATTATCCCAAGAAATTTAAAGTTACTAATCCTCTCCACCTCTCTTCCCCGAATGAGGACTGTCTCCGGAACCTTTGATTTCCTCCTCCTGTACTCAATAAGCACCTCCTTTATTTTGATGATGCTGATTGAGAGGTTGTTGTGACACCACTCCGTCAGATTTTCAGTCTCCCTCCTATCTGCTTATTCATCACCATCCTTGATTTGGCCAGCAACAGTGGTGTCCTCAGCAAACTTAAATGTGCATTGGAGCTGAACTTAACCTCACAGTCATAAGTATAAAGTGAGTAGAGCAGCAGGAATGGCCTTGTGGAGCACGTTTGCTGATGGTGATTGTGGAAGAGATGTTCAGAATCGGAATCAGATTTATCACTGGCATGCGTCGTGAAATTTGTTAACTTGTTGCCAATCCAAACTGACTGGGGTCTAGAGGTGAGGAAATTGGGAATATTTAGCCTCTACATCCTTAGGAGTCTAAAGGAATTTGGCATGTCCCCTTTGACTTCCACCATTTTTTTTGGTGCACGATGGAAAGCATCCCATCCTGATGCATTACAGCTTGGGTTGTGATCTTCTCTACCCTAGACTGCAAGGAACTACAGACAGCACATGTCTCATGTGCTGTACATGTGCACATGAGACACACAGCACATGTGCTCAGCACATGATGGAAACCAGCCTCCTCTCCACATTCTGTCTATACTTGTCACTGGCTTGGTAAAGTAGTCAACATAATCAAAGACATCATCTAGTCTGGACATTGTCCCTTCTTCATCACTCTCACTGGCAGAAGATACAAAAGCCTGAAAGCACATTTCACCAGGCTTAAGGTCAGCTTCTGTCCTGCTGTTATGTTTCACATAATATGGCTCTGTTCTCACAATCTACTTTGTCAAGGCCATGCACTTTAATGTCTACCTGCACTTCATTTTATCTGTAACTTGAATATTTTATTCTGCACTCTGCTAGTGCTTTCCCTTGTACTGATGTGATGAAAATAATCTGTATGAATGGCATGCAAAACAAAAGTTTACACCATGCCTTCCTTCCACATGATAATAGCAAACTGATGGTCTAATTAGACCTACACAAGTCAGGCAGATTACGTCTGATGAAGTTCGATGCTGGTCTTTGTCTGATGGTATTGGTTGTAGTTGAAAGGATTCAAGGTATATTTATTAGCAAAGTATTCATGTAGTATAAACCCTGAGATTCCTTTTCTACACAGACAGCCATGAACAAAGAAAACCATGGAACCTATTCAAAGAAAAGCATCAACTGCAAACAGCCACACCAAAACAATCACATGACTAGAACATTACCACCCTCGCACCCCATACCAAAAAAAGCAAATCACGCAAACAGCAACAAGAAAGAATGAGTGAAAGCACGGAACATAAAAGACAAAATTGAAAGAGTCCGTATTGAGTCAGTTCAATGTGCATACTTGCAGGCCACCCTGATAGCAGGTGGGGTGGGAGAGAGGGGGCAGGGAGAGAGAGAGAGAGAGAGAGAGAGGGAGAATGAAGACACCTTCCTCCAGAAGCAATGAGCAAGAACCTGGTAGACGGCACTGAACAAGTGCTCATCCTTTGCACCCACATCAATATTTTTAATCTTCCTCAATGCTTTAATCAGCAAGATCAGCTCTAAGCTTTTTGGCCTGGTGGCTGGTTGCCTCCTAAAATCTTCTTAGAGACAGATTGCTCAAGGGGCCAAAAAACCCCCCATCAAACTGTAGATCACAGGCTGCAAAAGTATCAGAAACACATTTAAAAGAAAAGGATGGAAAAGATGTACAAGTTGGAGGGACAAGTTGTGTACTTGTTTCTGGTACCATTGGGAATAAAATTAAACTAGCTTCACACAGAGATGATTGGGACCTTCAAGGGACATTGAAAATAACAAGGATAAGGCAGGAAAGGATGTTTAAAAAAGAGAAAGAGAAATAGAATTAAATAATTTAGTATTCTGAAAAAAGATTTCAATTATCTATGTTTTTCAAAATGTTATATATCCTCTCAAGACATTACTTAGCCTCCTTTATCAGTACATGAATCAAAGTTAGAAGTAAATTTATTATCAAAGTATGCATATGTCACCATGTACTACCTTGAGATTCATTTTCTTGCAGGCATTCACTGTAGAACAAAACTACAATAGAATTGATGAAAAACTACATGTAAACAGAGACTGACTATCAACCCATGTGGAAAAGAAAGACAAATTTAGCAAAAAGAAGAAACCAAACAATATAGTAAATAAATAACACTGACAACATGAGTTGTGGAGTCCTTGAAAGTGAGTCCATAGGTTGTGGACTCAGTTTAGAGTTGAGTTGAGTGAAGCTATCCACACTGGTTCAGGAGCCTGATGGTTGAAGAGTAATAACTGTACCTGAACCAGGTGATGTCGAATCCAACACTTCTGTACCTCCTTCCCAATTGCAGCAATGGGAAGAGAGCATGGCCTGGGTGGTGAGATGCCTGATGTATGCTGCTTTCTTGCAGCATCCCCCTTGTAGGTATGCTCAATATTCTGAACCCGTGCCCTCTGGTCCTAGACTCCCCCAGCATAAGAAACCTCCTCTCTTCCTTTTGTGGGCATTGATGTTTTATCTGAGGCTGTGATGCAGCTAGTGAAGATAATCTCCACTGTGTATCTCTGGAAGTTTATCAAAGTTTTAGATGATGGGCCAAATTTGTGAAAGTAGAGGCGCCATGCCTTCTTTGTAATGGCACTTCTGTGCTTGTCCCCCCAGGACAGATCCTCTGATATGATAATGCCAAAGAATTTAAAGTTTTTGACCCTCTTCACTTCTGATTCCCTGAGGACTGGCTCATGGCCCTCCAGTTTCTTCCTCCTGCAGTCAATAATCAGCTCTTTGATTTTGCTGATGTTTTTGTTATGCCACTATTCAGACAGTTTTTCAGTTTCCCTCCTGTATGTGATTTGTCACCACCTTTGAATGAATGGTGAGAATATAAGTTATCAGGTGTGATTTGTCTCTGCGGAAAAGTCTTCTGTGACTAACGCTGGCAGCTAAATTGTAGAGTGGATTCAACAATTGGTAGAAGGGGCAAAATGAAAAAGTGGGTTTTACGCTATTAATATGGGTCGAGATTGATGCACTTTACATGACAAGCTGTGATGCAGAATTAGAATCAATTCTGATCAAACTAAGAAACAGCATAAGGCAGAAAATATTGGTAGAATTTTTTATGGGATATCACATTGTACTGTGTATGACACAAGCAAGAAGTTGGAGATGTGTGTAACACGGTTTTGGGACTTTAACCTCCATATAGACTGGACAAATCAAATTTACTGTACTGAGGTGGAAGTTGGCTTTATGGACTGTATTTAAGACACCTTCCTTGATTAAAAAGTTGAGGAACCACCTTGGGAGAGGATTGTTTTCAATTTTGTTCTGTGTATTGAAGGAGGGTAGTTTGGCTTTGTTGTTAAGCGGCCTTTAGTGGGGGATCATTATGTAGAATTTAACATTCGGTTTGTAAGTGACATGGTTCAATGTTAATTGAGGTTTCCAATCAAAATAATGGAATTTCTAAAGATGCAAGAGAATTGTCTGTAGGTGATTGAGAGAATACATTGAATGGTACAATCATGAATAGGCCTTCTTTGAAATTAGTGGATAAGGTGACGAAGTGCAGACACCTAAAAAGAAGTGTTTCAAATGTAGTTGATTAGAGAAATTCAAGATAAATTAAGTCAAAACAAGAGGCCCATAACATTGCCAGATTTGGTAGTAAGCACTGGGAATGCAGTAAGGGAGGACCAAGGAGTTGATAAAGGCAGGATGGAATGAGAATATCAACTGAAGAGAAATGTGAAAGACATTAATGAGTCATTAATCACACAGCATGGAAGCAGAACTTCCAGCCCAACTGGCCCAAAGAGACCAAGGATCCCATCAAAGCTCATTCAATTTGCCTGTATTTGGCCTGTGTCCCTCAAGTAAGAATAACATGGTTATAGGTAAGTTTAAAAAAATGCAATTCTAGTGAAGGCAGATGTGGACTGCCTCGCAAAATAATTTCACACGTACTTGGTGTCTAATTTCACAAATGAGGATACACATTAACAACTAGATATGTTTATAGTGAGAATGAACAACTGTAAGACTAATTGTTAGTCAAAGCTTTATACTCAAGAAGTCGGTGAACTTTAAAATTGATAATGAAACTGATGATCTTCCTCCCTGACTATTGAAAGAGGTGGCTTCGGAGCCAGTTCATGGTCTGGTTATTATCTCAAGAACTTCTGTGTACTCTGTATTTAAAATGAGGGTAGCAAATGTGACCTCACTGTTTAAGGAAATGGAAAGAGAAAATTAGCAGTACTGGCCTGTTAGGCAACTGCTGGTTTTGAACATGGCCTCATTGTTGCTGGAGTAGGTTGGTGCTCGTTTCAGCTATCAATGCTGCCCTTGGGCTGAGGGGAAAATGTGGAACCAACAATAAAGTAAGTGATAATTAAACATCTTGAAAAGAATAGTAGTGCTGAGTGTTGCCTGCATTGGTTAAACATAATTTTCTTTCATTAATCAATCTGTTGAAGTTTGTTGTTGTTAGGAATCGATAAGTGGGGATGTAATATAGTATATTTAGATTTCCTGAAGGCTTATGGAAGGAAACCATAAAGCATTAGTTAACAAGGTTAAGATACAAATATTTGAGAGTAATGTGCTGATATAGATTGGGAATTGGTTTTAAATAGGAAGCAAAGATTGAGGATAAATGGATCCTTCTCAGGTTGGTGAACAGCTGAGTACAGCAGGAACTGGTTCTTTGCCCCAGTTATTGACAACCTATATAAATCAATAGGGCATCAGAAGTTTGCTGTGGACACGAAATTCAAAGAGAATTATGAGAAAATGTGAAGAGGTTTCAAGTAGATATGCTTTCTGAGTGAGTGGGCAAGAATATGGCTGATAAAATATGATGAGAAGAAATGTGAGGTCACCTACCTAGGTGAACAAATCATAAAAGAAGTCTGAAATGATTAGAACTTTGTGTGCTGATGTTCAAAAAGATCCAGGTTAGTTTGTGAAAAGTCACTGAAGGCCAGCGCGGAGGCATAACAAGCAATAAGGAAGGCACATGTAGTATATACTGTACGCCTTTATTACAAGATTTGTTTGCATGAGTGAGGATGTCCCATTGCAATTGTAAAATCCTATTACCACTGTTGCTAGCTGTCAAAACTGTTAGGATTTAAAAATTTTAGTGCATTTAACATTTAGGGGCACTTAAAATTAAGTAAATAACTAAAATGTATGCAACGTAGGAACATAAGAATTAGGAGTATGAATGCTCTGCTATCTAATAAAATCATAGCCTATCCTGATTTTAACATCAGCTCAGAATTCCTCTCTACCTACAGTAACTGTTCAATCCTAGCTTAACAAGCATTTCAATGACCTCTGCTTAAAAATATTCAAATACTGTGCCTCCACCATTTTTCCCACTGAAATTTGAACTTCAGAGATTCTGTTATATCTAAGAGAATAATTTTGCCGTGTCTCCATCTTAAATGAGAGTATATTCTGAAATGGTAGATACCAGTTCTTGATGCTCCCACAAGGAAATATTTTCTCCATGTTCACTCTGTCCTGAGCTCAGAATTTAAAGTCTATAAATCAAATTATGTCACACTCCGCTGCAATTCAGCAGATATAAACATACAGCAAAATATCCATTCCAGACATTGGTCTTGTCAACCTCTGAACTGCTTTAATGTATTAACAGCCTTGCTTGAATTAGGAGATCTCTACTTCAAGGTCCTCCGGATGTAGTGTCACCAATATCCAATATAACGCAAAGGTTCAAAGTACATATATTATCAAAGAATGTATTAATTATAGAACCCTGAAGCAAGAACCCCATAAGAACCCAGTGAAAAAATAAAGACCAACCCCCAATGCACAGAGTCAGAGGGAAAAAAACACAAATCATGCAAACAATAGAAGCGAGCAACAAGAAGAGCAGTCCAGACCCAATTGTGTCCTTAGATCCAAATCCCTAGAGCAGCCAGTAGGTCCAAACCCTGGTATTCAGTTCATCATATCAGCCGGGCAAATCGCTGCAAAGGTCATTGACATGAAGCACAGCCTGCGGGGGCAGTCACACAGCCTCGGGGCCGCAGAGGGAGTCTATCTGAGCCCACGTTTAAATTGTCCTAACAGTGGATCGTACCTCAGTACAACCCGAGCTCTGCCACGGCGAATCACACCAGTCCCAGAACATGCTGCCCAGCATCTCGCTTCAGGCCTAGATTTTTGCAGCTGAAGAATCTGTTCTCAGCCTCTGAAGCATAATGTGGAAAATACTACCTGAGAATGTGGCGGAAGCAGAGACACTGACAGCATTTAGAAACATAGAAACTTAGAAAATAGGTGCAGGAGTAGGCCATTCGGCTCTTCAAGCCTGCACCGCCATTCAGTATGATCTTTTCTTTCTTTTTCAATCTTTTTATTGAGTTTCATATAAATATAAAAAAACATAACATGATAATGAATAGGTTATGAATACAATAGACTTGAGATTACATTGATAATAGGATAATATCCTATTAAACATCAACAAAAAAAAGTACATTAATCAATCGAGTCTATATAATTATATATGAAAAAAAACAAAAATAATCATCGAAAGAAAAAGAAAAAAAATTAAAAATGTGTGAAAGAAAATATATATATGAAACAAACACTAAACTAAAACTAACATGGGCAATAATAACAGTTTATAAGTATATGATAGTGTCAAAGAACTCCGGAACTCCATACCTGAACAAGAGTAAACAGAGAGAAGGTCTGGAAAAGGCATTCAGTATGATCATGGCTGATCATCCAACTCAGAACCCTGTACCTGCTTTCTCTCCATACCCCCTGATCCCTTTAGCCACAAGGGCCATATCTAACTTCCTCTTAAATATAGCCAATGAACCGGCCTCAACTGTTTCCTATGGCAGAGAATTCCACAGATTCACCACTCTCTGTGTGAACAAGTTTTTCCGCATCTTGGTCCCAAAAGGCTTCCCCTTTATCCTTAAACTGTTACCCCTCGTTCTGGACTTCCCCAACATCGGAAACAATCTTCCTGCATCTAGCCTGTCCAATCCCTTTAGAATTTTATACGTTTCAATAAGATCCCCCCTCAATCTTCTAAATTCTAGTGAGTATAAGCCTAGTCGATCCAGTCTTTCTTCATATGAAAGTCCTGCCATCCCAGGAATCAATCTGGTGAACATTCTCTGTACTCCCTCTATGGCAAGAATGTCTTTCCTCAGAATAAGGGACCAAAACTGCACACAATACTCTAGGTGCGGTTTCACCAAGGCCTTGTACAACTGCAGTAGAACCTCCCTGCTCCTGTACGCAAATCCTTCTGCTATGAATGCCAACATACCATTTGCCTTTTTCAGCGCCTGCTGTACCTGCGTGCCCACCTTCAATGACTGGTGTACAATGACACCCAGGTCTCGTTGCACCTCCCCTTTTCCTAATCGGCCATTTTTCAAGCCATGTATTCATCTGAAATATCCTCCTATTTCTACTCTGACCAGCATGTGGCACTGGTAGTAATCCAGAGATTATTACCTTTGTGGTCCTACTTTTTAGTTTATCTCCTAACTCCCTAAATTCACCTTGTAGGACCTCTTCCCATTTTTTTTACCTATATCGTTGGTACCTATGTGCACCATGACCACTGACTGTTCACCCTCCCATTCCAGAATGTCCTGCAGCTGCTCAGAGAAATCCTTGACCCTTGCACCAGGGAGGCAACATACCATCCTGGAGTCTTGTTTGCGGCTGCAGAAACGCCTATCTATTCCCCTTACAATTGAATCCCCTATCACTATAGCTCTCCCACTCTTTTTCCTTCCCTCCTGTGCCGCAGAGCCAGCCATTGTGCAATGAGCTCGGCTGCTGCTGCCTTCCTTGATGAGACATCTCCCCTCACAGTATCCAAAATAGTATATCTGTTTAGCAGCGAGATTACCTCAGGGGACTCCTGCACAACCTGCCTGTCTAGTGGTCACCCCTTCTCTTTCTGCCTGTGTAGCCTTTATCTGCGGTGTGGCCAACTCACTGAATGTGCTATTCATGACTTTCTCAGCATCGCGGATGCTCCAGTCTGAATCCAATCGCAGCTCCAGCCGCTCAAAGCGGTCTGCCAGAAGCTGCAGCTGGACACACTTCCTGCACACATAGTCGGCAGGGACACTGGAAGTATCCCTGATTTCACACAAGCTGCAGGATGGACAAACCACAGGGCCAATCTCAGCTGCCATGACCTACCAATACTTGCCTCAACTTTTGAAACTTTCTCCTTTTAAAGGAACTTACCCGGCCCTACCTCACTTGGAGTGAAGCTCGTCCTCAGCCTCTGCTCGCCGAGGCCTCTCAAGACAAAGCCTTCCTACTCTGTCCCCCTCTGTCCCCCTCTACTCCGTCGCCCACTACAACGTCGCCCGTTCCATCTACTGTTCTCTTTAAATACTCCCGCTGCCTCATGGTCCGACTTACACGCGCATTCGCAGTCGTGCCCCCGTTAAACTGCTGAAGATAATGACCTACTTACACAAACTTCTCTTTAAATACTCCCGCTGCCTCATGGTCCAACTTACACACGCTTGCACAGTTGTGCCCCCGTTAAACTGCCGAAGAAAGCATTTAGAGGAGCACACAAATCATCCAGACCGGGGGTCGGCAACCTGCGGCTCCCGAGCCATTTGTGGCTCTTTCACCTCTGTGCTGCGGCTCCCTGTGGCTTTGGGAAATAATTGGTCAGTATTTAATTAAAATGTATTTTATGTTAGTTTGTTAGCTTTTGAAATGTAATTCTAAATTTGAAGATTATGGTGATCTTGTACAATCTAAGTGTGGCGACATCCGAAACGGCTCACAATTAGCCAGCATTCCGGCTAAGGGAGATAGCCTACGGGGGTTTGTGAGTACGCGTCTTTTGCAGCATCTGCGTCCATGGGGGCTGGGTTGAGAGAGGCTTAAAAGCAAGGCTGTTTAGTTCGAATAAAGCTATCTTTGACTGCAGTTTACTGACACCGCTACAACGTGTTTTTATCGCTGGCTGTCCAGACGGAAGGTGCTGAAACGCTTTGTCGCGTGTCTGGAAGAAGTGAAAACTTTCCTGGGCAGCAAAGGGCTCACCTTTCCTGAGCTGGAACAGCCAGAGTGGCTGGAAAAGCTACACTTCATGGTAGACATGACAGCGCACCTGAACACGCTGAACACAGCTCTTCAGGGGTAAGGACGTACAGCCCTGCACATGTTGGAGGATGTTTTGGCATTCGAGCGCAAGTTGACAGTGCTTGCCAGAGATTTACAGAAAGGCACTTTGTCTCACTTCCCCAATTTGAGAGAGTTCAAACAAGGTCACGACATGATAATTTCGGAGTATTTACATTCTGCAATCATCGCAATGCAAACATCGTTTGGGAAACGCTTCTGTGAGTTCAGAGAGGAAAAAAACACATTATCCTTCCCGGTCACTCCCTTAAGCATCGATCCTTCCCTACTGAATACGACTGCATTGGCAGGTGTGAGTCAACCTGATCTTGAGATGGAACTGGCCGACATAGCCGACAAAGACATATGGGTGTCCAAGTTTAGACGCTTGACAGCAGACCTTGAAGATGTTGCCCGTTCTTGCTCAGAAACACAAATGGAGTGATATTGAAAACCTTCCAAAACCGGACAAACTTGTGTTCGAAACATTTATGTAAACATTAAAAAGTATGCGCTTTGAGTCCTGTCGATCTTTGGATCCACATATGTAAGTGAGCAGGTGTTCTCCAACATGAACTTTATTAAAAACAAACATCGCGCATGCCTCACAGATGACAGCTTGCGATCCTGTGTAAAGATGAAGGTGACGTCATACAGCCCTGATGTGCAGACGCTGTGCGCTGAGGTCCAGGAGCAGAAATCCCATTAACCAAGTATGATAAATATTTTAATTGCCTATTATTTTATGTGTATTCATATTTTTTCATTGTTCAGTGAAATAGTCCTTTTATTTTTCAGGCTGACAGCTGGCTGATGTTATTTTTGGTTTGCTGCTGGCGGAAAATTTAAGTTCGGCGTTTTTCATAAATACAAGAAGGACTCAAATAGACATTGAGTATTTTACTTTAAAGTAACTTTCAACCCAACGTCTTTTTTTCGGAGTTCAAAATGTTTTTGTTGCATGCAGAAATGTAATTTCGTTTTCTCTGCAGGAGTTCATCAATTTCATAAATGCAACACATTATAGTTTGTTTATACATAGCATAAAGGCAAAAAAAACGTTGTATGCAGTGTTATTTCATTTTAAATGTCAAACGGGTTTTGCGGCTCCCAGTGTTTTCTTTTCTGTGGGAAACGGGTCCAAGTGGCTCTTTCAGTGGTAAAGGTTGCTGACCCCTGATCCAGACAAAGCTACATGCTGGAAGATGATATAAAAATGGATGATGATTCTGACTGACCTGTTTAATTGCTGTTGAGTCCAAAGTTTAGCAACTGGTATAAAAGATGGGTTGATTTTGTCAGCTACATTTAAAATCTATCTTACAAGTGCAATAAAATTTACAAGTATTCTGATAGTTTTGTATTAAGTATTCAATTATCTTTCTCTCAGTAGTTGTGAATGTTAACCATAATATCATCAACTTCTCAGTGCAAGGAATTTGTGCAGCAATTGATTTACATGCTCTTGATGGAGCATAAAATCTGGTAGCTAAAATCTTCAGGCCACATATGATTACTTTTATCAAACGGCAATCAGAAATTAATTAAGAAATTACAGGCAACTGGAAGTTATTGCAATTATTCAGAACTTTATTAAAGAACTTTTAATATTGTTACAGTGCACAATCTGTTCTTTGTGAAATACAGTGGTTGCTTGTGAGAAAATATTTCGGATATCTGCCAACTCATCTCCCAAAGAAAATCTATTCATTTTTGAGTGGTTTTGAGTAACAGAATTGAAAAACTGATATTTCATATTAGTTTCATGAGAACCAAATCAGGTTTCAGCTTCCAGAGAATGGAGATTTATCTTTAACAAACAATGCTAAACTTCAATATGTCCAATTGTACTATTTATATAAATTTTCATGTCAGCCATCTGTGATGTAGCAGCTAATAGATCCATGAAATTGCTATGAATTGCAAGGATATTGTAAGTGTGTAAGAACAGAGGAACCTTGAAATATATGTGCATAGATCTTTTAAAAGTAAATCCTTCAATTTTGATAGGGTGACTGAAAAGGTATGCTATCCTTTATTTTTCAGGTATGAAATATAAATGCAGAAACTCACACTGGAATTGTAGTCACACATTCAATATTCCATATAATTCTGTTCAGCACATTGCACAAAGATTGAAATTGATGTGGAAAGTTTGCAGAAATTTGTGCAGATATAACCAGGACTGACAACTTGTAGCTCTGAGGAAAGCTCAAATAGGTGGGTTGCTTACTTTGGAACAGGTGAAGCTTTGGGGAGATTCAATTGTAAAAAAAAACTATTCCCACTTAGTAAAGAACTCAGAAAACAGAGTACACAGATTTAAAATGACAGGCATCATTAGAGACGTCGTAAGGAAAATCATCACCCAGAGAGCAAGAGTTCTAGAATTCCCTGCCTGAAATGATGTGGAGTCTGAAATCTTCATTATTTTAAATAGCACTTGGACATGTACATGAAGGGGAAGAGTTTATAAAGGGTAGGAAATTTAACAGAAAATGTAGTTAATGAAAATATGAAGCAAAAAAAAATACTGGAAATGTTCAACAGTCAGGAGCATCTGTAGAGAGAGAGATAGTTTGTTTCAATGCTTCATCAAAACATTCTGACAGGTTTGCCAGAAACTTGCATATTTGGATATTCATGTGGCAAAGTCCCAAATTTTGTTTACATAATAATTAGTGGTGAACATAACATTTTAGATTTTTGCATGTTTTAATAGATCACATTTTGTTTAAATTTGGCCAATTGAAAGTGAATTAACAATTGACTCATAACTAGTTCCTTGAAATATATTGCATCTTTTGCTAATAATTTTTTGATACAATTAAGGCAGGCAGCCTATATAATGACCAGTGAATGTTAATATTTATTTATTCTATGTCTGAAATTTCCAGCAGCTTCATTTCCAACCTTTTCTATGTCCTGCTTTAAAATAAGCTGCCTGGCAAGTTTCATGAGTTTTATTTTTAATTATTGCAGTAGCTGTCAGAGACCTTCATTATAACTATATTGTGGAGCTATTAGGAATAACTTGGTTCTTTTTAAAAATATATGTTGCATTATCATGCAAGTCTACCTAATCCCAGCTAGGATTCAGATGTTGATCAGCCTTGTACAGCCTGTTGGCTCAGTTTATTCCAGTGGATAAAAGCTGGTATTAGAGTGCTTGGGGAGAAGTGTGAGGCTTAATTAGTCAGTTACATTTGGATTATCATTTATACATTGGATATGATCGATATGAAGGAAAGCACTTGCTGCTGAAGCTTTTTGCCATTTGCAGAATGTAAAGTTTAGGGGAACTATTGAAGATAGCAAATAAGCTTAAGATCATATATTCAATTAAAAAATAAAAGTCAGATTATACTCCAGTACTTTCTCCAGAGTTGAGGAACAATGTAGAATTATGTATAGAAGAGGCGGAATAAAATCCCAGAGTACATAAATGAGCTGGCGTATTCAAATAAGAATGACAGCTCTTCAGAATGATCATGGTAAATCATATTTATTTCTTTAAAATTTAATGAACAGCAGGGAGGATCATGTGCCACAATTAAGCAGTTCACCATGAGATATGTTGATATAATTTTCTTTATTAAATATTCATTCATCTTCTATGCACATAATTCTCTTTGCATTACATGTCCTATTTCTTAATGAACGGCGTGAAATGTGCATATCTTGTAGGATCAGGAATAGATGTAAGACTTGTGTTCTTAATGTCAGAAATCTTGTACATACTTAATTTGGCATAGCAGGAGTTTGTTGTATCCAGAATAAGTTAAAACAAAACTTTTGGCCATTTCACCTTTGGATATTAACCTTGAAGAACTGTTTCCAGTTTAAAAGTAGACACGTGCTACTCCTGAATAACTGTTGTTAGGTTTCCACAGGTTATGTGCAAATAAAGTATTTTTGAGGAATGAATAATGTTGCATTTTTCAAATACTTTGTTCAAAACCCGACCTATTAATTTTTAAACATTTTATTTGGCTGGTTTAAAAGATGGCTTTGCACTGGTTTGTAACGTAAACCCCTTTATTTTGACAAAAAAAGTTGATAACATCAAACATTGACTACATTAATAAATCCATCAATTGAGCAATAATTAATGAAAATCTACCTCTATGTTCTTATGAGTTTTCAAACAAAATAGATACAAATTCATATCTAGTAATTAAAATGAAAGAATGGTGTGGATTTTGGAAATATGACGATTGCTACATACTTTTTCCAAACATTGACTTCATTAGGTGGGACAATAAAGATGAGTTTTAGACAGTTATAAGGAATTATTGCAATGAAAGCGTATACAGTACTTTTGTGTTCAGCAATCTTTGGTCAGTGAGGCCTCCAGACACTCTTGCTTCATTTTGCAGGTAGTCTTTGCTTTAGCATTTAGAGACAGGCAGACTTTTGTTTTGAGATTGTTGCTGAAATCTGACCCAGATTAGTCCACTCTTCCTCTACCCTTCAACAAATTTATTTGGAAAATAGGGGAATTCATTTCCTTCAAACTTTAGATACTCTTTTAAAAAAAACCTTTGATCTTCCGAATGCACATGGAACATATAATGAATTTACATGGGGAAATTTAATCTTAGTATTATTTTTCTTTTAATTCCTTTTTAATGATTGACAACAATTTGACTCAATGCATGAAGCACATGACTAAATATACTGTATTGAAGTTATACTGGTGCTATTGCAACTATCTAAAATGGTAAGCATTCTCGTGTTTAATCATTCAGGTATTGCAGCAATTTC
The DNA here is from genome assembly GCF_030144855.1 of Hypanus sabinus. NCBI lineage: Eukaryota > Metazoa > Chordata > Chondrichthyes > Myliobatiformes > Dasyatidae > Hypanus > Hypanus sabinus. Next base: position 136,264,135 of record NC_082712.1, on the reverse strand, counting down.
AAAATACTTTTGGACTTTCTATGCTGCCTCTTTTAGGAATATTATTTATTACGTACCCCGTAACTGGGTGTCTTACCAGCAAAGATAGAAGTGTCCGTTGGAGTCTGGTACTATTATATGAACAGTGTTTATTAGTAAAATATACAAATCAATATCAACAATGCAAATAGCAATAGTAAATAGCAATGGTTAGCAATACTAAACCTAAAAGTGTGGGTATAATAATAATAAATAATAAACAAGCTCTATCGATGTCTAGGGGATAATGAATTGTCATATGTGAATATAAAGTTCAGTTCAGTTCATACAGGCTGAGGTAGTTGTTGGTCGATGTGTTGAGAGAGAGAGAGAGAGAGAGAACACGAACAGTGACAGCCTGCCAAACCTTCCTTTACGTTCTTGATCCGTTGATGTGTTGTTGTGCCCATTCAGGTATGACCCCTCTCGCCTTTAGCTAGACCGTTCTTCTATGGTGGACTCGTCACCCAGGCAAGGGTGGACACACACACACAAGCCCCCACTGGCCGTACTATAAACACTGTGAGTTAAAATTGACCGATCCTTCGTTCGGTCTCCGATGCCCCACACTTTTCTCGTGGGTTTCAACACTTAAGCAGTGCTCACTATTGTGTCTCTTGCTGTGTCTGAGGGGTATCTTCCCATACCTCACTTTTATTCCTACTCACGGGGTCTCAAATGTCAATCAGTTTTGAATGGCTTAGTCCATCAAACCAGCCCACTCCGGCTGTCCACTGAGGAATTTTAATGAACAGAATAGTACCAAGTAAACAGCCCTCTCTGGAGCCATGAGTCTTATAGGAGTCATAATATGGTCTCTCTCTCCCGGTGTTATCTCGCCCTTGTCTGAAGCAGATGTTCCAGTCCCAGTATGTTTTGTTCCATCTCTTTCTCTCTCATTAGCAGCCTGGCAACAGTAACGGTTTGTAATTCTCCCAGGGGAGGGGGACATGGGCAATCTTGCACCCTTCTGCCCATCAGAGCTGTTCATCCATCATAACGTACTTTATTTATTTAGTGACACAATGCAGAGGAGGCCTTTCTGGTCCTTTGAGCAGTACTGCCCCAGACACCCTGATAACCCTTATTTTTTTGTAATTCAAACTCTTATTATTATTTATTGTTATTTTACAAAGCAGCACAGCATATCATAGAGCAGATACAGTACAGCATATTTACACAGCCATCCCATGACAGGAAAACATATAAAACTAAGAAACAGAAAAAAACTTCTAATTTAAGTTTAAATTACCATACAACCATGCGTCTTGCACTTTTCCCTCACTGTTAATTCTTCCCAACATGTCTTCATATGATGAAATCTTAACCATTTCCTCGGTCCATTCCCTCACAGTGGGACATATGGGTTTTTTTCCAGTTTTGCAATATAATTCTTGCAGCTGTGATGAGACCCACCTTTAAAATAGTAAATTTGTCATTGTTTACATTAGGTTTCATTGTCCTATCACCCAGGAGACAAAACTGTGGGCACAAGGGCAGTGTAGGACCCAAGCAATTCCCCAACAAATCAAGAACTTTACACCGAAATGGACAAACCATGGAACACTCCCAAATCATGTAAAAATATGTGCCCACCTCACTTTTACACTTCCAGCATAAATGATTATCAATAATCCCCATTTTGTAGCGTCCAGTTGGTGTCCAATAATATCTGTGTACTATCTTATACTGAATAAACTTCCCTGATAACCCTTTAGGAGGATTGCTTATATGGTAATGTTTCATATACTTTGGTTTGTGCAAACTACTGCACGAAAAATGCTGGAGAAGTTCAGCAGATCATGCAGCATCTACAAAATGGAATAAACAGTCGATGTTTCGGGCTAAAGCCCTCCTTCAAGGCTGGATAGAAAGCAGGAAGAAGCCAGACTAAGAAGGTGGGGGGAGGGGAAGGAGTACAATCTAGAAGGTCGTAGGAGAAGTCAGGTGGGTGGTGGAGATGGGTTGATATAAGAAGCTGGGAGCTGTTAGGTAGAAAAGATAAAGAGCTGAAGAAGAAGGAATCTGATAGGAGAAGAGAGTGGACCATGGGAGAAAGAGAAGGAGGAGGGGCACCAGGGGATCGTGTTAGGTAGGTGACGGGAAAAGAACAGGTAAGTGGAGAGCCAGAGTAGGGAATAGAAGAAGAAGGAAGGGAGAGGGAGAAGAATGGGCAGAAGTTAGAAAAATTAATATTCATGCCGTCAGGTTGGAGACTACCCAGATAGAATATGAGGCGTTACACCTCCAACATGGGAGTGATCAAATGGGCAAACACATAAAGGAATCATGGAGGGAGCAGGAGCATTTCTTGTAGAAAGAGGAGAGTGGTAAGGATGTGCTTGGTGGTAGGACAGTTCTTCCAGGTGAGATACCAATCCAGCTGTAAATCTGTTGGGGTCATCTATTGTATCCAGTGTTGCCAATGTGGCCTCCTCTACATTGGTGAGATACAATGTAGTTTGGGGGACCATTTTGTTGAGCACGTTCACCCTTTCCAAAATAAGTAGGATTTCCTGGTGGCCCACTATTTTAATTCTAATCCCCAATCCTATTTTGACATGTTGGTCCATGGCCTCCTCTACGGAGGCCACTCTCAGGTTGGAGGAACAAAACCTCATTCCATTTGGGTAGCCTCCAACCTGATGGAATGAACATCAATTTCTCTGACCTGGTAATTATCCCACTCCCCATTTCCTCTCCTTTCATTACACATTCTGATTCCCCTTGTACCTCTTTTCTCCTCACCTGCCTATGACCTCCCCTGGGTGCTCACCTCCCTTTCTGCCATGATCCACTCTCCTTGCCTATCAGATTCTGTCTTCTTCAGCCCTTTACATTTTCCACCTATAACCTCCCGTCTTCTTACTTCATCTGCCCACCCCCACCCTTCCAGTTTCACCTATTACCTTATAGCTTTAACTCCTTCCCTACCCCTCCCCCGCACCAGCTTCTTCCCCATTCCTGAAGAAGGGTCATTGCATTAAACATCAACTGTTTATTCCTTTAGTTCCTCCAGCATTTTTTGTGTGTTGCTCTGGATTTCCAGCATCTACAGAATCTCTTGTGCTTGAAGTCTACTTACTATTGCTTAGTTGTTGGTTGCCCTGTTCAGTTGGCAACAAAACTAAGTTTTATGTTCTGAATGATTCAGAGAACAACAATGGGTCCGTTATTTTAGAAATTTTGAATTTTTGCATAATTTTTGGATTAATCAATGTGTAATCAGTTTCTGAATAACTTCAGTTGTAATCAATGAGTGATCAATCATTAGTGACAACGGATTTCAAATTTTCAATGGGAATATAAATTAGTTAAGATAAAATAAATCATGCATTGATTGCTCACAATTGCGCAGTTGTGGATTAATGCGGGGAGCGGGCCCTCGCTACAGCTGCTCAGGGAAACAAACATCAGAATCGGTGCTTGAGGATGCGGAAGTGCGGTATGTGCATGGCACTCGAGCAGGACTTAAAAGGGATCCCTGCAGGACCGTGTTCCCCACGATTGTACTCGCTAAGATTCGATGGCTAGAATATAAAGTGGATTACCTGCATCTGCATTCTGAACCAGCGGGAGTTGAGGGGATGTTGCACACTCGCCCTGAAAGAAATGGAGCTCCAGGACAACTCTTCAGGCTCTGCCATTCCAGCTGATATGCCCGATCTCCTTTAGGCTGCGCAGAAATCCTGTGATCTCTGCCATGACCTGCGGAGGAGGTCTATGTTTCTACATCAATAAGAACTGCAGTGTGAACAGCTCGGTAGTAATGGCCCACTGGTCACCGCAGATAGTGTGTTTAAAGGTGAGGTGAAGGCTCTCTACTTATCGAGGAAGTTCACTGCCATTGTGATTACTGTTTCTATGCTAGTCCTGAAGAGGCATCGTAGGAGCGCCACTGTGCCTTCTGTGACCTGGAAGCTGCTCGCCCCAATGGTGTCTTCACCATTCCTGGTGACTGCAATCATGCCAGCTTAAAAGCAGTCCTGCCAGACAAAGCTGCCTCCCCCCACCACCCACACCTCGGATATTCAGACCACATATCTGTTTTGCTAATCCCTGCGTGCGAGTCAAACCGGTTTACAGGGAGATTAGGACCTGGCCAGAAGGTGACAGCACTGCTTCGAGATCACAGACTGGAGAATATTTAGGGAGGTGGCTATCTACAGTCACCGGGTCAACACCGATAAATATGTGGGGTTGTTGCCTGGCTACATAGGAAAATGCATTGAGGACGTTTCCATTATTGAACACTGCACTGCCAGGGCAAGCCAGAATCTGTGGCTGACTGCAGAGTTTGGTGCATTGCTCAGAGATTGGGATGCCACCCTCAGATCGGGGGAACTGGCTAATTCTAAGGTCAGCAGGAGCCACATTCTCCCAAGCCATTGGGGAGGCAAAGCATGACCATGCACAGAAAATTCTCAGACATCTTTGTGACTCCAGGGACAGACGGTGCATGTGGCAAGGCATACAAACCAATTACAAGTCAACCACGTGCATCTCAGCAACAGCAACATCCCTCCTCCTGAGAGGCTGAATGCCTTCTAGACACAAGTTGATGCCTTGAAAGATGTGACATTGAGGAAAGCCCCCTCTCCCACTTAGGAACAGGCACCCTAGCCACAGCCGAGGTAAGGAGGATTCTAGCCACGTTAAACCCATGCCAAAGTACGGGGTGAGACAACATACCTGGTCAGTTGCTGTGTGACTGTGCGGCCTAACTAACAAACGTCTTAACTGTCTTAACAGATGTCTTGAACAACTCTTTGAAACAGTCCACCATCCCGGCAGGCTTCAAGACCACCACTATCATTATGGTGCTTAAGAAAATGGCAATAACTTGCCTAATTGAATACTGCCCAGTGGCACGGACTTCAGCAATCAAGAAGTGCTTTGTGCAGCTGGTAATAGATCATATAAAATCCCATCTTCCAGCTACATTAGACCGTTTACAGTTCATTTAGCATTCAAACCGGTCTGCTGATGATTCTATAGCCTTGGCTCTCCATTCCACCATGTCCCACCTAGAAAATATGCCTCATGCACCAGGGTATTGTTCATTAATTTCAGCTCAGCTGTTAACACAATCATCCCTCAGAGACTGGTGGATAAACTATCCTCATTGGGATCGACACTCCTCTCCATAACTGGATCTTGGACTTCTTGATGGAAGGAGCCCAATCAGTCCGAGCTGGCAGCAACATCTCAATCTCTGTCACTCTAAGCACCAGTGCCCCCAGAGCTGTGTGCACACTCACAGCTGTTCATGCTTCTGATTCCCGACTGTACTGTCAGGTCCACGCAAACCATATCATCAAGTTCACTAGTGGTTGGCAGCATCAGTAACAATGATGAGTTGTACAGAGAAGAGCCAGGGAGGCTTGTCAAATGGTGTGAGAACAGCAACCTGAATCTCAACATGGACAAGACAAAACAGCTGATTGTGGCTTCAGGAAGGCCCAGGTTGAGTTTTCAATCGCACACCAATAGTTCTGCTGTGGAAAGAGTAAGGAACGCAAAGTTCTTTGGTGTGCACATAATGAATGATCTAACTGGACCCACAACACTTCCTCACTAGACAAGAAGGCACAGCTGCGTCTACCCTTTCTGAGGGAGACTAAGGTGAGCAAGGCTCCCACCCCATTCTAACAGCTTTCTACTGGAGCACCATTGAGAGTGTTCTGTCTGGCTGCATCACTGTGTGGCGTGGGGGCTGCAAGGCATCAGACTGCAAGACCCTACAGAGGATAGTAAAACCACTGAGGACGACCAAGGTCTCCCTCCCCTCCCCCTGCCCTCCCATTTGTGACATTTACTGGGAGCGTTGCAGATGACAGCCCAAAGCATTGTTGAGGATCCCTACCATCCATCCCATAATCTCTTTGACTTTCATCAGGAAGCAGGTACAGGCTGAGGACTACCATACTTCTTCTCTTAGACTGCGAGACCAATGAATACCCTGCCACCACCGAGGTCTTGTCACCAGGGCAGTGAGTTGTTAGCTGTTTACCTGTGCTGTGCACTGCATGCATCTTGAATTATATTTTATTAACTTGTTAATGATAATATTTTGGTTATTGTACTGTGTGTGATGTATGTTTTGTGGATACGCCACGGTCCAATAGAATATTGTTTCATAAACGTACAATCTGAGGATGATAAACTTGAACTTAATATGATCCACCGAAGGTCAATATTAATGAGGATCCTTTACTGGGGTGAGGAATGGTTACTAAATGAGAATTATGATCAGTTATGGATAGTAGATTAGAACTGTACAGAACTCAACAAAATCAACCTGGATCTTCTAAAACACCTTCTGTAGTCGCATTTCCAGTTTCTAATGTGGACCTGTGCCTGTATGTATCCTCACAGACATTACAATAGCTGGATTGTTCAGGCACCAACTGGGTTACATGCAGTGGAAACCAAATCATTATCCAGATTTCCCTAATGACTTTAACAATGTGCTGTGAAGGCCTTCCCTTTCACTATTTCCAAACTGTGATTATCAGAGGCACTTGTGAATCATAGCCAAATCCAAAGTTCAAAGTAAATATATTATCAAAATGGCACCATATACAACTCTTAGATTAATTTTCTTGTGGGGTAATCACAGTGAATACAAGAAACACAATGGAATCAATGAAGGACCAAACCCGACATGATGGAGGACAACAAATGTACAAAAACTCTGTGCAAATACAAAAAGAAAGAAACAATAGTAATACATAAGCAATAAATATTGAGAACACCAGGTGCAGACACCTTGAAAGTGAGTCCATAGGTTGTCAGAATTGTTCAGTGGTAGGGTGAGTGAAGTTATCCCCTCTGGCTCAAGAGCTTGATGGTCATGGGTAATAACTGTTCCTAAATGTGGTGGTGTGAGTCCTGAGGCTCCTGTACCTCCTTCCTGATCACAACAGCAAGAAGAAGAGCATGGCTGGGATGGTGGTGTCCTTGACGATGCAAGCTGCTTTCCTGTGGCAGTGCTCTGTATAGAGGTGCTCATTTGTGGGGAGGGAATTACCTGGGATGGACTGGACCATTTCCACTACTTTTTGTATTTTCCATTCAAGGGCATTCATTTTTCCATACAAAGACATGAGGCAACCAGTCAATATATTCTTCACCTCGTATTTAGAGGAGTTTGTCAAAGTTTTAGTTGACATGCCGAATCTTCGCGAACTTCTAAGAAAATAGAGGTGCTCAATGCTCTATTCATAATCCTTTGAAATGATAACACTGTGGCATTTAAAGTTGCTGACCTTTCCACCTCCAATCCCCGATGAGGACTGTCTCAGGAACCTTCCAGTTCGTCCGACTGAAGTCAATAACCGTCTCATTGATCTTGCTGACATTGGTTGTTGCTATGGTACCACTCAGCCAGATTTTCAATTCTCCCTCCTTTATACAGATTCGTCATCACTTTTGGTTTTGAAAACTTAAATATGCCATTGGAGCTTCACAATCATAACTATAAAACTGTTAGGTTTTACAACTCAAAAACATGAAACTACTTGAAAGAAAAACTCGAGCTGCAATAACTCATATATTCTTATTTTTTACTTTTAGTTAGGCATGTACCTATGATGTGGTGGTGTGATGCCATAAGCCATTCATTGTCAGTACTTTTATATTTAACCCACAATGCATCATATAAATAACAAAGAATGATTAATCAAACTATAGATAGACAATATTACTCAAATATGTTTTTAAATATTAAATACACGGCACTCCCTGCTTAACTATAAACTCCAGTGGAGAGCGAGTTGTAACTCTGGCAGGAGCAAATAATGTTGAGAATGGCAAGAGTGGACTGCCATGAGAGGGGTGCTATGAAATAGATGGCAGAGAAGGAGTGCTAGGGGTGAGCCATGGTGTGGGTGTAGAAAGATTCAGCCCTAGGACACCAGGAAAGGTCATTTAATTCCAAACAATTGGTTAACTGCTTATTACAGAATGCTTCTCTGGTGCTTCCTGCTCCCTGCCCTCTCTCTTCCCCTTTTCATAACCATGATTCCTCTCTCTCCCTGCCCACTTCCTACTCTCAGTCTATAACAGAGACCCGGATCAGAATCAGGTTTATCATCCTGCACATATGACATGAAATATGTTTTTGTGGCAACTGTACAGTGCAGAACATAAAATTACTACTATGTACTGTATATGTATAAAATGTATGCATGCGCGCGTACACACACACACACACCTTCTTTCCCCCCCCCCCCCATGTAAACATCCACAGCACAGTAAATATTAAATTGTCCCACTCTGGCCTAAAGATTTAATCGCCAAGGAGATAAAACAATCTCAGGTTCTGGAACCTCCTCTGTGGTGGTTGTAGAAGTTGGCTCTGGGACAAGAAGAAGTGGTTCTAACAGCTCTGAACACCTTGCTTCTCAAACAATTGACTCTGCTGTTCTGAACTGATCAATGTTACATCTCCCAATGGCATCAGACGTAATCACTGTATTAGAGAGTAGTCCAACTCGGTCCTTATTATTTGAAAGTACCCACTTTTGATCACCTCCATAGTTCCTCACCAGGATTGCTTGCCCTGGAGTGAACTTCTAAACCTCTTTCTTTGAGGAGCCCTCAATTTGTCTCAGCTGTTTATCCTGTACACTCCTTCTGCGATTGGGTTTGAGAGATCCAAGCGTGAATGCAAGGGATGACCTGGATAGCTGGTGAGTTGTTGGTTATGGAGAGTGCTGCTTTGTGATATGCAAGGAGGAAATTGGTGAGCTACTGATCCAGCATCAGTGTAGTGTGTTCTGCTGACATCACTTGTAGTGCGTTCTTTAGCCTCTTGACAAACCATTCCGCTAAGCCATTTAAGACCATAAGACATAGCAGCAGAATTAAGCCATCTGGCCCATCGAGTCTGTTCCGCCATTCAATCATGGCTGATCCTTTTTTTTCTCCTCCTCAACCCCAGTTCCCAGCCTTCTTCCCATAACTTTTGATGCCATGTCCAATCATGAACCTGTCAATCTCTGCCTTAAATACACCAAACGACCTGACCTCCACAGATGCATGTGGCAACAAATTCCACAAATTCACCAACGTTTGGCTAAAGAAATTTCTCCACATCTCTGTTTTGAAAGGGTGACCCTCTATCCTGAGGCTGTGCCCTCTTGTCCTAGACTCTCCCATCATGGGAAACATCCTTTCCATATCTATATCTGTAGCTGGGTGTTATGATGCAGATGTAATATGTCTGTCTGTTCATATTTAAGAATGGCTAAAACTTTTCCATCATAAACTATGGGACCATTGTCACTGACTAAGTGTTCTGGACACCAGTCCTTGCAAAGAGGCTTCTCAACACATCAACAGTGTGCAAAGCTGTGGAGGCTTTTGGGAATACTTCAGGCCACTTTGTAGTTGTATCCACTACTGCTAAGAAATTTGTCACCATAAATGGTCTGGCAGAATCCACATGAACCCTATGCCATGGCAATGCAGACCAATCCCAGGGATGGGGGGACATTGCTCTCGGTACCTTTTGGATGTTTTGGCATTCTACTGATCGATCTGCTGTTCTAACAGAGTCCAGCAGACAGAACTTTGATCCAATGATTTCATTTTAACCACATCCAGGTGATTGGCCTGCAGCTTCTCCAACACTTTAGTTCTTAGTTTGAATGGCACAATAATTCTCAGTCACCGCGTAAGGCAACTCCCGTCAATGGCAGGTTCATCCGTGATGTGACTGTACCTGTACCATAAGGTGAGGTGTCACAGGCCAGCTTCACTGAACATTGTGGATCATAATGTGTAGGTACAGTGTCTGATGTCACCATTTCCTTTACCTGTTGCTCGGTTTCACTTTATCAGAATTGAAAGCACTCTGCCACGGGTGTAGTGCATCCATAAGAGATTCAACTTTAGTCTGGAATTGCCACTTCGCACAAGGGATGCCTTTCTGGAGATCATAACCTGGACCAGATCTGATTGTATGTCACCAGATCTGAATACCACTGATCTGGTCCTCAACAGATTGTGAATTTCATCCAGAGCTTCTGGATTGGGGAAGAATCTGAATGAGTTTGTGGGGTCACACTTGTCTACAGTTGTCCATGTTAGCCATGGTGTATTCGTTCAGATTCCCTGAGTCCCTGAACACGGCCCACTCTACTGACTCAACGCAATCCCATTGCTTCTCCTCAGCGTTCTGTAGCTACCTCTTTATCGTTCTTATACCTGGAGCCTTGCTCTTCAGCCTCTGTCAGTATGCCGGTAAGAGGAGGATAGGAAGTGATCCATTTTCCCAAAATGCAGTGTAGGCATGCAATGGTAGGCATTCCTAATTGTAATGTAACATTAGTCAAATATTTTGGGATCCTTGGTCCTGCAGGTTATATGTTGGCAACAATTGGACAGAAATTTATTCAAACAAGTGTGAATGAAGTCCTTGACTATGATTTGAAAGGCATTGGGGAAGGCAATTTCTTGATTACTAATCACAGCATTCAATACATGGAGTATTTTTTAACATCTGCCTTTGGTGGTATGTAATCTGCAGTCAGGAGAATTGTCTTGGTAAGTAGAACACATCAGAACTTAATCATTGGATATTCCAGGTTGGGGGAACAAGAGGATGACAAGACTGCTGCATCTGAGCTCTACAAAGAATTTATCATGAAACATAGGTCCTAAACATTTGAATCGGCAGTCAGTTCCATCTGGTGTATCGAGTAGCCCTCAGCTCTTATCAATGTATCTGTAGTGAGCCATGCCTCAGTGAAACATGGTGTATTGCAATTCCCCACTTCCTAATAATAGAACAATCTTGTCCTTAGTTCCTCAATCTTATTCTCCAGCAACTGTACATTTGCTAACAAGATGCTGGCTGGAGGGAGTTTCATTCCTCGGCATTTCAATCTGACTTGGAAAAGTTGCCTTCTCCCTCCCTTTTGGCAATCTACCTTCATCTGCCTAAAGGTGATGAAGCTATGTGCTTGAGAGTTAAACCTGCCAAGTCCTTCAAAAGATTGTGAATTTACTAGTCTCACTTCGGAGGTCTCATTCATCTGGCTTGAGTACATACTATCTCAATCAATCTGGCCTGGTTAACCCTAGCCTTAACCCTTTAACCCTAGCCTTACCGCAACTCCCACACCTTCCTTACTGGAGCATATCAGTTTTGTACCCTGCATTTGTATTTGGCCTTGAAACGACTTGCTACATGTGCATTTGCCCAAAAAGAGCTATTTCCAAGTAAGTCATCCTGGTTTTTGCCTAATACTCTTGTAATTTAACCTGCTGCAATGTAATATTCACCTACAAGTCCATACTTATCCATATCTATAACTATCTTAAAGCTATCGACAGGAGTTGTGATCATTGTTCCCTAACTATTCTCCCACTCAGTGGTCAGTCACCTGGCCAAGCTTATTACCAAAGCAAGATCCAGTGTGGCCCCTTCACTTATTGGACTATCTACATATTAGTGTAAGAAACTCTTGTGTTCCAGAATGTCTTGTGTCTAAATATGTTTTTATGTTCCGTTGCAAACTTTGCTATTTCAGCTGTAATGAATATGCAGCTTGTCCCTGGTTATCAATGTCATTTGCTTGATTAAACTTTTTATGTATTACTTAAATCCCAAAGAATGTAGCAGCCAGATTGGATATCCTCTAAGAGGCTTACCAGAATGTTAGAAAAGACAAGAAATCTGTGCTATCTTATAAGTCCAAGCTATAATCTTTGTATAGCATAAAGTTGCAATATTTCCACAAGTAGTTGTTTTTGGCTAGTCCAGAAATGCAGTTGCAACCAACTGCACATTATTTTTATTTTTAAGTATTTTTTAACTGCTGGACAAAATGATTTGATTTTCTACAATAAAGTCTTCTTAGATTAGTGAAATTTTATACCACTTCTCTAATCATTTTGCATCTTTGCCCCATTTAAAATTTTATTGACATCATTAAGCTAATGTCACAAATAAATGATGTTATTGTACTTGATTAATTTAGTTCCATTAAATTATTTTAAATCAAATAATAAAACAAGACAAAAGAATTATATCTCTGGAAGAATCAGCATATTGAATCTTGTTATGCATCATGCCCCTTTGTATTTGTGCAAACATTCATCTGAACGTTTATTTACTACCAATTTTATCCTTGCAAGTAAGACTTCCAGTCAGCTAATAGTAATTAATTCCTTTTTATATTGAATGGACATGATATGTAGATTTAGCATATTGTTAAATATTTATTTAAATAAAGATGAATAGTTTAAATGCCTGTACCCATTTTTAGTAATTAATTATGTTTTTTTCTGTACTTCACTTACTTGATTGTAAATTATAGTGAATTCTGCTGCTCCTTATTTGTTACTTACTAACATATTTTAAGACCATGTTATGTATTGTTTTGACTTCACCAAGTTACTTAAATACAATCAAAAATTTAAGAATCTCTGTTTATTTTGTGTAAAGAAGTGTGATATACAGCAAGCAGAAAAGAGCTGGATTGTGAGCCAGTATGTATGATGATGTGGGCTCTTGTATTGACAGAAAGATTAGGTAAGTTTATCCGAGCATGTTGAAGTGTTAGCAATAGAGGAAATGATGATAAGGATATTGAGAGGTGCTCAAGAGTGCTGGGAATATGGTCCTGGTTTTTAATAGTTATTGGGTGTTCCTGCTGTGTAACACCACCTTCTGAAAATAAAGGTTTATAGCTGAACCAGCGAGAACTGGAGCCACTGCTCATCTAATGAGCCACTAATGAGCCGGGAAGGCAGGGTTTGATGCTAAAATTTACCAACCCCTTCAGCACACCAGTATGGCCTATGGCCAATTGAGGAAAAGGATCCTTGAATATCAGGATCTCAAACTCATGTTCTTAGTAATTGGCTTGGCAGATGTTTAATCACCGTTCGAGGTGACAGCCTTGGTGCACAGTTGTTGGTGTTTCTGTCAGGGCATGCTTGTATTTATATAGGCCCAGGTTGGTTGCTTCAGACCTAATTGGCTACCCCTTCTATTAGTCTGTGTTTTTTTGGCTCTGAGGAGAGTTTGTAGATGACATATAATTTAGTACGTTTGTTTCCAGAGTTATCAGAAGAGAACAACACATCTAAAAACTATTGTGCCTGCTTTGTGTTTGGCTGTGCCGGAACCTCTGCGGTGTCCCAGTTAAAGTGGTGTCCTTCTTGGTCTTCACATACTGAGATTAGTGACAGTTCTGCCGGATATTTATCCTTCCATGCCTTGCCTACTTAATGCCTTTTAAATGTAGTAGCTGATCGGATTCCTATACTTCATCAGAATGCACATTCTAGCTATATACAACTCATGATGTTTCACACTTCATCTGAAACTTGTGCCTTCTTGTTTTTGATATTCCTATTGTGGGGGAAAGAATGACTATCTACCCAAATTGTGCCTCTCATAATCATGTATAGTTGTATCCAGTTACCTCTCAGTTCCTCCATGCAGGGAAAACAAGCCAGCCTGTACAATCTTTCCTCCAGAACTTAGCCTCTACATCGCAGTGATTCTTTTTAAGAGATACAGCTCAGTAACAACCCTTTCCTGCCCAGTGAGCCCATGCGATTATTTAACCGGCTAACTTGTATGCCTGCGAATGTGGGAGAAACTGAGCACTCAGGGAGAAATCCAAACAGTCACAGAAAGAACATACAACCTCCTTAAAGACAGTGGCAGAAATTGAACCCAGGTCGCTGGTGCTGTGCTTCTGTGCCGTCTGTTTGGCACTTTCTCCAGAGTAGTCACATCATTGACTCGCAGGATAAGGAAACCAATGTCAGTGTCCCGCCTAAGGCCAATGTCCCCATCATTATGCCCTAGTTATACTCACTCAGTCCCAGTGGCCAGGCCATGTTGCTCACAGCTCTGTCCTGATGAAGGGTCTTGGCCCATCATGTTAAATGTTTATTTCCCTCCATAGATGCTGGCTGACCTGCGGCATTTTGTGTGTGCTGCTGAAAGTTTTCAGCAACTGCAGAATCACTGATATCTATACATCGTTCATATGCCTGATACTAGCTTCTTGAAATAGACACTCTTTGCCAAGCTCTGCTGTGGGAAGAGATTACCAGCTGAACAGAGGAAAAGCTTCAACGTTGAAAAATGCAACTTAAAAAATGAAACATACCCATTGAATCCTGTAGATCACTAACCCAAGACAGCTTAAAGTTGAGAAGGTACATTTGAGAATGCTTCGGGAGCAAACCGAAGCCCTTTGTCGAGGGTAAGAGGAGTACAGCATTTTATAATCTGCCATTCCCATCCCATTAGAGACTCTGGCAGAGTCTGGAGATCACATGTTGGCCTCAAAAGTCAACTTGGAACCCACGTAACTGTGGTGGGAGTCATCATTAACTCCAATGGACAGCCTGAAAAGAGCAACTGCCAGTGGCAATCCAAATTATTTAAAGTAATTATTTGCTCCCATCCACATGTCATTGTGCAGGTGCTGGCATTATCTTGCTGAGGAAGCTGCTCTGTATATGAACAAAGATAATAAGAGTTGACTGGGTGGCCATAGTAGCTCCTCATTCAAAACCTGCCGTGGATGTTTCTGCGCAGCATTCAGAAAAGAGCATTTTTTCTCCCTCAGAAACTCACCAGTCGGCTATCTGTAAAAACCGTAGATCATGTTCTGGCTAAGTTTTGCTAACTTGTTGAAAACATTTCGTTCTTAAACTTTAGAAAAGTCAGATGTTTTCCAGTAACTGCATTAATCCCATGGGACATTGGAGAGCTAAATTAGATTTAAATGAAAGAAGCTGGGAAAGATGTTCTTTTTTTTTGTCAAAAGAAGTTAGTGCAGCTTTAGGAAATAATAGTTTCTGTTTTGATTGACAAATCCAATTTGTTTGATAAGTACCTGAAATTTAATGTTCACTGCTTTCTAGAAAGTGTTTAATCTGGTCCTCAAAGAGAGAATGAATAGTGGATTGTTCAAAATCCTTTGATCAGAGAAATTAATATATCTTATTGGCTTGCCAGTAAAAGAATCTGTTATCATCTGTCTTATCTATAATGTAATATAATACGGATGAAACGCTTGGCTTCTGCAGTTCACTAATTATGCTGTATTTTATTTGAATGTAGTTCTTAGCCTCGCTGTTATATCCAGCAGGCATGAAACACACTTAATATTTAAGAAATTGTTCTAAGAAAAAAATTGGAAACTAAACATATAGGTTAGAACATACAGAATTTCAAAAAAATCTATTTCTTAGGTGAATGTAGGCTAACATCGAATTAAAACAGATTAATAGTATTTTTTTAAAATGAAGGAACAATTATTATTCAATAGCTATCCATGTTCAGGCCATATTGTACAGTGTAATGGATTATCACTACACTGTACTGTTAAATAATTTAGTTGCCAATGCTTTTTCTGGACAAGTGGCTGGGACAAATAGAGCAGGAAGAGGTGTCTGAAGGTATAGAGAGCTTGCAAAAGGACCTTAAAAGAAAAGAGAAAGAAGGGATCTTGCTAGGAAAGACTTGTCCTCCAGAGGTTCCAGGATTCCAGAAAAATACATTAGAGCTAAGATTTCTGAGGGGATGTGGCCAGACATCTGAGATCTACTGAAGGGAGAAATCAAGCCATTATCCCTTGCCAGGTCTGCCCTGCTTTTAGCAGTGAAGTTCATTGTTCTGGATCCTTCCATGCAGCAGCTGTTGGGATTTGTCAGAGTGTGAAGCTTGTTGGCACATTGCTGCATACAGGTGTTATGAATGCACCATAGCTCTGAGGGACTGAGGGGAGCCCCCTCCTTTGTGAGAATCACAAGAGCATTATTGGGTTGGCTCAGAGGACCCAGGAAATGAGAGAGACCTGGCCATTGTCTCCTGGAGACCACGTTTGTGGATTGGGAACTATGCTACGTGCAAGCCCTCGGGCAAAGTGGGCTGGTTGAGAGAGAGATTGCATCATCCCAACCTGATTGACATCTGAGACCCCATGAGGAAGTATAAAGAGGGTCTGGGGGAAACAACCCCTTCAGACGGACCAGAAGAAATGCTAACGACCTCTCGGACCTCTCTATCTTTGCTGCTAAGTAATCCAGTTACGGGAATTCGTAACAAAGTTGGGGGCTCATCCGGGATTTGTCACCAAATTGGGAGGCCAGTGAATCGGGATTGTAAGTCCAAAACTTGGATCTGGTACGCGGGTAGCCAGATGGGAAACCAGCCAAGATGGATGTGGATGAATTTATAGAAAACACGACTCTGGAGGCGCTAGAGGCGGCCACCAAATCAGACGTGATAAATTTGGCGAAGGGGTTAAACCTCGCAGAGGTACGGTCGTCCATGAAAAAGTGGGAGGAGCGAAGGGCAATAACCCAGTATTATATTGGGAAGAATGTGTTTGCAGCTGAGATATTGAAAAATATCCCTGAAAAGTTACCAGCTGGTGGGATGGCTCAGTTAGAGTTGGAGAAATTAAGGCTGGAACGGGAAATCAAGTTAAAGCAGCTGGAAGCAGCCAAGAGAGAGAAAGAGAGGGAGAGAACTGAGAGAGAGAGAGAGCATGAAATGAGGTTAAAACAGCTGGAGGCAGAGGAAAAAGAGAAACTGAGGAAACATGACTTGGAGATGGAAAAGTTAAAGCAAGAGCAACGTGGTCAGGGGTCAGACCAAGAGGAGTTGTTTGATGTTAGTCGGGCATTGAGGTTAGTACCCCCGTTCGAAGAGACGGATGTTGATAGTTATTTCTTGCTTTTTGAAAAGGTGGCAGTGAATCAGGAGTGGCCCAGAGCACAGTGGGTGGCGTTGTTACAAAGTGTGTTAAAAGGGAATGCACAGCAGGCATATGCAGCATTGCCCATGGAGGAAGAGAGTTATGACAAAGTAAAGGCGGACATTCTCCGGGGTTATGAGCTAGTAGCTGAAGCATATAGACAAAAGTTCAGAAATTTATGAAAAGGGTGGGATCAGACATAGTTTGCCTATGAGAAGGGTGTGCTCTTGGACAGTTGGTGCACCATGGAAAAAGTGGACTAGGATTATGGGCATCTCAGGGAGTTACTTTTGATTGAGGAATTTAAAGGTTGTGTTTCGGAGGACATCCGGATGTATTTGAATGAGAAGCCGATTAAGTCCATCTCGGAATTTGCTAGGTTCATGGATGAATATGCCCTAACCCACAAGACAAAGTTTTCCTCGAATAAAAGTTCCTAGAGAGACCATGGGACCGATCGAGGAAGTCCAACAAGTGAGGCAGAGGTCCCATCAGGAGCTAGTGGTAAGGTTGAGGGGGAAAGGCAAGACGGCCAGAGATTTCCAGGCTTGACCTGTTTTAATTGTGGAAAGGGAGGGCATATTGCATCTCAATGCTTTGCACCGAGGAAAGAGATAGGACAAGGGAAAGCGACAGTCCCTATCGGGTGTGCCGTGGTAATCAGTAAATTGAGCCCCGGTAGACAGAGTACGAGAAGGGTCTGAGACTTGTCTGACACACGGAACTGTGTCTTTGAGGAAGGGGGAACCACCAATTCCCGTACGAATCTGGAGAGACATGGGGGCTGAGCTGTCGTTGATCAGCCGTAAGGTACTAGAATTTGGTTGAAAAACGGGCATGGTAGCGGTGAAGGGAATCAGTAAAAAGATAGAAATGGTGCCTTTATATAAGGTCTTTATGGATTGCGAGCTGGTGTCTGGACCAGTTGAAATAGTGGTGCCATCAGAATTCCCGAATACTGACGCGGACGTCCTTCTCGGTAACGATTTAGCAGGTGGTAAGGTTTGGGCAGCCATGACGAGGACCGGCCAGCCAGTGAGTGTTGAGGCTCTGCCCCTAGAGTCCCAGATCTACCCCGCATACGCGGACACTTGCAGCCTGTCGAGAAAGGCAGCTGAGAACGAGAGCAGTTTAAATCCGGCCAGTTTTGATTTGGCCGAGACGTTTCTACCGACCCTGTACCACGAGGGTTTAGAGGGTGGTAAAACAAAGAGTAGTAAAGTAAAAGAGGATAAGGGAGTGGAGGTAGATCTGCCTTTAGCGAGGAGAAAGGTCCTAGAGGCAGAAAATAAAGATAAGGAACCGATAGAGTGGTTAAGAGGTCCAGAGTTGGACAAGGATGATCTGTTTGGTTTGGCAGAACTGTTTAAAGAAGTTGAAAATTCTAAAGGTGTTCCCGATAATGAAATGAGGGCAGCCCTAGATGAAAAGGGTGCCCTTACCTCAAAGAAGTCTGCTGGGTTGGCAGGTGAGATTGTTTCTGCCCGTGGGGTTGAGGTTACTCCAGAAGAGAGTTGCCCCAAGAGTACCTGGGAGAAACAGGGGAATTTAGAATTTGAAAAGGGTATGGGTATTGAAAGCCTGGAAGAGGCCAATGTCCCGTTTGAGTGTGTCCAAGATGGGGATGCACGTGGTACTGAACCTAGTAACGGAGCTCAGAAAAAGTCTGAGGTATTTGATTCAGTGGAACAGGGCGGCCGTCCTTGTGGGTCAGATAGACTTAGTTCAGTGGAAAAAGGGTTAACCTTGGTAACGGTGGGAAGTGAGAGTTCCCAGATGTTTGTGCTCGAAGGTGTATTCAAAGTTAATGCAGAATTTAAGAATGGGGAGATAAGAATTATTATTGAAGGAAATGGAAAGTCTGTAGTTCCCAAGTCGAATGAAGAAATTTTAAACCCGGCAGATCGCTTACAGAGTAAGCCGGGAGATAGCGGGGCCCCCACTCTATTGTTATGCCAGGATGTGGTGTGAAGAGGCTGAACTCAAAATGCTGCATGAGCAAAGAGTTCGAATTAAAACCCAATAGCCAGAAGGGTCCTGACGAGAGGGCTAGCCACCTGGGTAAAATTAAAGAATTAGGTGGAAATGGTCTAAGTTTGGGACACGGTGTTGGTAAAATAACCCCTATGAAAATGGCGGGTGGGAGTTTACCTCGCCAGATTACTCAAGTTCCCCGTGTGGGAACTCACCGGAAAAGAGGCGATGGTTAATGGGGATGCCATTTTAAATACCAAAGCAGGTTGTGCGGGATTTCGCCACAGCCTGTGAATAATAAAGACAGCCCCCTTGGAAACCTGCCTGTTAAGTGAAAACGACCGAAACAATTAGTATTCGCATAAACTTTTGCAGATGCACATAAGCGAAGATCACAACTCCTTAGTTTTGTTGCTGAAAAAAAAATAGGTGGTTATTAAGTTGAAGTCTGATGCTACAAGACTTTAGGAAGGTACAAGATGTTAAAAATATTAAAGGAAGTGCCACTGTAATCGTTAACCGTTTGGATGCTGAATTGAATGTATCACTGCATTACTCTAGAAAAAAAACTTTTGTATTCTGTTAGCTTCTAAAACCCTGTAAGACTCTATACTACTTAGTTTCACCGCTGGTGAAAACGCTTTGAAGAAAGGAGGTGTTATGAATGCACCACAGCTCTGAGGGGCCAAAGGGGTGGGGGAGCCCCCTCCTTTGAGAGAATCGCGAGCATTATTGGGTTGGCTCAGAGGACCCAGAAAATGAGAGAGACCTGGCCATTGTCTCCTGGAGACCACGTTTGTGGATTGGGGACTATGCTACGTGCAAGCCCTTGGGCAAAGTGGGCTGGTTGAGAGAGAGATTGCATCATCCCAACCTGATTGACATCTGAGACCCCGTGAGGAAGTATAAAGAGGGCCTGGGGGAACAACCCCTTCAGACGGACCAGAAGAAACGCTATCGATCCCGTAGTAGCGGGAAGCCATTTGAAGGAAGCCACGTGCGTTCGGTTCCCTCGCCTGGGAGCTGGTGACGGGTACCACAGATCCGATGTTCTTGAACTAACCACGGGGAACCAACTTCCCCGATTCAACGAATTTGCTTCATAAAAGACCCGGGCAAGTTTATTTTCTCACAAATCTCTCTCTCTCCAACAAGTGAAAACCCAGAGATCCCCAAAGGCTGAAGCCTGCAGGAACTGAGTGACTTTTATATTTCCATCGGACAATATATTATCCCCTAGACAAACGATCGAGCTATTTCTTATTGATGATTAGTATTATACCCACGCTTTTAGATTGAGTATTGACGACGTATATCATCTGAATGTTTGTGTTAATCTTATTTTTGTGCCCCTTTATAAATAAAGACTTTTAAAAATAGTACCATCAGCCTTCAACGGACCTCTCTATCTTTGCTGGTAAGTAATCCAGTTACGGGAATTCTTAACACAGGATTTTAGAGATCCCCTCTACTTGAGGAGAGGGAAATTAATTTTATCTGTCAGCAGAAAGCAACAGGCATTCTGGGAGCATGTATTTGCCACATCAACAGGGGAAATCCAAAGTCAGAAAGCAGAAATTGGGTGGCCATGCTTTGAACTTCCACTCTAACACTAAGCAATGGCTTGGCTTCCACCTTTGCCATCCTGTGTTACATCAGGGGGCCCATGCCTGTTGGCATCAAGCCAACCAGCACTTCCTGCTGTCTGGTTTGTCTATTGACCACAGTGAGTTTGGAGCTTAACCACCCCATCTTAACCTACAGAATTCTGGATTCTGACTTAAAGTACATAACATGGAAGCTGATTTCACTCCTGTTTATGAGCCCAGGTGTAATCAATTTGTATTTATGATCAGTTAGTTAATGTTTTACTTGAGTCTGGATACTGTGGCTTATATTTCAAAGGAATTATATTAGCAACAGTGCTTGCTGTTCATTATGTTTGCAGTACTATCACGAGTAACTTGTAGTTCATCATGAAACTTCATTCTTCAGTAAGTGACTCTGCAATTGATTATTAATTAATGTGAATTGGACCCACGTGTTTCTGTATTCAATCATATTGAAGAATCATCAATAGAGTATAGAACCATGTCAGGATCAAAGTAAACAGAGGTAAAAGAAACAGTTGATATATTTGTGTGTGTGCGCATGTGTGTGCACTAGAGAGAGAGAGGAGGGAGGGTGGAAGAGGGAGATGGTGAAAGAGAGAGGGGGGGAAGGCAAAGCAAAACAAGTTTATTTGTTTTGGATGTAAGACATTACTTCCTGTACATCAGCTGATTGAGTGTTTTCAAAACAACAACTTCACACTCACTGCCAGCAACACTAATGAATTTATTATGGACTTCAAGAAGGGAAATCAGGAGAACGAACTCACACCAGTCCTCATTGAGAGATCAACAGTGGAAAGAGTGAGCAGTTTCAAGTTCATGGATGTGAACAACTTGGAGGAACTTTCCTGGGTGCAACATATTGATGCAATCACAAAGCAAGTTCACCAGCAGCTCTACTTCATTAGGACTTTGAGGACATTTGCTATATCACTGAACACTCTCAAATTTCCAGTGGTGTGCAGGGAAGAACATTCTGACCATTGCATCATGGTCAGAATGCTCTCCACTGCAGAAGACAGCACGAGGCAACAGAATTGTAGACTTAACCAGCTTCATTAGAAACACAATCTTCTGTACCATTGAACTTCAAGAGGTGGTGCCACAGGAAGGTAGCATCCAGCATTAATGATCCTGATTATCAGAGACATGTCCTCTCCTCACTACTAACATCAGTGAGGAGGTAGAGGAGACTGAAGACCCACACATAATTACTTAGGAACAATTTTTCCCCTCTGTCATTAGATTTCAGAAAGGTCCATGAACAGATGAACACAATCTCATTATTCCTTTTTTGTAAGCTAGTTATTTGTAATTCAGAGTTAATGCTGTGTATTAGTACTTTGCTGCTACCACAAAGCCATAGATTTCACATCATATAAGATGGTGATAATAAACCTATATTCTGAGGTGATCAATCTCAACAGATGAAAATTAGGTTTTTGGAGACTGTAAGGCTATGTGCTTGCAATTAGGAGTCATATTCTTTGAAAAATATCTTCCAGTTGTATATACCAACCTTAATATTTTTGCTTTGTGTTGAGTGAGTAGCAGAATGGTTTCTCCAAGTTAGAACCCTTGACTTGGGTAGGAACCTCTATTATGCCCAAGCAGATATCAGTTGTCCATCCTTGCCTTTTAAAATGACTCTAATGTTGTAGTTATCGGCAGCTGCGAGTTCTGTGCCAGCATAGTTCTGACAGTAGAAAACATACTGTACAATAATGATACCAGGCTGCTTAAAGTAATCTTCGGTATAAGTCTGAATTTATTTGGGGACTGCCAAATTGAATAATAATTATCTATCTTTATTTAAAGATGAAAATGATAATTCTGCTGCTATAAAGTTGTATACTCTAGGTGTTAAATGTTTTGCCAAACATTCTTGACCCTGTGCTGCCTTGTTCTGGATAAATCTAATTTACAAAATTGCAATCACTGTTGTTGAGGATTAATATTATTAACTCTTTCTGGGGGATATTTTGTTAAGAATTTTCCGAAGGCTTTCAAAACCGAAGTTCCCTAAATTGGTGAGGATTTAGATGATTTACTTACAGACCATGATCTTATAGATCAACTGGTGTAGTTATTCTGAAAAGATGTCAGTTCCATAATGTCAACAACTGTCTTTTAATCTGCACAAATCTCTGCAGTAGTGATAATGCTGGACTTCTTTAGAACACATGAAGGGTGATTAGGAATACTTAAATCAATATATTAATATAGATGAACCAAATGCTTATTTTGTAAATTAAAGAGATTATGTTATGGTCCCCTTTTAAAAATGGAATCAGAAGAGAAGTTGGAGTTGCAGGACTAGAAATTGGCTTATAATAGCATGGTTCTTGGTGCTAATATCATTTTTGGTTTCTGCAAAAAAAAATCAGCATTTGAAACATCTGTTTGTTTACCCCTAAAGACAAGTACAATGTCATGAACTGCTCAATTTTTGATGAATCTTTATTAATTTCACACATGGGCTGTCCCCAGCCCACCCTTGGGTGTGTTGGTTGTTAATGACAAATTTTACTGTATGTTTCAATATATACTTGACATATAAATTTGAATCCTCCACTACTTTGCTGAGCAAAAACAACAAATGAAGGGCACTAGCTCTTAGAGGTAACAGCATCTTCCCTCAGGTTGTGAGACAAATGAATACCCTGTCATCACCAAGGGCTCATCACTTGGACAGCGAGCTGTTTACTGTTTACCTGTGCCATACGTTTTGAATTACATTTTAATTACTTCATTTGTGGTAATATTTTGTTTTGTATTCTGTGGATGATTTATACTTTGTTGATGCACCTTGGTCTGGTTGTATTTATGTGTAGTCAGATGTCAATAGATTTGAACTTGATTCCCAATGACTGTGGTGGATGAGAAAGAAACTTCAACAGTGCGCACAGAGATACCTCATTCACCTAAGGGGAATCCTGCTCCATAACGTGTGTCTTGTCTTGCCTTGCCAATACTGCACTGGGCTATAAACATGCAGGAGCAGTGTGTGGTTAAGTGCCTTGCTCAAGCACACACTGCCTTGGCTGTGCTGTGAGGTGGCTATTGTGCACCAGGACAACAAAACATCAATGAGGAAGACCATGGAGTGTGGAAAACTCATAACACTGCTGAATAGACCAACAGCAGAATAATTTTTATGTCATTATAACCTGCTGTTTACACATGTAGATGGTGATCCTCTTAGGAAAATGTGTTTACTGCAGCTATCTTGAGATTCCGTTCAGTGAGATGTCGGGGAAGGAAAAGCTCTGCTGCTGTAGTTGGCTCCTCATGTCCTTGGTGTGAGGATTCATTCATTTATGTGTTATGGTCAGAACAAGTGGACCAGTGAAGCAGAATATTGATGATGTCCTCTTTGTTTCTGTGCTTGATTATCAGTCAACTACATTGGTAAGAATGACTGGAGTGGAGAGAGGGTCACTTAGCTTGCATTGGAGGCTCCTCTCCTAAAATCTCTCATGGCTGTGCCAACACTGCTCCTCCCTTGAATGGCTTACAGAGATTCAGCTTTAGATGCTGAGCAGGGAGGAAGTAAACTGGGAGTTAATAACTAAGGTCTCCATTATTGTTTAGAAAAAGTGTGGTGGCAGTAGAGTTGAGAATCATTGTAAACCTGATCTGATCAGGTAGACCAGCCCAGGTATAAGAGTCTATCTAAAGATGCCAGCACATGAGAACATAAGAATGGGCACAAATCTAGGTAATACAACCACTCAAGTCTGTTCTACCATTCCGTACAATCATTATTGATCTGATTTTTACCCCAGAACCGCTTTTGACTCCTAAGTGGTACCCCTGTTGTTTCGTTCTTTTAACATGTTTCACTATTGGAGTTGCATGAGGTGTCTCTGAGGGTTCGTACAGGTAGGGCTTCGCTGATAAGCATGTATTTTCTTCCTGCATGAGGTCTTTGGACCACCCTGACGAAGGCTGCAGTGCAGTAATATGATTAATCAGGGAATGACTTATCTCACCAGCTAAATGTTGTCAAACATGCTACCCTTTAGTTTAAGCATATTCTGTGAATTTTGGAAAGTAATTAAGCAGTCTTCAGTGAGTACTAAAGTTCCCAGTTAGTTTTCTCAATGTCAGTAGCATGTACATTTAAAAACAGCTCAAAAATAAAGCATTTAAATAATTTGTTGTGAATTAATATATAACACAAAGTATTACAGGAACTAAATTTAAATGAATACAGTACCTCCTTCAATTCTAAGTACTCAGTACTGTTAGTTTTCTTCATTCCAGAACAGTGGTTCCTGAACTTTTTTATGCAATGGACCATTAACTGAGGAGTTTGTGGACCTCAAATTGGTAACCCCTATTCAAGAATATGCCTGAAGCGC
This sequence comes from Hypanus sabinus, assembly GCF_030144855.1. Taxonomy (NCBI): domain Eukaryota; kingdom Metazoa; phylum Chordata; class Chondrichthyes; order Myliobatiformes; family Dasyatidae; genus Hypanus; species Hypanus sabinus. The sequence goes on along the minus strand of NC_082712.1, from coordinate 136,239,415 downwards.
TTGCACTTATAATGGCATGTTTAGAATTAAAGAGTAATGAACTAGGTGAATGCATTCAACTAAGTGGAACTGTACTGTCAACACTAGTAAGAGTTGAGTTAACACTATAATTTTATTTCAGTAAAAGGTCATACATCAGTAAAACTCAACTGCTCAATTTCACCTGTACTTGCTTGTTACTAGTCTTGTGAAGCATGAAGATGAATGTTTTAAACCTGAAGAATGCCCTTGTCTGTGGAAAGGAAAGGAATATTTTCCTGGCGATGTAGTAAAATCACCTTGCTATATCTGGTGAGTGAGATCCATTAGTGTGTTCATTTGCCATTCCTTATATTAGAAATTCTCTGTGATAATTCCTTGTTGTTGCCACATGTCTTCTTCCTTGTCTGAATTCATAACTCTTTGATGCATGGCATGTGTGAACTTGACTTTGATAATGATATATTTTAAATGCAATAAAAATCCAATTTAGCATTACCTTCAAATAAAATGCACAAAAAATTGTAAAATACATTTGATAAGCAAATTTCAAATTTTGAGAATAGGAAAAGAAGGGATCTTGTGGTCTTAGCATAACCCTAACAAATCAGGCACATCATTAACTGATTCGATAACACAAGAAATAATTCTAAAATTAACACTGAATTTTATTGGAATGCTCCACAAAAGTTTATGCAGGAAATACAAGGCTGGTAATGTCCTCTTTTTCATTCTTAGTATCCTCTGCTTTCCATATTGTTCATGCAGATTCTCTTTTATATGTAAGAAATCTAACTTCTAAATGTAAGCACAGTATCTTGATGAATATATACCTAAAATCTGTGAACCGGTCACCAGGGTGTAAATAAAATAGAAAATCTAAAAAGTTATGATGAACCAAGAAATGTCAAAAGGTCAGCTTGGTCCTAAATAGCCTATTCCTTAATCTCAAACAAAGCTCCCTAATTCTAGGCTCTTCGGTCAGGGGAAACATCCATCTTGCATTGAGCTTGTCATGCCCTTTCATGATGTTCTAAGTGCAGATGAGGTCTCCACTCATTGTACTAAGCCGTAGAGAATACAGACCCAATCTATTTGATCGTTGCTCATAAGGAATGCTGCCATTACTGGAACCAGTCCAGTAAATATTTGCTGTACTACTTGAATGGGAAATGCTTCCTTTGTTAGGTAAGGAAACTAAAATTGTGTACAATTCTATGGGTATAATCTGATCAAGGTGCTATACTGTTGCACAGTGCTTTCTTACTCCAACCAAATTTCTCTTAATGGAAAATGTCCTCCATACGCTGAATCGAATGAAGTTTAACATTGTATGGAAATAAGGGAATACAATATTTAGTCCCTCAGCTAAATCATTGATATTATTGTGTATCTCTTCTTGAGAAAGATCTGTTTATTCTGAGTTTTTCTGTCCAATATCCAAATTTCTATCCACTCTAGTATATTTCTTTTGATATCAGTTCTCTGACCATGCTAATCAATTTCCACTTTGGATCATTATAGGCCCCCAATTAACTAAATATTTCTTTCTTTTCTATGTCCTCCTAAAAGGTTCTGATATCCATGAGTCCTTTATAAGTGCTTGAAAACACATGCTAGTCTTCAATAGCACCAGTAAATATCAGCTTACTTTTTCAAAGAATTTTTCCTGCAAAAGCAGCTTCATTTTTTAAAAAAAAATCTAATATATCACCGAGTACTCTTACAGCAGATGACAATGTGACAAGTGCACATAGTTAAGAGTTTTGTTCTAATATATAACATATGCAAATTTGTATAACGGTAAGGCTGCCCTGATCTGACAGCAGCAAAAAAATGATTATTCTTGATTAAGTATTGTTATTTCTGAATTAAGAAATATTTATTAATTCTAATTAAAAATTTATGTTGGTGATCAGAATCCATAGTGAAGACGCTTATAAGTGTCATCGCACATGAACTTCAATCTTGCATTTAGCAGCCTCGTGTACATGTTATGGAGAGATTCTAGATTTTAAAAGTAGTATTTTATTTCAAGCAGTGAAAAGTTGAATATGTTTTCCTTCATGGTAATGCATGTGTATGCTTACTGGCAAAATGTTCTTTAGTGTTTGCCAGAAGGGAACGTTCCAGTGCACATTCCATCCTTGTCCTTCAATGTGTACAGCATATGGGGACCGCCATTTCAAGACTTTTGATGGAGTCCATTATGATTTTATAAGCAGTTGCAAGGTTTACCTTGTTAAGGTGAGAGTTCTATTTAATGCAGTAACATTTCTTTAACAAGAGTATCAGTTTCGCGAGTTAATTACATAAGTAGTCTGAAGAACCCACCTGCTTCAAGTGAGCTTTAATTATACTGGTGCTTAAGAAGAATGTAGTAACCTGCCTCAATGACTATCATCCAGTAACTCTTACATCTGCAGTGATGAAGCATTTTGAGAGGATGGCGATGTAATATATCAACCCCTACCTGAGAAGCAACTTGGATCTGCTCCAATCTGCCTACAGGTTCAGCAGGTCCTCAGTAGATACTATTTCATTGGCTCTTCACTCAACCCTGGAACATCTGGACAGCAAAAGTGCATACATCAGGAAGCTCTTTATCAACTAAAGCTTGGCATTCAATACTATCATCCCCTCAAATCTAAGAAATAAGCTTCAAGACTTTGGTCTCAGTACCTCCTTAGACAATTGGATGCTCAACTTCCTCACTTGCAAACCTAGTCAGTCTGAATTGGTAACAACATCTCCACATGATCTCCGTCAGCATGGGTCTATTACAAGGTTGTGTGCAAAAACCCCTTGCCCTACACTTATGATTGTGAGGCTAAAAAGAGCTCCAACACCATATTTAAGTTGGCCAACAACACCATTGTCATAGGCTGAATCAAAGGTGGTGGTGAATCAGTACATAGGAGGGAGATTGAAAATCTGGCTGAGTTATGGCACAACAACAACAACATCTAACTTGATGTCAGAAAGATCAAGGAGCTGATTATTGACTTCAGGAGGAGGAAACCAGAGGTCCATGAGCCAGAAGGATCAGAGCTGGAGAGTTTCAGCAACTTTAACTTCCTCTGTGCTATCATTTCAGAGGACCCATCCTAGGACGGACTTCTATCAATGTGTCGTGGAGAGCATATTGACTGGATGCATCATAGACTAGTATGGAAACACAATAGTTATATAGGAACAGAATTAGGCCATTTGGCCCATCAAGTCTTCTCCACCACTTCATTATGATTGATTCACTTTTTCTCTCAGCCTCAGACTCCTGCCTTCCAGTATCTCTGAATGTGCTGACCAATCAAGAATATATCAAACTTTGCTTTAAATATAATTGGCCTCCACAGCTGCCGGTGACAAAGAATTCCACAGATTCACCACTCTCTGGCTAAAGAAATTCCTCCTAATCTCCATTCTAAAAGGATGCACCTTGATTCTGAGGCTGTGTCCTCTGGTCTTAGACACTCCCACCATAGGAAACATCTTCTCCTCATCCACTCTGTCAAAGCCTTTCACAATTGGATTGGTTTCAATTAATTTACCCATCATTCTTCTGAATTCTAATGAAGACCTGTCTACAGCCATCAAATGACAAACCATTCCATCCTGGAATCATTTTCGTGTACCTCCTTTGAACCCTCTCTAGTTTCAGCACATTCTTTCTAAGATAAGGGGCCCAAAACTGCTCCAATTGAGGCCTCACCAGTGCTTTATAAAGTCTCAACATTTCATCTTTGCTTGTATCTTCTAGTCCTCTTGAAATGAATGCTAACATTGCATTTGCCTTCCAATCCACAGACTCAACCTATAAATTAACCTGTAGGGAATCCTGCACAAGGACTCACAAGTCCTTTGCACCACAGATTTTTGGATTTTCTCTCCATTTAGAAAATAGTCCACCCTTTCATTTCTTCTACCGAAGTGCATGACCATACACTTCCTGACACTCTGTTCCATCTGCTACTTTTTTGCCCATTCTCCTCATCTGTCTAAGTCCTCCTGTAGTATCTCTACCTCCTCAAAACTATGATATTATGATCACTTTCTCCTAAGGGTTCTTTTACCTTAAGCTCTCTAATCAATTTTGGTTCATTGCACAACACCCAATCCAGAATAGCTGATCCCTTAGTGGGCTCAACTACAAATTCTTCTAAAAAGCCATCTCATAGCATTCTAGAAATTCCCTCTCTCGGAATCCAGCACCAACCTGATTTTCTTAATCTACCTGCATATTGAAATCCCCCATGACTGTTGTAACATTGCCCGATTGGCATGCTTTTTCTATCTCCCATTGTAATTTGTGACCGCATCCTTACTACAGTTTAGGGGTCTGTATATAACTCCCATCAGGGTCTTTTTACTCTTGCAATCCAGCTCTCTCCACAATGATTCAACACCTTCCGACCCTATGTCACCTCTTTCTAATGATCTGAATTCATTTTCTACCAATAGAACACCACCCCATCTGCCTTCTTAACTGCCCTTCCGATACAATGTGTCTCCTTAGACATTAAGCTCCTAGCTTTAATCTTCTTTCAGCCATAATTCAGTGAAGCCCACAACGTCATACCTGCCAATCTGTAACTGTGCTTCAAGTTCATCAACCTTATTTTGTATTCTGCGTGCATTCAAATATAATACCTTAAGTCCTGTATTCACTTGTTTCAATTTTGTCCACCTTTTATGTTGCAAGTCATCCTGTTGACGGCAATTTTGCCCTATCATCAGCCTCTCCTTGCTAGGGTCTCACTACACATTGGTCTGTTTGAAAACTCTCATCTTAAGCACTATCACTCCAGTTTCCATCCCCCTGCCAAATTTGTTTCAATCTTCCCAAACAACTCTAGCAAACCTGCTTGTAAGGATATTGGACCCCCTCGAGTTCAGATGTAACCCGTCCCTTTTGTACAGGTTATACCTTCCTCAGAAGCAATCCCAATGATCCATAAGTCTGAAGCCCTGTCCCCTACACCAGTTCCTCAGCCATGCATTCACCTACTGAATCATCCTACTCTTACCCTCACTGGCAAGTGGCACGGGCAACAATCTAGTGATTACTACCCTCGGGGTCCTGTCACTCAGCTTTCTACCTAGTTCTCTTAAAATCCCTCTTCAGGACCTCCTAGTTATGTCTTGGTGCCGATATGTACCAAGACTTTTGACTACTCACCCTCACTCTTGAGAATGCTATGGACCTGATCTGAGACAGGGAGGCAGCATACCATCCGGGTGTCTCTATTGCACCCTCAGAACCTCTTCTCGATTCCACTGACTATGAAATCAACACTGCAGTCCTCTTCTCCTCTCTGCTCTTCTGAGCCACAGCACCAGACTCAGTGCCAGAGGCCCAGTCACTGTGGCTCCCCCCACTCGATAGGTCATCCTCCTCAATGTTATCTAAAGTTATATACTTATTATTGAGGGGGACGGCTACAGATATACTCTGCACTGGGTGTCCATTTCCCTTCCTTCTCCTGACAGTCACCCACTTACCTGTCTCTTGTAATGTAGGGGCACCTACCTTCCTGTAGCTCTTGTTTATCACCTCCTCATTCTCTTGTATGAGCCAAAGGTCATCAAGCTGCAGCTCCAGTTTCTTAGCACTGTCTCTTAGAAGATGCAGCTTGGAGCACCTGGTGCAGATGTGTTTATCTGGGAGACTCAAGGTCTCCCAAACTTCCCACACCTCACACACAGTACAAAACAATGTCCCTGGAGCCATTCTAACTAAACTGCTATGCCCTGATAGATGAGGAATGAACAAATAAAAACAGAGAGAGAGAGTAGCTCTTCTTATGCACCCCTGATGTGGATTGCTCAGCTCAGAGAAAACTGGCATGAAGCTCTACTTTTTAAATTTTGACTGTGGACCTGACTGAAAGATTGCTCGTTTTCCAGTGCCTCTTGCTGACTGGTCTGTCCTCAACTCAGAAAAACTGCGTGAAACTCTGTCTTTAAAATCTTAAACACTGTCCTGATTAAAATGTAACTCGTTTTATGCACTCCTAACATGGATTGTCCAAAACCAAAGGCCTTGACAGAAAATCATGCATAGAATAGTGATATAACCTAGTCCATCATGGATAAAGCTCTTCCCACCATTGAGAACATCAACACAGTGTCATAAGGGGTCATGAGACTGGACCCAAATGCAGGGCGCAGGCACTGAAGTACTAGGGGTAGGATGGGAACAGCTGAACGATAGAACAAGATGAGGGGACCATGGTGTGCATGAGGGACGTCGCGTTCAAGGTGATCCTGGAGTTCAGAGGAGGATCCTGGAGTTCAGAGATGGTCTTGGGGTTCAGAGATGGTCATGAGGCTAGGCTAGAGGATGGGTCTTTGGGACTAGGAATGCTGGGAGGATAGCACCCTGGGCAGGGCCCAGATCTCCCAGGCAGGACACAGGGGCCTGGGCAGGTTGCGGGACACCTGGGCAGGTTGCAGGGCACAACCCATAGGAAGTGAGGAATCGGAAGGGGCACTGGGCAACGGCAGTCCAGCCTGGCTTACACAATGGAGGCAAGGAATAGGAAGGGGCAGAGTCCCCCACCGGGCAATGGCAGTCCGGCCTGGCTTGCCCAATGGAGGCAAGGAATAGGAAGGGGCAGAGTTCCCTGCTGGGCAACAGCAGTCCGGCCCGACTTACCTGACAGAGGCAAGGGAGAGGAAGGGACAGAGCCCTCTGCTGGGCAACGGCAGTCCAGCCCGACTTACCTGACAGAGGCAAGGGAGAGGAAGGGACAGAGCCCTCTGCTGGGCAACGGCAGTCCAGCCCGACTTACCTGACGGAGGCAAGGGAGAGGAAGGGACAGAACCCTCTGCTGGGCAACAGCAGTCTGGCCCGACTTACCTGACGGAGGCAAGGGAGAGGAAGGGACAGAACCCTCTGCTGGGCAACAGCAGTCTGGCCCGACTTACCTGACGGAGGCAAGGGAGAGGAAGGGACAGAACCCTCTGCTGGGCAACAGCAGTCTGGCCCGACTTACCTGACGGAGGCAAGGGAGAGGAAGGGACAGAACCCTCTGCTGGGCAACAGCAGTCTGGCCCGACTTACCTGACGGAGGCAAGGGAGAGGAAGGGACAGAACCCTCTGCTGGGCAACAGCAGTCCGGCCCGACTTACCTGACGGAGGCAAGGGAGAGGAAGGGACAGAACCCTCTGCTGGGCAACAGCAGTCTGGCCCGACTTACCTGATGGAGGCAAGGGAGAGGAAGGGACAGAACCCTCTGCTGGGCAACAGCAGTCTGGCCCGACTTACCTGATGGAGGCAAGGGAGAGGAAGGGACAGAACCCTCTGCTGGGCAACAGCAGTCTGGCCCGACTTACCTGATGGAAGCAAGGGAGAGGAAGGGACAGAACCCTCTGCTGGGCAACAGCAGTCTGGCCCAACTTACCTGATGGAGGCAAGGGAGAGGAAGGGACAGAACCCTCTGCTGGGCAACAGCAGTCTGGCCCAACTTACCTGATGGAGGCAAGGGAGAGGAAGGGACAGAACCCTCTGCTGGGCAACAGCAGTCTGGCCCGACTTACCTGACGGAGGCAAGGGAGCGGAAGGGAGCTCCATCCAGGGTGACCTCCAGACTCATTCACAGAACTTGTCTATAACAGTGGGTACTCCCAGCCAGGATGAACAGGACAACCCCCCAACTCCACTCAGTCCCAGAGCCCCCTATATACACCGCCAACCGATAGGCATCAGGTGCGCCTCCCTGAGCCCAAACAAGCCAAGATGATCCTCAGCTGTGACTATTTGAGCTCAAGGTGAACTGGTCAAAGGATCCGGAGTCTGCAGACCGGATCAAGTACCGGAATGCGGGCTCCGGACTGGACTGTAACACACGGAGCATCCATCATCAGTGACCCCCACCACTCAGGTCTTGCTTCCTTCCCTCTGCTGCCATCGGGACTCACGTCACCAGTTCAGAAAGAGTTATTAACCCCTCAAACATCTTGTTCCTGAACCAGTGGAAATAGCTTCACTCAACTTCACTTGCCCCATCACTGAACTGTTCCCAAAACCCATGGACTTGCTTTCAAGGACTCTTCATCTCATGTTCTCAATATTTATTGCTAATATATTATCATTATTTCTTTTGTTCTTTCTTTTCGTATTTGCACATTTTGTTGTCTTTTGCACACTGGTTGTCTGCCCTGTTGGTGGGGTCTATCATTGATTCTGTTATGGTTATTCCATTTAATGAATATGTCTGCAAGAAAATGAATCTCAGGGATGGACACGGTTCTCTGTTAGTAACATTTATTGTTTAATTTAAAAGTATGCATAAATCCATGCATCAACACTTTACAATATTTGGGCACTAATTTACAGACTATGACAGTACTGTATGATTCATTCATGTTCTGGGGAGAAGTTGTGAAGGTATCCTCATTTGCTTGTTGGCCTCAGCTCTTTGAGTTCTTTCCTAGGTCTCCTGCAGTTTCTGGTTGAATCCTCTTTATATTTTCATTCGATGCCCTATCTGTGATAGTAATTTATGGCAGGGAAATATGTCCAGTCAATGTTTTGCACAAATTCTATATTAAACCACATTCTCAGCCCAAATGTTGACAGTTTATTCATTTGCCCAGATTCTTCCAGACCTGCTGAGTTTCAAAACACTTCAAAACTGTAAAAATGCAGGAATTAACATTTTTTGTTGTGTTTTAGATAACAGTGGATATGGAAGCACTTGTGGAGAGAAAAAAAGCTATTTAACATTTTAGTTCAAATATGCTCCCATGAAACTTACTGTGTTATATCAGCATTTCTTGGGTTTATTTTAAACTTCAAGCATTTGCTGTATTTCTTTTGTGTATAATTAGTAATATATAATTTTTTGAGTTTTCTAGGATGTACTGTACTAGAAAATCAGAGCATTCTGCCATCATTAGAGTAGCTCATTCTTTGAGCAAAACCAAAAACAGCAAACAGAAACATTTTTGCATGAATTGCAAACTAATTCATGATATCTGACAGGCATTTCTAACTACATGTATTAACAAATATTTTTACTTCTGTCAGAGTATTGGGAGTTTAAACCTGTCTATCACTGCTGAAAATATTGATTGTTATGGGAGTGGCGCCATTTGTAGGAAAACCCTGTCTATCTTTGTTGGAAATACTTTATTGGTACTTGAAGATGATAGTGGGAACCTGGTAAGTTGCAATCAAACCTATCAGTTATTCAGACTACTTCATTCATTGCATTTTATGATTAGCAAAGATATTCCATTAGTCTGTAATTGCCATAATCTTAAACGCTATATTTGATTAAGGTAATCATAATATAAAATTATTGAAGCTTTTAAAATAGAACATGCTGGAAACACAGCAGGTTATGTAACATCTGTGGTTGAAAACCTTTCATGGAAAGTGGGAAAGAAAACAAGTTGTTTTAGGGTGGGAAAAGGATGGGCAGGACAGAGGGACAGAGGGACAGAGGCACTGACATTGTGAAGCAAAGGTTGCCATGGGAATAACAAGTGAAAAGGATAATCTGGTTAATGGGTTACTAAGGACAGTTAGAGTGAGTAGGGATAGTGGAACATTGAAAATTATGAAATGCAGAGTGGGAGTGGAGGAAGCTTAAGATCTCACTGGTAGACTGAGTGCAGGTGTTATGCAAAACAGTCACCAATCCAATAAGTAGGAAACAATATTGTCAACACCGAAGTGCAAGGACTAGATGGTGGGGAAAGGGAGAAGGATGTATATTCTGCAATGTACAGGAAGGTGCTGTAAGAAGGGGAATGGTGTTAGAGATGCAAGGGCAGAATGGGAGGGTCCAAAGAAACCAGTCACTTTGAAACAGCGAAAGAAGACAAAACGTTCCCTGTGATGAACTTCAAAATTGCATTTTATCAAATAAGTATATATAGTGCTAAATTTTTATTAATGTATCTAGTAACCTCCAATTGCCTAGTACCTCATTGGTTGTTTCTCTACTGGAGCTTAGTCTTATCTGTATTAAACTATCCAATCCTGTATTCATCTTCTCAGAGTCCTTCCAGCACCTTGGACACAAAACAGATAATACACATATGGAAGGCAGGTATTTTTATCATGATACATTTCCCCGCTGAAGATATTTCCATACTATGGGATCAAAAGACATCAACACACATCCAGGTTGGACCTATGTGGCAGGTATGCCCTATTATTTGCAATATTTTACTTTTAGCTTCCTATTGAGGAAATTATGTATTCTATATGACTTAGTTAATACCTTAGTAGCAATTATTTGTGTATTATTTATATTTGTTCACTGCAGAACAATTAATAAAATTGATACATATATATTATTGTATAAAATTATTTGTCTCCTCTTACTCAGGGTAACCTTTCTGGTTTGTGTGGCAATTTTGATATGAAAACAGTCAATGAAATGTTGACTCCGGATTTCATGGAAGCACCAAATCCACAAGAGTTTGGGAATAGCTGGACAACTATGGAGGTACATAAACACTAGATAAATTAAACAGCTGGCTTGATTGTGGTAAATGCATATCTTTGAATCCTGAGTAAGACTTAGGAGTAACCTGGCTGAGATTGATGTCTCCAATTATTGAATAATCAAATGACATTTATCTTACATGTATTGGTGAGCCAAAGACTATAAAGTAAAATACAGGGGTATTGCGACCAACTGAAAAATGTTAAAGGAAGATTGTCCAGAAGTTCATTATTTTTTGTAAAGCTTTAACTTACCTTCCTACTTTGAGTACAAAAATGACAATGTATAACATCTCACTCATTGTACAAATGAAACAGCAATAGGACAATCATACATATAAGAATCAGGTTTAATATCACTGGCATATGCCATGAAATTTGGTGTTTTGTGGCAGCAGTACATTGCAATAATTGCATCAATTATCAATAATTGCACTGTAAATTGTGTGTGCTGGCTTTAACAATTCATGGTGTGCTTTCAAATTAAGTCCACAAAAATAACTACTGTGTGGGAATAGATGATGTGAATAAACTCTCTTTAGGATCAAAATTATGATCCAAATTTGAGTTTATTTACAGATACATATTTATTTTGATCTAAATAGTTTAATAAAACTAAAAAGTTAAAAGAGTTTCTTGCACAATGTCTGAAAATGACTGTGATATTTTTGAAACAAACAATTTTGAGGAGCTTGATAGGGTGGATATGCGAAGACCTTTCCTCTAGCACTGCACATCCCCGTTTAAAGGCCCACTTAACGCCGAGATGACAGTTTTTGTCTCTGAGGGTTGTGGATCTTACTACTTCCAGCAGACGCAATATGGAGTCAAAATCACATCAGCTTAATAAGTGGTGAAGCAGATTTAAGGCATTGAACAATCCATTGGTATTGATTTATTATTATCACATGCATCAGGATACAGTGAAATGCTTGTCTTTGCACACTGTTCATACATATCAAATTATCACACAGCGTTGAGGTAGAACAAGATAAAATAATAATAGTGCAAAATAAAGTGTAAAAGCTACACAGAAAGGCAGTGCAAGGTCAAAACAAAGTAGATTGTGAAGTCAGGAGTCCTCTTTATTGTTGAGGAGATCTAATTGAGAGTCTGTCCTTGAGCTTGGAGGTATATGCTTTCAGGCTTTCGCATCTCCTCCCAGGTGAGACAGGGGAGAAGGGAGAGTGTCTGGAGCTGGTTGGATCTTCGATCATGCTGGCTGCTTTGTAACGGCAGTGAGAAATACAGACAGGAGTCCGTAGAGGGGGAGGCTGGTTTCTGTGATGTGCTGAGCAGTGCCCACAACTCTCTGCACTTTTTTTGGGGTCACATGCAGAACTGTTGTCATACCAAAACAATTAAGCATCCAGATAGAATGCTTCCTATGATACATTGAAAAAAACTAGGTATGGGGACTTAGCTCCTTCCAATTTATAGGTGTGCTCTTGCATGATACTACTGACTGTGTTGGGACAGTTACCATTCTTTCAATCCCTGCTCTGTTTTCTTTCCCTGACATACTCACATTTGTTGGTACAAACATTCTATTGTAAATAAACAGCATTCAGCTTCAGAAGCAATATGAATAAATCAATCTTTGTCAGTTTTGTATACTCAGTGGCCACTTTATTAGTTATGCTTGTATACCTGCTTATTAATGCAAATATATAAGCAGCAAATGATGTGGCAGCAAACATCATCAAGAGGCTCGTTTGTTGTTTCAACCATATGATCTAGGTGAGTTTGACAGTGGAAAGGTTGTGGTCCCAGACAGGGTGGTTTGAGTATCTCAGAAACTGCTGATTCTCTAGGATTTTCATGCACAGCAGTCTTTATAGTTTACAGAGAATGCTGTGAAAAAGCAAAAAAAAAAAATCCAGTGGTCGAAAATGCCTTATCAATGAGAGATGTCAGAGAAGAATGGCCTAACAGGTTCACGCTGACAAGAAGGTGACGCTCACTCAAGTAATCACATGTTACAACAGTGCTGTGCAGAAGAGCATCTTGAATGCACAGCACATTGAATCTTGAAGTGGATGGGTACAGCAGCAGAAGCCCATGAACATACACTCAGTGACCACTTTATTAGGTTCCGGATCTGATTGTATTTTGGTAAAAAGATCATTCATGTCTTATTTTTTTTATTTTTTATTCTTTTGACTTGTATACTTTTCTAATTCAAGTATAACTATGCATTGATCCTTGGCCCTCTGCTTTCTCTCACCCTTCAGACAAGTCATCTGTTTCCTTTCATTGCATTAATCACACAAATGATATTCTGACTTATTTCTCAGTAAGTTCCCTTGTCCTTGGTTGTTCAGATTGCCATACCTGAACTTAACAAATCTTCTGTAGTTGAACACAGGGCCATTTTTAAGACATTAAAAGTAACATTTTTATATGTGTCATGTACCATTCAGCTATGTCTTCTAATATATGGTAACAAACTTCAACAAGTTCAGGGTGAATCAAATTATAAGTGCATTTACTACTTGCAAGGGAAGGTCGACCTCCATAATTAAGTTGCTAGGTAGCTTCGATCTTACAGCTCAGAGCAAATCATTTTCATACTTTTACAAAGAGACCAGTAATTCATCAAGTTCACGTCTGAGGTTGTACCATCCCATAATGGCATTCCTCCCTTATCTGCATCTATGGCATCAGTCCATTAATCTTTTGAGGCTTCTTCCCCTCATGACAGCTGTGTCCTATTTCTCTCTGTTATCATAAACACACACACACACTTCTTTTAAGCCTCCAACCAAGCCTCATCCATTCTGCATAAGTACAGAAATCAATGTAATTTCAGACAATCATATAATGATACAGTCTCAGAACTTTAGTTCAGCAAAGTTCCCTTTTCCCAGTTTGCAGCAACAGGTACCGATTTTCAATATCCTCTCCTTCTTAGTCCTGCTATAGTACCCCAAATCATAGAAGAATAATAGCTGTTATTATGATACCATTGATTATACTATAATATAGGATAGTCGCCCACCATCCTCCCAACATCCAAAATGGCCTCCATTCACTTCTTGAAGTATTATAATTAGGAAACTGATCTCCCACTTTACCCCACCCTGTTACTTGTAAAAATGCGATACCCTTCTCTCAATTCCACCATCTCCGTCGCATCTGCTCTCAGAATGAGGCTTTTCATTCCAGGACAAAGGAGATGTTTTCCTTTCTAAAAGAAAGGGGTTTCCCTTCCTCCACTGTCAACTCTGCCCTCAAACATATCTCTCCCATTTCACGCACATCTGCTCTCACCCCATCCTCCTGCCACCCCACTAGGGATAGGTTTCCTCTTGTCCTCTCCTACCACCCCACCAGCCTCTGCGTCCAACATATAATTCTCCGTAACTTACGCATTCTACAATGGGATCCCAACACCAAGCATATCTTTCCTTCCCCCCCCCCCATCTTCCTGCTTTCCACTGAGATCGCTCCCTACACGATTCCCTTGTCCATTCGTACCCCCCATCCCTTCCCACTGATTTCCCTCCAGGCACTGAACCTTGTAAGCGGAGCAAGTGCTACACCTGCCCTTACACTTCCTCCCTCACCAGCATACAGGGCCCCAGACAGACACTTCGCCTGTGAGTCGGCTGGTGTGGTATACTGCGTCCAGTGCTCCCAGTGCGGCTTTCTATATGTTGGTGAGACCCAACGCAGACTGGGAGACTGTTTCACTGAACACCTATGCCCTGTCCACCAGAGGAAGCAGGATCTCCCAGAGGCCCCACATTTTAATTCCACGTCCCATTCCCATTCTGATATGTCTATCCATGGCTTCCTCTACTGTCAAGATGAAGCCACACTCAGGTTGGAGGAACAACACCTTATATACCGGCCAGGTAGCCTCCAACCTGATGGCATGAACATTGACTTCTCTAACTTCCGTTAATGCTGCTCCTCCCCTTCTTACCCCAACCCTAATATTAAATTTGTTTATTTATTTTTCTTTCACTCTTTCCCTCTCACAATAACTCTTTGCCTGTTCTCCATCTTCCTCTGGTGCTCCCCTCCTTTTTTCCTTCCAAGTCCTCCCGTCCCATGATCATCCCCCTCTCCAGCCTTGTTTTCCTTTTGTCAATCAACTTTCCAGCTCTTAGCTTCATCCCTCCCCCTCCAGTCTTCTCCTATCATTTTGCATTTCCCCTCCTACTTTCAAATCTCTTACTGTCTTTCCTTTCAGTTAGTCCTGACGAAGGGTCTCAGTCCGAAACGTCGACAGCGCTTCTCCTTATAGACGCTGCCTGGCCTGCTGCGTTTTGTGTGTGTTGCTTGAATTTCCAGCATCTGCAAATTTTCTCGTGTTCCCACTTTATTAACCTTTTTTGGTGGCCTCTCAGATAAGATCTGCCATGTGAGTTACGTTTTCTGATTCATCTTGTATGTAAGTACAACATTCTTATCCAATCAGGACACATGTCTCAGATAAAACAAAGTCCATAATCCATTTGGTTTTTCGATGGGACCATCACCAATTTTGCTGTGAAGTTAGATATTATTTTCATTTGCTAATGTTTCCAGTGCTGATGCCATGTTAATCAGTTCCTGGACTACTCTACCGCTTGCATAAACAAGCGTTACCTTTCCCAGGGACAACGCCAAGTCCTTTTACTCTGGGGTTAGGATTGTCATGCGGAGGTACATACAGGGAGCATGTACCATGCTCTAAAAAACTTGTTTCCAAATTTATATACCCATCTTCCCCTAGTAATAGTCTGGCTGTACCCATAAGAGGAGAAAGGAGCTCTATGTTTCTGAGTCCCATCATTTTACCAGAAACCAAACATATCCAGCACCATGGGCTTGGACCAATTAAAGTAACAATTCAACTCTGTTTCATTAAAGGGCACGGGTAAAAAGGAGATACCCATTCCGACATGTGCCAGGACAGTCACAAACAAACAGTAGCTTGAGACATTGTTCCTGTTTTCATATTCGTAAGCCATTCATAAGAAAGTGTTCGTGGCAGATAAATCAGTCAGAGAAAGGACAAGAGCTAATCCAACCACTGTTACTAGGATTCTCAGTGCTTTTATTTTTTGAATGTTGTTACACTGAGGCATTTCCATGACGGCTTTTCTCTTACCTTGTTGGCTCTATTGATGACCAGAAATACCTGAAATGGTTACTCGAATTAAGATTCCAAACATTTCTTCTTTTTTCAAATGTCTGCACCACCATGTTGTTTCCAGGCTCGATGTTGTGGCAGTTAGTGTCTGCTGCTGGTTGCTGGGATTCCTTTACCTGTTGATGACATTTGGTAATGGCTTTTTTAGGGCAATACAATACTTCAGAACACTCTCAACCAAGTTATGTACATCCATCTACTTAACTCCCAGTGGCGCATCTGATGGCGTATGCAAAGGCTGTCCCATTATGACTTATGTTTGGACAGGCCTATGGTTCTATCAGCAGTGGCTCAAATATTTATCAGTGTGTTATTATGTGTGTACATAATAAAGAACTTCCGTTCCCAGTGGGCAGTTCACCTGGAAATGATGTCAACAGAGACACAAGAGAGTGTAGCTACTGGAATAATTTGCTGGAGGAATTCAAAGTCAGGCAGCATTGGTGGGAGAAAATAAGACAAGTTTTCAATCCTGATGCAGGATTTTGACCCCAAATATCAACAGTTCCTTTCCTTCCACAGAGGCTGCTTGACACATTAAGTTTTTCAGTAGATTGTTACTTTTAAGTAAAGATCTCTTGGTATCCATGAAGATCTGAAGATTTTCAGATGAATATCCTTTTAAAAGTGCACTTAGTTAGCCAGAAAATTGTAGTTCTGAGGAAAGATTAGCTAAACTGGGATTGTTTGCCTTAGAGTAGAGGTGGCTTAAGGAAACATACCTGAGGTGTATGAAATAATGTGAGGTTTAGATGCAGGCAATGGGAAGGTTCTGTTTCTCTTAGCAGAGCAGTCAGATACCTCTGGATTAATGGTTTTTGTTAGAAGATTTAGAAGAGACATGAGGGTTCTTCGTCACCAACAGAAGGGAATCTGCCTTCAAAAGGCAGCAGAAGCAGAAGCACAATTCTCATTTAAAGCTATTCGGATATGTACTTGACAAACCATAACCTGTACAACTATGGATTTTGGAAGATGCAACACAGACCTGTTGAGCTGAATATCTCTATTCTAAGTCATACTTAATAATACCATGATTCGAGGAGGCCAGTTTTGCTGGTATTGGCCACCTTCCAAATGGCTCCATTTATTTTCACTTGATATTAATGTCTCACCTGTGTCATGTGCAATTTGGAGCTAGGATAGGGGAATAGGCAGACGGGGGAAATGGCTGGTGAAATACTGTAGGTTGGGGGATAACTGTGTATCCTTTCGAGATCCTTGTATATTATGACAAGAGAATTGTGAGCTGAAATGTGGGGTTAGATGACAGGTACAATTTTGAGGCTCCTTCTGTCTGATTTAAACTGAACATGGAGAGTTGGAAATTGTTTCAGAACATTTTTAACATTAAAGTACTTTCATGCTCTGAAACTTGACAACCAGTTTTGCTCAGTACAGTATATTGCAGCATATTTTCTATGACACTATATTTGAACTATTTATTTGAATGTATACCTTATTAATCCTCATATCAGTGACTTAATCCTTCTTAGTGTGCAAGTAGCCCTGACATCCGTAATCCATGTAACATGAACCCACTCCGTGAGCCATTTGCGAAAAAGGAATGTGGAATTTTGTTGTGTGAGGTGTTCCAGCCCTGCCATCCAGTGGTGAGTTTTTAACTATTCCAGATCTTGAATAACGATTGCTAGAATAGAGCAGTTACAGTCCTTGATCCATTGATGCTTTTCTCCTGTGTCTGTTGTTTCTCCTTGGTTTACTCACTCCAAGAAAACAGGAGGAAGTAGCATGAGTTTCTCATTCTTACTGGAAGGAATGGACTATGATATTTCATTCCTTATGTCAAGCAATTTGATGATTTCCCTAGATATATCTCCTAACTGATCAATTTCACCTGACAACATTTACTTGATGTTGATGTTAGGAAACATCGAAAAGTGGATATGGTTATGAACCTGAGCCTTTACCAGCGTTTTGTTCAGTACTGCAGGACTGTTACAAATATGTCCCGTGTTATTGCTGTGTCTTGGGAAATGAGAAATGCCAATTCTGAGCTTTGGCATAGGAATCAAATTCCCATGTTTTTTTTGTGCAGTGTGCTAGCAAATGATTTATGGGTTATGCAAAAAAAAGTACAAAGTTGGAATTCAAGAAGGTGACTCAAAGTGACAAATTGAATTAAACAGCATATGAGATTGATCTGTGAGCAGCAAAATGTAATAAAGGTTAATCTACCCATCTAACTAGTAGAATAAAACCCAAGGGAAGTTGTGATTATACTGTTTTTGGTCAGACCTGGAAAACAGTTCAGATGTGATTACCAAAAGCAATGAAGAAGATATTTGGTGTATAACTGAATTTCCTGTCAGGTTTGACAGACTTGGAGCTAACAATTCTATCACAGTGTGCCAGGGTTTTGTGCTTCATACAGATGATTTTGATATTAACGTGAAAGTTGGTAGTTCTGTACAGCAATTGCAATTCTAGTCGGAACATCTGTGTCTCCAATACACCGCACACGCAGTATGCGAATGACATTGATTCATGGGCATTGCCCTGCTAGACAACATTCCTGCCACCTCTGCTACAGTCGTAATGCACCTGGCTGATTAATAAACAACATGGGAAACTTCCAGGGAACCAGAATTGAACAGCATTCTCACTCACAACGGACGTACTATTTAAAGGGTGATCAGTTCCTGTAGTGCTGCTGAGTCAGTCATAGTTCATTCTGGTGTTGTTCAACATGGTAAAACAATATCTGATGAGGACATGAACATGGTAAATCAATATCTGATGAGGACAGAAGCTGTTTCTCCATTATTAAACCTCTTTGAAGGTGCTTCATTGAAGGTATCGCAGCATTTGCTATTGTGGGAACCATTGGACAGTGGCTGAAGGCAAGGCAGAAATGCAAGATAACCTCGAGAGGAAAGGGGAAGGAAGGCTCATTCCTGAAGTCAGTCTAGATGTCCATGAGGAACTGTTGACTTGCTCCAATTCCAGTTGGACCAATGTAATCATAGGCTGAGGAATTTTATATCTGTGCTGACAGAAATACGAAATAAAAACAGGAAAAGGCCATTCAAATCTTTGAGTCTGTTCTGCTATTAGTAAAGAATATGGCCAAGAAAATTTATAGACTTGAATTTCACTTTTTGTTCTTCCCCACTGGACTTGCCTAAGATTCAAAAGTCTGAGATTTGAATACACTAAATTGGGTCATAGAGTCAGACCTCCCAAAGCTGGCTATTCAGCCTATCACAACCATTCTGACAATCAACCATCCATCCTTTATAATCTCATTTCATTTGTAGCTTTCTAAGCCTTAGTGATTCAAGTGCACGCCTGGAAAAACTTGCCACCATTATCCAGTCAGACAGTTTATTCCAGATTCCATCCACCTTTCTGATGGAAAAATTCACTTCCATTTGCCTCTAAATCCCACATTCCCAACACTAAGCTATGCCCCTTTGTTTTACCACACCTATGCTATGGGGAAGAGTTTTCCGGTGACTCCCCTGTAGTAGGCCCATCATAATTTTGTGCACCTGTGTCATACCCTTCCTCAGCATTCTCCATTTTAAGTAAAGTTCCACCAACTCCAACACTTTTGGTGTGTTGCAAAAACAAACCAACTGCTGGATGAACTCAGCAGATCAGGCAGTATCTGTGGAGGTGAAGGGATGGTCAAGATCCTGTAACAGGATAGAGAGGTTAGAAGGAAGATAACCAGTATAAGGGAGGAGTGCGTCCTGTTGTAGGGTCTTGAGACCAAACATTGTCCATCCCTCTGCTTCTCTAAATGCTGAGTTCTTCCAGCAGCTTGCATTTTGTTTACTTATCAAATGCTTACCTAATTGTATTAGTACCAAAGGAATGAGGTCGGGGAGCTGAAGTGACTGTTGGACAAATAAGCCTATTTTTTTACCTTGATCTTTTATTTCCGACATGCAACTACTTTGTAATTTTTGGAGAATAGTTTTCTGAATATACGGACACTCTGGTCAAAAGTGTGCAGATCTGAAGTAACTTATTAAATTAATGCTGTTTTACTAACTGGAATTCCTGATGTTTAGTGATGTATTTTGTCAACAAAAAATGATTATTTTGCTTTATTGTATTTCTCATTATCCAGGTTGATGTCACCTGGTATTATTCCAACTGTTTGACTGATACGTGTGCCTGTAACAGAGGAGGAGACTGTGAATGTTTTTGTACCAGTGTCCAAGCATATGCTCACATATGCTGCCAACATGGAGTTGCAATTGATTGGAGAACACCCTCAATCTGCCGTAAGTATGGAGACTACATAAGTACATTTCTGCTTGCCTGCCCTTAGCAGTGGTCTTGTTATCTCTTTAGCATGAAGGTCCTGAAATAGATTCTTATAGTCTGTGAATCCCATTGCCCTTCTTGCTTCTGCAGTCTGCTTTTGTGACTGTAGGGTTCTCTGGAGGAGCACTGATAAGTTGAACTTGCTTTCTATAATCCACACAGAACTCAAGAAAATCAAACATCTGATGTTACCAGTTATGTAAGGTTCTTTTTCTTGCACACAGTCATTGTGGAAATGACTCCCTTCTTATAAAAGTCAATTATAACCCATCTCCTGGTTCAAATCATATTGAATAAACACTCTTTGATACAGTTGAATTATTTAATGTACATTTTTGAGGTTATGTTAAAATCCTCTATAAGAGATCTATTTCAGGCAAAACATAATTATTAGCTGCAATATCCATTTGTAAGACTAAACATGTATCTTAGTATTCCCAGTGAAGATAGGAAATTAACTGTCAAAAGCACTTTTTATTGTTCTATGCTAAATCTCCATTTGTTTACCCATGTAAAATCACTTCAACACGAGTTTTTATTCTTGATAAAATTCTGAGTGAAGAACACACACTTTTATTGCTAGATTATGACATGGCAACCTTGGTAGAAACCTGCGAGCAGTGTGAGAAAATGCTAATAAAAAACATTCATTAGGAATTTAAAGATAAATATATTCACTTCTTCAAATCTTAATTACTTCAAGAGGCAAAAAGCATAATTCTAATGAATTTTCTCTTTCATTTCAGCTTATGACTGTGAATATTATAACAAAGGTAAGATTTGTGATGTGATCGGTGAAGCAGAACATTTGTATGCAAGGTATTTGATGTAACAGGAATAAGGTTTTTTGTGATGACAAGAGAGAGAGTAATTCGGATGGACAAATAGTTGTTAATGTATGAATGCACTGTAAGATAACCAGCTTCTGTTGGTAAAACAAATAAGTGCATACTTTCTCTGGAATTCTGGAAGAAATTGAACAGGATTTTCTGATTCCTTCAGCAGTAAATTTAGAGAAATTCTTTAACAGAGTTATATGCAGAGCAAAATAATTGTTCAGTACTCATTGGGGGGAAAATACTATTTCTTAAAATATTAACTGGATCTTAGTTGCTTATTAAATGAGTGCAGTGGGTCTTTTTATCTCTGCTAAAAGCCAAGCATTTACTTACATGAATTTTGAACAAGAAGAAAAGTGAAAATTTTGCTTTTAAGGAAGTGTTGAGGCATCTCATTCTGGAATCCCGAGACAGTGAAACTACAGGATTATCAACAAGACTGTACCCCTAGAGGGGGCTAAATGTTTGCAATATTTGAAAAGTTATAGAGTATAATATCTCGTCATGGTTTCCCTTTTTAAAGGAAAATACTCTTAAGGTAAACTGGTGTCTGAAAATAAGTTTTCAAAAATTGATTCAACAAGATAACAATTACAAACTGTGATTCTTAGCAGTATTAAAAAATGAATGCAGTACCTTATTCTACATCCAGTTCAAATATGCACTTTACAACACAATGCTCGATCCAATAGCAAAGCTGAAACAATCCAAGGCATTGATTTGATTTAAAAAGTAGACCATGATGCTTCTATGTAGTTCGTAGGCAGCCAACATAAGGAACTTTATTAACAATCTACAATAAGTGATTAACAAAAGATGCACAAAATAAGAATGGCTTTATTTACTGACGTATGGAAAAGGGACTGGAATGAATTGTTTATCACAGTGAGTGCATTCTGCATCGTGGGAAAGAAGGGTTTAAGAAGGCACAATCACAGTTGATTTTTAAAAGCTAACAATTTCTTATAAATTAAACTCCCAGAAATATATGCCCACATCAGGATTGAAAGCCTGGGATAGGGACATATCTGAACTGGGACAAGAATTAGACTGGGATGCGATTTGGGATAATGCCGCCAGTGCTTCGAAAACCCCCAAATTATCGGTATATACACTTGACATTTTGCCTTAGAGCATATCTAACACCAAGAATTAGACATAAAAGGGGACTGGTTCCTGACTCATATTCTCATTTTGCCCCAATGGAGCCTTTGGCTCTTTTATACCTGTTGTATGGGAATGTCTTGGGGTTTTGTGGTTTGTGGGGTAAGGTTATCAGTACTCTTACAGAACTAACAGAGGTACAATTACTAATGGACCCCGCTGTACATCATTTAAATGATGACTCCCACCTTTCCCTTACGGAAAAAAATATGCAAAATCTGCCAGGCAGGCCTGACAGCAGCTAAGATTGTAGCCCAGCGTTGGAAACCTCCTCGTGATACTTCATATACTCACTGGCTTCGGAGCTTTTTGGACATTTCTTACCTGGAATTATCATCAGCAAGAGTAAATGGTGCACGACCAAACACAATCTTAATGTGGACAAATTTGATATCTAACTTAAAAGATCTTCTGTTAAAATAAGAATGCTCTGTCTGTGTATGCACTACTATTCAGTTTGTTGGTGGAGGGGAGAGGGGTGGGGGGGTGAGAGAGGGGTGGAGGGGGGTTGGGGATGAGAGTTGAGGGTGGCTGGGTTAAACTGTCAAAATGTAATCAGCAACTGGTTATGTTGAATGTAATTTGTGTTGCAATAAAAATTAGTGATGAAAAATATTAACAATTTCTTGAATTACTAAGTTGAGCTAACAGTGCCATTTGATTTTGGGGGGAAAGGGTAAACAGGTGCAGTTGATGTTCATTCTATATACATGACTTTTCTAAATTAAATTAAGTGATTCTGTTTTCTGCTTACAGTGCTGGGAAAAGGTCCTTATTTATTGGTCAGTTACTTGGATGCAAGTACAGTGGTGGCAGCTAATTTATCAAGTGGAGCTGTTTTTCTAGCTACAAGAGAAATAGCCATTCCAGGAGTAGTGACACTTTTTATGCTGACCCCAAGCCTTTACGCACCTAAGCCACATGGTAAGCAAGTCTAAGTTTGACAAACTTGGCAGTAACTCGGTTTCTATCACTGTGTATTTGCCAAAATGCAACATTATAACTAGCAACAGTTTGCACCATAGAAATGTTTGACCATATGTTCAAAATACATAAGCATTATGAGGTGAATGTAAACAAGCAATTAAAATATTCTTTATTTCTTTTGCCATTTTACATGGCTACTGAAAAATTCCCTGTTCAAAAATAGTAAAGATCAGGAGGGAAGAAAGAAGTCTATGATAAATCTTTAAACTAGAGGTCACATTGATTATATCAACATTTTCCTGTTGTTATAAACATCGGTTTATAAACAGTACATTCATATTTTATTGAAAAGAATGGATGTAGCTACACACATGGATACAAATGCATGGCATTAGCATTAGTGTAGATGGAAAATGTGCAAAAGTGTAATCTTAGACTGTGTGTCTTCCTGTGTATGTGAAGATTTAATATAAATCTAAGAGGATATATAAAACTTCAGAATAGTTGGAAATGTGTTTTCAAATAGTTTGAAATAGTTTGTAACCTATGCATTTTGTGGTTGTTTTCAATGTCAAAATTTTATTCATTTTTCTCTTTTCTTACTGCTCCTGACCTGAAGATATAAATTTATGATTATTGATTTTTCCGCTGGGGCTAGTTTCCTCAGGTAGATCACCCAGGTGTCTAAACACAAAAAGTACTGCAAATTTTGGAAATCATGCTTTGAAATAGAGAATACTGAAACTACTTAGCAGACTAGACAACATTTGTGGAGAGAAACAGAGTTAATGTTTCAGGTCAGTGATGTTTCTGTAGACATTTCTGATGACAAGTCATGGACCATGGGAATGGCAAGCAGAATTAAAATGGGTGGCCACTGGGAAATCCATTTTTTTGTGGCTGATGGAGTGAAAGTGCTTAATGAAGTGGTTCCCCCAACCACCGCATCTTCCACTGCCATAACAGGGATAGAGTTACCTTTGTCCTTCAATATCACCCATTGAGCCTTGGCATTCAGCACATCATTCTCTGTAACTTCTACCTTCTTTAGCAGGATCCTACCACTATAACATCGTTCCCTCCCAATCCCCATCCATTCTCCACTTTCCACAGGGATTGCTCTCTTAAAGACTCCCTTGCCCACTTGTCCCTCCTCCCTGATCTCCCTCCCGGTACATATCCCTACAAGTTCTATACCTGTCTCTTTGCCTCTCTCCTACCACTCAGGGCACTAAACAGTCCTTTCACCCGCAAGTCTACTGTGGTCATCTACTGTATCCGTTGCTCCCAGTGTGGCTTCCTCCACATTGATGAGATCCAGTGCAGATTGGGGGACCACTTTGTAGTGCATCTTCACTCCATCTGCGGAAGCAGGCAGGATTTCTTGACGGCCACCAATTTTTAATTCTTCTCCCAGTTCCCATTCCAACATGTCCGTCCATGGCCTCCTCGACTGCCACGATGAGACCGTTTGCATGTTGAAAGAACAACACCTCATATTCCATCTGGGTAGCCACTAACCTGATGATATGAACCTCGACTTCTCTCATTTCTGGTAACTTCTCTTCCTCCTTTTTTTCTTTTTCCGTTCATCATGTAGGCTCCCCTCCTATCTTTTGCCTTCTCCTCACCAGCTCACTACCTCCCTCTGGTGCCCATCCTCTTTCCCTTTCCCCCACAGTCCACTCTCCTCTCCAATCAGATTCCTCCTTCTTCAGCCCTTGACCTTTTCCACCTATCAACTCCCAGCTTCTCACTTTAGCCCCCATCCCCAGCCATTCACCTTGCCCCTCATCTAGCTTAAGCTATCATGTGTCAGCGTGTATTCCTTCCCCTCCTCCCACCTTTTTATTCTGGCTTCTTCTCCCATCCTTTCTAGTCCTAATGAAGGACCATAGCCCTAAAAGTTTACTGATTCTTTTTTTCCCTCTATAGATGCTGTCTGACTTGCTGAGTTCCTCCAGCATTTTGTTTGCTTTGCTTCTTGAAAGTAATTTTCTCTAGCAATAAAGTGATACCACTTCTTCTGTTTTCACAACAGATACATCGTTAGTTTCCTTGGAAGTGGCTGACAAACCAAATTACTTTCTTCGGACTGGATCAGATGGAGCCCTACGTGTCAGTAAATGGGAATATAACACATCTTTTCTAAAAGAAGCAACGTTTAAATTCCACAAGGATGCATGGGTTTTGGGATATAACGCCTTTGAATCATACGTAAGGCCTGGATATTTTGTTCATCTGGCAAGTACTATTCTGCATCTGCTGAAATATAACCACTCCGAGGGCTTCAGGCATGCTACACTCCTCCAGCTTGTAGGTGAGCAAATAATAATCTTAGATTTTAAAAAAACAAAGAAACTAATTGTTAATAAGCATACCTTAAAATTGGAACTTATTGTCACAATTCATGAAATAACTTCTGGAAACTTTGGACAAAGCCTCGTTTTCTTACATTTTCTCATTCAGAAGCATTAAGATCTAATCTGAAACTAACAGAAAATGTTCTGTTAGTTCTGTTTCTAGTCAGCTTAGTTTCAAACAATGGATAAATTTAATCTGTAAAGAAATGGCATTCACAAAGAAAAAAGAACACTATGTCCACTTGACCAGAGCTTTGAACATGTTACATACGTCTTCTGCATCCTTATTTAAAAATATCCTAGATTTTCCTCATCTATATCATGGGCACCAGCCTAGTGGTTAAGTTGCTTGACTGATAGGCTTCTAGACTATTCTGGAAACATGAATTTGAATATGACCATTACAGTTGAGGAATTTAGATTCAAGTTAGTAAGTATTGGATTAAAACGCTATTATTGGGAATGGTTATTGTGAAATAATTGGATTTTTGAAAAAAAAATAGTCCTGTAATGTCCTCTAATAGAACATAAGAAACAAAAGCAGCAGTCAGCTATTTGGCTCCTTGATCCTGTTCTGTGGTAAAATTTAGATGATCTATTATCTCATTTCCACAGCCTTGCAGTAACTTCCTTTCCCTTAATTCACCCAGTACACAAAGATACTGTGGATATCTCTCTGTAGTCAGTGGCTGAGTCTCTAGGATCTGCGTCAAGAAGTTTCTTCTCAACTCCATAGTGAATGTATAACCCCATACTTGTAATCCCTGTTTCATTCGATAGAGCACAGCAAGACTATATAGCATCCCTGCATCAACCCTTCCATCCCTTTTAGAATGTTGGATATTTCATTGAGATCACCTTTCATTCTTCTAAACTGCTGAATCTTTCCTCGTTCGTTAAACTTTCTGCCTTCCCATCAATCAGTCTGGTAAGCCAGTGTGTTTCCTCAGTTGAAAGTATATCCTTCAAGTACGGAGCCTGTATTCCAGGTGCAATCTCACCCGGGCCTTATTATGTAAAGAAAGCTTCTTCATTTTTGTATTTAAATCCTCATGCAATGAATACCAACATATTATTTGCCCTTATAATTGCTTTCTGTGATTTGATTTGAAGATCTCTGTGAACATCAACATCTTTCAATGTCATGACTTTAAAGAAACAATATACTTTCTATATTTTTTCTGCCAAAATGAATTATTTCACATTTTTCCACATTAAATTCCACCTGCCACATGCTTATCACTTACCATCCTATTTCTCCTGAAAGATCTGTGCATCCTCTTCACAACTGACACTGACACTCTCATCGCCCTCCCCACGCCGCCAGTTTGTCCTACAATCTGGATACAATCCAATCTTAAATGCAATTAGATATAATATACTTGTTCCACTCATCCAAATTATTGATACAGACTGTGAAGCGCAAAGGCTTCATTACTGATCCCTGTACTAGTGACCATCTCTCTACTTGAAATAAATGCATATTTCTCCTATTTGTTGCTTGTTAATTAATCAAACCTCAGTCTAGGCCAGCATATTATCTCCAATCCTTCATTCTCTAGTGTTACTCATTTTTTTTGCGGCATCTTTTGAAATGTCTTGAGAAAGTTTAAATGGATTGCATCAACTAAGCGCCTCTCTCCCTCCTCCCTACCCCTCGCCATCTATTCTGCTAGTTGCAAACTCAAAACTTTTGATAGATTGGTCAAATATGATTTTTCTCTTGGAA
The DNA here is from genome assembly GCF_030144855.1 of Hypanus sabinus. NCBI lineage: Eukaryota > Metazoa > Chordata > Chondrichthyes > Myliobatiformes > Dasyatidae > Hypanus > Hypanus sabinus. The sequence goes on along the minus strand of NC_082712.1, from coordinate 136,212,501 downwards.
ATTCTCATTGACAGTGCCTGGCTCCCTCCTTATTTTCTAAGAGGATGCCTGCAGTGGCCCAGGATTTTGTTTTCATTACATTTAATAAATTATATTTGCATATAATGGTCATTTACTTAATCTAGGCAGCGCTACTAAAATGAAATGACAGCAAATTATTTGTTCATTAATGATATTTGTTAAGGAGCAAAACTCTCTTTTGTTCAAAAGTGCAATGGAGAATTTAATATTTACCTGAGCTTTCAAAGTTTCAGGTCCAGCCTTTTGCACTAACACTGTATTTTCAAATGCAGGATTTTTTTTTTCAGGATTATGCTATTTCGTTGGATTAATTTATATGTATAGAGTTTGGAATCTGGTGCAAGTCTACAAACTGATTACCCCTTCTTGAACTGAGAATTTCACCATAACTAATGCACAAGCAGAAAGCATTTATCATCAAGGATTATACTTGTAGTAGTTTCAGAAAAGCACTCACAGGGCATATTTTGGACTATGCTGAGTTTTACAATTCATGATAATGCCAAGCTGACACAGCTGTAGATTCCATGCTTGAATTTATTATTGAAAATCTGTCTCTTTTAGGGCATATTGCCCAATCATGTCTTAAGTCACAAATTTAGTGAGAATTTCATAGGTGTTCTGATATACTCGGAAGCCAGTTAGCCTTCTAATAACAGACTGTTCTTCCCTTAAAATGAGAGAAGTGCATGTTCCAAAACTCAGTAAAAATACACTGCAAGTGCTATTCATTGCATTATCTTTTTAAAGTCCAAGGATCTTGCACTCAAACCTGTTTGTGCTAAAAATCTAATGTATGCCAATGGAAAACTGAAACAATTTACCTCAACTTATGGGTTCAGATCAAATGATCAAGAAGCATTTCATTAATCACTGCATCCAAGGAATCAAGTTTCAGCATTTTCATAAGCAAAGCTCTGTTGCATTTGGTTCCTTCCCCAGCACACTTTCTTAGGGACAGTCTGGGCCCAACCTGCTGAGGCAGGGTAATTGCACATTCTAAAAATATAGTACCATTTGTTTAGGTTAATGGAAAAGTTATACCAGTTACAGAGTGCAGAGGCAAAGGAGGATTAAATTTCATGCTGACTATAGTACATGCCTGGCATATTAGATCAGAGATCAAATCCAACTGGCGAATCAAGATTCAGATAGGTCCAAAGTAAAAAGAACAGAGTAACAGGCAAGTTTTCAATGGACTAAAATCTCTTCACTTACTATTTTACAAGGATTAAAAAAAACAGAATAGATGTTTTTTTTTCTGATTCATTTTTAGTTCAATGACTCTTCTTCCTCTTGTTGTTAGGATTGATTTTTACAATCCTCTACAACTCTTATCACCTGTTTTTATCATGGAAAGTTTAATCTGGTGCAGGGTCAAGATGTGGCTTTTGAGGGGCTATAGACGGGTGAAGAAGACCTTTGCGCAGATGACTGGCATTGTAAGTTGATTTTACCTTGAAGGCCCTCTTCTGGTTACAGATACTTCAAGCCCATCAAAACCAGGTGGGACATGCTCTTTCTGTACCATAATAATGATACGGGGAAAGCAAGCAAGTAAAAGTCCATGTTAGTTTGTCCTCAGCAACACCATTCATTACAATACTGTGGAGTGGGAGTTATTATTAAGTGATTTTGTGTATTTTCCAACTTGTGGGAAAATATCAACTTAAAGGTGCCTGTAAAAACAGAAAGCAGTTTTAACCCAGGGATAGACTACAAATATAAGGTACCAAATCAGTAGCCAGGACAATAATTTTGAAAAAGTGCTCTCAGAATGAAGAGGTAAATTGGGTTTCTGCAATATTTATAGCTGGTTTAACATGTTGGAATTTTGTCCAACCTGCAAATTTGATTACACCAGCATGAAATAATGAGCGTAACAAGTTTTTATAGTTGGTGGTTATAGGGTGAATCGGCACCTGCAGTTTCATCCATGTCTAGAGTTCTTCTCGAAATGACAGAGGAGATTGGTAGCTTGGGTTGGCTACTTGTTTGCAGGGTTGTTCACTGAGCCTGGATGGGAGGTCACAAACATCCCATCACCAGTCAAGGTGACATCATCAGTGAGCAATTGAGTGTTGTTTCTCCCAAGTGCTTGTGTTAATATTGGCCCGACGTTGTTCTGATTGTTTGGTTGTTGTGCTGGCCATTAGACTCTGCTGGGTGCCAACCAACTGGATAGTTGAGTGATTTCTGCTGGCCTGTATCTTTGGTTATCGATCATTATGATTGTTGGTTCCTTGGGTGTCTGCAGCTTACCCCTTGACCCCAATCCCGCAGATGCATAGGTTGCATTTTAACCGGAGATAACTCAGCTACCATGCTCAACAATTTCTCCTTCAGCTCCTCCCACTTTCTGCAAACTAAAGGGGTAGACGTGGACACCTATGTGGGCCCCAGCTATGCCTGCCTTTTTATTGGCTATGTAGAACAGTTCATGTTCCAAGCCTTCCCTGGTAATATTCCCCAATTCGTCTGTACTGCACTGAAAACTACACTGGAACTGTTTCATGCACTTATGCTAAGCTCATCAATTTCATCAACTTTGTCTCCCACTTCCACCCTGTCTTATATTCTCTTGGTCCTTTCTGACACCTCTCTCCCCTTTCCCGATTTCTCTACCTCCATCTCTGGAGGCAAACTGGAGACAAAGGTTTATCTTTCATAAACCTACTGATTCTCACATCTATCTTGATTATACCTCTTCCCACCCTGTATCCTATAAAAATGCTGTTCCCTTTTCTCGGTTCCTTCATCTCCGCTGCATCTGCTCCCAGAATGAGGCTTTCCTTTCCATTATGTCAGACATGTACTCCCTTTTCAAAGAACAGTACTTCCCTCCCTCCACCATCAACATGGCCCCACCCACACCTCTTCCATATTCTGGACATCCTGCTCTCTCCATCTTCCCGCTCCCTTAACAGGGATTGAGTTTCTCTGGTCCTCATATACCATCCCATGAGCCTCTGCATTGAATACATCATTCTCCTCAACCTCTGCCATCTTCAACGGAATCCTACTACCAAACACATTTTTATCTCCCCCCCCCCCCCCCCCCGCACTTTCTGCTTTCCACAGGAGTCGCACCCTCCGTGAATCCCTTATTCATTAGTTTCCCCCCCCCCACCCCACTTGTAACATGGGAGAGCAGCTTTGAGGATCCAATGTGTGAAACAGGAGACACAGACTTAAAAATGGGTATGTGAGGTATTTATTTAAGAAATGAACAGTGAAGCATTAAATTGGGTATCTAGCTAAACAATTATTTATCTACGCTACCCAAATCCACTACACCGTATGTTCAGCTACTCTGCTAAACATCCCCAGTTTATAAAACCCAAGAAGTAAGCATATTATAACAGATACTTAACTAAACAAACCATGGGGGGGCCTAGCTATGTCTGCAGTGTTCTCAGAGGTCCTTCAGGACTGATCGTGAATGGAGCCTGAAGTCGGGCCCCATGGGTGGTACGAATGAAAGAGGGCGAACCCTCTGCATGTGTTATCTTTTATACCCCTAGGATGCCCAGAACTGGAGATGGGCTCCATTGCACCCATAGGCCAACCAATAGAAAACAGCATAGCAAACTTTAAACAAGCCAATCAGCATGGCGCAAGCGGCTTTCGAGCAGAATTAACTACTCGAACTACTCCAGAGGACACCACTAAACTCCATCTCGGACTTATCCCTGCAAGCAACAGAAATGCTACACCTGCCCATTTACATTCTCCCCTCCCAACATTCAGGGCTCCAAACAGTCATTTCAGGTGAGGTAACACTTCACCAGTGAGTCTACTGGCGTCATTTATTGTTTCTGGTGCTCCCGATGCAGCCTCCTCTACATTGGTGAAACCCGATATAAATATAGATTGAGGGACCACTTTGTCAAGCACCTCCACTCATTCTGTCAAAAGTGGAATTTCTCAGTGGCCAGCCATTTTAATTCTTATCCACACTTCCATTCCAACATGTCAGTCCATGGCCTCCTCTTTTACCACAATGAGGCCACTCTCAGGCTGGAGGAGCAACGCCTCAGATTTTGTTTAGGTAGCCTCCCACCTGATAGCATGAGCATCAATTCCTCCTTTTGGTAGAGTTTTCCTTTCCCTCTCCCTTCTTACTTCTGTACCCACTCTGGCCCCTTACTTCCTCTGCTCACCTACCTATCACCTCCCCCTGGTGCCCCTTCTTCTTCCCTTCTTCCATGGTCCAATCTCCTCTCTTTCAGATTCATTTTTCTCTAGCCCTCTACCTTTCCCACCCACCTGGTTTCACCTATTACCTCCTTCTCCCCACCTTTTTATTGTGGCATCTTCCCCCTTCCTTTCCAGTCCTGAAAAAGGGTCTCAGCCTGAAACATCAACTATCTATTCATTTCGATAGATGCTGGATGATCTGATGAGTTTCTCTAGCATTTTGCATATGTTTCTCATATACTTTCAACTTTTATGTTACACGATATGCAAGATGTGAAACTGATTACTTGAGATGTATTATGATAACTGAATTTTTTTGCAAAAATTAAGTTATTTTTAAGTATATGATTTTTGCTTGTAAGTAAGATGATTTTAAATCGTTGAAGCTAATTGAAGCTGGTATTTCAATTGCAAGACAGATCTGTTAAAATGCTTTTGTAATAGGAAAGATATTTTATTAAAATACTGTATTTTAAAGGATATTTTATTAAAAGAACATTTAGTTATTACCTACTATAGACACTTGTCCTGCCATTGTTTCCCACTAGAGGGACAGAATTGCATGAATTCTATTTACATTTGAAGATTATTATGGCCAAATGATAAGAATCAGCTCAAGCCACTGAAAGCTCTAGACTTGTACCCCTTGCTCAGCTTTGCATTTGTTTGCATATTATCTTCTTGTACAACATGCATCCTATCATTTGCCATGCATCCATAGCTGTCTGTCGGCATCCTGTATAAAATGTTAAAAGCTAGCTAATAACAATATCATAAAAATACCACCAAAATATCTTCCATTATTATTTTGCAGAATTATTTTCTCTTTCTCTTGATACAAGACAAATATCTTGCATATGTAAACAGAAGTTTAAAATCCAAATGAATGTTTTCATAGTACCATGGAATACATGACTTTTGATACAAGGAACATTGGTAAAAGACTCTCTGCTCTTTTCTAGGTGTCCAGTAGTATATTTGTACCTAACAACACTAATACTTGCTGGCTTGTCCTGAATTGCAAGTTTATATTTATAAATGTTTTAAAATATCTCTTGTATTCATAAACCTCCTAACATCAGCAAATTAAAAATTAATGCAAGATGTGTTACGTTTAGCCAAGTGGGTTCATTATTTGTTTCAGTTAATCTGCTTCTTTTTTGAAACTGGATGAAGAATCACAACAAATGCTGTAGCATCTGGGTTATGGGAAATCCCATATTTAGCATTTTCCAAAACTATACTGGTTCATTTTTATCTTCCATTCTTAAGCAAATCATATTTTGTTTGACATGTAATCCTTTGAAATGTAAATAATTATTATAAAAAACTATTAAGTATATGCATATACATTTATTAATCTACATTTTATACTGGGATCTCTTAAGGTGTTTCTTTGAATCAAAATATGCCATAAAACATAGATTATTTTATGATTATTTTATTTATGATATTTATTGAAAAGTTACATTATTACTTCTTTAATTGCCCCAATTCTTCGAGCATAGAATAATAAATCACAATACAGACCCTTCAGCCCACAATGATGAGGTGGCCTTTTAACCTACTATAACATCAATCTAACCACACAGCCCAAAGGGTGGAAGGTACACTGTGAGCCTATGGAGGAGGGATGTAGAGGCCTTGCTGGCTGCTTGCTCTGCAGAACATATCCTCTCCTTGGCATTGTGGGGGTTGCAAAGAGAAGAGCCATCTGGACCATCACTGAGCTGATGAGCAGCCCTCCAGTTGGTCATGGATCGAGAGGTGTGACCCATGATCCTGGATAGGACATAAGCCCGGGTCTGATCAACCCTAGTAGGGTTGCCTGGGCAGGTAGTATTTGATGTTGAATGACCCAAAACACCAGGTGAGCCCAGGTTGCCCCAGTGCATTTTAGGTTGTGTCGCAGCATTGCCTATCTAAGTCTCTTAATGTTACTAAAATACCTCCCTCTACCCCCCATCTCTGGCAGCACATTCAACTCACCCACCACTCTCCGATATCCAGCTCTGCATCCTATCATAAGACATAGGAGCAGAGTTAGGCCATTCACCTCGTCGCATCTGCTTTACCATTTCATTACAGCTGATCTATTTCCCTCTCAACCCCAATCTCTTGCCTTCTCCCCGTAACCTTCTGTGCCCTTACTAATCAATCTCCACCTTAAATACACCCAATGACTTGGCCTCCACTGCTGCCTGTGACAATGAATTCCACAGATTCAGCACCCTCCAGCTAATGAAATTTCACCTGATCTCCATTTTAAATGAAAGTCCTTTACTCTGAGGCTGTTCCCTTTGGCCCTGTACTCCTTCATCAAAAGAAATATCTTCTCCACATCTACTCTATTCAGACCTTTTGACAAGCGATAGATTTCAATGAGATCCCCTTCATTCTTCTCTATTCTAGCGAGTAAAGGCCCTGAGCCCCTTTCATTCCCGAATCATGAACCTCCTTTCAACCCTCGTCAAGGTCAGCATATCCTTTTTTAAATAAGGGGTCCAAAACTGGACACAATACTCCAGGTGAGGCATCACCAATGCCATATAAAACCTCATGCTTTCTTTTGTATTCTAGTCCTCTTGAAATGAATGCTAACAATACATTTGCTGTCCTCATCACTAACTCAAGATACAAATTAACCTTTATGAAATCCTGTAAGAGGACTCCCAAGTCCCTTTGCACCTTGGATTTTTAAATTTTCTCCCTGTTTAGAAAATAGTCTACTTATTCTATTCCATCGACCAAAGTGCATGACCTTACCCTCGCTGACATCGGCCACATCTGTGCCCATTCTCCTAATCTGTCTGAGTCCTTCTGCAGCCTCTCTGCTTTCTCAACACGACTTGCTCTTCCACCTATCTTTGTATCTATGCCATAAAGTCATCAATTCTGTCATCGAAATTTTTGACATACAAAATAATGGTCCAAACACTGACCTCTGCAGATCACCACTAGTCATCAGCAACCAATCAGAAAAGGCCCTCGATATTACCACTCTTTGCCTCCTTCCAACCAGCCAATACACTGTCCATGCTAGTATCTCTCCTGTAATACCTTGTCAAAGGCATTCCTAAAATCCAAGTACACAACATCCACTGCTTCTTCCTTGTCCATTCTGCTTGTTATTTCTAATAGATTCATCAGGCAAGATTTCCCCTTTAGGAGACGATGCTGACTTCAGCCTATTTTATCATGTGCCTCCAAGTATCCCAAAACTACATCCTTAAAAATTGAATCCAACATCTTCCCAACCATTGTCAGACTAATAGACCTATATTTTCCTGTCTTATGCCTCCCTCCCTTCTTGAAGAGTGGAGTGACATTTGCAATTTTCAATTACTCCAGAACCTTTTCCAGAATCTATTAATTCTTGAAAGATTATTACTAATGCCTCAACAATCTCTTTAGCTACCTTGTTCAGAAAACTGTAGTCCAGTCTGACTGGACCAGGTGACCTGTCTAACTTCAGACCTTTCAGTTTCCCAAGCACCTTATCCCTACTAATAGCAACTGCCCTCCCTCTGCCCCTGACACTTCTGAATTTCTGGCAGACTGTTAGTGTCTTCCACAGTGAAGACTGATGCAAGATACTTATTCAGTTTGTCTGCCATTTCCTTGTATCTACTCTCTCCTCTCTTTTACTCTTTATGTATCTGAAAAAATGTTCCTATTCTCTTTGATATTATTGGCTAGCTTATCTTCATTTTTCATCTTTCCCCCCCCCCATAGCCTTTTCAGTTACCTTTTCTAAAAAAAAATTCCCAATCCTCTAACTTCCCACTATTACTTGCTCTATCATATGGCCTCATTTTTGCTTTTCTGTTGACTTTAAGTTCCTGTGTCAGAATGATTGCATCATCTTGCCGTTAGAGTACTTCTTCCTCTTTGGGATGTATCTATCCTGGGCCTTCTGTATTTCTCCCAGTAACTCCAGCCATTGCCACTCTGCCATCATCCCTGCTAGTGTCCCCTTCCCATCAACTTTGGCCAGCTCCTGTCCCATGCCTCTGTAATTCCCTTTTCTCCACTGTAATATAAATGTCCAGTTGTCACCTATGGCAAACTTCCTCACTATCAATACCACCACTAAACTTCATACTTCATAGTCTGCATACTTACTAACCTACCCCTCCACTTCCTCATCAAAATCATTTATATAAATCTCAAAGAGCAGGGGTTCTAGAACAGATCCCCGTGGGATGTCACTGGTCACTAACCTCCAGGTAGAATACATTCCATCTTCTTGACTCTCTGTCTTCTAGAGGCAAGCCAATTCTAAATCAATGCAGCTCAGTTTTTCAGGATCCTTTGCCTCCTGACTCTGTGAATGAGCCTACCATAAGGAACCTTGTTGAATGCCTTACTAAAATTCATATGCACCACATCCACTGTTCTACATTCGTCGATGTGTTTTGTTACTTCCTTGAAGAATTCAGTCAGGCTTGTGAGGCACAACCCACCCCTCACAAATTAATGCTGTCTATCCCAAATAAGACTGTGCTTCATATGTCCTGTTCACCAGCCATTTGCCCACTACTGATGTAAGACACGCCAGTATATAATTCCCAGGATTATATCTATTACCTTCCTTGAACAAAGGAATAACATTTATCACCTCTAATCTTTTGGTACTAATCCTGTAGCCAATGAGGATGCAAAAATTATTGTTAGAGGTGAGACAGTTTCTTCCCTTTCTTCCCATAATAACTTGAAGTATAACATGTGAACCCCTGAGGATTACCTGTCTTGGTGATATTCAAAATTTTGTTCCAACTCTTTCTAACTTTGACAGGTTCAAGCAAATCAGCCTGTCCTCACATTCATTCAAAGTTCCCTGTCACTAATGATTACTGAAGGAAAGGATTCATTAAGGACCTCCAACTCCAAGCACGGTTTACTCTTTTACTGCTGTTCAATACTACCTGCACTCGAATCATTCTCCTGTTGCTTACGTACGTGTATAACATGTTGAATGCCTTGGGTTTTTCCTTAATCCTACTTGCCAAACACTTCTCATGTCCCCTTCTAGCTACCTTAAGTCTATTCTTAAGCTCCTTCCTTGTAATTCTCTAAAGCCCACTCTGATCCTTGCTTCCTAAACCTCTTTCTTTTCTCCTCTTGAAGAGATGTTCCACCTCGCTTGTCAACCAGTTACTTCACCCTGCCTCAATGGAACAAACCTATCCAAAACCTCATGCAAGTGCTCCCAAAAAAAACTTTCACATTTCTGTTATCCATTTTGCCGAGTACATCTGTTCCCAATTTGGGCTCCCGAGTTCCTGCCACGTAGCATCATAATATACCCTTTTCTTCATTGAGGTACTTTCACATACCTTCTGTCCTTATTCCTTCTAAGGCTATGGTGAAGGTCAGGGAATTGAGGTCACAGTCTCCGGAATACTTACCTATTGAGAGATCCATCACCTGACCTCATTCATTGCCTTGTACTAGATCCAGTATGGCCTCTTCTTTCATCAGCCTGTCTACCTGTCAGCCTGTGTCAGAAATCCTTCCTGGGCTTATTGAACAAATTCTGCCCCATCTTCACCTGTTGGTTTAATCAATGCTAACCATCATGCCAATGTTTACTAACCCCACTTGACTGTATTACATCTGTATATGTCCATACGCTACTCATTCAAATGCCTTTGCAGATGCTTCTTAAATATTGTTGCAGGTCCTGCCTCCACTTCTTCCTCCGGCAGCTCATTCCAGGTACAGTGTGTGAAAAATTTGACCCTTCTGATTCTTTGTAATCCTCTTTCCTCTCAGCTTAAATTTATGACCTCTAGTTTTAGACCCCTACCACTGGAAAGTTAACTGCCCTGTCTATACTCATAATTTTTTTATGTGTTTATTCGTGTCACCTCACAGCCTCCTTTGGTATGGGGAGAACAGATCTGGCTTATCCAGTCTCTTCAAGCCTTCCAATCCAGGGAACATCCTTATGATTTTTGCTTAATCATCTCTTTCCTGTAGTGTGATGGCCAGAATTGCACTCACTCCACCAAGAGCAGCCAACTTTTTGTACCACTGTATCCCAATTCTTCTCTTCCATGCTCCATCCGGTTAAGGCATGTGTGTGCCTTCTTCATCTCACTGGTTGCCTGTTACACCATATTCAACTAACTATATACAGTCATACAACATGGAAACATGCCCCTTGGTCCATGCAGACCAAAGCATCTTCCTGAACAAGTCTCATATACCAGTATTTGGCCCACCTCCCCATCCATGTACCTGTACCACTGTCTTTCAAACATTATAATTGCAATTGTATCTACATACCTCTCAAACCTCTTCTGACAGCTAATTCCATACAGCTGCTGCCATGGAGTGGAGAAACCTGCCTCTAGGGTACCTGTAAGTATTTCCACCTCACCTTCAATCTATGCCATCTAATTTTAGACTGCCATACCCTCTGAAAAAGACGGGGACAATCCAATGTATCTGTGCCCCCTCATATTTTTATAAACCTCTATAAGATGACCCTCTGAGCCTCCTTTGCTGCTGGTGAAAACAATTCTAACTTATTGAGTTTCTCCTTATCATTCAAACCTCCCAGGTTCAGCCACATACTTGTGAAACGTTTTCTGCATCCTCTCTAGCTTAGTCATATTTTCCCTGACAGTATAGCAATCAGAACTGCACCCAATGTTCCAATTGGAGTCTTGGTGTTCTATAACACTCCTCATTACCTCGTCATTTACCTTGTAAGTCCTATCCTGGCTTAGCTTCCCAAAATGCATCTTTTCATACTAGTCAAATTAACATTCCCCCTACTATTCCTAAGCTCACTTTCCTACATTCTGTTGTAAACTTCTTCACTGTTCATTACACTACCAGTGGCTTTATCTTCAAAATTAGTAGTAAAAGCCACCTACATTCTCATCCAAATCATTACAAAATTATAATTACAAACAGCAAAGGAGTCAACACTATCATGAGGAAGTGGAGGGATGGGTTAGTAAGTTTGCTGATGACTCAAAGGTTTTAGATGTGGTGGATAGTGTAGACGGGACATTGATAGGATGCAAAAATAGGCTGAGAAGTGGCAGATGGAGTTCAACCCAGATAAGTGTGAAGTGGTTCATTTTGGTAGGTCAAATAAGATGGCATAATATAATATTAATGGTATGACTCTTGACAGTGTGGAAGATCAGAGGGATCTTGGGATCTGAGTCCATAGGACACTCAAAGCAGCTGCGCAGGTTGAGTCTGTGGTTAAGAAGGCATACAGTGCATTGGCCTTCATCAATTGTGGGATTGAATTTAGGAGCAGAGAGGTAATGTTGCAGCTATATAGGACCCTGGTCAGACCCCACTTGGAGTACTGTGCTCAGTTCTGGTCACCTCACTACAGGAAGGATGTGGAAGCCATAGAAAGGGTGCAGAGGAGATTTACAAGAATGTTGCCTGGATTGGGGAGCAAGCCTTATGAGAATAGGTTGAGTGAACGGCTTTTTCTCCATGGAGCGAAGGAGGATGAGAGTTGACCTGATAGAGGTGTATAAGATGATGAGAGGCACTGATCATGTGGATAGTCAGAGGCTTTTTCCCAGGGCTGAAATGGTTGCCACAAGAGGACACAGGTTTAAGATGCTGGGGATTAGGTACAGAGGAGATGTCAGGGATAAGTTTTAACTCAGAGAGTGGTGAGTGCGTGGAATGGGCTGCCGGCAATGGTGGTGGAGGTGGATACAATAGGGTCTTTTAGATAGGTACATGGAGCTTAGTAAACTAGAAGGCTATAGGTAAGCCTAGTAATTTCTGAGGTAGGGACATGTTCGGCACAACTTTGTGAGCCAAAGGGCCTGTGGTGTGCTGTAGGTTTTCTATGTTTCTATGTTTAATACCTGTGGCACACCACGAGTCACAAGCTTTCAACCTAAGGAACAGCACCCTTTTGCTTTCTTCCACCAAACTAGTATTGTCTCCAATCTGCTAACTCGCTCTGGATTCCATGTGTTCTCTAACTCATGTCTTCTGGACCAGCCCACCTTGTGGGACCTTGTCAAAGTTCTTGCAAACCTGGAGTGTGTTGTTGATGGGACTGCAGTCATGGAGACACACTCCTGATGTGTGCTGTGGAGATGATGGAAAGGCATTGTAGAACTGGGAGATGAGATACTCGGCCTTTGAGGTGCTTTAGAGCTCTGCATATTCATGGGGCTCGTCCATTTAAATTTCTGATCAATGATTAAGTGATGGTGATGAGGGAGCCTGGTGATTGTCATGTAGTTGAACACTGAAGGAATCTTCTTGCTGGGAGATTGTCATTGCCTTGCATGTTTTGGAATGAATACTAATATTATGAATATGTAAATACCTGAAAGTTGCCTAGCTCTAGCTGTATGCATGTACGCTCTACCATATCATTTGATGAGTTGGAAATAGAATTGAATATTCTAAACTGTGAACAAACAATCCCACTTATGAATGGAGAAAAGGCTATTGATGATATTGATGCAGACCACAGTATGTGCATTTGCAACACTGTGTCAAACAGAGTGGTCAGCAGCACTGGGGCTCCACAGGTGACTGTCCTGTCTCCCTTTCTCTTCACCATCTACACCTGGGACTTCATCTACAACACGGAGTCTTGCCATCTTCTGAAGTCTTCTGATGACTCTGCCATAGTTGGATGCATCAGCAAGGGAGATGAGGCTGAGTACAGGGCGACGGTGGGAAACTTTGTCACATGGTACGAGCAGAATCATCTGCAACTTAATGTGAAAAAGACTAAGGAGCTGGTGGTGGACCTGAGGAGGGCTAAGGCACCGGTGACCCCTGTTTCCATCCAAGGGGTCAGTGTGGACATGGTGGAGGATTACAAATACATGGGGATACGAATGGACAATAAACTGGACTGGTCAAAGAACACTGAGGCTGTCTACAAGAAGGGTCAGAGCCGTCTCTATTTCCTGAGGAGACTGAGGTCCTTTAACATCTGCCGGACGATGCTGAGGATGTTCTATGAGGCTGTGGTGGCCAGTGCTATCATGTTTGCTGTTGTGTGCTGGGGCAGCAGGCTGAGGGTAGCAGACACCAACAGAATCAACAAACTCATTCGTAAGGCCAGTGATGTTGTGGGGGTGGAACTGGACTCTCTGACAGTGGTGTCTGAAAAGAGGATGCTGTCCAAGTTGCATGCCATCTTGGACCATGACTCCCATCCACTCCATAATGTACTGGTTAGGCACAGGAGTACATTCAGCCAGAGACTCATTCCACTGAGATGTAACACTGAGCGTCACAGGAAGTCATTCCTACCTGTGGCCATCAAACTTTACAACTCCTCCCTCAGAGTGTCAGACACCCTGTGCCAATAGGCTGGTCCTGGACTTATTTCCACTTGGTATGATTAACTTATTATTTAAATATTTATGGTTTTATGTTGTTATATTTCTTCACTATTCTTGGTTGGTGCGGCTGTAACGAAACCCAATTTCCCTCGGGATCAATAAGGTATGTCTGTCTGTCAACTGATAATGACTGAGTTTCTGACACAGCCTTGAGGCATTCCAGCAGCAGTGTCAAAGAGCTGAACTAATTAGCCTCAAACAGCCAATACTCTTTTGTCTCTTTGGCAAATTATGGTTTCAGCTAGTGTGGAGTTTTCCCATTCACTCAAATTTTACTAAGACTTCCCAAAGCATTGCCATAATCTCAGTGAGATTCATGTTCACCTCACTTCCGGAACGTAGCTCTTTTGTCATATTTAGGACTACAGTTGTCATGAAGTCTGAATTGATTGATCTTGGCAAAACCCAAAAAGAGGAAGAGTGAATATGTTAGTGCATGCTTTATAACACATTTAATCCTCGGTTGTTTATGATTTCAGTGTTAGATTCATTCTTTTCGATTGAAGTTAATGCAAGCAGGACCTAGCACTTTGCTGCCTGCAAATTTGAATGATTTCAGCAGTGAACCAGATTTAAAAATACTGCATAGCAATCATGAACATGCCAGCTTTTTGTGCTAAAGGCTACATTGAGAACCCCACAATCTCTTGCATTAGTTTTGCCAACTTTCAGGTGAATTACACTGGAGTTCAACTGAATAGAAAAGGCCAGGCTCAGAATGTGAAAAACACAGATTGTGCATATTCTTGGCAAAGATCTTTCAAATGAAGTAATAATGGACTAATATGGTTTCATTTTTTAATTTAATGGTGAGTAGATATTTAATGTTATTGAACTCTCTCATAGCAACATGGAGCTAACAGTTTTACAACCAATCATGTATTTTGTCAGTGGAACAGGGTGTAGCTTGCCAACAGCAGGTGGCAGCATTTGTGTTCGAGTAATTTGAATGCACTTTTGGTCATATTTATAAAGTTTCATACAGGCATTGAGCATTATGGGCTGGACATTCTGCACCTGGCTTGGTGCCTCAATTCGTTGTTCTCAGTGCCATGCTTGGTCATTCTGAACTATGTTAGAAGATGGACGACCAGTCAGGAAGACACTCCGTAGTGGAGAAATACTTGTGGTGACTAACCTCGAGTGGCATTTCCAAAGGCTTTCTCTTCAGAGTGAGCTGATGGTCTTTAAATACCCAAAGGCATTTATAAATGGTTCAAAAGGACTTAATTACAATTTTATTAATTGTAAAGAAATAATAACACCCTAAATTACAACAAAATAATTCAAAACATTTAATATTTTTTTTTAAAGATTAAATCACTTATATGAATTTGGGATTTTTTAAAAATCCAGTATCAATCACTCCTTTCAAAGGAACGTGGCTGTGCTTCAAGAGCCATTGAAGTGCATCTGGACACTCTGCTCACTGTATCTATGAACTCAGTGACAGAGCAAGAGGTTGTCTACACCAGCATCTGACTTCATTTATGAAGTTAGAGACACTCTGTAAGGTCACAAGAGGTTAGGCAGTGGTTCTCCAAGGAACCAATGGCTAAAGGTAAGTACGATCTGGCTGTTCTTTAGGAGGGGTTTTTAAATAAGTGCCGCTAATGCAATTGAACTGGTATGTTACCCCTGTGGTTTTGTAAACTGGAAGAGATCATATCATATGAAATAGCAAGCTCCTAAGAATGAGTTTTTCTTGTCTTTCCACTGTTTACGTAACAGTTAAAAATGAATTTTCTCAAATGAGCGAACTTATTTTTGAAACATAAACATCCAGTACCATCAATAAGATTTGTCACTGAGTGGTAGGTAAATTCTTTCCCTTATTCTTCCCTACGGAACTATTTAGTAACACCATACAACAATGAAATAAGGAGTGAAGGGTAATTCATTTGTAATCTAATTTTTTTGTTGTTTTTATCTTCAGTCCTGATCTTAAGCAAGTGTACTAATTGCTTGAGTCAATATCAAGATTACTTGAAAATATGTTGATTTTTCTGGCAATCCAGCATTAGTAACTTAAGAAATAAAAAGTAGGAACACATGCGTCTCTTTGAGCCTGTCCTGCCATTCAATAGCAATAGATCATGTCAAATAGGCAAGAATCACTTTCCTGCTAGATATCCATATCCTTTTATTCAATCTTGATCTGATGCATACTCATACATAGCTTGAGCATATTCTGTGGAGAATTCCAAAGATTTATAAATAAAGAATTTTTCAGTTATTTCAGTCCTAATTGCCCGATTCTTTATCCTGTGATAATATCTCTTAGTTCTAGAATCTATAGATGAGGCCTCCCATGAGATGATCTAATCAATCATCTAAATCCCTTTCAGAATCCAATACATTTTGGTTCAATGGGTTCTATAGGTATATTTAATGTCAAAGAAATGTATACAATATACATCCTGAAATTCATTTTCTTTGCAAACGTCCATGAAAACCGAGGTAAGATCACCTCTCATTTTTCCAATGAACATGTTAACCTTACACAAAGCCAACTCTAGGGATAACCACCAACTCTCAGGAATCAATATGGGAGTTTTCTTTAGTGTATTTGCAGGAATTTTTCCAGCTAAAAAATTTAATTAGTCTTACTGGAAGTTTTGTGAGGCAGTTCCTGGACTTTTAAATGTTAAAGTAGTAGATTAGTAATACAAATTACAGGTTCCAAGCTGATGGATGCTGCAAATTTAACTGTTCTCCCAATAATTAGATGCTTATATCATTGAGCTAAAATTCATCCTGGAAGGGAGTTGCAGATTGAGAGAGGAGATCTTCCCACATCATGACAAAGTGGTTCTCAGAACTGATTCATCTTGTCTATCGGCTGAAATACACCAGATGAAAATTTCAGATTGATGTATTTTGTTTAGTTTGACTCATGGGATTGCACCATTACATTTGAAAGAATACAAAAACTGTTGCACAAAATAATAAATAATTATTTCAATAGGATTCAAATAGGTACATTTAATGCCAGAGAAATGTATACAATATACATCCTGAAGTTCTTTTTCTTTGCAAACATCCACGGAAACAGAAGAGTGCCCCAAAGAATAAATGACAGTTAAATGTTAGAACCCCAAAGCTCCCCCCAGCTCCCCCTCCCATGCATAAACAGCAGCAAAGCAACAATCCCCCCACACCAGCAAAAAAGCATCAGCACTCCCCACCGATCACTGAAGCGTGCAGCAAAGTATCGAAAAGACACAGACTTGCAGTACCCCAAAGACTACTGGTTCACCCAGTAATTCATCATACCACAGGCTCTCTCTCTCCCTAATAAGGGAAAAATGCCCATATTAACATAGGATTAAGGTTAGTTAGTTGGAAGCAAATACTGAGAAGGTCACATTGTTTACCTGTTATCTAAACAACAAACTAAGAGATCTAATGAGTTTCATCCATATTTATAACATTTTTTATGATCAAATAATGTTTAACCAGCACACTCCAACTTTTGGGGTTTTAAATTTCATAATTCTAAAATAAATGGTTTTAATTTTTATCTGCAAATGGTTGATACCATAACATGCTGTGTTATTTATATTTTAATACCTCTTCTGAATTATTAAATGAAGTGCATAAAACAGGCTTAATTATCTTCATAAAGAATATGTAATAAGAGCTGCTTTCCAACAGGTGCTTCTCTTTTTCACCGGTGTGATTTCAGATAAATATCTCGACACTCCAGCTGTGGAATCATTTGCTGAACATAATCCTGAGTGACTGAGTAACAAAAATTAAATCTGATTAGAGTTCATCGGATAAAACCGGAATAATACATAGCTGGGGTTGGTTAAAGCCAGATACATGCAGTATATAAGACATTCTTAAAGAAAATATTTATTTTGTACCATGCAGTTTAGACTTCAACTAAAGTATTTCGTCCCATTCAGGAAGCCATGTTTTGCTGGTGCAGGAAAGATTGATTTGGTGTCAGTGCAGAAAGAGCTGCTTTGGAATTTTTATACTTAATCCTCATTGTCTCGTCCACCTACCTTTTTTAAAAAAACAATGTTGAGCTACAAATATTTTATTTTGAATGTGGCTCACTGCGTGCATAACAAATCATACCTCCTGTACCTAATAAAGTGACGCTGAGTGTACGTTCATAGTCTTCTCCTCCTGTAGTCCATCCATTCCAAGATTTGAAATGCTTTGTGATCAGACATACTCTTCTGCACACCACTGTTGTAACGCGGGGTTATTTGAGTTACTGTTGCTTTTTTGTCAGATTGAACAGGTCTGGCCATTCTCCTCTGACTTCTCTAATTAACAAGTCATATTCACCTACAGAATTGCTGATTATTTTTATTTGTTTTTGGAAGTGTAGCCTCTGTGCCTCCAGTTGACCTCTTTTCACCTAGGGTGAACCACCGTCAACACGCCAGTAGTGCAATACTTCGGTGTAAATACGGTGTGATGCCCCCCCACCCCATTACACGCTCACAATACAAATACCAGATAATACCCAAAAGAGAGTAAAAAATTGCAACTTTATAGTTATCTCTTAGTCATGGGTTAGTAGAAACAGATAACCTAAAGGCACCAAAGCAATAATAAGTTTGTCAGTTTGTGCACATATTTTAATACGTTGGAGCTCACGCCTCCGGTTCCATCCACAATGACCTTCTGAGACTTTGGCCACCATCTGAACCACTGACGTCCAGTATCTGTCGCTCTGGAACAACTGCCCGCTCCACACACGTCCGTCCTCCTCGCTTTCCTCCCGAAAAAGACTGCAAACTCCCACTCAGCTTACACATACAAGATAGCATAACAATTCTCCATTGGTTATTTTCCCCTTATCAGTAGCCATAACTCAAGCATACAAGACACAGAATCCCATTACAGCATTACAGAGAAGCCATTTCATTATAAAATACAGAGAAGCCATTTTGTTAGCCTGAACAGTTAACACCACTGAGAATCCTACAGAAGTATTCTCTGTTTAGAGACTGTTGTTCATGAAAATCCCAGCAGCTTCTGAAGTACTCAGACCACCCCATCTGGCACCAACAGTTATTACACAGTCAAAGTCTCTTAGATCACAATTCTTCCAATATTCTGATGTTTGTTTTGACCAACAACTGATCCTCTTGACCATGACTGCGTGCTTTTAAGCATTGAGTTGCTGCCACATGATTGGCTGATTAGATATTTGCATTACTGAGTAGGTGCACAGGTCTAATAAAGTGGCTACTGAGTGGAAAGTTGGAAATTGTTCCTTAAAGGATTAGGGAATCTTTGTCTGGGCCATAAAGAAAAGACATAACCGGTTAAAAATCCAATTATTTCAATCGTTGTACTCCTTTCAGAATTAAATATTGGACAATAGAGGCACACAGATGTAAGATGTTCACAATAATTTTATAAATTCTGACACAAAAAATATCAATTGTACTTGAGCCATTTTATGTTAGTGTAATTAAAAACAGAAAAGCTGTAAACACTCAGCAGGTCAGGCAGCACCCAGGGAAGGAGAAACAAATAACGTTTCATGTCTGGGAACATTTATCAGATAATTGGGTGTATTGTATATGATTCACATGGCCTTTCTCCTATTCTACTTCAAATAATCTATCAGCACAATTCTCAGTTCCTTTATGTCCAATGTACTTTGTCTCCCGCCTCAACTATGGGTGTTATTTGCCTCACCAACATCATGCTGTGGCAAATTCTGGTAATGTTTTCCCTAAGTTGCTTTTTGATTGTTAATGATTTCAACCTTTCTAATCCTTTTTTGTTTAACACCAAACTACTTTATATTTTCAACCTGTCAATCATCTTCGGAAGCATCAAATACATTTTTATATTACGGCTGCATATGATATGGTTGAGACTGCATCTGGAATGTTGTGTGCTGTTCAAGTCACTATATTATAGGAAAGATGACTTTAAAACAGGGAAGGTGCAGAGAAGATTCATAGGGATGTTGCTGGGACATTAAGGAGAGAGTGAATAGGGTGGAACAGTTCCCTGGAACGATGGGGGCTGGGGAAGTGACCTCAGGGATTTGTAAATTCACAGGTAGATGCTCACAGCCTTCAAGGAGTGGTGCCTTAGGAAGGTGGCGTCCACCACCACCACCTAGGACATGTCCTCTTCTCATTGTTACTGTTGGGATGGAGGTACTGAAGCTTGAAGGTACATACTTAGTGATTCAGGAACAGCTTCTTCCCCTCTGCCACCTGAATTCTAAATGGACATTGAACACTACCTCACTACTTTTTTTATCTCTGTTTTAACTTAACTATTTATAAGACATGTATTTACTGTAATTCAGTTGTTTTCTCTCTATTTATTATCATGTATTTCATTGTGCTGCTCCCGTAAAGTTAACAAAGTACACAATGTATGCCAGTGATATTAAACTTGATTCAGATTCTGATTCCTTTTCACGGGTAAAGGAGCTTAAAAGTAGAGGGCATAGTTTTAAGGTGAGAGGGGAAAGAGTTAAAGGGGACATGAGAGACAAGATTTTGACAGAGAGGGTGGTGGGTATTTGGACCAAGCTGCCAGAGAAGTGGTAGAAGAAAGATAAAATTATGTGTTAAAAAGTCTGGACCTTAACTGTCAAGAATTCCTCCCCCAGCCACACCCCTCTGCCTGTGATGCTCCTTTCTTCCCCTAGCAGTGGATGTTTTGTTCCAGATTCCAGCATCTGCAGTCTCCTGAGTGTCAACATTTAAACTACATTTCCATGGCATAGGAACTGTTCAAAGGGATATGGTCCAAATGCAGGTGATGGGACTAGCACATGAGGCAGTCTTTGGCATAGATGAGTTAGGCAGAAAGGCTTGTTTCCATGCTGGATAACTCAATAATTCTAAGGGGTCACTGGTAGAAAGGAATGGCGCAAGGGTGGTTAGATGGTTTGGGAAGGAAGAGGGCAAAGGTGAACAACTGAAAACCACATGCTCAAATGCTGACATCAAATTAAAGTATTAATCAGAATCAGGTTTATTAACACTGAGATATGTTGGAAAATTTGTTATTTTGCAGCAGTGGTAGAGTACAATAATTAACATTACTTTATATCAAAAACAAATTAATAGTTCAACAAAAGGCAAAATAGTGAGGTAGTATTCATGAACCATTCAGACGTGGATGGTGGAGAGGAAGAAGCTGTTCCTAAAATGTTGAGTGTGCTTTTTCAGGCTCCCGTCACTCCTCCCTAATGGTAGTGCTGATAAGAGAGCATGTCCTAGATGGTGAGGGTCCTTCATAATGTTTGCCACATAATTGAGTCATCACCTTTTGAAGATGTCCTCGCTGGGGGAAGGCTAGTGGCCATGATGGAATTGGCAAAGTCTACAATTCTCAGTAGCCTATTCTCAATCCTGTGCATTGGCGCCTTTGTATCAGATGGTGATGCAGCCAGTCAGAATGCTCTCCACAATACATCTGTGGAAATTTGCTAGAGTCTTTGGTGACGTACCTAATCTTCTCAAACTCCTAATTTCAAAATGTAGAAAACAATATGAGAGTACAATGGAACAAGGCAATTTAGGACTGTGAAGTGAAAAGTTAAAATGTAAAAAATATAAAAGAGAAATGTGAATACAAATGGTAACAGAGAGGTTCCAGGCAATCTGACTTTTCTTCAGTATGGTACACTCCTGTCCACACCAAATGACCACTTTTGTTTATTGATTTGATGTATCTGTGCAGGAACAAGGAATGAACAATACATGTTATTTCAGATTTTTCAAGATTTTTTTTGCAGATAATTGCATAAAGGGACTCCTGAAGAAAATGTATTTGTGTGTTTATACAGATGCAAAGGCTCTGTCCCCAGCTTATTCTACCTGTGAGTGGCAGTATGAGGCGTGTGCCAGCCCTTGTGTCAGAACATGCAGAGATCCTACAGGCAAGATCTGTCAAGCTTTACCAAGGTATATGTGGCCAAATAGAATATAAATAAAATCTCCTCCGCCTTTCTAGGCTCTAAATGAGGGGTTCCCAACCTTTCTTATATCATGAAGCAAGGGGTCTATGGACGCAGGGTTGGGAACCCCTGCTCTAGATGAATGAACATTCAATATTTCATTGAGGGTTATAAAGTGATTAAGAGTGCATGATTTATTTTGACATTAAGCAACAATTTTGTTTTTATCTCCTGTGTAATGTGAGGGAAAGGGTTATTAAACTATCATCTTCAATTATCTTTCTGCAACAGACACAGTGGGAGCTGCAGCAGTAGTTGATAATACTTTCTTCAGGCCAGTAATTGTGTGCTTAGCCCTAGTGGTCATGTACAGCTGCTGGTGCTACTTACACGTTGTACTCTCCTGCAGGAGAGAGGAAAATAGGAGTGCTAGTTTTATGGTAGATCTGCGGTGTGATTGGGTGATATATTTGACCACTGACAGTATGTGAAATCTGGGAATTGTGAATATAAGATTTATAATCATATTCTATGAAGCATGTGAATATTAGATGGATGTCAAAGATTGTTTAAGGAATTTATAAAAATGCAGATCTTGGGAAGGTGAAATAAAATCCAAAAGTGTGGAAACATTCAGTCAATCAGCACTAGAATGAGAAATAGATAACATTTCAGGTGCATGACCCTTAGTTAGAAATATTCTGATGAAGACACTGGACTTGAAAGAGTGGATCATGGATAACAATGTACAAGGCATGGTTAGTAAATTTGTGGGTAACACTAAAATAAATGGTATAGTGGACAATAAAGAAGGTTATCAAAAATTAAAGGGGGTTCTTGTTCAGATGAATAATTGGACCAAAGGATGGCAAATGGAGTTTATTTCAGGTATATGTGAGCTGTTCCATTTCCAGGTAGAACTTGCACGGTGAATGGCAGGACCATAGGATGTTCTATAGAACAAAGAGCCCTTGGAGTACAATACATGGTTCCCTGAGAGTGTTGAGGCAGGCTTTCAACATAATAGTCTTTACAAGTTAGGCATTAAGTATAAGAGTTGGAATGTCATAGTAAGGTTGTACAGTATGCAGGTGAGGCTACACTTGATGTATTGTGTTCAGTTTTGGTCACCGTACTGCAGGAAAGATGTTATGAAACTAGAAGGAGTGCAGAAAGGATGTTGCCAGGACTTGAGGGGCTGATCTCTAGAGAGAGGTTGGACAGGCTAAGACTTTAGTCCTTAGTGCAGCCTTTCTCAACTTTTTTGACCTGGAGGAACCCTGAAAATAACTTTCAGGTCTCAGGGAGCCCCTGCATAAAAAATATTATATCTATAGCTCATGGTACTTTAGTGTGATCAATAAGTTCTAGATATAATCTAAAAATCATTTTCAATGCTCTTTTTAATAGAGAATGAATTTTAGCCAATCTTTCTTGAAAGAAATACAGATAGCTAAGCTTAGCTTACCTTTCTTCAAGTTAATCTCTTTCTTTCCCTCTCATAAATTTTTGAAACTTGAGATCAACACACATTGATTTCACTCTCAACTGAACTGAGTCTTTCTATCCTTGCTCTTGATGCTTGATAAACAAGCAAAAGCTTGCTCACACATGTAAGGAGTTGAAAACTGCAGCAAAATGTTCACTGCTTTTCTGTGAATGGCAGGATACCATTCATTCACAGAAATCCAGAACATGTCCAGAGGCAGATTAGCAAATCTCATCTTGAGTGCATGATCAGACTGCAGCTCACTAAGTTCTTCCTCTTCTCTCAAAGTCAAGTTCTCAGGCTGAGCAGAAGATTCAGAGAAAGAGTCCCTCACCCAGTTACACACTTATGTTGAAAGGGAGGAAAAATACTGTTCAATTGCTGTTCTGCAATTTTTCCAAGTGGCTTTCAATAAGACTCGAGACTTTCTGATTCTTCCCCATCCTCAAGCCCAAGCAGCAGTGGAAGCATTTCAAGATTTCCTTTTGCAACATGATTTTTCCAAAGATTCAGTTCTTTTTAAATCCAAGAATCTTGTCACTTGAGGTCAAAACATTTTCTCCAGAGCCTTGCAGAGTCTTGTTCAACTGGTTCATATGAGGAAAAATCTCTGTTAAGTAGGCTAGTTTCTGCAGCCATTCTCCCTCTTCAAAACACTCAGCAAAATCTGCCCTACTATGTTCTTGAAAGTACTCCTGCAATTCGTCTTTCAGCTCAAGCACCCTTTTGAGAACTCTTCCTCTACTAAGCCAAGAGATTTCTGTATGTAGCAGGAGATTGTGTGCTCTTTGTTCAAATTTTCACACAGTACTTTTTAACATTGTCGAGTGAACTGGTCTTAAAGTTACTAAATAACTTCCTTCCTGGGTCCTTTTACTGACCGTGACTTTATTTTCAAAAACTTTAATCTGTTTGTTTTCATATTCCAATAGTCTTTAGAAGGAAAATTTCCCTCCAATTTGTTACTACACTGGTAGCTTGTTTGCTCCCACAAGTCAGCTGGTGGTGCGTAAGGTGAAGTTGGGAGAGGTAATTTGGGAGGGGTGGGGGCTGACGACACAGCCCAAGTTGGGCGAGGCCTTTCAATGCTCGGAAAATGCAGTTTATGCTCGTCATAAACCTACCATTCTCCCCGCCAATGTCATATAGCTCTCACCAATTATCAGCCTACTGTCCTTCCCTCTGTGCAATACAACACTCACCAATTATCAATGGCCCCCAATATCTTGGTCAAAAATTGAGATTGGACTCAACCAAATAAATGCAGTCCAACTGTGCACTGTCATACTGAGACCTCTAAAGAGATTGCTAATGGAGTTGCTCGGTCACTGACCACCACTGCGAGAACCTGCTTTGTGTGTGGTGCAAAGTTCAAAAACAACATTTAATTTTTTCAATCATAGTCTTTCACTGAACCCCTAGAGACCTCTCACGGAACCCTTAGGTTCCGCAGAACCTGGTTGACAAGCTTTGTCTTAAGAGATTAGGAGACAGAGATGATCTTCTAAAAGTGCATAAAATCAAGAGATGCAAAGATCGTGTGAATGCTCTGTCTTTTTCCCAGGGTTGGGGAATTAAGAACTAGAGGGTATAAGTATAAGGTGAGAGGGGAAAGATTTAATAAAAGGGCAACTTTTTTTTCCACAAAAGGTGGAACAACTATCAGAAGAAGTGGTTGAGTCAGACAATAACAATTTTTAAAAGACAATTGTAGCTGGATTTAAAAAGCTTGGAAGATTATGGATCAAACATGGTTAAGCAGGATCAGCTTGGGATGGGGCATCTTGGTGGCATGTCCCAGTTGATCTGAAGGACTGTTTCCATGCTGCATGACTCCAGGACTCTAAGGGGTTCTTTTGCTCACATCCTAAGCTATCCACAAAATGATTAAATTTTCAGTGTAATTCTATTGAAAACCTACAGATTTAACAATAAATCACTAATGCCAATTTGAAATTCTACAAACAAGAATATTTTTTATATCAGTTTATTTTAACAATCCTAAGTTTGAAGTAGCTTCAGAGACTGGACTCTTTCAGTCTAATTGTTGGGTAAAACATCTGAGCAAAGCCACAATCGTGAAAGTTTTCTGAATTTCACTACATTGTTTATGCCACTGTGACACTATTCAATAAACAAAGTGATACTTGTGTTCCTTTCTATTCTATCAGGAATATCTAAAAACATTAATCTCTGTGTGAGGTCTGTTCTTCACCGTATCATAAAATGATACACAAATCCACAGGCATGCCATGTATGCATCTGCTATGTCTAAGAATTTAAGTATAAGTTTTTTTTTCAGAGGCAGGCCCCATGGTACAAATACATCTGTGCACATTCACAGCATTTCATTCTTGTATCACTATTTCTTTGGCTATTCTGGGCTTGCACTGAGTAATGTAAGCTTTTGACAACTGAATGGTCATTTTAGCTTTTAATATCCTCAACATGTGTCCTTTGCAATACATCTGCAAAAGTCACTCAGGTTTTTTTATTTCTAAATAAAATAATTTGTTATTAATAAAGTAGCAGATTTGTTCAACCCATTGAATGAATTTCAAACTGTAACATTACCGTTGTATAAATTTTTCTCCCTCCCTGGATGAATTTTGCACAGTACTGCACTGTCGTGGTGTTTACTTACCAGTGTGTGAACAGCTTCTATTGCAAATCAAGGGCTGTTAATAAATTCTAACATGTGAATCTGGAGAATGTGTTTTAGTAAGTTGCTCACTGTGGGAAAAAAGCAGCCTTGCCCTTTCTGTTCACACACTCTATTCGCAAACAGATTTTTCTTAAAACACATCCAGTTTCAATCAGAGGCATCTATTTATTTTTTCCTCTCTGGCTCAGAATCAATGGGATGAATTTCCCATCTTGACTACTGGGTGAGTATTGATAGATCATGCATGCTCTTACTTGCCTCTACTGTGAGAAGAAATTAATGTAACTATCCAGCAGATGCTCACTTACATATTGTTGATTCATAGTTTCAACAACTTCAAAGCTAATATTTATAGGTAGCTGAGTTCTAGTATCGTCCAAGAATGCCACCTTCAATACCTCTTTGTTAGACTGGTTCTAAGTTTAGGGATAAAGCCCATTGGCTAAAGCCAATAGAATAGTCAGCTATAGTTCTGAGTCTCCCTATGAATTATCTGTAAAGTAAATTATAATTCTGCTGGGATGCCTCCAGAAAAGTTCTCTACTCACTCTCATAAAGATAAGGAGAAGAAATTTACAGCTGTTGCAGCTGTTCAATTCTGGAGTCGTTCTGGAAGGAGTGTCGGTATGGCCTCACTGTGGAAAGCATGGGTTTACTCCAGTCCTCTGGCTCCCTCCCACAGTCCAAAGGCATTCTGGGTAGGTTAATTGGTCATTATAAAT
Organism: Hypanus sabinus; assembly: GCF_030144855.1. Taxonomy (NCBI): domain Eukaryota; kingdom Metazoa; phylum Chordata; class Chondrichthyes; order Myliobatiformes; family Dasyatidae; genus Hypanus; species Hypanus sabinus. The sequence continues at coordinate 136,186,124 of NC_082712.1, read as the reverse complement.
TGTTCCGTGATCGCAGTTGTGGGGCTGCTGAGGCAGCATGGCTCAAAGGGCCAGAAAGGCCTTCTCCACACTGTAACTAATAAATGGAAGCAATGACATTTGTGTATTTATCCACAATTGGCAACCAAAGGTAAATTTCAAGATATTGAAATGATTTTGGCAAATTGCATTGGAGGCAGAGTTATGTGAATTAAAACTGCCACTTTTTACATTTGCCATTATTTGGAAATGGCAATTGATTTATTTTCAGTATCTAGGCAGAGAAAGTGTTCATGATAGATTATTGATCAGAAGATTTAACTTCTCCTCTTTTGCAAGCTTTGTTTCATCTACTGTTTTGTGGTGAAAATAGGCACCTTATCCCAAGTTGCTTTTCCTTTGGGAATATAGACATCGAGAGCTTCCACCAAGGTTAGCAAATCCTGATCTCGCTCGACAACTAGAATTCAGCAAATTCATTTGTCAATGCTAAGCACTGGGGAACCTGGCCATTATATTTGGCTTCATTGGGAGTAATCAAGTATGGATGTCCCTCAAAAAGACTGGGAATTATTGCCTAGAGAGCTTTTTAAATTGATCTTGAGTTTGGAATCAGAAATACAGTGGTCTAAATTTGCAGGTGATACAAAGCTAAACTGAAGGGGAGTATGAATACTTACTTATGAAAAATGTTAAATAGTTAATTGAAAGCCAAAAAATATCCAGCAGTGACCACTACAGATCAAAAATAAAATGTTGAAGAGAAGTCAGTCTGGCAGTTGTGAATGCAATGGTTTCATGTTATTGTGACAATTGTTGGAATGTTCGATCTAAGTGAAGAGTGAACCAGAAGAGGGGGGTAATCTTGGCATTTTATGAATCCCTAGTGAGCCCATGTTTAAAAAAAAGTTTTGGTGAAGAAGTTGATTAATGGACAAAATGACTTGGACAAGAATGGAAAAATAGTGTCCCTTCCTTAGTATTTGTAATGAATGTGGCTTTGGGTGCAAATGAAGCTTTCAGAGGAATTACAAATATAGTGATGAAATAATACAATTTTCTATTTTATGCTCAGTGTGGAAGGCTGTGTACCTCATTGTCCATTGGATATGGTGTTTGATGAAGACACACAGAGATGTGCTTATCCAGAGGATTGTAAGTAATAATCTGATTGTTGCTTTCTTGTGCAGAACTGAAGTTGAATTTAACCAAATGAGGTCATGCTTGGCAAAATAGAAGTAGTTCATGCTTTGCAAATCAATAGCAAAATAATCGATGTAGAACAGATAAGTGTAACTTTATAAATAGAATTTAGCAGAGAAAGAAAACTGTCTGCTTTTTATCACAAATGCTGATTTACCTGTTGTTGATTCTTGATTATTGAGTTTAGATCTTAGTGCAAATCAGCTGGCCCATTTTGCCTAGATGGTGTTGAGCTGCTTAAGTGTTTTTCAAGTGGCATTCATCCTGGCAGTCAAAGATGACTTGTCTATTGTAGCTGGTGAAAAGACTAATAAGAATCAGAATCAGATTTAATATCACCAGCATATGATAATATCAATGGCACAATAGCCTCAACCATCAGGTTCTTGAACAAAAGAGGATAGCTACACTCATTTAAGGACTCTTTTAAGGACTGTAATATTCTTATTTCATGTGCATTATTTATTGCTATTTATTTATATCTGCATTTGCACAGTTTGTTTACAGTTTATAGTTCCTGATGTTTACAGTTTACAGTTACTGTTATACAGATTTGCTGAGTATGCCTGCAGAAAAAGAATCTCAGGGTTGTATGAGGTGACATGTATGTGCTCTGATAACAAATTTTACTTTGAACTTTGCTTTGAACATACGTCGTGAATTTTTTTTTGTTTTGTGGCAGCAGTACCTTCAATACAAAAATAATAAGAAAAAATGAATTACAATAAGAAATATATTTTTTAAAATGAAATTAAATAAGTAGTGCAAAAAGAGAGCAAAACAATATAGAGTGGTGTACATGGGTTCATTGTCCATTCAGAAATCTGATGGTGGCGTGGAAGAAACTGTTCCTGAAGCACTTGAGTGTGTGTCTTCAGGCTCCTGTACCTCCTGATTGTAGCCATGAGATGAGGGCATGCCTTGGTTGATGGGAGTCCTTAATGATAGATAACAAATTTTTGAGGATTTGCATTTTGAAATGTCCTCAGAGCTGGAGAGGCTAGTGCCCATGATGAAGTTGGCTGAGTTTGCCACTTTCTACAGCTTTTTCCAATCCTGTACAGTCACGCCTCCATACCAGATGGTGATGCAATCAGTTAGGATGCTTTCCATGTTGCATCTGTAAAAAATTGCGAGAGTCTTTGTTAACATACCAAGTCTCCTCAAACTCCTAATGAAATATAGAGCTGTTATACCTTCTTTGTAATTTCATCAATATGTTGAGCCCAGGATAGATCTTCTGAGATGTTGACACCCAGGAACTTGAAACTGCTTGTCCTTTCCACTTCTGATCCCTCAATGAGGGCTGGTGTGTGTTCCCATCACATCCTCTTCCTGAAGTCCACAATTAATTCTTTGGTCTTACTGATGTTGAGTGCAAGGTTGTTGTTATGACACCACTCAACCAGCTGAACGATCTCGTTCCTGTATGCCTCCTCGTCACCATCTGAAATTTAACAACAATGTCTGTGTGATCAGCAAATTTAAAGATGGTGTTTGAGCTGTGCTTAGCCACATACTTGTGGATGTAGAAACAGAAGAGCACCGAGATAAGCACGCTTCCTTGAGCTGTGCCAGTGTTGATTGTCAGTGAGAAGGAGATGTTATTTTCAATCTGCACAGACTGTGGTCTCCCAGTGAGGAAGCCAAGGATCCAGTTATAGAGGAGGTACAGAGGCCCAGGTATTGAAGCTTATTGATTAGTACTAAGGGTATGATGGTGTGGAATGCTGAGCTTTAATCAACAAACTGCAGCCTGATGTAAATATTACTTTTGAGCAGGTGATCGAAGGCTGAATGGAGAGCCAGTGCGATTGCATCCACTGTAGACCTACTGTGGTGATAGGCTAATTGCTGCAGGTCCAGGTACTTGCTGAGGCAGGAGTTGGTTCTGGCCATGACAACCTCTCAAAGCACTTCATCACAGTAATGTATGCAAAAAATGTTAATGGCCATTGAGACAACTCCCCCTTCTCTACTTGGCCAATGGAATGATTGTCGCACTTTTAAAGTAGCTGGGAATCTCCGATTGCAACCAGGGGAGATTGAAGATGTCCTTGAACACTCCTGCCAGTTGGCTGGCATAGATTTTCTGTGTCTTTCCATGTACACAATCAGAACCTGATGCCTTGCACTGGTTCACCCTCATGAAAGGCGTTCTGATATTGGTCTCTGAGGTAGAGATTACGGATTCTGCAATGATTCGCACAGGTGTAGTTTTATTCTCCCTTTCAAAGTGTGCTTAAAAGTCATTGATCTCCTCTGGGAGTGAAGCATCACAGACATTCATGATGTTAGGTAATGCCCTCTAAGAAGAAATGGGCTGACATGCATTCAACTCCATCTCTAATCTCAACCAGAATGACTTTTTCATTCTTAAAATCACCTTCCATAGGTAACACCTGGACTTCTTGCATAGTTCTGGATCATCAGTCTCGAATGCCATGGATCTAGCTCTCACCAGACTGTGAATCTCTGGGTCATCCATGGCTTCTCGTTTGGGTATGTCCGGTATATTTTCAAGACACTGACTCATCCACGCAGGCCTTGGTGAATTCGGTGACAATGGTGGTGTGTTCATTCGGATTTGAAGACTAATCCCCTAATATTGTCCAGTCCTGCAACTCAAAGCAATCTTGCAAGTGCTCCTCTATCTCTTGACCACACCATAGTGGTCCTCACCAGTGGAGCTGCAGTCTAATTCAAAGCTCAAAGTAAAAGTTATTATCAGAGTACATACATGTGACCACATACAACCTGAGATTCGATTTCTGTGGGCATACTTAGCAAATCTATAGAACTGTAACCGTAAACAAACTGTGCAAATGCAGATATTAATAAATAGCAATAAATAATGAGCATGAAATAACAATATAACAGAGTCCTTAAATGAGTGTAGCTATTCCCATTTGTTCAAGAGCCTGATGGTTGAGGGGTAGTAACTGTTATTGAACCTGGTGGAGCGAGTCCTGAGGCACCTGTACCTCCTACCTGATGGCCTGATGAGAAAAGAGCATGGCCTGGGCAATGAGGATCTTTGATGATTGATGCTGCTTTTCTGTGGCAATGTCTCATGTAGATGTGCTCAATGGTTGGGAGGGTTTTACCCATGATGTACTGGGCCGAATCCACTATCTTTTATAGGGTTTTCTGCGCAAAGGCATTGTTGTTCCCATACCAGCTGTAATGCAGCCAGTCAGCACACTTTCCACCACAGATCTATAGACGTTTGCCAAGGTTTTTGATGACATTCTGAACTTCCGTAAATTCCTGAGGAAGTAGAGGCTGTGCTGTACTTTCTTCACAATAACATTTATATGATGGGTTCAGGTCAGATCCTCCGAGATAGTGACAGCCAGAAATTTAAAGTTCCTGGCCCTCTCCACATCTGATCCTCTGGTGATTACTGGCCCATGGACCTCTGGTTTACCTCTCCTGAAGTCTACAGTCAGTTCCTTAGTCTTACTCATATTGCATGAGATGTTGTTGTTAATACATCACTGAGCCAAGTTTTCAATCTCCCTCCTATATGCTGATTCATCACCACCTTTGATACAGTCCACACCAGTGGTGGTTTCAGCAAACTTGTATATGATGTTGGAGCTATACCTAGCCACACAGTCATAGGTGTAAAGCTAGTAAAGCAAGAGACTAAGTACACATCCCCGCAGGGCTTCTGTGCTGATGGAGATTGTGAAGGAGATGTTTTTGCCAATCTGACTGGGGTCTATGAGTTAGGAAATCCAGGATCCAATTGCACAAGGGGTATTGGTGACTGGCGATATGTAAACTGCGGTCAGGGTCATAGATGAGAACTCTTGAAGAAAATAGAATGGTCTACATTAAATCATTAGTTGTTCTAAGTCAGAGGAACAAGAAGTTGACATAACCACAATGTCTGTGCACCAGTGAGATTTGACTAAAAAGCATACACCGCCATCTCTTTCCTTATCAGAATTCAAAGTTCTCTGAAGGTATGTTGGGAGTAGAAGTACAGCCAGGTGACTGGATTTTTCAAAGTGGAGATGTGGGGTGGCACGGTATGTGTACTTGATGGTGGTATAACTATGGTCAAGTGTTTGGTGCCTCTGGTTCCACAGGGGGAAGTTGTTGGGGGAAGTTGTTCAGAGAATTCTTCAATTTGGCCTGGTTGAAATCCCCCACAATGATTGTGAAGCCATCAGGATGCATTGTTTCGTGACTACTAATCATGGTGCTCAGCTCCTCCAGTGCCTGCCTGATGTAGGCCTGAGGTGAAATGTGCACCACTACCAGGATGATGGCAGAAAACTCCATCAGCAGAAAAAATGGACAACATTTGACCACTAGATGTTCTAGGTCTGAGACAGAATCGCCATGACTGTGCATCATGATGAGTTAATCTTGAAGCATATTCCACTTCCTCTACTTTTAAAAGAGTCAGCCATATTCTGTCTTTCCAGTGGATGATGAAGCCTTTGGGCTCTGGTGCTATGTCCAAAATGGTGAGCCATGTTTCCATGAAGCAAAGTACACATCAGTCCTTGATAGCCCTCTGGTACATCAATCTTGCTCTGAGGTCTCCAATTTTATCTTTTGGAGTCTGTACATTCACTGTTAGGATAGTCAGGAGTGGGAGTCTAAGACCACGGTGTTTCAATTGTATCAGCGCCATCTGTGCTTCTGTTTTCTTAAAGCAGAATTGCACTCATGACTTGAGTCTGTTGTCTGGGGTCCACTGATTTTGAGGTTCGATAGATTTTTAAAATGTCTTAAAATGATGTTGCTTATTGCAGTACCCATGGCTGTGACTGTGGGTTTCAGCTGCAGTAGTCCTAAATGGGAATATTTAATGAATCCCATCAGAGCTGCATGCAAGGCATAGTCTCTTAACAAAATCTAGAGCAAAAAAAAGTGGCACATCTGAGGACTGGGAGAAATTCAGAGACCAGCAGAAGAGGACAAAGGGCTTAATTAGGAAAGGGAAAAAAGATTATGAGAGAAAGCTGGCAGGGAACATAAAAACTGACTGTAAAAGCTTTTATAGATATGTGAAAAGAAAAAGATTGGTCAAGACAAATGTAGGTCCCTTACAGTCAGAAACAGGTGAATTGATCATAGGGAACAAAGACGTGGCAGACCAATTGAATAAATCCTTTGGTTCTGTCTTCACTAAGGAGGACATAAATAATCCTTCAGAAATAGTAAGGGACCGAGGGTCTAGTGAGATGGAGGAACTGAGGGAAATACATGTTAGTAGGGAAGTGGTGTTAGGTAAATTGAAGGGATTAAAGGCAGGTAAATCCCCAGGACCAGATGGTTTGCATCCCAGAGTGCTTAAGGAAGTAACTCAAGAAATAGTGGATGCATTAGTGATAATTTTTCAAAACTCCTTAGATTCTGGATTAGTTCCTGAGGATTGGAGGGTGGCTAATGTAACCCCACTTTTTAAAAAAGGAGGGAGAGAGAAACCGGGGAATTATAGACCGGTTAGTCTGACATCGGTGGTGGGGAAAATGCTGGAGTCCGTTATCAAAGATGTGATAACAGCACATTTGGAGAGGTGAAATTATCGGACAAAGTCAGCATGGATTTGTGAAAGGAAAATCATGTCTGACGAATCTTATAGAATTTTTTGAAGATGTAACTAGTAGAGTGGATAGGGGAGAGCCAGTGGATGTGGTATATTTAGATTTTCAAAAGGCTTTTAACAAGGTCCCACACAGGAGATTAGTGTGCAAAGCACACGGTATTGGGGGTATGGTATTGATGTGGACAGAGAATTGGTTGGCAGACAGGAAGCAAAGAGTGGGAGTAAAAGGGACCTTTTCGGAATGACAGGCAGTGACTAGTGGGGTACCGCAAGGCTCAGTGCTGGGACCCCAGTTGCTTACAATATATATTAATGATTTAGACAAGGGAATTAAATGCAGCATCTCCAAGTTTGCGGATGACACGAAGCTGGGCGGCGGTGTTAGCTGTGAGGAGGATGCTAAGAGGATGCAGGGTGACTTGGATAGGTTAGGTGAATGGGCAAATTCATGGCAAATGCAATTTAATGTGGATAAATGTGAGGTTATCCACTTTGGTTGCAAGAACAAGAAAACAGATTATTATCTGAATAGTGGCCGATTAGGAAAAGGGGATGCAACGAGACCTGGGTGTCATTGTACACCAGTCATTGAAGGTGGGCATGCAGGTACAGCAGGCGGTGAAAAAGGCAAATGGTATGTTGGCATTCATAGCAAAAGGATTTGACTACAGGAGCAGGGAGGTTCTATTGCAGTTGTACAAGGCCTTAGTGAGATTGCACCTAGAGTATTGTGTGCAGTTTTGATCCCCTAATCTGAGGAAAGACATTCTTGCCATAGAGGGTGTACAAAGAAGGTTCACCAGATTGATTCCTAGGATGGCAGGACATTCAAATGAAGAAAGATTGGATCGACTAGGCTTATATTCACTGGAATTTAGAAGATTGAGGGGGGATCTTATTGAAATGTATAAAATTCTAAAGGGATTGGACAGGCTAGATGCAGCAAGATTGTTTCCGATGTTGAGGAGGTCCAGAACGAGGGGTCACAGTTTAAGGATAAAGGGGAAGCCTTTTAGGACCGAGATGAGGAAAAACTTCTTCACACAGAGAGTGGTGAATCTGTAGAATTCTGTGCCACAGGAAACAGTCAAGGCTGGTTCATTGGCTATATTTAAGAGGAAGTTAGATATGGCCCTTGTGGCTATAGGGATTAGGGGGTATGGAGAGAAAGCAAGTACAGGGTTCTGAGTTGGATGATCAGCCATGATCATACTGAATGGCGGTGCAGGCTCGAAGGGCTGAATGACCTACTCCTGCACCTATTTTCTATGTTTCTATGTTTAGAGATTGGCCATAGGATACTAATATCTGACCAGCCTCTGCAACCAAATACTTACGTGGCTCACGCAAGTTCTCGTCATTTCTGCTGTTACTCATAGTTTGCAGAATTTCATTGATGTCTATAGACAATAGACAGTAGGTGCAAGAGTAGGCCATTCGGCCCTTCTAGCCAGCACCGCCATTCACTGTGATCATGACTGATCATACACAATCAGTACCCCGTTCCTGTCCTCTCCCCATATCCCTTGACCTCGCTATCTATAAGCGGTCTATCTAACTCTCCCTTGAAAGCATCCAGAGACTTGGCCTCCACTGCCTTCTGGGGCAGAGCATTCCACTTATCCACCACTCTCTGGGTGAAAAAGTTTTTCCGCATCTCTGTTCTAAATGGCCTGCCCCCTATTCTTAAACTGTGGCCTCTAGTTCTGGACTCACCCATCAGCGGGAACATGCTTCCTCCCTCCAGCATGTCCAATCCCTTAATAATCTTATATGTTTCAATTAGATCCCCCCTCATCCTTCTAAATTCCAATGTATACAAGCCCAGTCGCTCCAATCGTTCAACATATGACAGTCCCGCCATTCCGGGAATTAACCTTGTGAACCTACGCTGCACTCCCTCAATAGCAAGAGTGTTCTTTCTCAAATTTGGAGACCAAAACTACACACAATACTCCAGGTGGGGTCTCACCAGGGCCCTGTACAGCTGCCGAAGGACCTCTTTACTCCTATATTCAGTTCCTCTTGTTATAAAGGCCAGCATGCCATTAGCTTTCTTCACTGCCTGCTGTACCTGCATGTTTGCTTTCATCGACTGATGTACAAGAACACCTAGATCTCGTTGTACTTCCCCTTTTCCTAACTTGACTCCATTTAAATAGTAATCTGCCTTCCTGTTCTTGCCACCAAAGTGGATAACCTCACATTTATCCACATTAAACTGCATCTGCCATACATTTGCCCACTCACCTAGCCCGTCCAAGTCACTCTGCATTCTCATAAAATCCACCTGACATTTCACACTGCCACCCATCTTTGTGTCATTGGCAAATTTGCCAATGTTACTTTTAATCCCTTAATCTAAATCATTAATGTATATTAAAAACAGCTGTAGTTCCAGCACCGAACCTTGCGGTACCCCACCGGTCACAGCCTGCCATTCCAAAAGGGACCCGTTAATCACTACTCTTTGTTTCCTGTCAGCCAGCCAATTTTCAATCCATGTCAGTACTCTGCCCCCAATACCATGTGCCCTAATTTTGCCCACTAATCTCCTATGTGGAACTTTAACAAAGGTTTTCTGGAAGTCCAGGTACACTACATCCACTGGCTCTCCTTTGTCCATTTTCATAGTTACATCCTCAATAAACTCCAGAAGATTAGTCAAGCATGATTTTCCCTTCGTAAATCCATACTGACTCAGACTGATCCTTCTACTGCTATTCAAATGTGTTGTAATTTCCTCTTTTATAATTGATTCCAGCATCTTTCCCACCACTGACGTCAGGCTAACTGGTCTATAATTCCCTGTTTTCTCTCTCCCTCCTTTCTTGAAAGGTGGGACAACTTTAGCCACCCTCCAATCCACAGGAACTGATCCTGAATCTATAGAACTTTGGAAAATGATTACCAATGCGTCCACGATTTCTAGAGCCACCTCCTTAAGTACCCGGGGATGCAGACCATCAGATCCCAGCCTTCAGACCCAACAGTTTATTCAATACCATTTCTTGCCTAATATAAATTTCCTTCAGTTCATCCATTACCCTAGTTTCTTTGGCCACTATTACATCTGGGAGATTGTTTGTGTCTTCCCTAGTGAAGACAGATCCAAAGTACCTGTTCAACTCATCTGCCATTTCCTTGTTCCCCATAAGAAATTCACCCGTTTCTGTCTTCAATGACCCAATTTTGGTCTTAACTATTTTACTTCTTATCACATACCTAAAGAAGCTTTTACTATCCTCCTTTATATTCTTGGCTAGTTTATCTTCATACCTCATTTTTTTTCTCACGTATTGCCTTTTTTGTTATCTTCTGTTGCTCGTTAAAAGATTCCCAGTCCTCCAGCTTCCCATTCATCTTTGCTATGTTATACTTCTTCTCTTTTATTTTTATACTGTCCTTTACTTCCCTCGCCAGCCATGGCCACCCCTTACTCCCCTTGGGATGTTTCTTCCTCTTTGGAATGAACTGATCCTGCACCTTCTGCATTATTCCCAGAAATACCTGCCACTGTTGTTCCACTGTCTTCCCTGCTAGGGTATTGTTCCATTGAACTTTGGTCAGCTCCTCCCTTATAGCTTCATAGTCTAGTGCTGGACTGGTAGACTTGTTTGGAATATATTCATTTTACTTCAATGGTAGTCTGGTGTAATACAATACAGGATGCCCTCAGGCTAAAGGTATAAATGTCTGAACCCCACAAATACTGTCATTGTTGTAGATCTATCTACTGCAGATTGGTCAAATGGCATGTGGTTAAATGAGAACATCTCATATGTTGCTCCTCCAAGTTTTTTTACAGAATACTCTGACAGTTATGATCTTCACCACCTGGCATGGTCAATGGTGAAGCTTCTGCACTGTCCTGATAATGCACATTCAATTGCTTTAAACAGAGTATATTCTGTTCTCTTGCAACTCAGTTCTTCTTCCAAGCTAAGTGATTCATTGAAAAGATGGGTTGCTCATCAATGACAGGAAGGTGCAACATCTTGATTAGTACATGGTTTTCTTTCCAATATTTGGCTGGCATTAAAAGATGTTACTGTGGCCTAGAGTTCAATACTTTCAGGACCATTGACTCTTGATTACACAACACTGTGCACTTGCTCTGTCGGGATTGTCCTACCAAGTGTCTGTGAATATACTCAGAACTGCGATAGGGCAATTTAGAACATTTGATCTAAAGTAGATGCATTTATATTGGCTTGGTTCTCAACTTCTCTGTGGGACTGCAATGTCTGGGTGTATACAAACCAGGAATAGTCAGAACATTTTGTTTATTTCTTTTCTCTGTAGACGTTAATATTTGCTTTCACAGACTTCCTAAAAAAATCTTTGATGTCCAAACTGTAAGGAATTTCACTTTCAATTGATATTTTTGATTCAAACAGCATAACCTGTGTTTCATTCCTATTTCCTGTTTTGACTTTCTTTTATTAATTTATGTACATTTTGTCTCATGTGTACATGAACATGACTGCTGTCCGTTTCATTTGCTTAGAGCTATCTCATTGAAAATGGAAGAAGTGCAGGTGCTGATGCTGGAAAAATGAAATATAACAGAAAATGCTGAAAACATCAGCAGGATCAGATGGTATCTGTCATCCATAGATGTGGATGATGTAAGATCATGTGAAATGAGAGCATGAGGAATAGGACCTTCGTGCTGCTAACTTCGACCTCAGCATCTTTCCCAGCACTGTTCCCTACCCTCAATGGCCAAGAAACCTATCAGCCTCCTGTGACTGTGCATGCCAGTTATCAACCACTCCCTCTGTTTAAAATAAGTAACTTCCTCTTGAGATCCCCTTTAAAACTCTTTCCACTCACCTTAACATAAGCCTGCTATGAGAAAAAAGAATTTGATTATCTATTCCTCTCATAGTTTAGATATTTCTAAAAAAATATGTCATTCTTCAGCCTCCTTCTCTCCAGTGAAAGCATGCCCAACCTATCCAATCTCTTTCTGTAGCTAATGTACTCCAATCCAGGGAACATCTTAATGAATCTCCATGCACACCCTCCAGTGAAATCATATATTTCCCATAGAATGGCACATGATATTTCATGTGAAGACTAGTATGTGGTTTGTGACGCAGCAAAATACATCCCAGTTTTATATTCAGTGCCCTAACCCATGAGGGCAAGCATCCAATTTGCCTTCTTCACCGCTCTGTCCATCTGTGTGGCCAATTGCAAGGGTCAAGGACTTTGACAACAAGGTCTGTCAGTTCATTAACTCATCAGGGGTCATTGATAAGTTTGTTGCCTAAGTAGAAGGAGATGAGTTATTAACTTAAAACTTTCTGCATAATCACTCAAAGAGTTAACCTGCATGTGCATGTAACAAGAGCTGTATAACTTAACTCCTACCTTAGGCCACGAACTTATCAATCACCCCTCGTATTATACAAAAATGTATGTGGGCTGATAAACTTCCAGACATCACAAAATTGGCGGAGTTATGGATAGTGTGGAAAGCTGTGAAAGAGTTCAGTGGGAAATACGGGCAGAGAAATAGCAAATGTGGTTTAATTTGGACACTTATGAGGTGAGGCACTTTAGCATATCAAATGTAAGATGAAAGTCTACAGTAAATAGCATGATTCTCAAGAGCATTTTATTGCATCCTGAGAGTGGATAACACAAGTGGACAGGGTAGTAAAGAAAGTGTACAGCATACTTGCCCTCATTGGTCAGTGGCCCAGAGTATAAAAATTAGCAAGTCACATTACAGCTGTATAAAACTTTGGTTAGGCCACGTTTACAGTTTACACACTATAGAAAGCATGCAGAGGTATTAAACTTTGCAGATAAGGTTGACCAGGATGTTGACTAGATTACGAAGTGTTATCTGACATGAGAGGCTGGACAAACTTGGATTATTTTCTCTGGAATATCAGAGGCTGGGAGATGATATAGATGTATAAAGAGAGACACAGAGAGGGAATGCAGTCAGAGACTATTTCCTATAATGAAAATGTAAATTACTAGGCAGCATATCTTCAAGGTGAGAGGGAGTTTATTTAAATTAAATTTATGTGGCTTTTTTTTTATTCAGGGAGTGGCTGGTTTTTGAATTCACTGCCAGGGCCGGTGGTGGAAGCACATATGATAACAATAGTTAAGAACAATTTAGACAGAGACATGAACAGGCAAGGAATAGAGGGATATAGACAATGTGTAGGCAGGTGTGAATTGTCATCATGGTTGACACAAACATCATGGGCCATAGGGCCTGTTTCTGTGCTATAATCTATATCCCATCTTCCACACAAAAGTAATGGAGAATTGCAAAGCTTGTTTATACACAAAATATAATAAGAGGAGGTAGGAATAAGAAATGGAGCTAAATATTGAGATAATAAATGCCTCGGCCTAAGCATTGATTTCTGCAGTACTCCACAATCTGCTACCCAGAGAAAGATCTGCTTATAACCCATTTTTGCTTTTTTGTCCCATAACCAATTCCCAATTCCTATCAATGCATTACCCTAATTCAATGTGCTCTAACTTTGTTATCAAAAGTCTCTAAAGCTACCATTTATAATGTTGATATATAAATCCTCATGATCTTGGGATTTGCCAGTTTTCCAGTGCTATTTTTTGACTAATACTTAGTTCGTTCAGTTCCTCACTTCCCCGAGATGCTTAATTTCCCAATATATTCTTTGTATCTTCTATGAAGAGAGACACATTATAATTATTTTATTCCTCTGCCATTTCCTTATTCGGCATTATAAATTCTTCTACCTTGTTCAGTAACAGGCCTCTGTCTTATAGTTTACAGGTCAGTGACTATTTGGAACTTGGTATATTTTTGGCCACAAGAACACTTTGTTCCATTTTAAGACTCCTTCGTGATATAATGCTATCTTTCTGCTGTTTAAGCTAAATGTGTTTTTAGCAATATTTCCCACGCAATGCATTAATATTCTTGCTTGAAAGGGATTACAGGTGTTGATCCTTTTAAGGTTATGGTTAATTAATTTGTGAAACTATTGGTGCAGTGTCCTACATTCCAAGGATCCAAATATCTTCGTATTTAAGCTACAGTTGAAGCATGGTGCCTAATAACCAATGCCCTATTTTTGGTTTAACTTCTAGGGGGAGAAATCATTTAAAATATGTTAATTTAGCCTAAAGTTTCAGTAGAACTCAAGACCATATTTTAAACAAGAGATATTATAAAGAGAAGTGTTTTATTCTTTCTTTTGCTGAAGTTACCTTTACCTGAAAATTTGAATTGTCTGAGGCAAAATAACAGACCTTCATTGCAAGCTTAATATTGTTATCAGAAGACAGAACATAAAAGAATGAATGCTATTGTTTAGATTATGCTCACATTAGAATTTGCAACTGTAGTTGAAAGCATAATCTTGTTTGTCAAGACTTTATCATTACTTGTTCTTTCCAAATTCAGCAACACAGAATGAAGCACTTGGTGTTGATGAGGTGCAAGCAGAAAGCTCTTGGTGTTTTATAAAATTTGCTGCAATACCTAACCAACACAGGCTATGTTTACTGAAGTTCTTGGTTTTTTCATACAATTGATGAGGTAGAAGCCAGGTCCTACGATTTGTTTATTTCCCTTTTTTTCTTCCATTAGGTATTAAGCCAGCATTTTATGTTCAGCCTTCCAAATCCACAAGCTCAACAGCTTCACCAGGAATATCCACTTCTCCAGCCTTTAATGCTTCAGTTAAGCCATTGACGTCCAATGCAGTAGCTGAAATAAGCCGATTTACTACTTCTCCGATAGCAACAAATAAAACCACTGCTTCTACTTCAACTCCTATGGTAACCCAGCTGTCAACAAGCCCTGCTGTGTTAACTACAAGCACTTCTCCACTTCTGCCCTTGACCAGAACAATGCCTACCACACATCGAGCTTTGGTACATTCCACAGAATCTTACACATCATCCGCTTCTGCATTAAGCTCTTCAACAAAAATGCTGACCACCAAAGCAGTGACTTTTCATGAAATTTCAACATTAATGGAAAGCACAAGCCCAACTGAATTACTAACCAAGTCACATTTGCAATTTACTTCCACTGAAACCAAACATACAGACACTAAAATGGTACCTTCAACAACTACTACAAGGGTAACGAGATGGCTAACTACAACTAAAACAACTCCAGCTGAAACAGAACCATTACCAGAGAAGGCTTTGTTTTCCACAACTGTAGCATATTCCCCACCAGAAACAAAGTCAATTACCCAAAAAACCTCAGTGCTTCCAACTTCAAAAGGAACAACAACATATCCTACATCAGAAGAAATGGAACCAACAGTGCTTCCTACATCCAGTAAGGTAGCCACAATGGCTACTAGCTCCAGTTATCCTTTCTTTACAGTGCACTCTCTGTCTACTGGAGCGATGAATTTGACAACAGAAAAGACTCAATCATCAATGTCTGTTGCCGCCTATAAATTATCTACATCAACAGAAGCAACATTGCATCCATCAACTGAGAAGTTAACAACCCCTTCAGCTTTTTCAGAAACAGAAATAAATAAAACTACTACAGCAAGTTCAGCACAAACTAATGCAACAGAAAAATCTGTCATTTATCCTCTGAGCACAGGAGCTCACTCAACAACAATTACACCTAGGACCTATTCAGGCCCAGCTACATTACGTACAACTTCAAAAGAACCTGCCTCCACATCAGCAACAACAATGTCTTCAACAGCATCTGTTACAATATCGTCAGAAACAACAGCTCCCAAAACATCAACGACTGTGGTATTTCCAAATAAAACAACAACATCATTTCCTGAACATGTATATCCATCACCATCTACAAAAGGAGCAGAAATAGGTTCAACCTCAGGCACTTCCAAAGTGACCTCTACTCCCCAGAGCACAGAAATGACCTCTGCTTCAACAACAAAATTATACGAAAGTACTAAATCAACTTCACCACAACCAACCTCTGCAATAAGATCCACAACTACTCAAAAAACAACCCCATTGGAAACTTCATACATTCAAACATTACGGACTTCCACAACAGGAATCCCAACTTCTGTAAAAACTTCCCCTCTTTCTGCTTCAACACATAAAACAACCACCAGAGCTGTGATCCCTCAGCTTGGAACAACTACAGTTTTACCTACATTGCTTACAAGTACCTCAGTAAAATCCTCAACACTTGTTTCAGGGCTTGCATCTACAGTGACAGACACTGCACGCGCAGTAAGTGCATCAACACCTGTTTTTCTGCTTTCAACAACAACTACGCCAACTTCAGCCGGCAGAACCATCACTAAAGAGGTAACAACTCCATCTGCAGATGTAGGTGGAACTAAATCTGCAGCAGTTTTGTTTAAGACTCCATTAGCAACAGAACCATCAACTGCTTCAATAAATGAAACATCTGTTACATCAGCAGGAGTTAAGACAACTGGAGCACCTGCTGCATCAACAAGAATTTCTACTACAACTGAAGGCACAAGAAAAATAGCACCTTCTCCACAGCTAACCAGTACTTTAGAACCTACATCCATGAGTTTAAATGAGACGATTCCCTCGGTGTTGAAAATAACTCCAACTGAACCTGTTGCTTCAACTGCACAGTCAACAACTACTGTTAGCTCCGAATCACAATTATATACATTATCCAATGTCACATTGTCAACAGTTATTTCTACTCATGAATCAGAATCAGTTGCAGGCCCATCAGTATTCTCAACAATTGCCAACACTACAGCTATGACCATCCCATCAACTAGTCATTGCATTGTAAGTAAAATATCAACAAATTTGTAACTTGCAAAATTCAGGAGGTACTCAGCACGTCAGGCAGCATCTTTGGAAATGGATAAACAGTTGATGTTTCAGGCCAAGACCATTCTTCAGGACAGCATTCATTTCCGTAGATGCTTCCTGACTTGCTGAGTTCCTCCAGAATTTTGTGTTTTGCCTTGGATTTCCAGAATCTGCAGATTATTTGTGTCTGTAATCTTCACTGTTAGGTTATATGGTAATATGAAGCTACTTGCTTTACATTATTTTATGTGACAAGAGCAATTTTGAAGTCTTACACTATTGTATTTCCAGTTCAGCGATAGTTCTTTGATCCTCCTGAAATGTAAAAAAAATCATCTTTGCTTCTTTGCCCTCACTTCCAACATAATGCATAAGGCACCATATACTCTTCATCACCAATTCATTAGCATAGTTCTACCTCTAATATTGCCCTATTTCAGCTCAACTGTCAGTTAGATTCTCAAGTAATTTTGTTAACCAGCAACAGGAGTGTGTCAAAGGTCTTCCATTTCAGCTTGATTTCCTAGCCACTTCATCACATCCAAAATTTTGCTGTCCATAACCCAATTTGCAGCAAAGGTTCAAAGGTCCAATTTAATGTCAGAGAAATGTATACAATATACATCCTGAAATGCTTTTTCTTCACAAACATCCACGAAAACGGAGAAATGCCCCAAAGAATGAATGACAATTTAAATGTTAGAACTCCAAGGTCCTCCCAGCTCCCCCCCCCCCACGTGTAAACAGCAGCAAGCAACAATCTTCCCTCCCTCCACTGGCAAAAAAAGGCAAGCATTGGCACTGCCACCGAGCACAAAGCATGAGCAAGGCAATAGCAAAGACACAGACTTGCAGTTACCCCAAAAACTTCGCGCTTCATCCGGTATTCAAAATACCACAGGTTCCTTCTCTCCCTAATAAGGGAGAGGGAGGTGTCTTCATTTTCCTTTGTTCCATTCTTCGGTCATTCCTACATATGCCAACTTTAATTGGCTCAATCAGGTAGCTACACATTCTTTTCATCTTTGTTTTCAAATCCCGCCTTGGCCTTACTTGGTCCCATTTTTTTTACGGAAAAATCTAGGAACTTCCCTAGATCATGGTGCTCCTTGAATTGCCTTTTTAGCATTCCAAATTTTCATTTCTCTACTCTTGTGTCTTCAGCTACTCAGCCCCCAATTCCTTTCTGGAATTTCTACCACCACCTACATATTTTGGTCATTGATTTTAATATGCTGCTCAATGATAAATGTTATTTTACAAAACTTTCTTTACATACAGTGCATATATTAGAAGATATATAAATAATGTTGAACTTATGGACGTCTTGCTAACTTAGATGGAGATGCTCTATTTCATTGGAACTGAGATTGGATCCCATCCCCTTCCATGCAATTAGCCATGAATTTATACCTTTCATGGACTTTTCCTTTTCCTTTCCTGTCACCCAGAGTCGAATGAATATAACTTTTTACCAGTTTTCCACTGATGGCCCCAAACTTACGATTCCTTGCTAACACCAATGCCAGAATGTACTTGTGCTTCCCTGAAAAAGTCCTGCTTTCTGGCAGAGCCACTGGCCTAGGCAGCTGGTGGCATCTTCTGCCACATAGAAGCTGTTCCTGTGCTCCACAGTGGACTCCTCATAGAGTCCGACAAAGTGATCTGGTTTCCTATGGCTATCTTGGCTACCTGGTAGAAAGTAAGGAGATTCTGTTTGTTTTTTTTATTACTATGGAAGGCTCACAACAGATTTTTATTTAATAAAACGTATATTTTTAACTGAATCCCAGGAATTACTTAAAAAGCAGTAAAGGGCTAAGCTATTGACAAAGTTCAGACACCCTGATAACATTGACAGCTTTGACAGCTTCTGAGTTTGAGGGTGAAGTCTCATCTGCTCTGAGAGTGCAGCTGGCTACCGATGCTGAGACAGCTGTCGTGCTGCACACCACCACAAAGGGCTTGTCGCCAGGATCACAGTGAAAGACCACACCTGGAGACACATGGAGCAAACAGGTGCAGCCGTCCTGGAATTCTGGGGCAACTGAAAATCTGGCTCCATGGAAGGCAAAGACTTTATTGTAAATCTCTCCGTTCCTCAGACCATGGATCCCATCTTATATCTTTGCTCTATTCAAGGGTGATACCAGTTACAACCCTAAGAAGCTATAGTGGTGCTAGAAAGTTCATAACCCTGTAAAATTTTCTCTATTTCTGCATAAATATGACTAAAAGTGTGATCAGATCTTCATGTAAGTCCTAAGACTAGATAAAGTGAATTCAATTAAATAAATAACACAAAAACAATAGATTTTTTAATTTATTTATTGAGAAAAATGATCCAATATTACATGTATTTGTTGGAAAAAGTATGTGAACCTTTGCTTTCAGTAATTGGTGTGACACTTCCACCTGCCGTACAGCAATAACTTCAACCAAATGTTTCTGGGTAACTGTTGATCAGTCCTGAAAATCAGCTTGGAGGAATTTTAGGCCATTCCTCCTTACAAAACTGCTTCAACTCCGGGATATTGGTGGGCTTCCTCATATGAACTGCTTGCTTCAGGTCCTTCCGCAACATTTCTATAGGATTAAAGTCAGGACCTTAACTCAGCCATTCCAAAACACAAATTTTCTTCTTTTTAAATAATTCTTTTGTTGATTTACTCTTGTCTTTCAGATCATTGTCTTGTTGCATTATTTAACTTCTGTTAAGCTTCAGTGATGGACTGCTACCCTGGCATTCGCCTGTAAAATGTCTTGATACAATTTTGAATTCATTGTTCCCTCAACAATTACAAGCTGTCCAGGCCCTGAGGGAGGAAAGCATGATGCTCTTTCCACCATGCTTCACAGATGGGATAAGGTTTTGGTGTTGATGTGCAGTGCCCTTTTTCCTTCAATATAGCAATGTGCATTTCTGCCAAAAAGTTTAGCCCTTGTTTCATCTGTCCCAGAAGTGTTGTAGAACATCCAGGTGGTCTTTTGCAAACTTGAGAATGTTGTTTTTTGGAGAGCAGTGGTTTCTCTGTGGTATCATTCCATGAACACCATTCTTGTCCAGTGTTTTTCTTATAATGGACACATGAACAAAGACTTCAGCAAGTTCTAGAGATTTCTGCAGGTCTTTTGTTGTTACCCTAGGGATCTTTTTCACCTCATTCAGCATTGTGTGTTGTGCCCTTGGTGTGACCTTTGCAGAATGCCCACTCCTAGGGAGAGCAGCAACAGCATTGTGTTTCCTTCATTTGTAGACATTTTCTCTTACTGTGGACTTACAAACACTCAGGTCTTTAGAAATGCTTTTGTAGCCTTTTCCAGCTTCATGCATCTCTACAATTCTTCTTCTAAGGTTCTCTGAAAGTTGTTTTGATCGAGCCATGGTGCACATAAACAGATCTTTCTTGAGAAGAGCAGGTCCCGTCAGTAACCTGAATTTGTGTGTCTTTTTTATAGGGCAGGGCACCTCTACAACCCATGACTCCAATCTCATCTCATTGATTGGAACACCTGACTCCAAATAGCTTGTGTAGAAGACATTACCCCAGAGGTTCACATACTTTTCCCAACAAGTACATGTAAATTTGGATCATGCTTCTCAATAAATAAATGAACAAGTATAATGTTTTTGTGTTATTTATTTAATTATGTTCTCTTTATCTAATTTTAAGAATTACATGAAGATCTGATCACATTTTGGATCATATTCATGCAGAAATAGAAAATATCTACAGTGTTCACAAACTTTCCAGCAGCACTAAATTTGATTCGGCAGTGTACTGCTGACATCTATCCATTTCACTACCCATACTGCCTATTTCCATTATCTTAAAATTACACCTCTGAGATAATCTGCTCATAAACCCTTACTATTGTTATGCTTGCAGTATTCACCCAACTGGTTTATCATTTTCAAACATTAGCTCATCCAAAACTCAACTGCACATACCCCAACGTGCAACACGTCTCATTTAACTATCAGATTGGGTAGTAGTGTGTAAAAATGTCATCCTTTTTTTCAAATTCCCTGCCTATCACCGCAAGCTTCTGGGGCCCATCAAGGCTGTTGCTCTCGACTATCTGAATAGCCTTGGATATTCAAATGTAATTCTTTAACTGCTAGCAACTACACTTCTAAGAGGTAAGGCCTTAATTCTTGTCATTCCCTCCCAAAGCTCTTCTCCTACTTTATCTCTTTTTCCTTCTTAAAACTTAACTTTGTAGCCAAACTTTCAGCTATATTTCCTGACGTCTCTGAATTTGGCTCAGTGCCATTCTCTTCTGTTTGATCTTTGTTTTTGCTGGATAAATGAGCTAAATCAAATTTCATTAAGTTTCTGTTCAATTTTGCCACCTAGCTCAAAAATCCAAATTTTCTGCTATTGTTGCTGCTCGTCAATCTACTACAGCTCTTGATCTAGGACAGCTGCAAATTCAGTCATTTTAATTTTTTGCTGAACTCCCTCAGATATTCTGTGTACACCCTTTCTTTTCTTTTAACCTTATCCATACCTACATTGCTGTAGGAATTCTATGTTTTCACAAATTGGACTGCTTGTTTATTTGCTAATTTTCTATTCCTACCACTTGAGTAGATCTGACCCCAAGCTGTGATAGTTGTTCCCTTTATCTTTTTGCCCTACCTTCCCTTAATATGATTTGTCACCTTTTCAACATTTCAACAGTTGCCAGGAAGTGCCTCCTTTGCTAACATGATACAAATTTTAGTGTTTGTGTGTCGGGGCGCCGTCATGACAAGCTTTTTGGTGATTGCTCATCTAAAACCTGGTGGATCCCAGGTGTGTTTTTTACAAGGTCGAGTTACTAGCTCGACACTCAACCCAGGCATGGACGGAGAGTGTGCAAACTCAGGATCTTGTCCTGAAGTCCAGCGCTGACGTCACTATGCCACCAGCCAGTTTAAGCCTAAGGGCATGTAATTTATCTTTCCATTCATCTTGCTATTGTGTCCATTGACAATTGACAATATAAATGATAAGATATACTGCTTCAATACAGCTTTCCATGCAACATAATCTGTTTCTTTTCAAATGTTTTTCAGATTCCATTTCCACAGGATGTAGATGAATGCATCACCCAAACCTGTGTGGAGGGGGAAGTAATTCAAATCAATAGATCCCATCATTGTCCTTACCTTCTTACTCCACCCACTTGTGAGCTCCTGGGATTTGCTGTGCAGGTGAACACTGATAAGTGTTGTCCACAGTGGGAGTGTCCATGTAAGATATCTGACTTTGTGATAAAGCTTTATTTTAGTAAGACCTGGTCAGATCACAAAATAGGAGATAGCTAATTGTGTTACTCCCACCTTAGATTATCAAAATACCCAACAAGTGGACTTACCTTACTCATTTCTATTTTAAACATCTATTTCTGATACCACTACATTATATTATTAACCTAAAATACTTTGTTAAACAAAGCAAAACCTTTGTTAAACCATAAAAATATTTCTAATAATTACTGTACAGTGAAATTAGTAATAACATTTGTCAGCACGAACTCCCTGCCTGATGATTTTTTTTGTCAATATTTTATGAAGAGGAACCTGTAGCATTATTTTTTCTGAGTTTTTTTCTACTGTGATATAGAAAAATAACTTCTGTGTTGATTGCTTAAGGAATACCCAAAATCAAGGATCTCTTGCTTATATTCCACTTTCCCGGTTTCTAAAGTGTCTGTTAAGCCCAACATGGGAGTGTCGACTCTTTCACGGATAGAACTGATGAGGTGGTTGGGTAATTTTGAGATTGTGTGATTCTTGCAGCAGTCACCAAGACTTCTGAGTGGTTCTGATGCATGGACTTGACACTCTATCATCCTGAATGCTCTTTCTTCACCCTTGACCACCCAAATACCAAATACAATTTTAATAGTTACAATGACATTGTGTACTTCAATATTTGGGATGACAAAAGGTTCCTCTGAGACGAATAGTGGAAGTACATTGTAATTGATAAGGCACCTCTGAAGACCCAAACAACTTTGGGAGAAACTAATTATCACAAATATTCTAAAAACTTCTGATGACGAAGAGACATGTTTGATATGCTAAGTGACAATATCTGTTTGGTCTACCAGCTTGAACTCAAGTCACAATGGTGCAAGTAATTAATCATGTTGTCTTGATCTAATACAAGTCAAATTAACACAACCCCATTGTTTTAACATTTGACTGTTGTATATGTAACCTTTTAGTCTGTGAGCTAGTTGAACTTCAATTTATTGTTTACAATAAGAACTGAAGGCTAATTGCAAGTTCAAGGCTTGTTGCAATTTGTTCTTATTTGAATTAATATCTGCTACATTTATGCACGTAATATCAGAATACTCCTGAATTTTGCACAGTACAGTGTGTGTCAACGAGGAATGGAGAGCGAGTTTGTGTATCTGGTGGGTGCAAAGGATGTTGGGAATGGTAAGGGTGGAGTGCTATGGGAGGGGCATGGGACAGGTGACAGAAAAGGAGAGTTGGGGCGGGCGGTAGTGCAGGCAGAGACAACACAGCCCTGAGACACCAGTTAAGGTCATTTGATTCTAAACAATTGGTTTATTTAACATTACAGTATGTCTCTCTGGTGCTTCCCACTCCCTCCTTTCTGGCTTCCTCTTTTCCCAATCATGATTCCCCTTTCCCTGCCCTCTTCCCACTCTTAGTCCTGAAAAGAATCAGGTTTATCGTCACTCACATATATTTTTTGTGGCAGCAGTACAGTGCAATACATAAAATTGCTACAGTACCAAATGAATATTCATGCCCCTTTGGCATCCTGAATTGTGAATAGTCACTTTTTGCAACTGGTGGCCCTGACTCGACAAACTATTCAGCTTTATCTAGTAGCTGGTTCTTTACACAAACACCACACTTTTATATCAGCTTTCTGCTGTATCCTTTGATACTCTGGGATCATGTGTTTGTTGAACTAAACAGATCTAAGTATTGGTGTCACTCTTAAAAAAATACTCACCCCTTTAGAATGCTGAAGTCACTTGGTACAAACTGCATCATGAATGTATCCCAGACAAGCTCCCAAATGTTGTAACTATGACTGAAGTCACTGTTGAGACATGAAGCTGGTGATATAGAAGATTCTACTTATCACGCCAACCAGGCAACATTTTAGTCACTCTTGGTAGAGGCTTACAAGCCAAAGGTACACCATGTTTTTGAACAATAATGTCAAAAGTGCAGTAGCTAATTCAATACAATTTCAATAATTACTATGAGATTGTTTACTTCAATACTTTGGAGTGACAAATGGTTCCTTTTAAATATGAAGTGGAAATACATTGTAATTGATAAGATACCTCTCACAATCCAAGCACATTTTGGAGAAATTAATTAATACAAACATTTTAAAAACTTCTGACAATATAGAGCCAGACACTCAAAATTAATGTTCTCAGGACTGTCTCTGAGTACACAGATATGATAAGTACACAAAAACTATTGATTGTCTATACCTGTGTCCATGTTAGAAATGCTAAGAGACAACATCCGACTTGTCTGCCAGCTTGCACTCAAGTCAAACTTGCCTAGTACAGTGCAAGCCAAATAACACAACCCCATCGTCTTAATGTTTGGCTGTTGCATTTGCAATCTCTTAGTCTGTAGGCCAATTGAACTTCAATTTACTGTTTGCAATTCACAGTAACAACTGAAGGCTAATTGAAAGCATCCTGAACATATTTACATTTACAGTAAGAACTGAAGACTGGATTTTGTTTAATTAATGACTGTTATATCAACATAACTGCAGAATACTCTCTAACAGTTGCACAATTTAGAAAGAAATTTAGTCAAGAAAGTTTCAAAGTCTGGAGGAAACAGCTGATTTGCAATAAGTACTTCAGCTGAAAAGGCTTGCGTTTTTTCCCTAATGGAAAATGTGCTGTAATGCTACTGAGGTCAAGTTCAGTTGAGGTGGTGAAAAGTTTCTTGCAAAGGAGAATGAGAATTGTGGTTTTATGCTGGATTGCTCAGAAAGCATGGAAGTGGGGTCTGGGGAAATATGAGGGTTCATCATTGGAGGGGTCTTTGGAAGACAGACCTTGAAGATTTCTTGGAGGTTATTGAAGAGATGGTACTAGAGAAATGGAGGATTAAACTTGAGTTTTGGGAGTTTGGTTCATTGGAAAGGGTCACTTTGATTTAATGCTAAGCAAGAGCAAAACAGAGAAATCAAGTTATGGATTTTCCTCACAGAAGTTCCATTTCAGTGTTATGATAGTAAAGCATGGTTGCCTTGGGTGTGACCAAAGATGTAATGAATTATATAGACAGAATTTTCTGCTCAGTGCCTGGGTATTGACATCACCCTTTGAGAAACTAAAGTGGAAATCATATTGTCATACAAGGGTACTCTATCTTTTGTGCTGATGCACAATGTCCAGAAAATGTCCATATTTTGTTGTATCATCGCAGTGGTATGCAGGAGAGAGAGTGCAGCCCTTGGCCTCCACAATGTTGATTCTACATTCAATTTCATCAGGTCAAATACAAACAAAGGAACCTTACCCCATAACCACCATCCAACCTCAGGGGCAGTTTACCCACCAACAAGATGTAAGATGTGGGGGGCAAACCAGAGCACCCGAGGGAAAGCGACACACCCACAGGGAGAATGTACAAACACCACACGAACAACATCTGTGGTCAGAAACAAATGAGAAAGGTACACATCTGTCCTAGCATGCGAAGTCAGCTGCAGTGGAGTGGGCGGATGAGATCTACAGTGTGATCCATTGGCCAGGATG
This sequence comes from Hypanus sabinus, assembly GCF_030144855.1. Classification (NCBI taxonomy): domain Eukaryota; kingdom Metazoa; phylum Chordata; class Chondrichthyes; order Myliobatiformes; family Dasyatidae; genus Hypanus; species Hypanus sabinus. Next base: position 136,160,800 of record NC_082712.1, on the reverse strand, counting down.
GCAGTTCTGTAACGCTATGTGGAGAATGAAGGATATGACGAGGCACAGAAGTAGTCATGGTTATCCACTGCAACCAGGGAAGATCCCGGTTGTGACATCTACTCAGATGACTGTACCTGAACTTCCGAGGTCAGGACAGTGTACCTGTCAGTGTGCAAGGCCTTTCTACCTTAAGTACTCTCCCAGACAGGCTTTCTGTCATCATTGGATGCAGTAGTACTGGTAGTATTCTAATTTGTTCTGTATTTCATTTAAATACATAATTTGTTACTCAATTAAACAGTAGTTTATCTTTTTCATACTTTTTAAACTATTTCCAAGAAACTTCAGCTAATCGGGGCAGTTGCTTAATTAGGCCAAAATATGCCGGTCCTGATGTGTCCCAATTAACCACAATCTACTGTATATACATTAAGGGAAAAATTACTTTACTTGCACTTGGTGCATATTGTTATGAATTCTGAGAAGTAATTGAAGGATAAAATCAACAAAAATTCCCTTCTATTCTCTTTTTATCTAAAAATGGATTTCTCTGTGCTCCACAAAAAGGAATGAAACAGTAATGAAGATCTAAACCTTCCTAGTTAGTTTTTTGAAGTAAAAATGCTATTTGGAAATGCACCAAATTACTTGGCAAAGTATAAAATAAACAGGAGCTATACAGAGACTGTCATAATTGTCTTGTATTGACCACCTGGCTGTAAGGACCACCTGGCTGTAAGGGGCCTCCATCTCAATCATCAATTTGATGATTGACATTTAAACTTTTGTTGAACATTGAACGATGACTATAAAGGTCCTCAGCTACAGCAGGAAGTCTCAACAGAAAGTAAAATACAATACATTTTATTAATTTTAAAGCATTTTTTCTATAACCAAGTGAAAAAATATGTGGATATCTTCAGTTTCCCCAAGAGTCATTGAAAATAGTTTCTGTTCATACAGGGATACGCAAATCTTAACCTTGGCAGCATATCTGCTTCACAAAACTGAATCAAACACCTGTGCAACCCCTTACCTGTACGAGATATGGTCCATTCATATTTTTCTTGCCAGAGAACTCCCTCTGAGAACTACTGAATGTGCAAGGATTTAAATTAGGCCAACTGTTTCAGTATTCTGTTCTATGTGTGCTCATTATACATTTGCATACACGTCTTTACAGAAGTTAAGAAATATTTTGAAGCTAGGGAGTGGTGGGCCAAAGGGATATTAAAAAGGGCACTGATGTCCTCTCTCTATGCTCACTCCTGTTGCTCAACAATTTTTCAAGGAACTGGAGGAAGCCAAGTTCATCCTTTGTAGATGCCTCAATCTGCAGGCCTGCATCCCAGTGGGTCATATACTTCTATTTTTGCATCACTGCCATTCTTCCCGATGTGGGAACAAGGTGCAAGTCAAGACCCATGAATAAGGAATAGAAGAAATGTTGACTACCTCTCTTACGTGTTAAGTATTTTCCATGTTATGAATCAATCATTGCAGAACCTTATCTTGTTGCATAATGTGTTTACATCTGATGTTTTTCATTTTAAATAGGAGCTTGTAAAGTTTTTGATAAAATTTATTAATCTCATTTTTATGCACTTAACTTTTCATGAAAATGATAATGTGATTTGTGCATGATGTAAGAGTGTCAGCCGCTACTAGAGCTGCTCCTTCTCAGTGTTCTTTGAAGCTCAGATTTCCTGAGTTTTGGAAACTAGTTTTAATTACAGTGTGAGCTAATTAACTTTTGTAGGTCGATGTTCTATTCTTGCCAATCTACACATAATTACTTTTGATGGAAGTAGTTTTGGCATTTCTGGAGCTGCATCATACGTTATTGCTTCCACGGCAAATGAAACTATTGTTATTGGGATCAGCGAATGTCTCAACAACCAGATGGTGAGTGTTCAAGATAATATAAACCCCCGAGAATCCATGTTATTTCACAGCATAAAGTACAAGGTTGCCTGAATCACTACATCTTTCTAATTATTAATTATCATGCATCATTCAACAGAATTATCTAACTTTAATCAAGAGAATTTGCTGGCCAAATTCAATTAGATAAATTCTTCAGCATCTAATTTAATAATTCAGGGCTGTGTTACAGCACTGGTATTCATTAAAAGAAAAAAAAATAGGCATGAATATAATCCATTTGCCTTAGTTGGAGGTAATTTGCAGCTGGCTCATTTTAAAACTTCTGCAATGTTTATAGTTTTTATTATCTTCATAACTATTGGAAACACTGACATTCATTTTGGCAAATATTTCTCTTTCTGTGCAGGTGGTGTAAAACATTCCCGTGAATTCTGCAAAACCCAATTTATTTGAACATTCTTTGTCCTCTAATCTAGACAATGAGTGCTGGCTGACTTCATGATTCCAGTGGAGCATCATGGCTAACCGAGATCTCTCACTCAGTCAAATTCTTTCCACACTGTTTGTACCCAGTATTCACTGATGCACATTTTCTAGCATGACTCCTGTGTGTTTATATTTCCCTTGGGAACATGAAATGATTTGTACTACACCACTTCTAACCAGTCTAGATAAAAAAAAAATATATATATATATATATATATATATATATATATATTAGGGGTCAAACCAATTATCTTGTAGGGCTTTTGATTTCTAGTAGCAGAATGCTATTGCTCTTGTCAATAGTTCTTTATCTAGTTTTATAAAAAGTAGAGAAATAAAATTCAGTTTCCCATTTTGAAGCATGTATTTGTGAATGAAGATCTCTATGTGGATAATTTGTAAATATTAGTAAATTCCAATGCTTAATGCCCACTGTTTTTGCCTTTAACAAAGAGAAATGGATGTTTGATATTAATTTGAAATTGATAATATCTAGTGCTCACATTTTTAAGTCAAAAATCTAATTGTAAATATTTTCTATTCTCCCACCCCCCGCAATCTCAATAACTGGGGAGAATAAGTCAAACTTCCCAGTGATATGTGATTTCATTTCAAGATTAATGATGTTTCACCTCCATGATGTGGTGAAATGTAGACTATAAAACTACTTATGCAATGATTTGGAACCACACAACATGAAGATAGATGCAAATCTGTAGCATTGTCCACTCTCGTCTCCTATCAGATGTCTTCTTCTTCAGAATTTTATCTTTTCCACCAATTAGCTCTCTGCTCACTTTATTCCCTCCCACCTTATCCCCACCTGGATTCACCTATCACCTACCAGCTTGTACTCCTTGCCTTGCCCAACCACCTTATTTTGGCTTCTACCCCCTTCCTTTCCAGTCTTGATGAAGAGTCTTGGCTGGAAACATTAAATGTTTATTTCTCTCCTTAGATCAGGGGTTCCCAACCTGGGGTCTGTGGACCCCTCAGTTAATGGTAGGGGTCCGTGGCATAAGAAAAAGTTGGGAACCTTTGCCTTAGATCCTGCCTGACCTGTGAGTTCCTTCAGCATTTTATGTGCGTTATTCTGGATTTCAAGCACCTGCAAAATATCTTATGTTTTTGAAATCAGGCACTTGGGCCCACTAAATTCTTGCTAACATGTATTTATGCTAATTGCACAATGATTTCATTTTATTCTCCTTTAAGCAGCCCCCCACCCCTGATATTATTGCTCATCTGACCAGTGGGCCAGCCTGTGGGATGTGGGAGGAAATGAGAACAATTTGAGGGAATCCACACAGCTGGAGAACAACATATAAACACACACAGCACCAGAAGTCAGGAATGAGTCCAGGAGCTGTGGGTCAGCTCTCTACTAGCAGCACAATTGGATCGCTTGGGCACATGAGCAGATCTGAATCTAGCAATCTGAGCTTTGAATATACTGAAGTACCAGGTCTAGATTTAGGTTAGCATACAGTACCTCTCCAGCCACTCCCACCCATTATGAACCCATACCCACCCACAGCAAATGCTTGCACTCCTTTGGTGAATAAGCTATATGATTGGTTCCTGCAACTTACTGTTACTATTTAAATGAAACCTAAATAATGAAAATTAGACTTAGTAGGAAAAAAATCAAACCAATGATCCATTCTTTGAGGTGAGAAGGGAAAGATTTATAGTGGATTTTTCTATGTAGAGGGTGTTGAGTGTATGTAATGAACTGCCACAGGCCGTAGTAGAAGCAGGGACAATTAAAACATTTAAAGTACATTTGGGCCTGTACATGGATGGGAAAATTTTAGAGGAATATGGACCAAACTGAGGTAAATGGTACTAGCTCAGGTAGCCAGTAAGAAGGGTCTGGTATATACTGTTGGCTAGTATACAGTGTCTAGTGAAGGACTCCACGCATCCCTCACACAAACTCTTCTCCCTCCTGCAATCTGGTAGAAGGTACCAAAGCATTTGGGCTCTCACAACCAGACAGTGCAACAAGTTCTCCCCCTAAGCCATCAGAGTCCTCAATACTCAGAGTCTAGACTGACATCTACAGCATTTATTATTATATTGTAATTTGTCCTCTACTGTGCCTATTGTCTTGTTTATTAATTATTGTACTGCCATGCACTGTTTTGTGCACTTTATGTAGTCCTGTGCTGGTCTGTAGTCTAGTGCAGATTTTATGTTGTTTTATGTAGACTAGTGTAGCCTTGTGCTGTCTCACATAGTCTAGTGTAGTTTTGTGTTGTTTCATGTAACACCAGGGTTCTGAAGGAACATTGTTTTGTTTTTACTGTGTACTGTACCAGCACAGTATGGTCGAAATGACAATAAACTTGACTTGTGAAAGTATTCAGTCCTCACAACTATTTTCACGTTTTACTAGCTCATTTTCTAAATTTAAAATATATTGAAGCATGATTTTTGAGCTAACCATTTTGCATCATGTTACATCAAAAGTAAAAGTATAAAACCCATCAAAATTTACTAAAAATTGTTGTCGAGTAGCTCCGCCAAACTGGCTTGTTTGCTTGCAGACGTTTCATTACCCAGCTAAGGAACATCATCAGTGCAAGTTCAAACGAAATTCTGGTGATCTACATTGTTCATCTTTTATATGTCTGGTCCTGTGGGGGTGGGGGGGGAGGGGTGTGTGTGTGTGTGTGTGTGTATAGGTGAGGGGGTGGGTATCGTCCTTTTATGTTGGTTACTGAATATGTATTCTGTGATTGGTTTGTTAAAACCCGATTAGGTGACAACAGTTTATGCCCCACTTCAGTGTCAATTCGTCAGTTCAAAGCCAAGAGCCAATTTACACGTGTCAATCATGAGGTCGACATTAATCCTGCATAACGGTCAACTATCACAGCTCGGACAACAATTACCATCTAATTGGATTTTAACGAGCCAAACACGGATTACAGAATCGGTAACTAATAGAAACGGCATATATACACACACACCCACTAACAGACAAACAGACTAATCACCGAACAACATAGATCACCAACGTTTCGTTGGAAGTTTCACTGATGTTGCCTAGCGGGGTAACGAAACATCTGCAAACTAGCAAATCAGCTCGGCGAGCTACTCAACAACATCCTCAACCCGAGCTACTAATCATTTCCAACATTTTAACAAAAATTAAAAATCAAAATTGAGAAGCTGGAAAAGTATTCATCCCCTTTGTAATTACTACGCTAACTTTCCTCAGGTGCAATACTATATGTTACCTGACCAACTCACCCAACCTGTTGATGTAGAAAATTGGTGGATCGCCCGAATTAACAGAGACCCCTCTCTCTGTAAGGTCCAACTGTGTGGTAGATATTCAACAGACCAAACCAAAACGAAGACAAAATACATTCAAGGCAGGTTAAGGACATAATAATAGAGAAGTGCAAATCTGGGAAGGAGATGGGACCATCTCAAAGCTAGTGAACATATCGTGGAGCTCAGTGCAGTCCATCATGAAAAAGTGTAAAAAATATGAAACCACATCCACACTGACTAGGTCAGCCCACCCCTCTAAACCTGGTTGCTCTCAAAGAATGGCACTTGTAAGAGAGGCTACAGTGACACCAACCGTCACTCTGAGTTACAAAAGTCAGTGGTTGTAGCTAGAGATGAAGTTCATGACTTCACAATCTCTGAAGCCTTGCGCAAAAAGGATATTTATATGAAAGAATGGCAAGGAAGAAGCCCTAGCTAAAAAAAAAAGCATGTCCTTGCTTGTAAAGGCTTTGAAAAGAGCCACATTGAAGATACTATAAAGATTTAGAGGAAGGTTTTGTGGTCAAATGAGACTAAAGTGGAACTTATTGGCCTCAAAACTAAGTGGTACACGTGGCATAAGTCTAAACCTGCTTATCAGCCAGGTAATACTAACCTTACTGTAAAGTATGGTTGAGGTAGTATCATGCTGTGGGGATCCTTTTCAGCAGCAGGGACTGGAAATCTGGTGAGGTTTGATGGGACGATTAATGCTGTGAGATACAGAGAAATCCTAGATTAAAGACCTGCTTGCCCCTGCCAGAAAGTTTAAACTGGGGGAGAAAGTTCATCTTTACAGGACGATGACCCAAGCATACTACGGGAGCAGCCATGGAGTGGCTTCAAATTAAGAAAATTGATGTCCTTAGGTGACCCAGTCAGAGTCCTGACCTTAACCCAATGAAACATCTCTGACATGATCTCAAGATTGCTGTCCACTGCTGCTCCCCAACTAATCTGACACAGCTTGAGCAAGGAGGATTGGCCAAATCTTTCTCTGTTACATCGTGCAAAGCTAATGAGATTTATTCAAAAAGGCTACTGGTTGTAATACCTGCTAGAGGCAGTTCAACTAAATACTGAGCAAAGGGGGATGAATACTTTTGAAATGCTGATGTTTCAGTTTTTGAATTTTTGGTTTTTCATGCTTTACTATCTGCCCAGCTTCTTGCACTCCACTGCAAAAAAAGGAGCATGTGATTAAGAAATAAAAATTCTCCATTAAATTGGTCAAAATCCCTGTTTGTAATACTTATTTATGTGATCAAAGGGTTGGCGGCTGAATACAAGGCACTGTGTTGCAAGACATTCAAAAATTGTTTGAAGAAAACCTTTATATGACCTCCTGACAGTAATTTCCTCCTCGAGATTAAAATTGTGTTTCACAGTCCATCTGGGAGTTAAATGAATATGATAAGCACAAGTGGAAGAAGAGAAACTCGCACCTACTTCATATTGTTGAGTTTTCATTAATATGCTACTCGGTTAGCCATGGATGATATCTACAGATGATTTTGATATTCCCACCTTGGTAGATGGGAAATTTGTATATCAAGCATTAGTGGTGTTGCTCATGAAACAGGTTTACTATTGTCTTTCAGGTGAAGTAGATGTGTTGTATTCACCAGTCTGCTCAACAATCTGCTTCTATATCTTATAGTCTTATAGGAGAATGGTGTTGAGATGGATAATAAGTCAGCCATGATGGAATGACAGAGCAGACCTGATGGGCCAAATGGCCTAATTCTGCTCCTATGTCTTTTGATCTCACGGTCATATAAATTAGATCCACAGTAATGAGATTCATTTTTAACAGCCCTCTGAAGTGGCCTGTTATGCTCTGGGCTCAAAGGCAATTTGTGTGTCAGTTTGGCAGGCTGGTGGATAGGATTAATTCAGGCTGCGCTCATGAATTGAGGTGGGCACGTCAGTGCAAATGGGGATAATGAATTGGTGTTTTATCCTGAGCGGGAGGATTGTGGCAGATTCGTGATGGGAGGTAGTGTTAATAAGGTGATGTGACTTGTTTGGGTTGTGTGTATGCAATAGTGAATAGACTTTGAAACAATTCAAACTAATTTCTAAAAGAGTATTGCCCATGGAATAACTGCTATTACATCTATAATCAGTGCAGAAACGGTCTTATCCACATAATAAAAAATGCCTGGTTGAATTTCTTAAAAAAAAAATTTACTGAACTATTCCTGACAATAAATCTTCATTACATGATGGTTCAAAAATTTTAGTTCATTAGATTTTTAGAAAGAAATTATGGACCTCACCAGAACCAGAACTGAGCCAATCCAAACTAATCCAATCATCATTAGATTAATTATGTGTTTACTTATCAAGAACACCTGGTCCATGGCACAACTTAGTCTTTAATTGCCTGTTACTAAATATCTTTGCTACACAGATATAATGTATCAAAACTGTTTGAAGGAGGTCCTGATTATTAAAATACATCTATTAATAATATTTGTGGAAAGAGACAGGATGTTTGATACTTTGCCATGAGAAAATATGTGAAGCCTTTAACTAAATCAGATACATCCACACAGTTTATTATGCAGCGTTCATATTTTGTTTAAACCATTTGCTACTGAGTCCTCCTTCATCTAATCTATCTTGGTAAAACACATTCTTATAATTGCGTTTAAATAGGACCATGTAACTTACAGCAAATTACTGAAGTTTCACTGCTCAGCTCTAGCAAAAAGCTTAAAATAGGAGCTCCAAACCACTGAATTGATCTTTAAAAAATAATTTTGCTAATTTTGTATCAGGTTTGTCTCTTTTGATTACCTAAAAGCCAGACCTGACTCATTCAGAATTTGACTCATTTTAGTGAAAACAAGTGCATCTGCTTTGGGCCTATCATGTAGACTAAATAGCAGAAAAAACGACTGCTGTATTGGTCAACATAAATCCTAATGATTTCAAATTTGCGAAGCTGTGAATATTATTTGGGGTCTTCTAGTAGGAAGAACTTGTGAATTTTAAATCTGATATGCAGCTATTCATTCGGTCCAGAATTCCTCTGGAGATTGTTTCAGAGAAAATTTGAATGTGTGTTTACGTGTTTGATAGACAGTTGATAAAATAATTTTTAAAATCCTTTCATAGCAACAAACTACATTTCTAGTATCTAATATATTTATATATTTTGGAAGGGATGATTTAATTACTGAAAAAGTTTATTAAGTAATCATGGAAAACATAAAATGCCATTAGGTGAAGTTAGTGGGTGCACAACAAGGTTCTCTGCTCCATTTACCAATCTGCTGATGCAAGCAGGTACAGTCAGACTAGAGATAAATTCCTGACTGAAGGATGACATCCAGAAAGCTTTACTCTGATCTTATAAGTGATGTTATTATGTATTTCTCACTCTCAGGCATTCTTGATAAGCTACTGACAAAATTAGTGACTCAAACATTATAAAAAAATCACAGTATTCTGTACACAGAATACAGTAGTCTGGATCTTTCATTTTGAAATTTGCTAAAATTTTGAAAATTATTGTGGTCTAGGATTATGGGAATGCTTCACTACTGGAACTTGCTCACAGTTAGCAACAGAAGCACAGAGAACTATGAACTTTCAAAAGAATGTGATAAAAAATAATTAGGCTAGATAGGAGGTACTATTTGTTCATTTGAGAATATCTGTGTATTTAAATGACATGCGGAGACTGGTTAAGATGTGACATTCGTTGCAAAGAATACGAAAACATTATCATAACTTTTAAAATTAAGCATGAGGCCTAGATGACATAAAACTAGTACAGTTCAACAAGGCACTGAAAGTGTGTAGTGATTTGATTTAGCAAGTAGGCCCTCACAAAATATGGAATTATTCCAGAGGTGCTCAATAATTATTATAAATTTTCAGTCTGAAGAGCAAAACTATCAAGAGAATGAACATTGAATGTTAATTGACATTGTTATTTTATAGTGTGTAATACAGATTTGTGATTAATCATCGTGTTTCTTCCTAATCAGACCACAATGATCCAACCTCAAGTGAACTCCAGCTACCTGTGCCTCACCAGGCTTAACATAACTCATGGATCAAACATAGTCATGATTGACCAGCCAAACAGAAGAGTAAGTTCACCATCTTTAATTTACATTTAGTTACATGATTCATCCTCATGTTCTCCTGAATTTCATAATTATTCTTTCATTTAATGCAATTGCAAAGCTACAACTCATGTTAGTAAATATTAATATTAATCATGGGCTACATTGTAGTGCCTGGAGTGTGCTAATCTGGGTATGTCTTGGTTCATAAATATTAAAAGTGCCATCAGGAATAAGGTAATTCTTATCCAATACTGCAGAAATATTTATCAATGAGCTTCTAGCTATATTAAACTCTGAGTAGTGTTTACAATTTATTCTTGTTTGGCACAAAGGGAAATGTTCTTGGAAATTTAATATTAATTCTATCAATGAAATTGTCATGATAAAACCAATCTAAAACTAATTACAAACATCTTCCTCATCTTTATTCAGTTTTTAATTAGCAGTTCATTTTCCTATAGTCTGTTCATATGTTGTCCCAAATGACTTGAACAATATGAAAGTCATGCATTTTGTACCGATTAAAAAAAAGATGGCTGTTATTTAATAAGGGAAGTTGTAATGATTTTCCTTTATGTCATATTCCATAAGACCATAAGAAATAGGAACAGAATTAGGCCACTCGGCCCATCAAGCCTTCTCCACCATTTCATCATGGCTGATTTATTATCACTCTGATCCCCAGTCTTCTGCCTTCTCCCCGTGACCTTTGACACTATAGCTAACCAAGAACATATCAATCTCCACTTTAAATATTCTCAATGACTTGGCCTCCACAGTAGTCTATGGCAATGAATTGCAAAAATTCACCACCCTCTGAGATTCACATCTCTGATCTAGATGGACATCAATATTCGACAGGTTCCAAAGAGATCACCCTCATTCTTCTAAACTATAGTGAGTAAAGGCCCAGAGCCATCAAATACTTCTCATATATTCATCCTTTCATTCCTTGACATCATTCTTGTGAGCCTCCTCCGGACCTTCTCCAGTGCCAGCAGATCTTTTTTTAGATAAGCTGTCCCAAACTGCTCACAGTACTCCAAGTGTTGTCTAAACAATGTCTCATCATCACAACCTTGCACTTTTATCACAAACACAAGAAATTCTGCAAATGTTGGAAATCCAAAGCAATACACACAAAATGCTGGAGGAACTCAGTAGGCCAGGCAGCATGCAAGATTATGAACAAGCTGTCAACATTTCAGGCTGATACCCTTCTACAAGACTGGAAAATAAGGGGACCAGGCCAGAATAAAGTGGTGGGGGGAGGGGAAGGAGGATAGCTAGAAGGTGATTGGTGAAGCTAGGCAGGTAGGAAAGGTCAAGCTCTGGAGAGGAAGGAATCTGATAGGAGTGGAGAATGGACCACAGGAGAAAGGGAAGGAGGAGGGCCACCAGGGGAGTTGATAGGCAGGTTTCGAAGAGGTAAAATGGCAGAGTGGAGTGCAGAAGAAAAAGGGGAGGGTGGTGGAAAATTTTTTCCTGGAAGGAGAAATTGACAGTTGGAGGCTATACGAACAGATATAATGTGTTACTCCTCCACCTTGAGGGTGTCTTTATCAAGGCAGAAGAGGATTCCGTGGACCGACATGTTGGCATTGAATGGGAATCGGAGTTAAAAATGTTGGGCCATCCACTTTTGGTGAATGGATCGGATGTGCTTGACAAAGCAGTTTCTCAAGTTATGACAGGTCTCTCTGATGTAGTGGAGACTGCAATGGGAGCACTAGAAGATGGACAACCCCAGCAGATTCACAGATGAAGTACTGCCTCACCTGGATGGGCTATTCTGGGCGTTGAATGGAAGTGAAGGAGGAAGTGAATGGATGGGGGTAGCACTTTGGCTGCTTGCAGGGATACTGTAAGTGCCAAGAGGAAGACTAATGGGGGGGGGAATGAATGGACAAGGGAATCACGGAGGGAATGATCCCTGTGGAAAGCAGAGTGAGATGGGGAGATAAAGATGAGTTTGGTGGTAGGATCCCTTTGGAAATGGTGGAAGGTGTGGAGAATGATATGTTGGATGCACAGGCTGTTGGGGTGGTAGGTAAGGACAAGACGAATTCTATCACTGTTAAGGTGGTGGGAACATGGGGTGAACAGGAATGTTTGAGAAATAGAAGAGATATAGGTGAGAGCAGCATCAATGGTGGAAGAAGAGAAATCTGTTCTTTGAAGAAGGAGGACATTTCTAATGTCCTGTAAAGGACTCTTGCTATTATATTCTAGTCCTCTGGAAATGAATGCTAACATTACATTTGCCTTCCTTACCACTGACTCAACCTGCAAGTTAAACTTCAGTAAATCCTGCACGAGGACTCCCAGGTCCTTTTGCATTTCTGAGTTTTGAATTTCCTCCTCATTTAGAAAATAGTCTATGCCTTTATCCCTGCTACCTAAGTGCATGACCATACACTTCCCTACATTATATTCCATCTCCCACTTCTTTGCCCATTCTCTCAATCTGTCTTTTGGCAGATTCCCTGTTTCCTCAGCACTACCAGCCCCTCCACCTATCATTGTACATCTGCAAACTTGATTTCAAATCCCATCATCCAAATCACTGACATATAATGTGAAAAGAATTGGTCCCTATACTGGCCCCTGCAGAACACCACTAGTCACTAGCAGCTAACCAGAATAGCTTCCTTTTATTCAGACATTTTGCCTCCCGCCAGTCAGCCAATCTTCTATTTATGCTAGTATCTTTCTTGTAATATCATGGGCTCTTATCTTGTTGAGCAGGCTCATGTACGGCACCTTGTCAAATGCCTGCACAAAATCCAAGTAAACAGCATCCACTGACTCTCCCTTGATGATCCTACCTGTTATTTCCAGAAAGAACTGCAGCAGATGTAAGGAAACCATGCTTCTTTGGCTGACTTTATCACATGCCTTCAAGTATCATCAGTGATATTGGACTCCAACATCATCCCAAGCACTGAAGTCAGGTTTATAGTTCTATAATTTCTTTTCTTCTGTCTCTCCCCCTTTTTAAAGATTAGAGTGACATTGGCAACTTTCATTCCATTCCAGAATCTAGTGATTCTTCGAAGATCATTACTAATGCCTCAACAATCTCTCCAGCTACCTCTTTCAGTACCGTGTAGTGTAGTTGATTTGGTCCAGGCTACCTGAAGATCTTTCAGCTTCCCAAGCACTTTCACCTTACTTATAGCAACTACACTGCTATTCAAGATGGTCTGCCCCCTGACTGTCTTGAATCTTTGGCAGACTGCAGTGAAGATTGACACAAAATGCTTATTAATGTCCACCATTTCTTTGATAATATTGGCTAGCTTACCTTCATATTTCATATTTTCTCTCCTCATGGTTTTCTTTAGTTGCTCTCTGATGTTTTTAAAAGTGGTCCAATCCTCTAACTTCCCACTATTTTAGATGCCCTCTCTTGATTTTACGCTATATTATATGCCCTCTCCTGTCAGCCATGGTTGCTTCATCCTCACTTTAGAATAATTCTTCATCTTTGGGATGTATCTATGCAGTGCCTTCTGAATTTTCCTTAGAAACTCCAGCCATTGCTGTTCTGCCAACATCCCTGCTAGCATCCTCTTCCAATCAACTTTGGCCAGCTCCCCTCTCTTACATCTGTAATTCCACTTACTCCACTGTAATACTGATAGATCTGACTTTTATCTTCTCCCTTTCAAAGTGCAAGGAGAATTCTATCATATTATAATAACTGCTTCCCAAGTGTCCCTTTACCTTAAGCTCCCTTAGCAAATCTGGTTCATTACACAACACCCAATCCAGAATTGCCTTTCCCCTACTGGGCTCAATCATAAGTTGCTCTAAAAAGCTATCTCATTGGCATTCTACAAATTCCCTTTCTTGGTACCCAGCACAAACCTGATCTTCCCAATCTATGCGTATATTGAAATCCTCCATGACAATTGTAACATTGCCCCTATTACATGCCTTTTCTATTTCTCATTGAAACTTATATCCGCCATCCTAGCTACTGTTCGGGGACCTGCTTATAACCCCTATCAGGCTTGCTTTTCCCTTGCAGTTTGTAACTCTACTCTGAAGGATTCTACATCTTCTGATCCAATATCACCTCTTTCTGATGATTTGATTTCATTTTTTTTTTAATCAACAGAGCCACCCCAGTGCCTACCTGCCTGTCCTTTCAATACAAGTTATATACTTGGATGTTAAGTTCCCAACTATGATCTTCTTTATGTTATGACTGAGTGATGCCCAGAATGTCACACCTGCCAATCTCCTACTGCACCATGAGACTATCTACTTATTCCATATAGTGCATGCATTCAAATACAACGCCTTCACCCTTTCTGATTTTGGCCCCACGTTACACTTCAACTCATCCCACTGGTTGCAATTTTGCTGTATCGCCTACCTGTCCTTCCTCACAGACTCATTGAGCACTGCATTGACTTGTACACCAACTGCCCCGTCATCCCAGTTCCACTCCAGCTGTCAACATAGTTTAAACCCTCCTCTACAGCTGCCCTCAAGGAAATTGTTGAGGTGTAATCCATCCTTTTTTGTACAGGTCATACCTTCCCCAGAAGAGATCCCAAGGATCTGGAGATCTGAAATCCTGCCCCCTGCACCATTTCCTCAGTCACTAATTCATCTGTACTATCATCTTACTTCTGTGCTGACTATCATGTGGTAGTGGCAGTAATCCAGAGATTACTACTGTAGAGGTCCTGCTCTTCATCCTTTTCCCAAACTCCCTATACCCACTGCGCAGGACCTCTTCCCTCTTTCCACCTAAGTCATTGGTGCCAATGTACACCATGACCTCTGGCTGCTCACCCTCCTTTTTGAGAATCTTCTGCAGCCACTCTGAGACATCCTGGACCCTAGCACCTGGTAGACAATGCACCATCCTGATTTCTCTTTTGCAGCCACAGAACCTGCTGTCCATCCCCCTATCTATCGAGTTTCCTACCACTACTGCTCTGCCTGAATTTAAGCTTCTCTCAGAGCCTCAACGCCGGCCACAGTGCCACTGGCCTGGCTGCTGCTGCTGTGCCCTGATAGTTCACTCACCCCCAGCAGTATCCAAAGGGGTATATTGTTGCAGAGAGGAATGACTATAGGGTAACCCTGCATTGACTGCTTCCTCCCTTCACTTCTCTTTCACAGTCTTACATCATTGTCATAGAACATCGAAATCTATGGCACATTACATGTCCTCCAGCTCACAATGTTGTGCCAACCATGTAACCTGCTCGTGCTGTGCTTCTTATTTAAAAATGTAAGATAAGTATGCACAGTGGTCTTAGAGTTGCTAGATTTGGACTTGTTTCGTCAATGTTAAATCTGCTCAAAAAGGTTCCATGAAATAGGAGCACATCTTAATTTCATTATCCAATTAGCCCTGGTCTTCCTCCCAATCTTTAAAAAAATGTGAATTCTGGATCTTAGCAAGTCAATACGTAAAATGTTGTCTTTATTCCCACTAGATTTTGTTCTAACGAATTATTTTGAATCTCTGCCCTCTTATTACCATTTCTATTAAAGGCCTCATAATATTGAAACCTCAATCAAATGTCTTCTTAATCTTCTTTGCTTTAAAAATAACATCCCCAACTCATTAGCCTCTTCGCATGTGTGAAGTCCCTGGAAATCCAGAATTTTTTTGTATATCTTCCCCAGTGTCTTAGCTTCTTTTTGTGTCACACTTAGAATGGACATATTATCTAGTTGAAACTTCATTCAGCAGATTAAGGGAGGCTGAGTGAAGGTCAGGTTCATCTTCTCACAGATGGTGGAAATATTAAGCAGATCTCTGGGATAAATACATAAACTTCTCTTACAAGGTTATGCACTCTCCTTAAAGAGCAGTATCTGAGTCGCATGGAAATAAAATTGAGAAGAAAATTGGCAATGCTGTCTTAACCTATGAGTACATCACATAGTCATTGAAATGACATGCCTGATTCTACATCATCAAATATAAATTATTAGACAGATTCTTTTTGAAAAAGAAGGATGTCCTGAATTTCAATATGATGTGGAATTTTATTAACAAATTTGTAGAATTTAAAAATATATTTAAAATTTAATAAGTGGAAATTTTAATTGAATTGTGTATAAATCCAAGTATTATTTTTGTTTCTTGTAGTTAACCATTAATTCAAAGTTAGGCTACACTCCATTCCGAAGATATGATTTTGAGATCATAGACACTGGGAATATGTACACAATCCTCACTCCAGCTGGTATCAGCATGCAGTGGTTTCACAGCACAGGGATTATGGTTATCGAAACTGGAACTCCCAATAAAAAGCTTGGTACTTTGGGATTATGTGGTATGTAAACATTGATTACCTTAAATTGTATAGAATGTTTTAGATTAAATTTTAGCACAAAGCGACAAAAGGAGTAAAATCATTTTACTGCATATTATAATATTCTTGAGCCAGTTTTTGAAGTGTGGTTACAATGCGTATAAGATCTGAAATGAACCATACGCTGAGGGACACAAAAAACCAACTCTTGCAAATGCTGAAATGCTGAGACCCACATATCTGGGTAGTTGGTGGAAGCAAGAGGTCAGTGCTAGAAGACCACAGCTGGAAATAAATATTTTCATTTACTTATTTGAGATACAGTACAGAACAGGCTCTTCTAGCCCAATGAGCCACGGCGGACAGCAACCAACCTACTTAACTCTAGCCTAGTCACAGGATGATTTACAATGGCCAATTAATTTACTAACCAGTACATTTTTGGATGTGGGAGAAAAGTGAGTGCTCATGGAGGAAACCCATGCAATCACAGGGAGAATGTACAAACTCCTTTCAGACAGCACTGATGTTCAACACTAAACTGCAATGCCTTGAGTTGTAATAGAGTTGCCTAACCACTATGCTACCATGAGTTTTAATTTTAAGAAAATACTATTGAATTATTAAGTTTATCTTTTTGAAGAGGAGACTCTTAAATGAAATAGTTTATTGATCTTGAGTATAATACCACCTCATTGTCCCAAATATACAGAAAACAATATTCTTTCTACTTTCAATATTGTTGTTTGCCATGAAGTTTCATATTAACTTGTTGAAATGATATTTTCTTATATACTTGTAGGCTATTGTGATGGGAACCCATCAAATGATTTAACTTTGAAAAATGGCACAGTTCTTAATAAAGACGATGACCCACTGATCTTTGTTGAAGATTGGAGGGTGGCTAGCACAGAGACTGATATAAAGATGAGCCGAATTCTTGAGGTTAACTGTTCTACAAGTAATTGCTCTGAGTGCTTCAAGATGCTCCGGAGCGAGTCTTTTGCCCCCTGCCATTCACAAGTAAGTACCTTCAAAAATTAGTCTTAATTTCCCACGAGTCAACCCTATGAATGATGTGGTATTCCTTTTGTGCTTACATCTCATTCATCACTTACCATTTCCCCCACTTACATGATCACTACTGAACTCTTCTAACCTTATTGTGTCTCTGCTTTCTGGAAGAACACTTTTCTCAAAATTCTGATTACATTTCTATCACCACAATTTTCAGCTAATTTTCAGCAGGCATCTATTTATATTAGAACAGGAGCTGCATTTGAAATTCCTATTCATTGAATTCTTCCTTAAGGTACTGGATGTTTGTTTTATAAATTAGCATTCACTTCCTCTATCCAGCAACATAGTATTTTCTGAGGATCATTATAAAATGTGCATTGCGTGATTGTGGTCTTCATCCTGTCCAGCAGGCACTACTCTATTCTGCCCCTCTTCTAATTCCCTTCCTGCCAAAGGTGCAAACAACAGTTAATACTTAAGTCCGAATAGAAAAAAAATGCGAATTTTGGTCTTACCTATTTCTTCAGTGATTTTTTGTGTTCTTAGCTGTTTCGTTACTTTTTGCTTTTCTTGTGCTATTTTGCTTCCTGCATCTGTAAAGTAAACCAATCATTAGCCTTTTCAAAATTGTTTCATTCTCTTTAACATGATACTCTGCTTGATCAAAAAAGATATCTTCATCTCCAAGTATCCATTGCATTGATGAAATATCCCTATATGAAAAATGACCCTTTTTAAGCAATCACTTGTGTCCTTACTGTATCTTTTCAATTTAAGCACTGTGCTCATGAGGAAACTTGTAGAGCTTCAGTTAAAAGCCAGATTTCATTGTAGCTATTGTATCTTTTGATAGAAACAGGTGATAAGAAATAGCATCAGATGATTCTTTGCATAATGAGTGTGCAGCAATTAGAATGCAGAAAATATATTGCAGCAAATAGCTGTAAAAATGATTGTATTATGAAAATGTGCATATATAATTCTGTTATTAAGGAGGGAGAGCTAATTTTTATTAGGTTGCCACTTTCTGCCTATTTTTATTCTTTGTATAGCTATGGTAAAAAAGAGAAACCCTTATGTATTTACCTAGATGCCACTTGTATAAAATTATATTCAAAATATATCAGCACCTGGAAATTAATGAAGTGGTCTACTAAGTATATAGAGACATGATGGAATTTTGGTTCAACCTTATTGGCATCTATTCTTAAGATAGATGTTACGATACAGCAACAATGAATATAGAATTGAAACTCTGCTCAATGAAAATGAAAAGTA
The DNA here is from genome assembly GCF_030144855.1 of Hypanus sabinus. Lineage (NCBI taxonomy): Eukaryota > Metazoa > Chordata > Chondrichthyes > Myliobatiformes > Dasyatidae > Hypanus > Hypanus sabinus. Next base: position 136,142,478 of record NC_082712.1, on the reverse strand, counting down.
AACAAATGACTAACTTAACTGGAAGTTAACTGCTATACGGTAACTTGAACAGTTCTTAAAGTGATAAATGCAAAAGTCCAAATGATTTATACAGTCAATTAGGAGAGACTTTCCTGAAGTAACAAATTCCTTGACGATGTGACGTTACTGCTGATCCCAGCCAAAATATGTCTCGCCCGAAGGGTTCCCGATGAAGGAAATAAAAACAGCTCGAAGGAACTGACATTTTCCTTTGTGAATAACACTGCGCCCAACTCTTTCTGCTCTTACAATGCGGGGGCTATCTTGGATGCAGGTTACTATTTCTGGAACAAAGATCCAATAAGGTTGATCCTGTATTACCGCCGATGAAGCCAACTTTACTCGATCCTTCGGGTTTCCGTACTTCGGTAAATCTTCACTCTCCAATACTTAGACTTTAAAATTAAATCATAGATACATCAAACATAACTGGCAGTGATTTTCAAAACTGCCGGCACAATGACAATGTAGCTTACAGTAGGAATTAATACTCTACTTTAAAACAAAACTGCGTCACGAAACCAAATACGCAGCATAACGGAGTAACAGATGACTTAAACGACATCCCATCAAAAACTCCTGCATCACAGCAGACTTTACCCATTTTATATCTGTTGAAAACAGGCCATCACATGACCTCACACTGGCGGGAAAATACATCATCCCACCATCACAAGATCACACCACCACCACCATCATGCACACCAGATACTCAATTACATCATGGTCATAAAACAGTCACAAGATACCCACAGGTTATGTAACACAAACCAGGATGACTCTTGTCTCTTTGTGTAACTAAACACTTTCTTTCCTGATACAAATCTTGTTAATATTTTCTGCATTCTTTTTAAGACCATATCATTCTTTCTAAAGTCTGTAGCAAGAATTGGATGGAAAACTCAATTTGAGAGTCATTATTTTATTATAAACATTTGGTATAACTTCCTTGTTTTAATTCTCTGTGACTCTAACTTTAATTATAAGAATATCACTTTCTCTGGAACAGCTATATAGGATGTCTTACGACTTTCAAAAAATTGCAGTCATCAGTCTTTAAGTGTCTCTCTTCCTGAATCTCCTTTAAAGTTGTTTCATTCATTTTGCGTTGCTTCTTATTTTGCCATTCATAATCTATTATTTCAGATTTCATTGCCAAATTTTCAATCTAGCTAATTTTTTCTCACTCCTGAGGTCATTTTAAAACTTACTTTTTTTTCTTTATGTGAATGCCACCTTTATTTATAAATCATATTTATTTTGCCCTCAGTTCTGCATACCTGCTTATGTGATTGTTGATGAAATTGTTGTATCTTGAAAAACAGTTATATTTTGAGTGAATTTATATAACGGCATAAGAAATCAGAGCAGGAGTAATCCATCTGGCCTGTTGAGCCGGCTCCGCCATTCAAATCTATCATGGCTGCTCTTGCCATGGACTTGGGTTCACTTACCTGCTTTTACCTCACAACCCTTAATTCCCCTGCTCTTTAAAAGTCCAGCCGTCTCTTAAATAAATTAAATGAAGTTCCCTGCTTCCCTGAGCAGTGAATTCCACAGATTCACTACTTCCTGTGAAAAACAGTTTCTCTTCATCCCCATACTAGATCCTTTCTCCCTGAAAAGATTGGGTAGCACGGTAGCATAGCAATTAGTGCAAAACTCTTACAGCAGCAGCAATCCGAGTTGAATTCCACTGCTGCCTATAAGAAGTTTTATCCCTATGGACAAGTGGGCTCTTCTGGATTCTCTGGTTTCCTTCCACATTCCAAAGATGTACAGGTTACTAGGTTAATTAGTCATCTGGGTGTAATTGGGCTTTGTGAGCTCAACAGGCCAGAAAGGCCTGTTTCCATGCTATATCTCTAAGTACTCCCAAGAAAATTAATCTTGAACCTATGTCCCATAGTTCTAGCTGCACTAATCAGAAGAAACAACTTTCCTACCTCTATCTTATTCCTTCCATGTTTCTGTAAGATTCCCTCTCATTCTTCCGAACGTACAAGTCACAGGTGACTCAATCTCTCCTCATAGATTAATCCCTTCATTGCTAGAATCAACCTGCTGAACCTTCTCTACATAAACTCAAAGTCACGATATCTTATTTCAAGTAAGGAGACCAGAACTGCACTCAGTACTCCAGGTGTGGCCTTACCAGTACACATAGATTGTACAGTTGTAGCGTAACCTCCCTGCTCTTAAATTCTAACCCTCTAGCAATGAAGGCCAACATTCCATTTGCTTTCTTGATAACAAAATATAAACAAAAGTCTCAATTTAAGATGCATTGCATTCATCCTGTACTCCATTATCAATTACTTTCTATAGAATTCTCATAAGCAGTGTGAAAGATTTAATTCATTTTTTGCTCCTAGGTTTCCCCAGAAATGTTTTGCGAACTCTGGATTCGTGATTCGTTACTTGTGCAAAACCGTTGTTCTGCCTTGAGTGCGTACGTGGCACTGTGTAATAAATTCAATATTTGCCTTGAGTGGCGGAAGCCAGATTACTGCTGTAAGTAGCATTGCTTAAATAAAATGACATAGCATAGCTGTGCGACCACCGAAACTCACCGAGATGGAGGATAAAGCCCACTCTGAAGTATTAGACTCAGATTTATCGATACGTTGCACCGCATTGTATTTATAATATCCCCGGTATTAATTGGATCTCTTCAGAAATTCACGTTGATGTTGGCAAACCCTGTCTGGGAGGTTTGGGACTCAGCCCAGTGGTTTTAACCAATTAAGGTAAAAATTAAACAAGCAACAAAAATAAAAGAAGAAAAAAGATGTATAGTTGCACTTGTTATGGAAGGAGAAACGAAGAGGAAATGTGAATGGGCTAAGAGAGTGGGAGAGAGAAAAATTTTATTTTGTTTCCAAAAAAGATGGAGAAAGACTAAAAATACGAACACGAGAAAGTCTGCAGATGCTGGAAATCCAAAGCAACAACACAAAATGCTGGAGGAACTCTGTAGGTCAGGCAGCAGTCGTGGAAATTAATAAGCAGTCGACTATCTATTCATTTCCATAAGTGCTGCCTGACCTGCTGAGTTCCTCTAGCATTTTGTGTGTTTTGCATTGGAAGAAAACTAATTTTAAATTATTCCTTGCAAAGTTAAGGAAAAGCAGATTTATTGTGAAATAGTTACCAGTTTTCTTAATAAAAGATAGAACTGTCAGCCTGTGCTTAATTTTCAGAATAGATAAGATAAATAGATAAATACTTTATTGATTCCAAAGGGAATTAAGTGACACTGTAGCATTACAAGTGCACAGGTATATAAGTATTAGAAGAGAAGTAGAAAGAATAAAAAATAAGTTACTTCAAGCAGTCTAACAGAGGAGATCATCAATTACCTAGCTATAGTTTGACTTATTATAGTGCCTAATAAACAATTAGATTCATATTTAGTGTTTCCCCTCTTTTTTTCAGCATTCACGTGTCCTCCGAATATGATATACCAGGCTTGTGTAATGACCTGTGAAGCAAAGACATGCCAAAACAGGATTTTCTTCCCATCAGAAGATGTGTCATGTTCTATCATGAGTGAAGGTTGTGTCTGTCCTGAAGGATCTATTCTCCATCGCCTTGACTCCACCCTGTGTATACCAGAGGCAAAATGTGGTACGCCAGACTTCTATAAAATATCTAACTGTGAAGAATTAGACCCCAAATTTTACAACATTTTTGTTCATTCTGAGTTAACACAGCACGAACCATAATAGATGTCTCAAGGCTTCAGGCATGCCAAGTTGTCATCCAGGAATACATATTCCTAAAGGACTTTGTGTGTTTTATACTTTTCAGCTTGCACCGATAGCTGGGGACTTCCTCATGCCGCTGGGGAGACGTGGAGTGCATCACTGGATGGATGCTGTATGTATCAGTGTCTGGAGAACGGATCCATTGTTACTGTTGACCACAACTGTTCAGCTGTTCCCGAACCAGCTTGTCATCGTTCTGGGGAAGTGGTAGTTAGTCTAGCTGGTGTTAAGAGCTGCTGCCCTGAGAAAATATGTGGTAAGTGCTATGTTTTGTAACTTTAAATTAATTCATATGAAGACGGGAGTCTGAAAATACGGTGTAATTTCCAGTTTTTAAGAGGTGTGCACATATCACATGTTAGTATGAAGATGTATGCAATTAATGTATTTTTACATATAACCTATAATTAATTATTTAAATTAATGCAAATGCTTAATTAACAAAAATATTCAAGATTACTCAAATATTATTAAAATATTAAATACACAACACTCCTCCCTGCTTATTTATAAACTCCAACTCAATATGGAATGCATCTCAACTATATACACAGTATCTTATATAATACAACTACTAAATACTATCATCCTCAGCATAGTGAATTTTAAATTGTTCCATTCAGGCCTAAAGATTTAATCACTGTGGAGATTTTCTTACTCTTGTGGGATTATGCCTTTACTGACAAGGGGGATTACTCTGCTTGGCAGATGATACTTGTGGCTGTGAAACAGTCACAAGTTCTGAAGCATCCTCCATGGCAGTTGTAGGAGTTGACTCTGAGACTGCAGGAAGTGGCTCTGACAGCTCAGAATTCCCTACTTCTCTGTTTCTCTCTGTGGATTTACTAAGATCCCTTTCTTTTTCTTTTTCACATTGTTTCATACCTTAACTTTAATACCTTCACATCATTTCTCTCCATCTCTTTCCTCTTTTTTCTTCCTCCAGTTTGTGTATCTTGATTTTGGGAAGGTGCATTTAGTTCACTGGAGTATTCTCTTCTTAATCCTTCTGTTGCTCCCTTAAAAATCTGATCTCTCCACATGGTTCCTCCTCCACAACATCATCTGATGAATCTTCTGTCTTTATATCTCTGTTAGCTCCTTCCTATTGGCCTTCCATTCATCCATATGGGCTTTGGTCTTTGCTTCTACTTTTACAAGCAGCTTCTTGTCCCGCACTTAAAGTTCATGCAATAATCTTAATGCACACAGAGTAGATTCTGGTGCCTTATACTTACAAAAGCTGAATGCTTGCATCTTTTCTGAAGCTTGTTGAACTCTCTTCCAGCTTAAAACCAAGCCACATTTTGCAAGTAACTGTCTGAGTAACATTTCTTAGATATGTCTCCTAGAACAACTGTTGTAATCGGACCACTGCTTTCATCACTTTCATGCTTCCTTTGAGCAGCACGGTCCTTCTTTGGTCCAATATACTTTCGAACCAGAGGCACAGAGGTTGGTACCAACACCTGTTTGTCCTCTACTGGGCAATCGTTCATCGTGTTCAGCATGGAGATCATTGTGGCATTGTGGTGAACTACATATACCTGTCTGGACACGCCCCCTGTTGACTGCTCCTGTGGCTCCTCCCACTAACTTCTGTATAAAGGCGATTGAGGCCTGAGCCCAGCCTCTCAGTCTCCAGGATGTAGTATGGTGGTCACTCACTGCTTGTTCCTTCTTCCAGTCAATAAAAGCCGATATCTCGCCTTACGTCTCAGAGTGAGTTATTGATGGTGCATCAGGCATCACCCAGTACATTTCTTAATTCACTTTCCATGGTTTCATTGCAGGAGATGTGGCATGTAAATGGTGACTGGATCTCCAATCAAGTTGTAGTTGTCTCAGCCACTCACATCCCCACAATGTGTGTCCTCCTTTTTTTTTACCACATACAAGCTCAATGTGGCTTGTTGGGTTGTTGTATTTCACTATCACTGATGTCATTCTCACAGGAGTTAACTTTTCCCCAGCATAAGTTCTTAGTTGAATGCCTGCAGGCATCAGTTTAGTATGTTTAAAGTGATGTTCAAACACACTTTGTGGAATGATTGAAACAGCCAAACCAGTGTCTAATTCCATTTCAATTAATTTGCCGTTCACTTCTGGTGTAATTGTCCATTGCTAATTTTCACACTGTAATTCTTAATACTGCACAATTCTGTGTCCCTCTCATCATTATCAGATTTTTCATCAACAGCATACAGATTAGTGCTCTTTTTGAAACTACAACTTGATTTTTTAGCATTTTTGTCTATCCAACATGCTCTTTGTATATGACCTGATTTGTTGCATATTCTGCAAGTTTTGTCTTTAACTCTACACTTATTTACACCATAAATGTAATTTTGTTCACACTCACTTTCATTCCTGACTCTGTCTGCAGTTTTCAATGAAGCTGTACTTGAGTTAGGAGCTTTTTTTGAATACTTCCTTTTACGATTCCACAAACTACGCGATCTCTCAGTGCGTCATTGAGCCCATCACCAAACTGACAATACTCAGACCAGTTCTTCAACTCAATCTTTCTGATAACGCTTATGAAACCTAAAGAATTCTGCAATCAACAATGGTTTCAGTTGTAAATTCTCCAGATTACTTTCAAAATATTAGACATTTGCAATTAACGTATCTGTACATACAACCATAATTAATTATTTAAATGAATGCCAATGCTTACCATATACAAAGTTACTCAAATATTATTGAAATATTAAATATGCAACAATAAGTTTTAAATTCTGGTAGAATTAACTAATTCTTCCCACTTTAAGAATGATAGCTGTTTATAGTTTCTATAAGGGTAGTTGATGAACAATGCCATGAAATGGTACAGCACAGAAACAGGCCCTTATCCTCCTTGACATGCTGACTGTGATGCTGATCTACTCTAACCCCACTTGCCACATCAAACCCATGGCTCTTTACTCCTCCCCTATCTGGGTTATTTCTGTTTATGCCTTTTACTTGACAACACAAGTGAATCTGCAGATGCTGGAAATAAATAAAAACACAAAATGCTGGCAGAACTCAGCAGGCCAGACAGCATCTATGGGAGGAGGTAGTGACGACGTTTCGGGCCGAAACCCTTCATCAGGAGTGAAGTAACATGGGATGGTCGAGGGGGGATAAGAAGTGGGGGTAGGGATAAAGTAGAGAGCTGGGAAGTGATAGGTTGGAGGGAAATGGGCTAGGGGAAGGTGGAGAATTATGGGAAATAAAAGAGAAAGAAAGGTAGGGCTGGGGGGAGATTATAGTGAGGGTGAAAAAGAGAGAGAAAGAGAACCAGACTGAAATAATAGATAGGGATGGGGTAAGGGGGGGCAGGGATATCAACGGAGGTCTGTGAGTTGGATGTTCATGCCGGCAGGTAGGAGGCGGGAGATAAGGTATTGCTCCATCGACCTGCGTGTGGCCTCATCTTGACGGTAGAGGAGGCCATGGGCAGACATATCGGAGTGGGAGTGGTCTGTGGAATTGAAGTGTGTGGCCACAGGGAGATCCCGCCACTGCTAGAGGACTGAGCACCGGTGTTCAGCAAAACGGTCTGCCAGTCTGCGGCGGGTCTCCCCAATGTATAAATGGCCACATCGGGAGCACCGGATACAATATATCACCCCAGTTGACTCACAGGTGAAGTGGTGCCTCACCTGAAAGGACTGTCTGGGGCCTGGGATGGTGGTGAGGGAAGAAGTGTGGGGGCAGGTGTAGCACTTCTTCCGTTTGCAGGGATGAGTGCCTGGAGGGAGGTCAGTGGGGAGGGATGGGGGGGATGAATGGACAAGGGAGTCGTGTAGGGAGCGATCCCTGCGGAAAGCCAAGAGAGGGGGGGAGGGGAAGATGTGGTTGGTGGTGGGATCACATAGGAGGTGGCGGAAGTTACGGAGGATTATACGTTGGATCTGTAGGCTGGTAGGGTGATAGGTGAGGACCAGGGGGACTCTATCCCTGGTGGGCTGGCGGGGGGATGGGGTGAGGGCAGAGGTGCGTGAAATATGGGAGATGCGATGGAGGGCAGAGTTGATAGTGGATGAAGGGAAGCCCCTTTCTTTAAAAAAGGAAGACATCTCCTTTGTCCTAGAATGAAAAGCCTCATCCAGAGAGCAGATGCAGCGGAGGCTGAGGAATTGAGAGAAAGGGATAGCATTTTTGCAGGAGACAGGGTGGGAGGAGGAATAGGCTAGGTAGCTGTGGGAGTTAGTAGGTTTTTAATTGATATGCTTTAACTGTATCTACCACCTCCTCTGGCAATTTGTTCTACATAGCTGCTATTCTGTGTGGAAAAACTTGCTCTTTGAATTTCCTTAAAGTTTTCCTCTCTGCCTTCAAGTTTTTGCTTCCACCACACTAGGAAAATTACTTTGAATATATTCTTTACGTAGTCTACATAGAGAGACAACGGTTTCTTGTCAGCATAGTTTCATAAACCTCCTATACAGTCACCACTCTACTTCTTGCATGCCATTGAGAATAATGTAGCAAATCCAATCGCTCTTTATACGTAAAGTCCTCCATTCCAGTCAGCTTTCTGTTGAATCTCATTTGTACTCCATAACGCTGTGACACCTGCCTTGTTGTGTGGCTTCTTCCCCTCCAACATTAACTTTCTGAGCAGTGCCTGAAAGCTACCTTATATTTCTTTTCTACACTATTTTATTTGTAATTTATAGTAAGTTTTGTTTTTACACTCTACCGCTTCTGCAAAGCTGCAAACCTCATGTCATTTAAAACCTGATTCTGTTTCAGAAGTATACACAGTTGTCTAAAACCAATGTTTTGTACAGCTGCAGCATTTCACCCCAACTCTTAAATTCAATGCCTCTTGAGACAATACTGAATGCCTTCTTCAAAATCCAATTGTGTTACAAATTATAAGAACTATGACCTTGCGTCCTGAGGCTTCTCTGCACATCAGCACTCTTGAGGTCTCTGCCATTTACTGTACCTGTCACAAAATGCAGAATTAAACAAGGGTTTTAAAACAAAATATGCTCTTGTGGTTCATCTGATGATTTATGAGAAAAATGAATGCATTTTGAGTTCCTCAGTGTTTATTAGGAGAGAAGAGGTGTTTTACCTTTACTAAATTCTTAAGCATGGGGTTGTGATCAGGGCATTATAACAGAAAGTGTACTATGTATTAACATTTTACTCTATTTTCAGCTTGCAATCAAACCGTCTGTGAGAGTTTTGCCCCTCAGTGTGCATATGGAGAGAGGCTCATTACCCTTTATAAACCAGACTTCTGCTGTCCTGACTATTTTTGTGGTAAGGACATATGTTAATACTGTCTGAACTGGAATCTTGAGGAAATAATCAGGTGTACTTCACAAAAAAAAACTTACATAAATTTCTAGCTTTGGTATGTCATGACTAATGAATGACTATTTTAATAAACATTTATGATCTTCTAATGTAAATGTTGCCTTAGTAAATCTATTTCAGTAATTTTCATAATTAATAATCAGAAAGCTGTCAATATAAAATTTGGAAAATATTTTGATGTCTTATTTAATAAAGTTAGAAATAATTCTTTATTACTGCAACTCAGGTAATGAGGTCTTCTGTAGAAGTGATGCAGCATTGCATCTGCAGAACTTCAAATGTAAAAGAGGTGCAGAACAGAAGTGAGGGAGTTCACACAAGAAAAAACAATGATCAAATTATCCTGCAGCATCTCCATGCTGTAAAAAAGCACTGATTAGAATACCCTGTAATGAATGATGTTTGAAATTATTTTCTTTGTTAACCTAAACTAAGTACATAACTATCACAGTAATGTAAATAATTATAATTTTACAAAATGTGTTCATGCAATGGTATATGCTTTCAGAGTAGTGAACTATTATATAAGCCTTATGTTTGCAATTGATTTGCTACTTGAATTGACAGTCCTTTAATTTTTTATAGAATGTGATCCAGGAAAGTGCGAGTCTGACATTCCAACTTGTCGAGAAGACCAGACTTTGATTGCTACTCATGCTGATGGCAGTTGTTGCTTAGCGTATATCTGTAGTAAGTTACGTGTGTTAACACTGATTCAAAAAATCTACTAAAAATATATTTTTATTACTTGGCATTCACAAAACTGATACTAAATGGATAAAAAATAGTTCAGTCCAGATTTGTGAAAATTGAATGCTTGTGAAATATTAATAAAATTAAAGAAAATGAAGCTGGATTTATGAAAGAGAAATCTTGTTTAACAAATTTTACTGGAGATTTTTGAGGATGAAATAAATAATTAAGTGAATACCAGTGAATGTGGTGTATTTGGGTTTTCAGAAGACCCCACACAGGATTGGTGTATTGTGGGTAATATACTGACATACGAGATGTTATTGGTAAGTTTGTGGCATAAGGTAGAAGGAGTCAATTTTAGAAAACCTAGCACTTTTATTTTTCAACATAGTCCTCTCCTACATGTACACACTTAGTCCAACGGTTGTGGAGCATCTGGATTCCTTCTTTGCAGAAGTGGTCCACAGCAGGGGTGATTGATAAGTATGTGGCCAAGGTAGAAGGAGATGAGTTATACAGCTCTCGTTACATGCACAAATGCAGAAAATTTGAAGTTAATATCTCCTTCTACCACTGGACCACTGGACTAAGTGTGTAAATGTAGGAAAAATAAATGTCCTAGGTTTTCTAAAATTGACTCCTTCTACTTAGGCCATGAACTTATCAATCACCCCTAGTAAATTGAAAATTGGTTGATGAACAGAAAGTAGAGAGTACAAATAAGTGAGTTTCTTTTGATGTAGCTGACAGTGACTAGTAGGATACAGCATAGGGAATTGTGATTCTTGAAACTTGCTAAAAGATTTCATGATAGTACAGACTAGTGGATTACAAGATGAGTACATTTGGAATTATCCACTTTGGTATGGAAAACTGAAAGGCAGTGTCTTGTTTAAATGATAAGAGTATGTTGATATACAAAGTATTTTAGATATCCTGCAGCAATTAATGCAAACGTGCTGGTGCAGTAGACAGTTAGGGCAAGTGGTATGTTGGCTGGATTGCAAGGGTTTTGCATGCAGAGAAAAGCAGCTTAGTGGAACTACATAGAACCATGGTAAGACTACAGCTGAAGAATTATGTGTACACACAGGTCAGGATATGCTTGCCCATTCACCAGAGCAATTCACGGGATGTCAGAATTGTCTGCATAGACATTGGGTCAACTTGGTCTGTATTCTCTCAAGTTTAAAGTAATCAGAAAAATTAGTGAAATGTACAAAATGTTGCCAATGCTCACCAGGTTAGATTTTGGGAGAATATTTTCCTTTGTCAAGGAGAAGGAGATCAAAGCCAGGGCTCACAGTATCAGGATGTGGAATAAGACTGGGATGAGGAAACAATTCCTCCCTCAGAGTGGTGAGCCTTTGAAATTCTCTCTCATGAAGGGCTCTGAGGGCTGAATACTTTTGAAGAGGAGATGCATGTATTACTAGACACAAATGTCGTTTAAGAGTTTGAGGAGCAGGATGATGGAACTGTGATATCATATCAACCAAACTGCTATTGAAACATGAGCAAGCTCAAGGGCCTGAATGGTTAACTGCAAGTACTATTATTAGTTTGTCTCAAGAAGAAGAATTGACCAAAAATGTTCTTTTCAAAATGGTGTGAAAAGTGCAAATGTTCTCCATCACAGGATTCTTTAAACTATAATTCTCAAGAGGAACTACTGCTTCAGTAGTAGGATATGCTGGAGTGGAAAAAGGGAGGGAATGTCATATATCTGTGTCATCTGAGTTGGCCATTTGGAACAAGTATCAATGTAGTGTCAACCCCCCCCCCCCCCCCCATGAAAGAAACAACCATTTCCTCAGACCTTCTATTGTTTCTCTCATGGAATCCTCAAAAATGGTGTAGATCAAGATGGAATGGGCTGCATCCTTCAACCAGAACATAAAGTTATGTGCACTAATATCCAGAGAATTGGACTATTAGTTAAAACAATGAGTTTGGATCCCACCAGGATATATGAGGAACTTAAACTCATGCTGCAGTATTACAGGAGGTTACCGAGTGTGCGCTGCACGCCAGTTGACCCCGTTGTTTGCTCAGTGGCTTTTTTGCCGTGATGTGACATGCAGTGCATATTTTCATGCACTGCATAGAACAGGCAATAGCATTTGGGAAATTGAAAAAGAAACTACTGGAAATATAAAACAACAACAGTTAATGTTGGAAATGATCAGCAGGTAAGGCAGAATCTGCAAAAGGACATTTCAGCTCAAGGACTTACACCTGCTGATGTTTCCAGTAGCTTTGTTCCACTCTCTAAGTCAATCACTCACTGTGTATCATGTAATGGCTTAGAGACAAAGACTTTGCAGTATTTCAGTTTCTAACCTGCAACATCTAATACATGGTAAGTCACCATTGTTAGGTCCCATTGGTTTCTCTAATATTGATAGGGAATAACTAGCAGAAACAGCCAATCTTTGCTTTGAAAAGAGATGCAATCCTTCCTTGTAGTGATCAATATTATTTGAACCAAAGCAAGTATATAAGAAAAGTAGTGAAACTCACAAAAACCACAGTTAAAGTATGAATGAGGACTGAATTTTAGCTTAGCCCAGTGTGCGGAAAGATGTCACTTCCTGAATGTAATTGACCAGTAAAAAAATTGTTCTTCTTTTCCCTTTGTACTTAGTGTGCAGTGCTTGCTCTGACCAAATCCCTACCTGCCAAGAAGGAGAGATTCTTACTGTGGACAACAATACAACTGAGATGTGTTGCCCAGACTACCAGTGTGGTGAGGATAATATTTTGCCATTCATGAAATGCATACTCATTGCGAGTTGATAACAAACAAGTGTAGCATACTTCAGGTGCTCAAGTTCTAGTTCAGTTTATTGTCATTCAACTGTACACATGCATACCACCCCTACAGACCAAGGTGAACAGCACGGTACATATAACTCACATACACAGCACAACACACAAGTTGTGTTATGGTTTAATTTCTGAAAGCACTATAACAAAGCAATGCCAGCTCACTGCTTGGATTCTCCCTCATGAAAATGGGATAATTTTAAGATAATATGCCTCTGCCTAGGCAGATAGACTGACTTGAAGCATACTTTATCTGTACCTCAAAATCTGGGTCAGGTTCAGAGGCCTCCACCTAGAAACTGAAGTTAAGGTCAGCTGTGTAGCTCAGAGACGAAATGTTATACTATATTTCAGGACTTTGCACTGTGACCGGAGGGGAGGGTGGAACACACAAAACAAAAGCCACTGGAACAGAGTTCAAGTCATTTTCAAGTTTCAGGGCCAAAAAAAAATGCAATTTAGTGAGGAAGTGAGAGCACAAGAAGACTAAAGTGCAAGAATTTAACTTTGGGTTTTTGGGGAACTGGCACATCATAGATCAATGGTAGCAGAATGTGGATGAGCTGGCTGATGGGTACCTAGCCATGAGGTTGCAAGGGCAGTTAAAAATAAAAGCAAAATGCTGGTTATTTTAATTCTGAAATAAAACCAAAAAATTTTTGGAACACTCAGCAAGTAGCATTTGCTGGAGAGAAACTTCAAAGGCAACTACCCTTTTGGTAGAACTGGAAAAAGATAAACATGTCTTGAACTGGAGGACAGAAAACAGGGAAACAAAAACAAGATGTATCAGAGTGGAACGCAAAAGAAATTAAATAATAGAAATGTTTTTAGTGCAAAGTTGGAAAGTGTGGTTATGAGCCAAGTAATGAAGGGCCAGTCTCATAGGTGTGAAGGGGAGAGGCAGAATTGTAATTTGGAATGGTCAAAGGAAAATATTTTGAAAGGTGGAGATGTTGATTATCTGACGTTGTTGAATTCAGTGTTGAGTGCAGAAGACTGTAAAGGTGCCCAGTCAGATTATAAATTTATATATTCCTTATTTATATTGAATTTTAATGGAACACAAATTTGAAACCAAGGACAAGTAGCTAAGAAAAGATTCATTCATGGTTGAATTTGGACAGAGTAAGGCATGATTGGAGGATCAGTGTTGAAGGGTAGAAGGTCAGCAGGCTTTTTGTGATCAAGGGTTTGAAACACAGTAAATCAGGGAAAACTGGTCTCTACAAATCAATCCTGGATTTGGCGATTTGCATTTTTGAAATTTAGTTCGTTGTACCACCCATTTCAACTTTCACAGTTGTGATGTCAAGCCTCAGGATGATTCCAAGTTTTACTTTTGAGTCTCATCAGTCCATTGTAAACTGAGTTTACAGATCTTGCTTAATCAGGACAGTATGGTGCTAGGTGGCTACTTGAACGAGTGCTGCCGAAGGGTCTCAGCTTGACACGTCGACTGTATTCCTTTCCATAGATGCCGCCTGGCCTGCTGAGTTCCTCCAGCATTTTGTGTGTGTTGTTTGGATTTCCAGCCTCTGCAGATTTTCTCTTGTCTGCAATGCAATACTCATATTTAGAAGTTAAAGCTAGGGGAAACATGCAGATCTTTGCCTACAGTTCGGTTCAGAGACATGCATTTTTCTTCTTCAGTAAATACTTGTGGTTTGTTTCTCCTAGTTTGTGAAATCAATCGATGTCCAAAATTTCAGTGTCCTACTGGAATGCAAGAAATCCAGGCATGGAGTCCGGATCAGTGCTGTCCATTTCATTCCTGTGGTATGAATTCCTTTAATTTCTAAAAGATTCAACAATTTTAGTGACTTAAGTAAATGAGCTTCAATTTATATATTTATTTTTTTAGAATGTGCTTGTGACACAATTCCTAAACCTCAGTGCAAACTGGTATGTAATATGTGTACATATCTTTTGATTTGATATAATTTTTATTTTCATAAACAGGAGAATTATAATTATTCCATCATTTGACTATTTTAGGGAGAGGTGTTAGTATTAGAGCAACAGCTTGGAAATATCACAGCCAGTCCATGTAGGTGTCCTGAATACAAATGTGGTAAGTTCACATTTATCATTCCCATTCTTTTGTATTTTCTCTCCATTTAATGAAATGGTCTACCCTCTCATTTCTTCGTCCAAAGTAAATGACAATACACTTCCCAAAACTGTATTCCATCTGCTACTTCTTTGCCTATTCTCCTAATCTGTCTAAGTCCTTCTCTAGCCTTTTTACTTCTTCAAAACTACCTGCCCTTCCACCTATCTTCATATCATCTGCAAACTTCGCAACAAAACCATCAATTTCATAATTCAAATCAATGACGTATATTGTAAAAAGTATCGGTCCCAACACAGACCCATGCGGAACACCACTATTCATTGCTGCCAGCCAGAAAAGGCTGCCTTTATTCCCACTCCTTGCTGCCTGCCAATCTCACAAATATCACTGTGATGATTGTATGCTCTAGTATCAATTGTTTGGTGACAATAAAGTATAAAGTACCACAGCTTTATGCATGCTAGAATATTTTGAGTAATATTATAGGCTCATAGCTTGTTAAGCAGCCTCATGTGTGGCATCTTGTCAAAGGCCTTCTGAAAATCCAAGTACACAGCATCAACCAATCCTCCTTTGTTTATCCTGCTTGTTATTTCTTCAAGGAATTGCAGCAGATTTGTCAGTCAAGATTTTCCCTTGAGGAAACCATGCTGACTATGACCTATTTTATCTTGTGCCTCCAAGTACCCTGACACCTCATCCTTATTAATTGACACCAACATCTACCCTGCCACTGAGGTCAGAATAACTGGCCTATAATTTCCTTTCTTCTGCCTTTCTCCCTTCTTGAAGAGTGGAATGATATTTGGAATTTTCCAGTCTTCCTGAACCATTCCAGAATCTACTGATTCATGAAAAATCTTTACTCATGCTTCTCGAATCTCTTCAGCCACCTCCTTCAGAATCCTGGAGAGTGCACCGTCTGGTCCAGGTAACTGATCTACCTTCAGACCTTTCTGTTTCCCAAGAACCTTCTCTCTAGAAATGGTAACTTCACACACTTCATAACCTCAGACACCTGGAACTTCCACCATACTGCTAGTCTTCCACAGTGAAACTGATGCTAAATACTTATTCAGTTCATCTAATATTTCATTGTCCCCCATTACTACCTCTCCAGCATCATTTTCCAGAGGTCTGATAACCATGTTAGTCTGTCTTTTACACTTTATGTATCTGAAGAAACTCTTTAATATTACTGACTAGCTTAATTTTGTATTGCATCTTTACATTCTTAATGATTTTTTTTAGTTGCTTTCTGTCGGTTTTTAAAAGCTTCCCAATTCTCTAACATCCAACTATATTTTGTTTGATTATATGACTTCTCTTTGGCTATTATGTTGGCTTTGACTTCTCTTCTTTTGTCATTATTCTGGTTATTTTACAAGAGAAAAAACAGGATGGTTTTTGCATACTTAACTTTGGTTCAAATCATGGACTTCATGATCTTGCAAATAATCTGCACTTGAGGACACTGTCAAATATTTGAACTATAGGGGAGTCTGGTGGTAGGGGAGAGAGTGGAAAGCCTGTGTTGAACCATGATTTTGTCAGTCACAGCTTCAGTTATTTCAGTTCAGCTTGAAAATTCAATTGGCTTGTTCTTGTTCCTGTTTCTTAGTTTTCTAATTTGCTTACTTTAATTCCATTCCCATTGAGTAAAATGGGCCTGATTTTGTTGGTCATTTCCTTGAATCTATAACTAGTTGGGATGCAGGGGGCATACAGTAGCTTGATGGCTCAACACATCCTCCAGCTGGTGGGAGGGCTACAAGAGCCACCATGACTAAAACTGATTCCAAATGATCTTTTTTGAAACACGAAAGGAAGAAAATGGGAGGAAACAGAAAAGGGTTGTTATAAGGAAAGAGTGGGAAGTTAGTTGAAATAAATAGAGTGGGGAAAGGAAAGAATGAGATGAGTAGAAGAGGCTGAAGAGATGAAAGTGTTGGTGGTAAGAAGAGAAGAGGAAAGAGGTCTGGAAAAAGAGTAAGAGCTCAAAGGAGAGAAGCACAAGGAAAATGAAAAAGGGGTGAAAAGGGGAAGAATTCGCAAGGGGACAGAAGTACAATAGACAGGAAGTAGGAGTGAGAGCTGGAGAGTGATTGAAGCTGCAAAGGGGAGATGGGATAAGAGACCGGGAGAGGGAAGTAAATTGGCAAATGACAGCATGGGAGAAGGAGTTACACAGTGTGAGAGAGAATAGATGAGGTATGGGGAAAGTCAGATGCAGAATTGGAAAGGAAGAGGAGAATTGTGAGGGTTAGGAGAGGAGAAACAACTGTGCAAGACAGGGGCAAGTTGAGGGATAGGGAAGGAAAGAAGGCATGGAGGGTAGATTTAATTAACTTTCAGTGCATAATATAAGTTACTGGAGCAGCAGGTAGGATGGAAGAATCACACAATTGCATTTGAAACCAACATTGAACTTCCATTCTAAGTCTGTGGAATGAATAGTTTAGAATTCAAAAGTGAAAATGAATTCTAAATGAGTGATTAGATTATTTAGTTCATTTGTGCATTTTATTGCAAATACAATAGAGCTGATTTGTTCTTAATTAAGTCAACATTTTTCTACTAGAAAAAGATTTATTTAACCCTATATTGATAATGTATCTACTTTTCTGAACTCAGATATGTTACTTATCAAGGACAGCTTCTATCCCACTGTATAAGAACTTTGAATGGTCCCAAAGTGCGATAAGGTGGAACTTATTGTCTGCCTGCCCTGCACTTTATCTGTAATAGTGATACTTTATTTTGTATTCTTTTATTGTTTTCCTACAATGCACTGTAGTATTGAAATGATCTATAATGAATAACATGCAAAACCAGGATTTTCATTGTACACTGTAATAGTAAACCAATTTACCACTTTATTTTCATGCTCTTTGTCGCAGTAAATGACCAAGTATGTATCGATGGAGAAAGAGGTATATTACGTCCTGGACAAGCTATTGTGGAGCACACAGCAGATGGGCTTTGCTACACCACACAGTGTACACACAATCAGGACAGCAACACTGGTTTTTATCAGCTGCTTGTCACCTTGATCAACTGCTCAGCACAATGTGATATGGTAAATGTTCATATATTAGATGTACTACAAAACTGAGAATAAAGAGACAGCTGAGACACTGCAGTTTGTAAGAAAATTGTCTATTGTAGAATAAACAGAAATTTAATTCATGGAGCACTTCTCTTAATATAACCAGATAAACTCCCACCCACCCAAAAATCAATGGGTAGAGGATAATTGCAGATAAATGTGTACAAATTAAATATATTTGCATCATTGTAGCAATGTTGTTTTATTGAGGAAAGTAGAAAAACCCAATCATTTCCACTCTGTCACTTTACAGCCTTCTATGTAATGCAACTTTTCATAAATTCGATAAGGCATTGCTTTCTTTGTAAGCCTACAGGAATTATTCAGTTAAATTATATGTACAAAAGTTTAAGAAATATGCAACTGAAAAACATTCTTGAAAATATGTTAATTATGATTTAGCAACGTGTATAAGTGGGATACATTGACTTATCCTATCAATTGTCATATGCAGAATCAGGTTTACGTTCCTCCTACTGACCAGACTACATGCTGTGGTCATTGCAAGAATGTTTCTTGTCTTGTTAACTTGGGAAATGAAACCACAACCATTCACAAGGTAAGAAACGATCTGAGAAAAACATGGAAGACAATGCAAAAGTCAGTATTTAAAATTCAATGTTTCTCCAGTCTTAACTCCCAAAATGTCAATTACTGTTATTCAGCAAATTTTGTCTAATTGACTGTGTTTTTTACTATTTAATTAACAAGATACCATTATCTGCACTTTTTATCCTGTTTAGTGCACTTCATGAAAGTGTGTGTTGTCTGTTATGCACTACCTATCTGAGATGTGGATTGGGAGTTTGATTTCATGATATCAAGCTGAGAAGTTTGATCTATCTGCATCTTTTTGATATAGGGCACCTTCCAGCAAAAACAAGTCTGAAAAAGTTAAATGTTAATCTCAACACTACCATATATAGTTTGTATCTTATTTTCATCACCAAATACATCACTCTGCAATTCAGCCAAACATAGTTTGATGAGGAAATTATATAATTATTCTTCACTTTTTTTGTATCCTTAGTATGACTGATATTTGTCTAGGAATAGCCCTGGTTCCAGCACTAGTATGCACTGCTGTAGTGTATTTCAACAAGAATGATGGGAACACAAGATTTGCCTCAGTTAGCAAAGAAAACTTCAAGTGAATATTTGCTCTTGGTCACCATCCAGGAACTGCTACTAAAAGTGTATCCACATTGAGGTTAAAATTGGGATTGTGCCATCCCTGTTCAAAATAACTATCTGGATATACAATGAAATCTAGTTAATTGGGACACATCGGGACCAGTGCACTTTGGCCCAGTCAGGTGACTGCCCCAATTAGCTGAAGTTTAATGGAAACAGTTAAAAGGGTATATAAAAAACAAACTACCATTTAACTGAGTAACAAATTGCATATAGAAATGAAATTCACAATAAATTAGAACACCAAAACTTCTGCAGAACAACACAACTGTATATTAGTTCCTAATACTTATCAACCATTGCATTCATTCAGTCTACACTAATGGGCTCTTTTAATTGACTGTAAATGAACAAAATAAGCATGGACACTAGTGCAGATGGTGGGCTGCCATCAAACAGTTCTTCTGATGATTGCGGACTCCAGATTTTCATTTTAATTGTAACATTCAAGATGATTCTTGATACCTTCAAGTTCTTCATATTTCTTAACTTATTGAAGAAGTGAAATCATTTCATTTTCACTTCCAGCCATTTCTGACATCTCCAAGTCAGAATGCTTGGAAATAGAGTGAACAAAACAGTTCTGAATTGTCCATTGCTTATTACTGACCGACTATCAGTGACAAGAATCACCGCTATTTTAACACAACCATGCAATTGATGCTATTTAAAAGCTGTTCATTCTAAGCACAGTGTAATGTCTAATGGCA
The DNA here is from genome assembly GCF_030144855.1 of Hypanus sabinus. NCBI lineage: Eukaryota > Metazoa > Chordata > Chondrichthyes > Myliobatiformes > Dasyatidae > Hypanus > Hypanus sabinus. The sequence continues at coordinate 136,122,747 of NC_082712.1, read as the reverse complement.
CACAATGTGCATGAGACTAATGCTAGTTTGAAAATGTTTGGCAACAGTCTCCTGATCCAATTGAGTGATACAGTGCCCCAAATAAACAAAGGGCAACTCGGCAATTTTTTAATTTGTTTTTATTCTTCAAGAAGTGTCCCAAATAAGCAGGTTCCCCAATAAACTGATGGCCCAATTAACCAGAATCCACTGTGTAAAGAATCAACCATCACATAATCAATTCAAGAGTTCATGTCAAGAGCATTAGTTGGATTACATCCAATAGCCATAACAATAAGCAGCTATGTAGCCAATCACGTCAAAGCATTCTCACAGACAATAAGTCAGCTAAATTACCTTAACTGTAATTTCATAGAATCCAAAACAAAATTTAGAGAATCGTTAGGCTAAATATTAAAGCATTACAATACTGTATTTTTGTAAAAAAAAATGCTATTTATTTTTAAAATATTCTTCTCTTTGTAATTACAATCCTCATGCATGAAGTTAACATTTATTTAGATGTTCTAAGCAGCAATGATAGATTTGTACAATATTAAAATACTCAAATCTCATGTGATAGAGTGTAATATTTTCAGGACTTGTACAGCACGAGGGAGTTCTAAGTATCCTAAGTGATTTCACTGTTTTCTACCATGTTATACAGTTCTGTGTAAAAGTCTTAGGCACGTATCTATTTGTGGACTGAGAGTGGGAAGGGGGAAAAGGGGAAGTAAGAGAGGAGGGTGCAGGAACCAATTGTTTGGAATCAAATGACTTTGCCTGGTGTCTCAGGGCTGGGTGTGTCTGCACCTGTGCCACTCCCCATCCCAGAACTCCTTCTCTGCCACGCTCCCATGATACTCCTTGCCATTCCCAACATCCTTTTTCCCAAACTCACTCTCCACTCCACGTTGACAAATATAGTATTGTGCAACAGTCTTAGGCACCCTAGCTATATATATTGTGCCTATTCTTTGTACAGAGCTGTATGTAAATATTTTGCAATAATATAACAAATTGATCTAGTTCAGTACTTACATTTCATCTGAGTACCTTTTCTTCAACTGACATCATTACATTAACTTTCATAAGTGACTAACATTTCTTCTGAATTCAGACACTCTCTGAAATGCCTGGAATGCTTGCTGAGACCAGAGCTTTTTATTTCCATTTTCATCAAGGATGTATCCTTGCAGTCTGCTCCTTAAAGTTGTTATCGCTGAGAGTGCCAAGTCCTGCCCTGGCCTTCATACGAGGCTTAGATGCTAAGCCCAGTAGAACCTTTTCTACTGACAGGAGAAGGGGCAAAGGAAGGTTATAGGCACCTTAAAACTAAACTCTTCAGACAGATGGAACCGACGCCGTTTGGCATCAGTGGTGTTGTGAGAGTTACCAGTCAGCATTGAACTCAATATGGAACTGGCTTAAGGACTCCAGCTCCTGAGTTTTCCAGCCATGGTTGGTAGCTCATCAAGGAGAAGGAAAACTCTGCTCCCTTGAGGCTATATCCACACATAGGGAAGACTTTAGAAGTAAATCCCATGGAAAAATCTGGAGCTGGGGTCCCTAAGGCAGTCCTACAATGAGTTCAACGCTAACTGCTAACTTCTACAATGCAGCTGGTGGCAAACTGGTTCATTCTCTGTCGTTCCCTTGGATTCAACAGCTGCGAGGAGAGAGAAAGCCTGCAACATGAGCTTTGCAGTGAACCAGTTCAGAATGCTATTTGCTTGCTTTATTGTTTTCAGGATTTGGTTTTCTCTCTGTACATTGGGTGTTTGACCATCTTATTTTGTTTTTAATGGGGTGTGTGTTGTTCTTTGTTTCGTGGTTGCCTGTGAGGAGATGAATCTCAAGGTTGTAGAAAGTATACATACTTTGATAATAAACATACTTTGAACTTTTTGAACGTTGTACATGAGCAACAGCTTTCTCTTGATAGAGGCAATTCAAGGGGGCTTGTACAGCCGTTACTTGCGTACTGGTTGACATTGCTGTTATCTGCATGATATGTAACATCCATTGTCGACCCCAACCAATGGAGGGCCTCAATACAATCTTGAATGATTTATAAACATTTTATGTTATCTCCTGGAATAATTAACTGTTATACCAAGAGCATATATACCATGTCTGGCCATGCATCAAAGCTATTTGAAAAATACCCTGAATGAACTCAGCAGGTCGGGCAGCATCTGTTGAAATGAACAATCAATGTTTTAGGCCGCGACCCTTCATCAGGACTGAAGAAGGAGGGAGCAGGGGCCCTATAAAGAAGGTGGGGGGAGGGTGGAAGGTGCCAGGTGAAAAACCAATCAGAGGAAAGATCAAGGAGTGGGGGAGGGGAAGCAGGGAGGGGATAGGCTGGAGAGGTGAAGAAGTAATGAAAGGGGAAAGAACTACGGGTAGTAGAAGAAGGCAGAATCATGAGAGAGGTGATAGGCAGCTAGAAGAGGACGCAGAGTGAAAGTGGGATGGTGGAAGGGAGAGGGAGGAATTACCAGAAGTTGGAGAATTTGGTGTTCATACCAAGGGGCTGGAGGCTACCTTTGTCGAGCACCTCCGCTCCATCCGCCTCAACAGACAGGATCTCCCGGTTGCCACCCACTTCAACTGTGCTTCACATTCCCATTCCGATATGTCCATACATGGCCTCCTTTACTGCCAAGATGAGGCCAAACTCAGGTTGGAGGAGAAACCCCTCATATACCGTCTGGGTAGTCTCCAGCCTACGTTTCGGAGTGTTGTATACACAGAGAGAACTTCTTCAAAATTTGTATTGAATAAGGATAAGAAAACATGAGCTTATTAAACTTAATTCCTGCTTTTATTATAATTTGCAACTTGTATATTCGTCCTCCTTTCACTCAATGTCAGGAAAATGTTCCAATGTGTTATATGCGAGTCTGTATGAAACAGTACCTTATTGTGTTTCATTTTCTTCTTTGAATAGCCTGGAACATCTTGGATGTCTAACTGTGTCAGGTATGATTGTACTGACACAATTTCAGGACCCATCTTAATAACCTCAAATGTCACTTGCCTACCTTTCAATGAAACTGCATGTTTGAAGGTTAGTGTGTCACATGCCAAGGTGTTCAAAATAATTTCACTGACAACTTATTTTGTATTATTTTGTAAGTAAAAGTACAGAGTATTTATTTGAATGAGCAGAGTTATAGATCAAAATCAAATTATTTCGAAATAAAGAAAGTACCCTTCAAGTAATATTGGCAATGTGCATGCACGTGCTTGTACTTGTCAAAGTAGCACCATCATTTCTGAGTAACTGTATAAATAATTAAGAAATATGGTGTTATTTTTAAAAATTATAATATAGTCTGTATGATAATTTTATTAGTAACTTAAAGGCTATCTATCTGCCTTGTACTGTATGGTACAGGATGCCACTAGAGCATCACCTTTACTGCAAGATAAGATTTATTTTTAGAAGTGATATGTTGGGGCAATTTTAGAACACCATTATGGGGAAATTCACAATAAAGAAAACCTGCATACCCCATTCCTGAATGGAAATGAGATCTTGCCCAACATCCTTCTTTGCCACTACATAAAGCATCACTTGAAGAAACCAAGAAAAGGCAGGGCATAATTTTGAGGTTTGGAAAGTGTGTCTCACATGGGGATAAATCCGTGAACCATGGTGATCCCAAAAGGCAATATTTCAGTCTTTCCTACTTGTCTAAATCTCAGTTTCTATCTCACGGACCAAAAAGGTTCGCCCAAATATATGTTTTAAACATTTTGTAGATTTTCATTGCACCACACTTCCAGATACAGTTTTCCAAGTTATATCAAAAATTTGTGAAAGGATTTCTTTTCTATTTTTCAGTGTAGTTTTACTTTAAGTTATGACTTCCAATATGCCTGACAAAATGTTACTTGCTCTATCAAAACTCTTTATGTAATTTGTAATTAGAACTTTCATTAAACTTTTCTACTCTAAAGAGAACTACCAGCTTCAATGATCTCCTTATGTAACTAAACTGTTATCAGTTAACCCTAAATCTTCTTTGTTCCTTCTCCAAAATGATTCGTAGTACTGCAACCATGTCTGAGGAGAAAATTGAAGAGGGTTAAGTATGACTTACTGGTCTTTGTATTTAATGTTCCTATTCACAAGCAAAGTATCTGATATGCATTTTTAAGCACCTCCTGGGGTGTGAAAATCAGTTGAAGCATAAGGGCATTGACTGCATTCTGTACATTTGCTGTTTACCAAAGTATTAAAAAAAATTCCAGGTTAGTAACTAATCTTAAAATGCTTGGTTTACTGGTGCACAAATGCAATGCTACCTATTACTTTTCATCAACCTGTATTAAACTGGTACATAAGCATTCTCAGATGTATTCTTTACCAGGTTCAAAAACTCTTGGATATAATTTGAAGATCAACCTTGCTGTCACTGACAATAATTAAAACTTTTTTTCCTCAGATTGGAGGATCAATTATAACATACATGGATGGCTGCTGTAAAAGCTGTGAGTAATCATTTAATTGAGATCACTTTTGAATCAGCACTAAACAGCAACTCATTAAAACTGTTTCATTGTCTTAATTATAAGAATAATAAACAGCGCAAACAAGATGTTAGTATCTATGAAAAATAAATTATGACTGCTACAATGCATTTTTAAGATTTCAGGAGTAGCATCAGGAATCAAAATAGTTGCAATTATTATAGCACAATTATTAAAGCCTCAAATGAAACAATCTTATTTGTCCCTTGAAAATTAGCTTTCCTCATGCCTAATCTTTATCCTTTAAAAGGCCTTGTTGATTCTGTTTCTACTGAACTTATAGGTAGTTTATTCCAGACAAAGAGCAATGATGAAGAGGCATTTAGACAGGCAGGGAATTGATGGAGATCAAGTTTATTGTCAGTGGATATCAAATTTATTGTCATTCAACCGCATACATGTATATTGCCAAACAGAACAACATTCCTCTAGACCAAAGTACACAACATAGTAGCTATAACTCACACATAACCCATAAAGTTACCAGAAATAAATGAACAACTTGTAAGGTGCATATACAATTCAAGTTAAAAAGTTAACAGTATAGTGGTAGTGGCCCTTCATATATGATGAGACCTGGGTGGTGGCAGGGATTTCTGTAGTCTTATGGCCTGGGGGAAGAATGTATAGGCTGGTGCACAGTTTTAATTGGCATTTTAATCAGTATAGTTATGTGGGCAAAATGACATACTCCTCTGCTTTACTGTTAAATGTTCCGTAACATTTTCCTCATTTATCTTTTGTTCCAAGTTTTAAATGTGCCCCCCAGTCTTTGATCTCTTTGATATTGGAAAGAATTTTCCTCAATAGCTCCGTAGTTTCATTTAATATCGGAGAATGTATACAATATACAATGTGAAATTCTTACTCTCTGGACATCTTCGAAACAGAAAAAAAAAGCCCAAAGAATGAGTGACCGAAAAAAGACGCAAGAACCCCAAAGCCCTCTGACCCCCTCCCATGCAATCTGCTTTGCTCCAGGGAGAATAACCCAGTTTTCTAGTCAAATGTAATTCCAAATATCCAATTTTTTGTATAATTTTAGTGAATCTTTTCTGCATTTTTCTATAGGAGCTTGCATGCTTACTAAAATTAGATAATCAGAATTGATGTGACTACGTATGTGACCCAAGCAGAGATTCGGATCTGAGTCAGGTTAATGGCATTTGTCGTGAAATTTGTTGCTTTTCAGTAGCATCACATTGCAATACATAATAATAAAAAATATAAATTACAATAAGAAGTATATGAAAAAAAAATACAGTGGAAAAAATATCGAGGAAATGTTCAAAGATTCATTATCCATTTAGAAATCTGATGGTGGAGGGGAAGAAGCCATTCCTGAAATGCAGAGCACGTGCTTTCAGTATCCTGTGCTTCCACCTTGATAGTAGCAATGAGAATAGGGCATATCCTGAGGGATGGGGACCCTTAATGATGGATATTGCCTTTTTGAGGCATTGCCTTTTGAAGGTGTCCTCAATGCTGGGGAAGCAAGTGCTCATGATAGAGCTGGCTGAGATTACAAATTTCTGCAGCATTTTCCTGATCCTTAACAGTACAGTGCAGTTTTGTACAGATTTTATACCTATGTAATTTATATTTCCATGTGTGAATTGAAGGATAACATACACTTTATTCATCATTCTCTCAATACACACTGCCATATGGAAGATTTCATGAAGAACGTGCAATGTAATTATTCTAGGATGGAGAAGAAGAATCACTGAAAACATTGTGCAATGGGGAAGATTTTCCAAATGTTACAGCTTGCATATGTTCCTTGGGGACAAACTACCCATATAAACGGAGTAATTTTCTTTTCAAGCCAGTGACCAATACATATTGACAGTTTTACATAGCAGTACTCATGTTGGTTGAATGTCTAGATCATTACTTCTTGAGTTCATATAATCTTTCTTACTTTTGTGAAACATTTTTACCACTCTATGCACACAGTTCAAGAACACTTACAGTGTTTAGATTTTTATATGACAGTTTTGAAATGCTCTATTTGCTAGCTACACTTAGTGGCCACTTTATTAGGTACACCTGCACATTGATGCAAATGTTTAATCAGCCAATCATGTGGCAGTGACTCAATGCATAAAAGCATGCAGACATGGTCAAGAGGGTCAATTGTTGTTTAGGCTAAATGTCAGAATGGGGAAATATTATCTAAATTAGTTTGACCATGAAATGATTTCTGGTGCCAGATGGGGTGGTTTGAGTATCTCAGAAGCTGATGATTTCCTGGGATTTTCACACAAAAAAATTCACACTAGCATTAAGAGAGTGGAATGAAAAACAAGACAGCAAAACAAAATTGAGTGAGTGGTAGTTCTGTGGTTGATTACACCTTGTTAGTGAGGGAGGTCAGAGAAGAACAGCTAGATTGGTTCAATCTGACAGGAAAGTGACAGTAACTGAAATTACAACAGTGGTGTACAGAAGAGCATCTCTGAACACACAACATGTTGAACCTTGAAGTAGATGGGCTGCAGCAGCAGAAGACCACGAACATACACTGAGTGTATTAGACATTGTTTCAACATTCTGAAATATTATCCTGAATTTTGCTAATGAAACCTGATGATTGTGCTCCTCACATTTGCTGTGGTAGAGTGGGATAACATAATAACTTACAAGTCAGCCCGCTAAAGTCTTCTGAAAACCTTTGACAGTAAGCAAATTCTTCCAGATACCTACCACACTCCACATTTAAAAAAAATACTTTCCACTCAGGTTACCTTTAAAATTTTCTGTTTTAACTTTAATAGCATATCCTTTGGTGTGTGATATTTCTAATGTGAGGAAGTGATTCTGGTTATCTACTATCTGTTCCTCTAATAATAAGATAAGAAATCCTCTATCTGGTCTCCCAATCAGCATCCAATGTTCTAGGGAGAAAAACCCACATGTATCCAACCTTTCCCCTATAGTTAAACCCCTCTAATCCAAGCAGTATCCTGTTAAACTTCTTCTGCACCCTCTTCACATCCTCCCTATCCTTTCTATAATGGGGTGTCCAGAACTGTATGCAGTACATGGTCTAACTAAAGTTTGTGTACTGTAGCTCCAGCATGACTTGATTACACTTTTACTAAATAATCAATGATTTCTGCCATGTGCTTTCCTTTTCACCTTTTTCATTTACATAACCACTTTCAGTGAACTTTGGACCTGTACCACAATGCTATTAATTGTATAACCATACTGCATTAACTAGCATAGCTAAGTGCTGTGGTATTGTGCAGCATTCATAGTGTTTTCCTCCCTCCCTCCTTACTTCTGTGAGCTCACTTTAATACCTGATTGTTAAATCCCTTTGTTAATCTCTCCACATACCTCCACCCAATACACCTGTTTCAACATTTTGACTCTATTCACATCAGCAATAACCGAAACTTACCACTTCATATTTCGATCTTTTTGCTACTAACACAGCCATTCAATGATTGTTTTCTGTTGCTTTTTTGTTGGTCCTTCCACCATCAAGAAAATTAGAGCTATTCCCAAATCCAGAAATCACTTGTTGTCAGACACAAGCAGGGTAACACTTTTTGTAAAGTAATTAAGGTAGCGTGCAGTCATCTGAATTGAATGCGGCTCTAAGTTATTGAAAGAAAGAAGCAAGAATAGTCAAGCAATGAATGAATACTGTAAGCAACTACACAAAAATGTCATTGCAGTTGTGAACAGAATTTGGAAATCTACTTAACTACTTAACAAAGAAGAACTGATCCTTAAAAAAATCTGCATTTTAACAAAATGATTCATGTTATTATGAAATGCATATTTTAATGGAAATGATTCTGTACAGGTAAGGAGGATGTGAAGTCATGCCAGAAGGTAGTTGTGAGGATGACCATTCGAAAGAACGATTGCCGAAGTAACAGACCAGTAAGTAACACATGAAGTAGAAGAATCCATATTTTTGTATTGAGTCATATGCTCGATTAAGCTAGCTATTGTTTTCTCAGTACATTGAATACTGAATGGCAGAGACTATTTATCCTACAAGCACATCCTTATATGATCTTTTGTTTTGGAATTTTCTATTGTGTCTTCATCTTTTCAGAGGAAAAGCATCAGTAAATAATCCAAGTTGTTCTTTAACTTTGGTTCAAAGAAAATTTAGCTTGACGTGTCCACTTTTCAATCCTATAACATATCAATCTTAGTCTACAATTTTGAATACATTTAAACGCTGCACTCCGAGATTTCATAAATACTTGGAATAGCCAGTCCTTTCCCATGGACTCAGACTGATATATATTCTTTTAGAAAAAAGTACATGTAAAATATGCAGATACTTTGGGAACAACTTGCCCCAGTTTTCCTGCTTAGGAAACTGGATATTAAATTATCTAGTTGCATTACAAAATTAAAGAGATTGTGATATAATGAATCTGTATGCAAGTCTCTTATCGAATGTTGTTTTGTTTAAATGAGGTCAAGTTATGGGAGAAATGGGGAAAATGCTCCTCTTTACAGCAGAAAGGTCAGTTATAATATCAAATCAATTTAATTTAGACCATGCTGGATTTATCTATTGAATAGTTGTAATTTCAGAAATTATCATACACAAGTTAATCTGTCCAGAAAACTGCAACTAGATAATAAATTGAACTAAGTACCAATCAGCATCTTGGTACGTGCGGGCAGGGACAGCCCTTGGAGTCCTCAGCACTGACTGCTAAAGTTTAGTTCAAACACAGACTTTGAAACCTCCTGAGTAACATCTGCTGCCCTCCCTTAGCTGATAAATCTGTGCTCTTCCATGTTGAACGACACTTGGAAAAAGTACAGAAGGCAAAGACACTGAATGTGTTCTGAGTAAGGAGTATCACTGCCCATCACAAGAGTAGTTCGGCTTGTTAAACCACACAGCAACCTGACCATGTCCTCTAGGATATTGCTGCCATATTGGGCCTGCGGCAGAATGTGTGGACATTCATGAGGCATAAACATATTTAACCTTGCCCTGACCAATCTATTTATGGCGCTGTAGCCATGACAGTGTATGGTAGCTGTAACCACTGCACAGTTGATCTGGAGACAAAGGACCATCTACACACTGAAAGTACTTTCCATTGTGTTATGTGACAGATCTGACACCTCAAAACACATGGGGCTCAGTGCACTATTGGCAGCAGCAGCAGGTATATACCCTACTGAAGACCAACATTCGTTCAATGAATAGTACAAGGCTTCTCTGAGCATAGTAAGGTGTCTGTGAAGTAAAGATTTAACGAATATCCCCATTTCATTGTTATTGGACCCAGGCAATGAAGAAAAGGCTGAAGCATCCTTCACCATGTTGAAGCATAGTGCTAAATTGTCTGAGAATGACCCATTCACAAAAAAAGACAAATTTAATCTGGCTAATTACTGCCTCATAAGTCCACTCAGACTTGGCAGTAAAATGTGATGGATGCCATCATGGACAGAACTAAGAAGAAGCATTTATTCAGCAATAACCTTCTCTGGGTTTTGCCAGGGTCTCTTTGCTCTATATCTCATCCCTGCCTTAGTCTGGGGTCGATAAAAGAGCTGTGTTCTAGATGTGAGAGGAGAGTGACTGTACATGACCTAAAGGGAGCTTAGGGTTTCTTGGAAAATTGAAGTCAATGGGCATCAAAGAGAAAACTCTCCTATGGTTGAGTCACAGATGTGGTGTGGTTGCACAAAGTAAGGTGGTTGTAATTTGTGGAGGTAAAACATCCCATCCCCAGGGCATCTGTACAGGAGTTCCTCAGGGAAGGATCCTGGTCTACCCATCTAAAGCTGCTTCATCAATGATCTTTCTTCTATCATGAGGTCAGGCACAGGATACTGGATGCCATTTGCCCAGTGTTCAGTTTAATTTGCAACACCTCAACAAATGGAGCAGTCTATAACTGTTTGCATAAAGACGTGAACATTCAGCCATGAATTGTTAAAAGCAAAGTAACACTGTTGTCTCAACAGTGCTGGACAATAATCCTCTCAAACAAGAGAGTCACCGACCCTTGCCACCCACTTACAACACCTTTGCCGAGTATCCACTATCAATAAGCTAAAAATTACATAAGCTAAATTGGACAAGCAAAGAAATTCCAGCAGCAGATTAGAGCTGGGCATTATGTAGCAAATGACTCACCTCCTGCCATCCCAAGGCCTTTATACCATCTCCAAGGCACAGTTATAGAATCTGCTGCAATTCCCTGGATGAACGGAAATCCAAAAACTCTCCAGGACACGTTTTTTGTCACTATCCATGATAACGCATTTTACCCTAACTACCATCCTAAACATTTATTCTCTTCACCTGATACAGAATGGATGAAGTGTGCACCATCTACAAAGTGCCCAGTAATTACATTTCCAGGCTATTCCAATAGTAATTCCCAAACCCACAACCTCTTTCATCAAAGAAAAGTACAGGAGACATATGGGAACACCACCAGCTACTATTCCCCTCCAACCATGCACCATCCTATCTGGGAAATGTGAATTGCCCAACTATCATCACTGACTTAAAGGTTGGAACTCACAGCCCAGCAGGACAATGGGGCTACATTCTCCAAAAGAATTGCAGTGCTTAAAAATGGGACCTCTAGATCAGCATCTCAAGGGAAATCAGGGATGGACAACAGTCACTGGCCATGTCTCTTAGATTCCAAAAATAAATAAGATAAAATGAATATTTATATTTAATATGAGATATTGTGAACGGAGTACAAGGACACTTTTTATCACAATAACTGCCAAACAATAATTAAAAACAAAAAATAATTTGTTAAGGAATAAGACAAGACCAAATTAAAAATTTAATTTTGGCTCAGTTTATTGATACAAAGTAAGAAATATTAAAAGTGGTATACAACACTTCTGTTTAAGGGATAGGCTTAAAAGGTTATATTTTTAAATAAAGTAGTTAGAAGGGACTTCATGGTGTGAGATTTAAATGGTGGGCACTGGTGGTGGTATAAAATGAGATTGGTGTCAGAATTTAGGACACCAGAATCACAGGAATATAGAGTGTTTGATAGGGATTGTGGGGTAAGTGGTGCTATAAACAGGGTAGTTAACAGACATAGGATTTTGAGCAATTTCCTGGTGGTGGAGGTAGGCTGTAATTCTATTGGAGAGGAACCCAGGGTCAATCGAACGTTAGTAGTTTATTTTCTGACCAAGGAGAGAGATAAGCACTATCATACTGAGCTTGTGATTGGTGCTGATGACGAAGACCTCTGATTTCCCAATATATATTTTAAAGAAATTGTAGTTGAAATAAGATTGAAATGCAAATAGTCTGTCAACACAGGTGAGTGAGGAGTTGCAATAAGTGTCTGAAAGTAAGAGGTAATGCATGCAAACTGACTTCCATCAGGTTAGAAGTCACGAGGGAATGGTTTGTAGGTGAGAAAAATGTCAGAACCAAAGCCTGATCCTGAGAGTTTGGAGTACACTGTTCAGAGCTGTCTGGAGACCTCTGCTACATAATCAAATCATGCATGTAATTTAACTGCAATATATCACACAAGAATACACACTTGGTTAAAGCACCAGAGTGATTGACTTCTGAGGAACTAATATTCAATGCGCATAGACAACTTCAGGAAAAGGGGAAACTTGGGTGGGAAGCTATAGAATTATTAGAAATTAAGTTTTTTTTGTATTGCACAAAATTAATATGTTCTTCTGTTTTCTAGGTGAATATAGTATCGTGTGATGGAAAATGCCCCTCCGCCAGTATTTACAACTACAGCATTAACACACATGCCAGATTTTGCAAGTGTTGCCGGGAAATTGGGCTGCAGAAACGCATGGTGCAACTTTACTGCAGTGGAAACTCAACCTGGGTTAACTATCCCATCCAAGAGCCGACAGACTGCTCCTGCCAGTGGTCCTAGAGAGTGATCGGCAGAGATGAACAAAGAAAAAAATGCTTCTGCATCACCTGTGAAACAAAGGATTTTGACTATTTGTAGTTTGATGCCACATGCAATCTAATAAAATTAATTCCGATCTATATTTAGGAATTCTTATTATTTCAGTTTAACATTTTTCTGAATATCCATTATTGCAACTCCATTATTTTTAAAACAGCCTGAAATAGTTCATTAATTTAACTCACAAAAGAAAGCTCTGATTCTTGCCTGCTTAAGGTTGTCAAAAAATCAATCCAGCTAACTGGAGCCCACTTGTGCAGGATGCTATTCTTCGAGTTGTCCTTGACTTTATAAAATTGTGTCACCACATGCAGTTTACCATGAGGTGTCTGACTTCGGCAGAAAGTGTAGGAGTGGGAAATAATGTTTTCCTTGTTACTCACTGCCTCTATTAGAGGAGCATTGACCTCACACAAAATACATTACCAAAAACTTTTATAAATCATAGTTACACTAATACTTTAATTATTCATTTTTATTGAAATGTTGTCTGAAGAAACGTTTTTGTACTGCCTGGTTATGCCAATGGATTTATTGAAATACCTTGATACATTTTTTAATTCTCATGCTTTTAAGTTTAGCATAATTACTGATCAATTTCCCGAAATATTTCAGTTTGTTATTCTTTTGAATCATATATATGCATTAAAATTATCAGAGAAAATTAATGCAACAAAAATCGATAAGGATAGTTTTTGATATATGGTAGATATCTGGTTTGTTTTAAATACAGTTGATTGGGTTCTGTATATTTCTGTGTACTTTATTTAAAAGTTAAAACAAATAAAAGCATCTGTTTTGTATTTGTGTGCATCCAATATTTAATCAAAATCGTTGTGAAACTTGAGTAATTATTTTTTATGATATGCAAGTGTTTGAGTTTTCCTTTTATATAAATGGAATGTGTAAATCTCTAATAGAGATAGACTATCATGACTATACTAATTATATGAATAAAGATACAAAATAAGTGGATTACTAATTCTAATCAGCATGTCTGCCTTTTAAAATATACACTGAATGCATGAGCAATCCTGAATTAAAATATTTGCTCTGTAATATACCATAGGATGTGCACATAATTTCCCACAAACATTAATAGTCTTGAAGACCCTTTGAACAAGTTATTTATTTTTATTTTGAGATACAGCATGGTAACAAGCCCTTCTGGTCGGTAAGCCCACTCCACCCAATTATACTCATGTAACCAATTAACCTACTATTTCTTATTTCTTTGGTATGCGGGAGGAAACTGGTGTTAGTTAACCCTATTGAAATGACTGTCTAAGAAATTGCAGGGGACTTGCTGAGGATGTTCCATAACTTTCTCTTCATTATTGTTTAACTACATATGTTTCATTATCTATTATCATCGTAACCATCCAAATGACAATAAGACTGAATAGCAAGAGAAGTTTTTTGAGAATTTGTTATCATTAAATAGTAAATATTTTTGTTTCATGATATCATTCAGAAATTCCAATTACTTTATTGAAATTTTCACTCACTTTGTAAAACTACAAAGTATCAATGGAGTGTTAGCGGACAGATACTCAGTACTTAAAGGGTCTCCACATTCTAACCAGTTCCCTTCCACCACCACGCTCCTCTGTCTGACGAACTGGTACTTACCCTCAATAATTCCTCTTTTGGCTTCTCCCACTTTATACAAACCCAAGATGTAATCACAGGTACTCACATGGGACACAGCTACCTCAGCTATGTGGAGCTGTCCACATTCTAAGCCAATATGCCCCAATTCTTCCTCTGCTGCACTGATGATTATATCAGTGCTACATCATACACCCATGCTGAACTCGTCAATTTCATCAACTTTGCCTCCAAGTTCCACCTTGCCCTCACATTTACTTGGTTCATCTCCAACACATCTCTTCATCTTCTTGTTCTCTCTATCTCCATCTCTGGAAACAGACTATCCACTGACCACAGTTACAAGTCATTGAATAGTATCCTGACTATACCTCTTCATAGAAACATAGAAAATAGGTGCAGGAGTAGGCCATTTGGCTCTTCAAGCCTGCACCGCCATTCAGTATGATCATGGCTGATCATCCAACTCAGAACCCTGTACCTGCTTTCTCTCCATACCCCCTGATCCCTTTAGCCACAAGGGCCATATCTAACTTCCTCTTAAATATAGCCAATGAACCGGCCTCAACTGTTTCCTGTGGCAGAGAATTCCACAGATTCACCACTCTCTGTGTGAAGAAGTTTTTCCGCATCTTGGTCCCAAAAGGCTTCCCCTTTATCCTTAAACTGTTACCCCTCGTTCTGGACTTCCCCAACGTCGGAAACAATCTTCCTGCATCTGGCCTGTCCAATCCCTTTAGAATTTTATACGTTTCAATAAGATCCCCCCTCAATCTTCTAAATTATATTCCCTTCTCTCATTTCCTCTACCTTCACTGCATCTGTTCTCAGAATGAGGCTTTCCAGTCTAGAACATCTGAGATGTCTTCTTTTTTTCCAAAAACAGGGTTTCCTTTCTACTACTGTTATTGCTGCCCTAACCCATATGTCCTCAATTTCCCACCTGCTTGTCCTTACTACTTGCTCACTTCATCATAACAGGGATACGGTTCCCTTTGTTCTCGACTTTTCTAAATGAATATCATTCTCAACTTATACTATCTACATCAGCATCATAGAAACATAGAAAACCAATAGCACAATACAGGTCCAATAGCCCACAAAGCTGTGCCGAACATGTCCTTAACCTAGGGTTACCCATAGACCTTGATTTTTCTGAGCTTCATATACCTGTACAGGAGTCTCTTAAAAGATCCTATCATATCCACCTCCACCACCGTTGTCGGCAGCCCACCTTAAAACTATGCTGTCTTGGTGTAAAAAACTTACCCCTGACATCTCCTCTCTACCTACCTCCAAGCACCTTAAAACTGTGCACTCTCCTGCTAGCCATTTCAATCCTAGGAAAAAGCCTCTGACTATCCACATGATCAATGCCTCTCATCATCTTATACACCTCTATCAGGTCACCTCACATCCTCCATCGCTCCAAGGAAAAAGGCCAAGTTCACTCAATCTATTCTCATAAGTCATGCTCCCCAATTCAGGCAACATCCTGGTAAATCTCCTCTGCACCCTTCCTATGGTTTCCACATCTTTTCTACAGTGAGGCGACCAAAACTAAGCACAGTACTCCAAGTGGGTCTGACCACGGTCCAATATAGCTGTAACATTACCTCTCGGCTCTTAAACTCAATCTGATGATGAAGGCCAATGCACTGTATACTTTCAAGGTGTTGTTCCTCCAACCTGAGTGTGGCTTCATCTTGACTGTAGAGGAGGCCATTGATAGACAAATCAGAATGGGGATGGGACTTGGAATTATAATGTGTGGCCACTGGGAGATCCTGCTTTCTCTGGTGGACAGAGTGTAGGTGTTCAGCGAAATGGTCTCCCAGTCTGCCCCATCTAAACTCCACCCCATCTAAACCCCTTGGTCTAGAGAGATGCCAATCAATATTTGGGAAATTAAAGTCTCCCACCATGACAGCCCTGTTATTACTACACCTCTCCAGAATCTATCTCCCTGTCTGCTCCTCGATGTACTTGGTGCTATTAGGCAGTCTATAAAAAACACCCAGTAGAGTTATTGACCCCTTCCTGTTTCTAACTTCCATCCACAGAGGCTCAGTAGACAATCCCTCCATGATTTCCTCCTTTTTCTAATCAGCGGTGTCACACACCCACCTCTTTTGCCTCCCTCCCTGTCCTTTCTGAAACATCTAAAGCCCGGCACTCTAAGTAACCATTCCTGCCCTTGAGCCATCCAAGTCGCTGTAATGACCACAACATCATATCTGTCTGACAAAAATGTTGGACTTATTTGGAAAGTACAAGGCAGGATAGACAAAGGAGAGTCAGTGGATAATGTTTACTTGGATTTTCAGAAGACCCTTGACAAGATGCCACACATGAGGCTGTTTAACAAGATAACCTTCTGTGATATTACAGGAAAGATAGTAGCATGGATAGACAATTGGCTGATTGGGAGGAGGCAAAGAGTTGAAATAAACAGGCCTATTCTGTTTGGCTGCTGGTAACAAATGGTGTTCCACAGGGGTCGGTGTTGGATCGCTTCTTTTTACATAATGTGGTGATGGAATTGATGGGTTTTTGGCCAAGTATGCAGATGATGAAAAGATAGGTGGAGGAGCTGGTAGTGTTGAGGAAGTAGGGAATCTCTAGAAGGACTTGGACAGATTGGAAGAATGGACAAAGGAATGGCAGATGGAATCTACTTTAGGGACATGATAGAAGGAATACAGGTGTAAACTATTTTCTAAATATGGAGAAAATACAAAAATCAGAGGTGCAAAAGGACTTGGGAGGCCTTGGCCATGATTCCCTAATGGTTAACTTGAAAGTTGAGTCTATGTAAAGGAAGGCAAATGCAATGTTAGCATTCATTTCAAGAAGACTAGAATATAAGACTTGGTCATACCACACTTGAAGTATTGTGAGCAGCATTGGACCCTTTATTTAAGAAAAGATGCACTGGCATTGGTGAGTGTCTAGATCCATTCACAAGAATAAGGATAATTCCAGGAATTAAAAGGTTGATGTGTCATGATTGTTGAATAGCTCTGGGCCTGTACCTGCTGGAGTTTATAAGAATGATGAAAAGTCTCATTTAAACCTGTCCAATATGGAAAGGCCTAGCTAGAGTGAATATGGTGAGGATGTTTCCTAGAGGGACATCCATTTAGTATAGATATGAAAAGTAATTTATTTAGCCAGAGGGTGGTGAATCTGTGAAATTCATTACCATAGATGGTTGTGGATGTCAAGTCATTTTTAAAGCAGAGGTCCTTGGTTACTCAGGCTGTCAAACATTACTGGGAGAAGGCCAGAGAATGGGGTTGAAAGGGATAATAGATCAGCCATGATGGAATGACAAAGTACTTGATGGGCTGAGTGGCCTAATTGTACTCCTATTTATTAAGGACTTACCATAGCCATATAATTCACTGCTATTTGGATATCAACCTGTATTGATTACCTAGATTCACAGCTTGCTAATGATCATGCAGGATATCCCAGAATGACCCAAGCTTAGAATTACAGAGGACAGAGTATAGAAATTAATTAATGTTTTACTAAAAATAAAAAAGTAACGCAATAATGATCTTGCAGGACATTGCAGAATGACCCAAGTCTTCAGCTGTGAAATATGCAGCCCATTTATCCCCCATACATCTAAAACCACCAATATAACATCTTACATATATTACATTTATTTTTATGCTATTTTTCTAACAGCAATGAAGTAGAAAGCATTGAAAACAGAGGGAAGATTGATGGCCAAAAGGCTATACTGAATTAGTGAACACAATGAAGATACTTAAAGTTACAGAGGACAGAGTATAGAAATTAATTAATGTTTTGTTATAAATAAATTATAAACAATAATTCAGAGACCTGATCTTTTTTTAATTATGGGACAAGAGTGGGAATTGAACCCTGGTCACCATGGTCTGTGACAGCACATTAGTCCGTTCATTATGAGGGGAAGGGGGATTTTAGGTCACTAGCCTTTAATCCTTTGGGATTAAAGATGATTCATTTTCTATTTTAATTGTACTAATAGGTGTGAATATGTAGATATCCAAAATCATAAGTTAAATTGAATGTCACTTCTATGTGGTAAAAGAAAGCACAAACTTAAGCTCAGGTTAATGAAGGACAAGACCCAGACGACCCAGAGATTGACATCGGAAGCAAGCCTTATCCATTTATCTTAAACAAATCCCTGCTGTCATCTTCTGATCTATTCCTTCTCTTCTAAGTTCAAAGCAACTCAGGCCCCTGGATGGCCTTTTACTGCCTGTTTGAGGAAAATAATTAAATTAGAAGGAAACAAGCTCTTGTCCTTGGTGACCATTCCAGCTTTAAAGATTTCTGAAGTCAAGACGGTCTCATTAGTGGGCTCTTTCATCCAGTGTCTTATACTAGAAATGAAAACAATGGAAGAACATGGAAAGTGAAAGGATGTGGACACCTGGACTAGACTATCTTTGCATCTCTCCCGAGGAAGTTGATATTAGTCCCTTGCATCCTTAAGAAAAAAAAAACAATTTAACCTCTCAGAAAGATGCATAAATAAACATGTTACACTCAACAAAATTAAAAAGAAGCAGTTTAATATTGATGGCAAACACAGTGCAATAAGCAGTCAATTTGGCATGCAGATATACAAGGGTTTCCCTGGTCATAACAGAAGCATTCTTTATAACTATGTGAAGCTTCATGATTTCTATGAAAACAGTAACAGCACAGTCCATGTTCAAATGCATGAGTATCCTAACATTCTTCTTCATTTAATCCCATCAGTATTGTTCCCTTCTCCTTTAAACTTTCCTTCTTAAATTACAAAACAGTAGAGCATTGAAACAGGCCCTTTGGTAATGATGTTATACCAAGCTAATTTCTTAACAAAACTAATATCTTGCTCCTACACAATATCTATCTCCCTCCTTTGTCTGCATATTCATATCCCAAAGATCTCTTAAAAACCCTATCATATTTCCTCAACTACCACCCTTAGCAAAACATTCCAGATACTCACCACTCACTGTGTAAAAAACTTGCCCTGTGCACCTTCTTTGAACTTACCCCTCTCAATTTAAACGCATGCTTTCTAGGGTTAGGTATTTTGACACAGAGAGAAAGACACCAGCTATCGATTAATGACTCTCATCATTTTTATAAACTTTTATTAGGTCGCCCCTCAGCCTCCACCACTCCAGAGGGAACAAACTAGTTTTCTCTAACCTCACCTCATAGCACATGCTCTCTATTCCAGCCAGCATCCTGGCAACCCTCTTCTGTATTTTCTCTAAGGCTTCCACTGCCATCCTATAATAGGGATGATCAGAACTGAATGCAATACACCAAGTATATCCGCACGATTCACCCCAAATGTTTCCTGATGTAGAAAATTCCAAATTCTCTGGCTGAAGAAGTCTCTGATTTTCTAATTTGATATTATTATTAATTTTCCTTTAGGTGTGTGCTCTTCCCTGTGTTTGGACAATTTTCCTCAGACCCTGTCATGGTCTTTCATAACTTCTATGACTATTAGGTCAATTGTCAGCTATTATCTTGAAGAAAACTCCTTTCCTAGCAACTTCACAGTGTTGATATTATTCTTGCTTAGATCCTTCCCTGTCTTCCATATCATTTGTGAAATGTGCAGGCCACAACTATTTCTAATATATTCACATAACTATGTGGCAGCTATCTTTGTAAAGCAACATAACCAAGTCTAGTTTTGCATGATTAACTACAACTTGATTAGTTAAAATCACAGAATCATACAAAAGGTGATGCAATGCTATGTAACAAAAAACTCATCTCACATTAGTTTTCATTTCTACGTGTGATAATCCTGTCCCCTCTGGTTACCAAAACTCAAGCCATTGTTTACACTACTAAGTCTCTAAATGAATTTGAAAACAACTGTTTTACAATTTTACTCTCTGAGCAGAGTAAACACAAATTCTCTCATATTTGCATGAAGTTATGGATCTCTGTAATCAATCCGGTATTTTTTTGAACTCCCTCCAAGAACTAGGTATTTTTCCATGCAAATGGCCATGCAAGTAGGAAGGGTGATGATGAGGCCTCCATTGATCAGGATCGACCATGGATGTTACATCCTAGCTATCTAGAAATGCAGGCCAAGGCACTATGATATGGAGAGAAAGCTCTCGCCCATGCAGCAAAATCCCCCTCTCCACGCATCTGAGCAACCCAAAAGAAAGGCAGAGACTGATATGGTTTGTCATCAGCAGCGTTGTGGATACTGAGTACAAGAATAAGGAAATCTCATTGAGGCTGTGTAAGACATTAGTTGGGGCAGCTTGTGCAATTCTGGTTGCCCCATCATAGGAAGGATATGGAAGCTTTGTAAAAAATACTGACAAGGTTTACCAGAGTGCTGCCTAGAATAGAGGGTATAATTTACAAGGTGAGATTGGACAAACTTGAGTTGCTTTCTTGAGTGGTAAGGATGAAGGGAGACCTGATAAAAGTCTTTAAAATTATGAGTGGCATAGATAAGGCAAACAGAATCTTTATCCCAGGGTAGAAATGTCTAATAGTCAAGGGAATGGATTTAAAATTGGGGCAAACTAGGGAAATAGCAGAGTGATATATATTATTTTGTTTTATAGAGTGACATTTATGAGGCTTTTAGAGAGATATATAAATATGCAGGGAGTGTAAAGTTATGGCAGGCAGAGGATACTTAGTTTAATATGGCACTGACATTGTGGCTAACGGGCACATTCCTGTGCAGTACTGTTCAATGTTTTATGTTACAGGACATGCCCTCTTCCCATTACCACCCTCAGGGAGGAGGCACAGGATCCTAAAGACCAACATTCAATATTTTAAGAAGACGTTCTTCCCTCTGCTATCAGATTCCTAAACAGCATTTGAAGATTGCCTCACCTTTCCTCTTTTGCATTATGTTTTAATGTAACTATGTAACTTATAGAAAAAATGGATTGGGAAAATTAAGTTGTTGCTGGATCCAAAGAAAGGGAATTTCTAGTATGTCAATGAGATGAGTTTCTGAAGTAGCTTGTGGCCAAGCCCACTGGGGAACAATAGATTTGGATTGGAGGTTATGTAGTGATTCAGATTTGATTGGGGAATTTAAGCTAAAGGAAGCCTTAGGAGAGAGTGATCATAATATAAGTTTCACGTGGTGCTAAGTTAGTAATTGTCCTCAAGGAGGACAGTTCATATACACATTGTTGTAGGGATTCACACTGCACTTTGTGAAGGAGAAGCTAAAATTGGATGCATCAGTATTACAGTAGAGTAAAGGGAATTACAGAATCATGAAGGAGGAGCTGGCCAAAGTTGATTGGAAGGGGACATTAGCAGGGATGATGGCAGAGCAGCAATGGTTGGAGTTTCTGGAGCAATTTGGGAGGCACAAGATAGATACATCCCAAAGATGAAGAAGTATTCTAAAAGGAGGGATGAGGCCAACCATGCCTGACAAGGGAAGTCAAAGATGGCATAAAGGTAAAAGAGAGGAGATACATCATATCAAAAAAAAAATAGTGGAAAGGTAAATGATTGGGAAGCTTTTAGTAACCCAACAGAAGGCAACAAAAACAGACATAAAGAGAGAAAAGATGAAGTATGAAGGTAAACTAGCCAATAATATAAAAGAGGATACAAAACGTTTTTTTCAGATAAATAGAGAGTACAAGAGGGGTGAAAGTGGATATTGCGCTGCTGGAAAATGATGCTGGTGAAGTAGTAATAGGGACAGAGAAATGGCGGATTGAACTAAAGAAGTATTTCACATCAGTCTTCACCACAGAAGACAATAGCAGAATGCCAGATTATCAAGAGTGTCAGAAGAAAGAAGTGAGTGCTGTTGCTATTATTAAGGAGAAGGTGCATGGGAAGCTGACAAGTCTGAAGGTCAGTAAGTCACCTAGCCCGGATAGGTTACACCACAGGGTTCTGAAAATGATGGCTGAAGAGATTGTGAAGGTTTTAGAAATGATTTTTCAAGAATCACTAGGTTCTAGAAAGGTTCTGGAATGCAAATGTCGCTCCATTCTTTAAGAAGGGAGGGAGGCAGAAGAAAGAAAATTATAGACCAGTTAGCCTGACTAGAGTAGTTGGGAAGATGTTGAAGTCTATTATTAAGGATGAGATTTTGGGCTACTTGGAGCCATATTACAAATTAGCCTAAAGAAAGTACGGTTTCCTGAAGGGAAAATCTTGCCTCTGTTTTGTGGTGGGCAACAATGAATATAGAATTGAGTCAGGTTATATAAACAAACATAAACATTTATTAAACTCTGCTCAACAAAAGTGAAAAGTAAACCAACAACTAACTTAACTGGAAGTTAAGTGCTATACGGCAATTTAACAAACAGCCCAACTCTGGAATAGTTCTTAAAGCAGTAAATTCGAACACAGTCTTAAAGTGGTAAATTCAAATGTCCAAGTGATTTATACAGTTGGTAAGGAGAGATTTCCCTGAAAATTAATTTCTTCAAAGTAACGATGATCTGCCAATCCTACAGTCGAGTGATGCCTTGTCCAAAGGATTCACGACGAAGGAAATAAAACAGCTTAAAGGAACTGAACTTTTTGCTGGAGGGTGAACACTGCACAAACCTTCTTGATCTTGCAGGGGTTATCTCAGATGCAGGCTGCTATTCCTGAACAAATATTCAATAAGGCTGATCCTTTACAGAACCGCCGAATGACACAAACTTTACTCGATCCTTCAGGTTCCCGTACTATGGTAAATTCTTCACTCTCCAATACTAGACAGTGGAGGTAAAACAAGGTGCACCAAACAAGAACTGGCAGTGATTGGCCAAAAGTGCCAGCACAATGGTTTTGCACCTTACAATAGAAAGTAAAAACTCCACTTTAAAACAAAACTGCATCCTGAGACGAATACGCAGCAAAACTAACTAATGAACTAACCAAGGAACTAACTGTGTGACAACAGGTTAGTTCCCCTTATATACCTGTTGGAACATGCCATCACATGACCTCACACTGGTGGGAAAATAACATCACCCCACCATCACAAGACCATTACATCATGCTCACAAGATACCCAATTACATCATGGTTATAAGACAGTCACAAGATACCCATGGGGTATGAAACACCTCCCTCCAAAAATGGATAATTTTGGTTTGTTATGAGCAAAATTTTAACAACTATTTCCAAAAAATACAAATATATAAAATCTACAACATACACAATATACATAGAAATATCATACAGTACCTTACAAACTAATATACAGTAGGAGTGTTTTTACAAATATTAAAATGCCACTCTGAAAAAAATACATTGTATATTCAACAACTAGATAGATGGTCAGCAATCACATTATCTTTACCTTTAGTATGAGTTATCAAATATTATACTCCTGCAACATTAAACTCCAATTCAGTAACCTTCTATTTTTGTTTATCATCTTACTCAAAAACACTAACGGATTATGATCGGTGTAAACTATGAGTGGTTTCTGAGTTGTACCACCATATACATCAAAATGTTGTAAAGCCAAAACAAGAGATAATAATTCCTTTTCTATAGTTGAATGGTTTCTTTGATGCTCATTAAATTTCTTAGAAAAGTAAGCTACTGGATGATCAACCTCGTCACCCTAATTCCTTTGAAGTAACACTGCTCCTGCAGCCTCATCACTAGCATCTACAGCTAATGAAAATGTTTTTTCGAAGTCAGGTGACCTGAGCATAGGTTGATGACATAGCATAGTTTTCAATTTCTCAAATGCCTCCTGACAAAGCGCTGTCCACACAATCTTTTCATCTTTCTTCAAAAGGTTAGTTAATGGAAGGGCAATGTCAGCAAAATTCTTACAAAATTTTCAATAATATCCTACCATTCCCAAGAAACTTCTGAGAGTCTTTTTACCAGTTGGAGTCGGTACCGCTAAATTTGCCTGAAATTTTGCCTGAACAGGAGCTAATTTACCTTGACCCTCAGCATACACAAGGTAAGTCACAATGGCATGACCAAATTCACTTGTAGCTAAGATAATAGTTAAGTTAGCTTTTGAAAGCCTTTCAAATAGTTTCCCCTTCACAGTAATATGTGCTTCCCAAGTATCATTTCCTGTAACTAAATTATCAATATAGGCATCTGTATCTTTTAACCCATGAATCACAGAATTAATCATTCCCTGGAAAGTACCTGGGGTATTTTTCATTCCAAAAGGAAGAACATTATATTCATATAACCCAGATGGGGTTACAAATGCAGAAATCTCTAGCTCTATCCATTAATGGAATACACCAATACCCTTTTAACAAATCAATCTTTGTAAGGAACTTTGCTTGTCCAACTTTGTTCACACAATCATCCACTCTAGGGATTGGATACGCATCTGCTTTTGTTACAGCATTCACCTTTCTGTAGTACAAAACTGAATACTACCATCTGGCTTTGGCACCATAACACAAGGTGAACTCCAATTCGAATTAGAAGGTCTACTAATATTATTCTCTAACATACACTTAATTTCTTGTTCAGCAAGTTCACATTTTTCCATGTTCATCTGATCTGCTTGGCATCGCCAGCATTTACGTCACATGAAGCTACTGTGGTTCTTTTAGGAACATTTGGAAATAAATCCCTATATTTCAAAAGTAACTGCTTCATCTGCTCTCTCTGCTCTGGCTGTAAATGAGCTAATTTCCCAACAATATTTCCCAGAATTGTTAAGTTTGGTAGTCTGGCAGAAGTAATCTTGGGTTTAAAATGAGTTTCAGATGAATCATCCATTAAGTTCCCAGTAGGATCAGACTCACTATTATTAACCATAACAGTCATAGTAGCGGACTGTATCTCATAATATGGTTTTATCATATTTATATGATAAAGTTGCATTGACTTTCTTCGATCTGGTGTCTTTAATCACATAGTGCACATAATTAACCTTAGATATAATCTCATAAGGACCATGAAATTTAGCTTGTAAAGGGTTTGTTTACACTGGGAAAAGAACCAACAATTTATCTCCAGGTTTAAATGACCTTATTCTAGCTTCCTTATCATACCAGGTTTTCATTTTCTCCTAAGCTGATTTTAAAATTTCCCTGGCTAAGCTACAAACTTTATGCAATCTTTCCTTAAATTTCAAAACATAATCCAGCAAATTAATATTGATCTTTATTAATCCACTGTTCTTTTAATAAGGCCAAAGATCCTCTAACTCAATGCCCAAACACAAGTTCAAAAAGACTAAAACCTAAGGAAGCCTGCACTGACTCCCATACTGCAAATAAAGCAAATATATGCCCTCATCCCAATCCTTTTCATTTTCCACACAATACATCCTAATCATGGTTATGAGGGTAGAATGGAACCTCTCCAAGGCTCCTTGCGATTCTGGATGTTTGCAGACGAGGTAATCTGTTTGGTTCCCAGTTTATAAACTATCTGTTAGAACAATCCAGACATAAAATTACTACCTTAATCAGATTGTATTTCCTTAGGCATCCCAAAATAAGTAAAGAATTTTATAAGAGCCTTTATTACAGTTTTAGCCATTATATTCATGAATTGTATTGCCTCTGGAAACCTAGATGCTGTGCACATGATTGTCAGCAAATATTGATGGCCAGTTTTAGTTTTTGGCAATGGGCCTATACAATCTACAATAATTTTGGGAAATGGTTCATCAAATGCAGGAATAGGTTGCAGTAGGGCCACTGGAGTAACTTGATTAGGTTTGCCCACAATCTGACAAGTATGACATGTTCAGCAAAATGTAGCCACATCGTTTCTTAAACCAGGCCAGTAAAAATGTTTAAAAACCTTGTTTGCAGTTTTCTTCACACCTGGATGGCCACCCAAGGGCATACTATGAGTCAAAGTTAAAATCTCATTCCGATAATCTTTAGGAGCTACTACCTGGTGAACAACTTCCCATTCCTCACTTGCAGGAATTGTAGGTGATCTCCACTTCCTCATTAACACTCCACTCTTAAAATAATATTATACTGGCACCTTCACAATTTCACTATCTGTAAGAGCTTATTTTTTTAATTTGATAATCTCAGGATCTCTACTCTTCTCTACTATCATCTCCTTCTGAGATAGAGAAATCTTCATGGTCAGACTTACTACAAGAGTTTTGATCAAACAATGAAGGTAAGAAAGTTTCAGATACATCCTCAAAATTCGAATCCCAAGTTGAACGGTTATGGGTAGCAGACCCATCCTACTCATCCAACTTTTTGTCCATAGCTTGGGTTACAACACAGGAGGAATCCATGTTAGAACCTATCTTTGGTTCATCAGAGATGGGCTTAATCATCAAAAGCACTTCAGGAAAAACTTGTCCATCTGCTGAGGCATTCCCTAACAATAGAGAAACATCATTCACAGGTAAACTGGTTGTAGTCCTACTTTGACAGATCCTGTAACTAACCCTGACCTTAAATTTACTTTATGCAAATATACAGGCATAAGAGCACTCCCAACACCTCACATATAGTTCACCTCACCCATGTCAAATTCATTACTAAACTGTAGAACACTGTCTAACATAAGTGACTGAGAAGCTCCAGTATCCCTAAGGATTTTTTATTGGCACCGGAGTGGATCCCACTTTCAGGGATACAAATCTTTCGGTTGTAAAAAGATCATATCCTCTCTTAACTTGGTCAGGCTCTGACAAAGCTTCTTTTGTATTTCTCAAACTCTGTGGATTTACAGGTTTCTCAATATGTTGCATACAAGCATCTGGGACTGCTTCCTTCTCCTTCTTCTTCAGTCGGAAACAGTTAGCTATTATGTGACCAGGTTTCTTACAATAATTACAAATAGGACCAAACTTCCTTTCCTTCACGGGCTTCCCTTCATCCTTACCTTTCTCACTAACTTTTGATTTAAATTCTGGTTTACCTTTACTCTCTGTGTTATTTTTCCTTTTAAAAATTCTACCAGGAGGAAATTTACTCTCATGGATTAAAGCATACTCATCTGCTAATTTAACAGACTCCTGCAATGTAGCAGTGTCCCTGTCATTTAAGTAAGTTCTTATGTCAACAGGGATGCACCTTTTAAATTCCTCCATGAACATCAACTCTTTTAAGTTATCATGCTTCCCATTCACATTTTTAGAGGAAACCCATCACTCACAACACACAGATTTATTGTAGGCAAATTCCATGTAAGTTTTGTCTTTGGATTTCATCAAATTTCTGAATCTTTCTTTATAAACTTCTGGAACTAGTTCAAAGGCTTTCAATATATGCTGCTTCACAATATCATAATCAAGTGCTTGCTCAGCAGTTAAAGCTGTATAAACTTGTTGTGGTTTACCTTAAAGTACACTTTGTAACAGTGCTGACAATTTATCTTTCGGCCATTCAGAAATCAGAGCTACAGTTTCAAAATGCTTGAAATATTTACCTATTTCTGCCTCATTAAATATTTATCTATTTATGCCTGATTTAATTTCTTGACTAAGAACAAACAGTTTCCTAGAACTAGAAGCTTGAGTCTGGGACCTTAACTGCTCTATCGCTAAATCAAATTCCCTCTTTTTATCTGCTTCTCTTTCCACCATTTTCACATTATATAGCTCTAAGTCAGCTGCTAATTGTTTTTGTTTCAACTCAGCTTTTGCTCTAAACTATTCTAACGCTACCTGTTCCAGGTGTAACTGGATCACTTCTTTACTTACAGGGAAGCTATCTAACTCTGTTTCACCAAAATCTCCCCAATTTATATGGTGTTCCGCGATTTTCCTCTGAACTACTGGCTTAGTTGTAACCTTCAAAATTCCTTTAAGCTCGAACCTTCAAGCAATCTCGGATACATTATTTTTTTTCGCCTTCATTGCTGGGTCTGCGATGCCAGAAAGTTGTCAATATTCATTGCTGTTTAATACCACCCACAGACCAATAAAATAAAAGAATCTGGTATTTCCCTTTTCCAAATCAGATTGATAATAAAACAAGCACTTAAGCTCAAAATTGGAACAAATCACAGACGAGCCCCCAATTTCTGTATGTGGTGGGCAACAATGAATATAGAATTAAGTAAGGTTTTATAAACAAACATAAACATTTATTAAACTCTGCTCAACAAAAGTGAAAAGTAAACCAATGACTAACTTAACTGGAAGTTAACTGCTATACGGCAATTTAACAAACAGCCAAACTCTGGAATAGTTCTTAAAGAGGTAAATTCGAACACAGTCTTAAAGCAGTAAATTTGAAAGCCCAAGTGATTTATACAGTCAGTAAGGAGAGACTTCCCTGAAAACTGATTTTTTCAAAGTAACGATGATCCTACAGCCGAGCGATGCCTTGTCCAAAGGATTCACGACGAAGGAAATCAAACGGCTTAAAGGAACAGGCATTTTTGCTGGAGGCTGAACATTTCACAAACTTTCCTGATCTTGCAGTGGTTATCTCAGATGCAGGCCACTATTCCTGAACAAAGATTCAATAAGGCTGATCCTTTACAGAATTGCCAAACGACAGCAACTTTACTCAATCCTTCTAGTTCCTGTACTGTGGTAAATTCTTTACTCTCCAATACTAGACTGTAGAGATAAAACAAGGTGCACCAAACAAGAACTGTCAGCGATTGGCGAAACTGCCGGCAGAATGGTTTTGCACCTTCCAATGGAAAGAAAAAATTCCAGTTTAAAATGAATATGAAACAAAACTAACTACTGAACTAACCAACGAACTAACCATGTGACAACAGTGGTTTCCCTTTATATACCTGTTGAAACATGACCTCACACTGGCAGGAAAATGACATCACCCTACCATCACAAGAAAATTACATCATGCTCACAATATACTCAATTACATCATGGTCACAAGGTACCCATGGGGTATGTAACACCTGACAAATCTGTTGGAATTCTTTGAAAAAATAACAGGCTGGATAAACAAAGGACAGTCAATGGATGTTGTTTATTAGGATTTTCAGAAGGCCTTTAACATGAGGTTGCTAACAAGATAAGATCCCATGATATTACTGGGAAGATACTGCTATGAATAGAAGATTTGCTGACTGAAAAGAGGCAATGAATAGGAATAAAGGGGAACTTTTTTTAATTGGCTGCCACTGGCTGTTGTTGTTCCACAGGTGTTGGTGATGGGACCACTTCTTTTCATTTTATGTGTCCATGATTTGGATGAAGGAATTGATGGCTTTGTGGCCTAATTTGAGGATGATATGAACATAGGTTGAGGGTCAGTTTGTGTTGAGGAAGCAGAGTGTCTGGGTATGGCCACATTGAGAGAATGGGGAAAGAAGTGGCAGATTGAATCTACTTTATGGAACTGCATGGTCTTGCACTTTGGTGGAAAGAATAAAGGCATAGCCTGTTTATAAAAGGAAAGCAAATTCAGAAATTGTAAGTGCAAAGGGACTTGGGAGTCCTTGTTGAGGATTCTCTAAAGATTAATTTGCAGGTTGTAAGGAAGCTGAATACAATGTTAGTATTTGTTTTGAGAGGCCTCAAATATTAAAGCAAAGATGTAATAATGAGGCTTTGTAAGGCAGTGGTCAGACCACATATGGAGTATTGTGAGCAACTTTGGGCCCCTAATCTAAGAAAAGATGTGCTGGTATTAAAGATGGTCCAAAGGAGATTCACAAGAAAAATCTCAGGAATGAAAGGGTTAACATATGAGGAGCATTTGATGGCTCTGGACCTATACTTGTTGGAGTTTAGAGAATGAGTGGGATTTCATTGAAATCTAATAATTATTGAATGGCCGAGATAGAGTGGATGTGGAGAGGGTATTTTCTATATTGGGATAGTCTAAGACCAGAGTGCACAACTTAAGACTAGAGGTATATTTAGGTTCTTGGTTATTCAGGGTGTCAAAGGTTGTGGGGAGAAGGCAGGAGAATGGGGTTCAGAAGATAATACATCAGCTGTGATTGAATGGCAGAGCAGACTCAATGGGCTGAATGGC
This sequence comes from Hypanus sabinus, assembly GCF_030144855.1. NCBI lineage: Eukaryota > Metazoa > Chordata > Chondrichthyes > Myliobatiformes > Dasyatidae > Hypanus > Hypanus sabinus. The sequence goes on along the minus strand of NC_082712.1, from coordinate 136,092,746 downwards.
CTAATAGTGTGTCTATGTCTTATGAAATAAATTGCAAAGCTCATGACAAGATGATGCCTATCTGTGACCTCCAATGAGTTGCCCCTCAAATTTAGCTGGTATTTTAATTAATAAATTGTTAATTGTGTTTTAGGTGTGTAGGGGTGTTTTTGGGGACAGAGAGAGGAGTTGGGGGTCCGGTTAGGGTTTAGAAACAGGGAATTAGAGGCCAAAATCTAAGTATCCACTCCATATTCAAAGACCAGAGATGCAAACATGGGAGCTCCAAGCTGCGAAGAGGAACAAGTTCCAATGACTCTACATTTACAAATCTTTGAGACTGGAGGACTAGTGATTGAGGTCCTGCCATCAGTTAGTCTGGATTTCAAGGTGTTGAGTTCGGTGTGCCCTGGGATGGATGCTGAGGTTTCCAATGAGGTGACAGGGGGAATGGAAGCCCGTTGTCTGCAGTCCCAAGACCATGTTCGCTGGCAGCATGGCCTGGTGTTTAATGACTGTGTATGTGTGTGTGGATGTGAGGGAGCAAAGGTGTTTCGGTTTTTGCTGTTGGTGCTTGATGTGTTCTGTGTTGTTCTGCTGAGAATTGTATACATGCTATGTTGGTGCAAGAATGTGTGGTGACACTGCTCAGCTGCCCCCAGCATACCCATGGTCTTATTGGTTGTCAAAATTTTCACACATCCCACCTCTGTCGAAAGTTCTGGGAGTCTCCCGCATATTGATAATGGCTCCCGGATGCCCGCAAATTATATACAATGTCACGGAAATCAATTTTTTTGAGAGGGAGAGGTAGAGAAAGAGGAAGAGCGAGAGCAAGAGTGAGCATCCTGATTGGTCTCTCTTTGTGCTAAGTAGACCTATCAGCTTTCTCTGTGGGCGGGCTTTACAATCGACCTCAAAAATAATGACAGTAATGCTCACTGCACTGTTTTCAACAGTGACTTTTCTATTGCCCATGTTGGGTTAAAATGTAAAGGACATGTTGAGGTGAGTTTAACATGAGTCATTTGTTCATTAATATAACTAATGTTATTTAAACTAGCTAGCTAGCTGTTAAGGGGTTACTCTATTGATGTCCTATGTGATGAGGCCAAGCTCGCCATAGACTTGCTTAAAGTTGTGATTGAGTAAAAAATGACTCCATGATAATATAAGTACATATGTTAATGTTACATTTTCTGCATGTACCCAACTTGGTTTACAGATGAGACAAAATCACTAAACAAAGTATTACATACACCCTTGCAGGTTGCCCGGGAGGTGGGGGATATGGGGTTGTGGGGGGCGGGGGTGCTACCTCCCTGAAATTACTTTTTGCAGGGTGGGATGTCTGCTTTTCGTTGTATATTTACTGTATGTCTTAATGTACATGTAACACATGAACTTAAATGTTGAGACATGAATCTTGGCAATACAGTCTAAATTCACCAATTTCCAATAAATTCACCAATAACCACACCAGCACAACATTTATCAGGAGGCACTCTTAATGTTTGATGGCCTGTATTTACACAAACCTACCCCATCAGACATTTATTGACCAAATAAGTAAACACAATGCCCATTACTGAATTGTGCCACTGAGCCAGAAGGTTCTGATTTGATGTCTGATTTGTAGTGAATTACTTGATCACAGCTGGGGTAACAGCTGGAATATATTACTTTGCCTCAGATAGTAAGCTATTGAAACTACTTGGATTATTCACATCACACTTCATACAGAAACATATTAACCATTTATTTTCACCAAATACTCCCCCTGCTGTGTGATGTTCAAGATTTGAGTTAATTTAAACAAAGATAATATATAAAACTGCCCTTTTAATTGGTCCACACATGTGGAGCCAATCACAAAGGCCTCACAGAAGAATGAGAATATTTAATATCATGTTATTTCTAATGCGTACAAACGGGCAAATATGTAGGCTTAAGGGTGGTTGCTGCTTTGCTACTTTATTCGATAAATCCAGCTTTAACATCTATGCCTAAGTGACAACGTGGCATCTGTGATGTTTCCTTTCATTATATTTGACACTGTTCCTGAAATTTGAATGGGTACATCCAATCAAGTTTCAATCATGCAATTGGCACACATCAGAGATGGAATATCTCTTGTAATCACGAACAGGAGAAAATCTGCAGATGCTGGAAATCAAAGCAACACACCCAAAAAGCTAGAGGAACTCAGCAGGCCAGGCAGCATTTATGGAAAGGAGTAAACAGGTAACTGTTTGGCCTCAGATAGCAAGCTATTGAAGACCACCCTTTGGACTGTTTGCTCTTTTCATTAGATGCTCCATGGCCTGCTGAGTTCCTCCATATCTCTTGTCATGTTTCATTTTGAATATTGAATAGGACATTGAAAAAGGAGGCTACATATTATCCACATGAGGACCATCAGACTTAAAAACAGTTATTTTCCCCGAGCAGTAAGACCTGATAAACAACTCCACCCCGCCACACCCCCACCACCACTACTTTCTCATTTCCTGTCAGAGTGTAGTGTGTCATTTTATGGACATATCATCAATCTATGTATATAAACTATCTTATGCATTTATATTTATTGCACTTTTTATTATTGTGTTCTTTATCTTATGGTTTTTGTGCTGCATCAGATTGGAGTAACAATAATTTCATTGTCCTTTATGCTTCTGTACTGGAAATGACATTGAACAATATTAAAGCACATTAATCAAAGTCTAAAGTAACTGTGCAGGAAGGAAAACCCAAATAAGATGGTCTCTCCACTTAACTTTGTATCCAGGTCTGTCTCAGATGAAATTGACCAGCATCCCCTCCCCACAAACCTGATCTCTTTTTCAAGATCTCAGAACCCCACTCTTTTGTAAAACTCTTCTTCTGATATCAAATTAGGCAGAATCTAATATATCAATACATTATTATTATTGGAAATTGCATTGCGTTCAGCTTGCTTTAAATAATCCAGCTTTGAACTTAATTGGACTAACTAAAAGAAGGCCATTGATAGGATTGGTTTTGTAATTAAATCAGGCACTTCCATGAGCTACTCACACTAATGTACCTGATATTTTCCTTGCTCAGTTATGCATCAAGTGTTCAAGTTGATTGTCATTCAGCTTTACACATGAATACCCTTGAGATCAAGGTGCAAAACTCAGTACCAACAGCACACAGCATATAGTACATTTATTTATGATAGCAGAAAGATATATAGTCACACAAAAAATAGTATAGTCCAAGTCCCTGAGTGGCATGGCCTGTAGATTAATTGTGCATGTCCTGGTCCGGCTTGTCTTGCACTGAAGGACCATTGGAGGGCAGCACCAATGGGAGGGGCGAGTCTCCACCCAGTACAGATTCCAGCATGACCACTGAGGTCTCTGCTCTGCACTTATTGCTGGTATGCAATAAGTCCAGCCCCCATCACTACTGAGCAACTTGTTGATGGGTTAGACCTGCAGGACTTGATGTTCTCCATATCTAACAGTGTCTTGTAATTGAAACAAAAGACATAAAAGACAAACAAGGATACTATTGATTCGACCTGGAGAGGCCACTGCAACCTTGTGCACCACAGCCTTACCCGCAGGGAGATTATTATTCCCATTTCCACCCTTCCAATATTAATTGGAACAGAAAGTTCCACACTAACACTGTAGGTAACAGTCTCAATGAATTAGTAGCATATCATGCTAGCATTTTTAACAAACTATTTAAAGGAATCTTCTGCTGTCATTAGCAGACTTGGCTCGCAGATTATAAGCTGCACCACCATTTTCCAATTTCCACAGAATATAGTACCATGCACAGGGGATGCTTGTTCCAGCATTTCTCAGCTGGCACCTAGAGCACACATCAGTGAGAACACAACCAAAGAGTACTCCATGATTGGATGCCTCAGTATAACAATATGTCATTAGGTTGCGAAGCTGAGGCAAGGAGACACAGATTATCTGTCACAAGGGGCCTAGTTCCACATCTTCTCTGATGAGCCACCTATTTGCAGCTTGGGCTTTCCAGGGGTGCCATCACTGAGTTACATGAAATTCTTAGGAAGGCCTTCAACCAAGGCCTGAGTCTAGACTGCTCTCTTCGTGGAGGTCGAGGCTATATTGACTCTAATCCTTCTCAGCTGCATCCGTAAATTTGCTGCTTACCATTGCATAAAGTGTCCTCTAAGTCATGAATGCTGAAGGAACAGTTCCATCTGCTTTGACATCAATGATGATCTGATTACATCTGAAACTCTGGCATTTCCTCACTGTGAATCCAGTGCTTCGAAAAAGCTCCTTTATACTGTACCAATAAATGATTCAGACATGGCCCATAAACGTCTATCTTATGGTGGTCCACAGGTCAGCCTCTATTGAATATAATGCAATAACAAATGATTCTCTGACTCCAAAAAATAAAACAAAGTGCTTGGTACAATTCTCTGCTTCATATAGTAAGTAGAAACATGCTTAGACAACTGTAACTTCTCCACAAAATACTCTTTGCACTGGTTATTTGAGCTAAATATTGATTGAAACCCATTGGCCTTCCACTCATCTCTAAAAGTGGTCAAGGTTCTAGCCACATCAGCTGTGGGTGACGCACAACATAATGGTTGTGGTTAAAGGGATGTATTGAAAGGTTCTTATTCCTTGCTGATAAAAGACAAAGCATTCAACAATGAGAAACACCTCACATGACTCCAACTGAAATTACATTTGTAACTTTACAAAAACTGAGATGAAAGATTGGCAGTGAGTAAACACTGTGTTTCATTATTCAACAATTAGATTTGATCTCTGTCCCCTCACAATCCATCACTCTCTCACCTAACCCTGCCATGTTTAATGCACTGCAAAAGGATGGGCTCCCAGAGAAAGGACAAGCAAATGTTTCATCTCAGCATTCAGTCTCTCACATAGTTCTCAGCTCTCACAGCAGGACTTCCATCGGAGGTGCTCATGATTACTGTCACAAAGGTGGAGTAAGAATTGCAGTGGAGGGCATATATAATCATTGCTAGAATAACACAACTGCTGCGTGAATCTAAATTATTTTGTAATCACAATCTTATTGGAAACAGCCTGAACTACTGCAGAAGTACAAAGAAGGCTACCTCTATGAGATCCTCCAAATTGATTGGTAGAATAGGTCAACCAATGCCAATGTTTGTAACTAGGCAAATATCTCTCAACCCACCACCCATTTTCCACATAGCTCCAATGGATAGGCCACATTAGCTGTCCGGCTAGTGTCAAATTCTTAAAAACAAGCATGGTGCTCAAAGCTCTACCACAGTAAGTGATATACAAGAGAACAGAGAAAGCACAAGTCCTGTGTTTCTTGGGGGTAAAACACCATAAAGCAGTTTCACCCTACACTTTTGCCAGTGTAACGGTATTTTTTTTCTTAGGGTTTAATGGTTGTTAGTGCTGAATGCAGCAACAAAAATAGTTGCCATCCAATACCTGGGCAAATAAACTTATGGGAATATTCAAAGCCACAGTAATGACATTAAAGCATTTTTGCATGAAATATAACATAATAGGCAGCTGGAATATGAAGACTAATTAGTTTTTCATTGTTAATATAACTTGAGTAGAAGCTACAATTAATGAAAATAACACATATGCAGGGCATGTCCATTTATCTCATTATTGCGTTCCATTCACAAGTTCAGATGTCCTACCAAAATGAGTTGTCCTATTCTAAGCTTACACTGCTGCCAACACATCAGTAGGGTCAAAAGCTGATATCTACCTAAACATGGATATGTACAATGAATTCTTCACTGTGTACAGATTATTCAAGTAAAAATGCTATATTTCCATGTTACCAATGAAGAAACTTTCCAATTAGTCACTTTGAAAATTTCTGTCAGGTTTCTTACTCCTGTACTTATCACCTTGGGATGAATTTAAAGTCTTCACCTTCTTGTGGTTCACAATTTTCATGAAGAACAAACTAAATTTAGAGACATGTGCCATTGTAGGATTTAGTCTCTAACTTGTGGTTCAATGGTCCAATAGTTTAATTTAAGATTGGAGAATGTATACAACCTGAAATTATTGCCCTTCACAGACATCCACAAAAACAGAAAAGAACCTCAAAGAATGAATGACAGTAAAACATTAGAACCCTAAAGTTCCCTCTCCCCCCCCACCTATGTACAAGCAACAGCAAAGCATCAACCCCCCCACTTATTTCAGCAGGAAGCATTAGCACCCATCTCCCACCAAGAAGCAATAGCAAAGCCCCGAAAGAGTGACTGTCAACTGCAGACCAGCAAGAACGAATTGTTCACCCAACAATTCCACATGCTGCAGGCTCTCTCTCTCCCTAATAAGGGACAGAGAGGTGTCACCCCTTTTCCATGGCAAAAAGGGAGACCAACAAAACAAAACAGCTTGCTGATAACAATGTTACAGTCTGCTGTATCACTTTTATTTTGAGTTCTCTGACTCAAGAATCAGCAACAAACTGTCCCCACCATCAAGAGAGGGGAAAGAGAGAGAAATCATCCGAGTACAGAGGCCTCCGACAGCCAATCCACAGTTTGTGTTGCTCTGTTTCTTCCATGATGCCTTAGTGACACCAGCATGGAATTAGTTCATCCACAGGACTGCAGGGTCTTACCCCAGAGGTGCACGTTTTCCAGACCACATCTTGAGGATATCGAAACAACAGCAGGTTGGTACGCTCCAGAAGACTGAACCACCACTGTTAAGAAAAACAGTTCGAATGCAGCTGTAGATCATGGACTCCACCAGAACCCGACCTACAAACATTTGTACTTTGAAAAAGAAAAAAGGAGACATTAAAGGGAAGAAATTAAGCCATTTTGCAGAGGAGCTCGAAGACATCACAGCTCCTGCATTCTTTGATGGACTCATGTCAAGCTGAGTAATTTCAGACATCCAAAATTTGGATAGGATGGTTGCCATGTTTCAATAGATTGATCATTTGATGGAGAGCTGAGGGTAATGACTGGGGTTATGAGTCAGGTTCAGGGTAAATCCCATCTTCCCCTTTTCCTATCAGATTTTATAACAAAGTCATTAAAAAGATGGCTGCCAGCATAAGTGGTGGATTTGAGCTCCGTTTCAATGTAGAAGCAAAGTTTGGATAGGTGCATGAATCGTGGGGGTATGGAGGGCTATGGTTCCAGTTCAGCTCGATGGGAGTAGGCAGTTTAACTGGTTTGGCATGGACTAGATGGGCTGAATGGCCTGCTTCTGTGCAGTACTTTTCTATGACTATATAATACATATATGGAGTCTAGAAATGCAGGGAAATCCTATTGGCAGCATGTGCATGAAAGAGTGCAGAACACATGCTGAGGATCTTCTGCTAAATCCCATTCACAAAGACTTATTCAGAAATGTATTAAGGGAGTTTCAGACTGAATATTTTACGGATTACAAAGCAAGATCAACCGATTTCCCCCTCCCCCACACCCACCCCTCCCAAGGGTCCACCTTCTACTCTGGTCAGGCTGAGGTTACATGGCCTTCATGGACTTAACGCATAAGATCACTGAACTTGGCTCAGACAATCTTACTCCCACTTCAAATGCATATATATTTGTTTTGCAGAATTGTTCTCAAATCTTTGGTGTTTATCAACTGATAATCCAGTGCATGTTTATAGATAAGGAAAAGATTTTTCTATCTAAAATGCACAATATTTTATATTTGTTGTAAGAGATAAACAGCCAATAACAAAGTTATTTTAGAAGGATAGTGCATCCCATTGTTTCACCAGAGCTATGAACGCAGCTGTTGCACTGAAATTAATGATGCAATTGTAACATTCTTGTTTTATATTCAACACATTCTTGGATAACCTGGGACAATTCCAAACCCTAGGACTTAGTCCACCATGCTAAACATTTACTACTGGGGCTGATGGATTGCCCATTTCATTCTTATTAATAACTCATACAAATATACAGATTATATATAGTTTGAAATCCACCAATCATCACATTTTGTCATATATGACAGATATTTTTAATAGTATACAAGGTTAATAGGGAGTAAATATTTTCCAGTTACTATCAATCAGCAAAAGAGCTTTACATTTTCAGAATATGCCTTCCTTTATAGCAATTATACTATTTATTGTTAAATGGATGATTCAATGTGACAGAAAGCTGCATTGTATTTAACTGATTTTATAATACCCCAACTTAACTTACAAGTTATCATAACTGACTCATTTCTATGTTATTTGAAACTGCAGGCATGTTATATTATATATATTTGTAGGTGTCTTAAACATACGGCCTTTTGTGACACATGTATACAATTTATCTCACACTTGGCTCTTGGGTAAATAGAATATACCACTTAGGGAATAGGAATAATAAGCAAATCATGCCTTAAAAGTGTGGAACAGAAAAAGCTATTTGCTACTAAATGACCAAGGAATTAGAAGAGGATTTCACACAGCTTTATTATAGAATAAATAAAATTGCAATATATAGTATACATATTTGACAGTTCACACTTTGAGTAAGAACTAACAATTAACTAGCATACAAAGTAATAAATCCTATAGATGGTGATCTTGTTCAAAATTCAATTAGTCACCAAATAGAAATATAACTTAGCTTGCCTCAGTTTTTGAGAGCATTTGAATCTTGCAAATACTGCCTTTAACACCTTGCTAAAGAGTCATTTGGGTGGAAAACTTTTTTTGGCCCAGCACACAAAAATATATATTTGCATTCGTTTTCTCTTCAGCTAGGAAATGTTAAAGGTTGAATGTTTATTTATGTATGACACTTTTCCTTTGCTGCTGTAAATAAACTGGAAGCATAGTAGAAAATAAGCCTTCTGTATAAAGTTCCCAAGCCTGTCCTCATCTAACCTTCAATGCATGTCATACTTTTGCAGAGCAGCATTCAGGACTTGGAACTCACCAACACAGATAAACACACAAACAAGAGCTAATTAGTCTTCTCTGGAGATATATGGCATACTTAATGTTAAAAATAAACTTCAGTCATGTTCTCCACAAAGGCATGACCTCTAATCTTTCAAGCTATGAGTGTAAGGCAGATCTACGTGATTACTTTGAAGCAATGTCTTCAGTTTTTTTATGCATTTTACTGTAAAAGGGATCTGCAACATTATCTAGTAGTCTAAGAGGTTACTTTCAAAATAATGTGTAAATGAATGAGATGTAAAGTGGGTAAAATATTTCAAAGAATACTATTGATTGAGGAATTACAAAATAAATTAAGTGGAGAATGGGAAATAATTCAGAATCTGTCAACTGTCCAGGGAGAGTATAATTTTCATGAAAAGGGTTCATCAGTTTAATGACAGACTACCTGGAACTTTTCATTATTATTATTATGTTCTCTGAACCCTTAGAGCCTAGGTGGCACACGGGGCCTCAATGGTTTCAGTAGCGGTAAAGATTGTACAGGGTAGGGTTGCTGGTCCTACGCCCAACCCCCAACCTGGAGGACCAGGTGCTGTATTCGTCTGGCCCTTCACCTGGAATCTGCCCAGCAAGGTTGAACCTACCAGGGACTGAAGTTCCAGATGGTCTAGCTCCCAGGATCGTTAAGCCACACAAACCTACCCACCACAATAAGGAACAGCAACAGCACATTATTATGTACACACCAGTAATCAAAATCCTGGAGCAATCATACCACAAATTTAACAACAGTTTATGAAACTCCTGGGGCTTCTGGGACTTCAGGCAAGAATTTTGGATGACTCTCTGTGACTTTGACATTTTCAAGTTTTTAACAAATTAGGAATAGTTCAAGAGAACTTTGGCATGGGGACACCAGATAGCACTTAAAGACCAAGTATCCTGAATGTCAGTGATGGATCTCCATTTCAGACCATATCAGCCCATTTTCTTACTGCACCCAACATTGTCAAAATAGAAAGTTGGCTTTTAAGATTCCTTCCCAAATCGTTTAAGTTTCCATGATGCCTGACTTTTTCCATGAATTCCTGCCCAATCTGTTTACATTAGATTTTGAAGGTCAGATTATTTTTTGAATTGAGCATTTTGTAAATTGTCATCACGTTTACAGTCCAGTACTCGTGATTAATGACTATACTGATGGAAAGGACTGATCATAAATTCTTCATGGTGTAATGTTATAATAGTAGGAATACATGGCCTTCTATGTACGATATTGTGAAGGAATGGTGATCTTACTCCATAATCCCAAGATAATTTACTGCCTTTTACAGGATCATTGCATGCTGTTTAATGTGCATACCTCAGAGCAAGTTGGGATAATAGAAAATGGGTGAACACAGTGGATGTCACCCTTTGAATGCTGAGGATTAGCATTTGGGTAATCCAGCCTAGCTTTTCTAATGTGAAAGTTTCACCACACGAGACAGTAAGTGAAGCATGATTTTACTAATCGCCAAAAGAAAATATAGATTGAAATAACTTATAATGTCTTAAAACTAAAATTAAAACTTATGAACTGTGGGTCAGCACTGTTTCCTATTTAACGTTTTCTTATATAATCACACAAACAGAGATAATGGGAAATGATTTGCTTAAGGGCCTTCCTTACTGTCTAAACCAGGAGTAATTTACTCTGAGGAAAGGAGATTGATTCATGATGACTTGCTCATTGCTTGCTCGACAATACTCACTATTGAAGTCGGGAACCACATTGAATGGAAATAACATGGAAATTTTCAACACACGACTGAGGTAGCTCACTAATATTCAAGAAGGAGAAATTTTATAATGTTGTGCAAATATTGTTTGGCAACCAAAAGGTTAATGCTGAATTGGAACATTCCACACTCTGCCATTGCAGTCCTGATTTTCAGAATAGGCGGAAAGTACAGGATTAACACATATAGAAAACTAGCAATCCAAATCGAATGTCCAAGGCATCTTTAACAACACATACACAAGGATTCTTTTTTCGTGACACAATTTCATTTCCTTAGCCAGCGTTTTGGGTTTCAAATATGATTTTTTTTTCCCTCTTAAGCCTCTTCCTGTTGAAGAATTATTCAGTCAATATCTACATTGTCGTGTAATTATTTGAGTTAGAAGTTTAAGCATGCTGAATTGTAGTCGTCACGGGGCTTTCAACATCATTGTTGAAAGGCAATACAACAGAATGCAGTAAAATCATTTGAGTGTAGCATTTTCCACTGAGAGTGTGCCTCTGCCCTTGCACACAGCGTGCAGGGGGCATTGTTAATCCCTGGAGCAAGACTAGGGAGTAGTTTGTGGTGCAGCTGTCTATTGCTAGAACACAGGCAAATTGTCCTACATGGGGTCAGCTGCACCAACAAATGTCCATAACAAATGAAGAAACAAGATGTTTAAACCACAGCCTTCAGCCCCGCACAATACAGGACATGTGAGACTGAAGCCTGGTACATTGTCTAAATCAAACTATTTGAAAGAGGCTTAGAGCCAAGTGGTAGCATCACGTCAGTGGTGCTGGAGGAATGTCCCTGAGTTAAGTAGGGCTCACAGTGAGGCTGATTTCTCTCATTCGGTTCAGTGTGGTTTAGCAACTGATTATTCACACTTGAGTGAGGTAATCTCAATTCACATCTTGGGAGTTTATGGTAGCCCACAGAAGAATTGTGAAGACATGTCAAGTTATTTAATGAAGGAAAAAAAATGCTAACTTTGATATTAAACCAGAAAATGATAATCCTAAATGCAGGTAGTTTATTAGATGAAGGCCTATGCTGAAACACAGCGGACAATGTAATTTAAGCTGCAGGTGAATTCATGAATTGATTATTTTTAATACATTGACATTAAACTGTATTTTGCAGCAGTTGTGTACTTATTTAAGAGTTGTGAGAATCCAGAGAATTGGGAAATTGGGAAATGGAGATAAAATGCAAAACTTACTAAACAGATAAATAGACAGAAAGCTGAAACTTTCATTTCTATTCAGGTCAAGACCGTAAAACCGTAACACATAGAAGCAGAATTAGGCCATTTGGCCCACGGAGTCAGCCATTTAATCATAGCTGATCCTTTTCTCCCCTCCTCAGTCCCACATTTCTGTTGGCTAGCTTACCTTCACAGTTCATCTTCTCTCTCTCCTTATTCCTTTTTTAGTTGTCTTCTGTTGGTCTTTAAAAGCTCACCACTATTTTTGCTATATTTTATACCCCTCCCTTTTACTTTGCTGCTGTCTTTGACTTCCCTTATCAGCCATGGTCAACATCATCCTTCCTTCTTCTTCGCTGGGATGAATTGAACCTGCATCTTCTGAACTACCGCCAAAAACTCCAACCATTGCTGCTTTACTGTCATTCTTGGTAGTGACCCTTCCAATCAACTTCGGTTCGCTTCTCCCTCATGCCTCTGCAGTTATCTTTACTCAACTCTGCTACTGTTACGTCTGATTTTAGCTCTACCTCTCAAACTGCAGGGTGAATTCTATCATATTATGATCACTGCTTCCTATGTGCCTTTTTACCTTTAGCTCTCTAATCAAATCATTGCACAATACCAAATCCGGACATGCCTTTTCTCTTGTAGGCTCGACCACAAACTGCTCTAAAAAGCCACCTCAAAGGAACTCCAGAAGTTCATTTTCTTGGGCTCCGCACCAAACTGATTTTCATAATATATCAACATATTGAAATCCCCCATGAGTATTTCAACATGAACCTTTTCACATGTTTTTTCTATCTCATGCTGTTATTTGCTACTTTTTGGAACTCTGTACTGACTCCCATCAGGGTCCTTTTATTCATGTAGTTTGTTAACTCTACCCACAAGGACTTTTCAGTGCATTGACCAATCCTATGTACTTTTTTCTAAGGATATAAGTTAATTTTTTTGCCAATAATGTGATCTCTGTCAAACTTCTTCGAATAAGATTTGAATCTTACTTTTAGAATAAATACCAATCATTACCAGTCCCAAATTGCCATTTTTCTTAAGCTTCATGAGATTATAGAGAGATTGAAACTATTGTGAAAATACCAGCAATTTAATGTATGGTCCAAGAAAAGATGGATTTATAATTATATATTGCCTTTCATGGCCTTTAGGCATTCCAAAATGCCTTTTGGCAAGGAGGTACCTTACATGAAGTGTTATTTGTTTTAAGGAATACCAGTTTGTAGCCAACTTCTACTAAATAGCCACAATCTTCAACAAAATATGTATTCACCAGCTACTGTTTTATAAGTTCATATTCAATATGACAAAATACAATTTTTTTTGGTAATCCAATGTTTCTGGAAATCTAATTTGTAAATTTATTCATTCTCATTTCAGGATCTGTGTGTCCTGGAAAGCACTACATATGGTCAAAGTCATAGAGTCATGCAGTATATATATATATATATATATATATATATATATATATGTATATTTCAACATAGCTCTACAGAGGCCTGCTGTCCTACTGGTATGAACTGCGTTGATCTGTGAATTGAAACTTGTACTAACATGGGTAAGGTGTTGATGATTGCCACATACAACTAACCTCAATTTCCTATATGAATAACTTTAAAGGACATGGTCTTCTTAAGGGATCAGTACAAAAGAAGCTATTAGTTAACATCTGTTAATTGTAATAGGTGGCAATGCCATGGAATATCTGTAACAAACTGGTCCAGCCTCTAGAAATTGATAACGGCCTAATAAAAACATAAGCTTTGCTGAGGACGTAGTGGGGATGCAGGTTCAACCAAGACACAAGGTGGATATACATAAGCCTAGCAGAAGCTCTAGAAGAGCAAAACACCTTCAAGTTATAAAAGAGATCATGACAGGAATCAGAGAGGAGGCACAAAGGAATTACAGAAGAAAATGACAAGTGGTTTACTCGAGCAGACTGTATAGTGAAGGCTATGAATCAGGAAAGAAAGGATGCCGTAAAGATGGTCACAGACCAGAGAAGTGTAAATACAGCTGATCCAGGCATAGTAAGTTTATGCAACAACTTTTTGCCATCAAAGGTGAATAGGAGGCACCAGCAAACGTTTATATTTATGCAATGATCTGTTGGCTAACCACCCACTAAAAACGATCTGAGAGTCCTGAATGGTAGGGTTTCTGTATATCTGCTTCAGCCATCAAACCATAGAAATGTTGAACAGCATCAAAAATAGCGCAAGAAGCTTAAGTTAAAATAATGAATTCAATCTCAAATCAGAAAGGGAAGCAGAAGGAAAGGATGGTCAATTTAAAAATTATTGCAAAAATAAACTATCCATAATTGTAAATTAATAGCAGTTAAAATCTAAGGGAATGAGCTTCACAGTATCTCATAGATAATCTGGCAACTATAATATTTACAGCACTGTTATTTTAGAAATGCTCCAACTTTTCCTGATTTGTTTGGTTTGATCACATTAGACAAGTAACAATTAATGAGTTAACAAGTAATGACAAGATACCACTTTAATTCATACTGTGGGCAAGTGGGTTTTTGAGGAGAGAAATGGGCACAAAATGTCAAAATTTTCATTCGGGTGTCAGATTAATTCGTATTTGTGAGAGGATTGACTTCATAATGTATAATACATAACTGAAGAAGCAGAAGTTTAACCAGTGTGTTAAAAGATAGAAAAAGACATCTTTGGGACAATTGTCACACCTTTTAGAAGTAGAACAACATTTGAACATGATGGCAGGGAAAAATAGGGTACAACTTTGACCTTGAAGTATTCCACTGATTCCATTACAGAAACAGAACAAACAATAATTAAAAACATAGGGTCATAGATAAACAGAATCAGAATCAGGTTTATTATCACCGGCATATATTGTGAAGTTTGTTAACTTAGCAGCAGCAGAACAATGCAATATATGCTAATATATTAAAAAATAAGTAAATGAATTACAGCAAATAAATAAATAAACAAACAAACAAACAAACAAATAAATAATAAAATTGAAAATAGTGCAAGAACAGAAATAATAGAAATGAGGTAGTGTTCATGGATTCAATGTGCATTTAGAAATCGAATGGGAGAAGAGAAGAAGCTGTTCCTGAATTGCTCTGCGTGTGTGTCTTCAGGCTCCTGTACCTCCTTCCTGATGGTAACAATGAGAAAAGGGCATGACCTGGATGATGGGGTCCTTAATGATGGACACCTCCTTTCTAAGGCACTGCTCTTTGAAGATATCTTGGATACTATGGTGGTTAGTACCCAAGATGCAGCTGACTAATTTTACAAGTTTCTGCAGCTTATTTCAATACTGTGCAGCAGCCCCCCATCCTCCAATACCAGACAGTTATACAGTCTGCAGAATGCTCTCCACCATACATCAGCAACAGTTTTCATGTGTCTTAGATGACAAACCAAATCTCTTCAAACTCCTAATGAAATATAGCTGCTGTCTTGTCTTTTTTATAGCTTTGTTGGGACCAGATTAGATCCTCAGGGATCTTGATACCCAGGAATTTGAGTTTGCTCTCTCTGTCCACTTCCGATCCCTCTACAAGAACTGGTTCATGTTCCATCGTCGTACCCTTTCTGAAGACCACAGTCAGCTCTTTGGTCTTACTGATGTTTTGTGCACACAGAAGGTTAATGTTCAAATTAGTTACTTTAGCCTTTTTAGAAAAACTAAAATGCTAATACAGAAAGTCATAATGCACCGTGCAATGTGAAAAATTTGGTATCATTGCAAAAGGACCTGAATATGGTTGGAACTGAATCTTGAGACAAATTGAAGAGTTTGCAAAATAGTAGTGGGGCATTAAATGAGCTGCATTCTAGGATATTTAAGAAGATTTAAGAAACAACAGAATTGATTTGTAATAATTATTTGTTGCTAATCCGGGCTTTTTTTCCTTTGACTAGATTTCCAACAAATAGTGTAGTGAACATTTTTCCAGATGGCAACAGTAAATTTGCCTTTTATAGTTCAACATTTTGTTGACAGAGCATAGCTAAAAATGTTATGTTATTTTCATTCATACTATTCCTTTGGTATATACCATATGTTTCTACAGAATTACTCTTTGAGGTGTCACCTTTCAAGAAACAGAAGCCTTGACTTTTACAACAATTCTTCACAGCTTTCAATAACTAATCAGACTTTCTGCATTTACCCTGAGATATAGATGGTCCACAATTTGCCAGGCAGAACTGTAGATAATACAGCTGTGGCTTGATTAGGTCTTTATGAATCTATAGGATCCAAAGTACTTTGATGCTATTAAATTGCTAGAGGGTGAGAATATGATATTTGAAACTATGATAAAGAAGTCAACAAAAATCAGATTTGGTTATCCTTCAACACACACAAAATGCTGAAAGAACTCAGTAGGCCAGGCAATGTCTATGGAAAAGAGTAAACAGTCGATGTTTCAGGCTGAGACACTTCATCAGGACTGGTAAAAAAGGATGAGAAGTTAGAGCAAGAAGGTGGGGGGAGGAAGGAAGAAGTATAGGGTGGTAGGTGGTAGATGAAACTGGGAGAAGGAAGAAGGAGAGAGCTGGGAAGTTGATAGGTGAAAGAGATAATGGGCTGGAGAGGGGGAATCTGCTAGCAAAAGGTAAAAGACTATTGAAGAAAGGGAAGAAGGAGGACCACCATAGGGAAGTGATGGGCATGTAAGGAGATAAGGTGAGAGAGGGAAACAGGAATGGGGGAATGGTAAGGGGGGGCATCTTCTTGCTCTAACTTCTCAGCTTTTTTTCCAGTCTTGATGATGAGTCACAGCCCAAAACGTTGACTGTTTACTCTTTTCCGTAGATGCTGCCTTGCCTGCATTTTGTTTATGTTGCTTGGGTTTCTAGCATCTGGACATTTTCTCGTCTTTCAGTTACTCTTCAGATTTCTTCTTGGCAAACTCTATTCCACCTATCGAGGACTTCAGCTTCCGTTGGTCAATTTGGAACTAATCTTGTTAAACTCACTTTGTAAGGTATTTCCTGGCTTCTCCAAGTTCAAAATAACTGATGCCTGGCATCAACAGGAAACTTAATGATCTTGTTCTGAATCTGCATAATTTACGCACACAACAGCGAGCCATGTCCCAATGTGAAAATCTAGGCACTACATTCAATAGCTCTCCCAAAATGATCCATCTACCCTTCCTTCTCCAACTCTCTGACCTTGGTTTGTAAAATGATATTGAAATGATATCCTATTTTGGAAATTCAGGCGCAATATTATGGTATTGGTTGAGATAATGAGAACAAAACAACTGGTCATCTGGATCTTGAGTTGTGGCTTAATACACAGTCAATGTAGATTTAAGAGTAGGAAATGCTACTTGGCAAACCTTCTACCCTTCTAAAGACGCTGTGAGGATAGCAGATGACACAAGTCACACAGTACTGTATATAGAGACCTGCACTAAAGTTAGCACCCAAATCCAAGACTGAATAATTCCTGGATGTAGCTGCCATGCAACATGTGAATTCCTTAGTTTTCCATAAGGGGAATAAAAAAGCGAGTTATGAAGGAACAATAGTTTGAAATCATTAGATTTTGGCAATAGGGGTGACCATACAAACGACATTATCACTGTCACTAGTCACTGAAGAACTGCAGCACAGATATAGGTTCTTCTGCCCATCTAGACCATGCTGACCTGATCTTCTGTCCAGTCCCATTCACTTGCACCTGGCCCATATCCCTCCAAACCTATCCCATCCATGTAGTGTACTGATCCAAACTTCTTTTAAATGTTACATCTGAACACAAAATCTATCACTGATGCAGGCAGCTTGTTCCACATGTGCACCACCCTTAGAGTGAAGACACTTCCCCTTAAACACTTCAGCTTTCATCCTAAGCCTATGACATTTGTCACGTAGAGCAAAACTGCACACCTGCATCACAGCAGTCAGTGCTTAATGAAGTGCTTGCCCTCATCCCCCCTAGCTTTGATCCCTCCTTTCTATCAAGCATATCCAGGGCATTCTAATCAATAACTTTTATCTGTTTCTGTATTTGTACTTTGTATTACTATGGAATTTTAATTTCCGGTAGTGCTGAAGGTTTGGCATTTCAGTGCCATCACTAAGTAACTTTGCTGTTCAGTTGCTTAGCATTTAAAGCTCACCATCTGCTATCCTATTTGACCAGATACTTAAAAAGGAATTCCTTTGACTTAATTATTTTGAATTCAAATGCTTCATTTTGATTTTTAAAAAATCACCCGGTGTATTTTGTTATGATGATTATGGGCACCTTACGTATAAGTGAGTTAATGCTTGTGTTTGGGACCTATAAGTTTTATTCTTTTGTTCATTCAACATTTATCTTTCTGAAAAAATGATGCAGCAGCTGGTTTGAGGCATTCAGCTAGGCCAGGTCCTTATCCTGCTATTATCCCGACTCATTAACTGGACACAATTACTGGCTATATCAGTTACTAACATCTGTTGTCATGGACCACTCATAGGATTCCTGCCAGTGAAAAGGATTAACTGTAGAAAGCAAAGCAATGAAAAAATGATTCAGTGTCACCCTGAATCTGCATTTACAGTACTTCCAGTGTTGGCTCCATACAGTTTAAAAACTCTGCACAGCTGCAGAGAATTAAGGGAAAAGATAAACTGTAAAGACTTTTTCAAAGCTGGTATAGAACAAGTTTTTTTCATCCTTCTTTAATACACTCTGGTTTCTCCCTCTCTCTCTGACTTCATATTAGTGCCTAGAACTTGGTTATAAAGGGAATGGAACTAACCTGTTAAAGGTTAAAAGTGGGATGACATAAAATGTAATGAGGGCAATAAAATCACAAAGTGTGATCTAGCCAATGAATTATCAACTTAAATATTACAAAATGTAATGTGAATGAGTTCACAACATCACTGGGTCCTTATAGTGTGTTATAACATCACAATCATCATTGGGTCTTTACAATGCATCATAACACCTTTGAACTATTGCTAATTATTATTTCATAAGGTAAGTGTATGATCCAAAATGACCTAAGTACTGGGTATGAAGGAATTTTAATTTTGATTTTGATTTTAAATTGATATATGAAATTAAAGTAATAGCATTTGGTCATCAATTCATACCATAGAAATAAACTACACTGGTCAATGTTAAGTTGGATAAATGATACTCCTACTGCTAAAACTAAGTTTGGTTTGGTCAGATTTACATTGCGCATAGCCCTTACAGCTGCCAATGTGAAAAGACTTTGATTCCATCAATCTGGGTTATATTCAGACTCAGATTCCAGAGGTCAAACCACATATAAAACCCACCACCTCCCTAACCTCAGGCGTGTAGATGCAATGGACTAGACTACAAGCTGGAACTGTATCCATCTCTTTCTAGAGTCATTCATAACTGATACCTAATCAGCAGCCTCAAATTTAAGATGCAGATGAACAAGGAATTTAGATGCCTTTCACGAGTATTCCACATACATTACTGAACCTCAATCAAATTGTGTGAAATTAGAAGTCTTCCCAATGTCTTTTTTTTTTCTAATAAGCATGTAAATAATTAAAGCAGGAATATTTAATTCTCTTTGAAATTGCAAGCCAGTAAAACTTTGAGGGTTGAAAGTTATCCATGGTTACTTATTCTAATCTTGAATGTTTGGTGGTTGTACATTGCATTTTATTTGCAAAAGTTCAGTTTCATTGAAGCTACTAGCAATTAATTCAGATAAAATGAATATTGGCAAACTAGCTACAATCTAGCAAACTTAACTGACTGTCATTTTTTTTTTATCTGAGGTGAAGTAATAAGTAGCTTGTAGCAACTCAGAAAAACATTGGTAAGGAAACATCAAAGTTAATTCCTAAAATAAAGCATTCCATGGAAATCCAGTCAAATTTGTCTGTGAGTTCTTAACAAGAATCAGATTTAAAATCACTGACATATCTCATGAAATTTATTGGCTTGTAGCAGCATTACATTGTAATACATAATAATAAAAACTATATATTACAATAAATACATACATACAGTACCTATAAAAAGTATTCACTCCCTTGGAAGTTTTCAGTTTTATTGCTTTACAACATTGATTCACAATGGATTTAATTTGGCTTTTTGACATTGATCAACTGAAAAAGCTATTCAGAATCATAGTGAAAACAGATCGCTACAAAGTGATCTAAATTAATTGTAAATATAAAGCACAAAATAATTGATTGTATAAGTATTCATCCCCTTCAAGTCAGTATTTAGTAGATGCACCTTTGGCAGCAATTACAGTCTTGAGTCCGTTAGCTTTGCACATCTGGACACTGCAATTTTTTCCCATTCTTCTTTACAAAACTGCTCAAGTTCTGTCAGATTGCACGGGGATCGTGAGTGAACAGCCCTTTTCAAGTCCAGCTACAAATTCTCAATTCAATTACAGGCTGGAGTCTGACTTGGCCACTCCAGGACATTAACTTTGTTGTTTTTAAGCCATTTCTTTGTAGTTTTAACTTTATGCTTAGAGTCATTGTCTTGCTGGAAAACAAGTCTCTCCTGAGTCACAGGAGGAAATCTGCAAATGCTGGAAATTCAAGCAACACACACAAAATGCTGGTGGAATACAGCAGGCCAGGCAGCATCCATAGGGAGAAGCACTCTCAACGTTTCGGGTCGAGACCTTTCGTCAGGACTAACTGAAAGGAAAGATGGTAAGCTTTAGCTCTTAGCTTCACCCCACCCCCTCCAGTCTTCTCCCTCCCCCTCCCCCTCCTACTTTCAAATCTTTTACTATCTTTCCTTTCAGTTAGTCCTGATGAAGGGTCTTGGCCCAAAACGTCAACAGTGCTTCTTCCTATAGATGCTGCCTGGCCCGTTGTGTTCCACCAGCATTTTGTGTGTCTTCCAATTCACAGTTTTCTTGCAGGCTACATCAAGTTTTCTTCCATGTCTTCCCTATACTTTGCTGCATTTATTTTTCCCTCCACCTTCACAAGCCTTCCAGGGCCTGCTGCAGTGAAGCATCCCCACAGCATGATGCAGCCACCAACATGCCTCACAGTTAGGATGCTGTGTTTTTAATGATGTGTAGGGTTTGGCCTATGCCAAACATAGCCTTTAGCCTGATGGCCAAAAATTTCAACTTTGGTTTAATTAAACCATAGAACCTTCTTCCAGCTGACTTCAGAGTCTCCCACATGCCTGCTGGCAAACACTAGCCGAGATTTCATGAGTTTTTTTCTGACAGTGCCTTTCTTTTTGGCTCTGTCCCATAAAGCTGTGACTGGTGAAGCACTCGGGCAACAGCTGTAGTATGTACGATCTCTCCCATTTCAGCCACTGAAACTTGTAACTCCTCCAGAGCTGTCATAGGTCTCTTGGAGGCTTCCCTCACTGCCTGGTCCTCCTTCTTCCTTCTTGCATGGTCTCTCAGGTTTTGAACCCTCCTCAAACTCCTAATGAAATTAACTGTTGATGGGCCTTCTTTGTAATCGCAACAATACATTGAGCCCAGGATAGATCCTTGGAGATGTTGACACCCATGACCTGAAATTTTCTCACCTTTTCCACTTCTGATCCCTCGATGACGACTGGTGTGTTTCCTCAACTTCCCCTTCCTGAAGTCCACATTCAATTCCTTGGTCTTATTAATGTTGTGTGCAATGTCATTGCTGTGACACCACTCAATCAACTGATCTATCTAACTCCTGCGTGCCTCCTCAACACTTCTATCCTCAAAGTCTGCAAACAATAGTTGTGTCATTCACACATTTATAGAGAGATTAGATCAGTGGGCTAAGCCTCATCCTTGAGGTGTGCCAGTGATGATTGTCAGTGAAGAGGAGATACTGTATCCAAACTGCACAGACTGTTGTCTCCTGGTGAAAAAGTCAAGCATCTAGTCACAGAGTGAGGTACAGAGGCCTCAGTTTTGGAGCTTGTTGATTAGGACTGAAAGTGTGTTTTGAATGTTGAGCTGGAGTCAATAAACAGCAGTCTGACATATGTATTACTATTGTCCAGGTCATCCAGGGCCGTGTGGAGAGCCAATGAGATTGCATCCACTGTAGACCTATTGTGGTGATAAGCAAATTGCAGTGGTCCAGGTAGTTGCTTAGGCAGGAGTTGATTCCTGCCATGGCCAACATCTCAAAGCACTTCATCACACCAGATGTGAGGGAAATAGTCATTGAGACTGCTTATCCTGCACTTCTTGGGCACTGATATGATGGTCACCTTTTTGAAGCATCTGGGGTCCTCCAAATGCAGTGGTGAGAGATTGAAGATGTCCTTGAGTCCTTGTACACGCCCACCAGTTGGTTGGTTGGTCCACCAGGTACACAATTAGGGGCTGTGCCTTATAAGGGTTCATCATTTTGAAAGATGTTCTGATGTCACCCTCCAAGACTGAGATCACAGGGTCACCAGATTCTGTAGGGATTCGCACCAGTGTAGTTTTATTTTCCCTTTCAAGGGCATTGAGCTCACCAGAGAGTGAAGTGTCACAGTCATTCATAATGTTAGCTTTTGCTTTGTAGGAAGAAATGGCCTGCAAACACTGCCAGAGTTCATATACATCCAATTCCATCTCTAACCTCAATCAGAATTGTCATTGTTGCCCTTAAAATAGCCCTCCATAGGACGTAACTGGAATTCTTGTGTAGTTCTGGATTGTTTGTCTTGAATGCCCCAAATCCAGCTCTCAGCAAACCATGACTATCCTGGTACATCTTTTGCTTTTGGTTTGGATATGCCCAGTATGTTCTCAAGGCTCATACTCATCTGCAAAAGTCTCATGAAGTTGGTGACAACTGTGGCAAATACATTCAGATGAAAATGAATCCCTGAGTATTGAGCAGTCCACCGACTCAAAGCAATTGTGTAAGTGCTCCTCCTCTTCCTCCTCCCTCAACCATCTTGGTCCTCACCACTGGTGCTATGATCATTATCCTCTGCAAATATGTTGGGAGTAGAAGTATAGTCAGGTGATTGGACCTTCCGAAGTCTGGGTGTGGGATAGCATGGTAAATGTTCTTGACTGTGATGTAAATGTGCTCAATTGTGTTGGCTCTTCTGGTTCCACCGGTGATACTTAGGTGGTAGTTGTTCAGAGATTTCTTCAAGCTAGCCTAGCAAAATCTCCCAAATAACAGGGAAGGCATCAGGGAAAGCATCAAGGCCTTTACCTTTCAAGCAACTTTGCGCTTAAAAAGAAACCTAATCTCTTTTCCAGGGAACCTTAAAGAGCATTACAATACATTTCTTTAAGTACAGTCACAAGTAATATGTGCAAAGCAAACCCACAAATGGATTTTGATTAGAAATGTCAATCTTTGAGTTCACCTTGGGTAATCTTTGTGTGGAGTTTACATTTTGTCCTAGTGACCAGTTCTCACCTGGTGGTCCTCTTTCCTAAGGGATGCTGGTAGTTAATTGGAGACTGTACGTTACTCTTTTTTGTAGGTAAAAATCAAAGGACATTATTAGTTGGATGTCTATAAATGCCAACTCTGCTTGACAGTTGAGACTTGTGACTGTGAAACAATCTGAGGTCCTGAGATCTCTCCCACGGTGGTTGTAGGAGTTGCCTCTGGGACTGCAGGGAGTGGTTCTGACAGCTCTGGACACTTGTCTTCTCTAAATTTTGACTCTGCTCTCCTAAACTGATTGAAATATAATCTCCAAATGAGATGAAGTGCAATTTTCACTGTGTAGAGAAGTGTTCTGACTTTAATCTTTCCAAGTAACCACTTTTGATCACCTCTGTAGTCTCTCAGCAGGACTGCTTGTCCTGGAGTGAAACATCAAACCTCCTTGTTTGAGGAGCCTTCAATTTATCTCAGCTGATTGTCCTGCATACTCCATCTGAGACTGGGTTTGAGGAGATTCGAGCATTGAGTGCAAGTGATGGCTCAGAAACAGCCTGCCTGGTGATTTCATTGTGGATTGTGCTGCTCTTAGCATCTTCTGGATGTGATGGCATCCCAAACATTGCATGAGAAGCTTCTCAAGTTGCTGGTCTATCTCAGGCCACTAGACAAAGTTTTAAACCAATGCTTTCACTTTGATCACCCCTAGTTGAAGGCACATAGCTCCTCCAACACTTTAGCTCTCAGCTTGGATGGTACAATAGATCTCAATCCCCACATAAGACAATCCCTGTTAAGAATGTTAAGCCTGGCGATGGTAAAGATGGGGCAACTGGAATTCTTGCTATACATTCCAGCCATTTTGGGTTGGAATATAGACCTTAGACGGTTTCTCTTTGGGTCATCCCTACCATAATAGGGAGATTTTCAATTTGCATTAAGGAGAATACGTCAAGAGGAGTGTCCACTTTTGTAAATTTTGAGAATTTCCTTTTTCCTTCTCATTTTCCATCCGCATTTCCGTGATTAGTTGTTCTTTTGAATTTGATGATTTAATTGTGTCCTCCAAGAAACAGAGCCCATCTCTGCATTCCTACTGCTGCTGTCAGTGGATCACCCTTCTGTGGATTGAAAATGGACATTAGTGGTTGATGGTCAATAATGAGGGTAAACTGTCTCCCATACAAATACTATTTAAAATGTTTTACACCCCAAGCCAGACTCAAGGCCTTTCTGTCAATCTCTGTGCATGTTTTCTTTGCTGTGGTAAGAGAACATGATGCAAAGGTATAGGGCTTTCAGTTCCATCAGTTATAACATGTGACATGACTGCACCTATACAGTAAGGCAGGAGTTCCTAACCTGGGCCCACAGACCCCTCGGTTAATGGTAGATTGCAAACCTATGCTATGAGAAAGGTGTCATAGGCAAGCTTCACTGGATGACATGGATCATAATGTGTGAGTACAGTTTTTGATGTCACCATTTCCTTTGACTTTCGGAAAGCAACCTTACGCTGCTTTGTCCATTGTCAATTTTTAATATGTAGCAATGAGTTTAGGGGGTGGAGCACAGTAGCCATGTTTGGCAGGAACCTGTTATAGTAATTGACAAATCCTAAAAATGACGGCAACTGTGACACATCCTTTGGCCTTGGGACAACCATCACTGCTTGAATTTTCTCAGCACTCTTATGCAATACTTGTGCATCAAAGGCATCACCACATTAAGGGATGCTTAATTGAAAGAATTCACTCTTGTTGCATCATGCTCTGAGCTTATAATTGTCTAACTTTTTAAACACTCTCCTGAGATTTTGGAGAAGTTCCTTGTCATCCTCAGCAGTGACAAAGATATCATCAAGGTAACACTAAGGGCCTGAGCTGCCTTGCAGCACCTGGTCCACGACTTTCTGCCAGAGCACAGATTCAGATGCTACTCCGAAAATAAGCCTATTATAGTGGTAAAACACTTTGTGAGTACTAATGTTAAGAAGCACTTTGGATCCTCCTTCCATCACCATCTGTAGGTAGGCCTCGGCTATATCCAATTTGATGAAGTGCTTCTCTCCAGAAAGGTTCACAATGATATCCCCTATCCTGGGCAGAGGGTGTTGATCTACTTTCAGTACTGGCTTGATGGTGCTTAAAATCACCACAGGTTTGGAGATCCTTCCTGGTACTGGAAACACTGGCATTGCCCATGGTCTCCACTCAGCCTTGGAAAAAATTTCTTTCCTTGGAAAGATCTAGCTCACTGGGTATAAGAAACCAGATGGGTTTCGTAAAACCTGGGTGTGGCATTTTCATTTAACGCTATTTTACCCTTGATATGTTTGAGTTTTCCAATGGCATCATCCAGTGCCTTTCTTAGTTCACTTTCCATCAACTCTGTTGCAGAGGATGTGGCATGGATCTCCAATCATGTTGTTGTTGCCTCAGCCAATCATAGCTCAATAATACTGGCCCTCCTGTTTTACATACAAGAGCAACATAGCTTGATGGTTGCTGTACTTTGCTCTTATGAATGTCATTCCGACAGGCGTTAATTTTTCTCCAGTATACGTTCTTAGTTGGATATCTGCAGGCTTCAGTTCCTTGAAATGCCATTCAAACTCATTTTCTGGAATGACTGTAACAGCCGAGTCAGTGTCCAATTCCATTTTAAATAATTTGCTGTTCACTTGTGTTGTATGACATATTACTTGTCTCTTGTTATTTTTTTATGTTGTAAAGCTCAAGGCTATGGTCCTGTGTAATACTCTTCATTATCAGATTTTTCATAAACAGCTTGCAGGTTAATGCTCTTTCTTAAGCCGCGCCTTGACTTTTTACCTTTTTCTCTTCCCTGTGCAGTTAACTTATTTTTGTCCACCTGACCTGCTCTTTGTACTTACGTGTCTTATGTTTCACCTTTGAAGCAGAATTGGACTGCTGTATGTGAGGCACTACTACAACGATAAAAAAAATTTACTTCTTCAGTCAGCATCCTGGTTGGACGTTAATATTTTCTTCACATTCTCGTTCATTCACTACTGCAACTGAATTGTGTCTCTGGTTGTGGTTTCCATTGATAATGTGATTTCAACTGCTCTATTAAATGTGAGTTGTGTTTCAATTAGGAGCTATTTTTGAATGCTTTCTTGTAAGAGTCCACAAACTAAGTGATCTCTCAGTGCATCATGAAGCCCATCATTTTCTTCAATTCAGCCATATAAGCTGAAATGTCTCCTCTTTCTTTTGATTACGTTTATGAAACCTGAAACTATCAACAATGTACATTGATTTTGGTCCTAATTGTTCCTGCATTATGTTCATAATATCAGCAAAGGTCATTTAAGCTGGTTTGGTTGGAGCAGTAAAACATATGCTTTACTGTAAAACATATGCAGTAAAACTTTATGCTTTCCACTTGTTGTACACAACAACACTGGTATTCATTTCTCATTGGCTATTTCATTTGCTTCAAAATACTGTTTAACCCATTCAGTAAACCCCTTTATCTGTTGTGGAAATACGTTTCTCTTTCTGATGTAGCCGCTCACTTCTGCTTTTTATTTATTTATTATTATCATCATCATCATCTGGTAATCACTGTTTATCTATTTCATCCATTTTCTGCCTCTTTTTTAATTCAATCTTCTTTCTCTCCTTCTGAAGAAACATGTGCTGTGCTTCAGCAGGTAGGTGGTCATCTCAGGTTCACTTTAAAACTCCTTTGTTACCACTGTTATGTTTTGTAACTTCAGAAACTGATCGACAGGAAAACACAGGAGCCTGGATTACTTAGTTTTCCTTTTAATGATGTGCTCACGTATAATGTGGTGGCTTAATGACATACGCCATATGCGTACTTGGTACATATAAATAATACTGAATTATGCAAACAAAGAATGCCTAATCAAATAATGTACTTACAATATTACTCAAATATTACCGATATATTAAATATACTGCAGTTGGGTTCCAGTTCAACTCAAAACCTTAAGCAAGATTTGAAGTTAAAGTCTCCTGCTCCTTCATAGTTCACAAACTGTACTGTCTGGAGGGTATATGCTGATCCTCCCCTTTATTTTTGTCTGACCTCATCACATACAGATCAGCTATTTATATGCTGAATATCCAGCACTGGTATTAAAGCTAGTTGCTGTGAATATCAGATTATGAGATGGGATGTTTTCTTCACTGCCAGTTTCTTGCTTTATCAGGTGGGAGTTCTTAGTGCACCAGTAGGTTATGGTGTGGAAGAATGGGTACAGATTATTTTAAATCAGTATGGAAAGCAATATGAAGGGATTGTGATGGATATTTAAAAACTCATCTTCAATGGTCGCAGTCCACTTCATGGTGCATTTTCTCCTTCTAGCAATAAACCAATGATCTTGCTCTCTAGCAATCTGCTGATGTTGTTGTAAGTTGTGACCATGGTCTTTGCTAAGAAACAGACATGTTGTAAATGACGGTCATGCAATATGTCTGCGTGAACTCTCTGCCAAGGTTGTGTAGAAAGCAGCAAAGAGAAGTTTTGAAATATGGGCTTGTTATTTTTAGTGGCAAGTATGTGAGGTTCATATGAATGTTTTGAACAAGCCCTGAGTGATAGATTGCTGGCAGGTGTGTAGGTTTAGCATAGAGCAGTGTGCAGGACTATTGGTGCCATTATCAAATGATAGACCTTGATGCCTTTGTCACGTTCACACATTCAACCTTTTGTGGCTCTGCAGTTCTGGTCCTCAGGACTCTCTCCTGCCATTAACCTTAAGTGTGATATACTCCACTGCTATCAAGGGCTTAATAAACCCTGATGAGTAAAGGTACTCTCTTCTTTTCCCCATCTTTTATCAAAGAATCCACATAAATTCTGAATATCATGATGTCTGTCTTAGTTTCCCAACCTGCGGAATGAAATCCAACTCTGTTTGAGCCCTTCTAAAAGGTGTTAGCTATCTGCAACCAACTTTAGATAACATTAACTAGTGCTACCTACTTATGGGTCTAACATATTCATGATAAGTCAATGAACTAGACTAAATAACTAATTAAGTTGTGATAATTAAGATGCAAAAGCTTCTTCGTCATAAGTTCATGGAGAGGTGTAGATTACTAAGACATGAGAATCCCAACATCTTTCTGCAGTATCCAATTTCTCCATAACATTAATATCTTTAAACATTCAGCACATCCTTCTTCTCAGCAGAAGTGGAACATGCAGACTTATGAGTTACATGCAGGTGTCATAATAAAAGTGTTATATATTTCATTTAGCAAATTGTTGGACTGAAGATAAATGCGATCTTTCAGTTGTTTTCATGATGAGGTCAATGCATGACTTCCTACCGGGGTACTAATCTGGTAAACAGGTCATTAGTTCATTAAATGCCTCCCTTTGAGAAAGATGTCTGCTTTGCAAGGCTGGACGATGGTGCCACATTTAAACAGCTGTATGCAGCGGGTACTTCTGTCCATTTATTTGAACCGATACAGAGTAACTTGACTGAGTGTAGTGTTCATGATGGACCCAATTTTTCTGAACAGTGCTGTAATTTTAAAGCAGAAATGACATTGTTGGCTGACTACTGCTTCATACATCATAACTGTAGAGTAAAGAGGAGATTTATCTTGTCAGTGTTCTAAATTCATAGCACCAGCTTGGCACTGCAAATAATCCATTTAAAAAAGATGCTTTTAACACACATGTGGAAAATTGGATTTGGGGATTGATATAATCCATTTTACATCTGTGCAGAATCAGGAACCTGATGATCTTTAGGTATAAAAACAAGACACAAGATCTATTCCAGTTTTATTTTATCCTTCTGGCAAGGTCATGCTTTTAGCCTTAGCTATAGTATGCTGGTATCTCAGAGCTCCACCTGCACGTCACAGCCAGCCTTGGGATATTTTACAGATCTATATGGCCTTTGGAAAAAGGAAGATAGAATGACCTGTGTTAATCAAACAAACTGGCTCCCACTCCACATTTTAGAGAATGGAGTGAAACAGTTACCTCACTTCAGAGATTTGAGCACAAAAATCCTGTGCAACACTTCAGTTGTGTACTGAATGAGTACTACACTTATGGTGGTGTCTTCTTTCAGCTGAGGCATTAACGCAATCCATCTGCACCTGCAGATGGATAGAAAAGATCCCATGGCACTACTTAAAGGAAGCTCAGAAGATTTCCTGTGTGTCCTGGCCAACATTTACTCTTCTATCAACATCTCCAAAAAACTTTCTACTCATCACATTACTATACTGACTGTCACCTATCTTACAAATCAACAATGATTAGCCTTCCAAAGCAAAAGTTAATTGGATCTAAAGCAAGTTGGCTTGTTATAGATGTTGTAAAAAGTGATACTGAGCATTTAATACTTTAACTTCTGCAGGGAATAGGTGATTGTGAGCACCAAATAAAAGGTTGAATCATGGGTTCCCCTATCACTATTAAACTCTGCAAATTGTCTGCTAAGTTGTGTAAATCTCAAGGGTAGGAAATTGTCAGATGTATTGATTTGTACTTTGAATATATTAATCTGAGAACTTAATTTAAAACTTAACATTATAGATTCTTGAGCTTCACAACATGTCAATCTCCAGCGAAAATTGTCAATATCAAGAACGCTTCAAAATCCAGAATCCGAGGCTATTTATACAAACGTGGTGAAATATATTACATTAGATAGAATATGTGTATAGCCTGTAGTGACACCTATTGAAGTGTAAGAGAAATAGTTGTCAAAGTTTTGGTTTTGATCTAACATATTTGAGTTCAGTGATCTTCAGTTGTGATCTGTGGGGATTACCATTCAGATCAAACTTTCATAAAAGACCAGTGAGATTAAGGAGTTCAAAGATTTGCTAGCATATGGCAATCCCTTTGGTCTGTTTTGAATATGCTGCTGGAAGTGGTGATTACACTACTGAGACCTAAAGTTTAGGAAAAATAAAAGTCAGCTGGTGGAGAGAACAAAAACAAATTGCTATCATTCTTTAATTTCATCTGGTGATTTTGGTGCTTTAGTGTAGGTCAGTTCAAAACACTTTTAATTTACAAATTAATAGGAATAGCTAATTGCTACTTCCCATTTTATATTATGATGAAATTCAAACCATTAACAGCTTCCTGGGGTGTAATTTCAAAGGTTCATGATATTCTTTCCTATCTCACTCAACGTCCTGATCATGTGAATTTTGTCAATGATAGTGAGGGCATCAGAAACAAGCACAAGCTTACACTGAATTGATGCCTAAATATATCGTTTTCAGCCGATGATACTGGCCAACATCAGGAGTGGAAATTTTACCCCACACCTCACACCCTGAACTTTAATCTAATGCCCAATTCTATCATGTTAGGGTCATCCTGGCTAAGATCAGCTAGAACAATAGTGAACATCTTCTGCTGAAGGGTCTTAAAGTTGAAATGTTGATTGTTCCTTCTTCTACAGTTGGTGCTTCACCTGCTGAGTGGTTTCAACACTTTCCTGCTTTTCTTTAGTTTCAGATTTCTAGCATTTTTTTCCTCAAGTATAAACCACTAATTGAAATCCAGAAATCTCTTGGACTGCAGAGTTCCAATTTAAAATCTCGTTCCCTGCAGGAGAATGAAGGCAAATACAAATGTGTGAACATTGAGAAATGTTAACCCTAGTGAAGTTTGTAAACCATCCAATCAGAGGCAGATAATAAAAATACTGAAAAAAACTATTTGGGTAGTTCCAAGATATGTGACTTATTTAATATTGGGTATATACCTATATAGGAAATGCAGCATTCAATCAATTCCTTTCTGAACATAGTACAAAATATCTATGGAGAAACTTGCACAAGTTTTAGATTTGTGTAGAAATAGCCTACATGTCTGCGAAAATAGGACGCAGAAAATAAAACACTCTCTCCCTGTCTCTCCACCACAAGTTATTTTGTTTAATAAAGCTCTTCATTAGTTTATTTTCACATTTATCACTGGTACCTTGGAATGTGATATTGATATACCAATCAGTCTAGGCCTCGTCTGGATCACAGCTTATGTATAAAAACCAATAACAGAATAGCCTGGAATTTGACTCAACTCAGCAGTTGTCAAAGGCATGAATGCCTTGGGTAAGGTTTGTTCTGACTCTTTATCCTACTCTATTGCATTATTCAAGTCTCCGCTGATGTTCAAATCTTTTGTCTCTTGACCAAGCAACACCAAGCTTCCAGATATCACTGAAAGAAGCAGTCAACGTTTCGGGTCAAGACCCTTCATCAAGACTAAAGAAGGAGGGGGCAGGGGCCCTATAAAGAAGGTGGGGGGAGGGTGGAAAACCAATCAGAGGAAAGACCAAGGGGTGGGGGAGGGGAAGCAGGGAGGGGATAGGCAGGAGAGGTGAAGAAGGAATCTAAGGGGAAAGCACTGTGGGTAGTAGAAGAAGGCAGAGTCATGAGAGGTGATAGGCAGCTAGAAGGGGAGACTGGGTGAAGGTAGGATGGGGGAAGGGAGAGGGAGGGAATTACCAGAAATTGGAGAATTCGATGTTCATACCAAAGGGCTGGATGATGAGGCCAAACTTTGGTTGGAGGAACAACATCTCATATACCGTCTGGGTAGTCTCCAGTTCCTTGGTGATGTGGTGGCATCCACACTGGACTTTGAGGCTAATGTCCAGCCGGCTCCTTGCATGCTCAATCTGTGCTGGGTTGAGCATTGAGTTAGCAACTCAGCTTTGTAAAATAGCCAAATGCTGAAAGAAATGTCAAGGTTGTCACCTGACACGCCTCAAGAGAGGAGCAACAATAGACAGGATAGATAGACACTTTTTCCCAGGGCAGAGACGTATAGATCTAGTATACATTTTTAATGTGAGAGTGGTGAAATTTAAAGGATTAAGTTGTTCATAGAGACGCAAACTTGTGAAATGTCCTGTCAGAGGAAATGGTAGAGACAGAAGATAATCATGATATTTAAAAAAGCATTTGGATGACTAGGAAGGACAGAGAGAAATACAGGCCTAAAGTAGGCAAATAGGTTAATGTAGATAGTCACCAGGCATCACAGTCAGCATGGACGAGGTGAGTTATAGGCTGTTTCTGTGCAACATTTATATGAGTGTATTCTCCTATAACCCTGCTGCTCCATTAGGTTACTGGCCTGATCAGTGCACTGCCTTCATCTTTATGACCTTCAGCTTGTACTAACAGCTTTGTGGACAATCTTTGCATTTACACTATAGAAATGATGTGGTAGCAAAAGCGAAAGTGCTGAAAAGACTCGTCTAGATGTTGCTTGATATGGAGGTCTACAATTAGAAGAGATTGGATGAGTTAATTTTTTTCTGTAATGTAGGAGGGTGTAGATTTGGGGTAGGTCCTTAAGGTAATACATTTATAAAGGACATAGATAGGATAGATAGCCTTTGTCAAATACTTTTGTGAGATACCATTGAGAAGTCCTATAGGCATTCCCACATCTATTACTTCTGTTGAACATTCAAAGAAATACAATGGGGGTCATTGGACACATCTTGCTGGTCTTAATCAAATGAAGAATCCGACGATTATAGACCAATTATAGACTCCAGTAACTTGCCAATACAAGTCTCTATAATTTTCTTGTTTCACTCTCTCACTTTTTCTCTAATGTGAGTGGCCTGCACAGTTTTCAAAACTAATGGAAAGGTTTCTGTACTAAAAGTACTTTGAATGATTGCAACTGATAAACAGGAATCATAATGCAAAGATAAATACAGTTACCATTAACATTAGTTAGTGCATAATGACATGCCTGTCACATAACCTTCCAGAGCAAATAAATTAACTTTGACTTTTGAACCACAAGGTTCAGGAACTACTATTAGCCCTCAACCAATAAGCTCTTGAATCAGAAGGACTAGTGCCCCATCTATATATGGACTCACTTACAAAGACTCTTCACCTCATGTTCTCAATATTTATTACTTACTTATGTTCTCAATATTTATTGTTTGATTTTTTTTTTTGCTTTTTTTGTATTTGCAACTTGTCTTTTGTATATTGGCTGTTTGTCCATCCTGTTGGATGTGTCTTTCATTGTTTCTATCGTGCTTCTTGTATTTTCTGTAGATGTCTGTAAGAAAATAAGTCTCAGGGGTGTATATGGTGACATACACGTACTTTGATAATAAATTAACTTTGAGCTTTAATACTTATACCAAAAAAAACATTATAGTTCTTATCCATATTACTGTCTATGGATGATATGACCAGTGAAAATTACAGCTGGAGGTGAACAAGTCTGCTGTTAACAATTCCTCTGAAATACTTCATATGTGGCACAACTCTGGATCAATGATATTTGGTTTTAAGTAAATGAAAAATAAGCATCGCACAATACTGTAGTAGGACTGCATGCTCGTATATTTCCACTCAACAGTTTGAATAACAAGACTTCAATCTGTTAAATTCTCCTTTTTTAACTTCAATTTTATTTTATATATTTGAAAGTATATTTATTTAAAATAAACCTTTGGAAATAAAATATTGAAACATCAGAACCAAAAGCTTGACAAATTGCTTCTTGAACTTTGCCAGTTAAATCTGGGAAGCCACCCTTTAGTGTACATGACTGATGTATTTGCATTTACAGTGTGCTCCAAGAAAGGGGGAAGCTCCTACAATCAGATTGTCAGATGACAAAATATTTGGCCATTCACCACCATGGACCAAAATGAATAAAAGGATAAAGATTCTAATATGAAGTAGAGGCTGTTACTATGTGTAGACAGGAATAAATTCAATAAATTGAATATAAATATAGAATTGTTATTATTTCTCATATGAAACAGTGACAATGTTTCAAATGTTTTTCATTAGCTTAGCAAAGCAACTATCCTTATGAGTGAAAGATACTAAAATTTGAGTACCATTTATCTGAAAATCCAAAATCAGAAAACCCGCAAAATCCAAATTTCTTTTGGAGCAGTGACGTGACAACACAAATAGACAATTCCACAAGACACTGGAAAGGTTCCCAGGTGATGCAGAGATCTCTGTGCACCACAGATAGTTCTGAGAAGAGACCTCACATATGTAATGAACAGAAGTTAATGAAAAATAGACAGACCAGAGTAAAAAGCAAAAAATGAGATCTTGCTCATGCATTGAAAGGGTGGATGCTTCAGGGTCAGAATGAACATATGTCGCTTAACAGGATGCTGACCATGAAAAAAGTGAAGTTCTATCACGACAAACTGATAATTGAAGGTAATTTTGAATGTTTGGCAGGGTGATTGCAGAAATTTAAGTAAAGGGACGGCCTTAAAATTTTAAATTGCCTGCTGATCATGAAGCAGCAGAGGACTTCACTGATTTGTTTGTCAAGATTGTTGCTGATGAAAATCTAACAACAGAATATGTCTACAATGCTGATTGTTTTTTATTCCTTACATAAATTTTTAAAAAAGCAAAATTCGAATAGAGTGTACTGTAACCTTTTGATCGAAACACGATATCGTAGATGGAGACTGAAAGCCTGCCATTGCTTGTTGTTGTTCAACAACTGATTCAGACATTCATTCTCCCCATGCTCCTGAGCTGCTTTTCTTACCCGGCACACATTATATTTTCATTCTTTTAAAAGCATGTAATATTCTTTACTGTTAAGTACATATGTGTGATGAACAAATGTAAGACAAAGGCTGCTTACTGGTAACATGTAAATTCAGTGTTGGAAATGATGGAGATCCCAAGCTATCTCATTATTCCAAAATCTGAAAAAATCTGAAATCTGAAGCACTTTGGATTTTAGATAATCTGTACTTGCAGATCTTTTTCACCCTCCTTCCTTTTCAAGAGTCTTAATAATTTTATTTTATGAAAAAGTGGTATAATAGAAAAGAGCTGATGACTCTTTTGTATGTGCTATAAAAATAGTGGCATTTGTTGTTCCTTCCTACAGCATCCGATTCTATTAAATACTTTACCATTTACAAGGAGTCTTAGAACCAATTCATTTTAAAAATTGAGAATCTCAGGCCAGAAGTGTATGTTGTCAAAACTTTACTTCAGCAGCCATTATTCCAACAACCACTTCTACTACTACAATCATTCTTTCTTATTTGATTGGTATTTGTTGTTGTGAACTAATCACATAGACACTATGGCCAAAAAAAAAGCACATCAACACCTCTACTGGTTCAGAAGGGAATCTGGTATGGACCAGTTGACCATAGACAGCATCTATCCTGATCCATCAGAGTTTTAGCTCAAGAAACTGCATAAGAGTTGTGGATGCAGTTCAATCCATTGTGAGGAACAGACTCCCCTCCATGGTCTCTGTCTACACTTCCCTCAGCCTCTGGAAAGTCAAAGGCCCCTCCCACCCTGGTCTATGCCCTCCTCCTATTGGACAAAAGATGCAAAAGTGTGAAAATATGCAGCGCCAGCATCAAAGACAGCTTCAATCCTGCTGCTATCAGACTCTTGAATGGACCTTTTGTACGACAAAGATGAACTGCTGTCCTTATGACCTTATTGTCTCGTCATGGCTCTTCCAACTTATTGTCTAATGGTAGTGCACTTTCTCTGTAACTCCTACACATTATTCTGCATTCTGTTATTGCGTGTCCTTTTGTACCACAT
Source organism: Hypanus sabinus (assembly GCF_030144855.1). Classification (NCBI taxonomy): domain Eukaryota; kingdom Metazoa; phylum Chordata; class Chondrichthyes; order Myliobatiformes; family Dasyatidae; genus Hypanus; species Hypanus sabinus. The sequence goes on along the minus strand of NC_082712.1, from coordinate 136,056,940 downwards.
TAATGTTTTGAAATGATTTGCACAAATGGCATGCAAAACAAACTTTTTTTGTTGTATCTCGGTTCCTTTTGTTGTATCTCAGTTCCTTATTATTGGACCAAGTCAATAATAAGTCAATTATCAATTTCCTGTGATGAAAGTAAACCATCTGAGAAATCTAATGATTATTGAATAGTGTTATTCTGCTTTGTATCTTAACTTTATGTTGAATGTTGAAAAAATGAGACATCTTCCACTGCCATTATATTTTGATGTGAAGCACCATAATAGAATCATATGTACAAGGTCATTTAGCTATTACATTAATACCAGTTCTCTGTCAGAGGCATCCAAATTTCCATTGATCTCTTTCCCACTGATAATGGAGTTATTTCTGCTTAGTTTTCAGCTGGTTGTTTCTCAAAGCAATCATTAAATCAAAATTGTAACCACTTTGAACAGTATATTCCAAATCATGTAAAATGCAGTTTAGAAATATTTCTAATTTACGTCTGATTATTTTGACAATTACCTTCTAATTATTCCACTTCTATTACAAGAAACAATGCTTCCATTTTAACTCCTTCTAAACATCATAATTTTTAATTAAATTGCCTCGAGCAGAAAAAACTTGAATTTATGTCCTCTGCAAATAATGAAGCTTCTATCAAGTCGGAAGCCAATTGATTGTACCTAACATTTGTCCTTCTGCCATAGCATTCAACTGACACTCAGTTCAAAAGCAAGTCAGGTAGTCCACTCACTATCAGGCACCATCAGAAAAGGTTATTGACCATACAACTGGTTAAACTACTGGAATGTGATTTTGTTAAAGCTGGCTTTGCAGAGTTCTGAAGTCTGGAATACCACAGGCATTCCAAACAGGACAAAATTCCTATCTTTTATCAGTAGATCAGATGATTTCAAGTGCAGCTCCCAAGATATTTGAAAAGACATCAATTTAGTTCTTGAAACATGAGATACCTTCACCCAGAGCACTGCTCCCAACTGTTGTTGTTTTGACAGGGTGTGCAATGATAAATGAGAACCAACATCACAGGCAAGACAGGAATTCAAATGCCTATGATAAACCTAATTATATTAGGAATAATCCTAAAGACTACCATCCATTACAATTAACCATTTTTGGTAAGGACCAACCACCCTGAATAATTTGAACATTCTAGAAAGTGTACACCTTGACTGTACTATGCATGGTCAGTCAGCAGAATGTGGAAACGTCATCTCAATTTGCTAACAGGCCTCACAGTTGAATGGCATGAAGAGCAGATTTGGTAGGACTCCTAAGGTAAGGAAAAATATTTTTCACATGTACTGTACGTGAAAGGTTGTTTAAACTAACATAAAAAAGATTTCATTTAATGCTATATCAAATTGCTTTATACAGATTCTGTTATATTTCATAAATATTAAGGAAACGCAAACATATCTTGCATCTTTAGGCAAGGAGTTACAATGTAGGCTTATATTGTAAAAACCTTTTACATGTGCAACGTGCTCATACACAATGTGTTCTCTAAATCCAAATCTATTGAAAGAAGCAATTTCTATTCTCTTAAACAGTAGATGAATTTCAGAATGATAAATCCAGGTGGTTTTGAGTACTGGGTTCAGAGACTTTTAAGCATTGAACTTAGATACCAACTCAGTAATACTCATAAACACTAGAGATTCCGCAAATGTGGGAAATCCTGAGGAACACACCCAAAATTCCAGAAGAGCTCAGCAGGTAAACAGGGTGAAGAAAGAATGTGGCATTCACACCTTCATAAGCTTGGGGCACAGATATAAAGTTAACAAAATATGTTACAACTTTATTAAAAACTGGTTTGACTGTAGCAACAAATAATCTGCTGGACCTGTGGTACCACTCCTTTCCTCCCACAGGCTCAATTCAATCTGTTGAGTTACTCCGGCAGATAGTTTGTTGCTCCAGATATTTCAGGATCCGTAATCACTTGTGCCTCCACTGGTTTGGCTGCACTTGGAGTATTGTGTGTAGTTTTGGTCATCACACTATAGGGAGGATGTCTCTGTAACGGAGAGGAAATTCACTAGAATGTTGCCTGGTTTAGTGGGTGTTAGTAATTGGAAGAGATTGGATAGGCAGGGCTTGCTTTCCCATGAAGTGGAGGGGCTCAGGGTTGACTTGATAGAAGTATATAAGATTATAAGACGCATTCCTAAGGTAGACAGAATCTTTACTCCATGGTAGGGATATCAAAAGTAAGAAGGAAAAAGTTTGATGAGTAAGTGAGTGAAAAACGTTTGAAAAGGGATTTAAGGGGCAAGAATTTATTTTCACAAAATGGTGGATGTTTGGAACTCACTGCCAGAGGAGGTGGTGGAATCCAATACATTCACTACAAACTGGGCTATTACAAATTGGTTTGATAAATAGTAATAATATGAAAATATAAAATAAGTATGTTAAAATATTATAGCTACTTCCACAAATGGCCCTCAAGAAGTCCTGAACATGTGTTTAGTTTATACTTGTGAGACTTTTGGGAAGATTGGCCTCCAGGTTGATTTATGCAGTGCCATTTCCAGTTCTTTGGTCCTGGAACCTCACTTTAAAATCCTGACGGCACAAGCCCAAGTTTCATTTTGAAGGCTTCATCTTCAGCCCAACCTGGATACTTCAATAATTGGACTTGTCAGGGTTAGTTGAAGTATTTATTAATTCATTTTAAGTAATTAGTAAATCCACTCTTCGTAAGATTTCATTGACTACAAATTTTGAGTTTTTGATGAATGAAGGTAGATCCCAAATGACCCTATCGTGGAATGTCCTTGTAATAGACACCACAACTGGTGACAAAATAGAAAAGATCAGTATGTACTCTTTCTGAAAGTTCTGAGCTAATAAATCATGTCCGCAGCAGCCTGCACAGAACAACAAGATTCCTGTTTAAGAGTGTTTGCTGTTCAATTCTGAACAGGTTGTAAATTCAAAGCTATGATCTCCGTCATTCATTTGCCTCTACGGTGTCACTGAAAATTACAGAATACAAAACACCCCATACCACGGAGTATCTAAGACCACTGTGAATAGAACTGCTACACTAAAATAATTATACAGATTATAAAAGAGACAGTTCCAACACAAAACTAATCAAAATATACTGTCCAATTTTTCCACACCAAACAGCTCCTCAAGCTTATTCAGCTGGTGGCTACCACTGAAGCACTACAGATGCACAAACAATTCTAAAAGCTGTTGTGTTTCAGGCAGATTACTATTTACTGCTCCACTTACCTTTACTACCCATGTACCATGATAGGTACGTTACATTGTGTGGCTGGCACCTGTAAACCTATGCCACTTTTCACTGAGCTGGGAAATGCTGAATGAACTGTAATAATATCCAGAGAGGAAGCACCAGTCATCAGAAATCAAATGCTAAGTCCTTGGTAGATGTCAAAATGGAGTATCTATTAATAAAATACAATGCTGCTGATATTGCTCAACAATGGAAGGGAATTGATGTTTATCACAAAACAACAGGGAATTAATATTTTTTTCTTTGATCACAGCACCTGGACAAAAGAAATACCTTCGCCAGGCTGCTGTTTATTGATTACAGCTCAGCATTCAATGCTTAGTCCTAAACCCAAGCTCCAAGATGTTGACTTCCTCACTGGGAGACAACAGTCTCTGCTGATCAGAGATAATATCTTCACCTCACTGACAATTAACACTGGTGTTCCTTAAGGATGCAAACTTAGCCCACTGCTCTATTCTCTCTACACCCATGAATGTGTGGATAGGCAAAGCCCAAAAGCACTCTATAAATTTGCTGATAACACAACTATTGTTGTCAGAATTTTCAGATGGTGGCGAGGAGGTGTACAGGAGAGAAATAGGTCAGCTGGTTGAGTGGAGTCACCACAACAACCTTGCACTCAACATCAGTAAGACCAAAGAATTGAAAGTGGAGTTCAGAAAGAAGAAGTGAAGGGAACACATACTGGTCTTCATTGAGAGATCAGAAGTGGAAAGGGTGAGCATTTTTTTAAGTTCCTGGCTGTCAACATCTCTGAGGGTCTATCCTGGGACCAACATATTGATACGATTACAAAGAAGGTATGACAGTGGCTATATTTCATTAGGAGTTTGAGGAGAATTGGTATATCACTAAAGGCACTCACAAACTTTCTGCAGATGTACTGTAGAGAGCTTTCTAACTGGTTGTGTCACTATTATGCATGGAGGTGCAACTGCACAGGATTGGAAAAAGCAGCAGAAAGTTGTAAACTCAGCCAATTCCATTATGGACAGTATCAGCATCCAGGACACCTTCAAAAGATGATACCTCACAAAGATGGCATTCATCATTAGACTCCATCACCCAAGATCTGCCCTTTTCTCATTGCTACCATTAAGGAGGAAGTACAGGAGCCAGAAGACATACAGTCAATGTTTCAGGAACAGCTTCTTCCCTTCCACCATCAGATTTCTGAATGGAGAATGAACCCATGAACACTACCTCAGGACTTTCTCATTCTCTTGCACTACTTATTTCATTTTCTTCTCTTCAATATGTTTTTTATAATTTATAGTTTTTGTTATTATGTATTTCAAGGTACTGCCACCACAAAACAAAATTCATGATATCTACTGGTGATATTACTCTGAGTTGCTTGACAAAGCGATCCTCCAATCAATGTTGGGTCTCACCAGTGTGGAGGAGACTGTATTTGGAGCATCGGATACAATAGGTGACCCAACAGATTAGCAGTTAAGTGTTGCCTCACCCACAAGGACTGTTTGGGGTCCCGAATGGAGGTGAGTGAGGAGGTGAATAGCACTTCTTTTGCTTGCCAGGGATGTGCCAGGAGGGGGACAGGTGGGGAGGGATGAATGGACAAAGGAATCACCAAGGGAGTGATCCCTAGTGAAAGTAGAGAGAATGGGGTGGGGGGGAGAAGTAAACTTGTGTTTGGTGATAGGGTCTTGCTGAAGTTGGCAGAAGTTGTGGAGAATGATGTGCTGGATGTGGAAACTTATTGGGCGGTAGGTGAGCATAAAAGGAACTCTATCCCTGTTAAGGTGGAGGGAAGTTGCGGTGAGAGTGGATGTCTGAGAAACTGAGGAGAAGTCAGCGAGAGCAGCATCAATGGTGGCGGAAACCCTGTTCTTTGAAGGAGTAGGATAACTCTGATGTCCTGGAAAGGAAAGCCTCATCCCGGGGACAGAAGCAGTGGAGACAAAGGAACTGAGAAAAGGAATGACATTTTTACAGGAGACAGAGTGGAAAGAGACATAGTCAAGATAACTGAGGAATTGGTAGGTTTATAAAACATATCCGTAGGCAGTTTGTCTCCAGAGATGGAAACAGAGAGATCAAGAAAGGGAAGAGAGGTGTCAGAAATGGACCAAGTGAATTTGAGGGCAGGGTAGAAGTTAAAGGCAAAGATGATGAAATTGATGGGCTCAGAATGGGTGGACAAAACATTACCAACACATTCATCAATGTCGCGCAGAAAGATTTGGGGAGAATTACCCGGGAAGGCTTGGAACATGGACTGCTCCACATAGCCAACAAAAAGGCAGATGTAGTTGGTGCCCATGGCTACACCTTGAGTTTGAAGAAAGTGGAAAGAGACATAAGAGAAACCGTTGAGTGTAAGAACCAGACAGGGGAGGGTACTGGTGGTGGTTGTGGTCAGGTCTGTTGTTGAGAAAGAAACAGATAGCTTTAAATCACACAAAATAGCAACAAAAAATGAGCGACCCGAAACTAGAAGTACATCATAATGTGTCCAACAGAGTCCAATGCACAAACTACGTTGATGATATCTTGACCAAAACCCAGGATTCTAGCACCATCCTCTAGCAGCTTCAAGCAAGATGGAGAGAAAGAGATCATTCAAACACAGGGACCTTCCTCTGGGAGCAATGGATGAGACTTAGAGAACGAGACCGTCACACACAGACAGCTTCCACCGGCAGCAGCGAGCGAGTGGCTGACAGACAGCGATGTAGCAATGTGATTAATTCCTTTTCGTATTTAAGTACTTTGAACTCACCTCATTTGAAGAGGCTAGGAATTTAATCATTGCAGCATAGGAGAAGAGGGGACGATCTTATAGAAGTATGAGGGCATAGCTTGGGTGAACACATACAATTTCTTTCACAGAGTTAGGGAGTCAAGAACTAGAGGACATAGGTTTAAAGTGTGAGGGGAATCATTTATAGAACTTGAGGGGCAACTATTTTTAAATATAAAAGGTGGTTAGTGCTGTGTATTTAATATTTCAATATTATTTAAGTAATATTATAAATATATTGTTTCATTAAGCATTATTTGTTTCAATAATCCATTATGGGTTATATGTAAAAGTATGTGAATGCCACCATATCATAAGTGTGCACCTTACTAAAGTAAAAATGAAGCATGCACATTCTCTTGGACTCCCGTGCTACTTAATTTTAATTAGTTTTCAGAGTTACAAAACATAACAGTGACAATGAGTAAGTTTTAAAATGAACCGATCTACCTGGTGAGGTGAAGCATGTTTTTTTACCTCACAAGGGAGATAGGGAGATGTTTGAGTTAAAAAAAATGAGAGCCAAGTTTTTGTTTCTTTGGAAGCGCAGCTAAATGGCTGACCCTAAAAAAATGCAGGTAGGAAATGGACAAAAATTACGGGTTCATAAACAGTAAGTACCAGGCAATAATAATATTCAATAAAAAAACAGAAATGTCTGGCAACATCAGAAAGATAGATTACACATCAGATAATGGTGGGACGTATACTGAGCAAATTGAGCAGAATTTTAAAGCAAATGGAATAGTCAATGAGAAACAAATGCCAGTTTTGCAGAGTGCAATTGGTGGAAGAGCATACAGTTTGCTTAGAAGTTTAACTGCTCCAACCAAACTAGCCGAAATCAGCTTTGCTGAGTTTTGCAGAAACATTTAGAACCCAAACCACTGTTGATTGTAAAACTCTTTGGGTATCATAAGTGGAATCAAAAGGAAAGACATGGCTGAATTGCAGAAATTTGTCAGAGCATTGTCAGTTCAGTGATGGGCTTAATGATGTACTGAGAGATTGTTTAGTTTAGTGGATCTTACAGTAAAGCATTCAAATATGGCTCATAACTGAAGCACAACTCACATTTTAAAGAGCATTTGAAATCATTGTATTGATGGAAACCCGCAGTCAGAAAAAAAATTTAGCTTCAATCAGGAATGAAAGTGAGAGTGAACAAATCACAGTGTCTATACATAAATCTCCCTGCCCAAACAAATTATGTTACTGTTGTGGCAGAGGCTCACATACAGCAAGTCAATGCAGTTTTAAAATGAAAACTTGAAAAAAATGCGACATATACCAAGAGCCTGTCAGGTGGGAAAAAAATCCACAGGGAAGGGAAAGAGAGAAAAAGTCAAGTTTCAGTTTCTAAAAGAGCAGTGATCATCTCACAGTTGATGAAAAATCTGATCAGAATGAGAGTGACACAGGACTGAGTTGCTTAAGATTTACAAGGTGAAAACTGACAAGCAATATGACTTACACCAGAAGCGAATAGCAAATTAATTAAAATAGAATTGGACACTGGCTTGGCTATTTCAGTTGTTCCACAAATTGAGTTTGAAGGGCATTTCAAAGATACTAAACTGAAGTTTGAACTGAAGCCTAAGTTATTATCTAACTAAAAACTTATATTGGAGAAAAAAACCTGATTTAAATTCACGAGAATATTCATATAAAAACTGATAGATTGTCCCATTTACCTTTGGAAAGGGAAATAACTGAAAATTTATAAAAGAGGACACTTCTCTTGACATTGTCTTTAATGCAAATCAAAAGTCTCCCCATTACAGCAGAGATAATCCAAAAGGAAAATAGGAAAGACCCCACACTGTCTCAGGTCCACATGGCAACACAAAAGGCTGGAATGTGCAGCAGAAATTCCTGTTCCCCCATTTTACAAGTGCCAGGATGAACTTGTCCTTGATAGGCATTGTCTTATCAGTGGATTGATAGTTGTTGTACCATCCAAGCTGAGAACCATCAAAGGCGTAGTCAAAATGAAAGCATTGGCTTGAAGATTTGTCTGGTGTCCTGGGATAGATCAGTAGATAGAGTGGCTTGCCATGCACTGTTCAGGATGCCAAGACACCAGAATATGCCAAGACCAGTGCTTCTTTGTCCCTGGGGATAGCCTGTATAGTACTGGCAGAAGATTCATGTGTATTTTGCTGGACACAAATTTCTTGGTAGTAGTTTTTGCAGCTAAAGAGTGGTCAGAAGTGTTCCCAAATAGCCCCATGACAGCCTTGGGCACTGTTGCTGTGTTGGGAAGCCTCTTCTCAAGGACTGGAGCTCCAGAACACTTAGTCAGTGACAATGGACAACAGTGTCTTTAGGGATTAGTTTCAGTCATTCCTGAAAATAAATGGAATAAGACATATTACATCTGTACTGTACCACCTACAAATGGCTTTCTGAAAAGGCTTGTTCCGAATCTAAAAACACACTGCTAGCAATGTCAGCAGGACACTCTACACTGACTCAAAAGCCCACCAAGATGGACACCTTGGTTGGCTTGACCCAATGGGCCAAATGGCCTGGAAATGTGCTGCATTGCAATGAGATCCACCCTCATTACTGCAGTAATGAACTTCTTAATATTGCAATGCCCCTTCTCTTCTACACTACAGAGTCACACCTGAACCTTCTATATACTGGAGCATGGAATTGCCAATCCTGTCATTCTTTCAAGCAAGTGTCTTTGAAAGCAATAATATCAAACACCCTTGTGATATTCAACACTCTCTGTTCTATGGCCTTGTAAGTCTCTTTCCTTGCTTTATTATGCCTTATGTATGCTTTAACTAATGGATTGTATTTTTATTCTATTTTTATCCACAGCTCTTCTCAACTCTCCAGCTACTCTGAATCTCATTCCCTAGCTACATTTGTACATACTGTCCCCAGTCTTCCTTAAAGGAAGTTGGACCCATGAGGTATAATCCATCCATTGCAAAGGTCCCAGTGATGCAGAAATTCACTCAAGAAATAGAAGTCAGGATTCATCTTTGAGTCACAAAACAGTGATTCGGTCTACCATGCCCACAATGATCATCAAACACTTAATCTTTTTGTTCTTTCTACTCTGTGACCAGTTACACTCCTGCCTCCAGATTTTATTACTCACATATACACCAAGTATTATGTACAGTGGCCAATTAACCTACCAAACCGCACGTCCTCAGGATGTGTGAGGAAACAAGGTGCAGCAGGAATAAACTCTTTGGCAACAGAGAGAACATGCAAACTCCACATTGACAGCACCAGAGGTCAGGATTGAATTTAGATCACTGGAGTTGTGAGGGAGCAGCTCATTTAGCTGCACCACTGTGTCAGCTGGAATCTGTGCCTTCCCTCCTACAACATCTCGTTAGCCATACATTCATCATATCTACCCTTTTATTGGCATTAAAAGAGTTTTCAACTTTAGGAGATGTTCTAAACTCATGTTTCAGAATCTTATTCCTCTTTTCAGCTTGTCAGCACCGGTGGGAACCACAAACTCTGTCCATTTACTTACCCTTCTGAGAATGTCCTGTAACTGTTTGGTGGCATTACTGACCTTGGCAATAGGAAGGTAAAACACCATGCTGGATTCATGGCTTCGGTTACTGGATCCCTCTTCCTCATCATCTGCTTCCAGTATTACCTTTGCACTCTCATCTCTCCCTCCTCCCTGTGCAGGTGAGCCACTCACAGTGCTGGAGTTTTGGCTCTGCCTGATTCCATGGAGCTGAATTAATTCCAACTAACTTCCAATGCAGACAAACAGTTTTAAAAGAAGAAGCACTCTGCGGTTTCATTGACTGTCACTCTGCCTCCCTTTGTCAACCTGACTGATACCCATTTCTTCTCGGACCATCTTCCCTTGAACCATGAGATTGCTTCCCCACCATCCAACCCACCTCATCCCATATTCTGCATCAATCTTCCCTCCCATGAATCTTGCAACAAATGTATTTATTCATTCTTCTGGAACCCTGCCTCTAGACAAGTTCAGGTGCAACTGATCCTAAAGGTACGGTTCCTTCATGATCCAATTCCATCAAAATCCAGAAGTAATTCATGTCCTATACATCTCATATTTTTTTAACACCACCTGCCAGCATTTGTTAACTTCAATAATCTGTTTACAGATTGCTCTGTTTGTAATCTAATCCAGAAAATACAAAGTCCTTTCATTCACTCAAAGACCCATATGCTCTTTGAATTACACCTTCTGACTCCGTTTCTCATACAATCATTCAAGCTGCTCAAGTTGTCCTTCCCGCAGCCATTATGCCAAAAGAGACTCTCAGCCCAGTTTACAAAAGATACTATTTGTACCCTAACGATGGAATTCCACCATATTCCCATGTTAAGTGAATTCTCAACTTCGCACTGTTTAAAAAGTTTCCTGGTGGTTACTTTGTACATTTATTATACCTGGAAATGTGGGCACGTCTGCAGCAAATGACATTGGGCAGAAATTGTGTCCAACTAGTAAGCAATTAAACTGAAAATTAGCAAGAAACTGAATCATAGTAGGCATTTAAATAATAAATAATAATCATATTTTACTTGTTGTTTAGCAACCATTTTGATAACATGCAAAATTTTAAAGGATGAATTTCCATAGATTTTCAAAATGTTAGAAAACATAAATATTTCAAATTAAGAAAGAAATTTTATACAAAGTCAATGGAAATTATCTTAGAATATCCACTATAAAATTTAAATGTGTTTTTTTTATTATTCTTTCTTTTGGGAATGTTAGCCATACTACTTATGGCTATCTCATATCCTGACTTCTATTGGTCAATAGAAGTAAACATTAGAAAAGTTTGAAATCAGCAAACAACTTGCTATCAGGTATTTTATAAGGAAGTACAGAGTCAACATTTTGATGCTCTCATTGGTGCCCACTCACTATTATTAATATTTGTTGAACTAATGATCAAGGGACCCTAGCTAGACAAACAGATCAGCAAGAACCCCCTCTTATGTCGCCAATGACTTACTTGTTGAAAACTAATTAACATATTTCTGTCATCCAGTCTGCAGTTCTCCTGTTGCTGAGCTATTTGAGTTGCAGACTTCACTGTTCTGGTATTAGGCTGTATTCCCAAAATAGTGTTAACTCTGCTGCAAGCTTAACTAATTCAAGGCTTGTCTTACAGTAACAGCCAGTGATTGCCTGGACAAAGGATGGGCAAGAATTAGGGTCTTCATCCTTAAATTTAATACTTTGGTCTGTTAACAAATAAACAGATTATAGAGGCAATCACCTTGCCATGTCAAACACAATAGATGAACAGGTCAATCAATCTGGTATAAAATAATTTGTTGCAAGTTAAATGCCACAACATTCACTTAGTGACCACTTTAATGGGTACCTCCTGCTCCTCAGTGGTCTCTGAGTGTGCATTTGTGGTCTGCTGCTGCTGTAGCTCATCCACTTCAAGGTTCGATGTGTTGTGCATTCAGAGATGCTCTTCTATACACACCACTGTTGTAACGCATGGTTATTTGAGTTACTGTCCCTCTCCTGTCAGCTTGAATTAGTGTGACCATTTTCCTCTGCCCTCTCTCATTAACAAGGCATTTCCCCCCACGGATCTGCCACTCCTTGGTTCACTAGATGTATTTACTTTTGTTTCTCGCACCATGCCCTGTAAACTCAGGAGTCTGTTGTGCATGAAAATCAAAGGAGATCAGCAGTTTCTGAGATGCTCAAATTGCCCCCTTTGGCACCAACAATCATTCCACTGTCAAAGTCACTTAGATCACAGTTTTTCCTCACTCTGATGTTTGTTCTGAGCAACAACTGAACCTCTTGATCATGTCTGCATGCTTTAATGCATTGAATTGCTACCATAGGCTTGGCTGATTAGATATTTGCATTAACAAGCAGGTCTACAGGTTTACCGAATGAAGTGGCTACTGGTGTGTGATCCGTGTCCTACATTCACCATGGTTCAATTGCCTTAACCCTGACTACAACATCGGTGCCCATTATAGGTTCAGGGACCTGAGTTAGTGATTGGAAATTGAAGCTCAGTTTAGAGTGATGACCATTGAGCAGGACTGATTTTTGTACTTAGAAGTTTCTTCTGAAGTTCCAACAATAATCGGACTTCAATGTCACATGCCATAAAATATTAATTTCCTTGCAACTCACTTGTAAATGAATATTTTCATTTATTTTCTCAGTCATATTTTATAGATGGGATTTTACAGATTATGTTTATATAAAGGGCTAAAATTTTCTAGCTCTTGGAATTGAAATTGTGAAAGAATAAAGTCTTTTGTGTCAACACAAAATGAGTATTTTTTCTGAACCCCTCCACCACCAGTTTATCTATTTGTCTCATCAATATAAAATGAAACTGCGCACGTGACTGAGTTTCATCTCGTTCCCATCCTATCAGTGGAGTTATGCTCTTCCATTTGAAAATAGTGTCAAGCGGTATTTTGCAAGACTGTGTAGACGAGCGAGTAACGTGAGACTTGAATGATGAAAGAAAAATACAGTTGTTTCACACATGCTCCCTTTCTCTCTAGGATTCATTGCTAAGTCTCTGCTCAGTGATCCACACTACTCTGACTCCATCTCACTACTCACTTAGCTACCAAATTAGCAAGTGGTACCTGAGCAAGATCTCCCTTTCAAAATATCCATTAATTCCTTTTGTTGCAGCAGTACCCAGCAGTTCAAAGAAGACAAAACAGTATCCCAAACTGCTTTCACAATCATTGGATATTAAACAATCCGGAAAATCTGATAGCCTGACACCATGTTGGGAGTGTGTTGGAGAAGCAGAATGTTGTTCCCCTGCTCTTCTTTAATATTGTGCCAGATGATCTTTTCACCCACCTGAGGAAGCAGACGTCATCCCTGGTCTCATCTGAAAGGCAATGCCTCTGGGTCAGAAGGAGCTACAATGACTGAATTCCATTACTATATTTTTTTTTTACTTTCCTTTACATGGCATGAGACCAAAAGAAAGTTGAGAACCAATAAAATATAATAAAATCTGCACTGTACTAGCAGAAGATGCTGTTCATAGGCACAAAACTACATTATTGATGTACCATATGGTTAACACTAAATCACAGCAAGAAATAATTTGTACAATATACCATGAACTTTTGTAACAGTGTATGGCACAGGAAGCTGCCTTTAATCAAGCCCCAGATTTACTCCAAGATGTGTAGCCACTACTACTGTTGATTGTACCAGTTCCTGTTTACTGGGCAGACTATGTTTTACAAGATAAGCTTGAAATGACTGCTTGAACCATTTCACTCACAGGAATGTGTAGACAGAAACCCGATAATGCCATCCGCAGGCGTCATCATTCTGAGAATTTGTGGGAGTACATTAAAGAGATCATCTCTATCTGGAAATGTGCTCTGTGTGCTACCACTGAAAACCACCAAGGTCAGTCCTTCCCTCAAGTGAAATAACAGGAAATGAAACCACTCTAATGCGCTTCACTTAATTAGAAGTAAACTTCACAAGGACATCATAATTCAATTTCTTCCAAAGAAGTCATGTTAAGGGGGATGAAATATTTTAGTGTTCCTATGAGTATTGTTATAGTGGCAGTTTTCAAAGGTGTGGATTTGTTGTCACTATAGCTGTGTTTGAATACAGCTTACACAAGTCATCATCATGTTATATTTGTTTAACTCGGAGCTCACCACTGACTCATGTGAGACTGAGACAGCTGATCTTCTTGCTATTTACCTTGATCAGATTTCAACTGGCCTGCAACTGCTGTGGAGCTTCGATAGAATCATAGAAATAAGATTATAAAATATAGCAGCTGAATTAGGCTATTTGGCCCATTGAGTCTGCTCCTCCATTTCATCATGCTGATCCATTTTTCTTCTCAGCAACAATCTCCTGCCTTCTACCCATGCCTCTTTATGATCTGACTATTCAGGTATCTATCAAACTCTGCCTTAAATATCTGTAAAGAATTGATCTCCGCGGCTGCCTGGGCAAAAAGTTCTACAGATCCACCACTCTGTGGCTAAAGAAATTCCTCCTCATTTCCATTCTAAAAGGACGCCTTTCTATTCTGAGACTGTGTCCTCTGGTTCCAGACTCTCCTACTACAGGAAACATCCTCTCCACATCTACTCTGTCAAGGTCTTTCACCATTCAATATGTTTTAATTAGGTCACCCTCATTCTTCTGAATTCAAGTGAATGCAGGCCTAGAGCCATCAAACACTCTTCATATGACAAGCCATTCAATCCTTGAATCATTTTCATGAACCTCCTTTGAAACCTGTCTGTTGTCAGCACACCCTTTCTAAGATAAGGGGCCCAAAACTGTTCACAATACTCTGAGGGGCCATACCAATGCTTTATATAGCCTCAATATTACATCCTTACTTTTATATTCTAGTCCTCTTTAAATGAATGCTAACATTTGCCTTCCTCACCACAAATTCCACCTGCAAATTAACCTTTCCGGAATCCCACACAAGGACTCCCAAATCCCTTCGTACCTTAAATTTTTGAATTTTCTCTCCATTTAGAAAATATTCTACTCTTTTATTTCTTCTACCACAACTGCCTTGTGCCTGACCTTGTTAGAGGCATGCCACCAATTCAATATTTTGGATCAGTTCACCTCGAAGATGAAGATACGACTGGGAAGCCCATTGCCTGAATCAGCATCAGGTTGTTCCTGGGGCTTTTGCACAATAGAAGCGATCTCCCATCTAACGGGAGCTACCAGCCTGCAACTGGGAAGAATGGTCTCTGGTACTTCTTCCTTGCCCAATGTATCAAACTGTTTAGAGAGGACATCCAGTTTCTGATTCTTGGAACTGGGTTTTTAAGTTAGAATAAAATTAGTATGTCTATAAGATATAATAAAATTAAACCTACTGAAAAACAATGGCAGATGTACCTGCTGGGAGTTCAACCTCTTTGCATCTTAGGTATAAGCCAAGTTTTTATGATCCATCCAAGCCACAAAGGATGTTTTGCCCCCTCCAACCAATGTCTACGTTCTTGAAGCATCATCTTGACAGCAAACTACTCCCTGTTGCCAAGGTAATAGTTCATCTCAACAGGTGAAAGAAGACATCTGGTCAGAGCGTCTCAGCTCCTACTCCAACGTCTGAGGCATCAACCTCTGCTTCAAAAGACAGGTCTGGATCAGGGGATCAAGTACAGGTGCTGTGGTAAATCTCTTTATAAGGTCACAGAAAGTGACTTCTGCCTCTGGAGTACAATGGAAAGGCCCTGCTTACCTTGTAGTAAGTGGAGCTGCTATAGGTCTGCAGTTGCAGATGAAGTGACGACAGAAAGCGACAAACTCTGAAAAGAAACTTCGGGGACCTGGAACTCACTCTTCTCAAGTTTTACAAAATGTTGATTCTCTAATAGATATTAATGGACATTTCATACATGTCAGACATGCTCCTGAGGTGATCGAGAAACAATAAGAGTGTCATACAAATAAACAAACAAAGTGGGTGAGCGTTTCTCTGAATTTATCATTGATAAAGTGGATGTCATGCTTTAACGGCAAACCTATAAACTCTGCTTCACATGTCTCCCTTGTTCTGGAGAAGGCTGTGAGTCATGGAACTGAAGAAGGCACTGGGCAATTATGAGAGCCAGCTCTCAGGGTGAACTGCTGCACCTCTCCCTTCTTCTCTCAGACATACGATTATCAGTTCTAATAGCCATATCCATAAGCTTCTCCAAATCCTCTACCGGGTGGGTCCCTGGTCATTAGAACATTCTTGAGTTGGTCATTTAATCCCCATTGAAACAGAGCAACCAAAGTCTTTACATTCCTCCTGCTCCCTGCCCCCAAGGTCTGGAACTCAATTGAACAGTTGGTCAATAGATTGACCCCCCCCCCCTCCCCAGACACAAACAGAGGAGTTAGCTGACTGCCTCTGGACCCCCAGCAGGGTGAAAGGATATCCTTCTCATAGTTCTCAAAAATAAATTCATATCAAATTACATGGGAGAGTCCTTCTCCTATAAGGCCATTACCCAGGGAAGAGCCCTGCCTAAATGAAGAGAAATTATGTACGCCATTTTTTTCTTGTCTGAGGGGAAATTAGTGGGTTGTAACACAGACGCTAGAGAACACTGATTTAACAAACTGTGGCAAGACTTGGGTCTCCATGATATCTCAGAAGGTTAATTGACCCCTCTCGGTAGTTCTGGGCAAACAATGCAGGACGCAGAGGCAAATGCTCAGAACCAGAGTTCATTCCTAAAGAATGTAAATCTTGCTCAGAGCCTTTTTACAATGAAGCTTGTATCTTCTGGAGTAAACGCTCATGCCTTCCAACTGTCTCTCCTCGGCAGGTCAGTGCCTTATGTAATTGATCAGACACTGCTGGGTCCATGATAGCTGAGTCCTGCTGTAACAAGATCTTCAGCCAAGTGAACCCAGGGACAGACTAAACTCCAGACTTGAAGGTAGAAAGTAACAACGAGGATTTATTCAAAGAACATAACAGAGGAACAACAAATGACTCAAAGTGTATTTACTCAGGAGGGCTAGAGTACACGGAGTGTTAGTTCACTTGGAACCCAAGTTCAGGATTCTGATGAACACTAGTTGTGATGAACTTAAATAGTGCATATAGCACAGGAACTCCAGAAGTATCAAAATCAAAGCTCAATAAAGTAAAAACAGGATGTACGAAGAATGCACATTCAAAAAACAAGTGACATGAAAAACACAAGGAAAGCTTAATGACTAAACCAGTCACTTAACAAGTTCTAATTAATACAAATTAGTGATGTTCAGGCACATCACAGCACCGAAGCCTGACGCTCTCCAGCACCTCGCGCTGTTTTGAAGAGTTCATGACATAGGATGAGGAGGATCATTTATTTAGGAAAGAGTCCATGAGAAATTGCTTCACTTAGTGGGCAGAGAATTTTTGGCATTCTCTACCACAGAGAGCTCTTAAAGAGAGTACATTCACAGATGAAAGTGATAACTTTTGAAAAGAAAATCACAGGGATTCAAAGGAAATCAGAATCATCTGGGAATGTGAAGTAGGTATAAAATCACCATAATGATAGGTAGAACAACCTCAAGGGTCAACATTCTGTTCTCCTCCTCCTTCTACTTTTTATTATATTCTTAGAAGTAGACAGATTTAAGGAAGAGCCTGGTCAGTGAAGATGTCTGCAATGGCAGCATGAAAGAAATTGGTAAGGGTGAGCCTAGAATACGATGAACAAAGAGCTCTCAGAGGGATTTTATGCCATAGATGGTTAAATAGATAATAAGACATGGGAACATTTAAACAGAAAGGGTGAGATACGAGATTAGCTTTATCTGTCGCAAGTACACTGAAACATATAGTGAAATGTGTCATTTCCATCAACAATCAATGCAGTCTGAGGATGAGCTGGGGGCAGCCTGCAAACGGTGTCATGCTTCTGACACCAACATAGCACACTCATAACTTACTAACCCATAGAACTTTGGAATGTGGGAAATAACTGGAGCTCTCAGAGAAAACCTATATGGTCATGGGAAGAATGTTTGAACTCCTTACAGACAGCAGTAGGAATTGTACCACGATTGCTGGTGTTGTAAAATGTTATGCTCATTGCTGTGCCATTGTGCCACCATATCATACCTATCTACCATACCATACCACGAGAGCTTGGGCCAGGAGCTCATGGAGGTTAGTTAGTGATGAAACTATGGGTGAATATGAATAGTGAAAGTTAGCCTACAGGCAATGTGACATATGTGGTATATATATATATTATTGGTTGGTTCCACTTAGAGAATTGTACCATATAACCAGTTTGTTTTCTCATTGTAATAGATTTAGGGAAAAGGTTCCAGAAAGTGTGTGTTGTGGGAGGTAAATGAAGAAATGATGGTTGGTCTTCAGCAAGCTTTATTTTTAAACATGGCTTCTATTTTATGTTGTTGACTATAAATTGATGAGACTATGTGCAAAGATATTAATGTAAGATCAGAAAACAGATGTAAGAAAACAACAAAATTTACACTCCACGTCCAAATCAATAGACTGATTTGAAATGGATCCTGAGCATGGCAAGACACAGATAATGATATGATTTAATTGAGATTGCATGGACCTGAATATCCTTCCTGAACATTATCATATAGAGCCATTGGCCACACACTGAAATTCTCACAGTGGTACCAACAAATATTGCATTGCTATTGTTAGTTAGATTCCATCAGTGTCAATGAAAAACAGTTCTGAGACAGCAGCAGTATTTTGCACGAGCTCAAGTTTATGGAAGGTGGAAATGCAAAGCTGATAAAGACAGCATGGTAAAACTTGAGTAAAAACCAAACTGCTGGAGGAATTCACTGGGTCAGGCAGCATCTGGAGAGGCAGAAGAGTGGTTAATGTTTGAGGTCAAGTCCTTGCATCAGAAACCTGCAACTTCTGCCTCTGCAAATGCTGTCTGAGCTTCTCCAGTACTTTGATTTTGGCTTGACTATTACAGCATTCTCCATCGCAATACTCAAGGCTGGTGGTGACAAAGACTTGTTACACCAACCTTTTGAGTAAGCAGTTGCTTTTCACAATTCTCAGTATAACTTGAATTATAGAAGATCTGTCTAGGGATCAAATAGAAACATTCAAAACTGCTTGTCAGCTGACTGCAACTAGCAAAATCACTTGCAGACTCTTAAACTTCAGAATAGAGAATAATTATTGTTAGATCAAGAGAAAATTAGAGAATATGTTTATCAACCACAATTAGATGAGGATACATTTGGACTTAAAAGACAAGCGAGTTGCATTACTATGAATGGCAAATGCAAAGCCGTTTTCTTGCCAAATCAAGTGTTCAGATTTTTCGTGGAGACTGAGGGTAGGTGGAAATAATTTTCATTCGATGAATTTTGGCATGATTTATTTATTGTTAAAAGTGATTTTCATTAGTCTGAAAATTAAACACTAGATCTTCTGCTCCAGTTCTGGTCAAATTACCACAACTAAATACAAGACAAGAAAGAAAAAGTAATATTTACTGCTGGACAAATGACTATTCTTTGGCTTTAAAATGGAGCTAAAATGTTGAGCAGTTCTGTTGGCACACACTTATTAAGGATGATATATTACACTTTAGCTGCCTCCAGTCATCTGTCCTCTCGTCACTGTCTGGCCTCACCTTGAACTATGCCTAAAATAGAGCAGTGTAGCAAAAAGTGCACAATTTAGGGGGCAATGGTATTTGACTGTTTGTTGTTGTAACAATTTGGGTTGAAAGGTCAGAGGCTGATAGTGCTTAGACTGTATAAGATACTGAGATGTTCCTCCATCTGATACCACAGGTGCACTTTCAGACTTCAGAACCTAGCAACCATTTATGAATGCTGTTTAAAGGTGTGGTATGACTTAGATATTCAGATCTGTTCCTCCAGGGTGACAAATTGGTCATCAGGTTACTGGAGAACATTGGTCACATCAAAACCAGAATGGCTATTAAATATTATTTGTATCGTAGGTAACGATTACATGTGTAAATCATGCAATAGAAGTGCTACACTGCACCCATGCTAATCTGGTGCAAGCCACCAACCATCCAGTAGCCGGCCATTAATTCAGTACAGGGTTCTTAAACAGAAGTTCCAATAACTTAACCAAGGATTACCTCAGTGCTTCATGTTTGTCTGCCTTAACATGTAGAGGATGTCACGTCCCTGGAGACACACTATGAAAATTTTAATAATGTGTCAACCAGGTTATGATCACAATTAGTGATTGATTTAACATTTCCCTCTACTTGCTGAAGCACATAAAGCATATGCTACAATCGGATTTTAGGGTCATCGTACTCTTGGCTGCCATTAAAGATGCTGCCCATTTGGTACTAGTGCTCCACCTGCTGGAAATGAAATCACTTCCTGGCTGATGTTATTAACCAGACAATAAGTCAAGCCAAAACACTTTAAATATATATAAGCATTCATAGTGTGCAGGGCTCGTTGATCAATACTTTTTAATCCAACTATAATCTTGGAAAGATTTGTGTACACTTTGGTGACACAAGCTCACTGCTACTGCTTAACCCAATGAGTTCATCCAGCAGATTGTGCTGTTTTGTGAACACTCTTGACTTTATAGTCTTTTTGATTAATGCCATGCATATTTTCTGTGCAGAATATCCAGTCTTTCAGGAAAAAAAATAAAACACGTTTGTTTTCATGTATGTGAGGTGCCAACCTATTGATCAAGAAAGCTTGCAAAGTTTATTGAGTATTATGCCTAATTTGAAGACTAGAACAAGCTGATCAACGATAACATTGTGACTCCATTGTTCACATTATTATTGTTTGGAGTATGACTGTGCTAATCTAGAATAACACAAAGAAAAATAAATCATTTTTTAAATTGCAAGACATATTTTGAAAATCTATGGAATGCAGAAAAGAACTCTGAGGAAATTGAACAAATATGCCGCTTAGGAAGTGCTGTATATGACACTTAAAAGCCTTTAGATTGTTAAAGATTGAAATATATTGTAGAGTTCCAGGTCTTCTGCCCTTTGTAGTGGATGGAACAAGTGTTAAGAGTGTTGGCTGAGACAAAATTCTAGTACTGTGAATGCAGAGGTATATTAACAAGTTTCAACTTCAGAAGAACCACAATGAGATAAAATCAAAACAAAAGTAGTCACCTTGCATTATTGTTAAGCAAGGGAATATGGAGTTCTTACATACTCCAATCTTTATCTAAGCTAGCCTTGGTCAAGTTATTTACTGTGGAACCACTCTGTTTGGATGATATTCCACAATGGTGACTCAAATGACAGTAGTTCAGTCTCAAAGTCATAAGTCTTAAATCCCAATCATGTCACTGCCAATTCCTTAAATGCTTAGGAGATTTTTTGCTGTTTATCTACAGACTGAAGGATATCAAGCCATGCAGGAATAAAATGTTTTACCTCAGTGGAGAAAGGCATTCCAGGCAGTTTAACCCTGGCACATAATATCTGCTTCTTTCAGCTGACCATTAATAACTGTCTTGGTAGCTTCCAACCTGATGGCATGAACATTGACTTCTCAAACTTCTGATAATTTCTCCCCTTCTCTCCTTCGCTCTTTTTCCGTTCCCAGTTCTGCTTATTGTCTAACACTTTCTCTTCTCCTCACCTGCCCATCACTTCCCATGGGTTCCCCTCCTCCTTCGCTCTTTTCCATGGTCCATTTCCTATTAGTTACTTTCTTCTTCAGCCTATTGCCTCTTCCACCCTTTACTTCCTAATGTTTTACATCATCCCCCCTCCCACTCTTGCCTATCACCTGCCAGCTTGTACTCCTTCCCCTTGCCCCTCCTTCTTATTCTCCCCCTACCTTTCTTGTCCTGATGATGAGTCTCTTGGGTCAAACATCAACTATTTATTTTCTTCCATAGATGCTGCCTGTCTTGTCGTGCTCCTCCAGCACTGTGTGTGTGTGTGTGTGTGTGTGTTTTTAAGTACTTGAGCCTATATCTCTAATGTTGAGACATTTTAAAAATTTCTAAAGAATTTGGCAGTGAAAAAATTGAAGAAGCAGCCAAGCAACTTTGGGGAGAATCTCCATGGCCCAGTTCCTCAGGCCTATTTACAGCTTAGACTTCAGCTGTCTTGCTGGTTGCCTTTTGGGGGTGGTGTGTCAGTTAGTGCAACCTACCATTTTTGGACAGAATAAATGTGGGCACGTGGTCACTGCTTTTGACACGTAAAGAGAGTGGACAATACTAACTGTCCCGAGATCTTCCGAACTTGTAATAACTAGACTGGACAAATTTGACTAGAATTTCGAGATTTCTCTTAGCTTATTGTTGCATACCACAAAAAAAATTAAAAAGACATGATTTAGTGTGCTTAACGATGCAAGGTTTCTGTATTGGAAAGCATCTATAGCATGTGTGCATATTAGCTTAGGAAGGTTAGAACTTGGCTGTGGTTCACAATGACATACTGACTGTAAAACCAAAGCTCACAGATGAAAAAATATCATTTCAATAAGATACTGCTGAAATGTGTACTGCAACATCCAAGTGTAAGTCAACAGAAGTTAGAACTGAAATAATTTAGAATTCACGATGATAGCAGCTACCTGCTGAGCATAACTAAGCACATAAACTCAATTTTGAAGCCTATCTCTGCCTTTGCACAGCAGTTGATCTCTTTATACAAATCAAATCCAACACAATCCCCAATGGATTCAGATCAATGAGTGGAAGTTGATATGTTCTTAACTTAAGAATTTACCTGGATATATTAAAATAATGTAAGTTAACAAGAATTAGAATTGTTTATTTTGATTGTATCTGAATTACCAACCTCTGTGTAAATAAAGATTAAGCACTAAAAGGACAAATCA
Source organism: Hypanus sabinus (assembly GCF_030144855.1). Taxonomy (NCBI): domain Eukaryota; kingdom Metazoa; phylum Chordata; class Chondrichthyes; order Myliobatiformes; family Dasyatidae; genus Hypanus; species Hypanus sabinus. Next base: position 136,034,529 of record NC_082712.1, on the reverse strand, counting down.
TGAATTAAAGCTTTTCGAACCTAACAAGCCAATACACTTTTGCAAAAGAACCTGTGGGAAATGTAATTGATATGTAAAGTCAGATAAAAGAAAAACACACCAGAATTCATTCTCATGAAATAAAAAGCCGGTTATAACTGATAATTAATTGTAAATATAGTACCAATGGGTAATCACAGATGTAGGGGCTTAACGTCTTGAAAAAAATCATTATTAGTCACATCCTTTTCCAAATCTCATTATTACTTTATAATCCCATTGGGGGATCATTTTCAAAATTGTTTCCACAGTTTGCCAATACGTTTATTAATATATTCTTTTATAATGCAAAGAAAAGAACTTCTCCTTCCAAAGATAAAAGAAAGCTCAATATTAAAATAACTTCTTTCTTCTATTCTGCTGAAACCAATTATTGAAAATATTTACATGGGTATTCTCTGAGGTGGAACATAACTCATATGTCACTCCATATTCTCTTTGAAGTTTGACCCTGATCGAAATCTAATGTGTATGACTGTGTTAAGAATCAGTGGGCCTTTCATTTGGTTAAGGTTATGAATGAGCACTCAGCAAGCTCAAAGATGAAGGGAAAATGCATGATTTGAGGGCAAAGGCAACCAACCTCTTTAATACTACCTAGGATGAGATGGAGTTGTCAATCTTGAGCACCCACTCAAAGTCAGTATCAATAACATAGATTGGTGAATGCAGATGAAATCCGTTGTGTCATGTTAATTCATGTTATACCTTCTGTGTTTTTTCAGTGAAAACTACATCAATATGTCACTTATTATTCATCATCTTTGCTGTTGCTTTTCATTATTATTTGAAAGCATCATCTTTTGATGTCCATTCTAAATGGATGCCTAATATGTAGGAAGATGGTGCCAAATCTCAATCATGAATTTGAGCTCCATTCAAGAAAACTTTGGAAAACTCTGGACCTGAGCCCAATGATTTTCATAACTTACAATTGAAAGTTCAGGTATAAAGGGATTCCACCAGTGGAATCCAGTATGAGTACTATTTCTATTTTGCACCCAATTCTCAGCTGTTTAATAAGAATTGAAAGTTAAACTGTATTGATGGGTAGTAGAGGGGTAATGGTTAATTCACCAGAGTAATTCAATAATCTAGAAGAACAATTGAGGCACTTTAATTCAAATATGACAATGCCAGATACAAAACTTATATCCGATTAATAAACTGAAAATTTAACAAAATCAATGATTTGATTTAGTGATGGTACCAAACTACCACTAAATTGATTTATGGGATTAAAACTGCTGCCTTCATGCAGTTACTTCTATATACAACTTCAAACTCACTAAAAGTAATCAATTCCCTGTTCGAGTAGCCAAGTACCTATTATTAAAACATGTCAAACCAGGAGAAAGTTAAATTCAAACCTAGCATTGATCTAAGCACCAAATTCAGACACCTTGCTGGCAACCTTGCAAATGTTCTTCATTAACATTTGGAGACTAGTGTTTAAATTGGCAGAACTTTACTTTAAGCACTGAGTGAACCTGCATAGACTATAAGCCAAATGTACTCTGTAGCGGTAGGCTATATCTACTTGACTTTATTCTCAATAATCCAACTGCTTTAGATACATGCATCCATGATAGGGTTGATAGAAGTGACAACTGAATAATCCTTGTGGAGACAAAGTCTTTGCCGCACACTGGGGGAATACCTGTTGTTGCACTGTGTGTCATCATCATTTTAGTAAATAGTTTGGATTCAGATCAGATTGTTAAGATAAAAGCAGGGCATGCTATGGACCATAAACATCACTAGAAATGTATATAAGCAAAATCTATAACCTTAGCATAACGCAGTCTCCAATATCAAGTCAGGATCCTAGCTTATTGAGGATTGCAGAAGGGCTTGCTGAGAGCAGCAAGGGGCATTTCTAAAATTTGAAAGGAAAGATTAAAGGCATTGTGGAATTCTGTGGTTGTTTGTCCCTGGGAGTTAGAGGGCTGGCTGTAGATTCAGAATTTCAACATAGTGTGGGCATAGAGATGGTAGAGATGTTTTACTGGAGCAAAAATGTATGTTGGGTAATACTAGGCATCATAATCAATGGACTTAGGAATCTCACATCTTCCTATATTCATCCATATCAGCCTTTGTCAAGTTTATTCCAGTTTATCCATTCTGTTTTGATAACATTCGATACGTTTCAAACAACAGTGGCTTAAACTAGAAAGTTAAGTCTTAAATCTGAGTTATACAACTGCCAATTCTTTGAATGCTTAGGGGATTTTGGCAGATTTTAAAGAGGCTGTAGGATATCAAACCATGCAGGGATAAAATATTTCACCTCAGCAAGGAGAGAAAAGTCAGACAGTTTGACCCTGGCACATAAAACTTACCTCCTACAGCTAATTATCAGACAACAGGTGAAGAAGTTGGCAAACCAGATTGAAATGGCATCTTAAACCAAGCTTCCTAGTTGTAAGTTAGCATCATTAAATAGATCAGAAAACATTATCAAACAAGCCTGGCAAACTCTGGCTACGAAAATAAAGAGCTCAAGTGCAAACTGTATAAGACTTCAAATTGCAAGATCGCTGATGCCAAATACTTACATGAGAAATATGGGTGTGCCATTCAGCACTTCAAACCCATCCCACCATTGAGTTAAATCAATGGACGATTTGTATCTTGTCTCCGCCTTTCTGTGGTGATCTACATTCTTTCAACAAAAATAGCACAATCTCAGTTTATATGTACTCAGGTGTCCCAACTTCAATGCATTCTTTTTCACAAAATCAATCTATTCTCAATCATCAATAAAGTAATGAAAGTTGTCAATTAACCTGCCAGCTAGCATCTATTCATCGATAACTTACTCAATACAGCTCAGCTTGAGTTATGCCAGAAGCACTTTGCACTAAGTCGCATCACAAACGTGGACCAAGTGGCTAAATTTAGAGGAGTGACAGGCCTTGAAACCAGGCAACATTTCATTAAACAGGACACTAAGAAGCATTTGTAAAATTAAACACAAAGGCAATTATCTGGAAACCACTAACAGTTGGAGGCACACCATGAAAAAGCAAATGGATTTCCAGAAGCCTTATACACTTCCAGAGTTCATAACAGTGCTCTTGACCCAGACTGCTTTAGGATTTTTAATCAGTGATCTTTTTTAATATGGAGTAAAAGATGGAGAGGTCAGTTCATAGTTGCTCAGAGTTCAATTGATTTTCAATTCTTCAGAAAATAAGCCGGCTTGCTTGTAGTAGGAACAAAGCACATATTAAAGCATTAGCTGATAAATAGAACATAAAGTGCCAGGCAATGACCATCTCCAAGAAGAGAACCTAACCACTTACCCTTGATATTCCTTGTTATTACCATCACAAAGTTCCCCACTACCAAAAACCTGGAGTAACCATTCACCAAAAACTGCTCTGTCCAAGGTCAAGTCAGAGGCTATGCATCTCGTAGTGAGTAACTTACTCACTTCTTTACACCCCTTTCACCAAATGCAAAGTACAAGTCAGAAATGTGATGGTATACTCTCCATAGCACCTGAATGAGCACAGCTCTAGCACAGGAAGCTCAACATCATCCAGGTCAAACAGCCTGCTACTGACATCCTACCTTCTACCCTTAACATTGATTTCCTCCACCACTGGCACCCAGTGGCTAAAATGTGTGCAAGCTACAAAAAGCACTGCTCTTATTCAAGTAAGTTAATGGTTCAAAAAGGTGGTTTGCCACTGCCTTCTTGAAAGGAGTTAGGGACAATCAATACGTACTGGCTTTGTCAGTCATGTCCACATCCAAAACTATATGAACAAATAAAATGCTCCAGAAAATAGGAAGGATGAGTTTTGAATATTCTATTAGGACATTCTCAACTTCCAAGTATCAGATAACTTGAAGTGTTTATTTTTAACTGAAAAGTCATAGAATCGAAACATTAGGAAGCACAGCAGAGCTTTGCTTCAAAGATAATTAATTTCAATTCACCTTGTTGTACAAGTTTCTTTCTTTTGACAAACTACAATATGTAAAATCTTTTATTTTCAAAACAGAGGAAGACGAGGTTATTAGAATTGCTGCAATATTTGTACCAACACAAATACCAGGCAATGCTGCCTCTGAAGACACAGTGTAATTGCTGAAGCCCCATCAAAACTCTGGAAGGATACAACTTATTAAATATTCAGCTTGACCAATCACATGAAACATAAGGTGACAAGAGCAGTGTATTCTGTTATAAGAGACTTTGATTTCTAATGCCTCTCCACTGCATAAAAGGTATATACCAAGCATGTGATGGAATGCCTGTGAGTGAGCAGGATGGGTATGGTTGATAAAGCAACCTATAAAAGCAATACTGTTCACCACAAGCCAATATCCTTGGTCTACTACTCCTCTACTAGCTGAAACATCCATCCTTCCACTTCCAGTGAGTCATGGTTCCAATAGTTGCACCTCCCTTACTAACAAGATCCACTAACAAGAAGGGGGAAAGAATCAGGTACATAAGCACACTTCCACTACGATCGATTACAGTCCCTGACTCTTTGCCATCTATTTCTATTAATGCAGTGTTGCAAAAATAAAATATTGACCACTTTTATGAGAGCATCTTGGTTCACAAGGCAGCTCACTACCACTGCTGAGTATGTAAAACAAATTCAAACTTTGTTATGGACCCTGAAGTTCTGAAAACAAATTTTAGTTAAATTAGTAGTCAGGGCACCCCAAGTCAATGTTAAAAATATTTAAGATTGTTATTGAAAAGAATGCAACTGGTAAGGAAATACATAGATCTGAGATCATTAAAATGAATTATACACAATAACACAAATTTGCAGAGACAGGATGGTGCATGAATGGAAAAGGAACAAATACGCCTTGCTTGTACCCTCTCATTATCCTTCCTCTCTCTCTCTTTTTCTCTTGCTCTCTCCCTCTCTCTCCTCTCTCTCCCTCTCTTTCCTCTCTCTCTCTCTTTCTCTCCCTATATTACTATTGAACGACATGAAGTGGCATCCTCAGAGACAAAACAAAGATTGCTTACAGGATAATTTCATCATTTTGCGAGATATATGGAATGACTTGAGGTCAGGAGGGTGGTTGGCACGTGTGGGCTGAATGTAGATCAAAACACTTTAACAGCCAATTATTTGTCACTTTAAAGGACCCCTTAAAATGTTTACAATAGGAAAAGGGGAAGATGAAGAATGTTGCTAGCCTGGCTACCATTAGTCCAGGGAAACGGCCGCTTCATTAATTAGTGCTGTCTGTTACACTTTAAGGCACTTGCTGTAAGCATGCCAACAACCCTGCTGTATACTCAGATTTCAAAGGTGGCCCTTTGTGCCAGCTGCATCAGAAGATTCTGACAAATTTTAGGGATATAATTCTGGGCCCTTTTGAAATAAAAGCCGAGCTTGACTAGAAGAGATCAATGTACAAAAAAAAATGTTGGGAGTTTGATATGCAGCAGATGTCAGCTCAGGGTTTTTTTTGGAAGGCTGTTGACAGTTCCTGACGCATGACATCTTGACTTTTTCACAGCTAATCCCCCATCAGTGAGGCTTTAGAACAACAAGACTTAAACAAATTTTGATAGTTTTAAATTTACTTTTACGGAGAAGGGAAGCCAGATGGAGTAAAACAAACCCACACTCAGGAGGAAAATGCACACAGCATGATTCCTTCAAGGGCATTTGTGTTTGGGATTTCATGACTTTCCCATTGTCCTTTTAGTTCAGGTCCATTAAGCTCCCAGTTTTTTATGGTTCGTATTCGTACAGTGTGTGCTAGTTTTGCTTGATCCAATTAGCTACTTTAACTCCATGCCTGAAACCTAAAGCCAACCGTGATTGCTCTTGCAAAAAAACATTTTCTGCAGTAATCCTTCCATCCTCACTGCCATTGTCTGTCTGGAAACCGTGGTTCCTTTCTACATACGAGTATAACATTATGGTGTGTGCATGCTTGCATGTTAAAGTTTTTTTTTAAATGCAGATAAATGGCCACATGATATATCGTGCAATTCCTTTTGCTTCTTGAAGAAACACCTTTTAGTATCAGTTAGCTATCCTGCTTATGATTTTTACAAGGCTGCACATATGCTCACTTCCTTTTTGGGAAAATTGATGTATCAAAACTGAATTCTATCAGAAGTCAACATTTTTGATAAATGATTTTATGCAAATTATTTTCCCATGATGGCATCATTGAGTTTCCAGCAAGACTTGTAAATTCCAGTTGTGAAATTGCCTCAACCTAGTCATATATTCAAAGTTTGAAGCCCCCAAATTCTTTGATGCATCTAATTTTATATGGCTGGCTAAATACTGTACCAAACAATATCTACAGCAAAAGAAATGAACATTTTAAGAAACTGTTAAATAGAAAAATAATGCTGTTAGAGAATCAGTAAGCAGACATAGCCAACAGAACAGTTCCAAGTTGGTGACTTCAAGTCAGATTTTGCATCTTAACTATCGGGTAAATGCTATATCTGAAAATATGGAAACTGTATTTTGAAGAAATCTCATACCTCGCCCTGACATATCCAAGACTTTTATCTTTTATATCATGGCTCTCTTAAATATTGTGAGAGTACTCATTTCTGCCACTCATGGAAACAGTGCAATCTAGATTCCAGATGCCTCTGGATGTTAATTCTTCCTCAGCTCCTTTCAACTTCTTCTTATACCCTTACCTTAAACATATGCTCTCTAGTTTTAAATTCTTCTTAGAAACTAGAGTTGACCACTAGCTGGGGGAAAGATTCTTACTACCTCCCTATCTAACCTCTTATATTTTGTCTACCTCTATTAAAATTCACCTCGGCCTAATCTATTCCAAGGAAAACAAGTCTAGCTTATCCAGGCTTTCCTCTGGTCCTCTACAGTGGAAATCTGGTCTACCAGAACTGTATAGTTTACTTGAGCTGTGCCCTAACCAATGCTTTAAAAATGTACACCCTGACCTCCCTGTATTCTAAGTTCTGACTCATTAATAGTAACGAGTCTTTCAACTTTGTCACCACTTTATATACCCATGCATGCTGCCATCTTCAGACATCCCTGTTCTTATGCATCAATGACCTTCTATTCCTCAATACTCCCTATGCTTCAGTCATTCATTGTGTATTCCCTTAACAAAGTGCATTATCTCACAGATCAAAGGAGAGTAAATTGGCATCTGGAGTGAAAACAGAATATTTCTAATATCCTCTGTATAATTAGTCATTATTGTTCCTTTTAAATGCATTGTAGATGCTGTTTCCTTAAGGTTGTTATAGCCGGGGGTAGTAATGGGGGCAAGCTCTCATTGCCTATTGAATGCTCCCAATGGTATATGCCTCAAATTGCTTCTAACAACCAAGCCCAGCTCCTGGCCTTCATCTGTGGCTTAGCCACGAAGCTGACAGAACCTTTTCTATTGACAGGAAAAGGAGCAAAGGCTGGTTACTGGCGTCTTAAAATCGGTCACTTCAGGCAAATGGGGCTCATCAACTGTGGTCAGCTGCTCCTTCCACCAGAAAAAACGGGATCCCCCGGTGGCCAGCCATTTCAATTCTACTTCTCATTCTCATTTTGACATGTTAGTCGCCTCTACTACCATGATGAGGCCACACTCAGGTTGGAGGAATAACTCCTTATATTCCCTCTGGGTAGCCTAAAACACATTGGCATAAACATCAATTTCTCGAACTTCTGTTAATTGCCCCCCCTCACTATTCCCATTCCTGTTTCCTCCTCTCGCCTTATCTCCTTACTTGCTCATCACCTCCCTCTGGTGCACCTCCTCCTTCCTTTTGTTACATGGTATTATAGCCTTTCCTATCAGATTTTCCCCTTCTCCAGCCTTTTGTTGGCCAGAAAGAATGACAATCTTCAAATCAGTGAATTCAAATAAATCAAGGACAGTGGAAACCATCTTTGTTCTTGCCGTGTGCTTGGGGGATGGAGGCTGCCATTTTGTGAAGACACTCTATTCTTCATTTTGTGAGCTTGACATGCTGGAATTGATTAGTGTTTTAAAGAAGACACAAAGACTCTTCAGGTAATCTGCTGGACTGGAGGTCATTTCCAAATAAGGAGTTATTTGTGAGGTGTTCTTTGGTTGGCTATAACATGCAGGGTTGTGAATGCCTGAGATGATTCGAGCACATTGCTGACTGAGAACAAACAGCCATGAGTCAGTAACTGTCCCTTGATTGGAAGATGACAATAGATGAATGCTGGCTTGGACCAGAGCCAATGACCAGGTGTTAAAGGCCAGACACATGACTTGCGTCCGGTGACATGGGAATGCGACATTTCAATTGATAAGAAATGGATATAAAAGTGGATGCTTTGTGGGTGCTGGTGGCGGTAACTTCGAAGAATAACCATCGCAGATACAAGCGAGAAAAACTCTCCGTGAAGCAGGTGGAGAGTGAATTGGGACCACGAGGACCAAGGAGCATCTGACCAGCATAAATTCTTCCACCCGGGTAATACCTTTGCTATTCTTTGACTATCCAGGAGAGTCAGGGATACTTAGCAGGTCTGCGCACAAGGTATTTAGTGTATGGATTCATGTACTTGTTAGTTTGAACAATAAAGGTAATTGTCAGTAAATACAGATCTCTCTCTGCCTCACTCAGAATCATTGGAAGAGGTAGAAGCGGTATCTCTCTCTTTTTTTTCCAACACTTTACCTCTTTCACCAATCAACTTCCCAGCTCTCCACCTCTCCCCCTCTCTCAGTTTCACCTATCACTTATTGCCCTGTACTTCTTCCTCCCTTCCCCCACCTTTTTGCTCTAAATTTTCAACCATTTCCCAGTCGTGATGAAGGGTCTTGGTCTGAAACATTGACTCTTTACTCTTTTCCAATAGGTGCTGCTTGGCCTGCAAAGTTCCTCCAACACTTTGTGTGTGGAGGTTGAAAAGAACTAGTCATTCACTTCAAGAAGTGGGATGGTGCTCATGCTCCTGTCTATGCCAACAGTGTTGAGATTGAGGGTTGAGAGCTTCAAATTTTCAGTGCAAGCATATTGAGGTCACAACTAAGAAAACTCACCAGTGCCTCTAGGTCCTCGGGAGGCTAAAGAAATTTGGCATGTCACCATCAACTCTTTCAAATTTTTGTCAAAGTATCCCAGCGAGTATTCTGCCTGAATACATAATGACTTGGTATAACAACTGCTCTGCACTTGACCACAAGAAACTACAGAGTTGTTGACATAGCTGAGCACATCACAGGAACTACCTCCCCTCTGTGGTCTCTTCTCTCTGTGTCAGTAAAACAGCCAGCATAATCAAAGAACTCACCCACCCAGAAAATTCTCTCTTCTTCCCATTGGACTGAAGGTTCAGAAATCTGGAAGGACTCAACACCAGGCCTAAGGACAACTTCTATTGCACTTCTGTCAGACTCTTGTATTGGCCTCTTGCTTAATAATATTGACTCTTGGTCTTTCAATCTACCTTGTTGTGATCTCACACATTATCATTTACCTGCATTGCTCTTTTTCAGTCGTTTTTACACTTTATTCTGCATTGTTATTGATATCCCTTTATTCTTCTGTATAAACAGTATGCCAGACAAGATATTTACTGTATCTTGCTACATGTGGTAATAATAAACCAATACAAATAATATCTCAATTTTGAACAATAGACATTATTTTTAAAAAATCTCACAAAATAGTTCCATTTCATTTGTGAGACTCCATCTTTCAGAAATCTGGTACAGACATATAACCATATAACAATTACAGCATGGAAACAGGCCATCTTGGCCCTTCTAGTCCATGCCGAACGCTTACTCTCACCTAGTCCCACTGACCTGCACTCAGCCCATAACCCTCCATTCCTTTCCTGTCCATATACCTATCCAATTTTACTTTAAATGACAATACCAAACCTGCCTCTACCACTTCTACTGGAAGGTCGTTCCACACAGCTACCATTCTCTGAGTAAAGAAGATCCCCCTCATGTTACCCTTAAACTTTTGCCCCCTAAATCTCAACTCATGTCCTCTTGTTTGAATCTCCCCTTCTCTCAATGGAAAAAGCCTATACACATCAATTCTATCTATCCCCCTCATAATTTTAAATACCTCTGTCAAGTCCCCCCTCAACCTTACACGCTCCAAAGAATAAAGACCTAACTTGTTCAACCTTTCCCTGTAACAGAGGTGCTGAAACCCAGGTAACATTCTAGTAAATCTTCTCTGTACTCTCTCTATTTTGTTGACATCTTTCCTATAATTCGGCAACCAGAACAGTACACAATACTCCACATTTGGCCTTACCAATGCCTTGTACAATTTTATCATTACATCCCAACTCCTATACTCAATGCTCTGATTTATAAAGGCCAACATACCAAAAGCTTTTTTCATCACCCTATTCACATGAGATTCCACCTTCAGGGAACTATGCACCATTATTCCTAGATCACTCTGTTCTACTGTATTCTTCAATGCCCTACCACTTACCATATATGTCCTAGTTGGATTATTCCTACCAAAATGTAGCACCTCACACTTATCAGCATTAAACTCCATCTGCCATCTTTCAGCCCACTCTTCTAACTGGCCTAAATCTCTCTGCAAGCTTTGAAAACCTACTTCATTATCCACAATGCCACCTACCTTAGTATCATCTGCATACTTACTAATCCAATTTACCACCCTATCATCCAGATCATTAATGTATATGACAAACAACATTGGATCCAGTACAGATCCCTGAGGCACACCACTAATCACCGGCCTCCAACCTGACAACAGTTATCCACCACTACTCTCTGGCATCTCCCATCCAGCCACTGTTGAATCCATTTTACTACTTCAATATTAATACCTAACGATTGAACCTTCCTAACTAACCTTGCATTCGGAAACCTTGTCAAAGGCCTTACTGAAGTCCATATAGACAACATCCACTGCTTTACCCTTGTCAACTTTCCTAGTAACCTCTTCAAAAAATTCAATAAGATTTGTCAAACATGACCTTCCCCGCACAAATCCATGTTGACTGTTCCTAATCAGACCCTGTCTATCCAGATAATTATATATACCATCTCTAAGAATACTTTCCATTAATTTACCCACCACTGACGTCAAACTGACAGGACTATAATTGCTATGTTTATCCTTAGAACCTTTTTTAAACAATGGAACCTCATGAGCAATATGCCAATCCTTCAGCACCATCCCCATTTCTAATGTCATTTGAAATATTTCTGTCAGAGCCCCTGCTATTTCCACACTCAAGGTCCTAGGGAATATCTTGTCAGGATCTGTAGATTTATCCACTTTTATATTCCTTAAAAGTGCCAGTACTTCCTCCTTTTTAATCATCTTAGTTTCCATAACTTCCCTACTTACCTTACACAATTCAATATCCTTCTCCTTAGTGAAAACCGAAGAAAATAAATTGTTCAAAATCTCCCCCATCTCTTTTGGCTCCACACATGGCTGTCCACTCTGATTCTCTAAGGGACCAATTTTATCCCTCATTATCCTTTTGCTATTAATATAACTAAGCAAAGTTGGATACACAGAATGACACAGCCATTAGCACTGCTGGTTTGCAACTTCAGAGATCTGAATTCAATTCTGACTTCCATTGTGGCTGTGTAAAAGTTTGAATCCTTTCCCTGTGATCAATGTCAGTTTCCTCCAGGTGCTCCAGTTTCCTCCCGTATCCATGGGCATACTAGTAGGTTAATAGATTATTGTAAATGTAAGGATGGCAGGAGAAAGAGAGATTTAGTAGATATGTAAGAAAGAGTAGTTTGTCGGGGAATGAGATGAATGAAATTGCTTTGAAAATTGGCACAGATATTAAAGAAGTTAGTACCAGTCTAAACTAGTCAGAATTTCTTGTCGCAGTATACCTACTAGCATCTCCAAGAGGCCTCTGTCAGTCAGAGTTGACCATGGCTATTGCATCCTAACTATCTAGAGATGCAAGCCTGGGCAATATGATAAGGAGAGCAAGCTGTTGACAATGTAGCAAGCTCTCCCTCTCCACGCATCTGATGAACCCAAAGGAATGGCAGAGACCGATTCCTGATGAAGGGTCTCGGCCCGAAACGTCGACAGCACTTCTCCCTATAGATGCTGCCTGGCCTGCTGCGTTCCACCAGCATTTTGTGTGTGTTCCCCGATACAGCCTCAGTTTAGTACCAGAAACTGCTCGGCAAAGCAGTCTCCCAATCTACCTCGGGTCTCACCAATATACAGGGGGCCACACTGGGAGGGATATCAGTGGGATGGGATGAATGGACAAAGGAATCATGTAGGGAACAACACTTGCAGAAAGCAGAAAGTGGGAGGAGGGAAAGATGTGCTTGGTGGTGGGATCCTGTAGGAGGGCTGAAATTCTGGAAAATTATGCGCTGGATGCAGAGGCTGCTGGGGTGGTAGGTAAGGACAAGGGGAACCCTATCCCTGGTGGGGTGATGGGTGGATGAGGTGAGGGAAGATGTGCATGAAATGGAAGAGATGTGAGGGAGGGCAGTGTTGACAGTGTTATGCACCATCAATAACTCTCTGAGACGTGAGGCGAGATATAGGCTTTTATTGACTGGAAGAAAGAACAAGCAGCAATTGACCACCATGCTACATCCTGGAGACTGAGGGCAGGGCTCAGGCCCCAATCGCCTGTAGGAGGAGCCACAGGAGCAGTCAGCGGTGGGGGGGGGGGGGGCGTGTCCAGACAGGTATATGTAGTTCACCACACAGTGGAAGAAGGAAAGCCACTTTCTTTGAAGAAAGAGGACATCTCATTATTTCTGGAATGTAAAGCCTCATCTTGAGAGCAGTTGCAGTGGAGATGGAGGAACTGGGAGAAAGGAATGGCATTTTTATAAGTGATGGGGTGGGAAGAGGTATAATTCAGATAGCTGTGAGAATCAGTGCATTTATATTAAAAAAATCAATAGATAGCAATTTGATGCAGGAAGATTGTTTCCGATGTTGGGGAAGTCCAGAACGAGGGGTCACAGTTTAAGGATAAAGGGGAAACCTTTTAGGACCGAGATGAGGAAAAACTTATTCACACAGAGAGTGGTGAATCTGTGGAATTCTCTGCCACAGGAAACAGTTGAGGCCGGTTCATTGGCTATATTTAAGAGGAAGTTAGATATGGCCCTTGTGGCTAAAGGGATCAGGGGGTATGGAGAGAAAGCAGGTACAGGGTTCTGAGTTGGATGATCAGCCATGATCATACTGAATGGTGGTGCACGCTCGAAGGGCCGAATGGCCTACTCCTGCACCTATTTTCTATCACTCTATAAGCTGTGTCCAGATTGAGAAAGGGGAGGGAGTATTGGAAATGGGTCAGGTAAACTTGAGGGCAGGGTGGAGGTTGGAAGCAAAGATGATGAAGACGATGAGCTCAGCATGGGTACTGGAAGCATCACCAATGCAGTTGTCAATGTAACGTCGGAAGACCAATTCTTTTGTTTTGTTTTCATTGAGGAAAAGGTTTTTGTCATGACACCATGTCACTAAGCTCTCTATCTTCTTCCTATACTTTGACATATCATTATCTGAGATGCAGCCTACAGTGGCATCATCTGCAAACCTGTAGATGGAGTGACAGCAGTTTCTGGCCACGCAGTCACAATTGTACAGGGAGTGGAGTAAGGGGCTGAGGGTGCAGGCTTGTGGAACACTGGTGTTACAAGTAATTGTGGTGGTGCTGCTACCTACCAAAATTGATCATGGTCTGTTGGTCAAAAAGTCAAGGAGCCAGTTACAGGAGAAGGCATTAATTCCCATGATCAGGAGTTTGGTAATGTTTACTTGGATTAATAGCATTGAAGGCAGAACTATCGTCAACTTTTCTGTTCAGATACTCCAGAGATGAACGTAGAGCCAGGCAGATGGCATTAGGCATTGACCTGCTCTGGTGGTAGGCAAATTGCAGCGGGTCAGGGTTGGAGTTGATGCATACTGTGACCAATCTTTAAGTTGGGGGCTGTGGGTACTAACCTTTGAAAATGCATGAACTGGACAGTAAAAAACAGGAATTAATTATTATCTGTTTGTTACAGAGTTAAGGATAGAACAGCTGCAAGTCTGCATTCGGCTTACCAAAACACCTCTCACATTTTATGGACTTCGAAATCTAGATTAAGTATGGCATAGTGGTGCAGTGGGTAGAGTTGCTACATCACAGTGCCAGAGACCTGACTTCAGGTGCTGTTGAACATTCACCATGATGCATGGGTTTCATCTGGGTGCTACTTTTTCTCTTACATCTCAAAGATGTGTGGACTTGTAGATTAATTGGCCGCTGTAAATTGCCCCTAGTGTGTAGCTGAGTGGCATAACCTGGGATGAGTTGAAAAGAATGGTGGTAAAGAAGAATGCAAAATAGATAGTTGATGGTGGGTGAAACTTCAATGGGCCAAAGGCCTGTTTTAGTATTTTCTTCCTCGGTGACTATTACTCTACACTTAATGATTGTAAATATATGGCATCTTAATCCTATTACTTCATTGCGGAATCCATTTGGTTGTTAGTTAAATCTCAAGTTAAAAGTTTGCTGTTCTCTGAAGTTGGAGTGAATCATATGAAGACATGGGATAGGGTCTGTGGCTCATTTTGCAGAAATAGTATCAATATTCTCAAGCTGCTTTACACTGAGGAAACTACAACTTTACTAGATAAAAAAGATGCATTCTCCTTTGGTTCTTGGGCTGCTGAAGGTCACTTGTTGGAATTGTCTCCAACTTTAAGATCAAAAACATGGTGTTAACAACAAATGAAATATTTAACTTTTTCAGCTGAAGATGCTTCACTTGTTCTCAAAAAGAGTCTTTGAGTTGAAATTTACCGAAGGGGTTTGATATGAATGGAACAATTCCTCAACAGACATTCCACTTTCAGGACTAAAACCTCATTAATATTCATTGATATCAATCAAAAAGTTTCCAATGTCTATCATTTGATTTTTAAAATTTTAATTAGAAATGTGTAAGGCAATTATTGGCTAGATGTAAAGTTATCTAAATGCACACCCAATGTATAATATGTGATGGTTATGCTTTAGTCTCTCAGAATAAAATTACATGTCTTAAAAGAATTATATTTTGGTAAGAAAGACAGATAATTTGTTTATTTCTAGATGCAAGCTGGAACCTATTGCAGCTCATATTGTTTTGTTGAGATGAAAGAACTCGAATCTAACTGTTGACTACATTTCCCTCCACAGACCTGCTTGGCCCACTGAGTTCTTCCAGCAGTTTGAAGGAAAACAGGTTGGAACACAACAGAACCAACTTGTATCTCCTTCACTTAAAATGGAAAATCGTGTGGCCTCTGAACTGGGCAAGTGAACAAATGTTATCTCTCTTTCTGGAGTCTAGAGAGATTCCTTAGCCAGGAAGTTAAAATAATTGCTATAAGATCATTTCTCAATTAAAAAGCAGAAAACACAGCAGATCTGTTTTTCTGATTGGATTTTCAGTTTCCCCAAAAGAACTGTTTGTTGCGTAAAATCAATTGTTGTGTTGGAAACGTTATTATTAAGTCTGATATTGATAAGTTTGTAGCAAAGTAATGGGGCTGAAGTGATTAAATGAATGTGATGATGCCCTCTGCATCCATTACTCAGAGCGCCTTTGTTGTATAAGTCACGTCCAGGCTACTTCAAAAGACTGGTTAAGTGTAAAGCATTTATGACACAAGAAACAGCAACACATTATAATGTTGATGTCTGCAGTTAGGCATGAGGAATTCAACCCAAATTCTACTGGGAGCCCAATTACTTTATTCCTCCATCGAGGAAACAGCAGCCCAACTGAAGAACACTGGCAAAATATAAGCTGAATGGTCAAAATATAAAACCGGGTGTATGCTGCTGGTCTGACCTTAGGACTCAATGAGCAAAGAAACCTTCCCCAGGGGACCAGCTAACCTGCTCTTGTTGCTTCTTCAAACTGTTCTGTCAGTCATCAGATGGAATGTATCCATTAATTAAAGTTTTTGTAAACAAAGCGTTAATTAATAGCGTTACATGGGGAAAAATAGCTTATTTTCTACTCGATCTTCCTAAATGATCATGTCACATGATAATTACCTTTACCAACACTAATAAAATAATTCCCACATATAGGTGCACAAACACAAAACTATGGCTTCCCTTTGTCAACCATTTCTTCTGTATTACCACCAAAACCAGACTCCTCATAGAGCCCAGCACTTGGTACAATGTTGCAACAATTCTTTGCCACTGAAACTGAAAATCCCACCACAAAATAATTATGCCAATTTAGATCAAGGGCTATTCAGTTATAAACAAAAAATGAAAGTTCAAAAGTGCAGAAATCAATTGATAATAACAGGTAATGGTATCACAATACAACTGAGAAAAAAATGAGACATTTGGGATTTAAGACCATAAGACCATAAG
Organism: Hypanus sabinus; assembly: GCF_030144855.1. NCBI lineage: Eukaryota > Metazoa > Chordata > Chondrichthyes > Myliobatiformes > Dasyatidae > Hypanus > Hypanus sabinus. The sequence continues at coordinate 136,018,108 of NC_082712.1, read as the reverse complement.
ACATAGGAGCAGAATTAGGCCATTTGACCCATCAAGTTTGCTCCACCATTCCAGCATTGCTGATTTATTAATCTTCTCAACCCCATTTTCTTGCCTTCTCTCAGTAATGTTTTATGCCCTTACTAATCAAGAACCTATCAACTTCTGCTTTCAATATACCCAATGACTTGACCGCCACAGCTGTCTGTGATAATGAATTCCATAGATCTACCACCATCTGGCTAAAGCAATTCCTCATCTCTGTTCTAAATGGTTGTCCCTCTATTCTGAGGTTGTGGCCTCTGCTCCTAGACTCCCCCATGATTTGAAACATCCTCTCCACAACCACTCTATCTATGCTTTGCAATATTCGATAGGTTTAATTGAATCCTCCCTCCCCTTTCTTCCAGACTCCAGTGAGTACAAGCCCAAAACCATCAAACGCTCCTCATATATAAACTCATTCATTCTTGTGAGCTTCCTCTGAACTTTGTCCAATGCCAGCACATCTTTTCTTAGATAAGGGGCCCAAAATGCGATCTGATCAATGTATAAAGCTTTAGCATTACATCCTTGCTTTTACATTCTAGTCCTATTAAAATGAATACTAATGTTCCAGTTTCCTTCCTTACCACTGACTCAAACTGCACATTAGCCCTTAGGGAACTCTGCATGAGGACTCACAAATTCTTTTGCATCTCTGATTTTTGAATTTTCTCCCATTTGTAATATAGTCCACACCTTTACTTCTTCTACCAAAGTGCAGGAACATAGACTTCTCTGCACTACATTCCCACTACCACTTCCCTGACCATTTTCTAATCTGTCTAATCCTTCTATAGCAGGGGTGTCAAACTCATTTTTGGTCACGGGCCGGATTGGGCAAAATGCAGCTTCATGCAGGCCAGATCAGTCGGGCGCGTGCGAACGCAGCTTTCATTGCCTCCGTTTTTCAGCCTGTTCTCATGTGTCTCAGTCTCTACTATAACTACAAAGTGTTTCACTTCACAATTTCCTTTTCTTATGAAGAAGACTGCTGAGCAAGCATTATTTTTATGATTGGTATTAACTTACAATCATAGGCTTCATATCGCCGGGCCATTTAAAATGATCTCGGGAGCCGGATATAATTGTACGCCGGGCCGGATATGGCCCACGGGCCTTGAGTTTGACACCTATGTTCTATAGACTCCCTGCTTCCTCAACACAACTTGCTGCTTCACCTATCTTCACATCTTTCATAAACTTCATCACAAAGGCATCAATTCTACCATCCAAATCATTGACACATAATGTGAAAAGAAGCAGTCCCAAAACCGACCCTGTAGGACAGTATTTACTAGCAGCCAACCAGAAAAGCCCCCTTTTATTCCCACTCTTTGCCTCCTGCCAGTCAACAAACCTTAGACCATAAGACCACAAGATATAGGAGCAGAATTAGGCCATTTGGCCCATTGAGCCTGCTCCATTAATCAATCATGGCTGATCTTTTCTCCCATCTTCCACCCTATTCTCGGGCCTTCTCCCTGTAACATTTGATGCAGTGTCCAATCAAGAACCTCTCAATCTCTGTCTTAAATATACCCAATAACCTCGACTCCAGAGCTGCCTGTGGTAACAGATTCTAAAAATTCACCAGCCTTTGGCTAAAAATCATTCTCCGCATCTCAGCTTTAAATGGATACCACTCTATCCTGAGGCTGTGCCCTCTTGTCCTAGACTCCCCCACCATGGGAAACATCCTTTCTGGATCTACTCTGTCTAGGCCTTTCAACATTTGAAAGGTTTCAATAGATCCCCCCTCATCCTTCTAAATACCAGTAAGTACAGACTCAGAGCAATCAAACGTTCCCCATACGATAACCCTTTCATTCCCAGAATCATCCTTGTGAACCTCCTCTGGATCCTCTTCAATGCCAACACATCTTTTCTTAGATGAGGAGCCCAAAATTATTCACAGTACTCAAGGTAAGGCCTCACCAGTGCCTTATAAAGCCTCAGCATCGTATCCCTGCTCTTGTCTTCAAATCCTCTTGAAATGAATGCTAACCATGCATTTGCCTTCCTCACCTCTGACTCAACCTGCAACTTAACCTTTAGGGTGTTCTGCACAAGGACTCCTACGTCTCTTTGCATCTCAGATGTTCAGATCTCTCTCCGTTTAGAAAATAGTTAGCACATTTATTTCCACTAACAAAGTGCATGACCTTGTATTTTCCAACATTGTATTTCAATTACCACATTCTTGCCTATTTTCCTAATCTGTTTAAGTCTTTAAATAGCCTACCTGTTTCCTAAAGACTACCTGCCCCTCCATCAATCTTTGTATCATCTGCAAACTTGGCCATTTATTCCATCATCTAAATCATCAATATACAGCATGAAAAGAAGTGGCCCCAACACCGACCCCTGTGGAATACCTCTAGTCACTGGCAAGGATCCTATTATTCACACTCACTGCCTCCTAACAATCAGCCAATGCTCTAACCACGTCAGTAACTTTCCTGTAATATTGTGTGTTCTTAAATTGGTCATCAGCCTCTTGTGTGGCACCTTGTCAAAGGCCTTCTCAAAATCCATTAACATCCTCCACTGTCACTCTTTTGTCTATCCTGCCTAATATTTCCGCAAGGAATTCCAACAGATTTGTCAACAGGCTAGATTTTCCTTAAGGAAATTATGAAGAATTTGACCTATTTTATCACATGCCTCCATGTATACTGTAAAATCCTTAATAAAGGACTTCAAAGTCTTCCCAACCACTGATGTCCGGCTAACGGGCCTGTAATTTCCTTTCTTCTGCCTTCTTCCCTTCTTAAAGAATGGAGTGACATTTGCAATTTTCCAGTCCTCCGCAAGCATTCCAAACCTAGTGATTCTTGAAAGATCATTACTAATGCCTCCACAATCTCTTCAGCTATCTCTTTTAGAAGTCTGGGCTGTAGATCGTCTTGACCTTTCAGCTGCTCAAGCACCTTCTCCTTAACAGCTACACTCACTTTTGGCCCCAACACACTGAAATATATGGCATACTGCAAGTGTCTTCTACAGTGAAGGCTGACGGAAGATACTTATTGAGTACGTCTGCCATTTATGTGCCCCTTATTACTATCTCTTTATTTCCCAGCAGCTCAACATCCACTCTTGCCTCTCTTTTACTCTTTACATATCTGAAAAAACTTCCTGTGTTCTCTTTGATATTATTGGTTAGTTTGCTTTCATATTTCATCTCTCCTCTCCTATTGACATTTTAAGTTACCTCCTTTTGGTTTTTAAAAGCTTCTCAATTTACCTAATTTTCACTAATTCTTGTTATATTATATGCCATTTCTTTTGTTTTTATGTGTCTTCGACTTCTCTTAAATGTCAGTTAAAAGGAGAATGACAGTTGCATCACTTTTCCTTTAAAATACTTTTTTATTTGGAAGAAACCATCCAGTGCCTTCAGAATTGCCCCCAGAACTCAAGCCATTGCTGTTCAAAGGTTTCAAAAGTACATTTAATGTCGGAGAAAAGTATATAATATACATCCTGAAATGCTTTTTCTTCACATCCCTGCTAGCCCTGTTCTGCCAGTATCCCTTCCAATCAACTTTGGTCATGTCCTTTCTCACGCCTCTATAATTCCCTTTACTCTACTATAATAATGATACATCCGACTTTAGCTTCTCCTTCTCATACTGCAGGGTAAATTCTATCATATTATCATCACTGTCCTCTCAGAGTTCCTTTAGCTAAAGCTCCCTTAGCAAATCTGGTTCATTACACAACACCCAATCCAGAATTGACTTTACCCTAGTGGGCTCAACCACATGCTGCTTTAAAATGCCATCTCACCATGCCACAGTAGTATAGTGGTTAGCGTGACGCTATTACAACTTGGGGTGTTTCAGAGTTCAAAGTTTAATTCAGGCACTGTTCTGTAATGAGTCCTCCATGTGGAAAGTGTGTTCCGGTTCCCTCCCACAGTTCAAAGATGTACCGGATCTATAGATACATAGGTCAATTGGCCATTGTAAACTACTCCATTATTATGTTGGGGATAATCAGGGTTGTGGGGTTGCTGGTGCAGTGTGACTCCAAGGGCTGGAAGGGCCTACTCCATGTGGTATCACTAAATAAATAAATAGGGCTTGAAAGCATTCCACAAATTCCTTCCCTTGGGATCCAACCCCAACCTAATTTTCCCACTTTACCTGCATACTGAAATCTCGATGATTTTTGTATCATTACCTTTTTCACATGTCTTTACTATCTCCCTTTGTAATTTGTATCCCACGTCCTTGCTAAAGTTTGGAGGCCTGTATATAACTCCTTTCAGGGTGTTTCTACCCTTGCAGTTTCTTAACTCTACCCACAAGGATTTTAAATCCTCTGATCCTATGTCCCCTCTTCCTAAGGATTTGATTTTAGAGCCAGCCCCATCCCCTCTGCCTACTTGCCTGTCCTTTGAAAACAATGAGTATCTTTGGGTGTTAATTTCTCAGTTATAATCTTCTTTCACTCACAACTCAGTGATGCCCAGGACATCATACCTGGCAATCTCTAACTATGCTACAAGATCATCTACCTTATACCTTACTATGTGCATTCAAATTGATCACTTTCAGTCCTGCTTTCATCACTGTTTTCAATTTTTCCACCATGTTACACTTCAGTTCACTTTGCAAAATTATTCTTCTTCCCACAATTATTGCAGGATTTTCCATAAGCAGAATGCGACTTTGGGATGTGTCTGCCTCCACATTTGCTACATTTGCTGTTTGAGCCTTTCTCCTTGGCTTGCTGTTCCTTTAGGAAATGCCTTGTGCTCTGCTCCTCTGTTTCCACAGCATACACTATTGTTTCTGCTCTGTGCATCTCTTTAGCTTGTGCTCGTGTGGTCTCTGCTGCCCTACACATTGTTACACCTTTTCTAGCATTAAATCTTTTTCACAGAGCCGTTTTTCTCTGAAACCATTATCTGGGATTCCACAAACTATTTTGTCTCTGACTAGTGAATCTCTCAAATCTCCAAATTCACAGGATTAATCAGTGTGTGAAGCTCAGCCAAGTATTGGTCAAAGCTGACACTTGGCTTCTGTTTACAGGAGAAGAACTTATATCTCTCAAGCATGATGCTTTTACTTGGGATAAAATATGCCTCAAAATTTGTTGTCTGAGTGTCCAATTTAAAGTCTGTCTCATCAATTTGAAAGCTGTTGTAGCTGTCAAAAGTATTTTTGCTAATTATGTGTAGAAAGAAAGATGCTTTCAATGTTTGCTCCACCCCACCAGCTCTGTTTGCCACTAAGTATATAATGAATCACTGTTTGAAGTGTTTCCAGGTAGCAGTTAGGTTGCTCATAATCCACATAGGTACGGAAGGACTTAGGTTATCTATAACAGAATATTTGGGCTCTCATCTGGTATTCTCCTAGTGAATCTGGTGAACTTCTGCAAATTCAAGACATAATCTGCTCTCTGGGCAGCAGCTTCTCTCTGTCAGAACCAACGTCTCTTTTTTAGTTGTTTGTGATATTCAGTTATACTTCCTCCACCTAGTCTTGCCTTAGCCTATTGAGACAAAGCCTGACCACTCTAACACTGGTCCACTCCCACAACAGCCACTCCACTTACACCTCACTTCTTTTTAATGGCCTTTTTTGAATGCCATTGTTATGATTGCAAGCCACCAAAAAGTCTCAAAGGGCCCTTAGCTCTTTTTAAACCTCCTGCTGTTTCTCCCATGAATGCTCAAGATGAATGCAGCCTGCTGAGTTGTTGGAGGTTGGGGTGCCCTTCTGACAACAGTCCAACAATAGACTGACATTGTTCCCCTCACACTTCACCATCTACCAGCCTTCTTTCCAGTCTCCTCCATAAACATTTCATTGTTAAACAAGGTCCAGCAGATTGTTTATTCCTTTCTGCCATTCCCTCAATTGATGAATCAGTACTGCCTCATAGTACCAAATGCTATGTTTGTTGTGTAACAAAGACAAACTTGCGTGGGTAAAATGCTAGAACTATTTTATTTACAAATTTACAGAATGACTTCAACTCAACCACATTTACATGGGACCTTCAGCCCATCACAAATATGTGTGTACTTTTTACCAATGCCACTTCCGGTTCCGGGTGAAACACTCGCATTGCACACTGGGACTTGAAGTTCGTTATTATGTACACACATAATAGCATATCTTCTCCCGTTAAGGAAAACAAATGCAATGGTATGTCCTCATAAGCCTGCATGACAAAATAATGTTTTCCAACAAAGATATTTACATTTTCAATTGTAATAAGCAATTATAGTTCCTTGATTCACTTAATAACTCTAAATCAGTCTCTGAGGAGGTTTTTATTATCCTTTTTGGTCTGCTGTTTGTTTCCACAGGTATATTGTTTGTATTTGGTGCATTAGTATTTCATTAATATTTGTTTCTTTCTGAGAATTCTGATCAACAAGTTTATTTTTCACCTCTGTTGGCCCCTTTGTTTATTGACAGGTGATGCGTCACAGCTAAGTGTTGGAGTTTGTGGTTGTAGATCCATGCAGTATCTTCTGAGATGCATTCCTCGCTCCATCTGCGCCTGGTAGGAATGTGGAACGACTTCCTTTTGCACATATCCTTGCATGGGCCATGTGCCAGAATTGTGATCTTGGAATCACACTTGATTTCCAGGTTTCAAGACTTAAAGGCTTTTCACAGACTTGTCGTGATACTCTTTCTGTTCCTCATTCCCTTTTACTTTAGTCAATTAGACTTCGGGTGCTCCTTTAGGTGTCAACAGTTTTTCGTGCACTGGAAGATTACTGCATATGTGTGGACCCATCAGCATTTGGATGGTGAAAGGCAGGATACTTGGTAGTGTGAAGGGGCAGGGGATCTGGGGGTACATGTCAATAGATCTCTGAAAGTTGCCTCACAGGTAGATAGGGTAGAAAAGAAAGCTTATGCGGTGTTAGCTTTCATAAGTCGAGGGATGGAGTTTAAGAGAAGTGATATAATGATGCAACTCTATAAAACTCTAGTTAGGCCACACTTGGAGTACTGTGTCCAGTTCTGGTCGCCTCACTATAGGAAGGATGTGGAAGCATTGGAAAGGGTACAGAGGAGATTTACCAGGATGCTGCCTGGTTTAGAGAGTATGGATTATGATCAGAGATTAAGTGTGCTAGGGCTTTACTCTTTGGAGAGAAGGAGGATGAGAGGAGACATGATAGAGGTGTACAAGATATTAAGAGGAATAGATAGAGTAGACAGCCAGCGCCTCTTCCCCAGGGCACCGCTGCTCAGTACAAGAGAACATGGCTTTAAGGTAAGGGGAGGGAAGTTCAAGGGGGATATTAGAGGAAGATTTTTCACTCAGAGAGTGGTTGGTGCGTGTAATGCACTGCCTGAGTGAGTGGTGGAGGCAGATACACTAGTGAAGTTTAAGAGACTACTAGACAAGTATATGGAGGAATTTAATGTGGGGGGTTTTATGGGAGGCAGGGTTTGTGGGTTAGCACAACATTGTGGGCCGAAGGGCCTGTAACGTGCTTTTCTATTCTATGTTCTACCTTCTGTGTTCTATTCTGAGTGGCACACTTCTGTAAGTCATCAGACTTTTATGGAAATCTCATCTCATCCACCTCACGCTTTCTTCATGAGGTCATTCACTACCTTGACTGAACTCTCTACTATGCCTCTAGACTTTGGGTGACGTGGGCTTGAAGTAATATGTTGAAACCCCCAGTCATCGGCAAAGAACCCAAATTCACATCTGGAGAATTGTGCACTATTATCTGATGCCACTTCACATGGAATTCCATGTTTTGCAAACACAGCTTTCAGGAAGGTGATGACAGCTTTGCTGAATGTCTTGGGTCATTCTGGAGCATTTCCTTGCATAGTGACGCCAGAATCACAAATCTGTTCTCTTTGAAGACCATATCTTCCACTACCGACCATTCAGATCTGCAAGCCCAATAATCCTGAATACACATTGGAGTCATTCTTAATTGCTGGCTGTCCTTTGTGTTGTCTCTTTCAAACTTTCATTGCTTCACCTGTTCCTGCTGCTGTCCCAATCTTGTTTGTTCTATCGGGAGAGATTGGAATGGAGGTGACAATCATGTCAACATCGGCCTGTATATCAGCATTAATCTCTTGGTTAACCTTCTTTCTTGCTGACTGCTCGGGACAGTGCATCCGCAGCAAACATATATTTTCCTGGTGTGTAGGTCATCTTCATGTCATATCTCTGCAGCTTTATCAGCATGCACTGTATCCTCATGGCACAGTTATTCAGAGGTTTGGACATAATTGAGACTAATGTTTTATGGCTGCCTCCACTTCAAAAGCTCGTCCAAAGATATACTGATGGAACTTTTCAGATGCAAATGTGTTATCAAGAAGCTGTTTCTCGATCTATGCATAGCTGGCTTCTGCACTTGTTAAAGCCCTTGATGCAAAGGCCACAGGTTGCCATGTGTCCTCGTGCTGCTGTGGTAGTACTGCTCTAAAACCATTCAGACTGCATCAGCCAAGATCCTAGTTCACCTCTCCAGATCATTAAACTTCAGCAGGGGCTCTTCAGTTGAGACTCTTTTCAGCATCTCGTAAACTCACCTTTCTCTTTACTTAATTTCAAATTGACATTCTGTGTCCAGTCTAGCACCTCCAACATGGTCTTCCTTGGTTGACTCCCAGACAACGATGACATTCATCATGGTCTCAACACCAGGTATGCATGCTCTCAAAGATTATGTGAGTGATTCTATGGTAAACTTCTGGTGTGAATCGGATCCCATAATGTAAACAAAGGAGGTGATATCTACCCTTTGGTGTGTTAAAAGTACACAGTCTCATACCTGCCTCATCAAGCTTCATCTGCCAAAGCCAAGATGACACATCTAGCTTGCCAAGCCACTTAGCAACTGCAAACCAGGACATGATCTCCCCCCCCCCCCATGTTGACAATGTAAAATCCTCTCTCTTGATGGCTTTATTGAGATCTCTTGGGCCTGCAATGCTTAATTTTTCTTTTCCACAATGAACAGTAACCTCACCCAATCTGTTGGTGCTTCAGTTTTCTGTATGGCATTCATCTCTTCCATGTGTGTTAGTTCTTGTTTTACTCTGTCTCCAAGTACAAACAAAACTTTCCTGCATGCGTGAACAACAGGAGTCACTGCCTCATCTACATGAAGTTTGTGTACACCAGATGAGCCGCTCAAAGACAGCTGTGTACCCTTACATGAGTGAAGTGTGGTCATCTCTAGTCTGTGAAGCTACTACAAAAACCCTTTTCAATAGGTTAAGCTTTTCACATGCATTCAGACCTAATCTTGGCTGTACTCTCTTTTCTACAACCAGTAGCTGTGACTTCAGATGCAGCTTCTTGTTCTTGAAGCTCACTGCATTGCCAACTTTAACTGGTACGTTCTCTCAGTATAACCTTCAAATTTCATGGGGTAAATCTTGCTCTTTACTTTGAGAGTCTTGTAATCATCCACGGATAATAGATTTACCTGGGATCTGATGTCAAGTTTGAAAGGAATTGTTGTCTCATTCACAGTCATTGGAACAATCCATTCTGCTTGACCAGCACCAGCAGTATGTAGAGAATCTACAAATACTTCCTCCATTTCCTCAGTAACTGCGTGCAGCTTCCTCTTAGTAGCTTTGAAGCACTTTGCAAAATTATTCCTCTTCCCACAATTATTGCAGGATTCTCCATAAGCAGAACACGTCTTTGGGATGTGTCTGCCTCCACATTTGCTACATTTGCTGTTTGAGCCTTTCTCCTTAGCTTGCTGTTCCTTTAGGAAATGCCTTGTGCTCTGCTCCTCTGTTTCCACAGCATACACTATTGTTTCTGCTCTGTGCATCTCTTTAGCTTGTGCTCGTGTGGTCTCTGCTGCCCTACACATTGTTACAACTTTTCTAGCATTAAATCTTTTTCACGGAGCCGTTTTTCTCTGAGACCAATATCTGGGATTCCACAAACTATTTTGTCTCTGACTAGTGAATCTCTCAAATCTCCAAATTCACAGGATTAATCAGTGTGTGAAGCTCAGCCAAGTATTGGTCAAAGCTGACACTTGGCTTCTGGTTACAGGAGAAGAACTTAAGTGTCTCAAACAAGATGCTTTTACTTGGGATAAAATGCGCCTCACAATTTGTCGTCTGAGTGTCCAATTTAAAGTCTGTCTCATCAATTTGAAAGCTGTTGTAGCTGTCAAAAGCATTTTTGCTAATTATGTGTAGAAAGATAGATGTTTGCAATGTTTCCGCCATCCCACCAGCTCTGTTTGCCACTAAGTATATAATGAATCGCTGTTTGAAGTGTTTCCAGGTAGCAGTTAGGTTGCTCGCAATCCACATAGGTACGGAAGGACTTAGGTTATCTATGACGAAATATTTGGGCTCTCATCTGGTATTCTCCTAGTGAATCTGTGAACTTCGGCAAATTCAAAGCACAATGTGCTCTCTGGGCAGCAGCTTCTCTCTGTCAGAACCAACATCTCTTTCTTAGTTGTTCATGATATTCAGTTATGCTTCGCCTTTAGACCTCACGCCAACTTCTGACACAATATTATGTTTGTTCTTTAACAAAGACAATTTTGAGTGTGTAAAATGCTGGACCTATTTTATTTGCAGATTTACAGAATGGATTCAGCTCAACCACATTTTACTGGGGACCTTCAGCTCTCCATAAGCATGTGTGTCCCATTCACTAACATCACTTCCAGTTCTGCGTGAACCACCCACATTGCACACTGGAGATGCAGTTCTTTATATTGTACATATGTACAACTACCATACTAGATGGAAGACTTCAAAAAGAACGATCTGAACTGATTCAGCAGCACCCCACAAAAAAAACCTAAAAATAAAACTAAACGGCTATTCAGCTGGTGAGGCAGCATTTGTGGAGGGAAATGGACCATCAACATTGCAGGTAGGTCTCCTTTCATTCTGCGTCAATCCCACAGATAAAGCCGGTCCAGAAGAAAGACCTGCATCTGAAATGTCGACTGTCCTTTTCACACTAAGCAAAACAGAAGTAGCAGGCCTATTAGCACCTTTGAGGTTCCAACAACAGTGTTATATCCCTCAACAAACTTTAGAATCAGAATCAGGTCATCACTGTCATATATGATGCGAAACTTGCTGTTTTGCAGTACCAGTACAGCGAACAGCCATAAAATCACTAAAAAAAAAATTACAAAACACATAAACAGTGCAAAAAAGTAATAATGAATTGTGATCATGGATCATTCAGAAATCTGATAACAGAGAGGAAAAAACTGTTCCTAAATTGTTGAGTACAGATCTTCAGGCTCCTGAACCTCCTCCATGATTGTAGTGATGAGGAGAGGGTATGTCCTGGTTGGTGAGTGTCCTTAATGACAAATGCTGTCTTCTCGACACACCACCTCTTGAAGATGTCCTCAAGGGAGGAGAGGGTTATGACTATGATGGAACTGCTTGAACCTACTATCCTCTGCAGATGTCACGATCCTCTGCATTGAAGCCTCCATACAAAGCGGTGCTGCTCTCCATCATTCATCTATAGAAGTTTGCAAGTTTTTGGTGGCATAGTAAGTCTCCTCACAATCCTAATGAAGAAGAGTCACTTGCATCAATGCATTGGATCCTGGAGAGATCTTCCAAGACATTGATATCCAGGTACTTAAAAGCTGCTTACCCTTACTAATGTTCTGCAATTCCCACGCTTTCCACCACTAATCCCTCAATGAGCACTAGTAATTGTTCTAAAGACTTCCCCTTCCTAAAGTCCATAATGAGTTCCTTGGTCTTGCTAATGTGGTGTGTGAGATTGTTGTAGCAAGAACACTCCAACAGCTGATCTGTCTCATTCTTGTATGCCTTCCTGTCACCATCTGAAATGCTACCAACAACAGTGGTGTCATCTGTGAATTTATAGAGCATGCTTGGCTGTGCTTCTCCTCAATTTATGAGTATAGACTGAGTAGAGCCGTGGGCTAAGCACACATCTCTGAGGTGTGCCTCTGTTGATTGTCGGTGAGGAGATGCTATTGTTGATCCAAAATAACTGTAGTCTCCCGATGAGGAAGTAAAGGATCCAGTTGCAGAGGGAGGTTCAAAGGCCTAACTTTAAAAGCTTGGTGATTAATTATGAGGAGATAATAATATTGAACGTGATGCTGTAATAGATAAACATCAGCCTAACATGTTTTGTTGTGACCTAGGAGCTCGAATTAAGTTTGTTGTTTGGCACAATCTCACCACAGAGAGATACACAGGCTACATTGCCTGTCAATGATCTAGAAGGGCAGAAGCTGTTTAAATTACATCAAATATTTTCCAAATACGACAGAATGATTTCTCCTACAAAATGCAATTCGGAGTTTGCTAGATACAAATCAGCTATAAACATTTAATTCTTCTTACAGCAGTGTGATTGCCTGAGTATTTTACAATAACTATATCTGCATTTTATCCATTTGGTGTGTGTCACTACATGTTACTGTAAATTTTCTCCTCCTCATGGTACTCTCTGGATCATGAATAGTGGTGGAAGGCCAACTTCTTTTATTGAAACCCTGCCACTCTACCAGGCTGGCATTGCAGTTGCATTTTGAGTAATGATCTGCACTGTCCTGTCCAACAGACTTCGAAAGGAATAAAATTTTGGTTCGTTTGTGCTCAGTAGTAAGTGGAAACTGAGATTTTTAGTGAAGCACAAAGAATAGTATTTTACAACTGGAAGCATGGCAGGGGATTGATTGTGAGGTGGTAAGGAACAGGTGAACATTCAGCGTGAGCTGGGATGCAGGATTGTGGGTGGGGATTTATGGAGAACCCACTTCTCCAGAAACAGGTGTTTGTAGCCCAAGAAATAGCCAGACAAATGATTTCAACAGCTGTTAGGGAATTACTTCCCTTCATTCTTCCTACAAATAAATAATTTCACTAAGGGACAGATGGTAAATACTCTGCATTGCCAGTATCACCAAATGTAAAATAAAAGCATTGTGCAAACAGCAATTATTTTTATTCAGAAAATCAGAATGAAGACAATTCATAGAGATTAATGCTGTTTTTTTTAAAAATCAGGTAGCATCCTGTTCCTCAGTTGTAGTCAGCTGAACCAAGGTTTTTCTGTGAGTGAGTTGTTGCGGAACTTCACTGAGATGTTTAAATGCCGGTAATTCCTCTTTCTCTACCCACTTTTTTTGTTTATTTATTCTTTGGTTTCAGAATTAATGGAAATGCTTGCACATATTGCTTTTTCCTTATCTTCACTGAACTAAAAGGTGGTTAAGAGTCAACCACATCAATAGGTCCACAGTGGCAAATAGCCCAAACTGGATAAGGATAGAAGAGGTGCTCCCTCGGAGGACATTAATGAACCCAATGGATATGTAAGACAATCCAGTTGTTGTGACTGTTATTAAGACTTTTTTTTTCAAATTCCAGATTCAATTGGTTCTATTAAATTCCCCTGTACAAAGCCTCTCTCTATCCTAGCATATTTTGGTGTACCTTCAGCTGCTTGGACCTCATACTCTAAAATATCTTTCTAAAATTAACCACTCAGTTAACTGCTTTTAAGGAAAAATCAAAAAGGTAAAGGTGCTAGTTCATTTTTCAGTAGGAGAGTAAAAACGGAGAGGTGGTAAAACAATGGGAGAGTCTATGATAACGTGAGTCTAAATGACTTATTGGCAGACGTTACCAACACATTAAGCTTCCTGGTCTATTTAATCAGCTAGATATGGTAAGGTGGAAAAACCTGCCTGGCAGACTTAACTCTTTTAAATGCCTCGCAAAAAAAAAGAATGATTAGGAAAGTGATCTTTGCACCTAATAACAACTTCTTCGGCTCTGTATCCAAGTTTAAAAAATAAGTCATTTTATTTTTTAATTATTGACATACAGAATGTAATTCTGGCCCTTCGAGCCACACTGTCAATTGTCCTGTGAATAGGCTCGGATTTTTATTCAGAAAATCAGAATGAGGACAATTCATAGAGATTAATGCCGTCTTTTAAATCAGGCAGCATCCTGTTCCGCAGCTGTATTCAACTGAAGCAAGGGTACATCCCAAAATGGAGGAAGATGGGCAATTCCACTTTCTTACAGAAACTACTGTTTCTTCATCCAAAGATATTCCTTGTGCTTTATTCCTTCTACTATCTATTTTGCTATACTCACACAACAATGTCATAACTTAAAGGTAGCATTTTCAACTATGAGTCAGAAGGTTGTGGGGGTCATTTGAGAGTTCATCACACAATCTAGGTTGACATTCAGTGCAGAATTAAGAGAGGGATGCTCACTTGGAGGTGATGTCTGTTTAATGGAATATTAAGCTCAATGTGTCCTCTTGGATGGATGCAAATTATTTCACCAATCTGTATAAACTCAAGTATTGGACTTCTTTTAACTATTATTTATCGTACAAGAATATAGCTTAAACAGATTAATTAGCAGTTACCGTTTGTCATTGCTGTTTTCAGGATATAGCAGTAAGCAAATTGGCTGTCATATTTTGCTGTGTTATTAGAGTAGCTACATGTCATTAGTACTCCATTGGCCATGAAAAGCCCAACATATGAAAGGCTTATAAAATGCAAATATTTTACTCTTTGCCTCCTTTTCTCAACCTCTTTTCTTATAATAGCAGCTGTTTCTCGGTCACTACAAACATACTGGAGCCATAACAGTCTAAGTCCTACACTTCTGACATCCAGAGTAGTCTCTGCCTGCCCAATAATTTGTTAATCCAATGCACTTCCCATTTGAGATGTGCCATTCACAAGGTCTATGCTAGGAGCCTTGTATATTAAGCCTGGTCTGGATCTGGCCATAAGATTTAGCCAGCCAATCTCTTAAAAGTAGGTGAAACAATCAATTCAGTTTGTAGATGCAAACTTTGTGGCCTTAAGATGGCAATATTTCACTTTGCACTAGACTATATTAGGAATTGCATAGTTAGAAAGAATGTATTGCCAACATACTCTGACCAATGCCGCAAAAATATTGGCTGGTAATACTCAAGACATCCCTTTCATTATAGTCATGATCACTTTGTTTCACCGCACCTTCACTAGTTCAGATTTCATTTATAACTGCAGTGGAAACAAATTAGAACTCAACAACTCGGAATGGGGAAATTCCACTGTAAACAGAAAGTCAGAACTGAATAAAAAGTACTATTTTGCCAGATGGAGTTACAGAAATAGAGTATGACATTGTGCTGTATAAATAGAATGCAGAATATTTTTTAATTAACTAAATCATAAAAGTATTCCCAATTTTTATGCAAATTTAAAATTTAGCCCTACGATAACTAACCTTAACTGAGGGGCTTAAATGTGGCAGCTAGGTCATCTGTTTCACTGTAAAGCCTTCAACTGCTTAAGCTGTTCATTTGTTATGTTAAAAACACTATGTACTGTATATTTTAAATAAACATGAGAACATTCTCAAATCTCCAATATTCCCATTTGATTATTTTACCCAAATGCAGCCTGGTCTGGTTCAGCCAGTTCACTCTGCATTGCACACCCTGACCTGCAGAGTGGCTATCTCCAGTTGCTGGTACGGCTGGCACATCGCCAGCCCATTCCCTTTTCCTGAGGCCACTGACAGCTTGAAGCTGATTTTTTGACTGCAAGTACATTATGTTATTTCATTACTGCATTCATAACTATAGTTATCTTACATAGAGTACAAAACCTTAAAGGACTGGAAGCTAAGTGTAGGCCAGCAAATAGGATGGAGGGGTTATGAAGAGGTCAAAGTTAAATGTGCTGTCAAAGGACAGCTGAGGACAAGACTACAGACTGGAGGCGGGGGGTGGTCAGTGTAATGATTCACAGCCAGGTCTCCTCTGAAAGTTAGCTAAAACCTAGGGACAGCTTTTCAACAGCATCGGTGTTTTTACTCCCAGATTAGAGGATCCAATCCTTTACTCAATTCCGAGTACTCTAACAGTCTCTGGAGTTGCTTATTCCATTGGATTCCCCCTCCTTCCCAAACAATCACCAACACTAATCAATCAGTCCAGGGATACCAGACTGTGACAGGACTGTTTAACAGAGACACTCACCAGATCCGAGAATGAGAAGGGACTATTTTATTTCAGTTAATTGACCTTAATTTAGTTTCCTCAGCCTACAACTCCCTCACCTGTTGGGTATTTCCAAATATTTCTCTTTTTACCATTGTTTGCCTTTATCAGCATTGTGTTACTGACCCTCCAAGACTCATCTACTACAGGAAACATCCTCCCCAGTCTGTCAACGTTCAATATATTTCAATGTGTTCCCCCTTCATTCTTCTACATTCCAGTGAATACAGGCCCGAAGTCATCAAACACTCCTCATATGATAATCCTTTCATTCCCAGGTTCATTTTCACGAACCTCCCCTGAAGCCTCTCCAAGGACAACACGTCCTTTCTCAGATAAGGGGGCCAGAACTTCTTATAATACTCCAACTGAGGTCTCATTGGTACCTTATAAAACCTCAGCATTACATCTATATTTTAATATTCTAGTCCTCTTAAAAAGAATGCTAACATTGCATTTGCCTTCCTCACCACCAACTCAACCTGTTAGTTAATCTTTAAGCAATTGTGCATAGGGACTCCCAAATCATTGGCATACAATGTAAAAAGAAGCAGCCCCAACACTGACCCCTGAGGAACATCACTAGTCACTGTAAGTTAATCAGAAAAGGCTCCATAGTTCCCACTCTTTGCCTCCTGCCAATCAGCCAATGATCTATCCATGCTGGTATCTTTCCTGTAATACCATCTTACTAAGCAGCCTCATCTGCGGCACCTTGTCAAAGGCCTTCTGAAAATCCACGTGCAAAACATCCACTGATTAGCCTTTGTCTATCTTGCTTGTTATTTTCTCAAATAACATTCCAACAAACTTGTTAGGCAAAATTTTTCCTTAAAGAAACCTTGCTGACTTTGGTCTATTTTATCATGTGGCTCCAATTTTCCCAAATCCTCGTCCTTAACAATTGACCCCAACCACTGAGGTCATGCTAACTGGACCTCAGTTTCTTCTCATATGCCTCTGTCCTTTCTTAAAGAGTAGAGCGACATTTACAATTTTCCAGTCCTCCACAAACATATCAGAATCTATTGATTCTTGAAAGATCGTTACTAATGCCTTCACAATTTCTCCAGCTACCTCTTTCACAACCCTGGGATGTAGTCCATCTGCTCCAGATGACTTAGCTACCTTCAGAACTTTTAGCTTCCCAAACACCTTCCCCCTACGACCAGCAACTTCACTCACTTCTGCTCCCTGACACTCCTGAACCTCTAGCATTCTGCTAGTGTCTTCTACAGTGAAGACTGATGCAAATTTACCCAGTTCACCGGTCATTTCCTTGGCCCCATTACTATCTCTCCAGTGTCATTTTCCACTTTTCCTACTTTTCCCTCTCTTTCACACTTTATACATCGGCAAAAACTTTTGGTATCATCTTTGATACTATTGGCTAGCTTATCTGTGTATTTCATCTTTTCTGTCCTTATGGCTTTTTAATTGCCTTCCATTGGTTTTTAAAAGCTTCCCATTCCTCTAAATTCCTGGCTAACTTTTGCTCTATTATATGCCCTTACCTTTGCTTTTATGCTGGCTTTGACTTCCCTTGTTAGTCAGGGTTACATCATTCTGCCTTTAGTATACTTCTTCTTTGTGATGTATCTATCCTGTACCTTTCAAATTACTCCCAGAAACTCTAGCCATTGTTGTTCTGCTGTAATCCCTGCTTGTATCCCCTTTCAATCAATTTTGGCCAGCTCCTTTCTCCTGCCTCCTTAATTCTCTTAACTCCACTGTAATACAGATATATCTGACTTTATCTTCTCCCTCTCAAATTGCAGAGTGAATTCTATCACTGATGAAGTCCTGACGAAAGGTCTTGGCCCGAAACATCGACAGCACTTCTCCCTATAGATGCTGCCTGACCTGCTGCGTTCCACCAGCATTTTGAGTGTGTTGCTTGAATTTCCAGCATCTGCAGATATCCTCGTGACTGATTCCTAAGGGTTCCTTTAACTTAAGCTTCCTAATCAAATCCAGTTTATTACACAACAGCCAATCCAGAATATTATCCCTTGGTGGGTTCGACCACTAATGTGGTACCAAGTCAACTTTCTCCCTTTCCTTTATTTGGACTATGTGTTTATCTACAGTAAATAGGGCTATTATGGGGAATGCTTCTTTATCTCCTTACTAGGAATGGGTAACATGAATATTTTTTCTCTTTTACTTTCAAAGTACATTTACTTCATTGTCACTGAAACTGTTTCACAACTTTGTACCTAATGCTTTCAGCAGGTATGTATATTATGTCCGTGCTCTTGGCTCACAATGACACTGGAACAGAAGACCCACAAAACTCATAATATTTTTAAAAAGATATTTAAACAACCTTCAAGTGATTGGCAATTAAATACAGAAATTTCTGTTGTGTTACAACCTAATGTGAAAGCGAAATTACTTTTTATCAAATGCTGTGGCAGATGGAACACAATTGTTAAAGACAATTAGAATGATGGACTGACCTGGTGTACTGTGTCACCCAAGTGATTACTGTGCAAAATGAAAGAGTTAATTTGAAGCTGTCATCTTCTGACAGCAGGACAACAACTGTACTGAGAAGGAAAAAAAAACCCTTGTTTACAATAGCATAAAACTTGATGAGAGATCAGCTTTCAGTGTCAGGACAGGCCATCAGGCACATTAACCGTGTTTCTTTAACTATTTTTTTTAAAAAGTCATCTTCAGTTTCTCTCTGATAATGAGTTGAACAACTATAAATACAGCAGGCGGTGGTTAGTCAGTAAAAACACTAATAGCAAAAGGCAACATGGTAAAATTGGCCAGGTAGCCAACAGAGGTATGAAGTAAGGATGAGATATCATTTTGGCTCCTGTTTTAGTGTGCTCCTACGAAGTGAGGAGGCTTGGCTGCACTTCCACTAAACACAGATTTTTTTGAGCTGGGCTGATTGGATAACACTAGATTCCTTGTTTAGTATCACATTGCTCATGGATTACAAAATTGGCCACAGAAAAGTCATGCTGCTTAAATGACAGATTCATCCAATCTGTGTTAGTTAGCAGCAGGACTATGCTATGTTTTATACAGCAGAGCTAATATTTTCCATCTGGTAATTGCATGCAAAATGTTAGAGGGCACAGGAGTGCATCATGGAGCAATGGGCTTCTGAAAGTGCTGTTCTACATTTAAAAGGAGCCATGAGAAAAATAATGTGCGCAGTCGAACCCACCGTGGGGACCACAGCATTTATCCAGCCTAAGCAATCAGTATGATTGACTGAGCTGTGCCTTTGCCAGTGATGAGTTCATCAGTCTGTGAAACACAGACCCTCAATTCACTTGACTTCAAGAAAAGGGAAGATGCAAGTTTTCAGTCTGACAGTTTGGACAGCTAAATGTCTTTTTTGACACTGCACATTTCAAATTAAAAGAAAAAGAAAAATTGTGTCCTTACATATGGTTATGTGCAAGTCATGAACTTCTTTGCTTCTGGTGTGTAATACACTGAGGTGCCCAGACATGCATGCTGTTATATGTCTCTTTTTGGACGTTCATTTTCCTACCTATGGCCAGGATGGCTCTTGTGAAAAGCACCCTTCACAATGTAGAATCAGAATCAGAATTAGAAATAGGTTTTAAATCACCGACGTATGTTGCAAAATTTGTTTCCTTGTGGGAGCAATATATTGCAATGCATAGTAATAGAAATTATAAATTACAATAAGAAGTACAGCATGTATAAAAATAAATTAAATAAGTAGTGCAATACATAAAGTGAAGGAAAATATACTGAAGAAGTGTTCTTGAGTTCATAGTCCATTCATAAATCTGATGGCACAAGGGAAGAACCAAGCACTGAAATATAGAGTGGGTGTCTTCAGGTCCCTGTACCTCCTCATTGATGGTAGCAGTGAGGAGAGGACATGTCCTTTGTTATGGGGATCCTTAAACATAGATGCCATCTTTTTGAGGCATCACCCTTTGAAGGTGTCCTGGAAGGTGGTGGGGGGGGGGGACTAGTGCCCATGATGGATCAAGTACAGATTTCGACTTTCTGCAGCTTTTTCCGATCCTGTGTAGTGGCCCCTCTGTATTAGACAGTGTTGCAAATAGCTAGAATGCTCTCTATGGTGCATCTGCACATATTTGTGAGAGTCTTTGGTGACATACCAATTCTCCGCAAACTCCTAATGAGACAGAGCACTTGCCCAGGTTAGGTCCTCAGAAATGTTGACAACCAGGAACTTGAAACTATTCACACTTTTCACTCCTGATCCCTCAATGAGAACTGATGTGTTTTCCCTCAAATTCCCCTTCCTGAAGTCCATAATTAATTCCTTGACCAGCTGATCAAGCTTACTCCTGTATGTCTCCTTGTCACCATCTGAAATTCTGCCAACAATGCATGTGAAGCTGCTTCAGTGATATTAAAGGAACAGGCTCTATTTAGCTTATGTAATCTGGCTGTGGGAACCAGGACTAAACCCCCATTCATCATATATTGAGTTTGCTTTCCTTTGGGGACTCTCCAATTCCACCTTGCAACCTTCATGAGACATCTACCCACTTCATATCCAAAACATTTCCGACCATTGATGCACTGATCCCTGCCCAATGATCTTCTGACACTACATTAAACTCCAAGGTCTCTGGTGTGCTCTTATCCCCAAATCCTCATCTTCTGTCCTCGAGATTCTTCACTGGTCACAGCCCAGATCTGTGATCAACAGAGGTCCATTACTCCATCCCCCTATCCTTTGGGCCTCCCTTTCCTCTGACCCACTCCTCCCAGATGTGGCCAAGATTCACTGTGCATTCAGAAGGCTGGCCCTAGCACTAGGCCTTTCAGTAATGAACTGTCTTGGGCCGAACATGCCACAGAATATTTCACATTGGCATATACTTGGGTAAAATTATATTTACTCCAGCACAAACTGCTTAACATGTCATGGGGAATTTTAACTTTCACATAGTTTGGGTGAATCAGGTTGGTCAAGGAAGTCTTGAGGAGGACTTCAAAGAATGCATCCATGATGGCTTTCCTGAGCAGCATTTTAGTGAGCCTATGAGGGAAAATGCTATCTTAGATCTTGTCCTGTGCAATGAGACAGGTAAGATTGACGATCTTGTAGTCAGGGATCCTCTTGGAAAGAGTGATCATAGTATGATTGAATTTCACATTCAGATGGAGGATGAAATAGTTAGATCTGAAACTAGTGTATTATGCTTGAACAAGGGACACTACAATGGGATGAGGGAGGAATACGCTAATGTGAATTGGGAGCACAGGCTATTTGGTAGGACAGTCGCGGAACAGTGGAATACTTTCAAAGAGATTTTTCATAGAGCTCAACATAAGTATATTCCAGTCAAAAGTAAGGACAGTAAGCTTGGGGAGAGCCAGCCTTTGATAACTAAGGAAATAAAATATAGTCTTAAATTTAAAGTTCATGTGTACAAAGTCACAAAGAGTAGTGGGAGACTGGAGGATTGGGAAAACTTTAAAAAGCAACAGAGAACAACTAAACAAGAAATAAGGAAAGGGAAGATAGAGTATGAAAATAAATTAGCACAAAATATAAAAACAGATAGCAAAAGTTTTTATAAATATATAAAGCCAAAGAGGGTGGCTAAAGTCAACGTAGGTTCCTTGGAAGACGATAAGGGGAAATTGATATTGGGTGATAAGGAAATGGCTGAGGCATTGAATGACTATTTTGTGTCTGTCTTCACGGTGGAGGACGTCTAATATGCCAAAGAAGGATGTTATGGACGGAATGGGAGGTGAGGACCTTGATAAAATCAGTCACTAAAAAGTAAATGATGAGAAAACTAGAGGGCCTGAAGGTAGATAAGTCCCCTGAATCTGATGGGATACATCCCAGGGTGCTGAAGGAATTGGCTGAGGTTATAGTAGATGCATCGGTAATCATTATCTCTAGCCTCTGGGCAGGTTCCGGCAGATTCGAAGACAGCAAATGTCACGCCACTTTTTAAAAAAGGATGTAGGCAAAATACGGGCAAATATAGGCCAGTTAGCTTAACATCTGTAGTCCGAAAAATGCTTGAAGTTGTCATTAAGGAAGAAATAGTGAAGCATTTAGAAAGGAGTGGTTCCATTAGACAGACGTGGCATGGATTCAGAAAGGGGAAGTCCTGTTTGACAAATTTACTGTTCTTTGAGGACATAATGAGTGCAGTGGATAGAGGGGAACAGGTGGATGTTGTATACTTGGATTTCCAGAAGGCATTTGATAAGGTGCCACACAAGACACTTATAAATAAGATACGGATACATAGAGTTGGAAGAAGTGTATTGGCATGGATAGTGGATTTGTTAACCAATAGAAGGCAGAGAGTTGGTATTAAATGGTGTTTCTCTGGTTGGCGGTCAGTGGTGAGTGGGGTGCTACAGGGGTTGGTACTGGGTCCACAGCTGTTTACCGTTTACAGTGATGATTTGGAAGAGGGGACTGAGTGTAACATAGCAAAATTTGCTGATGACACTAAACTGAGTGGAAAAGCAAATTGTACAGAGGATGTGAATGTGGAGAGTCCGCAGAGGGATGTAGATAGGTTAAGTGAGTGGGCCAAGGTCTGGCAGATGGAATACAACGTTGATAAATGTGAGATCATGCACTTTGGAAGGAATAATAGAAGGGCAGATTTTTATTTAAATAGTGAAAGATTGCAGCATGCTGTTGTGCAGAGGGTCTTCGGAGTACTTGTGGATGAATCAGAAAAAGTTGGCTTGCAGGTACAGCAAGTCATTAAGAAGGCAAACAGAACGTTGGCCTTCATTGCTAGAGGGATTGAATTCAAGAGCAGGGAGGTCATGCTACAACTATACAGGGTACTGGTGAGGCCACACCTGGAGTACTGTTTACAGTCCTGGTCTCCATACTTGAAGAAGGATATACTGGCTTTGGAGGCAGTGCAGAGGAGGTTCACCAGGTTGATTCCAAGGATGAAGGGGTTAACTTATAAGGGATGGAGGATTTAGGACGGAGATGCAGAGAAACTGTTTTTCCCAGAGAGTGTCGAATCTGTGGAATTCTCTGCCTAGGGAAGCAGTTGAGGCTTCCTCGCTAAATATATTTAAGAAACAGTTAGATAGGTTTTTACATAGTAAGGGAATTAAGGTTTATGGGGGAAAGGCAGGTAGATGGAGCTGAGTTTACAGACAGCTCAGTCATGATCTTACTGAATGGCGGGGCAGGTTCAATGGGCTGGATGGCCTACTCCTGCTCCTATTTCTTATGTTCTTATATCCAGGTTATATGATGTTTTGCTTTGATTAGATATGACTAAAGTGGAAGCTTGAAGATATGGAACTTGAATGGTGTTTGTGTCTGAACTAATGCTCCACAGGTCGAGATTCAAAATGATCTCCTTGTGTGTGAGCTAACTCCCAAATAACATGTTGGGCTCTTCTAGATTGGAAATAAGTCTGTGGAAAACCAATTAATTTACACCAGATGCAGATACAAGGTGATGCAAGGTGCCAACCAAGTCCTGTAATGAGTTTTGGAGGAGCTAACAATAGGAACACACAGCAAGCTAATGCTCCAGTCTCAAAATCAATTTACTAATGATATTTTTTTACATCAACTGAGATCTGAGGAGGGTTGTGGGGTAACCGATGGAGCATTCCTAAATCTTGGCTCTTACCTGCTGCTTTTTTGCATAAATTGATGCAGGCACATAAGAGCATGTGCACTCCTTATCGAAACTCATGGAACAATTGTGTTGATGCTTCAGCAATTTAATTAAGTTTCAGAAAGGTTCTTCCAAAAAAAAACCAGAAGCCAAGCAATATTCTTCCACATAGCAAGTCAAAATGAAGAAAAGTTGATATTTCAGGAATTCACTCCATCAAGAGATTGGACCAGTTTCTGCTCACTGGGCAGGTCGTTGATGCTTTTCATTTGCAGAAATTATTTTATTTACTTTCCCCAAGCAATATTATGGAAATGAACAAATCCATAAGTGTTGCAGGAAGCAATTAACATACACTTGTGGCACTTTCGGCTTTCCTTCCAAACCTGGAATTCATCATCAATTCTTTTAAATTTCAAGTCATGAAATGAATTCTTCTCATGGTCAATCAAGTCAAGTCAAGACAAATTTTTTGTCATTTAACTATACACATATATATAACACATATAACCATATAATGTATATAGAAACGAGACAATATTTCTTTGAACCGTACACGTAGTACACATTCTGTAACACACATAGCACACGGTAACTTAAGGATAAAATCTACAGATTAATCTCACATAAATAACAAACAAAAGTGCATTAATATTAAATATTGTAAGGAACAGAACAGATTAACCAGAGACATTTCGAATACAATTCATCTGGGAGTTCAGAAGCCTAATGGCCTGGAGGAAGAAACTGTTTCTCATTCTAACTGTTCTTGTTTTTATGCATCATAGTCTCCTGCCTGATGGTAGAAAGTCAAGGAGGATGCTGGATGGATGGGTGGGATCCTTAATAATACTAAGGACCCTCCGTATGCAGTGCTCCTGATAAATTTCTCCAGTGGATGGCAGTGAGACTCCTATGATCCTCTCAGCTTTTTTCACAGTCCTTTGTAGGGACTTCTGGTCGGATGCTTGACTGCTCCCATATCAGCAAGAGATGCAAATATCCAGTCCTGTGTCGTGCTTATTATTATCAATTTTTTCATCAACAGCATCAATATTAGTGCTCTATTTTGAAACCACAACTTGACTTTTTTTAATCTATTTCTTTTCCGCATGCAGTCCATTTATTTTTGTCTGCCCAATATGCTTTTTGTATGTGTTGTATTTTGTTGTTTCACCTTTAAACCTGCATTGGCCTGATGTAAGTGAGCCTCTGCTAGAATGGTAACACAATTTATTCAGCCAGGCTGGCCTCTGTTTCAATGATGCAATTTTGTTCACACTCACTTTCATTCCCGACTGCAGCTCAGTTGCATCTCTGCCTGCCATTTTCATTGATAGAATAATTTTAATTGTTCTTTTAAATGTAATTTTGTTTCAGTTACAAGCCATTTTTGAAAGTTTTCTTGTAAGATTCCACAAACTAAACAATCTCTCCATGCATCATTAATCATTAAGTCCATTACCAAACTGGCAATGTACAGATTATCTCTGTAATTCAGCTTCATACGATGAAATGGACTCCTTTTCTTTTTATTTCTACTTAGGAAACCTAAAACATTCTGCAATCAGCAAAGACTTCAGTTCTAAGTGTTTCTGCATTTCTTTCACAATAACAGCAAAGCTCATTCCAGCAGGTTTGGTTGGAGCAGTTAAATTTCTAAGCAAACTGTATGCCTTTAAACTCAATGCACTCAGCAAAACTGGCACTCACTTGTCATTGTCTATTCCATTTGCTTTAAAATACTGCTGAATTCATTCAGTGTACACATTTCAGTTATCTTTTGTGTAATCAAATATGTCAACTTTTCTTATGTGACCAGCCATTTCTGCTCTATTTTTTAAGATTATTACACCTGGTCCTCACTGTTTATGAACCCATAAATTTGTCCGTCTTTAACTCAAACATCTTCCTTTGCAAAGGGGCATATGCTGCACTGTCTTTTTATTCACCCACTTCTTGCTATGCTTCATTTTAACATGAACTTCTCATTACGCATCAACAGCTAGGTTGTTGTCTCAGGCTCATTTTAAAAATACCTTGTCACTACTGTTATGTTTTGTACTGCTAACACATAAAAAGTAATTGCAAGAAAAGGTGGAAGGCCATAGGAATGGGCCTTAGTTTGTTCTTTACTTTAGCAAGGCATGCACGTATCATTTGGCAGCAGCATAATGACATATGCCATGCACGTTGCCTTACATAAGACCTGTAATGAATTATTTAAATAAAAAGGAATGCTTAATCAAACAATATGTGGACAGCAGTGATCCTCAACGGGGATGCTTACGTGACCTATGGGTAAATAGAAGTCGTCACAGGTTTCAAGATTCTTGGGGGTGTAGTAAGCAGCACCCTAACTTTGGCACACTAATTATGAGACACGTGATTGGTCAATCGTGCTAACTAGAGTTGTATAAAGGTAGCTTACTGAAAACCAGCTCTATCCCAACTAACATTCAGATTCCAATCTAAATCATTGTCGACGTTTTTTTTCCCTGTTGTGATCGTAGTCATCTTTGCCTTGATGTTCCTTCATGTGCTACTGCCATCATTCCATCCATGTCAACTCACTGCCATCATCAACATCCAACAGGCATTCCCAGTCTGTGTTAATTTATTATTTTAATTTAGCCCCATTAATGATGGATAAGTATGTATGGCACGATCTCTATGAGTCTAAAGGTGGTGAAGTCTTGAATTCTAATTCTGCTAAGAAAAAGAAAATACAGAAAGTGCGTCAATACAGTGTTACATACCTGGAGTATTGTTTTATTCCATTCCCATCAGATCAGAAACGCCCCATGTGTCTTATTTGTAATACTGTGCTGTCTAATGAAGCCATGAAACCGTCAAAATTGCAGAAACACTTCTTTAAAAGACACGCTGAAGAGGCTACTTATGGTATTACTCAGTTCCAGAAGATGAAAGAAGCAGGTGAAAAGCATTGCACGCTCAAGTCACTTGCCAAGAAAGCTAAATATGACCTTGATAGCGGTCTCATTGCTTCTTAAAACATTTCTAAAGTGATAGAAAAGTTTGGAAAATCTCATACAATTAGTGAAAGATTAATAATGCCTGCTGAATGAGAAGTGCACATTACTGTTTCCAAATAGATACCAATATTTTAAAATCAATTTTTCTCAGTAATAACTCTGTAGCTTGTCATATTGTCGAAATGAGTGAAGATGTTTAGTATCAACTATGCGAGAGCTACAAAAACAGAATTTGAGATACAACTGGTTGAATCAACTGTGTGAGACATTGAGACACTGCTAATGGCATATGTACGGCTTATCAAAAATAGAAAAGTTTATAAAGAGATTCACTTTTCTAAAAGGTTAAAAACAAAGATCAATGGAGAATCAATCTACAACAAGCTCAAAATGTATATTGAGGATAGAAGTATTCCTATTAAGAACATGATTTTATGTGCAACGGATGGAGCACCATATATGACAGCTCACTATGCTGGTTTAGTGGCATTTATGAAAAAAGAAATTCCAAGTCTGTTTGCAATCCATTGAGCAATTCATCATCAACATCTTGCAGCCAAAAACCTCAGCCAGTGGCTTTTATCCAGCATGACTCTAGTAATACCTGCTATCAACAAAATTAAAGATCCATTAAATAGTAGAATATTTCACCAGTTATGCCAAGATAAAGGTGAAGACTTTGAACACTTACTTCACACTGAAGTGCATTGGCTCTCAAAAGGCTGCTCCTTAAAACATTTCTTTGATCTTCTTGACATTGTGGTTGAATTTTTGCTCAAAATCAATAAGAACTTGGAATCAAAAGGAACTTCTACAAAGGAGATGTGGCATACATAGCCGATCAGTGTGACAAAATGAACATCCTAAATATGAAACTTCAGGGTGAAAATTTCAACTTAATACAGACAAAAAGTGCAGTGTCCACTTTTATTGGAAAATTGGAAATATATAAGTAAAAAATTGGGAGAAAAATCTTCTCAGTTTCCCTGCACAGATAGTATGGCACTCTCTTTCACAGACGGTGATTTGCAAGAGTACTGCTTACATCTGTAGTCACTGCAGAATTTTCAGAATCGATTCAAGGATGTGAATGATCTGGAAATTCTGGACTGGGTAATTAACCCAATTCTCTGCAAGGTAGAAGAACAGGAAGAGAGCTTGCAAGAAGCAATGATTGAAATTCAGAATGATGCAGAAGCAAAAAAGCTTTTCAAAAATGTTGTCTTTTGTGGTGTGTGGCTACACTGTCATATGAAGTTTCCTGGTCTTTGGAGAAGAGCCAAACTGCTCTTCATTGCATTTCCACATTCCTACCTTGTTAAAAGAACCTTCAGTGCAGTGGGAAAAAAATAGAAACCACTTGAACATTGTTATGCATGGGGACTTATGGCTGTTGCTCTCACAACTTGAACCAGATATTTCAACTCTTGCTAAAAACCATCAAGCCCAAAGATCACATTTACATCGAAGCTGCTGTACAGTACACAGGTACTGTGTAAGCTAGGTTTAAAGAGAAAAAAAATAAAGCAGAATCATTTTTCTCATGTTAACATATGATAGACATGTTTTTACACTATGGGGGCACTGGAAAGTATATTGTGCCTAAGAGGATGCTGGCAAGTATGAAAGTGATTTATGAAAGTTTTGAGCTAAAAGAAACTTTGGGAAACACTGAAGTACAGTATTACTCAAATATTACTGAAAGATTAAATACACAACAGAGGTGATACCTGGAATTTCTGTTGTTGATACCATCATTGTGTGCAGCACAAATGTTACTTGTTAACCATCAGTCCAGGTTGGGTATTGTCCATATCTTGCTGCAATTATTTGTGAGCTGTTTTGTTATCAAACAAGTAAGCAACTAGTGCTGTTCAGTGTAATCATCAGTAAATATCCCTGCTTATGAGCTTACAATTGATGGAAAATCATTGAGGCAGTAACAGAATAGAGGTGGGTCAAGGATACTACCCTGAGGAACTCCTGCAGAGATGTCATGAAGATGTGATATCCACCACAACCATCTTTCTTTATGCTTGGCTGGATTACAAGTGACTGGTTCCGAATTCCCTTTGATTCCATTTTAGCTAGGCTTCCTTGATGCCATCTTGATCCAATGCTGTCTTAATGTTAAGGTCAGTTACTTTCATTTTCACAAAGTTCAGTTTGTTTGTCTAAGTTTGAACTAAGTCTGTAAGGCTGATTGGAAAGCTGAGCCTATTGGGCCTAAACACCTCCTTCTGCAACTGGATCCTAGGCTTCCTGTCTGGGAGATCTCAGTCAGTCCAGATCGGGAGCAGCATCTCCAACACCATCACACTGAGCACGGGGGCTCCCCAGGGTTGTGTGCTCAGTCTACTGCTGTTCACTCTGCTGACCCACGACTGTGCTGCAACACACAGCTCGAATCACATCATCAAGTTTGCCGATGACACCACCTTAGTGGGTCTCATCAGCAAGAATGAAGGGTCAGCTTACAGAGAGGAGATGCAGCGGCTAACAGACTGGTGCAGAGCCAACAACCTGTCTCTTAATGTGAACAGAACAAAAGATATGGTTGCTGACTTCTGGAGGGCATGGAGCGACCACTCCCCGCTAAACATCGACGGCTCGTCGGTAGAGATTGTAAAGAGCACCAAATTTTTTGGTGTTCACCTGACGGAGAATCTCACCTGGTCCCTCAACACTGGCTCCATAACAAGGAAAGCCCAGCAGCATCTCTACTTTTTGCGAAGGCTGAGAAAAGTCCATCTTCCACCCCCCATCCTCATCACATTCTACAGGGGTTGTACTGAGAGCGTCCTGAGCAACTGCATCACTGCCTGGTTCGGAAATTGCACCATCTCGGATCGCAAGACCCTGCAGCAGATAGTGAGGTCAGCTGAGAAGATCATCGGAGTCTCTCTGCCCGCCATCATGGACATTTGCACTACGCGCTGCATCCGCAAAGGAAACAACATTATGAAGGACCCCATGCACCCGTCATACAATCTCTTCTCCCTCCTGCCATCTGGGAAAAGGCTCCGAAGCATTCGGGCTCTTACAACCAGACTATATAACAGTTTCTTCCCCCAAGTTATCAGACTCCTCAATACTCGAAGCCTGGACTGACACCTTGCCCTACTGTCCTGTTTATTATTTCCTACTGTCCTGTTTATTATTTATTGTAATGCCTGCACTGTTTTTGTGCACTTTATGCAGTCCAGTGTAGGTCTGTAGCCTAGTGTAGCTTTCTCTGTGTTGTTTTTATTACGTAGCTCAGTCTAGTTTTTTGTAGTGTCATGTAAACCATGGTCCTGAAAAATGTTGTCTCATTTTTACTTTGCACTGTACCAGCAGTTATGGTCGAAATGACAATAAAAGTTGACTTGACCTGACTTGAAGTCAGGGACTGAGTGACCTTGGCAGAGCCTAATATGAGCTTTGAGAGCAGGTTGTTGCTAAGCAAGTGCTGCTTGATTATCTCGTCCAAAAGTTTGCTGATGATTGAATGTCGACTAAAGGGCAGTAATTGGCCCAATTGGATTTGGCCTGATTCTTGTGGACAGGACATACCTTATTATTCCACAGGACTTCATGTGGGAGAACCGTTTTTCCTTCATTAACAAAAAAGCTGAGCAGAGGATGTACTTCTTGTGGCAGTTGGGAAAACACTCTTCCCCCAAAAACAGACATAATATACACTGTCGTCATACAGAACATCCTCATATTAGCCATTACCATCTGGTTTAGCGCAAGATTCTCTCAGTACAAGAAAACAGCAGCTGAAAAGGTCATTGGCTGCAGTCTACAGGACAGTCCAAGGCAAATGAGCAGACAGAAAAAAATCATTGCAAACACTACCAACGCAACCAAACTGACATTTCCCAAAAGATCCTTTCTGGGAAGTGCCTTAGTGCACTCAAAAAACTTCACAGCGTTTTAAAAGATTCTTTTGCCAGGCGGTTAACTTGATCAACATATTTAGTTGGGGAGGGTAGGAAAGGGGGGGGGGAGAGGAAAGGAAGGAGAGAAAAGTGAGGAGAGAAAACAGAGGGAGAGAAAAGGAAGATTAAAGGGGGAGGAAGTGGAGAGGAAAGAGTTAGAGAGGAAGGGGTAAGAAAGGGGGAGAGGAAAGGGGAGAGGAAAGGGAGGAAGAACATTGATTTGTTTCCTTTTCCACAGATGTTTCCTCATATTCTGAGCACTTCCAGCATTTTCTGATTCCTTCTCTTTTATCCCAAAGAAAAAGATAATCATAAGTTATTATGTCTCATTAATTTCAGGGGATCGTCCATGTGATCTAATCTTTCAATGACCGCAAATATCTAACTGAAGGATTGGTCTTACAGTCAGTGGAAGAGGGGTGATGGAGAAGAGAGATATTCAATTGTACAAAGCAGAAGTCCATATTTTAATAACATACACAGTCATGTCCGTGTCTAGTTTAAGGTGTGTTTCAGATGGAGTAATAGATAATTAACATTATTTTAATGAGCAAAAAGTAACATAATTCAAGAATAAACATTATGCTTATGCCTTAAAGTGGTAAACACAGATAGAAACCCTCTGTTACTAAAGCAATCTGCTCCTTGTTAACATTTAGCAGGTTCTAATGAGGCCATTTGGAGATTCTACATAGGCATAAAGACTGAATGGCTGATGGAACAAACATGAGTTGCTTAGCATAGAAGCATGAATAGTTCCTGATATAAGACCATAAGACATAGCAACAGAGTTGGGCCATCCAGCCCATTGAGTTTGTTCCATCTTATTTGTGAGCATCATGGTTGATTTATAATCCCTTACAACACCATTCTCCTGCCTTCTCCCATAACCTTTGACACCCATACTAATCAAGAAGCTTTCAAACTCTGTTTTAAATAAACCCAATGGCTTAGGTTCCACAGATTCACCACCCTCCAGCTAAAGAAATTCCTTTCCATCCCTGTTCTAAAGGGCCATCCTTGTATTCTAAGACTGTACTCTCTGGTCCTAGATATCCCATTATAGGAAATATCTTCTCCATGTCCACTGTATCTAGGCTTTTCAATATTTGATAGTTTTCAATGAGAACCCCACTCACATTCTTCAAAACTCCAGTGAGTACTGGCCCAGAACCATCAAACAATCCTCATACATTAAACCTTTCATTTCTGTGATCATTCTCATGAAGATCCTCCGATCCCTTCCTGGTGCTACGCATACTTTTGTAGATAACCTGAAGGAACTGCAAGGGTAATAAGCCTCTGATGGGAGTTATATGCAGACCTGCAAACACTAGTAAGGATGTGGTCTACAAATTATGAGAGATAGAAAATGCATGCCAAAAGGGCAACATTACAATAGTCATGGGGGATTTCAATAATGCTGGCAGATTGGGAAATTCAGGTTGGTGCTGAATTCCAAGAAGAGGAGTTTCTACAATGCCTATGAGATGCCTTTTTAGAGCAGCTCATAGTTGAGTCCACGAGGGGGTCAGCTATTTCGGATTGGTGTTGTGCAATGAAATAAACTGGGATTGATTAAATAGCTTAAGGTAAAAGAGCCCTTGGGAAAAGAGATTATATTATGATCAAATTCACCCTAAAATTTCAGAAAGTGCCGATAAACTCAGATCTAAGAGTATTACAGTGGAATAAAGGGAGTTACAGAGGCATGAAAGAGGAGTTGGCCAAAATTGATCAGTAAAGAACACTGGCAAGGATGATGGCAGAGCAGCATTGGCTAGAATTTCTGTAAGCAATTCAGAAGGCACAGAATATATAACCCCCAACGAGGAAGAAGTATTCTAAAGGCAAGATAACTAACAAGAGAAGTCAAAGCCAACATAAAACCCAAAGAAAGAGGTTATAATAGAGCAAAAATTAGTGGGGAGTCAGAGGATTGGGAAGCTTTTAAAATCTAACAGAAGGAAACAAAGAAGTCATTAATTAGGTAAATATGGAATATGTCAATAATATTAAAGATACAAATTTCTTCAGATACATAAAGAATAAGAGTGAGGCGAAAGGGTATATCAGACTGCTGAGAACCAGGTATGATTTGCAGAGGGCTATTTCAAGGGCGAAGAGACATTTTCAAATGAGGCTGGAGGTGACATTGGATGCATGGCAACTCTGGCAGGGTTTGCAAGACATTACTTCCTACGGAGTGAAATCCAACAGGATGAATGATAGCAGTGCTTCACTACCAGATGAACTCAACATCTTTTATGCCCGCTTTGAAAGGGAAAACACAACTACAGCTGTGAAGATCCCTGCTGCACCTGATGACCCTGTGATCTCAGAGGCCGATGTTAGGCTGTCTTTAAAGAGAGTGAACCCTGGCAAGTCAGAAGGACCAGATGGAGTACCTGGTAAGATACTCTGAAAATCTGTGCCAACCAGCTAGCGGGACTATTCAAGGACATTTTCAACCTCTCACTGCTACAGGTGGAAATTCCCACTTGCTTCATAAAGGTAACAATTATACCAGTACCTAAGAAGAACAATGTGAGCTGCCTTAATGACTATAACCTGGTAGCAGTCACATCATGAAATGTTTTGAGAGGTTGATCATGACTAGATTGAACTACTATCTCAACAAGGACCTGGACCTATTGCAATTTGCCTATCACTACAATAGGTTAATGGCAGATGCTGTCTCAATGGCTCTTCACACAGCTTTAGACCACCTGAACAACACAAACACCTATGTCAAGGTGCTGTTCATTGACTATAGCTCAGCATTTAATACCATCATTCCCACAATCCTGATTGAGAAGTTGCAGAACCTGGGCCTCTGTACCTCCCTCTTCAATTGGATTGTCGCCTTCCTAATTGGAAGACCACAATCTGTGTGGATCGGTGATAACATCTCCTCCTTGCTGATGATCAACACTGGCTCACCTCAGGGGTGTGCGCTTAGCCCACTGCTCTACTCTCTATATACACATGACTGTGTGGCTCAAATACAATCTATAAATTAGCTGACGATACACCCATTATTGGTAGAATCTCAGATGTTGACAAGAGGGCCTACAGGAGTGAGATATGCCAACTAGTGGAGTGGTGTCACAGCAACAACCTGACACTCAATGTCAGTAAGACGAAAGAGATGATTGTGGATTTTAGGAAGGGTAAGATGAAGGAACACATACCAATTCTAAATGAGGTATCAGAAGTGGAGAGAGTGAGTAGTTTTAAGTTCCTGGGTGTCAAGATCTCTGAGGATCTAACCTAGTCCCAGCATATCAATTTAGTTGTAAAGAAGGCAGGACAGCGGCTATAATTTATTAGGAGTTTGAAGAGATTTGGCATGTCAACAAATACACTCAAAAACTTCTATAGTTGTACAATGGAGAGTATTCTGACAGGCTGCATCACTATCTGGTATGGAGCGGCTACTGCAGAGGACTGAAAGAAGCTGCAGAAGGTTATAAATCTAGTCAGATCTATCTTGGGTACTAGCAGGGAGTGGTGTCTCAGAAAGGCAGTGTCCATTATTAATTACCTCCAGCACCCAGGGCATGCCCTTTTCTCACTGCTACCATCAGGTAGGAGGTACAGAAGCCTGAAGGCACACACTCAGTGATTCAGAAACAGCTTCTTCCCCTCTGCCACCTGATTCCTGAATGGACGTTGAACCCTTGGACACTACTTCACTTTTTTAATATTCAGTATTTCAGTTTTTTTTGCATGTTTTTAAAATCTATTCAACATACATATACTGTAATGTGTTTATCTATTTATTTATTTATTTATCTATTTATTTATTTATTTATCTTTCCTATATTATGTATTGCATTGAACTGCTGCTGCTAAGTTAACAAATTTCACATCACATGCTGATGATAATAAACCTGATTCTGATTCTGATTCTGGAAAATGATGCTGGAGAGGTGGTAATGGGGGACAAGGAACTGACAGATGAACTGAATAAGTATTTTGCATCAATCTTCACTGTGGAAGATACTAGCAGTATGGTGGAATTTCCAGCTGTCAGGGGTCATGAAGTGTATCAAATTACCATTACTAGGGAGAAGGTAGAAGGTTCTTGGGAAAATGAATGATCTGAAAGTAGATAAGTCACCTGGACCAGATGGTGAACACCCCAGGGTTCTGAAAGAGGTGGCTGAAGAGATTGTGGAGGCATTAGTAATGACCTTTCAAGAATCATTAGATTCTGGGAAGGTTCCGGAAGACAAGAAAATTGCAAATATCACTCCACTCTTCAAGAAGGGAGAGAGGCAGAAGAAGGGAGATTATCGGCCAGTTTGTCTGACCTCAGTGGTTGGAAAGACATTGGAGTCGATGTTAAGAATGTGGTTTTGGGTTACTTGTAGGCACATGATAAAATAGGCCGTACTCAGCATGGTTTCCTCAAGGGAAAATCTTGCCTGTCAAAAAGCTGTTGGAATTATTTGAAGAAATAACAAGCTGGATAGACAAAGGAGAACTGGTTGATGTTGTGTACTTGGATTTTCAGAAGGTCTTTGACAAGGCTGCTTAACATCTACGAACCCATGGTATTACAGGAAAGATTCTAGCATGGATAAAACAGAGGGTGATTAGCAGGAGGCAAAGAGTGGGAATAAAGGGAGCCTTTTCTGCCTGCGACTAGTGGTGTTGCATGGGGGTCTGTGCTTAGACGGTTCTTTCTGTTATACATCAATGATTGGGATGACGGAATTGATGGCTTGGTTGCAAAGTTTGCAGAAGATACAAAGACAGGTGGAGGGGCAGATAGTTTTGTGGAAGTAGAGAGACTACAGAAGGACTTACACAGACAAGGAAAATGGGCAAAGAAATGGCAAATGGAAGATAGTGTCAGGAAGTGTATGGTCATGCACTTTGGTTGAATAAATAAAAGGGTTAATTAGAATATAAAAGCAAGGATGTAATGTTGAACTTCATAAAGTGAGGCCTCACTTCAACTATTGTGAGCACTTTTGTGCCCTTTATCTTAGAAAGGATATACTGAAACCGGAGAAGGTTCAGAGGAGGTTAATGAGAATTATTCCAGGTTTGAATGGCTTGTCATATGAAGAGAGTTCGATGGCTGTATTCACTGAAATTCAGAAGAACGAAAGGTGACCTAATTGTAACCTATCGAATGTTGAAAGGTCTAGATAAAGTGGATGTGTAGAGGGTCTAAAACCAGAAGACACAGCCTCAGAATAGAGGGGTCTCCTTTTAGAACAGAACTGAGGAGGAATTTCTTTAACCAGAGAGTAGTGAGTCTGTGGAATTCATTCAGCATCTGTGGAGTCCAGGTCTGTATGTATATTTAAGGCAGAGGTTGATAGATTCTTGATTGGTCAAGGCATGAAGGTAAACGGGTGAAGACAAGAGATGCGGGCCGAGAGGAAAAATGGATCAACCATGATGAAGTGGCAGAGCAGAGTTGATGGGCCAAATGGCCTAATTCTGTTCCTACATTTTATGTTCTTATGATCTTAGAAGGGGCACAAAACTGCTCACAATATTATACGAACAAGAAGATGGTGGCGCGAAGCAGCGTGCAGCAGCCACTCCGGGATGAATATCTATTATCAGTCAAGTAGGATGCCATATACAATCCCGATTTGATGGAGACGGATGTGAGAAACATGGAGGAACATCTGGTGAAACTTCTGAAATGCCTGTTTCGTTGCCGCTGCTATTGCGCGATCGAAAAATCTCTGGAGAGGAAGGCCCCGAATCCCTGGCTTTGCCTGTTGCTTGGTGGCCGGTGCCGGGGTCAAAGCGCTTGGCAAAGATGGTGCTCGGTGTCGGAGAGCTGGTCGGAGGCTCGAAGTTTTCGGATGGACTCAGAGTTGGCTGTGGTCGGATGCTTCCAGGGTGCTGTATCAGCAAGTTTGTGGCGCTGGAGGTTCATGGCAGGAAGAGTTTTTCTTCCTTCTACTGTCTGCATGAGATGACGGGCTGTTGGGACTTAGAGACTTTTTTTTACCGTGCCATGGTCTGCTCTTTATCAGATTACGGAATTGCTTTGCACTGTTGTAACTGTATATTATAATTATGTGGTTTTTGTCAGTTAGTCTTGGTCTGTCTTGTGTTTCTGTGATATCGTACTGGAGGAACATTGTATCATTTCTTAATGCATGCATTACTAAATGACAATAAACGAGAACTGAGTGTCCTCATAATCTAATCTAAGTGCAATCTGCCAAATGCTATATAAAGACACAGCATTACGTGCTTGCTATTACATCCTAGTCATCTTGAAATGAATGCTAGCATTGCATTTGCATTCTTTATACTGTCTCAACCTGCATAACCATACACTTCCCTACACTATATTCTATCTGCCACTTGGCCCATTTTTCTAATCTGCCTAAGTCCTTCTTCAGCTTCCCTGCTCCTTCACCTGTCTTCATATCATCTGCAAATTTAGCCACAAAACTATCAATTCTGCATCCAAACCATTGACATATAACATGAAAAGAAGCAGTCCCAACACTGATCCCTGCAGAACACCACTATTCACCAGCAGCTAAACAGAAATCCCTCTTTATTCCTACTCTTTGCCTCCTGCTGGTGAGGCAATTTTCTGTCCATGACATTTATTGGGCTCTTATCCTCTATATTAACCTCATGTGCAGCACCCTATTAAAGGCCTTCGGAAAATCCAGGTAAGCAACATCCACTGTGTTTCCTTAATCTCTCCTGCCTGTAATTTCCTCAAAGAATTCCAACAGATTTGTCAGGCAACATTCCCCTTTCAGGAGACTATTCCGACTTCAGCCTATTTTGTCATATGCCTCCAAATTCTTTAATAATGTGCTCCAACATCTTCTCAACTACTGAGGTCAGGCTACTGGCCTATAAATTCCAATCCTTTGTCTCCCTCCCTTCTTAAAGAGTGGAGAGACATTTGCAATTTTTTAGTCCTCTGGAACTATTTGAGAGATCACAAATAATGCCTGCACAACCTCCCAAGTAACTTCTCCTTGGTAATAGCAAATACATTCACTCCTACCCCCTGACTCACTCAGTATTTTTCTCATACTGCTGATATCTTCCACAATGAAGACTGACACTAAATACTTATTAAGTTCCTCTCTCATTCTTTTATCCCCCATTACTACCTCTCCAGTGTAATTTACCTGTTGTCCTAAATCCACTCTCACCTCTCTTTTACTCATTACATATCTGAAAAAACTTCAGATTTTGGCCAGCTTATCTTCCTATTTCATCTTTCTCTCTGTATTGTTCTTTCAACTGCCTTTTGTTGGTTTTTAAAAGCTCCTCAAATAACATTGCCCTTTTTAAATGCCTTGACTACCTTCTGTTGTAGTTTATACCCAACATCCTGGTTGGTGTTTGGAGGCTTGTATACAAATCCCATTAGGGTCTTTTTACGCTTGAAATTTCTTAACTCTACCCTCAAGGATTCTACATCTTTCAATTGTATGTCATCTCTTTCTAAGAATTTTATTTCACTTTTTACCAACAGAACCCCTTTGCTTACCTGCCTGTCCTTTCAATATAATGTGTATCCTTGGACTACTTGGTGATGCCCTCAATGTCATACCTACCAATCTCTAACTGCCCCACAAGACCATTTACCTTATTCCCTAAACTTCATTCCTGTATTTATTATCCTTTACAGTTTTGCCCCATTTTACTTGAAAGTTAAATTCTTTTGAAATTTTTTTGTCTTTTTATTTATTCTGGACACTTTTGTAACCTCTTCTGAACTCGCCTCCCCTCTAACTTTATCCTCACTTTTTCAAATTGTTGGACTGTTGAACCTGCTATTTAATTCAAAGGCACATTTCAATGCATCCCACAGCCTGCTATTTTGCCCTATCATCCATCTATCTTTTCTCATAGCCTCATGAAACACTGCATTTACTTGTATACCAACTTCCCATATTGTCTGCACTATCATTCCAGTTCCTATAGCTTGTGCTATAGGATCATGGAAGTGGGTCACTCTTGACTCTGTACAACATCCTTCAAGAAGTTGAAAATGACCTTCAGGTCATAGTGTGAAAAGTTGCTGGTATGCTCCCGCATCACTCTGCCCCCTCTAACAGGCAACAAATCCTTGGTCCCTGTATCTTTGCTTGCAGTAGAAAAGGCCTTTTAATGGCCAGAGCTCTGACTTACTTCCTCTGCCTTACTTGGTGACAGCTGCGAAAAATACAGGCAGGAAGTATTGGGACTCATATCACTTTCCTTATATGGAAGCGTTGCCAGAAAAAGAAATCTTGTGCTGATGCACTAGGATTGCAATCTGAAACTGCAATCTAAATGTGCTGAGGTGAATCAGCTTGATGCACAATGTTCAACTACTCCAAAAATGGAGCCAATGAACTTTCAGGCATCTCTCCTTACCTTCAACAATTGCGAGAAATATACCCCCTTTGGGCCTCTGTTAAACAGAATCTACATAGCTTAAGATAATTTTCCTTTATTCCTGAGGTAGCTGAGTGGAAACAAGTCTTCAGATTAAGCTATCCATAATTTTTCAACAACTACAAAACTCACTCAACTCCACTGGAAAATTAAAATATCATTCGTGTACATTAATGGTGCTCTTCTAGGTAAGGTTAAGGTAAATTAAAGGATAGTACTGACAGAGCTTCAGTCAGAATGTTGTCAATGCTAAACCTAATCCCATAGTGACGAAAGCTGACAAATTGGTTTCAAACAGGAGAAATTCGGTCCTAGTTCCATAGTGCCGACATCTCTCATGGAAAATTTAAAAAATACATCACCAATAGCATCTACAAACCTCTTTGTTTGTGGATGTACATTTAAAATGTACATCAATGAGAAGCCCATAATCTCAATTCATTCAAATGTGGACATAATCAAAAGAATTAGTCTCTTTAAAATCATATATCTCTTTGTTAAATCACAATCAAGGAATATGTGATACTAAATCCAGTTCCACTCAATATTGCAGGGTATCCTCAGCTAACTGGTACTCTTTAAAATGCATATAGAGTAGTGGCAATTTTGTGGAAGAGGGGAATTTAAAATTACAGTAGGATTTCATAGGCACTGATAGAATGCTTCCACTTCAGAAGTAATCAATCTAAAATAGTCACCAGAATTCAGAAGTGAGTGCCTTGTTCAGAAAATGGAAAGAACGTGACAGGGGACACAGGAGAATGCAAATGCTGAAATATGGAGCTAAAACATTCCTATCCTTCATCAGGATTTTGCTCCAAAATATTGACGATTTATCCCCCTATAGATGCTGTTCAAATCACTGAGTTCCTCCAGCTGACTGTTTGCTGTAAGGATGAGAATACAGGAATTATTTTTAAGTCCAAGAATTGATTCACCTCAGAGATGCTAGATTGGAAGAGACTGAAATAGGAGATTACACTGTTTAAAATGTTAAGAGCATTTTTACAACAGTGGGTTATAATTTCTAGGGATACATTTAAGAATAAAAAACATGAATGAAAGTGGAAGGAATAAGGTGGGGTGAATGAAATAGAACAGACGGAGCATTGAGAGCAGCATAAGCCTGAGGAGCTGCCTGGCTGGTACATGTGCTGCAGATTCCATGGCCAGGTTATGTTCGTTCTGGCCCACTCCCCATTCTTGGCCTTCTTGTCACACTGAATTCTTGTAGCTGTGCAGATGCAATTGAGCTCCAAGTCCTGCCACGGCAGAGTGGAGCACAACACTTAAATACTCCAGAAGTGGAGCAAGAGAATCCTTGGACATCTCCTCGTGCTCACAGATCATTCATGATGGAGGCAACAGCCAGAAATCTGCCCTGTTTGGGCCTCTACCTCACAGAGCCTACCTATGTATTCAGAGATAATATAGAGTTGTCGGCCCTTGTGTTGTGGATCCAGAGCCAGTGCTGAGACCTGCAGCAGAGTGGGAGATCAGATACCCCAGCACCTCTTTACAGATTAGCCTTGTTTGTCACAAATACATCCAAGCATTTGAAACATAAAGTAAAATGCATCATTTGTGTCAACGACAAACACAGTCAGAATAAATACAGATTAGTAAGGGTTAGCAAGTTGTGGGTATGCCATGTTAGTGCCGGAAGCATGGTGCCACTTGTGGGCTTCCAGCACCAACATAGCATGGTCACAACTTGCTAACCCTTCCTAATCTGTATTACTTTGGAATGTGAGGGGAATCTGGAGAACCTGCAGGAAGCCCACGTAGTCAATGAGAGAATGTACAAACTCCTTATAGACAGTGGCAGGAATTCATCCCCAGTTGCTGGCATTGTAAGATGTTACACAAGCCACAAGTCTATGATACTGTCTGTTATGTTTTGTAAATCCAGAAACTAATTGAATGAAAAACACAGGAGCCTGGGAATACTTGTGCACTTAAGTTTTCCTTTAGTGACGTGCTCACATATGACATGGTGGTGTAATGAGGTATGCCTTTCATGTACAGTACTGTGCATAAGTCTTAGGCACATATATAAAACTAGGGTGCCTAACACTTTTGCACTGTACTGCATTCGTCAATGTGGAGCGGCCAACAAGTTTGTAAATCTGGTGTGTGCAAAGGATGTTGGGAATAGTGAGAGTGGAGCACTGTGGGAGGGGTGTAGGAAAGATGGCAGAGAAGGGAGTGCCAGGGGTGGAGTATGACATGGATGCAGACACACCCAGCCCTCAGACATCAGGAAAGGTCATTTGATTTCAAACTATTGGTTTATCGATCATTACAGAATGAATCTCTGGTGCATCCCGCTCCCTCCCTTCTTCCTTTCCCGTTTCCCACCTATGATACCCTGCTCCCTGCTCCCTTCGCACTCTCAGTCCACAGTAGAGACCCATATTAAAATCAGGATTATCATCTCTCACGTATGTCACGAAATTAGTTTTTGTTTTGCAGCAGGACAGTGCGACACATGAAATTACTGCAATACTGTGTAAGAGTCTTAGGCACCCTGGCTATATATATATATACACGTAAGACTTTTGCAAATTACTATACTTCTTACATATAACGCAACATGAACACTGTAAACAAAGAATAGTCAATCAAACAATCCAACAATACATTTAAAATATTACTTAAATTTTACAGAAATATTAAGTACACTATACTGTACTATATAATACAATCGTCTTAAAATTACTATATGGACATCCAAAGCAGAACAACTGTTATAATCACTTGGCAGGTGAGGTTTGTGGCGGTGAAACAATCTCAGATCCTGGCGCTTCCTCTGTGGCTGTTGTAGGTGTTGATTCTGGAACTGTAGGAAATGGTTCTGACAACTTTAACAATTCACTCTGTTCTCTTCAACTGATCAATGTGTCATCTCCAGGTGACATCAGAAGCAATCTTCACTATGTAGGCACGTGGTCCAGTTCTGTCCTTAACCTTTCCAAGTACTCTCTTCTGAACATCTCTGTAGTCCCTCACCAGGACTATTTATCCGTGAGTGAGGCATCGAACTTCCTTGTTGGGGAGCCCTCAGTTTGTCACAACTGCTTGTCCCACGATCTCCTTGTGACATTGGCTTTGAGGAGATCCAAGTGTGAGCGGAAAGGATGAACCTTAAACAGTACAGCCAGTGAGTTGTTGGTTATGGAGTGTGCTGCATTGAAATATGCAAGGAAGAAATTGGCAAGCTTCTGATTTAGCATCAGTGTAGTGTGTTCTGCTGACATTGATTGCAGTGCCTTCTTAAGACTCTAGACAAACCATTCCGCCAAGCCATTTGTGGGTGTAACAGTACAGATGTAATATGTCTCATTCCATTCATTTTCAGGAATGACTGAAACTAATCCACAAAAAAACTGTACAACACACACAAAATGCTGGTGGAACACATCAGGCCAGGCAGCATCTATAGGGAGAAGCACTGTCGACGTTTCAGGCCGAGACCCTTTGTCAGGACTGACTGAAAGGAAAGATAGTAAGAGATTTGAAAGTAGGAGGGGGAGGGGGAAATGCAAAATGATAGGAGAAGACCGGAGGGGGTGGGGTGAAGCTGAGAGCCGGAACTCTCTTCCATACAACTACGGGTTGAAACACTTTACACCCAAACCAGACTCGCCTCTCTGCCAATCCATGTGTAACTTTTCTCTACAGGGGTAAGAGAATGTGATCCAAAAGCTGTGGGGCATTCACTTCCATCACTCACAACATGTGACATGACTGCACCTACACCATAAGACAGGAATCACAGGCAAGCTTCACTGGACAATATGGATCATAATGAGTGAGTACCGTATCTGAAGTCACCAATTTCTTTTTCTCTTCAGACTACTCTCCCCATTGTCAATTCT
This sequence comes from Hypanus sabinus, assembly GCF_030144855.1. NCBI lineage: Eukaryota > Metazoa > Chordata > Chondrichthyes > Myliobatiformes > Dasyatidae > Hypanus > Hypanus sabinus. The sequence continues at coordinate 135,975,203 of NC_082712.1, read as the reverse complement.
TCCCAGTCTCTCGTAATGAGTTCAAGTAGTGGACCACAGTAGCCATGTTTGGCAGGAACCTGTTATGCCCTGCAACTACATCATCTGCTACCGACCTGGCTCCAAGAACACTAATGCAGATACCCTAGCACAAAAGTTTGACCCAGGTGAAATGGAGGTCATTCCATCCTGGCAGACCCTGCACTGATTACCTGGAATCTTGAAGAATGGATCTGTCATGTCCTACAGCACAAGCCTGCTCCAGCCGACACACTGGAAAACCGTATATACGTACTGGTGATCATGAGCTCTGCGACACTCCTCTGGGCCCACTCCTCGCCCCTCTCCAGACAGCTGGGCACACACCAACCCTGGGTTTTCAGTGGTGCTAGATCTGGTGGCCCACCACGATTGCAGATGTATGTCATTTTGCTATTGCCAGCCCTCAATGTGCCTAGTCCAATTCCTTCAAGCAGCAGTCCTCTTGGATTGGAATGGGCACATTAAGTGCACGCAATGATGAATTTGATGTCCATCTGCCGTCATGGTACAAAACCACGTGTTACATTTCCTGGCACATAGTTGTGTTCCTCTATGTTAATGATGATTAGCTTAAAATCATTAGAGCATTATAAAGTAAAAGCAGGAAAAGAGGTCATTCTGTTCATCGTGTCCAAAAACTGAAAGAAGTGTCTCCCAGCCCTAATGCCACATTCTTGCACTTGCTCCACATCTGAAGCCCTGAGGTTAATGGCCCTTCAAATTTACATTGAAGTATTGCTTGGAGGTGATGAAGATTGAAGTTTTTACTGCTTTCCTGACAGTGAGATCCAGATTTCCTCTTCCCTATAGACTGTGCCAATTGCTTTAAATCTATGCACCCCCCCCCCACCTAGTTTTTAACATATACACTAAGATGAATAAATCCTTTCTCATACCTTATCCAGGCACCTTATCAATTTATACTCCTCAGCTTGAACTCCCATCAGTATTCTCTATCCCAAAGAGAACATCTGTGGCCTGTTTAATTATCCAACACTTTCCGAAGTCTGGTGATCAGAACTGTGTGCATTACTCCAGCAATGGGTCTACTAGTTTTGTATGCAGTTCTAGCATAGCCTACCAAAGTTAAAGTCAAATCTATTGTCGTATGCACAAGCATATGTATGCATAGGAGCAATGAAAAACATACCTGCAGCAGTATTATGGGAACATAGCGCCATATAGCAACTGCAGATGGCAACTAGAGATGGATAGCAAATGTTGGCTTTGCCAAGTGTTCCACATTGTGAGAATCAGTTTCAAAAGGTTTTTATTTTAAATCAGTTTGCTGGAACTCTGGGACCTGCCATTATAGGAAGACCAGGGCCAGGGTGCAATGAAATTCCTTGCTCACGTGAAGCTCACAGTGTAACCAATGTGCAGAATCTCAAATCTGACAATCTCTTTAGCCATGACCTGTTATCTTGGGCACTAAGGCAGCTCTTCCTACTCTGTCTCCTGCAGAATACTGCTCAGTAACCTCCATACCCACATTGACTGCCGAATCAAGGTCTCCAAATTGTGCTGGCTTTATCTCCTCCCAGGAAATTGTTGATGTAAATTTCATTACTGTGCTACTGTGAGGAAGGTTCTGAACAACCTTGGCTGCTGTGCAGCCAGTCAACACTGCAGTAGGTCAATATTTTCACATGGGCACAGTGTTTTGATTCTAGGCAGTAGTGGAGTAAAATATGACTTTGGGAATGTTTTGATCAAGGCTGAGTGCATTCCGTTCCTAAGCTTGTCCTTCTGATATCTTATGCATTGCCTTCTTCACTTGTCTTCCTTATAATGGTGTTAAAAGAGATGGTGGCCTTGAGGCAAAAAGTTGCTGTTCCAAGCCTTTGTTACCATACGGCTGTGCAAGTGTATGAGGTAATCCAGTGATTTGGAGATGATTGGTACCCCTGAGGTGAGTCAGATGGTGAGAACATCTCTCAGGCTGTAGCTCAACAGAGAGAATGGTTGCATTATTGTGTAACCAACAGTTCACCAAAATATTAGTTGAGTTAACTCAGCCTCAAAGTATGTAATTGTGGTGAACTACATATACCTGTCTGGACATGCCCCCCTGCTGACTGCTCCTGTGGGTCCTCCCACAGACCCCTGTATAAAGGTGATTGGAGGCACTGCTCCTCCCTCAGTCTCCAGGATGTTGTGTGGTGGTCTCTTGCTGCTAATCGTGGTCTCTTGCAGCTAATAAAAGCCTATCGTTCGCCTCCCATCTCCGAGAGTTATTGATGGTGCATCAGTAATTTCTCCATGTAATTTCTTAAGCTAATTTGGAGAATCCAGCTACTCAGGTCATTGCACTCTTACTTAAATTTATGAGCATTCACTGCAAAAAGAGAGGAAAAAATGCAATTCACATTTTTCCTTGCATCCTTAATCCATTAAGGGAAAATTAAGTAACTGTTCTTGCTGTTGGCTGACCTGAAGGCATGGACTGAAGCATGGTCATGGCTTCATGGACTATGTATGTCCTCTATCTCTTCAAGGTAGCTAATTATCAACATATTCACAACTAATATGTGCACTGTGGCTGAGCCTGATTATGTTCTTTCTAAGTGTTGCTTTATGACAAGTTGCAAACCCAGGCTTTGACTGAATCAACAGTTGCACTTTGATAGGACATAAACAGTGAGTACTAAGGCACCGAGGAATGCAGTAGAACAGAGGGATCTGGGAACACTGATACATAAATCCTTGAAAGTGGCGTCAAAGGTATATAGGGTCATAAAACAAACTTTTAGAACATTGGCCTTCATAAATCAAAGTATTGTGTACAGGGAATGCGAGTGAATCTGCAGATGCTGGAAATAAATAAAAACACAAAATGCTGGCAGAACTCAGCAGGCCAAAGAGCATCTATGGGAGCAGGTAGTGACGACGTTTCAGGCCGAAACCCTTTCTGAGTTCTGTCAGCATTTTGTGTTTTTATTGTGTACAGGGGTTGGGATGTTACGTTGAAGCTACATAAGACATAGGTAAGGCTAATTATGAGTATTTTGGTTGCCTACTTAAGGAACGATGACAGCAAGACTGAAAGAATGCAGAGAAGATTTACAAGGATCGTGCCAGGACCTGAAAACCTGGGCTACATGGAAAGGTTGAATAGGTTAAGGCTTTATCCCCTGGAGTGTAGATTTGATAATACAGAATTATAAGCAGAATAGTTAGAGCAAATGCAAGCAAACTTTTTCTACTGAGGTTGGATGAGATTGGAATTAGAGGTCATGGTTTAAGGTTCATTAAATATTCATTGGGAGCATGAAGAGGATCTTCACTCGGAGTGTGTTAAAAGTGTGGAACGAGCTGCCAACTGAAGCGGTCGATGCAAGTTCAATTACAACATTTAAGAGAAATTTGGATAGTACATGGATTAGAGGATTATGGAGGGCTATGGTCCAGGTACAGGGTGAGAGGACCAGGCAGATTAATAATTTACCGTTGATAGATGGGCCGAAGGGCCTGTTTCTGTGCCGTAGTGTTCTATGACTCTGTAATAATGAGTAGAAAACCACACCTACTGTAAGCAGAAAATCTTTCATTCCTTGGTCAAGACTTGATTGAAAAATTAGTCAGAGATATTAACCAACTTTCATTCAAGTTCTCATGAACCTTGTAAATGGCAGAGTAATAAAGATGTAATTACTTGTGTCTTCTAAAACCCAGGTCCATTTCAATTAAAAGCTCCTTCTTCAGAAGTACATTTCAGATAGAGTATTAATGTGAGTAAACATTGTAAGTTGTTATGTAACATTAAACTGCTTATTTCATTGAAACGCAGAAATATTTTAACAATGAATGCATTATCCCCTCTACAGTTATTATTCAGCTTCAAAAAATCAATGTCCCAAGTGATCTTTGGGCTCTTAACAGCAAATTTAAATATTTCCTTGGTTTTGCCAGACTGAACATTTCTTTCCTGTTCTTTTCTCATGAAAATAAGATTGCACAAACCTGGTATGAAGAAACTGAAAGTTGTGGTTATAATATTCCAAAAGGTTAAAGGTTCTTCAATGATTTGCTCCCTCTTTACTAGATGTCATCAGGTTTTTGCCATTTTGTTTCAAACAAATCTAAAAGACACTGTATGGAAATGGAAACTCTGCATTTTTTAAATTAGGGAACAATTGATCTTCAGCGGAATTTTCAACCTAGGCTTAAATTTCAGGTTTTAAAAGTTGTAGATGAAGTTGTGGTTAATGTAACTGGAGCTGAGTGAGAAGGTAATAACAATAACATAGTTTTAACAGGCTGGGCAATAAGAACAGTTCCATTGTAATAGGCAAATTTTGAAGTTATTTTGCGTTATTAGTGAAATATCAGTAGCATTCAAGAATACAATTTTATTTCTTCAAATCAGAATGGTTTTAATAGATAAGAGCAAAGAAGTAATACTTTAAGATTTAGTTAATATTGATTTTAAAAAATTCCCCTTTCTGTGAAGACAAATGATTGGCTTTGCTGTTTTCTATTGATAGTAATTTTCCGGATCTTAAGACCATTCACAAAATCCATGGCATACTCATTCTATATCACCCGAATATCATATTTTAACATCCTAAACCAAATGTCATGGCTTATTCAAAGAACCATTTATAAATATAATTAAATTTTAATTTAACGAAATAAGAAACTATGATATTATTGTTTCTCCTTAGAGCACCAACCACCGTTCATGAACGTCAAATATCAAATGGAAAAATATGCAAGAACTGATGATCGCTTACACACTTTTGCCTGATCTTGCAGAGCTGAATCAGTCATTCTGAAGGTCCACTCGCATGCCTCTATACACTAGGTCAAAGGACCGAGGGCCAATCTCGTTGGCACTCTGCATTATTGAATCAGGTGGCGAGGTCCCAGATGACAACCAAGCATTGAATGCCACAGTGCCATGTCTTGCCCTGCTATACTCCTTGTCCCCATTCCCTGCAACAAGTTATGACGATGGCAAAGCCGTGAGCAGAACTTGGTCTTTGTCTAAGTTCTAAGTGATTTTAATAAGTTTCATGGGCTTCAAAGGTTTCAAGAAATTTAAGCAAAAACTTTGAAAGTGAAAACTAAATAATTAAAAATTCTTAAAGATAACTTTAAAAATGTAACATCAATTAAAAATGTGAGAATATTTATGTATAAGTACTATTTTTTTAAAAAGCCTCCTCACATGGAAGCTCAGGATCTCACTGGAATCACTGATATCTCAGATCCTGTGTCTAGAAAGGAATTCATATGGTGATTCACTTCTATAATCCATGTGTGGTCCAGCTACGAAGAACAGTGTCAGATGTGGTGCCACCTATCACTGTATGAGTTCCAGGATGGCAGTGCATGGGCATTATCTCCATAATTTTCAGTTGGAAGACTATGAGCCAGCAGTTTCTGATTCAACATTCCACCACTGCTTAATTACCTTAACAAGATGAGCATACTTAGCCAACTTCTCCATAGAAGTTTGTATGCTGCCCGCAAAATGTTGCGATGCCACCTTGTGATCATATTGATGCCAACTAGTGCCACCTTGCATGGCAGTGCCTCTGCTTTCGTAGAAGTTTATGAAGATTTGGCACGTTGTCTAAAACTTTGACAAACTTCTAGAATTGTGTCGTGGAGAGTATATTGATTGGTTGCATCATAGCCTGGTATGGAAATACCAATGCTCCTCAATGGAAAAGCTTACAAAAAGTAGTGGATATAGTCTAGTCCATCATGGGTAAAGTCCTCCCCTCCACTGAGCAGATCGAGCACTGTTGCAGGAAAGCAGCATCCATCATCAATGGCCCCCATCATCCAGACCATGTTCTCTTCTTGCTGTTGCCATGGGGAAGAAGGTGTAGAAGCCTCAGGAGTCACACTGACTGGTTCAGGAACAATTATTACATCTCAACTATCAGGCTCTTGAACAAGAGGGGATAACTTCATAGTGGAATTTGTGGAATTGATAGCTTTGTGGCAAAGTTTGCAGATGATACAAAGATAGGTGGAGGGGTAGGTAGTGCTGAGGGAGCAATATAACTGCAACAGGACTTGGACAAATTGGAAGAATGGGCAAAAAAGTGTCAGATGAAGTACAATGTTGGGAAATGTATGATCGTGCATTTTGGTAAAAGGAACAATAGCGTAGACTAGTATCAAAATGGGAGAAAATTCAATGTCAGAGGTGCAAAGGTACTTATGAGTCCTTGTGCAAGACTCTCAGAAGGTTAATTCACAGGTTGAGTCTATGGTAAAGAAGTTGGCATTTATTTTATATATAAACAAGGAGATAATACTGAACCTTTATAAGACACTAGTCAGGCTGCACTTGGAGTATTGTCAACAGTTTTGTTCCCCTTAGCTCAGAAAGGAGATATTGTCATTGGAGAGAGTCCAGAGGAGGTTCATGAGAATAATTCCAGGAATGAAGGGGTTAACATATGAGGAGTATTTCACATCTTTGGGCTTGTACTCATTGCAATTTAGAAGAATGTGTGGGGATCTCATTGAAACCTATGAAATGTTGAAAGGGCTAGATAAGGTGGATGTGGAGGGGATATTTCCTCTAGTGGGGGTATCCAGAACTCGAGGACATGGCCTCAAAATTGAGAAGTGCTTTTAGAACCAAAGTAAGGAGGAATTATCTGTTAGCGAAAGGTTGGAATATCTGTGGAATGCTCTGCAACAGACTATGGTGGAGGCCAAGTCTATGGGTATACTTAAAGTGGAAGTTGATAGATTCCTGATTCCTCGGGGCATTAATGGATATGGTGAGAGGGTAGGTGTATGGGGTTGAATGGGATCCGTGATCATCCACGATAAAATGGCGGAGTGGAATCATTGGACTGAATGGCCCAATTCTGCTCCTATGTCTTATGGTCATGTGGTCTAATCTCACTTGCCCCATCACTGAACTGTTCCCATAACTTATGGACTCACTTTAAAGAACTCCTCATCTTATCTCAATTTATTGTTATTATTATTATTATTATTATTACTAGTTTCTTCTTGTATTTGCACAGTTAGTTTTCTTTTGCACATTGGCTATTGTCTGTTCTGTTGGCTGTGGCTTTTGATTGATTCTATTGTTTTCCTTGATTTTACTATGAATGCCCACAGGAAAATTAATCTCAGGTTTGTATGTGGTGACATATATGTACTTTGATAATAAATTTACTTTGAACTTTGAAGGTTTTCCTAAGAGATTCAATGTTAACTTCACATCATGATGTTGACAACAGCAGCAACATTCTCTCTAAAAATCAGAGATCCAAGCTCTGTCATCCTGATCAAGAAAATGTTACCTTTTCTCAAAAAAAGACTCCCCCAGCTTAGGAAAGCTTGTTGCATAAAATACCATGCATTTGACTGTGGCTCTTTATCTTAGCCACTGAATTCAAGCTAACAATATTTAGCCCATCATGACATTTAAAGTCAATACTTTAGATCAGAAGTAAGATCAGAATAAACATCAGTGCTCAGAGAAAACCCAGACATCTATTTTATTTAAACCTACATCAATATGATCAAGCAGCTCAGAACCATTTCCCTCCTCAATGTCGAATGAAAAATCTTCTTCGCTATTCTAGCAAGAAGGATGACATCATACATGGTAGAAAACCAATACATAGATACTGCAGTGCAAAAGGGAGGGATTCCTAGATTCCCAGGATGTGTGGAATGCACAAGTGTTATATCCCAGCTGTTAAAGGAGGCCAAGGCAACCAAAGGTTGACGGTTGCGTGGTTGGATTTAGCCAATGCCTATGGTACAGTGCCACACAAGCTCATCGAGACAGCACTGAAGTACTACCATATCCCGGAAGAGGTCAGCAAAATCCTGGCAAGCTACTTCAAAGGGATTCACCTAAGGTTCAGCGTACGGGACTACATGACATCATGGCAGTGAGTAGAGAAGGACAATGTGACTGGCTGCACTACATCCGTAGTCCTCTTCATCACGGCCACAAATCTACTTGTAGAGGCTGGGAAAAGAGATCAGAGGGCCAAAGGTAAGCATCAATATCAGACAGCTGCCAAGCAGAGGATTTATGGATAACCTTACAATTACAACCACAACACATATCCAGGCCAGGTGGGTACTCCAGGCAATGGACAAGACAGCCACATGGGCGTGAATGAAATTTAAACCTGCCAAATCAAGGTGTTTGGTGATAAAGAAAAAAGGCTAACTTACCCAGAGGTTCACCTTGAAGATCCAGGATGAAGAAACCCTGTCTATCATAGGAAACCCCATCAAGTGCCTAGGGAAATAGTGTGATGACAGCCTGAAGGATGTCAACAACAACAGACGCCTGGAACAACAGACAACAGAAAGGCTCGTAAAGATCGAGAAATCAGGTTTACCAGGAAAGTTCAAGGCATGGATCTTCCAACATGGGCTCCCACCCAGACTAATGTGGCCAATGATGCTGTATGACATCGCACTGTCAACGATCGAGGACATGGAAAGGAAGATTAACCGGTATCTGAGCGGTAGTTAGGAGTACTGCAGTGCTTCTCTTCAACAGGGCTCTACAGAAAGTCAGCCAGGCTCCGGTTGCCCCTCTCCTCGGTTGTAGAGGCATTTAGGGCAAGGAAAGCACGTGTCATCATGACCCTCAAAGACTCCAAGGACGACAAGGTCAGTGAAGCAGGGGTCAAGATATAGACAGGGAGCAAACGGAAGGCAGCAGAAGCGGTAGAAGAAGCAAAGTCCTGACTTTGCCACAGAGACATTGTGGGAATAGTGTGTAAGGGCAGACAAGGCCTGGGATGTGAGTCAACAACCAGGTGGGGGAAGGCCAACCCTAAGGACAGACGGCACTTGGACCAGCAGGAGATAAGGAAGAACGAGGAGGAGGCTAGATATGTGCGAGCAGTGGAGATGGGGAGTCAAGGGACCTAGACAAAGTGGGAAACAGAACAGAGAGTGTTGACATGGGATGACATACGGGAATATACATCGTTCCAACTCCAGTTCTTACTGCGGGCTGTGTACAATGTATTACCAACTCCAACAAACCTGCAGAACTGGGGAATAACAGAAGACCCAACGTGCCATCTGTGCCAGAAACCAGCCAACCTAGAGCATATTCTTTCCTCATGCCAGGTTGCCCTTTTCCAGGGATGGTAGAGATGGAGACATGACCAGGTTTTGAGAGCACTCGCCCACACTTGGGAGACAGAGAGGAAGACGGACCACAAAAAAGACAGCCAAACAAACTTCATCAACTTCATCAGGACCGGGGAATGTGCTGCAGCAACAAACAGGCACAGAGACAGTATCCTGAGCATGGCAAAGGACTGGGAGATGAAGGTTGATCTTGGAAAGAAGTTGGTGTTTCCACCAATAGTAGAGACCACACTTCAACCAGATGTTCTACTATTGTCAGAGAGTGGAAAAGAAGTTCATGGTGATAGAGTTAACAGTACCGGGGAGACCCAATGCCAAGAGGCCCACGAGATGTAGCTTGTGAGGTACGAAGACCTGATGGTGGACTGCAGATGGCAAGGCTGGCAGACGTGGAACTTCCCTTTTGAAGTGGGGGCAAGAGGATTTCCCGCCATGTCATGCTGGAAGATGATGGCAACTTTAGGGATACAAGGGAGAACCAGGAGGAGAGCCGTTAACACCATGGCTCAAGCAGCAGAGAGAGCGTCCAGTTGGCTTTGGCTGCAAAGAGACAATAGTAGCTGGAAGTCTGACCATTGGGGTAGAAGATTGATCACCTTCTACTGTCCCACCATCCCGAGGGTGTTCTGGGTTAGGGGATGAAATGTCTGGAGATGGGTGGACCTGGCTGATGACTCGATGGTCCAAGAGCAGAAACAACACAGCTGTTTAAGGTAAAATTCAGAATTTGAGAAATAAAATGTTTGGCTTGTCACTTCAAGTTAAGAACTTAATGTTTTAAAAGAATGACTATTTGCACACATATACATACAGGAGAGAAAAAGAGATTTTTTATTGATGATGCAGAGGAAATCCCTAAAGAGTACATAAAGGTTTGCGTTATTTTCAATTAAATTATTACTAGTGTATAAAGAGTTAAAGTTAAAGTCTGCCCTGAGCCTTATAGGCTCATCAGGCCAGTGGTTATGCCGGTTTCCGTGGCATGAAAGGACTGAGAGTACAATGTTCCTCCCCCAGATAGGACACCAGTCTATTGCGAGGTAAACCCCCAGCATTTTGCCAATACCCATTTTCAGCTGAGTGGACAGGAGCAATGTGTGATTAATACTGACTCGACTGGGGCTTGAACTCATGACCTTCAGATCGCTAGTCCAACACCTTAACCACTTGGCCACTCGCCACGATGTATAAGAAGGAATTCGATTACATCTTTATATTTCCTCACACTGCTTTGATCTTAATTTCATTTAAGAGTGGACTTACCAGCTGCATAAGCCTTAGAATTGAATGCAATTTCATGTTTATCTTCTCAGGGAACAGACTGTCATTCCACTCAATGAACATAATGGACCATTGCTGAATTTGCTGCCTATGCTTGGTAAAGGTCCCCAGTGCTGGTGAAGAGCAGGCAGTCTTCAAGTAGCAAGCCTTCCACCCATTTGACTACCTTCAGGGAAGCCTAAAGCCAGGATGAGACCTTTCAACGTGTTAAGGGTGTATTGGCTCTTTGTAAGATGTCACATTAGTGCCACTGGGACCTACTTTACACATAGACCTACAATTCTAACTTCTTTGAGGTATGTCCAGGTGCCTTTCGAATTCTACAGTTTTGTCTGCTTCCACAACCATTTTTTGCAGTGCATTCCAGACCTGGGAACGGTGTGTAAACAAAAAACCATCATCCATGTGGCAGTCTGACTATTGTTGAAGTCACCTACAATTTTACTATATCGGAAGAACACTTCCAGTACCATCCTGTTCTTTTCTCTCGCAGGAGCCACTTCTAGAAAGTATTCGCATGTTGGAAAAGTTCACGATATCTTGAAAGTGAATCACTCAGCATAAGTAAATCTATCATCATTCATTGCTTTACTTGATTTATTGATTTGATTAAATTTCATCTAGGCATATTCCTTTCAAGTATCAGATATGCCATTGTAACTTTTTTTTCTATTTATTACATTATCACTGTTTAACAACAACATTCATCACACTCTTTCTCTTCAAGTTCTTTCCAGAAAGATGTGAAAATCTCTATTTTCCTAATGAAGGGTTTGGTTATTCTGATCCATAGATGCGATCTGACCTGCTGAGTTTCTCCTGTATCTTATGTGTGCTGCTCTGGAGTTCCAGCATCTGCAGAATGTCTTGTGTTTATGAAACTCGATTTTCTTTCTTTCCTCCAAGTTGCTATTTTATCTCCTGCACATGCTTAGATTTGTGGAAAACCAAGCTTCCAGGAATTTTAACCATATAACCATGTAACAATTACAGCATGGAAACAGGTAATCTCGGCCCTTCTAGTCCATGCCGAATGCTTACTCTCACCTAGCTCCACTGGCCCGCACTCAACCTATAACCCTCCATTCCTTTCCTGTCCATATACCTATCCAATTTTACTTTAAATGACAATACCGAACCCACCTCCACCACTTCTACTGGAAGCTCATTCCACACAGCTACCACTCTCTGAGTAAAGAAATTCCCCCTCACATTATCCTTAAACTTTTGCCCCCTAACTCTCAACTCGTGTCCTCTTGTTTGAATTGCCCCTACTCTCAATGGAAAAAGCCTATCCACATTAACTCTATCTATCCCCCACATAAGTTTAAATACCTCTATCAAGTCCGCCCTCAACCTTCTGCACTCCAAAGAATAAAGACACAACTTGTTCAAACTTTCTCTGTAACTTAGGTGCTGAAAGCCAGCAAACATTCTAGTAAATCTTCTCTGTACTCTCTCTATTTTGTTGATATCTTTCCTATAATTCAGTGACCAGAACTGTACACAATAATCCAAATTCAGCCTTACCAATGCCTTGTACAATTTTAACATTACATCCCAACTCCTATACTCAATGCTCTGATTTATAAAGGCCAGCATACCAAAAGCTTCCTTCATCACCCTATCCACATGAGATTCCACCTTCAGGGAACTATGCACCATTATTCCTAGATCACTCTATTCTACTGTATTATTCAATGCCCTACCATTTACCATGTATGTCCTATTTGGATTATTCCTACTAAAATGTAGCACCTCACACTTAAGAGCATTAAACTCCATCTGCCATCCTTCAGCCCACTCTTCTAACTGGCCTAAATCTCTCTGCAAGCTTTGAAAACCTACTTCATTATCCACAACGCCACCTACCTTAGTATCATCTGCGTACTTACTAATCCAATTTACCACCCTATCATCCAGATCATTAATGTAAATGACAAACAACATTGGATCCAGTACAGATCCCTGAGGAACACCACTAGTCACCGCCCTCCAACCTGACAAACAGTTATCCACCACTACTCTCTGGCATCTTCCATCCAGTCACTGTTGAATCCATTTTACTACTTCAATATTAATACCTAACAATTGAACCTTCCTAACTAACCTTCCGTTTGGAACCTTGTCAAAGGCCTTACTGAAGTCCATATAGACAAGATCCACTGCTTTACCCTCGTCAACTTTCCTAGTAACCACTTCAAAAAATTCAATAAGGTTTGTCAAACATGTCCTTCCACGCACAAATCCATGCTGACTGTTCCTTATCAGACCCTGTCTATCCAGATAATTATGTATACTTTTCTTGCATGCTGCACGTTAGCTTGTGCAATGACTTTCACTGATGCCCAATTCACTGATGAATAATTCTGTTAACAGACATGCAGATCTCGATCCAATCTAAGAACCATAATGCCTGAAGTTCACCACACAACCAGTTAGTGACAAAACTTCCTTCCTACATCACAACTTTTGGAGGACACATCATAATTTACAGTGATGAACCATTTGCAATTTTAGTTATTTTTTCAATTTATTTAGAGACACTGCGCAGTAGCAGGTCCATCTGGCCCAATAAATCTGTGCTGCCCAGTTACACCCACGTAACCTGTATATCTTTGGAACGTGAGAGGAAATCAGAACACTTGGAGGAAACCCATGCAGTCACAGGGAAAATTTATGAACTCCACACAGATAGAAGGGGGAATTAGACCTGGTCACTGGCACTGTAAATCATTATGCTAACTGCTACCCTACATTGCCACCCAAAGACATCTGTATATCTTTAGGATATGAGAGTAAACCAATGCATCCCACATCCTTGTGGGTTTCCTTGAAGTGCTCTGTTTTCCTTCCACATCCCAAAAAACATACAGATTGGTGGGTTAATGGCCATCTTAAATTGCCCTGGTGTGTAAGTGAGTGATAGAATTTGACGGCAATTACTGTGAATGTAAGGAGAACAAAGTGATGTAAATGGATGCTTTATGATTGGTGAAAACTCAATAAGCAAAGGGCTGTTTTCCAGCTGTATCACTCTGACTCTCTGAAGTAGGCCAGTGATTTGATAGTATTTTGAGGTAATAATGTCTAATATAGGTGCTCACCTGGTATCATTGCCCTGAGCTGGCAGGGATAAATAAAATCAACCAGCGTTCTTTTCATCAATGAACTTTAGAATGGGCAAGAACAGTTTGTGCCTTGTGGAAATTGAAAGTGTTCAGCATAGTTTAGCTGCCCCTTGTGTCAATGGGTGAGAGACCGCATGGGGATATGCATCTGTTCAATCAATTCCCAGAAAGAAGGGAATGGTCATTAAGAAAGAAAAGGAAAACTGATTCATTGAGAGTAAGTTGATGGGATCAGAAAGCCCAAATTTCCTGGAGTAATTTAGGGCTGTCAAAGATCTTCAGTCTCTATATGTGTGAGGATGCTTGAACTCGGATGCTCTTGGGAGTATAAATTGGTCAGCAGGTCAGAGACTGATGTGAGCAGGCAGAAAACAGGTGGAGGAGCACAGTTCAGATAGGGAACTCTCAACATGCATCTGCCGACTCTGTCAATCAGCATTCGTTTCTCTCCCGAATGCACAAAAGCAACATGGCCATGACCTGGACAACTAAGGGGTCAAAAAAATCCCCTGAATATCCCCTCAGTGTCATTAGAGTTAAAAATACTGCCAGATTAATCTGCTTTTTATATAATTCATCAACAAGCTTCTAATTTAATTGGTAAGTATCGCACTGTCAGAAAAATGCAATAATTAGCAAAATCCAGAACATGCTTTCCTTTAATCCTGCATGTACTCCAGCCATGAATTTCTATGGAATTCTACTTATGAACATTCATCGAGTTTTATTAAGTTCTCTCAAAGTTTCTTCCTCATTCCCTTATTGCTGCTGCATTATCTGTTGGGCTTAATTGTAGGGCTGGAGTTTCATGAGGTGCTATCGGTATCTAACTGTAAAATATTTGACAAAATGTCAATTCTCCCACCTGCCTACGTTGGTTTAAATTTCTATAGAGTGGCATTCATTCAATTTAGTACAAAAGCATTTTTGTTAGGTTGTATAATTTAGCCATTGTTTTAGAGAGAATTCAGAACATAATCTGATTTAAGAAATAAAACCAGGCAAAATGATCATATTTAAAGAATTAATTTAAGAGGTTCCTTGACATGCATAAATAAATGCAACCAAATGTTTTCCATTTTGGTTAAACTAATAGATCAAAATGAAGTCAAATTGTTAGTCTTTCAAATTGGCTTCAAAACAAATTGGCATTTTCCATTAACACTTTTCAATATTTCAGACCATGCATGGGTGTGAAAGAGAGAGATAAAAACAGATTAGCTGTCTCAAAGCTGTATGTTACTTTACTTATGCTGCTTCTTTGTGAGGTTTCAAACCTAATTACATACTTCAGGATGGCGTGAAAGAAGAAAGTAGAAATATCCTTAATTGGAACTCAAGAGATTTTCTTTTGCACAGAAGGACAAACAAGTATTAACAAGTCAGTATTAATTTGCCATGCCCTCTTCTCAATCCTTACTTCATTCCTCTATCCTCTACCAGCTCACCAGTGACTTATTGAAAGCCATGGGGGTAATTTTAATAGACATAAATATCTGGAAATCAGAATTAAATTATGCAAAAAGGTGGTGTCCATCGTCAAGGTCCAATAACACCCAGGACATGCTCTCTTTTCATTGTTACCGTCAAGAAGGTAGGGTACACAAGCCTGAAGGCACGCACTCAATGATTCAGGAACAGCTTCTTCCCCTCTGCCATCCAATTTCTAAATGGACATTGAATCCATTAACATTACCTCACTACATTTTTATTTTCAGTTTTTTTGCACTACTTAACTTAACTCTTTAATAGACATACATATATATATTTACAGTAAATCAGTTTTTCCCTATATTTAGTTATCATGTATTTCATAACTGCTGCCATAAAATTAACAAATTTCATGACATATGCCAGTGATATTAATGATATTAAACATCATTTGGATTCTGATTCTGGGTATAAGACCTTTATATTAAAATGCATTTCAATCTATGATTGCGTGGATTTAGATTGAAGAATTTATAAATAAAGAATTCTGAATACCTGATTTGATGCTTAGGTTCTTGTAGACTTTTCATTGACTAAATAATTGTAAGTTTACATTTAACTGAAGTACAATAACTAGATTCATTCAATGAAATGATGGTCCACCAGAACAATGATGTTTTTTCTCCTCATGTCCCTCAGTGTATTTAATTAACATCTAATTGACAAAAATAATCTTTTAATGTCAATTTTGAAACTAACAATCTAACTGCAACAGTTAGCCATGAGTTTTTAACTTGCAATATTGACTTTATTTGTTCCAAAGATGCTGCCTGATCTTTTGAATGTTTCCAGCAATTTGCTTTGGTTCCAGATTTCCAACATCTGCAGCTTTTTGTTTAAGGATCGACTGTCTTTGTGGAAGGGGATTCAAGTCTTTCACAACACAAGAATGTCTGCACATCCTGGAGATCCAAATCAAAATTCTGGGAGAATTCAGCTGGTCAGCCAGCATCTGTGGCAATAATGAAACAGTTTTAGGATGATACCCTTCTTCAGACTGAAAAGAAAGGTGAAAGACCCTAGAATAAAAAGGTGATGGGAAGGGAAGAAGGCTAGCTAGATGGTGACAGGTGAAGCCAGGTGGACAGGAAAACTAAAGGGCTGGAGAAGAAGAAATGTGATAGGAGATGAGAGTGGACTATAGGAGAAAGGGAAGCAAGCTACCACTTTCTTCTAGATGATTCCTAACAACACTCATTGGTAGACCTGTCTTTAATTTTTAGACATTCCTCCATCAGTAGCATTGGATAGGAGGCAGAAAGAAATGGAGTGGATATGAAAATGGGCAAAATTTAATCTGGATGAATAGATTTATGCAAAAAAACTATTAATAGAGTAAAAATAAGCAATAATTAGCTTATCCAGCATTCAATAAATGGTAAATTTTCAGGTAGGACATTTTATTAACCGTTGTAAATACTCGATAAATGTCATAAGTTTCTCTTTCATTTGCAGACTGGTTAATTATGATTTCAGTATTTTTTCATTTGACTTAATGTTTTGGTATGTCTTTTTCCTTCCTGTGAACTACTGATGTAGTGTAGTAATGTTGTTTACTGAACAGGGCTATTCTGAAAAACAAGTTGTTCTAATGTCAGCAGACTGATCAAATGAAAGGATCTGCAACTATACAAGAGGAACTTGTTTTGTGTTTATTTTGACAGTCCGAGTTCAAACCCTACGTGTTACAAAGTGCAAATGAATAACCCTGCTTTATTTTGACTCTGGAGGACCAGAGACTCATGGGTTCAGCTGTTCCGTGTAGCAGTGTCCCAGCATGCTCTTATGCAGACTGGATTATTCACAGTGACCATGGCAGATGGAGGTGTCTTTCACTGAGATGCTAACGGTGTGGTATATAATAAAACACTTAATATCTTCATATTGTTCTACTGCATCTTTTTTTCATTTTTAAACATATTTTTCATGTTTTCACTATTTTCTTATTTTCACAACACATTTTAACCTACCTTAAATATGAACTAGTTGTTCCTCATCCTTCTGTAATGAAAACATTATGACAATGTTTTTGTTACAGAATGTCTGAGTGTTTTTCAATCAACTCGAACTGTACAGTTTACATTATAGTTACCTTATTCCAATATTTAAAATACTCAGAAAATGAAATTACAAAATATTAACTCAACATTTCCAGTAATAAGTGAGAAACATACTTCTAAAATACTCAAGAGATTTAACTTTCTCTTCAGTATTGCCTGTTATTATATCATTTTTGTCTGTGTCAATTAAGTGGAATTGCAAAATAACAGATACACCAAAAAAGAAATGAAACTATAAAATAGAAATGTAAAAATTGTTGGAAAAACTCAGCAGGTCAAGTGACAACTGTGAAATGCAAACTAAACAAAAAGAGCAGTAATGCAGTTAAGAACAATGACAAAGGAAACAAGAATAAAATTGAGATCGAAAAAAGACTGTTGTACCTTAAACTTTGTTACTAAATATAATGATGAATCCTCTCTGCTTATCGGAAGCGGACTGTGAATAGATAATGGAGAACTGTTGAGAAATGGAATTCCAATGACTTTCACTGCTGGTTATGTTAGAAAACAGATAATAATATATCAGCTGTCTTTCATAAAGTTGCCAAATATTGATGGTTGTTAGATTGGTTAGGATTAGATCATTTATCCTTTCTCTTAACGCTATCTACTTCAGAATCAGTCTGGTAGTTAATTTCTTCAGAAATCAGCCAAGTCTGTCTGTGGTGATGCAACTAAGCC
Source organism: Hypanus sabinus (assembly GCF_030144855.1). NCBI lineage: Eukaryota > Metazoa > Chordata > Chondrichthyes > Myliobatiformes > Dasyatidae > Hypanus > Hypanus sabinus. The sequence goes on along the minus strand of NC_082712.1, from coordinate 135,957,418 downwards.
ATACTTGGTGAAGGATATTAATGCTGTCCATCCAGCCTCGCTCTGTGAATATTCCGGTGGATCTTCCAAACAGCATTCAACAAGGATGAGCAGTGAATTATCCAACAGCTGAGGAAAGAGATTTCCGTATCTATATTTGATCTGATGCCACGTGACATTACAGGATGGTGTCAATGTTAAAGAGCTTGTATCTTAACTCATCTCAACTCTGAACTGATTTCACAACCTATGGACTCACTTTCAAGGACTGTATAATTCATATTCTCTGTATTATTTATTTCTTTATCTATCTGTTTTTCATTTTTTCAATTTACACAGTTTGCCTTCTTTTGCACATTGGTTGTTTGTCAGTCCTTGTGCGTAGTTTTTCATTGAAGATATTGTATTTCTTTGTTCTACTGTGAATGCCTGCAAGACAATGAATCTCAGAGTAGTATATGGTGACATATCTGTACTTTGAACTTAGGAATATTCGTTCACCTGTATACCACTGTCCTGCCATCAGAACAGAATATACTGTGTCATAGTCAAAAAGCCTAGCACATTTTCTAGCAGCTGATAGATTTATATCCATAGAAGAATTATATCAGGTTGTTGCTTGATTAGTCTGAAGGACAGCTCTGCCTGAGACCCTAGAGTCTAAATGTCCAATAGAAGACTTTGCAAGGAGTAACTTCCACATGACTCAATCTAATGCCAAATGTTTAGTACAATATTTTCTTTATTTTGCTTTAATGTAATAATGTATCTGAATGGTTTGCAAAGTCATTTCAGAAAGCAGCTGAGAATCATCCACATTGCAGTGTAATGCATTGATATATAGGCCAGACTGGATAAGGATGTCAGATTTACAGGAAGGCATTACTAAACCAGATGGGATTTTATAACAATCTGGTAGTTCCTCTGTGTCCATCACTGGGATTAGACTTTCTTTAAATTTCAAATTATCTAACTAACTAAATTTAAGTTCCACAGCTACCAAGACAGAAAAGTCTTCTTTCTGGATTGTTGTTCCTGGTCAGTGATCACTAATCTGGAACATTGTCAGGTGAGGACGGAAGCTGAAACGATGTACCAACACATCGCCAGCCAATCACAGCACAAGGGTGGCTACTTGTCTCATCAAATCCATGCTCGACTCTTCTCTGCAGCCCTGCAAATAATTTTTTTGTTCAATTGAACAGTTACCCCAATAGTTCAAGATTATCAGATGATAAAGTCCATTAAAGTGAGGCACCTGCAGCAGACTGTAACCCATGGAACCTTTCCCTAGCAAGTAGTTAACACGTTCAGGAAAGCATTGCAGGAAGAGAAGAGTTGGGCAAAGCTGATATGGAAGACAACAAATTTGCTTTGGTAAAGAAAGGATCGATGAATACAACTCACTCATTCCCCTTTTCATCCCAGAGATACTAAACCTGATCAAGTCTGATCGTACAAGCTGGACAAAATGGGTTTACATCATAAAACACAAATGCCCACCAAGTTAACTCAAGAACTATTAAGCATTTGACCAAATTCCTTGCTGAAGTTTCAATTTCAGGTTAAAACTTCTACTTTGTAAATTGTCTCTCAACACTCCTAGTAAGCAAGGCACCATCACATCTTTTTTTAAAAAAACAGAAGACTACAAAGTAATCAGAAGACTTGGAAAAAATTATTGTTTGAAATCAAACCTTTCACCAGTATGGAACAATTGTTTTGCAAAACAACAAACTTATGGAGCCAACTTTCCTATTTCACTTCTGGCCTGCAGTTCAAAGATCTTTCAACCACTCTCACTAGATTTTTTCAACCCTAAACAAAATGTTCAAATCCACATGTGTGGCTGGATATTAATTTATTTTCCACCTGGCCATGCTATATATTAGACTTTATGAACAGTAATATTCTGTGAACTGAATAGTTATGCCTCAGTCAGCCACATTCATGACCAAAACAACTGGATTCTTGTTGAAACAATGAATCTATTTTTCTTTTTAGTTAACCCCTTTGAAATTTTCATTTATCTCACTAAGTGAGTTGCAAGCAATGTGGTGAATTGCTTCTGTGGATAACTGTTGTAAACCTGTTCACTCAAAAGCCAAAATATCAGGCCCCAGCTGTCAGGGTCTGCGAATGCCACTGACTCAAAAAAAAAGTAAATAACTCTTGCAGAGCGAGTCAGGCATGTTCACCATTTGGACAATATACAGCTTTAACCACAGTCAAGTAAAGAGTTTCTTTGTCTGGTTTCCTTCATTAGTTGATGGACGTGAAACTGCCAATGTGCTGCTAAGGGTTCATTTACTTAAAATGAAGCTCAAGACCCGTTCTACATTACAGTACAGGGTCATGACTGATAAGCTTTTAACATGATATAATAAACTGAAGCAGAACGATTCAGTCCCCTTACATATCCCGTTATACTAGAGTTTTTTTAAAGTATTAATCAAGTATTTTTAAATATATTTGTTATTTTAAAGAAGTACAGAGTATTATTAAAGAACACAATGCATTTGGCAGGTAGACTTAGAAAAGTAAGGTTAATTAACTCTAGTGCATATATTAATTGTGATGAATATTTACATTTGGAGACACTTTGGGGATATTTGACATCTATTCTGCATTAGAGGTCTGGAGCAAATCGTTTTATTCCTAAGAGGGTAACTGACCAATAAACAATAAACACTGGAAGAATGAATGAACAGTATAGCCCAGGTGAAAAGAAGACATCTTTACAGAAAAGAAGCAAGTCAGCAACATTGAAAATTATTTTGGTAGCAGATGGAAAGAATCTGACCAAGAACAGATCTACAATGGTTTAAGAAAGTCATTGACGAACCCTTTAAAATACTGAGCATATTTTGATCATTGAAAAAAATAGTGCCGATTCTCTTTCTATAATAATGATATATACACCAAATGGCTACTTTATTAGGTACAACTGCTCATTAATGCAAATATTTAATCAGCCAATCATGTGGTAGTAAGTCAATGCATAAAAGCATGCAGACATTGTCAAGAGGTTCAGTTGTTGCTCAGAACAAATATCAGAATGGAGGAGAAATGTGATCTAAGTCATTTTGACTATGGAATGACTGTTGGATCCAGACAGAGTGGTTTGAGTATCTCAAAAACTGCTGACCACCTGGGATTTTCACACACAGCAGTCTCGGGAGTTTACAGAGAATGGTGTGAAAAGAAAAGAAACATCCATTGAGCAGCAGTTATATGTGTAAAAAAGTATCTCTGAATGCACAGCACATCAAACTTTGAAGTGTTTGGGGTACAGCAGCAAAGTACCACAAAGATACACTTTATTATGTACAGGAGGTACCTGATAAAATGGCCACTAAATGTCTAGTACTTTGTAAAAGTATTCAGCCTCTAACCCTTTGTTCGCATAAATGTCTATTATACCAGGTTTCTATATTTTGATCAATTTTACTGAGAACTTTTATTTGTGAATCACATGTTTTAAGATGGTGCTGGTGAACCTCAGTGACTTCTGGTTGCTGGCTAACGAAACAAGGAACACAACTAAATACTTTGTTAACCACACTTTTTTCTGCCAAACGATCATCTCAAATAATAGTCTATAACTTCCCCTTGGACTTGGATGAAATTTGATGTGACAGAACCGAGGCAAGACGGTAGGCCCATTGCCAAGAGCGTGGAAGTGCGTAAAAGATTGGGCACAGGTGGAATCGAAGTGGCGAGGTCTGATGTCGCAATACAGCGGTATCTGTTATTTGGACAGAGACTTAGTGCTGGGTCAGATTGAAAAGTTCAGGGTATCAGGGCCCAAGGTGAGGTATGGGCCTGTTTTGATCACTGCTCCAAGGTATTTACTTGGATCTGTACTGAACTATGCGACTCTCTTTACAGACTTCTGTTCAGGAATACTATCTACTTGTGGTTCAAAAGTATTTATACAGCCAGTAGTATTTTTGGAGAAGTCTCTATTAACTTTGCACAATGTAATGGAGCAAGATTTGACCATTCCTCCTGGCAAAAGTGCTCAAGCTGTGCCAGATTAGTAGGAGAGAGGCAGTGGACAGCAATCTTGAGGTCTTGTCAGAGATGTTCAATTTAGTTAAGGTCAGGACTCTGACTGAGCTACTCAAGGACATCAATTGTCTTCATTTGAAGCTACTCCATGGTTGCTCTGCTGTTGTCCTGCTGAAAGATGAACTTCCCCACTTCCTCCTCAGTTTAAGCTTTCTAGCAGAGTCTTTCTATTTATCAGCATTTGTCTTCCAATCAATCCTGACTAGATTTCCAGTTCCTGCTGCTGAAAAGTGTCCTCATAGCATGGTAATACCTCCACCATACTTTACAGTAGGGCTGGTGTTACTTGGCTGATGCACTGTACTAGAAATTCATTACATATACTGCTTAATGTTAAAGCCAAACAATTCCACTTTAGTCTCATCAAACCACAAGACCTTCTTATACATCTTGACAGTATCTTCTAAGTATCTTTGCAAAGTTTTGGCGGTCAAGGATATGTTATTTTTAGCCAGGGCTTCTTCCTTGCCACTCTTCCATAAATCCCCTTTTTGTGCAAGGCCTTAGAGACTGTGAAACCACAAGCTTCACCTCCAGTTGTAGACACTGTTTCTGCAGCTCACTCAGTGACAGCTGGCATCACAGAAGCCCCTCTTACAAGAGTCATTCGTCCCTGGTGATTAAGTTTAGAGGGGCAGCCTGACCTAGGCAGAGTGGCTGTGGCTTCATATTTTTTTCCACTTTTTCCTGATAGACGGCACTGAGCTCCGAGGTACATTCATTGCCTTTGATGGTGGCCTTGTACTCTTCCCCAGATTTGTTCCTCTCTGTTATGAATTCCCTGATTTGTCTTGAATGCTCTTTTATCTTCAGTTTGGTTTGGTTTGTCAAAAATCTTCCATAATGTTGCACCTTACAGACAGAGGGGGTATTTACTCTTATAAATTCAATGAAAGGTGATCCTTCAGTTTTCTACATCAACAAATTGGGTGAGTTTGTAAAGTAATATACAATATTGTGCATGAGGAAAGTTAGCGTAGTGATTACAAAGGGAATGAATACTTCTTTTGCCTCACAATTTTGGTTTTCAATTTTTAATAATTTGTTGACAGGCCTTGGAAAATTTTTCTTAGTTTGACATTATGCGCAAAATTTGTAGATTAGCTCAGAAATGTACTTTAATATATTTCAAATTTAAAATATGCATCAATAAAATATGAAAATAGTTGTGCTGGATACTTTTTCAAGGCACTGTATATGATGCATTGTTGTATTAGCATTGGATCCAGTTGGTTGCATTATTTTGCAAATAAATATACCTGCTTCATGACTTGTAACCCATATTTCATGAGTCCAGGAATTTTATATCTCCCTCATGCTCTAAAAATCGTTGTACATTTAGAGATCAAGTAATAAGTAATAGCCAGCCATTTCAAATGCATCCAATTACATCTTTGTCTGATATGTAGAATAAATGTAGACTGATTTGCAATACAGCTGGCCAGGCACTGAAATAATGAATCATTCAACTTTTAAAGCAGCTGCAATCTGAAGTTAGGAGTCACTAAAGTCATCCGGACAACAATTTTACTTACTCTATCCCCACAGACTTAAGCTTTAAAAATTGTACTATATCAATTCATTGATCAGACATTCCATGGAATCTATGAACAAAGGGGCAAATCTAATCTTACCTACCACCTCAAGTGAACTAGACATAAGTGGACATGATTGAATTCCATCAGGCAATCTTCACATTCAGGATACAGTTGATTCAAGTACACATTTGGGTGTCAAGCCTTGGCTATCAATGAAATTCTTTAGCTAATCATTGCATCTATTTCCTCCATAACAGAATCACATAATATCAGTTCCATCTGATGTTAACAAGTCAGAAACTAATACAACTACCAGGCAGTGGCCTTAAACTGACCTAGTTTGCCAAAGCATTTTAGCAGAGTTGAAATAAGAGACCACAGATGCTGGAAGCTGAAGCAAAAAACAATCTCCTGGAAGAAGGCAGCATCTGTGAAGGAAATGAACAGTCAACATTTTAGGTTGAGACTCAGATATGCATATTGCATGAACTTTGCTTTGGTGTGGGTTATGTATATCATAACCTTAGAAGAGATGTTGATTGATTCAGAACATATGGAGGAAAACTCTTCTGAAGTCAATCAGACTAACCTACCTAAAGAGTTTTCCTCCATATGAGGACCTGTTCTGGACCCAGCATGAAAATGTAATTGAAAAGAAAGCATGGAAGCTCCTCTACTTCCTTGGGAGTTTGTGGAGATTCAGCATGACAACTAAAACTTTGACTAACTTTTGTAGGTGTATAGTGAAGAATGTATTGACTGGCTGCATTACAGCCTGGTATGGGAACACCAATGCCTTTAAACAGATAATCCTACAAAAGATGGTGGATTTGGCCCAGTACATCATGGGTAAAGCCCTCCCAACCACTGACCACTTCTACATGAAATGCTGTCATAGAAAAGCAGTATCCATCATCAAAGATCTTCACGACCCAGACCATGCTCTTTTCTTGCTGCTGCCTCCAGGTTCAAGAACAGTTAATACCCTTCAACTATCTGGCTCTTAAACCAAATGGGATAATTACACTCACTTGCCCATTCAGTGAGATGTTCCCATAACCAATGATCTCACTTTAAGAGCTCTTTATCTTGTTATTTCATGTTCTTGTTATTACTACTATTTATTTATATTTGCATTTGCACAGATTGTTGTCTTCTGCACACTGTTTGATCTGTTATATATACTATTCCATGGATTTGCTGAGTATGCCTGCAGGAAAATGAATCTCAGGGTTGTATGTACTGACATATATGTGCTCATAATTAAAGTTATTTTGAATGTTGAACTTTGAGATATTTTAATTGCTGAATGCTATCTTTACATCCTTGGTATTGCAGTATCTTGATATAGAGTGAAGTCTTGCCTAATACGATGGATTGAAATGAGTGGAAGGTTTCTCCTGATTTCATACGGCTTCTCCTGCTACATTCATACTGGCTGAATACCAAGCGGATACAGTAAAATTTAGAATATGGAAAGTAACCCAGTGGCAGTTCAACTTTAATGCAAAACACAAATTTTCTCCATGCTGCTTAGCCAGCAATATCATTTCCATTTGAGTAAGATAAATGTATTGAATGAGCAATATATTAGTCAGGCAATATGCAGCACTTAACTTGTAAGTGTATAATTGACACTTTCAAGAACATTAAATGAGCTACCACAAAAATACAACACATTAATGCTGAAACCATAGTTTCATCAGACTATGATTTTGCTACCATCAGGGAACAAGCACTGAAAGAACCCTAAAACAGCATCACAAAAACAATAGCATTTTTCTTCCGAGCTTTACACATTTCTGGTATAAGCTTCAAGCCTGTAATGATTAGGAAATTTTCAATCAGGCATAAATCAGATATTTAATAACTGGCAGCTTTTTCTCAGAGAGATAACGCTAGTTTTAGAACGGGTAATGCAATGGTGTAATGGTAGCAGGACCCTATTCTCAAAATACACCCAGTTGCCACATTGTTGGATACAGGAATGGAACCCAGTGTGGGCTTCACCTGCTGTAACCCATCTACTTCAAGGTTTCACATGTTCTGTGTTCAGAGATGCTCTTCTACACACCTCTGTTATAATATGTATTTACTTGAGCTGCTGTCACCTTCAACCAGTCTGGCCACTCTACTCTGACCGCTCTCATTAAAAAGACATTTTTGCCCTCAGAACAACAACTCACTGGAAGATTTTTTTTTGTTTTTGCACCATTTTCTGTAATTTCTAGAGACAGTTATATATGAATAAACCAGGAGATTAGCAGTGTGTGAGATACCAAAACACCCCAGCTGGCTCCAACAATTATTTAAATGGTCAAAGTGACCTTAGATCAAGTTATTCCCCATTTGGAAGTTATGGAATGAACAACAACTCATCCTCTTGATGCTTTCATGATAGAGTTGGGGCTTTTCTCCTTGAAGTGAAGGAGGATGAGGCATGACTTGATAGATGTGCACAAGATGATAAGAGGCGGAGATAGAGTGTATAGTCAAGAGACTTCTCCCCAGAGTAGAAATGGCGAATACAAGGAGGCTTTATTTTAAAGGTAGGAAGGTATGGAGGGGGATGTCAGAGGTAAGATCTTTACACAGAGAATGGTAGGTGCGTGGAACACCCAGCCTGGGGTGGTGGTAGAAGCAGATACATTAGGGCATTTAAGAAATTCTTAGTGATGCACCATCAATAACTCTCGGAGACGCGAGTCGAGGTAGGCCTATTAGCTGGAAGGAAAGCACTGTCAGCAGCAAGAGACCACCACACAACATCCTGGAGACTGAGGGAGGAGCAGTGCCTCCAATCGCCTTTATACAGGGGTCTGTGGGAGGAGCCACGGGAGCAGTCAGCAGGGGGGGGGGGGGGTTGTCCAGACAGGTATATGTAGTTCACCACACTTAGTTAGTCATGACAGAACTAGGGCTGGTTATATAGGAGGGAAGAATTCAATTGATCTTAGTGAAGGATAAAATCAGCACAAAATTGTGTGCAGAAAGTCCTGTACAGTGCTGCAATATTATGCGACCTACTTACAGTATGTTCTATAATAATCTGAGGGTACGATTTTTACATAGGGATGGACCACCACTACTTTTTGAGTCAATCAAATGGGAAAAAAATGTCAACTTTGCCATTTACTTGGAAAAATAAAGGATACAAAAATCTTACTGATTCATAATCACTTTATTCTTATTCTTAGGAATTAGTACATTACTTGTGTGCCAAAACATTGGGATAATATTGATATGTATTTTTAATTGGTTAAGTAAACTGAGATGCAACATATACTGTGGCCATTTTCTTAGGTACTCCTGTCCACCTTCTCATTAATATTTGTAATCAACCAATCATTTGACAGCAACTCAATACATAAAAGCATGCAGGCATGGTCAAGAGGTTCAGTTGTTATTCAGACCAAGCATCAGAATAGGGAAGGAATGTGATCTAAGTGACATTGACTGTTTGATTGCTAATGCCAGATGGGGTGTTTTGGGTACTCCTGATGTCCTGGGATTTTCATACACAATGGTCTTGAGAGCTTACAAACATCTTTGTGACAAACAAACATAAAAAAACGTCCAGTGAGTGGCCGTTCTGTCGGTGAAAATGCCTAATTAATGAGGGAGGTCAGAGGAGAATGGATAGCTCCTACATAAGACATGACCTCTAATCTAGATAGCACCCCTGTATAGCACTTCCTTTGCACTCTCTCTAAAATTGCCACATCCTACCTATAAACCAACCAGGGTAGGTCTTACACAGTGAATGTAAGGGCACTAATAGAGTAAAGTGTTCAGGGAATACAGATTAATAATTCATTGAAAATGTCATCACAGGTAGGTAGGATGACAAAGAAAGCTTTTGTCACATTAACCTTCATAAATCAATGCATTGAGTACAAAAGATGGAATGTTATGTTGAAGTTATATAAGCTGTTAGCAAGGCCTAATTTGGAGTATTGTGTGTAATTTTGGTCACCTACATACAGGAAAGATATAAACAAGGTTGAAAGAGTGCAGAGAAAATTTACAAGGATATTGCAGTGTCTGGAGGACCTGAGTTATAAGCAAAGATTGAATAGGTTAGGACTGTATTCTTTAGAATGTAGAAGATTGAGAGGAGATTGGATAGAGGAATACAAAATTATGAGGCTTATAGATAGGGTAAATGCATGCAGGCTCTTTGGACATTGGTTAAGGGTGAAAGATGAGAAATTTAAAGGAAATATGCAGAGAAACCTCTTCTCTCAGAGGGTTGTGGGACTGCCAACACACGTGGTGCATTTGAGCTAGATTTCAAGATCTAAGAAAAGTTTGGGAAGGTATATGAATAGTATGGATATTGAGGGCTATGGTTCTGGAGCAGTTCATTGGGAGTAGGCAGCTTAAATGGTTTTAGCATGGACTTGATGGGCCATAGGGTCTGTTTTTCTGCTGTACCTCTCTATGACTATCACTCTATCTGTGGTTTGGCCGAGCAACACTGTGAGAAGTAACATTTTCAAAACTAGGACCCCGCAATTAGCGCTAATCGGGCATCCACTTAAATAATACAAGTAACACAGAATCCCTGAACTTATCAAAATAAATTTATCAAGCTTAAACAGAAGGCATCAGGAGACTGTATTACAAAGAGCGAGTCGCTTGAGAAAAACATAAGGAACTCTAAACGATTACTGACAGTCATTAAACAACAATTATCCAGTTGAGGTGCTCCAAAAATCTTGGAGCCCAACACTCTCTACCACCCTGCACAGGCCTGAATAACTTATTACAGAAATCTCCTCCCTATAGCAAGCACCTGATGGCCCAAGAAGACCTGAAAACTCAAGATCAAGGGACAGCTCAAGAGGGAGACCAGGAGAACCTTGAGAACCAGAGAGACCTGAGAAGCCTGAGAGATTCAGAGACCTGGGAAATGCGAGGGACTGACAAATTGGGAAATCTAGTGGGGAACCTTAAGCAGTGCCCTGAGAGGGGGGCTTGGGTATCCTTGAGACAGCAAGAAGATTAAAGAATTTTTGAAAACCTTGAAAAGTCCTTGGGAAACCTTGAGAATGTTGTTGAACTTGAAAGCCTTAAGAAATTTTTTGAATTTGAGAAACTTGTTGATCTTTAGAACCTAGAGGACCTTGAGAACTTTGTTGAACTTGAGGGCTTTGAAAATATTGAGAATTTTGTTGATCTTGAGGACCTTGAGAATTTTGTCGACATTGACATCCTTGAGAACTTTGTCAACCTTAAGGACCTTGAGAACCTTGTTGATTTTGAGGACGTTGAGAACTTTGTCGACCTTGAACCCTGAGAAACTTAAGAAACTTGTGAACATTGAACACTTAGACCCAGACACTTAGACTGGGACACTTAGACATGGAAAAATCCTTGAGACCCAGAAACCTAAGTCCTTGAGAACATGAAACTTGAATCCTTGGGGGGAATCCTGGAAGGATGTTGGTCGGAGTGCTTTACTCCAAAATTTACAAAGTTTACACTATTGACTTGAATGCTGGTTTATTGTATCAAACAATTTTTATCAATAAGTTTGTTTGAAGCACTCAATTGTTATGCTGATCTGAGTCACGGGACCTTGAAGCTGGGAACCCATGTACTTGTGACTTGAAAAGCTCGGAATGGAAATCGCAGAAACTCAGAACGTAGGTGAGAGAAGCTGAAAACCTACACTTGGAACGTAGGCTTGGGGTACCCACCGAGAATAGAAGGCACCCTCACCTCCAGCCACTGATTTCAAAATGCTGCTCTTCAACCTCCACTGGGTCCATTACTTATTTATTTACTTACAACGTGGAACAGGCCCTCTGGCCCTTTGAGCCATGCCGCACAGAAATCTCCTGATTTAATTCTAACCTAATCACAGGAAAATTTACAATGACTGATTAACCTAACAACTGGTATGTCTTTGGATTTTGGGAGAAAACTGGAGCACCCAGCAGAAACCCATGCGAACATAGGGAGAACGTACAAACTCCATACAGGCAGCAGCAGGTATTGAACCCAGGTCACTTGTACTGTAAAACGATGTGCTAACTGCTGTGCTACCATATTTGGCACTGTCTTTCTGTCATGATGTGTGCTGCCAATATCGGAACCCAAGTGCAGAGGATTGACAGACTCCAATGTAGAGACGGTCACCAAAGTTTATTCATATTAAATTCAAAAGAATATTAGTGGCTGAGACGAGTGACACAGTGAGAAGTAACATTCTCAGAACTAGGACCCTGTGATTAGCACTAACCAGGCATCTTCTTAACTAGTACAAGTAACACAGTATTCCTGAGCCTATCAAAACAGGCTTAACAAGCTCGAACAGAAGACACCAGGAAACCTCATTACAAAGAGTGAGTTGCTCAAGAGAAACACAAGGAGATCCAAATGATTAATAACTGCCATTAAACAACAATTAACTGATTCGGGTGCTTTGGAGCCCAACACTCTCCAGCACCCCACACAGGCGTGAAGAACTTATTACTCTAAATGCAATATTCCATATGTGTTCCAACCTGCTTAAAAACAGGCAGGCAACATTATCTTGCAGCTCTTGAACTCAATCTAACACAACATGGTAGTAGTAGTGTGATTATTTGAGCTGGATATGTTATTCTCCCAAGGGGTTATTCCCTTAATGGAGAAACTTGTGTGCAACTTTGCTTAGCATGGGGAGACAGATCTCTCCTCATGTTTTCACAAGTTCAAGCACATCCTCTTTCTTAACATCAATATGTTCAAGTTTGTCGGCCTGTTTGTATTGTCCTGACAAGGTCCTTCTCAGTGGTGAATATTGAAGCAATGTATTCTTTAAGGGCCTCCCGATCTCCTCCAACTCTGAGCACGTGTTTCTTCTGCTATTCCTGATTGGTCCTATCCCCTCACTTTAGTCATCTTCCTGTTCTTCACAGAAGTGTAGGATGGCTTGTGGTTTTTCCTTACTCCTACCCACCAAGGCCTTCTCATGCCCCCTTCTAGTTCTTCTAAGTCCATTCTTCAGTGCCTTCCTGGATACCTTTTGCTCTCTAGAGCCCTGCCTGAACCTTGCTTCCAAATGTTAAGAAGGTTTTCCCTTCCTCTTGACTAGATGTTACACATCTCTTGTCAGTAATGGTACCTAAACACTACCATTCTTCCCCTGCCTCAGTAGGATATACCTATCCAAAATTCCATGTAATTGCTCTCTGAACAATTTCCATATTTCTGTTGTGCACTTCCATGGGTACATCTATTCTGAATTTATGCTCCTCAGTTCCTTCCTAATAGCATTATAATTTCCCCTCTCCCAATTAAATATTTCCCCAACCCATCTGCTTCTATCCCTTCCCAGAGCCTTAGAAGTGGTCAGGGAGTTGTGGTCACTGTCTCCCACTGAGAGATCTGACACATGTCAATATGGCCTCTCTTCTCATCAGTCTGTCTACACTTGGAGTCAGGAGTTCTTCCTGGACACATCAAACAAATTTCACTCCACCCAAACCTTTTGCAATAAGAATATTATGACACAAGAAATTCTAAGATGTGACCAGTCTGCAATGAACCACTAATAAAACATGTTCCTGTCAAAACAATACATGGCTTAAAAAGAAAATTGGAGTTGTTTGCCTAAAAAAAAATCCTCCTGTAATAATAGCAAATACATTGTATGGTAATATTAGCATACTGTTATTTGCCTCTGAAATTTGTCTGATTGATTTTAACAAAATGAATTTCAAAGGCAGAGTTCAATGCACTGAAGGAATAACACTAAACAGATACAAATTATTAAGTATTTGATGAATCAAGAGCAAGATGATGTCAAAGTAAAAGAATTACTTATACAATGTATCATGCATGTTGCCTATTTTGCTGTCACTGAGAGGAGATCATGATCTATTAAGTCAAAAAATAACCCACCAATCTACCTCTGTGGTCCTAGATGATACTGAGTTGTTTTGAACTTTGTAACCTTCAAGCAGAAGGACATACAACCATCTGCCCTGTCAAGTTGTATAAATCGAGAAAAAATATTTGAGACTCCATGAAATCTATCTTAGTTTTCTTGTTAAGTTTTAGAACTTCATTGATATTATGTTATAGATTTATCTTTAGCTTGACAGAGTTAAATGAATTTACACAATACATCGAGGAATGCATAAAATACATAAAAAAATTATCTTTATGATTTCTGTACATGGCCATGTCTGCAATGGATGATTCCTAGGAAATAACTAATATCACTGAACAATTTGGTCAAGTTATCTGAGTCATTATTGCCACTTTTTGTCAGCAATTAAGTTCCTTGTTGCCAACTTACATTTAAATGTTTAGATCATTTGTTGATCATGGAGGGAGTTGATGGGAATCACTATCTTAAGACCCTAAGACCATGAAACATAGGAGCTGACAATTAGGATCATGATTGGAGTACTGGACAAACAACTCCGCAATCCAGACACTACATCCCACCACTGAATTCAGAAAGTCTGGTCATTTACAGATAGGAACAATCTTTCGTTTATTCCTCAACTGCTCAGTTGTGGGGTGAAAGCAGAATGCAGCCAACAATTTAAAAACCTGGTGCCTAAATTAATTTTTAACAGTGTTTAAAAATTATCTAGTAAAATTTAACTACATTTTACAACAATTGATAACATAATTATAGTTCACAGTATCTCATATTGTTTGTCCTACACCTTATAGTGGATTAGGAAAGAGCACACTTTATGGTCAGTAAAGACAAAGCATGTAGAATATTGTTCATAAGGAATGGGCTTTGGTGCATACAAGCAAGGGCAGAGGGAGTACAACCAACATTCACAGTTCTGCATTCAATATACAACATGAAGTACATTTGGACTAAGTCTGGTTTGCTGTGGGGTTAAGATACCAAAGTTGAGTATTTCAAATAACATGCAGGCTAGTTATACCCAAAGTCCCTCATAAGATCAGTCTACATTCAACCCTTCACTCCAAGTTGGTGTCATTAAACAGCTTTGCATTACATAAATAATGAATTGAAGATGTTCTGCATTTCATAGTAATCGCTCTCTCTCTCTCTTCCTCTCTCCCTCTACCTCTCCCTCCATCCCTCCTTCCCTCTCTCACTCCCCCTCTCCCCCTCTTGCATATAAGGAATTGAAACCTTTTTTTCTTTCAAAATAAAAGATAAGTCCAGATTTGACTGAGTCTTTAAAACTCAGTTATTTGAATCTTTATTCCCTGTCTTTATGGAAAGAAATCAATTGAAATTCCACTTTCAATCACATCAGAAATATGTCTACATTTTATATAACTAACTAAACCTGATAAAGCCCTATATTATGAAGCAGAAAGTCACTTTTAGTAGTGTTGATAAAACTGCAATAAGATTCAATCTGGCCCGACAACACCTTTTCACAGTTGCCTGTAGAGGGCGCTGCCTCTCTAGTCCAACAAGATTTGCTGAGTGTTGTTTGTAAAGGTCGAGAGGGACTCTGGGTTTCTCTAATTGCAGGCAGTCAGACTGGCCGGCACCCCAAAAGTAGCTTCTTCATCCCAGAGACAGCTGCAGTTGACGACACAGGCCACGAATCAGGAACGAGCTGGATAGAGGCAACAAAGCACGCCCGACGCACTCGAATGCCAGAGTCAGAGAGCCAGCTGCGTGATGACAGTAAACACCATTCCTCTACCAGTGGGTCAGGAAAGAGAAATGTATCCATTCAAATAGGCTCATCGTGTCTGATTCGGCTTCACAGAACAATTAGAAAGGGAAAAGGCTAAGGATTGAAGATGCTGGAAATCAGAAATATAAACAGAAATGTTGAAAGTGCTCTGCAGGTTAGGCAGCTCACTTCAAATGCTGTCTAATATGTTGAATATTTCCAGTAATCCTATATTTTATTTCATAATTTAAAAAAGAGTTTCAAATGCCAGGCATTAACTTCAAACAGCTCCTATGAACAGTGATATTCACAAAATAAAAGCACATTATTTTCTAGGACTGAGGTTGCAGAGAATTTCAAATCAACAGTTTATGATAACATACGCGTGTTATATGATCCTTAGAACAAGGTTAATACCTGCATCTGGACAAAAGCAGCCACGCAGGTGCCTGCAGAGGAGTTTCTAAGTCCTAAAATGTGAGTACTTAACCATTGAAATATTGGGAGTTTGCAATGTTACTACCACCCTGAACCAAGATAAAATCATTTTGAGGGGCTATATTCACCCACTGATGTGATGCCTATGGTTACAATGTGAAGTTAAAGTCTGATTTTGTTCCCATTGTCCAATAAGTTCAAAAAGTCTTATTAATGCTTCCATTAAGTCTTTATAATCTTTTGTCCTGTTCTAATTTAGTTATTTCTTCCACTTTATGTGATCCAGGGAGATAACACTAAATGTTTTTAATGGTAGAAGCAATCAGACACTTTGCCAAAGAAACAGTTAAAAATAGAAAGTGAACAATATGTTTAAAAATATGTGAATTTTATTAAAGAATTAAACATTCCACTAAATTTATTGAGTGCTTTGATGAAATAATGAGGGATAGGCAAGAACAATATTGCGGCTGTGATATACATTCAATAAGGAGGCATGAGAAAGACTGGACAGGATCAAAGGTCACACAGGTTAAAGGAGTAAGACGGGGCAAATGAATATTCAATGAATGTGAGCTAAGGGAACATTTTCATGATTGAATGTTGGGTGTGGTTTGTGTAGATAATCATCATGAACAATTGAGCAAGGTGAGGATATTTTCCTGGGAGAAAATAAGCACAAGATGAAACTGGGTAAAGGTTTTTCAGATTATGAAGATGTTTGATGATCTAGTTGGTAATGATTCTAGACCAAGGGGGCACACTATCATTATAGACAGAACAAATATCTCAAGCAGTAATATACACTCTGTTCCTCAATCAAATGTCTTACGAGTTCAAGATGCTTATCATGGGCAAAGGTAACCTGAAGCTGCTCTTTCATTCAGAATCAGCCTTCTCCAACTAGAGTCAGAGAGACGTACACCACAATAGCAGGCCTGTCAACCCATCATGTTCATGTTGGCCTTTGTGCCAATCTATACTAATCCCATTTGCCTGCCCAAGAACAGTATCCTTCTGTACCTTTCTTATTTAATTGTCTAAATGCCTCTTAGGTGCAGTGATTATCTCTGAATCCACCATCTCCTGGGTGTGCTTCAGATATCAATGACTCCCCTTTGCTCACCGATCCTCTTTAAGACCATCTACTTCTCACATTGCTTGTTACCTTCTTCCACTTGCACATTCCCATCGGAGTTTCAAACAACAAAACTAAGGAGCAAGAGTTCTTTCAGTCCAAGGAAATTCATGCTTTCCACAGAGTGCTGTAAGATATCTTGAATGATTAAGCTCTTCAGATTCTGCCACTTGCCTTCCTGATCTGTTACCTCACTTCTTCTGAAAAGTATGAGCACTTTTCCTTTTATAAACTCATTTTCATCTGCATTGTCTTCCTTTCTAAACAGCTTAAAACAGTATTTCCTTTCCCTTCTCATGCTCATTAATCCCATTCTATCAGAATCAAGTACCTGTTCTTCAACTTCTTTCATGCCCTTGACAGCAAAAGGTCTCCAGTCAAAATCTATGGCACTACTTGTCACTATAATTGTTGCCCTTCCCCCTGCCTTAACATTTTCATTGGTGATTATTCCACTTTTCCCCACTGTGTCTCGTCGGCTCAAAATCCTTGGCACCAATGGCTCCAATCCTGCATAACCAAATTTTCTAAAAGATTTACTGGTTATTATAGTAGGCAGTATCATATGTGATACTTGTATGAATAATATACAATGATCAGTTGTTAATGGATGAAAACAGTTTATTGATGGCCAGCTTTATTTTCCCACACTTACATTTAATCAGGTTATGGAGATGGTTGAGCATTTTCCTGCTGACTGATAGTTTCTCCATCAATTAGTTAAATACGCAACTAAAACCACTTGAAGTCTTTCAGTGGGATATTCTTGATCCTGTAACCCAGCAAGAAAGCTAAATTAATCAATAGTGAATCTCAACACTTGGCAAATTTAAGTTTCCAACCTCGTAAACTGATGAGGTACTCTGATGTGAGGTTTCAGCTGAATTCATTTCCCCCCCTGCCCCCCGCTATCATCCATCATTGCTGATTCATCAAATGCCCGTTACACTCCACCTTTGTCTGTCCTTCGCCAGTTTTGGTATTGATCCTGGCAGTGTTCAGGGCTTCCTTCGTCGTGTCAGCAGCCTCCTCTCAGTTTTCCCTGCAGTTAGTTATGCAAACCTCGAGTGGAGACTCAAGAATACCATCACACACAGATATAGGATTCTTCATTGCCGTTTCAGTAACAATTCTTTTTTTGACCAGTCAGAGTTGTTAGCCCTTGAACCTGGAGGACCAGTGGACTGCTCTTCATCTGGCCTCTACAATGTTTGGCATGGGTGGCACAAGACCCTGACTCCAGCTAACATAGCTCTGCAGGGTCATTGAGAGACACAAGCCTCCAAACCCTACATCAAGGAGGTTCCCCCCACCACCCCACAAATGCTGCTCAATCTATTGAGATCATTCAGCAGATTGCTTGTTGCTCACATCAAATTTAGTCACTGATTGGACCCTTACACTCACTAAGGGATTGTGGTTTCAAGCCACACTGATTTGTTAAGCACATAAACCATATAAAATAAAATGCAACACTAAGAGCATTTGATACTGTTGAATGTGCCTTTTTCAGAACAATTGCTATCCTGAGTTAATAAAGGCACGTGTTCAGGTAAATTCAGGAAATGACAAAATATAGGAAATAAACTTAAACAAATATTAGTTAAGTACTGGGGGTACTTTGTGAGCTCAATCTGCCACAGCCCCTTTTGTACCCCTGTTGAAAATTACCCTTAAATATCCATGGTGTTTAAAATGGGCTGGGTTACTTTCACCACAGATGAAATTTCTAAGTATGCCTGAGTAACCTGAAGCCAACAGCAAAATGCACCGTGTGATTCAGATATTTTGGAAAGACTCCAATTCAAAAATAATTTTCACACCAGCTGTTTTAGTGAAAATTAAGATCACACATTATGCAAAAAAATAGAAAATTAATTATCTGCACATGCCTGTTTGCAACTCTCCAGAAAACTTTTAATTCTACAATATTCATTTTCTGCAGTAATTTTCACCATCAGGCATCACTGTTAAGTTAAGCTTCTTCTAACATTTGCAGTATATTGAAACCAAGCCTCCTGTTAGTTCTGTGCAGATGGACGAAAATTCAGCTGCTACTAGAAACAGTTGCACAAAATATTACTTTCTGAAGCTTCAGCTATGCAGACAATTTTGGGAAACCAAATGTAGAGCTCAGAAACCTCCAGAGAAAAGCCACAGAAACTTGCCTTCTCAGAATTAAATTAAAATCCATTCCATTTACCTTATTCAAAAATAATCAGTGGTTGAAGGTTTGGATGGGTGGATAACAAGGTGATCCAGATCATCTGCTCCTTCCACCACTTACACTCATGTAAGTGAAGGTGTGAAGGTGTGAATTGGTGTGCTACCAATTCATATCCTAATGGTTCTGAGTATTATCCTGAATGTTCTTTTTCTACTTTGAGTAATTTTAGGCCTAAGCGACTCAACACTATTGGATTTTTCCATGGAGGTTTTGAGCACATCTTTTAGTTTGACTGGCTGGTAAGCTCTTCCATGATAGAGCTTGGAATCTAGTGCCTGCCCAGTGAAGCCAGCTGAGTGTAACTATGGCCTCAATACTGGTGGCGTTGGCATAGGAGAGGATTCCAACCTTGATTCATTTGTCCTGCCAGTGAATTTGGAATTTCTGTGATTTTGTCCTTGATGTGAATATTACTTAATACCACTCCTCATCACTTACTTCAGTCATCTATGCTGCCACTCCTGCCCAACAGGAAGTCAAGAAGGATGTGACCCAACTAAAGAAAAACAAAAAGGCCTCAAAGGAAGATGAAAACCCTAAAACTTTCAGTCACAAATCTTCAACCCACTTACCCAATTCCGTAAGGAGGACATTCCAGAAGATCTCTGAGATACTATTATCATGAGCTCCTTCAAAAAAGGAGATAACTGTTCGTTGTAACCACAGAGGGGATTTCCTGCTATCCATCACATTTCCTCATCCTTAATCATGTCCTCCTACTGTCTAAAGTTATGCTCACCAAATCACAATGTGGAATCCATCCTTCCTGATGCACAGTGGGCAAAATCATCAGGACCAGGTTTAATATCACCGCATATATTGTGAAATTTGTTGTTTTTGCATCAGCAGTAAAATGTAATACATAATAAAAGAAAAAATTATTACAGTAAATATATACATATGTATATAAAATAGTTTGATTAAGTAAGTAGTGCAAAAATAAAAATAAAAAAGTGGTGAGATAGTGTTCATGGGTTCAATGTCCAGATCCTGAAATATTGAATATGTGCCCTCAGGCTCTTGTACCTCCATCCTGATATTAGTGAGGAGAACAGGGCATGTCTTTAATGAAGGATGCTGCCTTTTTGAGGCATCATTCCTTGATGATACCCTGGATACTATGGAGGCTGGTGCTCACGATGAAACGGACTTCACGACAACTCCCCAAGATTAATGTTGGGGTGGGAAGTGAGAGAAAGAGTGAATGGTTAAATCCTTTACCCACTTCCAAAAGTATTATAAAACCTCATTTCCAATCATTTAACTTATACAACTAATTCCATTATTTCTGTTTATCTATCTGTTTAGCTTAAGATTGCTCTCACATTCAGCTCAAAAAGCATGATGACATTGAAGAGGTATAAAGGAGGTGTATAGCAGCCTTTACAGTGACTGTAACTGCTGATGAAACAAGAGCTACATCTCTACAATAACACAGGCAATGTGATTAAGGTAATTGTTCTGACTCTACTGTGGTTTATAGCAAAAGGCTCTCCAATAATTGTTTACATTTAACCAGATGCTACATAGAAATGTAGGAAAATAGGTGACCAGATGCATTGCTGCAGTCCTTCTGGTCTGATCCCCAAAAATAATAATGATTAATCATCCACTACCTAAAACCGATTAATTCTAACTAAAATGTGATAGTTGTGTGTATTACTTTTTTTTTGGGGGGGGGGGGGTGGAATCCATTCCACACATTCACTTCCTTGTCTGTAAACTAGCTAAATCTGAGCAAACTGTGTAGCTTCCTGTTGCTACATTTGAGGTTTATCCTCTAGTTTTTGGGGCCTTGTGGCACTCTGGGTGAAGTTTAACAAATTGACACAATTGTGCTGTCCTATCTCTGATTAGATACCCTTACCTAGAATCAGAAAGGATCTAGAAATTGTGGGTTGGGACAGGCTGCTTTCTGGCAATGGTGTACTTTGTGAGAGGGAGGCCTTCAAAAGGGAAAATTTGAGAGTAAGATGCGTGTATGTGTCTGTCAGAATAAAAGTTAAAGATAAACGGTTTAGGGAACCTTGGTTTTCGAGAGATATAAGAAAAAAATGAGGTAAGTAGCAGGTATAGGTAGGTAGGAATAAATGAGGTAGAAGTGTAAGAAATGCAAGAGATCACTTAAGAAGGGAATCAGGAGGGCTAAAATAAGACATGAGGTTGAACTAGCAGGCAAGGTGAAGGACAATTCTAAGGAATTCTATAGATATTTTAGCAACAAAAGGATTGCAAGGGGCAATATTGGTCCTCTGGAAGATCAGAATGGTAATCTATGTGTGGAGCCAAAGGAAATGGGGAGATCTTAATTGGATTTTTTGTATCTGCATTTACTTGGGAGAAGATCACAAAGTCTGTGGACATGAGGCAAAGCAGCAGTGAGGTCATGGACCCTATACAGATTACAGAAGAGGAGGTGTTTGCTGACTTGAGGGAATATTAGGGTGGATAAATCCACAGAGCCTGACAAGGAGTTCCCTTGGACCCTTTGGGGAGCAAGTGCAGAAATTGCTGGGGCCTTAGCAGAGGCACCTAAATCACCTTTAGCGACAGGTGAGGTACCAGAGGATTGGAGGGTAGCTAATGTTGTTACACTGTTTAAGATAGGGACCAAAAATAAACCAGGAAATTATAGACCAGTGAGCCTGACATCAGTTGTGGGGAAATTATTGGAAGGTGTCCTAAGGGATGGGATATATGAGTATTTGTGTATTAGGCTGATTAGGCTTTGTGTATGGTAGGTCATGTCTAACCAATCTTACAGAGTTTTTTGAGGACGTTACCAGGAAAGCTGATGAATTCAAGGCAGTGGATGTTTTGTCTACATGGACTTCAGCAATTCATTTGACGAGGTCCCTCATGGGAGGTTGGTCAAGAAAGTTCATTTGCTTGGCATTCAAGATGAGGTAGTAAATTGGATTCAACATTGGCTTTGAGGGGGAAGCCAGAGAGTGGTAGTGGATGGTTGCCTCTCTGACTGGAAGTCTGTGTCTAATGGTGCGCCAGTACTGGGTCCATTGTTCCTTGTCATGTATGTCAAAGGTCTAAATGACAACGTGGGAAATTGGATCAGTAAGTTTGCAGATGACACCAAGATTGGGGGTGTAATGGACAACGAGGAAGACCATCAGACCTTGCAGCAGATCTGGACCAGCTGGAAAAATGGGCTGAAAATGGCAGATGGGGTTTAATGCAGACAAGTCTGAGGTGTTGCACCAGGGTTCGTCTTACACAGTGGAGTGTGTAGGACACTGAGGAGTGCAGAGGAAGAACAGAGGGATCTGGGAATGCAGATCCATAATTCCTTGAAAGTGGTAGAACAAGTAGAGAGGGTCGCAAACAAAGATTTTGGCACATTAGCCTTCAGCAGTCAAAGCATTGAGGACAGGAGATGGAATGTTATGTTGAAGTCGTGTAAGACATTGGTGAGGCCTAATTTGGAGTATTGTATGCAGTTTTGGTTATCTACCTACAGGAAAGATCTAAACAAGGTTGAAGGAGTACGGAGAAAATTTACAAGGATGCTGCCAAGACTGGAGGACCTGAGATATAAGAACAAAATAGAACAGGTTAGGACTTTATTCCCTGGAACGTAGAAGACTGAGGGGAGATTTGATTATGAGGGGGAATAAATAGTGTAAATGCAAGCAGATTGTTCCACTGAGGTAGGATGGGACTACAACTGGAAGGTCATGGTTCAATGGTGAAGGAGAAGTTTGCATAGGTATATGGATGGCAATGGTATGGAGGGCTATGGTCCAGATGTAGGTTGACAGGACTAGACAATTTAAATGGGCTGATGAGCCTGGGTCTGTGCTGTTCTTTTCTATGACTCTATCAGTCTGTAAACCTGTGCTATGGTGTGGTGAATGGAATTATGAATGATATGAGATGTGTGTCATACTGTTTCCTTAGACCACAACTACCAGATTTTGTGCTCTGTCACTCCATTCACTACTATATTCTGAAGCCTGATTAATGTTTCTCTTTATAATTATGTACATTAATGTCGGTTTTCTGAAATATTCAAAATTAGTCACAGATCCTAGGGCCCAGCAGTCCGGAATCTGTGGCCCAAGTTTTCCTGAATGGACCCCACTGTCACCACTTGATCCCTTGAATTTGCCTTTGCTGAAGTCAAAAAGTTTCCCCTTGACTAAAATAATCCCAGGGCCAACATTCACTCTCCACATCTCATTATCTCAGAGAAACTGTCCTGGGCCCAGCATACATGCAATCATGAAGAAGGCATACCAACAGCTATACTTCATTGGGTGCTTGAGGAAATTTTGTATGTCATCAAAGAATCTTGCAAATATCTATAGATGTACAGTGGTGACTATGCTGACTGGTTGCAGCACCACCTGGTATTGATGTTCCAATGAGAAGAAGCTACAAAAGGTTGTGGACTGGAGAAGCTCCATCACTGGCTTCAAAATGCCGTGTCTTGAGAGGGTGGCATCCATCGTTAAAGACCGGCACCATCTGGGACATGTCCTCATTACTACCATTGCGAAGGAAGTGCAGGAGCCTGAACATACACACTTAATGTTTTAGAAACAGCTTCTTTCTGTCTTCTACAAGATTTATGAATAGTCCATGAACCCCAGAACACTACTTTGCTATTCCTCTTTCTTTTCTTGTACCATGCTAATTTTCATGTCTTACACAGGTACTGCTGTTGCAAATCAACAAATGTTGTTACATCTGCTAATAAACTTGATTCCCCTCACTCTAAACACTCCCCTTCTACCCCTCAATTTCCACACCTCTCTTTCCACCCAACCTCCATATTCTATCCCGCATTTTCTATCCCTTATATTCCAGCCCATATTTTCCACCTATCACTGTCCACCCCTCAATCTGCACCACTTTGTTTCCACTCCTCGTTTTCTACCCCTCAGTTCCCACACCTCACTTGGAAAGTTAGACCTCAAAAGTGAGAAGTGGAAACTGAATCATCCAAAGCAGCATGTCAGAAGTGGGATGAAGGAAATGAGGGGTAGAGTGTGAGGGATGGCACCTGTGAAGTAGAAATGCGGTGCTGAAAATAAGGAGAGGGATGTGAAGGATGTGAGGGATGTGGGGTGTGAACAGAGGCTGTGAGTGGTAGAATGTGAGAGATGGAAAATAAAGGGAGACTATTGAATGGAAAATGAGGGGTGGATCATAAAGATGTTAACTGATGGGTGGAACATGAGGTATGGAAAGCAAGGGATAGGAAATGACAAAGGGTTGAAACTGAGCAGTGGAACATAATGGAAAGATACTGAAGGGTGTAAAAGGACGGGTTGAAGTGAAAGGTAGAAATTGCCAGTTAGAAGTGAGGGGTGGAAGTAAGGGTTTAAATGGGGTGTAGAATGTAATAGGTGGACAAGGAGGGGTAGAACTGAGGGGTGAAATTAAGGGAAATAAAATAAGGAGAAGAAAGTGAAGATTGGAAATCTACAAGGCCTTGAATAAAACAATGAAGTGATGTACAGAGGCAACAACAAGCTGCAATTTCTCACTGATTGTCAATGTCTCCCAACTTCTATGATTCAGAAGTATTTAAAATCTCTTAAAATTTTAGTAAGTGATTGTTTTAAAGAGATAGAACACTTAATAAAATTCAAATATTAAATACATAAATACACCAATTTTTTTAAATACATCCTTTCATGTATTCCTCTAATTCCTCATTGAAATGTCAGTGTCAGATCTGTCCAGCCTAATACTGAACTAGTCCCTCAGTACAGATGCTGAGGAATTTTACCAGAATTCTGCACTGCCACTGGACTCTGTAATACTGCTGGTGGACCATGTCCAGTACATGCAGAACCTCCATATTTGCTTAAAACTTGTCAGCACTTATGCAGAGAAATGTCAGCAGGTCAATGCTGAACTGAATTACGTTAAACCCAACAATATATGGATGATTGACTTTATTTTCTGAATATTTATCCAATTAATAAATATTAATTTTACAATTTTCATAATTGTTTACCAAACCACTATAATATAAATTGGATTAAAATCTAAATATTCAGCCCCCGTGAGATCTTATGATATTGTTTAAAACTTGCTTTTTCCTGTGATTTAATGTCTTGTGCATACTAGGTAGATATGGATATGTCCTCAACTCCAAATTTGAAACATTCATAACTCTGCACTGAACCTTATAGTTTCTTCGGTGAATTATGTGCCTTTTCAATATTATCCCATTTACCAGCATCCCTTGCTTCTCTTACATTAACCAAAGTTTAATTCACCTTGGAAGCTTCATGCTGTTACATTCCTATATAACAAATTATTTGAATGACATCATATTAAACTCCTGGTTGAAATTAGAGGCACACATCATCCATTCTTTGAAATATTAAGTACTACACAATTCATTCACGACTATCTAAAATGGGTGTTTAACACAAGTAGAATTCTTTCTATGCTTAAAAGCTTCTAAATAAAGCTACAGAGAGCATATCTAACTCAGTAAAAATTCTGGTTGTTTGATCCTCTATTCCCACCAGGACACACAAAATTTATCTAAGAACAGTTGGCAACACTAAAAGCACATGCAAGAATACTTTGTAAATCATAAGTGTTGTAAGAGTTTACCAGCAATGTCAGCATTTAATGTCTGTTTTCTCTTGAGCAGGTGGTGTCAAACTGCTTGATTTGAACTGATATTGACACTATGAGGTGGTGAGTGCTCACACCCCACCACTACGCTGAAGGAATGACAAATCACATCAAGTCAGGATGTTGGGCAACTTGGGAGGGTATCCAGTTACCACTGTTCCTGCATACCTGATGTCCCAGAGTGACACCATGCCTGGTCCTAGTGATGGGCTACCAATACAGTGAACTGCTTTGTTCTGGATGGTATGAAACCTTTTGATTGTTGCTGAAGTTCAAATCAGGCAGAGAGCATTCTATCGCATATCTGGTTTATGGTTGGTGGAAATACTTTGGAGAATGAGAAGGTGAATCACTTGCAGCAGGGTAACCAGCCACTGACTGGCCTTTATATCCACAGATTTTATGTGAATTAAAACTATTCAATGGTGATATCGATGAATGAGAGTGATATTAACAAAAGACATTACCCTTCAACCAGAGCTCTTGAACCAGAGGAGATAATTTCATTCAGCTTCACTCACCCCAGCACTGAACAGTTCCCACAACCTATGGACTCACTTTCAAGGACTCTCATCTCATCTTTTTGATATTTATTGCTTATTTGTTTTCTCAGTCTATTTGCATAATTTTTTGGCTTTTACACATTGGTAGTTTGTCCATTTTGTTGTGTGCAGTTTTTCATTGATTCAATTATGTTTCTCTGTATTTACTGTGAATGCCCACAGGAAAATGAATCATAGTATATGGTGTCATATTTACTTAGATAATAAATTTATTTTGAACATTTAACATTGAATCTTTGATTTCACTGAAAAGGCAAGGGAGTTTAAAGATCTGACTTATATGATCTAAGTAATACCTGCCTCTATTTGCAACGCATGAGTATAGTCCTTGTTGCATGCAAGCACACACTGCTTCATGACTGAGGCGCTGCAAATGAAATTCTACTATTATGCAATGATGTAATCACCCCCCACCACCACCAAAATTTCTGGTCACAAAATGGAGCAAAGATCCGAGATATAAGATCTGAAAATGGTTGGGCCTGAGTCAGTGCCCTGAGGAATTCCTGCAGCTTTGATCAGGTGCTGTAATTACTGATTCCCAACACCCCTGACTACTTCACTCTGTGTATAACTCCAGCCCCAGTGGAAACTTTTCTCCTTCAGTCCCACTAATTTTCATGACAGCCTATTGATGCCACTTCCATTAAAATGCTAATCACTAGAGATTCTGCAGGTATTGGAAATCTTGCTGGAGGAATTCAGTAACTCAGGCAGCATCTATCAACAGTATTTTTCCTCTTCCATAGATACTGCCTGATTTGCTGAGTTCCTCCAGCATTTTGTTTGTGTTGTTCAGTCAAGTACTGCCTTGATGTCAAGAATAGTCACACTCTAGAAATTAGCTCTTCTGTCCATGTTTAAACCAAGGCATTTGTAGCAGTGTGGTCTTAATGGGACCTAAATAGATCATTGTCAAGCAGTTAACTGTTTATTTCTTAATTGCTAGTTACAGTAAATTCCATTGTTTACCGATGATTTAGTATGCTGCTGTTTTTTCACATTCTTTGTGTGATCAGGGCATTCCTGAGTAATGCACAACTCTGTTGGATAGATTAAATAGTTATGGCTTTACTGGAGCTACTTATAGAGAAAATTTCAATACTACAACCAGGATATACTCAGGGGAAGTGGTATTATGTATGTAGTAGTACTCTTTAACTGGCGAAAACCAAGCAAGTCATATGACAGAATATATTTTTATTACTTATCCAGTCATAGCCATGAACATATTTTATAGTAATGGCTGAATAAGAATAATTCCAGCTCCAAAATCTTTTCTTTCCTTTGTAGTCCACTGGTGAATCCAAGCAGCAGATCTGTCATCAACATCCAGGGCATAACTGGCTTTGTACCGTAACAAATTCCCTCAATAGCATTGCATGTGCTGGAATGCCAGATAATCTACTTAATTTCCTTTTCTATTTCTATGGAAGCACATATCAGATACAGCCAAATGCAGTTCAAAATGCCTTACCGTAATAATAAGCTTGCAATCCTAAAGCAAAAACCTCCTAGTAAGTACAGACAACATGGATGACCTGGTGTTAATGCCTCTGTTGATGTTATTCCAGTTCTGATACATTGTGGGTTAAGCAATTCCTCTCAGCCAGCAGGAACTATGATCAACTTTATATTACTCTAAGGCCATACTAATCCTGTTGGCTCCCGATGTATGTCTGGTGCAGCCGGCTGCTATTCCACAGATAAATTTCCCCAACACAATGTTAAGTCACAAGTGTTCTGTTGCTGGGCCTTGATGAATCTGGGAACTTTATTCTGCTGTTGCCACCAGCTCAGCACCACCTACACACTACGCCTAAATCAAATCGGTAAAACACTTCATTTCAAACTTCTGCTTTCTTAGTCCAACTGCCAGCAATGTACCATAGGTCTCTAACTCCTTCCTGGTGTGTTATTACCTATTGGAAATGAAGTTCACCTTTGTCACGAAAGCAATGGATCATAAGCAAGACGGAATCCTGGACCAGAAATAATAGTAATCCAAATGATATGAGCAAACTCTGGCAGCATTCACCTTGCAAACTATTTCAGCAGTCACCTCAGGTACTCAGGTTGGTTGGGTGGGGGTAGGATTGTGGGATGGTGTGATCCATTGTAGTAGTTCCTTTAGCTAGCAAAAATGCTGTTTGTTTCTCATTCCTCCGCTCAATCTGGAAGAATGGATCATTTCTACATGTATCATTCGTGGGGTCAATTAATTCTCAAATTCTTTCTTATGACCCAAAACATAGTACAGGAATGCATCTGCTTTCTGCAAAAAATGAATTTGTACCTGATTGCATCTGTGATTCTTAATTTTACCCAGTTCTGTCCCACTCATTAACTTTTCGAAGAACTATTGGAAGGCTCAAGAATTCCTTCACAGTCAGCATTCCCTGCTGATAATTGATGTAAATGTAGTCCTAACAAGCCTTACAAATCCTTCCCACTGATATATTTATCGCAAGAGTTACTGCTTTGAATACCAGGGAAAAATTAAACTAAAATTTCATAAGTGTTCTGAATGCTTTACTGTTTAAAACAACGCAGGGATTTACTGGAAAGGTGTTCATTAAATTAATGGACTGATTTGCTGAGCTAAGGCTCCTCAAGGTGGATGAGCAACACCTCATATTCCATCTAGGTTGCCTCCAAACTGATGGTATGAACATCAATTTCTCCTTCTGGTAATTTTTTCTTCATTTTTTTCTCCCCCTTCTCTCTTCTTCTGTTTCCTAATTTGGCCTCTTAGCTCTTCTCCTCACCTGTCAATCACCACCCCAAGACATCCCTCCTTCTTTCCTTACTCCTATGGTCCACTCTCCTCTCCTATCAGTTTCTTTCTTCTCCGGCCCTTTACCTTTCCCACCTACCTAGTTACACTTGTCGCCTTCTAGCTTGTCCTCTGTCTCCTTCCCCTGCTTTTTTATTCTGTCTAGATAGCCTCAAATTTGATGACATGATATCAGTTTCTCCTTCCAGTAGTTTCTATTTTCCTCTTCTTTCCTGATAAAAGTTCTTGGCCCAAAATGTTGACTTTGTTCATTTTGATAGATGCCGCCTGATGTGCTACGTTCCTCCAGCACTTTGCATGTGTTGCTCTGGATTTCCAGCATCTGCAGAATCTCTTGTGTTTATAACTCACTGTATACTGCATATTATAAATGTTATTTGAGATAAAACCTTATAAGTTGCACTTTCCTTAGTTAATAAAGTCATCTCCCCTTTTGAATGACCCTTTCCATTTCTGAATACTTTAACCTTCAGCAGCTAAAACTTAATGCACAAAGCAGCAGCACTTGGGCAAGAGTGGAAAGTGATTGAGCAGGTGGCAAGACTGAGAGGGGGCATGACATTAGTGCCTGGTCCTCCATTTTGAGAAAGTGGCTCGAAAAAGTCACCTAGAGGATCAAACTAAATAAAAAACCTTTTCTGTTTGGCCATTATCTTCTATCTTAACCTTACTGACCTCACACAAGGAGAAGAACAACATACAAGAGAAGAAAAGGCAGAGCATCCCTGTTTAAGAGAAGAATCTCTTTTAAGCACAGAAAATCTTCAGCAGCTTTAAGCATTGGCATATGTTCTTGCAACATCTGAGAAAACATTCAGCTGGCCTTTGCTGATGTAAAAGTAAGATTTAAGATTTCAACTGAAGATCACTGAACTTTTCAAGTTCTTCGAATAACTATTGTTGAATTCCTAATTTTAGTCCAAAAGCCCCCCCTGTAATTCCACACATGGTTAGTATTCCAAGTATTTAGTGGCACACATCAGTAAGAGACAGAACATCAGGAATTAAGTAAACTAGCAATGAAACTAAAACAATGTAATTTGCCATGATATTCCCTCATTAAATTTCATATACAGTGGATTACAGTTAATTGAGCCATTGATCAATTGGGCAGCCACTTATCTGGGAGAAAGTTTAAAGAACGAAGACTAAACAAGAAAAGAGTTGGGATTCTCTTTGATTATTTGGGGCACTGTGCACCTTGACTGAGACAATATTGATAGTGAACAGTTTCTAACTATTGATAGTCATGTGAATTCGTGTGGCCACTAGACACTGTACCGTGCTTAGAGCAAATGGCTTTTAAATGGTGTCAGTTGCATGTACTTGTGTTATATTACCTATTTAGGCTGATAGATGCTGATTCAAAAAGTGGTGAATTTTGATAGCACTGCTATTTATTTGACTTTAAAATTTTTCAACCCTTGCCAACATACCACAAAAAGATTTAACACTCGCTGAAAAAAATTTACCTTAGGTGCCTGCACTGATTTTGTTCATTTACAGGCAATCAAATGAACACAGCAGCACAAACCCAATGAATTCCTCTGTTGTTAATTATTACTAACTAATACGTAGTTGTATAGTTCTGTAGAAATATTGTTAGTGTTCTAATTTGTTCTTTATTTCATTTAAATACAGAGCTTGTTACTCAGTTAAACTAGTTTGTTTTTATACCTTTGTAACTATTTCCATTAAATTTTGGCTAATTGGGATGGCAGCCTAATTGAGCCAAAATGTACTGGTTCCAATGTGTCCCAATTAACCAAAATCCACTGTATTAGACAAATACTTCTTGGGAATTAATGTTTTAAGGTGCACCATTCAATGTGCAGTCTCAATTTTGGAAGACATCCAGAAACAAAATATTATTATAACTCTTGATTATTTCAACCTTAATGATTACTTGTTATCAGTAATATATTTTAATATATTTTTGTAATCTAACGTTTCATTAAATAAGAAGTCCAGAAATCAATGGATGGAAAGTTTGCTCTCACAATTTTGGGCACAGATTTTTTCTAATCTACGCAGGATTAGGCCATCTAATTTAGATTTACTCAAAGAAATTGTGGCTTCCAAAGCATGCAGTTATTTTAGAGAACTATTTGATCCAAAATTGGTGACCTTTGAAATGACTGGTGAATGCCTTTGAAAGGTGACTGACAGTGCTCCATTCCATAGTGCACAGATGGAATTAGGACGAGAAACTCAGACTGGTAACAGAAGTACCTGCCCTGAATTTAAGTGCAGCACCAGTGTTTCCTTAGTAGTTGGGACATGACTGCCACCAGAAATGCGTGATAAAAGTGTGATTTCAATGGTTAAGAGCCAAAACACAACACAGATGCTGGAAGTCAGAAATAGAAATGAAAATGACTGGAAATATTTAGAAGATAAGACAGTGTCTGCAGAAAAAGAGTCAATAGTATTTGCCATCTCTGAAGCACACAGTGGTGCCTCATATTTTTCAAAGTAACAATAAAAAGGTGTTTTCCAGTAACTCTAATAGATTATTGATCTAAACTAATAACTGAGTGTTCCTCTGTCTGAGTATATTCGAGACTTTCTCCTTTTAAGTTCAGCTCTCAGAGATCTGAGTGATTTAGCACTTCGGACATCACTGATATCGAACTTTGGTTCCATAGACTCAACTGATAAATGCACAATTTGGAGAGAAGCCGAGATGGTCAGACTCAAGTTATGGGTTGAATCAGACAGGACTAGAAAGCTACATCTGAGGAACTTCGGACCTGAGGAGAGAATGAAACAGGCACAATTCAAGCTCTTTACTGTTGCTCTTTAATGAAACAAAATAGAGGTGGACATCAGAGGAGTACTTAATCATATACAGTACTAGGAAAAGTCTGTACTTGGAAGGGAAATTTTAAAGTTCTGAATTCTGGTATCACATCAAGATATAGAACTTTAAAATATTCTGCAGAGATCAAAATTAGTTTGTGTATCAAAGACCTAAAATTCCTCACAGTGTTCTCAGGCTTGTACATTCCATTGCCAAGCTATCCTTTGTTGTGTCTGCAAAGCATAAAATTGACTTAAAATTTATTTAAATGCTTTATCAATGTTCATTATTATGCCTTGTTTTCCAGTCATGAGGGCAAGTGTTTATATTTTAAGTAGTAGGGTTTGGAAAGGTTTGACACACACAGATGTTAAGGCTCTGCATTTAAAAGTTACTGAAAATATTTCTAATCCAACCTTTCTAGAGCCAAGCCAGGTGTTATGTAGCTTTATGAAAGTACAAACCCGTATATGGCTTATGATATAGAACACAGATCGGGTGTTGAAAGTGAAACAGGCTCCAGAAATGAAGAATCCTCTTTCAACATTATTTTACGGTGCTGCTTTGCTTAATCATTGAGCAGGATTTTGAAAGAAAATATACTTTCCAGCTAAAACTGCTTCCAAGAAGCCAGTTTATATTTTTACGTCAACCTCTCATTCTTCCTCAGAAAAACATTCCTGAAATCCACAAAATAAATATTTTTTATTTTTTATCTGTCATACCTTTTTTTAGTTTATAACCAAAAAGGTGCTTTGTGATTCACACTATTTATGCCTGTCACTATCATAGAAATTAATTTGATAAATCAACTACTGATTTATTTTTTTCCTTCTTATACCATAGCCTCTGTCTTTCTATCAGCACCTGGATATTTATTGATCTTGTACCATTCTATAATGCTCTGCTTTAGGTATTTTTTCACACGTCCCAATGGGTTCAAAGGTTTCAAAAGTTCATTTATCATCAAAGTATACAACTCTGAAATTATTCTTCTCCGGATAGCCATGAAAGCAAGAAAGGAAAGAAAGGCAGCATGATTGCTAACCCCCAACTCCACCCTGCCCCATTAAAAAAGCAAACAAAAATGGAACAGGCATATCAACCCCCAAATCCCTCCTCCCACACAAAAAATGAACAAAGACAGAACAGGCACATCGACCCCCAAATCACTCTACCGATTCAAAAAAAACCGAGAAAAATCATGGGAAAAATGTGGAATATAAAATCTGTAAGACTGAAAAGAAGCTTACAGTCCAAGTCCACATTCAAAATGTAGAAAACCTGAGCAACACTCTTCAGCTACGGTGGCAGGCTTTCCCCTCTGTGATCAAAAGGCAGGCAGCTGGCACTCGCCTTGATGCTCTAACCCCCCTCGTTGCTTTAATCAGCGCACAATGGAAGCCTTAATTGGTGAAATGGAGGCAAATATCAGCTTGCGCCCCATCCCACAGCCTGCCCGCTAGGAAGTTCGCACATGCTACCTCTGTCTCCTGGAATCCTCTCGGAGACTGCTGAGTGCTGGAACACCCAAACAATGTCCAAACTTGCACTTTTGTCTCGATGTTTCAATTTCACTCATCGCTTTAATCAGCAAACAATGGAAGCTTTAGCAGTGAAATGGAGTTGAATACCTGCTTGCGTCCTGTCCCGCAGCCTGCCCGCCATGAGGTTCACACACTCTGCATCTGCCTCCCAAAATTCTCTCAGAGACTGCAGAGGGCTGGAACACCCAAAAGGTTTCCAAACAACAAATCACAGCCTCCAACAGTTCCAGAATTACATCCAAGATGAAAAACAAACATTAAGGACATAAAAGAAGTGCAATATATGGTTTCATGTTTTAACCAGCAGATGTTGACTGAAGGTCTCTGGAACACAGGTACCATCTTGACCAGAAGTCTGGTTGAATTGATTACGTGTTTCTTTCCATTATCTTCAAGTTTTCTAATGGAATCTTACTCCCACAATCATTTCTTCTCATCTTAGCTCATCACCCTTCCCATTCTTTTTACAGAATAGGAAATAGAAATGGGTCACGTTGTCCCCTAACCCTGTTCCACCATCCAATGAGATCGTGACTGATCCAATGTTTCAAGGATACCTTTCCGACAAATCATCATATACTCTGGTCTCCTTAAGGCCAAACATCTACCAAACTTATTTCAGAATATATTCAATGAAGGACCATACACAGCCATCCAAAGAAGAGAATTTTAAATCAGAATCAGGTTTAATATCACTGACATATGTCAAGAAACTTGTTAACTTTGTGGCAGGAATACATAATAAGAAAAGAACTGTGAATTACTGTGAGGTTTCATACTATACATATAAAATAGTTTAATTAAATAAGTAGTGCAAAAATAGAAATAAAAAAGTGGTGAGGTAATATTCATGGGTTTAATGTCCAATCAGTAATTGGTTGGCAGAGGAGAAAAGCTGATTCTGAATCGCTGAGTGTGTGCCTTCAGGCTTCTGTACCTCCTTCCTGATGATCTAGGTGAAGTGGGTCCTTAATGATCGACGCCACTTTTTCTAGATAGCGCTCCTTGAAGATGTCCTGGATTCTAAGGAGGCTAGTGCCTATGATGGTGCTGGCTAAGTTTACAACTCTCTGCAGTAGCCCCCCCACTCACACCCGATACCAGACAGTGATGCAGGCAGTTAGAATGTTAGAATGTTCTGCACGGTAAATCTGTAGAAATTTGTGAGTGTTTTTGGTGACATATCAAATCTCCTCAAACTCTGAATGAAATATAGCTGCTGTTGTGCCTTCTTATGGCTGCATCAGTAATTTGGGCCCAGCATAGATCCTCAGAGTTACTGAGTCCCAGGAACTTGAAATTTCTCACTCTTTCCACTTCTGATCCCTCTATGTGAACAGGTACATGTTCTCTCGTTGTACCTTTTCTGAAATACGTTCTTTGATCTTGCTGATGTTGAGTGCAAGGTTGTTGCTGCAACACCACTCAACCAGCTGATATATCTCACTCCTGCATGCTCTCTTGTCACCACCTGAGATTCTGCCAACAATGGTTCATTTTCATCCTTCTAAGTTCTGGTAGCTATAATGAAATCTTCCTCAATTATTCTTGATAGGGTAACTCCATTGTCACCACCTTCCTAAGAATCTCTGCTATATCTACGTAGCTCTGACTACATGCCAATATATCTCTCTTTGGGCCTAGGCACCTAAACTACATACAGTATTTAACTTTGTATCTATAGTGTTTCATTTATAATGCTTGTCATCATGTCTCTGAATTTAAGAAAAGCATCTGTTTAAGAAACAGTCGAAATAACCCAACCAATCGTGCTTCAACATGGAATTGGCGTGTACTTTGTGCAAACAACAGGAAATCCTTCATCACTTCTTCAGCCTTGCCTGGCGGATGTTAAGTGATTAACACTTTGCTGTGACTACAGCCACAACTGCAATGATTCTTCAAACTTGGTCAAATAGTGGCACCAGGATAATGGCAAATGATGGTCTAACTAATTAGTCTGGCAGGAGAAGTTGCCTTATTCATCGTCCCTTTGTCTTGAGATGTCAGAACCGATGCCCAGACAGTTCAGCAGTAGAATGGCGCCATCTCACATAAGTGTCAGCCTATTTTAAAATTCTATGTTGTCTCATCACATTTTAAACATAGGTTAGAGTTAAACTGCAAGTTAAGGCAAGTCGGAAAGCAGAATTTGTTGGGAAATAGGGTGCAATAGGCAATACAAGCTGAGAAAGTATAAAGGTGTAGCTGATATACTGTCTTCACCAGTGGGATGATAAAATTGGAGTATGACAAAATGACATTGGTAATGTTCCACTTTAATCAGAAAAGGTGACACAAAAATGTACAAAAAGGTGAAAATCTGCAGATGCTGGAAAATCCAAAGCAACATGCACAAAATGCTGGAGGAACTCAGCAGGCCAGGCAGCATCTATGGAAAAGAGTAAATAGTTTACGTTTTGAGCCAAGAACCGCCATCAAGACAGAGGATCTCAGCCCAAAACGTTGACTATTTACTCTTTTCCACAGATGCTGCCTGGTCTGCTGAGATCCTCCAGCATTTTTTGTCTGTTGCTTTACACAAAAATGTAGTAAGTCTTTGTAGACAGAAACATCAGCAACCTTAAGTTATTAAATATATTTAGATTATGTTGTGCACTGAATATCAACCACACACAATACAGCCAGGTGAATAGCCATCAACTCTGCAAAGAAAGAAGGTATCTAGCTCATCTTAGTTGGGCATTCCCCGGCTGTAGTATTTAAAATACTACAAATAACAGAAGATATTGCAAGAAAGTACAAAAGACACAGGATTTTATAATAAGAATAAAGTTCCTTGCATAGTTGGAGCTTTTGTACTCAGCAATCTCACACAGTTTATAACTTTTAACTAACTGTAAATTCAGCTCCATTGTAATTTGTCCATACACTAATTCTGGTTACAATATTTACTCTCATCGGTCCTTTTACATTAGACCTTGTCAGGTGATTATTTATAGAAATGCCCATCTAGGCTTCCAAATTTCTCCTTCATAATGTAAATGACAAATAACTGAAGAAAACATTTGCTTTTGTAAAAATTCTGTCTTTGTAAACGTCCTTTCTATACGCAGTTTATTTGTCATAGGATTTTGTATCCTAAATCCCTGTCGAGCCCTGTCACTGCTTTTCACTGAAAAGATGTGATGGTTAAGGTCTTTCACTCAATTGCCACCTAGAAAGTTGTTCCTGCTGAAAAGACCTATCATAGTTAGTCAGACTACAAAACTTCTACGGACAAAACAGGAGATGCCATTTGTGAACTTCAACCACAATTTTTGAAAACTTTATCTTTGAAAGGTCTTCTGAGATGCTTAGCAGGTTCTGAGTGATTAAGAATTAAATGCACATCTAATATTGACCGTTCAACCCCAGAATAAGTTTGGAGAATTCTTCTGCCCACATTTTGTTGCCAGTAACAAAATATGTTAGATATGTTCAGTGTCATGGTTAACTACCCCTGGTACCTTCTGTTACCGTGGATAGCATCTTCATTCAGGAGTAATGAATGTTGGTGAATATACTGTATGTAGAACAGGTCCTACTGCAGTCTCAAATGCTGAACCATGCTACACCATATCCCTGTATTGATCCAGAGGAATAACTGCTTGTAGTGTTGGAAAGTACAAAAGTAAAATGTAGTTCATTAGAATATAAACATGTCTGTTTTCCTCCTGTACTATATACAAGAAAAGTTCCTTATGCTTGGTGACCTGTCCAAAAACCCATTGGTGCTTGGAGAGTCTGAACTCCCAGTTTATCACCCTCTTGCTTGGATATAACATCCAGAGAGCTCCCAAGTGCTGTAGCCAGTGTTTCAAAACAATAGGGGACGTCAGATTTGACCAAGGGCTGAGGATGACATTTAAGAACATGTCTGCAGGTGTTCTCATCACCTTGCCAGCTGTGTACCATAGGCAAATTGGAACTGAGCCAACTTTCAGAAATCAGTAACAGATGTGGACCCATTGCTTTTTGAAGGTTTGTTTAGCCCATTTAGCTGAACCATTGGTTACAGGGTGAAATGGAAGGGACAAAATATTGCAGAGCCCAGTTTCATATCAGCAAGAACTCAAATTCACATGCAACAAACTGAAAGCTGTTGTTTGACGTAATTTATGATATCAAGCTTCTGGAAATAACACTGATTAGACTGGTAACCTTGCAGGTTTCACTTGCAAGAACACTGCACTGATCCTATATAGGGACACAAGTTTCAGAATTTTATCTGATTTGAAGTGTATGGTGTACAAATTTGGTGCTTGTATTACTGAAATGCCTATTCACATCTGGATTTTTGCTTTCAACAGCTCATGTGATGGCCAGAAACGTCTATAATCATAAAACTCAAGAATGCCCTGAGCTCTGAACCCGTACTGATGCCTTCAAAATAGCATCAATGCTGCTTTGAGTTGCCCGCAGGCTGTGCACATTTACTACGTTCCTATCTTCCATATCATGGCAATCTGACATGAGCTTTGCTAGAGCTGTCGGACTTATTGCAGTTACCAAAATCAGGAAAACACCAATGAAACAGATGATGTTTTATAGCCTACACGGAATCTGGACTGAGATATGCTGGAGAATAGTTGATGCTGTTGGAAATTCATTGACTAGGCAATGACATCTGTATAGCTCCTTGTCTTCCAGCTCTGATCCAACTTATGCTATTAGTAAGCAAAGGAGAATTCCACTTTACTGAAACACCTTCTGCTGCCATGATAGCATATAACCCCTCTACAACTGGATATGCTTCAACTTCTACACAGCAACTTATTGTGAACTTATAGCGGCCACATCTGTACTCTCCAGTAACTTTCATATTTCAGTGGCTGTTTAAATGTCCCTTAAACATTGTAACTGTGTTTGATTTCCACCTCCCCCCACCAACCTCATTCTGGCAACTGATCTCTGTGATCCCCTTTAAAATTCCTTCCTCGTCTTAAATCGATACCTTGCTTTCGACACCCCTGGAAAAAAGATTTGACTCTCTATCCTCTCTTTGCCTCTCATAATCTTATATAGTTATATCAGGCCACCACCTCAGCATCCTTTGCTCCAGGGAATTCAAGCCCAGTCTGTGCAATCATTCTTCAAATCTAAAATTCACTAATCCAGACCATATCATTGTGAATCTCCTTTGTACCCTCTCCAGCACAATCACATCCCACCCATCGTGTGTCAACCAGAACTATACACAATACTTCTAGTGTGGCCTAATCAATGCATTGTAAAGTTACAAAAGAACTTTTTAACTCTTTTACTCTATGCCCCAACCAATGAAGGCAGGCAGGTTAGTTGGCCTTTTCATCACCTTGGGCAATTACATGGTGTCAAAATTTTTGTGAGTCTTTTTTTCAACACTGACCCTGTCTGGTTCATGTAAAATAAATAATTTATTTGCTTATATTTCGAGTTGAAGATGAAATCACAAGATTTAGTCTTGCTGCAGCTGCCAGCATCTAATGGTTGTGTTCATTCTGAAAGGCAGACCCAGAAAGCCCCAGGATTTTGAGTGTGTAGTGCAACTCAGGTAGATAAAATATAAATATCTCACTGTTTTATTTTCCATGTTGCTGCATCAAGTGATGGGAGGAACTGAGTAAACAAATCAGAAAAGCAGTTGTTTCAAAACTCAGCCTACTGGGTGGCACAATAGAGTAGTTGTCAACATAAAGCTTCACAGTGCCAGTAATCAGGGCTCAACGTCCCTCTGTCCGTAAGGAGCTGTATGTTCTCCCGGTGACTACATGGGTTTCTTTGGAGTGCTCTGGTTTCCTCCCACATCCCAAAGACATACAAGTTGGCAAGGGTTAGTACGTTGTGGGCATGCTATGATGGCGCTGGAAGTGTGTCATTAGATACTGAGAGAATTGGCTGCCCCCAGCATATCCTCGGTCTGTGCCGGATGTTGGCACAAATGATGTATGTCACTGTATGTCTTGATATTTTTAAGTAAGTGTGACAAATAAAGCTAATCTCAGGTGTACATGAACTGAATGGAATGCTATCACGTTGCTACAAGCGCAAACATTTAGAAACCTCGCATGTCTCAAGTAATAATACACAGGATGATTGCTTGCGAGGCTTGAGTATCCTCACAAAGCAGCTGTTACCATGAGATCTATTGGATCTAACTATCTATTTCATCTGGAATATCCTGAATCAATGACAGGAAGAGGGCATGTGCTATAACAAGAGGTGGGGCAAACTTGGGTTGTTTTCTCTGGAGTGGCAAAGGATGAGGGGTGATCTGATTGCAGCTTATAAGATTATATGAGGCATAGATAGAGTAGATAGGCATGAATTTAAGATGGGGTAAATTCAAAGGAGGTGTGAAGATGAAGTTTTTTACACAGAGAGTGGTGGGCATCTAGAATGCATTGTCTGGGGTAGTGGTGGAGACAGATACATTAGGAACCCTTAAGAGACATTTAGATACACACATGAATGTGAGTGAAATGGAAGGATGTGAACACTGTGCAGGCAGAATCAATTAGTTTAGTCGGCCATTGATTACTAATTTAATTGGTTCAGCACCACCTTGCGGGCTGAAGGACCTGTTCCTGTGCTCCACTGTTCAGTGTTCTATGTTCTATCTGGACCATAAAACCTTGAACTGATCCCTGAGGCATAAATTCCCAGTCATCCTTTAGCTTGTTACATGACACTACTGCAGTTTGCAGCTGTAGATTTGGAGATTTTCCCGACATATATGAAAGTCTTTTCAAGCAACAAACATGTACTGGTGCCAAAACCTAGCACACTGCACTAGAAGAAAAAGGCTACATGAACTTGGGTCATTTTTGCCATAAGATGGTTTTAAAGTAGCACACCTTGAAAAACCTGTTGGACCTATCTTTGTGTGATCAAGCCTCTGGAATAGGAGTTGAACCCAGAACCTTCTCAATGAGAGTGGTATTAACCCTGTCATTTTATCCCAAAGCATGCCCTTCTTTGATGAATTCCACCCAGCAAGATGTCATTGTCAACCTGTGTGGACAGGAATAAACGCCATCAGTTATAATCATCACAAGGTCAAGTAGAATTGGTAAATTCAGTGATTCACTTTGAATTCTTCTTGACAGCATTACAAGGAAGTGCAAAAACTGAATGTGAGAAAGTAAAATATTTTATGTTCAAATAATTATCTCTGTTTAAGATAAAACCTATAATTAACACAATTTTAAAAACTCATTGTGATAAAAGAGTCTTTTTCAAAGAAAACACAGTCATAATTCTGTAAAGCTCAATGCTTCTTCCAGATTTGTAACTGATACTACTCTGCAAACACACTTAAATACTGTAGCATGGAAAGCTGGACGAG
This sequence comes from Hypanus sabinus, assembly GCF_030144855.1. NCBI lineage: Eukaryota > Metazoa > Chordata > Chondrichthyes > Myliobatiformes > Dasyatidae > Hypanus > Hypanus sabinus. The sequence goes on along the minus strand of NC_082712.1, from coordinate 135,916,737 downwards.
AAAGGCCTACAGCAGTGTCACCTTTTCCCCTTAAATTCTAGCTATCGTCCTTTTTCCTTCATAAATCCATAGGCTTAATGACCTCTGACAGCTTGAACATTTCTCTACCACCCAGATGACTAGAAGTCACCACACCAGGAAGTAACTAGTAGAAAAGATAGGATTACTCCGCAAGCTGCACTTGTGTAGTTATAATCGCAGTTTGCCCCCTAGCCTGACCTGACCCTGACTTGTTTCAGGTCATGTCAGAAACCAGCCACTGTAAAATATACCTGGTTATGACAAGCAGAAGTACCAGGAGTGAAAGACCACGCGATGCCACTTCCATTCAGAAACGCCACATATTTTGGAGGTGGCTAGTGAGCAGGTCCCGTACCACATTTCATTTCAAGTTTCATCTGATCTGGTGATTTTAGATGTGAAAGCAGCCTCTGCCAGAGAGCGTGGCTACAGAAAAGAAAGTGGCAGATATAATCTGTCCAAAAGGATTAAATTGACAAAGTAAGCAATCCAACCACCCAGGAAAGTAACTTATTTTATAAGCACCCCTGGAGTGTATGCAAGGTTGAAGTTACAAGGTGGTATGTTGTGCTTTCCATTTATACTGATGAAGCCAGCACAAACTGCATGATGTTACACAAGACAGAAGTTCTGTGCATTTTGCCCAATGTAAATCCACCTTCAGCTTTGTGGTGTCAATAACAGCAGATGTAAGGAATAATAGTTGGTTTAAGGTTATTGCTTCTTTAAGGATTATGTTATGGAATAACTGCTCACTTGGCTGCAACAGTGTTTGGAATTTGTTCCGCAGGAGGAGTTTGTGTGGAGCTCTTGAGTAAAGGGGATGTTGCCTGTTTACATCTGCTTATATCGCATAGATTCATTGGCAGGCTCTGTAAATGGACTTTGATGGATTTCAGGAATGCATGGCGAACATATACTCTACAGCACAAGAAAGAAGAAACCAGCAGATGCTGAAAATCCAAGCAGCACACACAAAATGCTGGAGGAACTCAGCAGGCCAGGCATCATCTGTGGAAAAGAGTAAACAATCAATAATTTGGGCCAAGACCAAAAACATTTACTGTTTACTCTTTTCCATAGATGCTACCTGGCCTGATAAGTTCCTCCAGTGTTCTGTGTGTGTTAGTCTACAGCAATATTTGCTTTTATTTTAAACAGACTCCTTGAACACCTGGTTCTCTCTATAATGTAAGAAGATGAACTCGGGAGTTCTCATCTTTAAGTCAGAAGGTCAGAGTTCAAATTGCATTGGTATGGCTTGATACCTCACCCCACCCATGTTAGGACATAAACTAGGATGGCCTAGAAGTCTAATACTAATATTTTGAATATATGAATAGATGAATATTTTGAAGTATTGTGGGACGACTGTGAGGATATGAAAATAAATAACATAAATTTACTTAGTATTTCTTTTTATCAGTTTTCCTTTTGATTCATTAAAATATAATATTTTCCATTTAAAACTTTCAACAGAATCGCAAATTGTCATAACAGGAATGTGCTAAGAATCATAATTGTTTTATATGACGTAGTAGAACACAGTTCTATTTCTCTGAGATAAAACTAAGTGACAACAACATTAGAGAATATTTTAACAGTTCTCCAGCAAGTGTATGTTTTCCAGCAAAACACAATAGGAAACAACCATAAATTTATATAAAAGTAGAGAATGTTGGAAATATTCAGGCAACATTGATGGAGAGAGCTAATATAGATATTTTATATCATTGACAAATCATCAGAACTTTTGATGGCCATTTATTTTCCACAATCACGGGACATTTCCATTAAGTTTTTTGACATTTAGGAACTTTAGTAAGATATATTTCAATGGTGAAAAAAAGCTGCAGATGCTGAAAACCTGAAGTAAAGACAAAAACAAAATGTCCTGAAAATAGCAAGTTGAGTAACATCTGTTGAAAGGGAAAGAAATTTCATTTTTCATGTCAATGTTCATTCATTAAAGGTTAACTGTTTCCTCTCCCTTAATTATCACCTTCCTATCGAAAAACTCCAGAATTTTTTTTGCATTTATTTCTAATATTTAAAGGTTTTGCTTAACTGTTATTGTCCAACTACCCTGTTTACCTGTGAGCTCTTTTATATCCACTTGAGCAGGTGTTCTTCTATCCAAAAGAGATGAGAAATGCTTCCAGATTTAGTAAGGTCCATTGAAAATGAAATGAATAGTAGGCTCTTTTATGAACAACATTGCTGTAAAATTGTAATGCACCTGCGAACCAAGGAATTATGCACAATAGAACAGGACTTTTCATTGCCGAGGATATGAAGCAAAACAGGTACGTTAGAAGTTAGGGTCTATCAAAGCATCGTGGTGCAGGGAGGCCCAAAGGCAGAAGGGAATAAACTCAGCTTGGAGGATTGGGTTGGATAATCAGGTTCCTCACACTTGACTTCTTAGTGACATCGTTGAACGTGCTCAGGCACGTCCTCCTTAAGCACCAGCTGAGCAGGCCTAGTACTTCTCCAAGTGAGGATTTACTTCTGCGACAATTGCCAATGCACCAATAAAATCCATGGCATTATTTAGCAATATACCATTCATATTAAAATGGAACGTACGACAAAAAAAGGACCTTTGCACCATCTCCTCCCTCTAGCAAATTTGCTCAGTATTGTACAGGTTATTATTATTTATTCATTTGGTGTGGCTGATTTACATCCCAGTGCTAATTGCCCTTGAAACCTGCTTGAACCACTGCAGTTTTTCTGATGAAGATATTCATAAAATACTGTTTGGGATCTATGGTTTTTTAGATCCAATTATCCAGTAAATAACTGGCAATATATAAAAATGGTGTACAGCTTGTTCCCATGCCCCTTCTGCTTTACTGCCTCTCAGTAGTAGAGGGTGCATGTTTGGGAAGTGCCATCAGAGTAGCAGTTTATGTACTGTGCAGTTTATGGATGTAACCACAGTGCTGGATGGAATCAATGCTTGGGCTAGTAAATAAATTGCCAGTCAATTGAAATTTTTTGTTCTGAGTGGTGTCAAGTTTATTGAGTATTGTTGGAACTGCACTCAACCAAGCAGGTAAAGAGTATTTCATTGTACTGATAGGTAATGGAAAGGTCTTGTGGTGTTATAAGCTGGTTACTCACTGCAAGATGCTAGATCCTGATCTGCTCTAGTAGACACTATTTTTATGTAGCTGGATCATTTGATCCCTGGTAATCTTCAGTTAATTGACAGTATATGGAGGCACAGGCTGGTCGATGCAGAATCAAATTGTGAGCAGAATTGAATATTGTGCAATAATAAACATGTAATTCTGACATTATGCTGCGAGGAAAGCCATTACAGAAGAAGTGGTTGAGCAAAGCCATTGCTCTAGAAACTAGTAACATCCTGGGGCCGGAACAACTAACTTCCAATGACCACAACCATATTCCAGACATCAATGTAAAGTGAATGGCAGAAGTAGTTAATTAAAATTTCAACTAGTCATTTCATATTCTAAAACTGATTCAACAATTTAGTACTCAAAAAAGCACTCCAAATATGCAGTAACATACCTTTTCAAAATGTATAACTATTTCCCTAAGAATCTATGCAAAAAATGCCTAAGTATTATGAGTAAATCAAATACACATACAATTTAGATTTAATTTTCTTCTCAGTACAACTTGATAGCCATTCTGCTTGGTAATTAGTTAACTCCATGACATTTTCCCTCCGTTTGGCCTCAATATGTTCTGCATTAATAACTTGGAACCAAAATACAAAAATGTTCATTTCTAATCGTTAAGACCAGCTTGTTTACTATTTTTAAACATTTTCAAAATTGTACATCTAGTAATGGCAAATAATGTTTACATTTATAATGACTTATCAAAACATCTCATGGAAGTTAAATTCGGATAGATATTCAATGCTGATTTACTTGGTCTTAATTGAGGTAATGGCATGAGCGCAAAGTTTAACTTAGTCACTGACTTAACTCTGTTAATACTCATTAAGTTCATACTGAAGAGCAATTGACAGCCAGCACTATGGAGTTATCATTCAATACTGGCAGGTGTAAATGGAAAAGGGAGGGAATAGCGGAGGGATTAACAGATGGGAAAATATTCATTTGAATAAATCTCCACTGTGATAAATATTTTCTTACCATTTAAATTGTACAAGCATAGTAAACTTGTTGCAAATGGCTCAAATTTATCTTGTCTCAAATGCAAAGGAGTAAGTTTGGTGATATTGTCCCACCTCACAAAGCAAAAACATACAGACTTACATGAGAGTGGGACATAAAATTTGAAGTTGTATTTCATTTTTAAAAGCAAACACCAATCAAATGCATCATTTAGCTATTGTGAACTTTTATCTCAAACTTAATATAGGAATGGTCCCTAATCTCAATAAAATCATTTAGCAGAATGAATCCTAATAGGAGTGAGGGACATGTCTGCATATTTCAAATGCCACTTAGTGCACAGGGAATGACAATTTCATGACTGTGACCTGGAGTAGATTACCCTCCGGTTTCCACCTTTGTGTTCCTGAACAAAAATACTCCTAGCAGGGTGCTACATATCCACCACTCAATTGATCCAGATCCACCATTTTAATATAATCCTGCTTGTTAACCAATCTTGTTCAGTCTGCTGCACAGTGCAGTTTTATAACATTGTTTCCTCCGTCATTTCTTACTCTGGCTACATTCAAGATCAGGCTGTTTGTTCAACATTTTGCTTTTCTTGCCAGCTGGCCGGAACTTGGAGTGGCAGGCATATTACTAGTAACGACTGAACCCTTTAGCCATCTCTCCCCACCCCCCACACCAACTTTCATGAGACTAACTGGGTGTTAAAGTCTTGCATGAACTGAAGCATTGTGAACTTCAAAGCAATATTTCACAGGAGAGACCCAATACTGGGTGAACAATTTAATAAAATTACAGACTCATGAAATTAATCTAGGCAACACACAAAATGCTGGTGGAACACAGCAGGCCAGGCAGCATCTATAAGGAGAAGCACTGTCGACGTTTTGGGCCGAGACCCTTCGTCAGGACTCATTAAGCTCATACTGAAGAGTGAAATTAATCTAGGCATTGTCATTCTTCAACTTTTGCACTGGTTACATTCTAAATGCAAGTCATACTTTTTGCTGACTTATTTGTCAGATTATATATTTATCAAGTTGCATATCAAGTTAACTCACAACAACAGATGGACGGTCAGCAGTGAATGAGTCACCATTGTTGTGTTATTGTAGCCCACAATGTAATTTGTGACTGGACAGGTCTTGAATGCAGGGGGAGGCTACCAGACTTTGCAGCAAACCTGCATGGGGCAAGCATTTTTTCCAAAGTAGACCACCGCTGGGGATATCATCAAATCCCAGTACGCCCTGAAGACATTCCCAAAACAGCACTCATTACCCCATTTGGCCCGCTTGAATTCCTCCAAATGCCATTCAGCCTGAAGAATGCCACACAGACATTCTAGTGGCTAATGGATGCAGTGGGACGCGACCTGGACTTTGTGTTCATCTACATGGACGATATCCTCATAGCCAGCAGTAGTGGTCAGGAGCATCTGTCCCACCTCCGCCAGCTCTACTCCCACCTGAGTGATTTCAGCCTCACGATCAACCGGGCCAAATGCCAGTTCGGACTCAACACCATCAACTTCCTGGGCCACAGGATTACCAAAGACGGGGCAACACCTCTGCCCGCTAAGGTAGGTGCGATCCACCAGTTCACCCGGCCCAACACGGTCAAAGGCCTGCAGGAGTTTGTTGGTATGGTGAACTTCTACCACCGCTTCCTCCCTTCAGCAGCCTGTATCATGCGCCTTTTGTTCACCCTGATGTCGGGTAAAGGCAAGGGCATTACTTAGGATGAAGAGGCGGTGGCCGCTTTCATTAAAGCCAAGGAAGCTTTGGCAGATGCTGCGAGGTTGATGCACCCCAGAACAGATGTTCCAACTGCCCTCACAGTGGACACATCCGACACAACAGTTGGTGGGGTGCTGGAGCAGCTCATCGAGGGGTGCTGGCAACCACTGGCGTTCTTCAGCAGGCACCTACGGCCACCCGAACTCAAGTACAGTGCCTTCAACCGGGAGCTGTTGGCACCGTATCTGGCAATCCGGCATTTCAGGTACTTTTTAGAAGGTACTGCATTCACGGACCACAAACCGTTGACCTTCGCGTTCACGAAGGTGTCCGATCCCTGGTCGGCTCGCCAGCAGCGACATCTGTCCTACGTCCCTGAGTACATAACAGGCATCCAGCATATCTTAGGAAAGGACAACGTCGTGGCGGACGCACTCTCCAGACCAGCTGTCCAGGCCCTGTCCCTGGGGGTGGACTATGTAGCACTGGCGGAGGCGCAGCAGGCAGACTGCAGTCTCCGGTTTGCAGCTGCAAGACTTCCTCATAGGCCCAGGTGATAGGACCCTCCTGTGTGAGGTGGCTACCAGCCAACCTCGCCCCATCGTCCCAGCAGTGGCGAGTTTTCGACTCCGTACACGGCTTGGTGCAGCCATCTATTAGGACAACCATCCACATGGTCTCCAGCAAGTTTGTTTGGCACGGACTTCGCAAACAGGTCAGCGAATGGGCCAAAACATGTACGCAATGCCAAACAGCCAAGCTGCAGCGGCACACCCACCCGCCAAAGGTTCGACCACATTCTTGTGAATATTGTGGGGCCCCTGCCAGTGTCGCGAGGAGTGCCGTACCTCCTAACTAGGGTAGACCGGTTCACGAGATGGCCAGAGGATGTCACGGTCACCAACACCACCGCCAATTCCTGCACCCGAGCACTGATTGCAACCTGGGTAGCCCACTTCAGGATACTGGCCCACATTACCTCCGACAGAGGTGCCCAGTTCACCTCCAGCCTGTGGTCAGCTGTAGCCAGCCAGTTAGGAACACAGCTACACTACACAACTGCTTACCACCCACAGTCAAACAGACTAGTGGAACGCTTCCACCGTCACTTGAAGTGGGCTCTCGTGGCCCGCCTGAAAGGGCCTAACTGGTTGGACAAGCTTCCCTGGGTACTGCTTGGAATCTGCACACTTCGTCGGCTGAGCTGGTGTACGGCATGCCCCTGGTCGTCCCAGGAGAGTTCATATCAGCCCCAAGGGGGCAAGAAGAAGAACCTGCAGCAGTCCTGGACAGACTACACAAAAGGCTCAGCAACCTGGCCCTTGTACCGACTTCACAGCATGGACAGATCCTGACCTGCGTACCCAAAGACCTGCAGAACTGTAAGTTTGCATTTGAACGATGGAGCGGACACCGGGCACCGCGGCCGTACGAGGGACTATTCAAGGTGATCAGGAACAACGGGTCCACATACGTTCTGGACATTGGGGGGAAAGAGGAGGTTTTCATGGTGGACTCAAACCAGCCCATGTGGACTTGGCGCAGCTGGTCGAGGTTCAGGCACCGCAGCGCAGAGGCAGATGGCCAAACAGAGACTGATCCAGACTGTGGACATTGGGGGGTGTATCACCAGTTCTGGGGGGGCTATGTGGCGACCCACTTTCTACGCAGGCTCACAAAATGGCACGCATGCCGGCAGTGAGGCCAGCCTTAAAATGGTGCTGGGCCTTCTTCTTCACCAGCAAGGGGAGAAAGCCCGCGCGCGGGAAGAGACTTTTGTAATGCACCTCTGATGTCATTTCCGCCTGGAGAGGGTGGGAATGGAACTGCATAAAACCCAGTGCCATAAAGTTTGAATAAACTAGTCTGGAGTGCAACTTTCAGACTGTGTGTCGTTATTTCTAGCTCTGTGTGTAGCACATTGCTACAGGCTGGTCATTCTTTTGTTGGCCTTGCATGTCTTCCACTTCACATGAAAATCCAAATATTTCTGCAACCAAGTGTTCCATTCAACCACATGTCCTTGCCCTTAAACTAATATCCTTAGCATCAATTTTCAGCTTCTGATGAAGAGCAGGAGCCTCTATTATTCTTCAATCTCAAGGATACAAAAATTTAGTTGCAACACATCCATGGCTTGGTAATTCACTATCTCACAAGACTGACAAACATCCCTGGTTTATATGATCATTTACATATTATATTGGTACAAAGATCTTGGAACCTCGATAAGAAAACTAATGAAAAAGTGAATTTGGAATTCCTGGATAATGGACAAGCATTTAAGTATATTGTGTCCTTAGCATTCCGTAAGTGCTTAAGTTTAATGTCACTACAGTTGTACCTTGTTGGACTTGATTCCACAACTGGTCATTCCTATGCTGCCTTCATCAAATTTCAACATATGCTTTGTCAGCAGACTGCTATTCTAGCCAAGATTGTTGTGTACATACCTATCTGATCATCTCACTTAAGGGATTTCCTTTGAGATGCAGTTAATCATGTTGAAGATGGATGCAACCCAAATAATTTTACCATTTTACTACTTAATTTTACCAGCTTTCCATGTAAAGTTCGTACACCTAATGAAAATTCCTTTTATGTCTCTTTGCCCTCGATCAACAATTTTATTTTATCAGAAGCTACTTTGATCTTCACTGCATGACAAGAGATTAAAGAATCTAATGAATGCTTGACAGTAAACTCCTGATGACCAAGGTTGGAAGCAGCAGCCAAAATATTGACTCAAAGAGGATCAGAGGGGCTTGTTTTGTAACTGATTAAATATGAGATCTAATTATATACCAAGACTGTGAAATGGCTTTAACCCATAATTAATCGTTGTAATTGTGCCCATAGATTTTACTTGACAAATTGATAACCTTGAATTCTACTTTTCCCTAGCACCCTTAGTGGGCAGTGCCCATTGCCATGTGAGGAGATACCTCCCTGCATTATGTACAGGGCATACCCAGGTTCCCTTTAAATCTTTTTCATCTTGCCTGAATTACTGGCAGATGGAACTCAATGCAGACGAGTATGAGGTGTTGCACTTTGGTAGGACTGACCGTTGTGAACAGCGGGGCACTGAGGAGTGTGGTAGGACAAAGGGATCTGGGAATACGCATCCATAATTCATTGCAAGTAGTGCCATAGGTAGATGGGGTTGTAAGGAAAGCTTTTGACACATTGGCCTTCACAAATCAAAGTTTTGAGTACAGGAGTGATACACACAAGATGCTAGAGGAACTCGCAGGCCAAGCAGCGTTTTTGGAAAAGAGTAAGCAGTTGAGGTTTGGGGCTGAGAGCGGGCTGATTGTTTACTCTTTTCCATAGATGCTGTCTGGCCTGACGATTTCCTACGGGATCTTGTATGTATTACGAGATTTCCAGGATCTGGAAATTTTCTCCTGTTTGACTTTCTATTGAGTGCAAAAGATGGGATGTTATGTTGAAGTTATGTAAAATGTTGGTGAGGCTTAATTTAGAGTATTGTGTACAATTTTGGTCACTGACCTACAAGAAAGATGTGAAAAAGATTGAAAGAGTGCAGAGAAAATTACAAGGGTGTTACTGGGTTTGGAGGACTTGAATTATAAGGGAAGGTTTGGCAGGAACCTGTTATAGTAATTGACAAATCCTAAAAAGGACCACAACTGTGATGCATCATTTGGCCTTGGGGCATCCACTATTTGAATTTTCTCAGCACACTTATGTAAACCTTGTGTACCAATGGTGTTAGCACAGTCATTGATGCTTGGTTTAAAGAATTCACACTTGTTCTGTCATGTTCTGAGCCCAAAATCTTCTAATCTTTTTAAGCACCTCTTGAGATTTTGAGGATGATCCTTGTCATCCTTAGTGTAACAATGATGTTATTCAGGTAACGTTGAATGCCTGGGCAGCCTTGTAGTACCTGCTCCATAGCTTTATGCCAGAGTGAAAGTGCAGATGGTACTCCAAAAATAAGCTTCTGATAGCGATAAAGCACTTTGTGATTGCTTATGGTGAGAAACACTTTAGACTTTTCTTCTATCTCCAGCTGACATTAGGTCTCAGCTAAGTCTACTTTACTGAAGTGTTTCCCTCCAGAATTGAAGATATCCTTCGTCCTGGTCAGAGGATATTGATCTACTTTCAGTACAAGGTTGATGGTGATCTTAAAATCACCACAGATCCTTACAGACCCATCCTTCTTGGCTACTAAGACTACTGGCATTGCCCATGGGCTCCACTTAACCTTGGAAAGAATTTCTTGGGCCTCCATGCGAACTTGCTTGCTGGTTATTTAATGACAGATGGTATAAAGAAGTGGACCAAGCTTCGCAAAACTTGGGTGTGGCATTATCATTAACCTTGATAAATTTGAGTTTTACAATGCTATCCTTGAACACTGCTGTGGCATCATCCAGTACCTTTCTTAATTCACTTCCAGTTGACTTTTAGCAAATGGTAGATAGGTCTCCAATCAAGCTGTAGTTGCCTCAGCCAATCATGCCCCCACATGACTGGCCCTCCTGTTTTTAAGGCATACAAGCCTGCTGTAGCCTGATGGTTGGTGATTTTCACTCCCACAGTCATTCCCATTGGAATGATCTTTTCTTCAGTCTAAGTTCTTAGCTGGAGGTCTGCAGGCTTCCGTTTACTACCTTTTCAAACTTTTCAAACTCATTTTGTGGAGTAACCATAAGTCAAGACAGTGCCCAATTCCATTTTATATTAATTTGCCGTTCTTTTCTGGTATACATTGGATTCCTTTTCTATTGTTTGTTTTTATGTGATAAATCTCAAGGCTACTCAGTCCTGTGTCACTCTCATCATTATCAGATTTTTCATCAATAGCATGCAGATTAGTACTGTTCTTGAAACTGTAATTTTACCTTTTCACCTTTCTCTCTTTCCTCTGCAGTCCATTTATTTTTGGCTTTCTGACATGCTCTTTGTATGTGTCTTACTTTGTTGCAGTTTCTGCAAGTTTATCCTTTAAAACTGCATTGGTCTGTATATGTGATCCCCTACCACAACAGGAAAACAGTAGACACTGCAATTTTGTTCATGCACACTTTCATTCAGAATTGCAACTCAATTGTGCCTCTGTCTGCTGTTTCCATTGATACAGCAATTTCAACTTCTTTTAAATAGCAATTTCATTTAAATAGAAGTTGTGCTTCATTTAGGAGCCAATTTTAAATGTGTTCTTGTAAGATTCAACAAACTAAGTGATCTCTCAGTGTATGCCTTAATGACTGTTGCCTGGTAGCACTCACATCAACAGTGATGAAATGTTTTTTGAGAGGTTGGTCATGAATAGACTAAACTCCTGCCTCAGCAAGGACCTAGTCCCATTGCAATTTGCCTATCACCACAATAGGTCAATGGCAGATGCAATCTCATTGGCTCTCCACAGGGCTTTAGACCACCTGGACAACACAAACTCCTACGTCAGGATGCTGCCTTTCAACAATAGCTCAGCACTTAATACCATCATTCTCACAATCCTGATGGGGAAGTTGCAGAATCTGGGTCTCTGTACCTCCCTCTGCAATTGGATCCTCGACTTCCTAATCAGAAGACAACAATCTGTGCAGATTGGTGATAATATATCCCCTTCATTGACAATTAACACTGATGCACCTCAGGGGTGTGTGCTTGGCCCACTGCTCTACTCTCTCAATCCCTATGACAATGTGGCTAGGCATAGCTCAAACACCATCTGTAAATTTGCTGATGATACAACCATTTTTGCTAGAATCTCAGGTGGTGACAAGAGGGTGTACAGGAGTAAGATATGCCAACTAGTGGAGTGGTGCCACAGCAACAACCTGGCACTCAAAATCAGTAAGACGAAAGAGCTGATTGTGGATTTCAGGAAGGGTAAGACAAAGGAACACATACCAATCCTCATTGAGGGATCGGAAGTGGAGAGAGTGAGCAGCTTTAAGTTCCTGGGTGTCAAGATCTCTGAGGATCTAACCTGGTCCCAACATATCAATGTAGTTATAAAGAAGGCAAGACAGCAGCTATACTTTATAAGGAATTTGAAGAGATTTGGCATGTCAACAAATACAATCAAAAAGAGGCTGCAGAAGATTGTAAATCTAGTTGGTTCCATCTTGGGTACTAGCCTACAAAGTATCCAGGACATCTTTAGGGAGCAGTGTCTCAGAAAGGCAGTGCCCATTTTTAAGGATCTTCAGCACCCAGGGCATGCCCTTTTCTCACTGTTACCATGAGGTAAGAGATACAGAAGCCTGAAGGCACAAACTCAGTGATTCAGGTACAGCTTCTTCCCCTCTGCCATCCGATTCCTAAATGGACATTGAATGTTTGGACACTACCTCACTTCTTTTTTTAATATAGAATATTTCTGTTTTTGCACTTTTTTGTAATCTATTCAATTAATTTACTTGTTTATTTATTATTACTATTATTTTTATTTTACTTATTATTTTTCTCACTCTGCTAGACTATGTATTGCTTTGAACTGCTGCTGTTAAGTTAACAAATTTCATGTCACATGCTGTTGATAAAAAACCTAATTCTGATTCTAATTCATTGAGCCCATTGCTGAACAGATAATTCTCAGACAATCTTTTCAATTCAGCTATGTACATTGAAATGGGCTTCCCTTCCCTTTGATTCTGCTTATGACACCGAAAACATTCTGCAATTAACAATTGTTTCAGTTCTAAATGTCCTGGCATTACTTTCATGATTTCAGCAAAGCTCATTTTGGCTGGTTTGGTTGGAGCTGTTAAATTTCTAAGCACACTGTATACCTTTAAACTCAATGCACTCAGCAACATTGGTACTTTTTTTCTAATTTGCTTTAAATACTGCTCAATTAGCTCAGTATACATATTCCTGTTATTTCTTATGCAATTGAATGTGTCAATCTTTCTGATGTGGCCAATCATTTTTGCTCTTCGTTTTTAAAAAAATTATTATTATTATTATTATTATCAATCAGAACTCACTGCTTATGAACCCATGAACTTGTTTCCTGCCTCTTTTTTTGTTGTTCATCTCTGTCTCCTTTTCTGAAGAGACGCATTCTGTGCTGCTTTTTTTAAAAACTCAAAAATCTTGATGTGCTTCAAAAGGTAGGTAAAAATCTTGGCTTCATCTGAAACTTATTCAATGCTACTGTTATGTTCAGTAACCCCAGAGCATTATAACAAATTGAAAGCCAAGCAAGGAGCTGGGAGATAAATATGTGTACTTCATAAATATGTTGCACATATGTCGTGTGGTAGCATCATGATGAATGCTTTACATATCATCATGGCTTTGCTTCAAGAATGAAGATTTAGAAAGGGGACTGTCCATGTCTGCTTAGACATGGGGGTGTACTTCGGCCTGCGCAATATATTTTTTAGATGGTGTCCAGTGAGTGCGATACTAGCCCTACCCTTTACACCCAGGGTTCATCTGCCATAGCCTAGCAAGCTGGGACAATGACAGCGAGGTCCTTGGGTCGTAGGAGTTACGTTGGAGTGTCCTTCTCCTAGGTGGATGCCCTGACAAGGCTGACGAGCCCCACCTGCCCGGGTTTGGAGTCAGAGTTGTCCTTCTCTTAGGCTGGCTGCCAACCAAGGCTAACGAGGTCAGCCTACCCATCCAGTTATACCGCCGGACACTTGATTGCGCCATGATGTAGCAAGCTCAGTAGAAATGGGGGGCACCGACGAGAAGGTTTTGCTACGGATGCAGTAAAGTAGGAGAGGCCATTTGCAGTGGCCTCCTGCCTAGCAAGCCAGACAGTGACCATGCAGCGATCACTACATGAGAGGCGATGTATTACATGTGCACTTTCCCTGGGTGAGTGGGACATCAGGCCCAGACCTCACCCACCCACCTATGCTTTACATATAACCCATAATGAATTGTTTAAACAAACAAGAATGTTCAATCAAGCAATATATTTACAATGTTATTCAAAGACTATTGAAATATTAAATACACAACATTACACTCTTCAATCTGCATTTCAACCCTTGAAAAATAAACTTACAATAACAACTATAAAATAATGTGACACATTTTATACTCTTAACATACTCAAAACAATCTCAAAACAACTCAACCCGCTAAAAGTTATTTAAACATAAATATAAATGGTTCAACCAAAACCTTTATACAATAAAACCAGCAAGAATATAATTCTCTCTCAATGAACCAACGACCAATGATAGCAAGGCAACGTAGAAGAAACATTCAATTACAAAAGACGCTAACATTGCTGACATGAGAAAATCTGAAGATGATGGAAATCCAAAGCAACACGCACGCAAAACGCTGGAGGAATTCAGCAGGCTAAGTAGCATCAATGGAAAAGAGTAAATAGTGCAAGTATCAGGCCGAGACCCTTCATCAAGACAGGTATTTTTGCTAGTAAGTTAAAAGGAGCCATTGCTTCTTAGGTTTTGAACCTATAAAAGATTATCTCATCTGTATCCTTTAAAAAGCCTTATAACACGTGTCTCCAGACTGTCTCCTTCTCATAATCAAACTTGAATTGTAGCAATGATAATTATTTAGCCAAATGTGTTAGCCATTCAGCTCCCGTACTTCCTCACAAATAAAGACAGGATGAACTGCAGTTAATGGATGTTTGATGTGACTGACTGAGAGTGAAATGTCGGCTAGTCTACTGGAAGAAAACTTTATTCCTATTTTAAGACCCTTTTCAATGGTTTAACATTGGTATGATATAGTTTTTATCTTTTTGAACCCAGATGCTGAGGCTGATGTTCCAAGGCAATGACTAAAAATACACGAATTGTGATGCCATTTCTCTCAAGCGGCTAAGAAGAAAATAATAGTGACACTTCTGGCTTTCTTCACTCAAAATTATTTTCATTGTGTTTGGAAATTTTCATTGTGGTTTGCAGAGTCTAGCTTTGCACACCATTACGGGCAGCTTTTAGCTGAAAACAATAGTCCTAATTCTAACCTGGGTCAAACAGATCCCACCTATGTGACTATGGTGACAACGGACTCAGTGATTCTTTCCAGAGCATACTGTACGTCAGCACTTCTCCAGTTGGTTCAAAGGAAAACCTTTCAAAAGTCGCATGATGGTTCCTGCTTGGCCCCATACTGAACCTGCTGTTCCACTGAGTCGCAATAACATCATCAAAACTCTGATTTTTAAACTTCAATCAAGTATTCCCATTGTATGCATGATGCAGGGAAATACTCTGCCAATAAGTAAACCTCTTCACATACCAATGGACACTGACCACTACGAGTATCAAGGAAAACTAAACATCGAGGCTATCAATTTGAAAGAATTGGGCAGCAAATAATGTCCATGCGAATGCATTTCCTGATGGATTCTCTGATTAAGGTCATGAACAATTTATATACTGTATACAGGTGCACACATCTTATTCCAATCCTTTGTAAACAGTGAGCAAGCTGACCTCAGACAGGATTACACCCGGGATGTCATGTGAACTTAAACCCATGTGGTTAGAGTTGGGGAGGAGGTGGGGGGGTATGTTCTCTATTTGATTACTGCTCAACGTGTCCACATGTGCATGTTGGCTTATTATGGAGATCTGAACTTTACTCATATAGTTTACAATGCTTTTAACTTCACCTAGAAACCAGGCAGCTCTGAAGAAATGTGAAGGAAGGAAAAGAGGAGAATCGTGTTGTAAATTAAATGCACCTGAAAATAATGTCATTATGTGACATCTTGCAAGCCTGACTTCAAAATATAACATACAAGTACTCAGAGTCAGAAAAGCAATGAAACACAGAACTCAATGTGTGGCAGAATTTTAAAAAGCAACTCAAACAACATGCAGTGACCTATGCTTGCATGAGGTAGTTAAAAGTCCAAAAGCAACATGGAAACATAATCACACAAACACTAATAGCTTGCCAAAGAAGGAGCTAAGGATGACTAAAACATACAACAATGAATGTATGGATTACACTCACATTTCCCTACAGAGGATTTGTGAAATGCCTTTGCAAAGGCACTGCAACCTGAAATATTCCAAGGTCAATAATACTTTTAACTACGGTCAATCAATCAAATACATAACTTAAGATGATGTATGCACTGTGACAGAATTCACCAATTGGAGCCCTCTGCCTTGAATCCTGGTGTGAGCATGATGACCTATGAAGTCAATGTGAGACCACCAAGAAGCTTCGAAAAAAAAACCACAGCTTCTAAATGCAGGCAAAGCAGGAACAAAGAGCTACTGGTGAATAGAATTTTATATTCACAGAAATAAGGTTAAACCATATAGAGGTATGAGTGAAATTATATGACATGTATTGGTCAGCTATATCCATAAATGTGCTTGCAATATTCCAGCTTACATCACTTATGGTTCATACACATACTCCTACAGAGATAATTATCAACATGTCCAAAGTTAATGATTAAATTGTTCTTTTCCAGCACTGCTGAACTGTACTGGCAAACTTACGACACTTGTCTGAATGTGAAAGTTCCATACCAGTGATTTCCTGTGATTTACTGGTGGGAATCCATTTAAATTCCAACAAAAAAGCAGAATCCGGTTGAAATTCCATTGCGTTTATACTGGGGAATCTGTTCTCCAACCTGATTCATGGTTCATGGTTCGTGGCAACAGCACCATGCTCAAATGGTGCCATAAACCCCTTCAGTTCAAAGGAGAAATGTAAGATACAGTAACATGATTTTTTAGTTATGTTTCTGTTTTATTTGAAATTATTTTAAACTGTTTTAATCACATTATTTTACATTATTTTATATTTATGAAAATTAAAATACTTTAAATTTTGAGGTACAACACATGGTGCATGAACTAGACTCCTAGAACCTAATGAGGCCCATGTCTCACTGGGCCATTCGCTTCACTCTCTGTTCCAACCATAGACATGCCATTGGTTCCCCAGAACCCCCTTTTCATCTGCTGGATGTCACTGGTCTCCCAGAATCCCCATTGCATCTGGAGGATGCCATGGGAGCATCCCATGACGAACTTCGCAGAAGCCAGGAACCAGGATGCCCACTGTGTAGTGAGGTTGAGCGCTGGAGACTAAAGTAAGTTATGACTATAATGATTCTCACATCCATTTCCTGCTATGTAAGCATGGCACTGTTGCTGCGTTCTGGGGGCAACCATTGAGTGGGCCACAGACCAACAGATCTAGCCTCAGCTTCTTGGCCTGAGTTTTGATTCAAATACATGTCCAGCTCAAAACACGGATGTCTTCTATTTGTGGGAATGGATCAGTCACTGAATAACATGTGAGTAAAGCAATGGTAAGCAGAAGTTCCTCACTGAACAAATAGGAATTTCAATGTGCTCCTTCAATAAGCCAGTACAGGTAACATGTGAACCTGGCCCTCCCTTCAGAACATTAAAACACCACAGTTTCACTTTCAGGAATGTAGACAGTTTTAAGTACACAGTATTGATGGTGCTTTGGTGTGAATGTGGAAAATTCAAGTTTCTGTTAGCACATGAAACCATTTAAGGATACTGCATTGTGGGAAGGCTGTGTGGCTGATGCCTCTTTGTGCTTCAGGGGTTTGATGTTTAAATTGACAATCTAAGAACATGAAAAAAAGAACACAATGGAGTTTACTTTCTCAGTTCAAATGAGAGTCATCCAACCAATGCCCCAGGAAACAGAGCAGATGACAGATGTTTAGTTAGAAATTCAACCTTGTTTTTCCAATGTTAAGGCCAGTTTCAGGAATTAATATAGTACCTACCCATTGACATTTTTTGATCTATATCTTGATGAACCATTTTTCAGATGTCCTTGGTTGCTATCTGATACTGAAGCTTCGAATGTTTTGCTAGATCTCTCTTGCTGTTGCTGACGATCTGCTCATCTGATATGATTTTTATCCATGATATATATTAAGGTCACTGAAATCAAATGTATTTATTAGATTTTCATTGTAAATTCTTAACATAATTTTAACTCTCAATGATTATAATGATTCAATTTTTGTTCCAAAAACTATAAAATAATTCACATGCTTGTGAAATATTTTGAGATGTTTAAATGACATAAATAATTACATTTTTTGGCTATTATTCCATATTTTCAGTTCCAGTTAACTAACAGGAGAAGGCAGTGCAAGATTTTGGGTATCAAAACCGGATATTCATACAAGATGCCAAATAGTGCTCTTTTTCATTTTATTGGTAACTAGGGTATTATAGTAATATAACGCAGGTGATGATAGAGATAATAAGTGATGAGAAATTTCTCATGGTGTGTCAGGGCAAGTGGGAGAAGTCTTTGTAGTGTGGGTGGGAGGGCAGTAGAAGGAAGGAACATGAATAAGAAAGATGTGTGTATTTGCAGAGTGTTGGAATGGCTGCCATATGTGAAAAGAGGTCCATTAATAATAGGCATAATTACAAAAAGAGGTCAATATCCTGTTGGGAATAAGTTTTACATAAGAACATAAGAAATAGGAGCAGGAGTAGGCCATCTGTCCCGTTGAGCCTGCTCTGCCATTCAATAAGGTCATGGCTTATCTGGCCATGGACTCATCTCCACCTACCTGCCTTTTCCCTCTAACCCTTTGTTACGAATGTAAAGCAACTCTGAGGGGCTGAAGGGTACAAAGTCGCCCCCTCCTTTTTGAGAATCGCAAGATCGCTATTAATTCGGGTCTGGGACCCAGGAAATGAGAGAGAGACACGCAGAATACACGGGGTTTGGAATGTGTCCTGGCCTCAGCGAAACGGAACCACTGATAATGGCCATTGTCTCTTGGAGACGGAATTGTGTATTGAGTACTGTACTATTCATTGAAACCCCTCAGGGGACAACCAGAGTGGGCTGGTTGAGGGATTGCATCATCCCAACCTGACTGACATCCGAGACCCCGTGAGTGAAGATAAAAGAGGGTCTGGGGAACAACCACTTTAGACGCACCAGGAGAACGCTGGAAATCCAGTGACAGAGTTTTATAGCAAAAGCCGGTGGGGGCTCGTGTGCGTCCTCCCTTGCCTGGGTTGGCGGGCTCACCATGGAAGAATGGTTTAGCTAAAGGAGAGGTCGCAATTGAACTGCCACGACAAAGAGACTCCTGACGGATCGAAATCATAAAAGGAAAGCCGGCGAGGTTTTCTCAAAAATCTCTCTCTCTCTCCAACAATTGCAACACAACGGCTGCAGTCTGCATGAACTGAGTGAACTTTATATTTCCATTGGACAATACATTATCCCCTAGACAATGATAGGGCTTATTTCTTATTGATTATTATTATACCCGCACTTTTAGATTTAGTATTGAGGACGTATATTATCTGTATATTTGCATTGATATTATTTTTGTGTATTTTTACTAATAAATACTGTTAAAAATAGTATCATCAGACTTCAACGGATGTCTCCATCTTTGCTGGTAAGTGACCCAGTTACGGGGTTCCTAACACCTTAATTCCCCTACTATGCAAAAATCTAAACCAACCTTGTCTTAAATACATTTACTGAGGTAGTCTTCCCTGTTTCATTGGGCAGATAATTTCCAAGATTCGCCACTCTCTGGGAAAAGCATTTCCTCCTCATCTCTGTCCTAAATTTACTCCCTCAAATCTTGAGGCTACATTGCCTAGTTCTAGTCTCACCTACCAATGAAAACAGCTTTCCTGCCTCTATCTTATCTATCCCTTACTTAATTTTAAATGTTTCTATAAGATCTCCTCTCATTCTTCTGAATTTCAGTGAGTTCAGTCCAAGGCAACTCAATCTCGCCTCATAGTCTAACCCCTTCATCTCTGGAATCAACCTAGTGAACCTCCTCTGCACCACCACCCAAGCCGGTATATCCTTCC
Organism: Hypanus sabinus; assembly: GCF_030144855.1. Classification (NCBI taxonomy): domain Eukaryota; kingdom Metazoa; phylum Chordata; class Chondrichthyes; order Myliobatiformes; family Dasyatidae; genus Hypanus; species Hypanus sabinus. The sequence goes on along the minus strand of NC_082712.1, from coordinate 135,897,027 downwards.
TCAAGTAAGGAGACCAGAACTGCACGCAGTACTTCAGGTGTGGCCTCACCAGTACCCTGTACCATTGCAGCATAACCTCCCTGCTCTTAAATTCAATCCCTCTAGCAATGAAGGGCAACATTCCTTTTGCCTTCTTGATAGCCTGCTGCACCTGCAAACCAACCTTTTGTGATTCATGCACAAGTCTCTCTGCACAGCAGCATGCTGCAATTTTTTGCCATTTAAATAACAATCTGATCTTTCATTTTTAATTCTGAAGTGGATGACCTCACATTTACCTACATTTCTTTCATCAGCCCTTTCTTTCAAGGATTTTCTGAACAGTGACTGAAGAAATTACAGATATTGTGAATAGAGGTTGGGTTGTGGTGGGGCCATGCCAATAGCTGGTCGCTGTAGCTGGGGAAGAATGCTTTCGCCAGCAATCTTTGTTTGTCGCCAAGGTTTGTTTGAGAGCTTGCGATCAGGTTCAAGTTCATGTTTCGTTTATTGTCATTCAACTTGTACACATATATACCACCAAACAAAACAACATTCCTCCAGATCCCACAACCCGGTACATGTAAAGTATTATTACTTATAAAGTAATATTATGACAAATAGATTAACAAATAGTAAGGTGCATTTACCACACAAGTCAAAAAGTAAACAGTATACGCTACTGGCACTTCACTTCTGATGAGATTTAGGCGATGGCAGGAAGTTCAGTGTCTCACGGTCTGAGGGAAGAAGCTGGTTTCCATTCTAATAGTCCTTGTCTTAATGTTATGGTGCCTGCTAATAAATTTACTTTAAAGTTTGATGGTAGGGGGTTAGTGAGATTGGTGAATAGATCATTGATAATATGAGGTATTCCTTATAAATATCTCAGATGGGTGAAAGACTGGCCCCGGTGATCCTTCAGCAGTACTCGCAATCCTTTATAGGGTCGTGCAGTATGACACCTTGCAATTCCCATACCAGAAGGTGATGATGCTCCTGGTCAGGACACTCTCAATCGTGTTCCTGTTAAAAGTTGGTTAGAATGGTGGGGGGGAAGGAGCCTCAATCTCCTCAGGATGTGAAGATGCTCCTGTACTTTCCTGGCTAATTAGGTGGTGCTGAGGAAGCAGTTGAGATCGTGCATTATGTGCATTCCCAGAAATTTAGTGTTTCTAAGTCTCTCTGTGGAGGAGCCTTTTATGTGCAGTGAGGAGTGGTCAGCCTGCACCTTCCTAAAGTCCACAATCATCTCTTTAGTCTTGTCCATGTTGAGGTTTGCACCATTCTACCAGATGCTCCACCTCCTCTCAGTACAGCGCCTTGTCATCGTTGTTGATGAGGCCCACCACAGCTGAGTCATCTGTGCTAACAGCTTATAACAGATACAAAGCACTTAGCAGTTCACAAAACATGGTGGGCCCAGCGTCCATTAAAAAATACTGACAGATAAAGCAAGAAAAAGCACTAAGATGTCCTGCAAACATGCAGAAACATTTCAAAGCAAAGTGCTTTAGAAAGAAAAACATGTCCCAATAGATGCGGAAAGAAGAACCTGAATGTTAAAGCAGAAGATTTGAGTAAAGTCCTAACGTTTTGCACTAGTCTTCATGAAAGAAGTGGATAATATAGGCGCTTGCATTATGGAGGAAGGATTTAGGGAATTGCACATGATAAATCTATGGCAGTGAAATAGAATATATCACCTTTAAAAGCGGATAGATCCCCAGCCCAGATAAAATGTATCCCAGGTTCTTGAAATGATGCCCAGAGGAAGTGGGAAAGTGATGAAAGCACTAGTCCAACAACAACAGATTTTGTAAGTGTGTTGAACTACATATACCTGTCTGGACATGGCCCTCTGCTGACTGCTCCTGTGGCTCCTCCACAGACCCTTGTATAAAGGCAATTGGAGGCACTGCTCCTCCCTCAGTCTCCAAGATGCTGTGTGGTGGTCTCTTGCTGCTAATCATGGTCTCTTGCAGCTAATAAAAGCCTATCATTCACCTCTCATCCTCAAGAGTTATTGATGGTGCATCAGTAGGCAATATATCTGAGAAAGCTTCTGAATGTTAATCAGGCAGTTACTTGCAAATTGTGGTTTTGTTTTAAGCTGGAAGAGAGTTTAAGTAGCTTCGGGAAAGTTGCAAGCATTCAGCTTTTGTGAGTATAAAGAAACAGAAACTGCTCTGCATGCATTAAGGTTATTGCATAAATTTCAAATGGGAGACAAAAAGCTGTTTGTAAAAGTAGATACAAAGACCGAAGTCCAGCTGGATGAATAGAAGGCCAAAAGAAAGTAGTCAATGAAGATGTGAAAACAGAGGATTCGACAGATGATGTTGTGGATGAGGAAACTAGGAGGAGAGGCCAGATCATAAAGGGAGCAATAGAAAGATTAAAAAAAAGAATTCTCCAGTGAACTAAATGCACCTTCCCACAATCAAGCTGCACAAACTAGAAGAAGACAAAGGAAGAAGAAGAAAGGTGCCCAGAACTTATGAACCACTTCCTGCAGTCCCAGAGGCGATGCCTACAACCACCACGGAGGAGGCCCCAGAACCTGGGATTGTTTCAGAGCCACAAGTCTCACCTGCCAAGCAGAACGGTTCCCCTTGTTAGAGTAAGAAAGCCTCCAGAAATCTTAAGGCTAGAGTGGGACAGTTTAAAAATTTACCATGTTGTGCATGTCTGTAGTGTAGTTGTATTATATAGTATACTGTGAACATAGCTGAGATGCATTTTTTACTGATTTGGAATTTATAGTTAAGCAAGGAGAATTGGTGTGTATTTAGTATTTCAGTCATCATCATAGCTTGTCACACCAGACGGCCAGCCAGTCTAGTGTTGTTTGGTTGATGTTGAGCGGGTCAGTGTCACTAAATCAGGTGAGAGTGGGCAGTTGCACAGAACGTGTTCAATGTTCTGCACCCTTTCGCCACACTCACAGGATTCGCTGGTCTTTGAACCCCACTTTACCATATTGTCTCCCGTCCCACAAGATCCAGCTCTGTTGAGAGTGCACCACTTCCTTCTGTCAAGCAGTGTCCCCAGGGTCTGGCAACGTTTCTGTGGGGTCTTGCCCTGTATTGTCTGGTGGGGTTCTGGCTTCTGTTTGTTGTCAGCATCCTGTATGTTTGGGTGGATGTTCTGTGCAGTAGTTCCTCCACTGTAGCAAAGCTTTTCCTCGGTTTTTGGCAGTTGGAAACTGGCACATGATGATGTAGTGGGTGCTGTGGATCCGAGTTCTGTTTACCTTTTTCAATTTTTGTTGTAGAATATTTTCGGATTTCTGGAGGAGCAATGCCTGCAAGCCTGTAAATGATGTTAGTGGGTGTGGGGCGCAGTGTGCCCGTAATTATTCAGCAGGCTTTGTTAAGCAATGGGTCTATTTTCTTCGCATGGGCTGATCTACCCCACACAGGTGTACAATATTCTGCAGGTGTATAGCAGAGTGCCAGGGCAGTTGATCTAAGTGTGTGAGCATTAGCTTCCCATTTTGTCCTATGATACTCCCCCTTCTCCAGCCTTATATCCCTTTTGCCAATCAATTTCCCAGCTCTTAGCTTCATCCCTCCCCCTCCCTCTCCCACTTTCAAATCTCTTACTCTGTCTTTTTTCCGTTAGTCCTGATGAAGGGTCTCAACCCGAAACGTCAACTGTATAGATGCTGCCTGGCCTGCTGTGTTCCAACAGCAGTGTTAGGAAAGGTCAGTTGGTCATTTGTGTAAATATTAAATAGTAGAGGTGCCAGGACTGATCCCTGTGGTAGTGCGTTTTTATGCAGATGCCACCTACTCTCAATTCTATTCATTTCTACATAAAATCTGCGATTTTCTAGGAGGCTTCTTATTACTTTGACTGTGGTTTTGTTCCTTAACATTTTAGATAATTTCAGTAAAAGCCTCTGTGATTCACAGTGTCCTATGCTGCCGTTAAGCCAACGAATGCTGCCCCTGTAATTTGTCGCATTCCAAGGCCATCCTCAATATACTGGGTTAAGTTCAGGAATTGACCTCAGCAAGAGTGGCCTGGCCTGAACCCAGCTCGGTCTGGTGTTAGAAGATCTTCGACTAAGGGGGATACTCTTTTCAATCTGAATCTCTCATAGAGTTTATAGAGGGTGTAGAGCAAGGAAATTGGTCTGTAATTTTTAGGAATGTTGGGGTCTTCATTGGGTTTTAGGAGAGCAACAACTTTAGCTCTTCTCCGCTCTTTAGGTATTTTTAATGATCTTAGGCAAATGTTAAAAAGGGGCAGAAGCCAGTGGAGTACTTTAGGTCCAAGATGTTTAAGGAACTCATTAAGAATCCTATCTATGCCAGCAGCATTGTTGGATTTTAGCTGTAATGCTTCATCCATTAATTCTTCTAGGGTGAGAGGTGGGAAGTTGTTATTCCCATTTGAGAGAGCTGACTCCATCTCCTGATGCTGCTTTTTCTTTTGCTTCCATTCCTTGTTATTTGGTTGCCCATTTAGTATTAGTTGGTGGACAACCTGACTGAGTGTTACGGCAGCAATTCTCTGTGGTGGCCTATTGTCTGAGTTGAGTTTCCGAACAGTTGCCCGTGCCTTCCTAGTGTTCTTGGTCATGTTTATGTTTTCTATCAGTTCCTGCTAATGCTGTTGTCTCTCTTGGCTCAGTAGGGACAGAACTGACTCTCTCATTTCAATTGTGTCTTGCCCAAATGGGTCTTGGTCATATAAGTTGACATAGTTGTCATAACCTTGCTTGATATCCCTAGTCAATCCCTGAATATATTTGGTTCTGCAGCCTATAAGTATGTTCTGCCTCACTTCTTTCCAGATTAGTTGGACAAATTCATCATAATGATCAGGTTCTGGTGGTATGGTATCAATAAGTTGATCAAGGGATTCTGCGAAAGATGTCCGTTTCACTTTTCTCAGGTTAAATCTTGGTAGGTATTTTGATGGTACAGGTCTCAGAATTGGAAGGGATTCTATCTGGACTGGATGGTGTTGGGATTTGGGTATATGTCAGAGATGGGTCCGATTCCCTATGTTCAGCCCATATTCCTCTAAACTATTTCCCTTCGTGTACCTCTCCAAGTGTTTCTTAAATGATACTACTATACTTGCTTCAACCATTTCCTCCGACACCTTTTTCCATATACTCACCATCATCTGCATGAAGAAGTTGCTCTTCAGGTCCCTTTTAAATCTTCCCCTTCTCTGTCTAATTCTATGTCTCCTAATTTTCAAATTCTCAACACTGGGGAAAAGACTGTTACTGTCCAGCTAGTCCATGCCTTTACTTAACAACCTGACTGGCTTTGATTAATGTAAACCATTCAAAACTATGAATGGATTACTATAATTTGAACATCATTGAAATTAAACTAATTGGGCTATAATCACTTATAAGACATAGACATTGACTAATACAGCATAGGAGCACACCCCTTGGCCCATCCAGTTCGTGCCAAACTATTATTCTGCCTAACCACATCAACTTGCTCCCAGATCATAGCCCTCTATATCCCTCCAATCTGTGTACTTATCCAAATTTCCCTTAAGTTTTGAAATCAAACCCACATCCACCTCATCTGCTGGCAGTTTATTCCACACTCTCACCACCCTCTCATGTACCTCGTAAGCATTTTATCCTTAACTCTTGACTTCTAGTTGTAGTCTCACCCAACCTCAGTGGAAAAAGCCTGCTTGTATTTATCCTAGCCATATCCTTTATAATTTTGCATTCCTCTGTGAAATCTCCCCTCATTCACCTGTGGTCTAGGGAATAAAGTCCTAACCTTTGTTCTAACCGCTTTCCACAATTGCCTACCACTCACCATGAGTATCTCCCAGTTTTGTGAGGACAAGCACAAAGTATTTATTAATATATTATCCACAACTTCCACCTCGTGTAGATTGTCTTTTTAGTCCCTCAGATGCACTATTCTTATCTGAGCCATCTCTTGGTCATAAAACATTATAAAATATATTTTGAATGTCCTTGATTTTGAGTGATAACAATTCTTCTAAGTTTTCTAATTTCCCAGCTACACTTCCAGTACTTCTCCAGGTTCTGTGCTCCTGATGGCTCATGCAAACTGCCATTTATTAGGCTTAACTTATTCCCCCAAAGACCTTGCCCTTCAGAAAGCTCTAGACCTGTTAGTAGGACCCTTTTACTTTGAGGGAACATGTTTTCTCTGAATGCCTTCAGTTTCTTCCTTAATTCTTGTACTGCACTCACCATGTCCTTGCCATATTTCCAGAGCTTTTTTTCCTACTTTACCTTCTCAAGCTACACAATCGTATCACCAAAAATAGCTACATCAGGGAAAGAAATTTAGCACATCACCCAAGTGAAATCATATTGCTATGCATCAATCAATACACTTCAGTTGTTTTCATTCAAAGACTAAAGAAAATGAATGTTTCTGTAGACTTACTCTAATGCAGAAAGTGGCTCCCATTGCAATGTGGTGGTTTTATTTTTCTAGTTCACACTGTAAGTGAGATAATAATTAAAGTGTTCGTAGACTAAGGACACAGTACTTTTTTTTTACATACTAGGTTACCTCTGAAACACAAGTCCGTGTGTGGTTCTCTGTCTCCAACAGTGTTCAGTATGACTTATTGTTAACCCTGACACAGCAGTCTGCTTCTGTATGTTTAACTATTATCCTCTCCTTCATCACTCGATCATATGTTGTCAGGCTTGTTGCTGTCCGGATTGTTTTAGGTGCTTTTTTATAGGGCAGCTGTTATTTTAACACATGGTCATTTTTCAAATCTGTTAGACCTGCAGATGACATTAACCCAATACAAAAATGACAGGTAATCTGAAGCCATATTATCTTATATTTTCTTGGTATCAGTTCTCATGTCACATATACCCAATTGGCATGACCAAGTCCGCAGGGTGAACCAGTTAAGACATCCTTTCTATCCCCTGTTTATCTAATCCAAAGATTACTCATTAGTCATACTAGTACAAGCATTACACCAATTATTGTGTTCAGTAAAATCATTACAGGATGCTGGTACAGCATTATGGCAAGTTTTGTATTATTAGTATTATTTTGAAGATGAAAGGAATGGCAATGATGAGCTTGGAAAATTATTTGGGGATTTATAAATCTTCAGTGACTAAAGGTTCTACCAAATATAGGACCAAATCACCAGAACCCTTTATCTTTGATCCCCAAATTAAACTAATTGAGCTAATTTTAGTCATTGGACCTTTTGGGCCCCATAATTTGCCATAGCACTTTTGAATTCCACCTTCCTGCTTGATCTCTTTAACCTTTAACCGTCGTCTGGCCATTAATCATAATAATGTAGTGAGAATGATTTCCCACAAATCATTTAAAAAAGCAAATTCTCTAATCATCTGCAAAGGTCTGGATCAGAACTTCTATTGTCTGTCAAATCTGCCATCTTATAGCCAGTCCAGTCACTTCAGAGACAGATCAAAAGTGAATTGGTGTTAGTGAACTTTTGAACATCAATTTTTGTTGAAAAGGAACATCTGCAGTGTGATTTGAGCAACAATAAAGTGAGGAAATACCTTATATGTATTTGACACCTCTGTTCTCTGTTCAGACACCTCTGTTCTCTGGACTTTGAATATGTTGTTAATTTATGATTAAATGTGACACCTGAAAACTCCCCATAAAATCTTTCTCTTATGTTTCTGGGTTTTTCTAAATCTCCCTTTGTTCCATTTTCCTTCCTCACTTTCTTGAAGGTTTTTATAAACTGTTGAATTCCAGTTATACAATTGTCAATTAAACCTAGTTCATTTTATCATTGACAATCAAAATCACCAACCCCTACTCATCTGCTTAAGTCTAATTCTGTCTTTAGCTGGGATCAATACACTTTCCCAAAAAAAAACAACCATTCGTTTCCAGCCTTGTCTTCTTGTGCTAGAGATGTATGTATATCACCAGCTGAGAGAAAAATAAAGTCATAAAACTATTTAATCCAAGTACTGGCTAACAGCTGGTCTTACAGAGCACCATAAACTTTCTGATTCCATTAATAATAAACACACCACAATCTTTTGAATTATTACAGAAGTAATCAGTTCATCAAAATTAAATTAGGAAGAAACAAGGTGAATAAAAAACAGAGAGAGTAAACAGAATGAAGGATAGCAGGGCTGATTGCTAAACTGTAACCTAATTGACAATTCTATTGATAGAGTCATGGTGTCAATCAGGCCTTTGGTACAACATGCATGAGCTGATACAATAGTTCTACCTGAGCTGGTCACTCTTGCCTTCATTTGGCTCCATATACCGTCAAAATATATTCTAAACAGATTAATTATATCCACCTCTACAGTTTCCTTTGTGAGTTCATTCCAGATACCCATCACCCTCTGGGTGGTCCCTTTTTGATCTTTCCCCTTTCACCTTAAAACTATGACTTCTAGTTTTAAACTCCCCTATCTGGGGGAAAGGGTGTTGTGGATAGAGGGAGAGCACAGATTCCAATTTAGATCTCAAAACCCCAAGTTGCTACCACATATTGGATTTTACTTGCAATGGATCCTTTAGTCTATGTTGAGTATTAACCCAGTGCCTTTGCTTGGTTATGTTATATGGTGGAAACTTAGCCATAATGGAAAGCATAGAAGTTGTGGTTCAGTATAATGGGGGATAAAAAAGAAAGACATTATAGTTTAAAATTAGTGAATTAAAGATTAAATTATTCTCATTCATAATAAAATAATTTGATGAATGCGAGTACCTTTTCTTTCAGGAGTCTCAAGATGTACTCCATTTTCTAAAATATCATTATTATAAAGATGTTTTAGGTTTTAATGATATTTTAGGTAAACTGGTGGTTGACGGAATTTCTTTGCAATGTTAGAGAGCTTGGATAAAATGGGAATTTGTTTGGCATGCTCAGTTATTATCCATTACCCTATCAGTTCATTCACATGCATTCAAACCTAGCCAAGAACATTCTTTTTGCTGTCTGCCAGGGTCACAGGACACAAGTGCTCAATTGTGCACCAAGTTTTCCATCACAGAGCGCCATCATGTCAAAATGGAGGAGTCACACTGAGCAGTCTTGGTGCCTTTGCTAAATTTCTGTGCAAGGGTTACTGATTATTTCCCCATTAATGTCAATTAGATTATTTTAGAATGTAAAAAAAGTGGATGTGAGGAAAACTACATCCCATTAGTAATAACACTAATAAAATTATTTAGTATACGACTTCAAAACATTCTTCAAGCTAAAGCCTCTTTATATTTTGCCCATTTTGCCCATTCAAAACTGTCCCTTATATAATAAGCCTCAAGTCTGGTCCATTGGGCTATTCATTACGGAGGCAAACATGCTGCCTTGAATGTTGTTAATGCATTCATTGATAATTATTTTTTAAATTATTGGAGGAGTAATGTTGCAGAATATCTGATTACCTACATAACAATTACCCACTGCAAACTAAAAAAATAATTCTTTGTGTGAGATACTTTCAGATGTTGACAATGAAATTCCTATAATTTCATAAATCAAAGTACAAGATGTACAGCCTTCCTACTCTTATTCCTCTGACTGACTTAATATAAACATTGGAAGACATTTAAAAGTTTTAAAACATTGCAAAAGATGGCTTTAATTAACCATTGACAAAGCATACTGTAAAAGTTAAATACTTTAAACAAAAGAATACCAATTAAAGAGAAACTCTGTGGAGAAAGTGCAACTATTTTTTCATAATTGCTATTTGGAAACTCTACATTGGAAATATTCTATCCACTGTGGAATTGGGGATTAGCCAAGCCACAAATCCCTATTGTACTGGTAGTTGTGGTACATCACTAAGATATTCAGTTACTAATCCTGCTAAAAAAAACTATCCAGGCTAATGAAACATATAGCAATGAATCATCATCACATGCTGTTTTCCTTTGACAGAGCCTGTATCTTGTATCTCTCATTTCCAACCCATAGCCTTTCAATTTTTTCCCCTAACATAATTCCAAAATCACGGATAATGATGGCTCACATTAACAATCTTTATTATGTCCCCTGGAGACTTATTGACAAGATGCTTTTAGAGTTTGCCAGGACTTTATTCTTGCATTTTCTGCCAAATCCATAAACTCTCAAGTCTGACATAGCAGAATCCCATAAACTCAGTCCACAAACCGAAATTCATTGATCTTTTCTGAGAATTTCACGTGGTTCTGTGAAGTAATCCACAAGGAAGAAAAATAAAGCAGTTGTGTACTGAAGAGTAGTTTAAAACACGACTGCTGTATTCCTTCCGCCCAAGTCAGGCACAACATCTCTTTAATGTTGAAATCCAATGTGCTGATGTATGTTTTACAGATGAAGTCTGCCACTTAAAATTTCTGTAAACATAGCAAAAAGGCATTCCCTAATATCATAAGATTTTCTGCAACGAATATAAAATAAACATAGCTCTTTACTACAATGGAGGATGAAGTTATCGGTGCTGATCCACCTGAGATCTAGCCGGGGATGTTCTTCCTCACCTTACAGCAGTAATCATCTTAATATGATACAAAATAGCTGAAAAACTCTTAAGCAAGTCTAGCAACTATATTACACAACATAGCTCAAACTATATTTTTTTAAATCATTTTGTAGGAAAAAGGAATCAAAGAATCTTCTTGACAGTCTCTTCTTCAAGGTTCCTCCTGTGTTGGAACTGCAAACAACCTAAAGAACTCCAGTTACAGATTGCATTGGGAAGCATCACAAAAAGAAATGGTGCCAATGAACCAGAACTATCGCTACTAAAGTGTAAACCCACCTAAAGTTTTAGAGTGAAATGAAAGAATGAATAGATCATTTGAGGTCCGATATTTTTAATTGATTATCATCTAATGACAATGCTTATGCTCCCCAAGTTAGGATCTCATTGGAGAAGTCAAGTGTTAAATATTGAACAGGATGAACATACTAAGAAAGGAAACATTAGAGAGCTTATTCTCTTAGTGTAAACAAGTTAGCAATAAAATACTTTGCAATGCAGTGCAGAATAAAGGGAAAAAGTGGGTAAGCTTTGACTTAAATTCTCCGATCCTCTTTGGTCACTAGACCAAATGATAAAAGATAAGAGGTCTGCTGGAGCTGTACTTTTGTTCGAAAATGGAGAGAAAACTTGAAAGTGGGTGAGTCCAAATAGTTGCTTCTTGCACATTCTGGGTTGAACATCTTCATATGAGAGTATAAACCCGGGTAATCTACTCCACATTGTTACTGCTTTCCTTTGATCATACAGTTATCACTCCTAGACTATCCCAAATTGTGGGCAGGTTATTTTTTTTTTACCTCTGTAGTACTTTGGAGTATTTTTGCTGAAGATACTTGCTTCAATCATGAGAATATGGGCATTGCCATTAAGTCCGATATTTATTGCCCATGTCTTATTTTTAACGGGATGATAAGTGACTGATCTTGAAGCATTGCATAAGATATTGTAACTGTAAGCTAACTGTTTAAGTTGGAATAACCAGGATCTTGCCTCATGCTGAAGGAATAGTACTACTTCTTCCTTAAGTGAGAATGCTTAGCCATTTGGAGAGTAGATATCATAGATTTGGAAAGTGCCCTTAAATACTTGCTGAGTCATATCAGTGCCCCTTGTAGCTCATACAATCTGTAGTCACGGTACACTGGCTGATAGAGGAGGTGAACACCTGATTTGGTGAATGGTGTGCCATTCAAACGTTGTGCTTTCTGCATAATAGTGTTAAACCTTTTGACTTTTGCTGGCTCTGCCCTCATCTAGGGACTAGTCCATGATGCCTCTGAATTTGCATTGTAGATGGCAGAATGTTTTGAAGAGATGGGATAGTCATCAATCAACACACTGTTGTAGACTTTCATTCACTCACACTCACATTTCATGTCGTGGTTAAGATATGTTTCCAGCAATTCCCGGTATTTAATTCAATTTTGTCTCAATATTGGACTTCTGTCATGAAGGCATTGCCTTGGCACTTACCTGACATAAATGTAACTTGTCACTTGCCAGTTCACTCTGAATTTTGTCAAGGATTTGATGAGGTCACTGGGAGCAGCTTCAGTACTTGACCTATGAAGACAGTCTTGGTTTTGCTTATCACTGTTGTTATCTAAATAACTCAGAAAACCACACATCAATTTCTCTTTTAAATTACTGGACTATTGCTAAAAGGGGCTTCAACCTTGATAAAAAGAAGGCAGCTCCAATGCTTGTGGCAAATGTTAAAGAGCTGCCATCTGCTGGCACAATCCCCAGTTAATGTCCAGTACCCTGCACAGACATGTAAAAGGAAATGCAACTTTACTCATTGAACTGATGTAGCTATTCCTCTGTTTTGAAATTTATCATCCACTATAAAAGGGTCCAATAATCTAAAATATTTTCTTTGTTTCCGATGTATCCAGAGCACTGTGCTATCTTATAAAATGGCACAATAGCCTACTTCTTGGAAGTTCACCACGATAGTAGAGAGCGAGAGAGAAAAAACAACCAAAGGAAGACCGTGAGAATACCATATCAGTACAAAATCCCATTTGATTAAGTAGCACATGACAATAAACTAATCTGATTCTGAACACGATATGCAGGTCAAATATGCCATTCCTATTTGATCTGGTCTACATGCGACTCCAAGTGCATTATTGAGTTTGATACTATGCCTTCTCAGTCAAGGACAATAAACACTTGCATTGCCAATAATGTCCACACCCAGTAACTGCATAAAAAGGGTACAGTTTCATTTCAGTACAAATGAAAAAGTTAAAGGAACTGCTTCATATAATGATAGCAGTATTGAATTTTTGGGTCTGAAGATTTATTGGTATTCTCGGGCCATAGGATCAAAGGGTCTGATTTGTCTGTCAAGAGCAGCCTATTCCCCAAAGGTGGCAGGCATGTTGGCTACATAACCTGCTCGGCAAATGTTGCAGTAGAGTGATTAATGAAACTGCTAGCCCAGAAAATCTATTCTGACATTAGAAATACAAATACCTGTACAGGACACATGTTATTGTGGTTATTTTAATAGGGTGGAAGTCATTAAAGACTGAGAGTTTGAATCTCACCAGCCCAGTAGTGGAGAAACTGAACAATTAATTAAGTAACCAGCAAGTAAAGTTAGTATCAGCAATGGTGAATATTAAGCCACCAGAGTAAGTATCTATTTGGTATCACTAAGGAAAGCGATAACTCGGTCTGCCTAATCTGCGACTCCAAATTCAGAGCAATGTGGTTACCTTTTAACTACCTTCTGAAATGGCCCAGAACCACCGCAAAACCTCTCATATTAAACTTCTGTGTCAAAACTTAAAGGCCAGATTTTGAGGTTGGCAGCAAATATGTGCACTTGTGTGGAAATTGAAAAATTGCTCATGGTTATGTGGGAAAATATTATATTAGCAAAATATGAGGCATTTGAAAAGTATCTGAAAGGAAAATGTGTTAACTATCTCATCACTGGCTCAGATATAATAAGGAAATATGCTTCAGAATCAACTTGACAAAATCATCTGTGTAAACATCTGAAGACTTCCAGAAACTGGGAGAACTGTCCCACAGACAACATTCACTTGTTTTTTTACAGTGGCACTAACCAACCATTGCTCAGAGCAGGAAATTTATATACAGTCTGAAAACTGTGTGACACTTTAAATATAATTTTTTTTGCAAATTGCAAGATACTATGAATATTTAGAATGAAATTTGAAAAACATTGCATATTTTAATTTTATTTATTAGTTCAAGAGTCTAATGTAATGTAGTACAACAAAAAAAAACTTCCATGTTTCACGAACTTTTTTAGCTACGTCCAACTCCAGCTGTGTGGCAACAAGGCCTATGTGCCCGGGAGTATTTTGGTTACTGTGCAGCCTCACACCCACACAGCTTAGAGGGAACACTACCCATAGATGAGTCCACCAACAGTTTGATATAATTGTACTCACAGAATTATATATTTTTCAGCCATTGTCCCAATTCCATCACAATTTTTGGGAATCACCTGGTTCACCAGCGGGACAAACCCATTAAAGTTGGCAGTAAAGTGGTGTACAGATGGGAGAAGTTGACTGAAGGAGGGAGAAAAATTAAGCTGAAAGTAGATAGTAGTAGTTCTGATGAATGGGGTATTTAGGAAGACAGCAATCAGAAACTCTAATGGACCAGCCACATAAATGCTTTGGCTATGAGAACAGGTCAATGACTAGATATCCTATGCAAGTGAATTACCACTTTCCACTATCTACAATGCAGGCATGTAATGCAATGCTAAGAGTGCAGTGCCAACAACACTTTATCTGACAACATCCAAGAAAAGCAGCTGGCTTGATTGCCTCCAACTAAAACATTCAGCTAGCTTTGATACACAATGTAAACTATGTCAGTATAACTACAAAAATGTATTAATATTATTCACTGGCGGGTCTTCCCATATCTGTATGTTCTTTCACCAGGGAGGGTGTGGTGAACTACGTGTGCCTATCTGGAAACGCCCCCTGCTGACTGCTCCTGTGACTCCTCCCACAGACCCCTGTATAAAGGCGATCAAGGCCTGAGTCTCCAGGATGTAGTAAGGTGGTCACTCACTGCTGGTTCTTTCTTCCAGTCAATAAAAGCCGATATCTCGTCTTTACGTCTCAGAGTGAGTTATCAATGGTGCATCAGAGGGCAAAGGCTTCAGGCACGTGGAAACACTGTCACTATCACCTACACTTTCCTCACCAAATCATACATCTTATTAACTACAAAACACATTGCTTTTCCTTCAATATCACAGGGCATAAATCCTGTAATTCCCTGCTCAAAGCATTGTGAGAGCACTTTCACCAAAATCAGCATCAGTTCTAGAAGGTTATTCATCACTATAGTGCCCATAGGTGAGGTGCCAGAAAATGTACATAGTCACACATAAGGTGCTGAAGAACTGGAGGATAGCAAATGTTGTTCATTAAGAAAGACCTTATGAATAAGTTAAGGAATTACAGATCCTAAATACTGGTGGAAAGCAGCAGGCCAGGCAGCATCTATAAGAAGAAGTACAGTTGACGTTTTGGGCTGAGACCCTTCGTCAGGATTACAGCATCTGCAGATTTCCTCGTGTAAGGAATTACAGATCATCATTTTGTCGGTAAATTATTGGAAGGTACTCTAAAGGATAGGATATATAAGCATTTGGATAGACGTGGCCTAATTATGGACAGTCAACACGGCTCTGTGCGTAGAAGGTCATGTCTAACCAATGTTATAGAGATTTTTGAGGAGGTTGCCAAACAGGTTCATGAAAGCAGTAGACAGTGTCTACATGGAATTTAGCAAGGCCTTTGACAAAATTCCACATGTGAGGCTGGTCCAGAAGGTTAAATACCTTGGCATGCGGGATGGAATAATACATTGGATTCAGCATTGGTTTAGTAGGAGAAGACAAAGAGTGGTAATAGATGGTTGTCTCTCTGACTGGATGCCTGTGACTAGAGGTGTGCCACAGGGATCAGCGCTGGGTTAATTGTTGTTTATTGTCTATAGCCATAATTCAGACATTAATGTGGTAAACTGGAACAGCAAATTTGTGGATTAGAGGTGCAGTGGACAGTGAGGGAGGTTGTCAAGGCGGTGCAGTGTAATCTTGACCAGATGGAAAAATGGCAGATGGAATTTCATGCAGACAAGCATGTAATGTTGCACATTGGGAGAACAAACCAAGGTAGGACTTACACAGTGAATGATATGACACAGATGAATGCAGTAAAACAAAAGGGATCTAGGAATACTGATCTAAGATTCTTTGAAAGTGGCAGTTAGGTAGATAGGTTCAGAAAGAGAGCTTTTGCCATATTGGCTTTCACAAACCAGAGTGCTGCATATAAGAGTTGAAACATTGTGTTGAAGGTGTACAAGACATTGGTGAGGTTGAATTTGGAGTAGCCACTAACCAGCTTTAGCAGCTAGAAGTGACAACTTTCAAAAGGACTATAATAAAATTGATAAAAGGACTAAAGATTTAATATAATTTATTGGAAGTCTTTTGCATGCAGCCAAGATGGCCAGAATTAATGTGCCAAGGGCTTCAAGTACTAAGAATGCTAAGTGTGCTCCAAGAAGACACATCTGTGGTGAGAGTTCCTATATTGACATGGCACAGAGAAAGTCCATACTCGATGTGTTCCTCGGTGCAGTTCTGGTCAACTACCCATAAGAAAGTATCAACAAGACTGAAAAAGAGTGCAGAGAAAATTTACAAGGATGTTTCCAGGACATGAGGACCTGAGTTACAGGGAAAGAATGAATAGATTAGGACCTTATTCTCTGGAGTGTTGGATATTAAGGGAAGATTTGATACAATATACAAAATTATGAGAAGTACAGCAAGGGTAAATGCAAGCATGCTTTTTCCACTGGGTTTGAGTGAAACTAAAACTAGAGGTCATAGGTTAAGGGTGAAAGGTGAAATATTTAAGGGGTACTTAAGGAAATCTTCTTCACTCAGGGAGTGTGGAACAAGCTGCTAACAGAAATGGTAAATGTGGGTTCAACTGCAACATTTAAGAGAACTTTGGATAAGTACATGGATAGGAAGGGGTATGGAGAGCATACTATATTGGCGAGGGTAGATGGCACTAGGGTACAAAAAACAGATTGGCATGAATTAGATGGGTCAAAAGGGTTGTTATAATGCTGTACTGTCCTGTGATTCCATGATATGGCTCTACAGTTTCAATACCATTAGTATATGGACAATAAATTCTGACTTTGTTAGCAATGCACTGGTCCAAAACATGAATAAATAAATAAAATACCTCTCTCTCAGGAATCAATCTGGGCACCTTTATTGAATTTTCTCTATCACTGCTCTACTCTTTCTTAAGTAAGGAGACCAGGTTCATATATAATGTTCCAGGTGGTTTAACTTTCAATATAACATCAGTGAGATGCGTTATGCTTGTGCTCATACAATGTTTCAATAAAGTCCAATTTACCACTTGCTTTCCTAATTTCTTACTGTCTCTGCTCCTGAACTTTAACTGATTTGTAGTAAATTCTCCCACATTTTTGTGCATATCAATACTCTTTAATCTCCCACTAATTCAAAAATCAGCTGCTTTTCTATTATTCCAGCTAATGGATGGCTTCGCATACGTCCATGTCATATTCCAGTTGGCATGCCGTCCATTTACTCAAATTGCCTCTGTACCCCTAAATCTTCACTACATCTTTTTCATAACTCGCATTACATCAGGTCTAGTATTACCAGCAGGCCTGGATATACAGTATTACACTTGATCCTTCCAGCCACATCCAACTCATTTCAATAGAGGTGAACAGCAGTGGTCCAGCATTGTCCCTGTGGTACTCCATTAGATATTGTCTCCAAATCCAAAGATGACCTGTTTATTACCTGTCTCAGTATCCTTTCAATTAACCACTATTATCTTCCATCCAAGACAGTAGTTCACCCCAATTTCATGTGTTCGTGATTGCCAGTGCAAATAAGTAGCATTTATTTATTAATAACCTGCACAGTGATGCTCCCCTTCATCAGAATAACTTAGTCCATATGCTTGATCCAAAAATGGACAGCAAAGCTGAGGAAGCAATAATGACTTCAAACTCTAACCTGCTCAAACTTTTCTCATAAGACAATCTCTTTATAATTAGAATCCCCTAAAACCCTTCTCTGAACTGCCTCCACTGATAAGATATGTGTATAACTCTTTTGGGACCGAAACTGCACTGCTTGATGCACTGTATCACCAGTGTCTTGTATAGTTATAGTAAGCCTTCCCTAAATATACACCAGCCCCTTGAAGGAAGACCATCTTACCATTAGCCTTGCTAATTACCTACTGGCCCTATATGTGAGCGTTCATGAACAAGTCTCTCAAAGTGTTTCTGTTTCTTTAGCACTACTGCAATTAAAGACATTTACTCACTAACACATTACAGAAACTAATGACAGGCATTAAGCACAAGCATTAATATAAATGTAATTATTTTTTTAAAATCCCAGCTGATGACCCTGCAGCTGACCTCAGGACAGCATTGAAGTTACGGCAGGCAGCAATGCCAAGCAGGAAATGACATCTTCCTGTAAATTGCAATGACAGTGGCAGTGGTAAGAAGAAGAAAATTAACTATTTTCATTTTTCGGTTTTACCTTCCTTCTACAACATATCGTCTTTTCAGAACCAGTCTGATCTTCCATCCTTCATTGTACACTGCAATGTAGATTTCTGAGCACTAAACTGATACAGGGGCCAAATGCTCTTTCACAAAAGTATAAGTATCATTCCATCCTTTTTCCTTTCCTTTTTTTTAAATGAAACAGGTGTAAGATGTCAGAGAACTAATCCCTCTAAATAGAGGCATGATGAAAACATCCTTTCTGAAGATTCTTCTCATTCTCTTGATCCCTTTGTGAGACTGTGGTATCTATATCTGTCCCCACTAGGAATGATCAGAGCTCTTACATGAACAGCAGTATTCCCAGTGAACACCACGTTTTGTCTGCTGCTCTGCTGTTTCATTATCTCTGCGGCAATTCCATAAATTCCTACACTGATTTTAGTCAGTGCCAGAAAAACAAGGGCAAAAATGGAACAGAGTAAGACTTCCCAGAGATGACACTGACATTTCAACAATGAAATTCAATTTCTGGCAGCAATTCCATTGCACATTGATCCACAAAAAGAATTTGATAAAAGTAGTTGAAAATGTTTTTTTATTGTACTGGCCATTGTAAGATAAGACCTGTTGTTACTTACAATCACATGTTCTCTGATCAGAATTTTATTTGTTTTCTCTAATAGTAACAAGCTATACCTAGACCACAGTGAACTTATTTTGAAGTACTTCTGAACTTTGATCATACTCTCCGGACTTTAAATTTCTGTGGGTTTGTGAAACAAAATAATTGGGTAGTGTGTACAAACTTGAAACGTAAAAAATACCAGATATAATTTTGTCCTTTTAAATTTGAGTTGCTTAACTCTTCGATAACCTTTTGATAGTCACTGTTACTAGTGTTAGCAAATTGGGATGGTATAAGTACAACTGCAAGTACACAGTGCTCCTGCTATTAACAACATTGTGTGCATCTATGAGTCAGAAACAACTTTGGAAAGCCACATGTCTATAAGGTAAACAAGACAGGATTGAAGGCAAAGAGTTTTCTTTCCATTTCTACTAAGTGTGTACTGATTTTTATTGATAATAAAATATAAATGCTCACTTGCCCTGGTAGTATTATGGATCTCTAGTAGATTTTCTCTTACCAAAGACATATCAGACAAAATTAGAACACATTAGTTCAATTCACTGCTCCCTCAGGACATTTTACAGCTACTACATAAAATAAGGTTCATAACAACACTGCGTGTAAGGAGAAATATTAATGATTATCACTGAATGCATCTTCTCTTCACAGTCTAGAGACAAAACAAACAACAGTTGATGGTCACAACAGCTGGATATTTTAAAAAATATGTTATGCTAGTCATTTTTAATGATATTATTCTTAATTTGTAAGAGCTTCCTTTCTTTCTTCCCTGACGACAGTTGGTCTATGATTATAAGAGTCTGAGGCCACTTTTTTTTAATACAGTGGGTGAGCAGTACATGGAGTAAGTTGCCAAAGGAAGTGGTTCAGGCAGATACATTATCGAAAGTTAAAAGATGATTTGATATGCACATGGTTGGTAATGTTTCGAAGGGTATCAGCTAAATGCGGGCAAATGTGACTAGCTTGGACAGGGATAAGCAGAAGGACTTTTTTTCATACTGTATAACTCCCTGGCTTTAAGTCGATTATTAGGAATAGACAGTACAAGGTCATTTAATATGTAGAACAATTTCAAAGCGATTTAAATATTTAATTAGAATCAATGCTACAAAGATCAATAAGAATTGGCTCTACTGCATTTAAAGGTGGTCCTGGTCATTCAAGCAACACACACAAAGTTCTGGAGGAACTCAGCAGACCAGGCAGCATCTATGGAATAGAGTAAGCAGTTGTTGTTTCGAGCTGAGACCCTTCACTGGGACTGGAAAAAAAGATGAGAAGTCACAACAAGAAGGTGGCGGGAGGGGAGGAAGAAGTACAAGGTGATAGGTGATAGGTGAATCCGGGAGAGAGGGAGGGATGAAGTAAAATGTTGATTGGATAAAGAGATAAAGGGTGGAGAAGGAGAAATCTGATAGGGGAGAGTGGAAAACCATGGAAGAAAAGGAAGAAGCAGGAGAACCAGAGGGAGGTGAAGGACAAGTAAGGAGATAAGGTGAGAGAGGGTAACTGGAAAGAGTGAAGGAGGGGGCAATTACTGGGTTCAAGAAATTGATGTTTATGCCACCAGGTTGGAGGCTAACCAGATGGAATATAACATGGCAATAGAGGAGGCCAGGGACTGCTGTGTTGGAATGGGAATGGGAAGTAAAATTGAAATGGGTGGCCACTGGGAAATCCTGCCTTTTCTAGTGAATGAAGCGAAGGTGCTCAATGAAGCAGTCTCCCAATCTACATTGGGTCTCACTGATATACAAAAGGCCACATCAGGAGTTCCAGATACAGTAGATGATCGCAACAGATTCAGAGGTGAAGTGTTGCCACACCGAGCAGAACTCTTTGGGACCCTGAATGGTAGTGATGGAGTAAGTATATAGGCATGGATAGAACTTGTTCCACCTGCAAGGATAAGTACCAGGAGGGGGATCAGTGGAGAGGGATGAATTGACAAGGGAGTCGAGTAGGGAATAATCCCTGTGGAGAGTGGAATGTGGGGGGAGTGAAAGATGTGCTTGGTGGTGGGATCCTGTTGGAGGTGGCGGAAGTTACAGAGAATTATGTGCTGAACATGGAGGCTAGTGTGGTGGTAGATGAGGGCAAGTGGAATCCTATCCCTCATGGAGTGGTGGGAGGATGGGGTGAGAGCAGTCTTACGCAAAATGGAAGAGACGTGGGTGAGGGCAGAGTTGATGGTGAAGCAAGGAAAGCCCCTTTCTTTGAAGAAGGAGGACGTCTTATTAGCTCTGGAATGAAAAGCCTCATCCTGAGGGCAGATATGGCAGAGACGGAGGAGCTGAGAGAAGTGAATGGCAAAGGGAAGGCTTGCATTTCCAGCAGCTGCAGATTTTTTCAGGTATCTTCTATGCTTCATTTGTTTAATGTAAAAATAAAGCACCTGGAGTGGTCTAAAGAACAAACATAATCGAATTCCCAAAACTGCAAGTTTGGGTGAGGGGGAAGAGGTCACACAGTTGCATTCCATAGACAAGCTGTTATTTAAATGGCTACTGGGCATGAAAGTTGCTCACCAGTTCAATAGAGTCTGAGGTCCAGTTATAGGAGTTAGTAGTGAGCAAATATGCACCGTAAACCCATAAATTTGTAATGCAAACCATAGAAGGGCTGCAGTCTACCAAACGCAAGTTTATTTTTAGGCAAATAACTAGTCTGCTAATGCCTGAATAGAAAAGAATACTGAACGATAAATCTAAACTGACTGTATTATTTCCCCTGTAATCAAATACCTGCTGTCATGTAATCAAGCTGCTATCACAGTCATAAATCTTTCAACATTAAACAACTAAATTACTCTTCACTTGCATCTAATCAAACAAGTCAGTAGCAAAAGAGGGCAGCATATAGAATAAGAACATCATGGAAATTTATCTACATTCCTTGTGTACATCCAATGAGTTAAACCACAAAATAATGAGGTTTTAGTGTCAACATTTGTTTAAACTGAGTGAATTTATTGACATTCAAAGATGTTACAAATCAACGCATCTGCCTGCAGAATGTGAGATCCACATCTCTTTACCATGAGCATGTGAATATTTTGGCTTTTTTTTATTTTTTTGTCTGTAGTAAACAATGATGTATATCAGTTATGTATTTATTGAGATACAGTGCAGAATCGGCCTTTCTGGCCCTTTGAATCACGCTGCCCAGCAATCTTGCGATATAATCCTAGCCTGATCATGGGGCAATTTACAATAACCAATTAACCTACTAACCAATTGTGGTGAACTACATATACCTGTCTGGATATGCCCCCACTGCTGACTGCTCCTGTGGCTCCTCCCGCGGACCCCAGTATAAAGGCAATTGGAGACACAGCCCCGGCCTCAGTCTCCAGGATGTTGTATGGTGGTCACTTGCTGCTTCTTCTTTCTTCCAGCCAATAAAAGCCTATATCTCGCCTCACGTCTCTGAGAGTTATTGATGGTGCATCACCAATACATCTTTGGGCTGTGGGAGGAAACCGAAGCACCTGGAGGAAACCCACACAGTCACAGGGAGAAAATACAAACTTGTTCCAGGCAGCAGTGGGAATTGATCCCAGTTCGTCTGTTCTGTAAAGCTCTGTGCTAACTACTACGCTACTGTGCTGCCTCAAGGTCTCTCAAGAGGTCTTAGGAAGTTGCAAATGTTTAAAAATGCTATGTAATAGGAAGAAGGCAAAAATAGTAAGGCTGAACAAGGTCAGGTTTTAATTACACCTTTCAAAAGATTGTTCATGGCTGGATTCATCCCACTTGCATCAAAAGTTAACAATAAATTTGATCCCCAAGAAAAACTAGGTGATGTGCTCTCATCTATTGTAATGAAATGCTTCAAAAAGATAATTTTGGCTAGAATTAACTTTTGCCCAAGTAAACACCTGGATCCCCTGCGATTTGCCTACTGCCAAAGCAGATCTACAGCAGGTGCAATATCACTGGTACCCTGCTCTGTTTTGGAGTGCACAAACAAGATTCTATTGATTGATTACAGTTCAGTGATAAATACCATCATTCCTGCAATCCTAATAACCTAGCTTCAAAACCGACCTTCTGCACCTCCCGCTGTCTGCAAATGGATCCTTTGCTCATTGGGAGACCATAGTCAATGCGGATTGGTAATAAGACCTCTTCCTTGTTAATTATCAGCAAGGGCACACTTCAAGGATGCATGCTAAGCCACTGCTCTGCTCTCTCTACACTTCTGTCCATGCGGTCAAGAACAAGTCAAGTACAATCTGGAGTAGCAATATCAAACCAAAACCAAAAGAGAACAATTGCCACTAGCCTGTGACTGCTACAGAGTAGCTACACTTGCATGGTATGCCCTCAGTTCCAATGAAATGATTGTTTCAAAGCATCAGATCCTTTTTTCAAGCCCTTATTAGCAATTAGCAAACAACCTTGGTGATGAAACTTAACTGTATCCAAGTGTAAGCTGAGCAGTATTCAGCGATATCTCAGCGGTCAGCAAAAGGTACAACCTGTGCTGGTCCCAAGCTACAAACTGCCATGAAATAAGTGAGACTATATAACATATTCCCTTTACTCTTACCACACCCCCACTCATGTGACTAGTTACCACAGTAAACATACTAAACACGTAAGACAGAACAGAAAGCAGATAGAGAATGGATACGTGGCTCCTGCATAATCTATTCATTCTCTAATGACACCACTGCTTTCGGTAGAATATCAGATAGTGATAAGAAAGCTTACAGGGATGAGTATTGTCACGACAATCACTCGATATCAGCAAGACCAAGAAACTGCTTGTAGACCTCACGAAGGAGAAGTCAGTAGAAAACACAAGTCTTCATTGAAGGGTCAGTAGTGGAAAAGGGTGAGCAGTTTGAAGGTTTTGGGGAATCAACATCTCTGAAGATCTATCCTGGGCTTGTTGGAATCACAGGACAAGGCACACCAGCAACTCAACTTCACTAGTAGATTCTTACAAACATCTATAGATATACGGTGGAGAGCATTCTGAGTGGTTGCATCACAGTCCGGTATGGAGGCTTTAATGCACAGGATTGCAAGAGAGTCATCACCTTAACCAGCTCAATCCTCCTACTATCCAAGTCCGCTTTAAGAAGCATGTCTCAAGAAATCAGCCTCTATCATTAAGCGCCTTCCCCTTCCGGGACATACTCCTTCACATTATTACCGTCAGGGAGGAGATACAAGAGCCTGCAGACCTGCGTTCAGTGATTCAGGAACAGCTTCTTCCCCTCTGCCATCAAACTTCTGAAGAGCCCATAACCCCATGAACATAGACTCATTATTCTTATTTTCTACAATTTATTTTTGTAATTTATAGATTTTTGTGTCTTTGTACTGTACCACTGAAACAAAACAACAACACTCAGGTCATATGTCACTTATAATAAACCTGATTCTGATTCTGTTTTGCAATAGATTGATCTATAGATAATGGGGTGTTGTTTAATCTAATTGCAATCAAAATGGATGTGGGAGCTGAAGAGAGCATGAGACAGTAAGAGAGTGAGTGAGCAGGAGAACAGTTAGAGTTGGATTGCAGACTGTGAGACTACAAAGGAGAGAAACTAACTCACAAATTGTTAGTGTCCTCACGTTCTGCTTCCCACTCTGAGTTATCCTAACAGGTAACAAACTGATAAATGGAGACATATTTGGTCAAAATCAGCAGCTCTGGCATTCTGTGTTAAATGAAACATAATGTAATGTTGCTTTCAGGCTCTTGGAATAATAACTGTTAGTTACAATAGTTCTGCCATTATTACAGTCATAAAATTTTGATTTGTTTATCTGCTCCAATGACAAATTTCACTTTGGAGAGAAATTCTGCAAACTTCATTTCAAGTCTTCTGTGAAGAAGTCCTCAAGAAAGTACAACTGCTGCCGTTTATACAGGTTTGAATAATTTTGCTTGCTGCCAATGTTGGAGCAGTTGTTTAATACATCAACATGATTTTCTTTACTCATGACTTCACCTACACAGTTAAAAGCTGGAAGCTGATGACAGCTAATTCATTGAGTGAGCCAATTAGCAGAATGTTACCATATTTTGGACCTCTGACTTCTTGCTCAATGTCAAGTCCACCTGTCATTGATGGCACATCTAGCCTGGCCTCATTCTTATCATTGTCATTGTCAAACTTCAATACAAAGGTGAGCGATTTTATGTAAATTGGCTAATATTAAAATTTTAATTAATTTGCCCTTTAAATGTGGTTTGAAGTAAAATGATGCTTGTTTGAATTTTTTTACAAATTTTTAAATTACTTTTACGTTGCGGAGATCATTAGGGAGATTTCAAAACAATGAAAGGGCTTTTAACAGCTTTCAGTCATGAGCCACTACTGACCATTGGCAAGGACTCAGACTCTGCTTACTGCAGCTTTGGCCCTCAGCTCTTTGTGGAACAGCTGCAGCAGCATGACTGGTAGGACCGATAAGCTGGTGTGACAACTGAGCTAATGCAGGCCAACCTTTTCGCTGGGTCAAAAGCAACTTGCCTCAATGAGAAAAGAGCGCTTCTTAAAAAAAGCATCAAATCTAGCAAAGCAAACAGATGAATCATGAGAGGGAGGGGAAGTACATATTAAATCTATTTGCTTGTTCTGATATTAACATAGACGCAGGACCATCTTTCTGCTTGGATGAATGATCTGTCTTTTTTCCCTTTAAACTCCTAATTTAAATGAGTGTCATGTAATCTTTAGGTTCTCAGTGGACAGCAGATCTAAACTCAGAACTCCACATACTTCAGTATACTCCAACTTTAACCAATCACCCACTAAGGTTAAGGTTTGGAAAAATAGGAACATCATCATCTTGCAAAAAAGAAAAGATCACTCTTCTGAAAATCAGACATGGGCAAAGAAAAACATGTTTGTTACATATGGACAGAGGGCTTTCACGGCTAGGCATAAATTTCAGTGCAACACTTTCGAGGTCACCTAAACAAAATGTCAGATATTCAATGCAGATTTATTTCTTTCTGAATCCATTTTGCTCTTTTGATCTTTCTGTACAATGCACTTAGCTTAAGATGTGTTCAGATTCTGCCAACTATGCTACGCACTCTGACGCGCCAGACTCCAGGGTCTAGAACTCCGATTCTCCGGAGTATGGATAACTGGCAAAGTCCCTTTAAAGATTCAGGCCCACTCCGCTAATTGGCGGCCATGCTGTGCCAACAAGATTCAGATATTTAATGCGTACCTGAACTCCGTTTCAGTGCTCAATCATTGGCTCAACTTTGGTTTAGTTTGTGATTGTGTTTAGGATTTCTGTCTCATTTGGATTTTAGTCTAGCATCTAATCAAGAACGCTGAACTCGTCTCAGTCTCAAAATCATGTCTTGATTCTAGTCTCGAATACTCTAGCACTTGGGTCCTTACCATCTTCACCTCGGCCTCTCGTCACACTAACCACTGCATGGTCATTTTTAAGCTGATGCCACAAATTATCTCCATCCTTTTGTCTGAAAGCTATTGACAATGCAACATTGTCCAATACAGCTGACATCCTGGGCAAAATACAGTCTTGAAATCCTCCCAAACATTAGGATAAATAAAGCATTAATTAGGTCCATAATACTTCAGCAGTCAAATAGTTAAGTAGGTAGTTCAGCTGTATGTTCTATATGAACAGCTGGATTTCTAATCAATCACCTTTCTTGGCAAGTTAAAATAACTCAAGTATAATGTTTTACTACAACTCATGTCCATAAACCTGTAGATGTATCAGTAAGTATTTGAATTCTTTATATAGTGTTATCTGATAACTTGTTTCTACATCTAAATAGGTTTTTTTCCAAAACTCTACATCAGTATGGTAAAGAAATTGATCACTGTTCAATTACTATCTGTGCAGATTCAGTTTATAAAAAGACACCCCATGTTCCACGTTTCCATTTACTTACACCAATAATAGCAATGCAGTCTCTGAGATCTGTCAAACTACCATAAAAGATTTAGAATTCAGAATATGATGTCTAGTATTTCATAATTTCCTGTGATATCCTTTTAATTTGTTTCAGAATGGTCTGCTCACAAATACGAGGGCTATGCAGCCCAAGTCAATATTGTCAGTTTCATTCATTGTACAGGTTCAAGTTAGTTCTTTTAAAATGTAAGATACATAAGCACATTTAAAATGCATTTTCAAATCCAAACCACTTAACTCACTGTAACACAGACAAATCTACTTTTTTAAATAATCATTTTCGGGAGTTGAAACCACTGTGGCCAATATCAAGAGCTGAACATCCCTGTTTAAATATGTGATTACAAGAGGCAAAACAAATACTTGCTCTTTATATCGGTTGTTGATGACAGTTCACGAAAATCAAGGCATATTAGATTTAGCAAATTAATCTTGATAGAAACATGAATGTTAACCAACACAGAACAAACTCAAGTATATTTCAAATAAAATTTGAATAGAGATAATGGTAATTTGTGAAGCTAGAAAAGCTAGAGGATTCAAATGGGTATATTAACATCACAAATATATCTCCAATGGACCTGCCCGCACTTCAGTACCTTAGGGGTTATTTTTCCAGTTAAACTAGTATTTGGAGGAAAACTTAATTGTTATGTACAGTACCTAAAAAACTATGAAGTAGTAAAATTAAGAGCCACTTATCTGGTTCAGATAACTAGTCGTAACTATCTCAACTACCAGTAAGAATGTCACATTACATTTCAGAATTTATCTAGTCTGATACCTCACTGCTAAACTGAAAGGTTCCTTCTTTGGGGTGTCACATGCTGGATGAGAAGTGTTGCTACTTTCAAGCCAACTGTGTAGCTCAATGTAAGAGATCCTATAGCTCAATTTAAAGAAATGTTCTGCCAAATAATTTCCTTTTGGCCAATGATTTGGGACAATAGGTTTATGAAATCCTTTACTCATTTTTCCTCAAAGGAAGCTGGTGTGTCACTTTGGGAAAAAAATACATTTAAAATCAACTACTGTTGTCCCAATATTCCTGCTTTTCCCAATTTGCATTTTATCTGCAGTCAGAGAGAAGGATCAAGGTTCAGCAAAACTTGTTTGAAAAAGCTCAAATATTGGCACTGATTTCCATCTTCACTCAGGTAGCACTGAGTGGGAGATGAAAATATATATTTAAAAAACAACTGTAAAAGCTAGCAACTTAAAAAATCAGAAAATGCTGGAATATCCAATGAATATTAACACAATTAAAAAGCAGTGAAACACTATCAAATTCATCTGTATTTGGTAAGGTTCAGTAAGTGATGGAGACTCCATCCAGATTTTTCGGTCAATAGAATAACAATGCACCTTTGAGTTACTATTAGGAAATGTGAAAACACTCATAATCATCCCATTAGTAAATGATCATTAAAGGAACCGCTGCTGGACACAGAACTATTTCATAAAAGAGATATTTGAATAGTTTTTCATCTAAAGCTGTTGTTATCTCTAATCCCATAATAATCGGGAACATCTACCATTCCAGCAGAAACCCTATCCCCCGAGCTTCCCTCAGGATATGCTCCTGTATGGTGCATGTTACCAATATTAGACTTCAGATGGAACAACACACACAAAATGCTGGTGGAACACATCAGGCCAGTCAGCATCTATAAGGAGAAGCACTGTCGACGTTTCGGGTCGAGACCGTTCATCAAGACGAATGGTCTCCCTACAGATGCTGCCTGGCCTGCTGTGTTCCACCAGCATTTTGTGTGTGTTGTTTGAATTTGCAGCATCTGCAGATTTCCTCGTGTTTGCTCTTTAGATGGAACAGTTGGGTTTCCCACTCCTTCCAGTTAGCAAAACACTCCAGAACAGGATAAGTTCACCAGGAGAATGCTGATAAAATTCATTTGTGGTTCAGACCACTTCCAGAAGGGACATGTAAGGCTCATTCTGATCAGCACTCCCATAAATTGGCTTGACAAGAGCATCAGCATTATACAGTCCAAGGATGACTGTTCATTGCATTGAGTATAGACATTTTGGTATGAATCTATCAGTAGTGCTAAACATGCTATAGATTAGATTCTGCAGGGAAACTATAAGTTATAAGCATTATGAGATAGAAATAAGTAACTGGGAACAACCACTTATTTGAACAGTTTTAGTAGGAAGGGCAAAATAAGCTCAAGGCCCCAGTTTTAAAAGGGATATGAACACAGAATGGTCTCATATGTGTAAGGGGTATATGTGCATTGTTCCATGAAAGTAGCAGTGCAGGCTGAGAAAACGGTTACAGAAACACGTGAGACCGAGGGCTTTACAAATGCAGAGGCGTAGAAAATAAAACCATGAGAATCACGACGAACAATTGTAAAATACTGTCTAGGCTGCTGTTGGTGTATTGTGTCCAGATCTAAACACTGCACTTTCAGAAACATATAAAAGCTATAGAGGAGGTGTAGGACAGAATTACGGAAGTGATTCCAGAGATGAGGATGACATAAAAGATTAGAAATACTGGAATCTGGAGCAACAAACCATATACTAGAGGAACTTAGTCAAACAGCCACTGTGGGGCAGGGGGAAGGAACTATTGATGCTCTTTCACTTGAGGAACTCAAAACATTTATAATTCATTCTCCTCTGGAATTGCTGCTGGACCTATTGAGTTCCTTCAGCAGATTGTTTGCTGTTCCTGAGAACTTCAGTTATGTGAATAAACTACAGATCTTAGGGATATTCTCTCAGGGAACATAAATGTTGTTAGAGAACGACGCACACAAAATACTGGAAGAAATCAGCAGGTCGGGCAGCATCTAAGGAAAGGAAAGAAAGAGTCAACATTTTAAGCTGAGATCTTTCTTCAGGACTGTAAAGTCAGGAAGAAGATGCCAGAATAAAAGGGAGAGGGAAGGGGCAGAATCTCTTGTGTTTATGTCAATACGGAATCTGCTAGAGATTTTCTAAATCATGATGGGCAATTGTAAAATGTTCCTTATGGTAGAAGGGGCTAGAATTGGGGAACACAGAATGAAGGTGATGGGCAGAAGAAGCAGTTCTACACAATTATGGATTAGGAACTGGAATGCTTTGCCAGGGATACTAGTGGACACAGAGTGTTTGTATTCTTTGAAGGGAGCTGGTAATGTACCTGAAATGGAGTATGCAAATCTATTGAGAAAGAGAGAAGACTAGAATAGCTAGATTAGTCTCATATAGAGTGAATATCAGCTGGAATGCTTAATAATTTGCCAATAATAAATTGAATCCTTCCCTGCTATAACCAGAGGCAACACATACAAATGTTGGAGAAATTCAGCAAGTCAGGCAGCATTTATAGAGGAGATGTTTCGGCCTGAGACCTTTCTTCCTGCTATAACTATCCTTTAAAGTGAGTTTTAAAGTAAATAGAGCTTGACAATATGAAGCATTGGTCCTGAAGATGTGCTGCCATTCACACTTTAACATTATATTAAAATATAAAAAAATGTAGTAGACTTTGGAGATTATTTGGGCATATTATTAAAATAATGCAGAGATTATCTTGCTAAATTTGTTATAATGTATTTTGATTCAATTGCAAAGCTGAATCGGAAAATTGTGATTGTACAATACTGCATTTTTGGAATTCAAAGAGTGAGATATAATTATAAGACAATATTGGAAGCACAGGGCAACTTGTGTTTTAGTTAACACTGGTGTGTATTTCGTTCTATTTCTATGCACAGACATCTGCCATTTATACAGCTGTTGTACCTATCAAAGGCACCAGACACATGAAACCAGTGCTGGCAAATGACTTCCCTCACACAAAAAAAAAATTTTGAGGAATTCTGGATGACTTGATGGTTGGTGACTGCATGCAAAGAGTGAAGCATTTCCTGGGATAAAATAAGTATTTCATTTATAGAATTTTAGGATTTCAATTCACAAAGAATTGAAGCACTACAAATGAATTATCAGCCGATACTAATTCTTTTATTCCTTCATGGATGTGAATCTTTTACACAATGCCAGCATTTACTGACTATTCCTAATCAGTTCAACCTGAGGAGGTGCTTAACGATCAATGACATTGATAGGTCTAAACTCACTTATGAACCAAATCAAGAAGTATGGCACATTTCCCTTCTTAAAGGATATTAACAAACTATTTTTTTCATATTTTCCATGTCTCATCCTAACATTTTATTCATCATTCAATTTACCCAACTGAACAGATTGAAGTACAAAAGTTTGAAAAATAAGAAACATATTTTCTGATCCACTCAATTAAAAATACTGGAGCTTTCACTCAGTATATACCTGCTGCATTACTTGTGCATGGTTATTTACTAATTCTTATTGTATGGCCTTATAAGAGAGCAAACTCAAAAAGGTGGCATCCGTCAATAAGGACGCCCATCACCCAGGGCATGCCCTCTGCTCATTATGACCAACAAGACGGAGATGCTGAAGCCTAAAGTCACACATGAAATGATTCAGGCTTCTTCTCCTCTATCACTGGATTTCTGAATGGACATTGAGCCCATGTGCTCTACCTCACTACTTCTTTAAGTTAACTATATACAGTTAAATTAAATATATATATATTTACTGTAATTCACAGTTTCTATTATTATGTATTGCAATGTATCGCTTCCACAAAAGCAACAAATTTCACAACATATGCCAGTGATAATAAAGCTGATTCTGATTCTGACTTGCAAACAATCGGATGGTTTCCTCAGCAATTTCCATTGAAGAGTAAAGTCTGGTGTTCAAAGTAGTTCCGCCAAGACCTGAGAAGAAACCTCATCAGTAGCTTCAGGGTAACTCTCGTTACTTTTAGTGGGTCACTAATGCGATGAACTATAACTTGAAATCTCAGGTTACTGAAGTGCATCTTAAACTAAAGCTACTCAGCAGGTCAGGAAGCATCTTTGGAAAAGAGTAAATGTCAACTGTTAACATTTCTGTTCAACAGCCTTACCTAAGAGCTCGTAACTGCTGAATATTTACAGCTTGTTCTATTTATGTTTTCCAGTTTCTACAGCATTTTGTTTTAGGGTGTGTAATCCAATGGTAATT
This sequence comes from Hypanus sabinus, assembly GCF_030144855.1. Lineage (NCBI taxonomy): Eukaryota > Metazoa > Chordata > Chondrichthyes > Myliobatiformes > Dasyatidae > Hypanus > Hypanus sabinus. The sequence continues at coordinate 135,865,274 of NC_082712.1, read as the reverse complement.
TTCTTGATGGTGATTATTTTTGAAGTTGATAGTTATTTCTTAACCAAAGGTATTACTAGGTGTGAGATATAGACCGATATATGGAGATAGAGCATAGATCTGCTGCGGTATCAGTGGGAGGCAGAACAGGCTTGAAGGGATAATTGGACGATTTCTGTTTTTAGAGACCATGATAATGTAGCAGCTGCCAAGACCAAAAGTTACACAAGCTCAAAATTTCTCAATCGCAAGTCAAAATTCATCAATATTCCATGCAGTTGAACTTTAGACCATTGACACATATTTTACGTTATAGTATTTTAGGATAGTGAAGCGTTATCACATATATTATCTGGCCGGTTTTATTTCAACCATTCTTCTAGATTCTTGCTGAATTTCCCCTTCTGTTTCTCTGGTGTTTGCCTAATTCTGTTGATGTATGGTGGCTGGAATGTTGTGCAATTACAGACAAGCTTAAGTCACAGTCATTCTACCATTGAGTCTCACATATTGGTAGGCAGCCCTCGCTAAATTGAAGAATAAGATTGTGTGTTAAGGCAGTAACTAAAAGCACCATGAAGTTTGAATGATGTCACAGTGCTTTTAATCATATATTCTGTGTAATTACATAACTTGCCATGAAAATTGTTAAAATCCTTTCAAATTATGTCATGGCAAAAAGAAGATGAAAAGATGTAAACAATTCAAAAATTGGGATCAGTAATCTACGCACTGCCTTATCTACACAAGAGAATACACTGTTTAAAACCAGTTCTTAAAGTGACTTCTTTTTTAAGTGGGATTCATATTTAAATCACATACCAAGAAATGGCTCTTAAGTGCCTTTAGAACAGGCACTTCTCATTTAGCAGAAATTTTCTGATACCTCTGTAAAGCAGGTCAACATTTCCTACTAGAGGATATGATTGCCTCCCAAAGTTTGCATCTAATATCACCTTTTGATACACTGATTAGATGTGATATAAAATCATATGATCGGAAGACAGAGGATATACTTACTTGCCTGAACATGGAATAATGTAGACTCTCTCATCATTATGAAATATGTTTCAGAAACCTAGCTGGGCACTTGTCGACGTGTTATGGAAGAGTAAGTGATATCTGCAAACACAAAAATACTTAATGTGAAATAAGATGGAAAATGTTTGAAATACTCAGCAAGTCAGACAGCATCTGTAGACCCAAATACTTCAGTTCAATAACCTTTCATTACAACTTACAGCAGCTTCTGGTTTATTTTAGAGCCTATCAGTAAGGTCAAATGGACAGCTGAGGCGACTGATGCCCTGAAGTCCAGGATTACCACGAGTTCAGGAAACTGATGGTACAGACACAATTCATTGAGAGATGATTATAATTCAGCTATTTGCCTTCAATATTAACATCTCAGTGGGGAAAAGCAAAAGGTTTTAAAATCTACCTCGCAACAGAAATCCAAAGATAAGGAAACATGTTTTTCATTAAGAAATGAGTTTGCAATATTAATTTTTGCCTAATCATTTTTATTTTATGACATAATTTCTTCTTTAGCAGGCTGTTGAAAGGATCGACTGCAAGCTAAAAGTCCAGGCCATAGGGGCTCAAAGTTGTTTTACTGTCTTTTACTGGTGTTAAAGTAGGTTTGCCAGTCAGCCTATGCTGTTTGTGATATTGCCATTAATACATGATCTTAATAGCAAGCTCTACAGCATAGGGGTGTTTAGGGTCCTTTCTATAATGCTGGATTGACACTGAGCTCTGCTGATGTATGGCAAACTCTCACTGCTGCCAGCAATTAGCCCAACATTTTCAAGTTTTCTAGCCAGCTTTCAAAGGGTTATACTGCAAATTCAAGCAAATCTTTTCCAGCTGGAAGATGTTGCTACTAAATGTGAAGTTAGGGTAGGTGCAGACAGATAGACCTGGACAGACTGGTGGACATTGTCTCCTGCAGGAACCATGTTGGACCGCTAAACTATAAATTGATACTTCTGGCAGGATATTTGCCAGGATTGTGCCTGATTGTACCTTGAGGAAGTCTGCATTGGAGGGAAACACCCGTATCCACTCTGTTCCAGAGTCTAATGGAAAAGTAAATGAAGCCCATCTCCCTAAAGCAACAGCAGCAGATAACTAAGGGATGCATCCTGGTCATAGGAGCAGGATAGGATTTGTACTCCAGCGCTTCTAGTCAACATTGACTACGAAGCACCTATTTACACTGATTGTACATGAATCCCATTTTATTCTTTCCACATTCCCAACGGCTCTCCCCTCCCCCTTCATTCTATCTCCACCCTCAGTTCTATCACTCTCTTACCTGAGGGGAGATTCACAAGGGCCAATTATCCCATAAACTACATGTCTTTCTGATGTGGGAAGAAACCAGGGAACCTGGAGGTAACCCATGCAGTCATAAGAGGAGAGTGCAAACTCCACAGAGACAGCAGCAAAGGTCAGGTTTGAACCTGGATTGTGGGAGCTGAGACAGCAACTCATCCTGCTGTACCATTGTGGTAGAGAACACAACAGCCTGGAACCATCCTGAAACTGGAAAATTGACAGATTGTAACCTTGACCTTGATCGGCAATGGTGCAAAGAGCAAAAACCAAAAGAAAATCCAGTGAATGGTAGTTCTGCAGGCGAAAACACTTCATCAATAAGAGAAACCAGAGGAGAATGGCCATAGGGGTTCAAGCTGGCAGTAAGGGAACAGTAACTCAAATAAGCAGCTGTTACAACAGTGGTGGGCAGAAGAACTTCCCTGAAAGCACAATATGTTGAAAATTGAAGTGGATTTGCTACAGTAGCAGGAGACCATGGACATACACTCAGTGACCACTTTATTAGGTACCCTCTGTACCTAATAAAGTGGCTACTGTGTATATTATCCCATTACTTCTTGTAGTTTTTGCAGTTAAAAAAAAAACAAAGTAAAATGTTGACAAGATGTTGAAATGGTACTTCCAATTAGAACTTGTTCACAAATAGTCTAACATTCATTTGAGAGAAAATAAAATCTCTTTAATGTGATACATTTCTGGGAATTGTGGGATAAACTTCGTCTAAACACTGCATCGTGATTCATTCATTCTCATCAAGTCTGCATATGACACATTTCTTCCCGTTATGCCTTTGAAATAGGCAATGAGTAATCCTGAAACTATATCATCAATTACTAGATAGTTTGCGCTGGTGTACACAGTGCAGCTGGGCACAGTGATTCAGTGAACTGTCTGCTCAAAGACATGTAAAGAATTTGGAAAAAATAACTTCTAACCGATAAAATTTTGATTGTTTTTTTTCCCCAGCAGCATAGGATGCTAGAGGGACATTAGGTCTAACATCACTGAAGGATTGAGTCTGAATTTAGCACCACAAATTTCCTTTTTTTTTACAATCTTACTACAGGTTGTAACCAGACCTAGGCAGAGATGGGACAATTATCCTACAAGTTGCTAAGAAGCATGTGTGAGAAATCTTACCTTTTTTCAGCTATCATATCTGGTACAAGAAGATGAAACCTCCCAGAATCATCACTGGCATATGTTGTGAAATTTGTTAACTTTGTGCCAGCAGTGCAATACGTGATAAATACAGAGAAAAAAAGACTGAACTACAGTAAGTATATACATATCTATTAAATAGTTAAATTAAATAAGTAGTGCAAAAACAGAAATAAAAAAGTAGTGACATAGTGTCCATGGGTTTAATTTCCATTTAGAAATCAGATGGAAGAGGGGAAAAAGCTGTTCCTAAATCACTGAGTGTGTGTCTTTTGGCTTCTGTACCTCCTTCCTGATGGTGACAATGAGAAGAAGATATGTCCTGGGTGGTGGGGGTCCTTTATGATGCGCGTCACCTTTCTGAGGCACCTTGAAGGTGTCTTGGATATTACAGAGGCTAGTACCCATGATAGAACTGACTAATTTTATAACTCTCTGTACCGTACTTCAAACCTGTGCAGTAGCCAGATCAGAATCCTCTCCACAATACATCTGTATAAGTTTTTGAGTGTTTCAGGTAAAAAACCAAATCTTCTCAAACTCCCAATGAAATATAGCCACTGTCTTGCCTTCTTTATATCAGTATTAATATTTTTAGACCAGGTTAGGTCCTTAGGTATTGACACCCAGGAACTTGAAATTGCTCACTCCCTCTACTTCTGATCCCTCTATGAGGATTGGTTTGTGTCCCCTTGTCCTACCCTTTCTGAAGTCCACAATCAGCTCTTTGGTCTTACTGACATTGTGTACAAAGGTTTTGCTGCAACACCACTCAACTAACTGGTATATCTCACCCATGAAATCCCACTCATCTCCATCTGAGATTCTGCCAACAATGGTTGTATTATCAACACATTTATAGATGGCATTTGAGCTATGACTAGCCACATAGTCATGGAGAGAGAATATAGCAGTGGGATCAACATACATCCCTGAGGTGCACCAGTGTTGAGGGTGATTTCCTCCTTCAAATGCCTTCATGTACAAATACATCATATTCTTACAACCACATATATGAGATCTAATCACAGCGGAGAAATCAGCAACAACATTGCAACTGGAGTCAGTTAAAAATGTCACTACTCTTACACTTATTTGCGATCTATATAACCATCTAGGAAGTAAACATGAATGGTTATCCATGATAGGATTAGCAACATCTCTGACACCAGCTGAGACATAAGTCTGTCAGCGGTGACAGGTTGTTCACATGGATAATCTGTGTGAGGTTTTGGAAATTGGCAAGCAGCGTGTGAGAATCAGCAGGTCAGTTATCAGAAACTGACTCCTAGAAAGGAAAAGAAATAGGTCCAGGTCAAAAGATTAACGTCACCCTTCTCAAGGTGTGAATAATGGGATACTTAAAACTGCTGCGCAGGTTGACTCTGTGGTTAAGAAGGCATTCAGCGCATTGGCCTTCATCAATCGTGAGATAGAGTTTAAGAGCCGAGAGGTAATGTTGCTGCAATATAGGACCCTGGTCAGACCCCACTTGGAGTACTGTGCTCAATTCTGGTCACTTGACTACAGGAAGAATGTGGAAACCACAGAAAGGGTGCAGACGAGATTTACAAGGATGTTGCCTGGATTGGGGAGCATGCCTTATGAGAACAGGTTGAGTGAACTCAGCCTTTTCTCCTTGGAATGACGGAGGATGAGAGGTGACCTGATAGAGGTGTACAAGATGATGAGAGGCATTGATCATGTGGATAAACAAGAGCTTTTTCCCAGGGCTGAAATGGCTAGCATGAGAGGGCACAGTTTTAAGGTGCTTGGCAGTAGGTACAGAGGAGATGTCTGTGTAAGTTTTTTACACAGAGATTGCTGAGTGCGTGGAATGGGCTGCCAGCAGTGGTGGTGGAGGCAGAAATGATAGGGTCTTTTAAGAGACTCCTGGAGCCTAGAAAAATAGAGGGCTATGTGTAAGCCTAGATAATTTTTAAGGTAACAACATGTTCAGCACAGCTTTGTGGGCCAAAGGGCCTGTATTGTGCTGTAGGTTTTCTATGTTCTATGTTCTAATTACATCATTATCTCTTGAGTTTAACATTACTTACTTACTTACTCTTCCTCTTCTGCATTATTTATTTATTTTATTCCTTATTGTAACTTAGTAATTTTTTATATCTTGCGGTGTACTGCTGCCCTAAAACAACAATTTTCATGACATACGTCGGTGATAATAAACTTGATTTTGATTGATTCTCACTTCCCAAAGCACAGCATCTCACAATTTTCTAGATTAAATTTCATTTGCCATTTATCCATTTATATTATTATTAATCTGTACTCGATGGCCATTTTATTAGGTACACCTGTTCATTAATGCAAATAACTAATCAGCCAATCATGTGGTAGCAACTCAATGCCTAAAAGGACACAGGCATGGTCAAGAGGCTCAGTTGTTGTGCAGACCAAACATCAGAATTAGGAAGAAAAGTGATCTCAGTGACTTTGACCATGGGATTATTGATAGTGCCAGATGGAGTGGTTTGATTATCTCAGAAACTGCTGATCTCCTAGCATTTTCATGCACAACAGTCCTTCAAGTTTACAAAGAATGGTGCAAAAAAGTGATCCGGGGAGTGGCAGTTCTGTGGGCAAAAATGTCTTGTTAATGAGAGAGGTCAGAGGAGAATGGACAGTCTGGTTCAAGTGAGAGGAAGGTGACAGTAACACTCAAATTACAATACGGGTATGCATTTGAGCATCCCCAAATGCACAACATGTCAAACCTTGTGTACAGTTCTTGTCACCTACCTACAGGAAACATATCAATATACTTGAAAGAGTACAGAGAAAGTTTACATTAATATTGTTGCACTTAAGAACCCAGGTTATATGGAGAGGTAGAATAGGTTAGAACTTTATTCCCTGGAGTGTTGGAAATAAGAGGAGATCTTATGGAGGTATACAAAAGTATGAGGGGCATAGATAGTGTAAATGCAAGCAAGCTTTTCCCCCAAGTTTGGGTGAGACAAGAACTAGAGGTCACAAGTTTAGGGTAAAAGCTGAAATATTTAAGGTGAATCAAAGGGGGATCTTTTTTACTTAGCGGGTTCAATTGCAATACTTGAAAAATTTGGATCGATGCATAGATGAGAGGGGTATGGTCCAGGTGCAGTAGACGGTACTAGACAGATAAACTGGTCAGCATGGACTGGATGGGCCAAAGAGCCTTTTTCCATGCTGTAGAGCTCTATGGCTCCATGTCAGACCAGCCTCTTAAAGTGAACCGCAAATCAATGTCAATAGCTGTGAATTATGTATATTTTCACCAATTACATTACCCTACAGGTGAAATATATCACCACTGGTTATAAAATTGTGATAATTCATTGCTTCTTGTGATTTTTCAAGAAATGCAGGTGTTAGAGTTTGAACATGACATGTTAGTCACACCTTTCACTCAAGTATGACCTCAGGAATTAGCGTTTACACTGATACATTGTAAAACCACCATTTCGGTTACTGTGGAGTGTTATTAAGGAATAAATCAGTGCTAGAACAGTGCAACTAGGAGACTGCTTCCTTGTGCAAAAGGAATTTTTGGCAGGAAGTTCTCATTTGCTGACAGAAAATCAGTTCTCCTTCACTGTGCAGAAGAAGAAGAAAGCCCTTAACTCTGAGTGGGGTCATCGGGACGCCGTCATGACGTTTTTTTAGCAGACTTTCTTGTTTTCACGAGGCCGAGTTGCTAGCTCGACGCTTAACCCAGCATGGATGGAAAGCGTGCAAGGGAGCAAGGGAGCGTTCAAGTGTTCGAACTTGGGAGCCTTCACTCTGAAGTCCAGCGCTGATGCCACTACGCCACAAGACTTTTGCACAGTACTATACTTTCTTGAGTTCTTACAAACAGTCTAGGTAAAAGAAAACACAATGACTGTTCCTCTGAAACCGAAAGGTACTGGTAAATTCAGCATTCTCCTGGACCTAAATACATTAACCACTGCATCTTTCATTTGCAATATAATGCAATAGTCACAGAAGGGACTAGCTCAGCTTTAGATTGATTTAAATACAAAAGTAATTAAATAATATGGTTATTGTAATAAAGTGAAAGTGCATGTCAGGCTTCTTTAAGTGAAGCGGAGATGAATTAGGAGGAAGAAAAGGAAAGTCATTCTAACAATCTTTAACCAATATTGATAGTCTTTACACTCAATAGGGCAAAGAGCCTTCCACATTATGCATAAAGATCAGGACCGTGAGAGGTTGTATCATTGTCCTCCTCAACTCAACTCAGCTCAGCCTAGTTGTCTGATTGCAACTGTGTTTTGTATCTTACTGTTCTTAAAAGAGCTCTTAGAAACATTCCATGATTCCAGCTGTAAAAGAGCGTTAGGCCTCTCAAATGCAACACCATAATTTTACATTTCACCTCGTGCTTTGAGGTGTTCATTTTGTGCTTGTGTTCACTGTTGGTAAAAGGCAACTGAATCCATCAATTAATGTCAGTATTAGCAGCCAAACTCAGGTGCCTGAAAAAAAAATAGAGAGGTGAATGGGGGTTAAATTATATCCAATCTATCATCAAACAGCCAGGATCTGGACTCTACCTAGTTCTGAACTTGGCAAGGTATGGAACCCAGCCAATGCTTCCAGCAGGATCAGCCACAGTTATAAGATCTGGGAGAGCTAAAATAGAGATGCATGTGGTTTAGGATATAAATACCTAGAAGTAACTCTAACCTTGCAGACACAGCCTGAATATCTCTGGTATGAATGCATTTTGCTGCCTTTTACCAGCAGTGAATACAGTCACTCAGATTCCTGCTAACAATAGTTGTTGCATACTTCTGTGAACAGGATCTTGACTAACCGTGGCACCAATAAAATTCCCAGTGTTGGTGTTACTTTGGCTGCAGAGAAATCTAAGGCAGTGATCCACAAGTGAAATCAATCTTTCCACTAGCAAAGAAAAATTTGGCCATAATCCTCAGCCTGTGTGCATGGAATGACCACACTGATGTTCCTTGTATCTCAAGAATTCATTCCCAGCTCAACACCCCAACTTTCTGCAATGTAACGGTTCCTTCTGCTCCCCTCATTTCTCTTCTTAGTGATCAACAGCATAGAAACAATGGTAAATGAAAAGTCTAGTACAGTCACACAGGACAACAAGAAGAAAATGGTGCAATTTTAAAATCATTGATATCAAATTAAATAATTTTGCTTTATTTACTGAGGTTAGATAAATGTATTGGTTGCCAAGGAAAAAATAATTCTGGAACACTAAGTATACCACATGAAATATTGGTTTCATTTATAATACTACACTCACTAGCCTCTCTATTAGGTACCTCCTATGCCTATTAAAATGGCCACTGAGTGTATGTTCATGATTTTCTGCTGCTGTAGCCTATCCACTTCAAGGTTTGAAGTGTTGTGCGTCCAGCAATGTTGTAACTTGTGGTTATTTGAATTACTGTCGCCTTCATGTCATTTTGAACCGGTCTAGCCATCCTCATCTGACCTCTCTCATTAACTGGGCATTTTCGCCCAAAGAACTGCTATTCACTGTTTTTTTAAAATTTGTTCCACACACCATTCTCTGCAAACTCTAGAGACTGTTGTGTGTGAAAATACCAGCAGATCAGCAGTTTCTGAGATACTCAAACCACCCCATCTGGCATCAACAATCACTCCACAGTCAAAGTTACTTAGATAACTTCTCTTCCCCATTCTGATGTTTGGTTTGAACAACAATTATACATCTTGACCATGTCTGCATGTTTTTTTATGCTTTGAATTGCAGCCATATGATTGACTGATTGATATTTCTATTAATGAGCAGGTGTATGGGTGTATGTAATAAAGTGGCCACTGAGTGCTTATGGTGCTGTAATATAATGTTATGTCACATAGCTCAATGTAAATATCCAAAATAATATTGAACCTTTCATATTTATATGTATTTTGTATTTAAATAATAATAATCAGTGCCATATTTACTCCAGAGCAATCAATCTTGCAACAGACTTCTTCTCACAGATACTGAAACTCTGGAACTCTCTAATCCAGGATTGTAAAAGCTAGATCATTGAGAATAGTTGATATTAAAATAGATATGCAAGCTATTATGGAAGTAGTTAGTAGAACGGAGATACATTTTTGAAAGATTGTGGGATTGAGGACTACGGGGAGCTGGCACAGTAAAGAGGTTGAGGCCTGCCAGTCATGATCAAGTCAAATGGCAGGGCTCACTTGAAGGGCTTGAGGTCTCTCTATTTTCTTGGAGGTGATTTCATATATTTCCTACCACAAAATCTTCAGAAATGTGAAGTGGACTGCTATAATTAATGCAGCTGTTTGAAAATACATTTACTACTACTTATCATAATTAACTATGTTTTATATTCACATGTGTGAAAGTATTCATCAGAACATTATTACCTGGGTATACTCTCTTGCAGTTTGAACTTATGTTCCCTTGGCCCTTTGACTTTATAATGGTTTTATATGGTCACAGACATAACACCACTGCTTAAATGGATATGTACATTTACACTCGTCTTTTATGCTTGCTTCTCATCTTGAATGTGATTCTAGAATTGCCGGAGCCTGTGTTTTGCTGTTTGGAGATCGTTTGGATGCTTCAGCACTCTGCAGTCTCTGAGAGGATTCTGGGACACAGAGACAGCGTGAACAAACTTTGTGGTGACAAGGCAGCAGGATGATGATGTTTCACCCCATTTCATTGATTAAAGTTTCCATTGTTCACCAATTAAAACAACGAGAGAGATTGAAACATCAAGGCGAGTGTGGAAGTTTGGAGATTGTTTGAGTGTTGCGGCGCTTTGCAGTCTCCGGGAGGCAAAGGCAGCGTGTGTGAGCCTCGTGGTGGGCAGGCTGCAGGACAGGGCGCAATCCAATGTTTAGCTCCATTTCATCGATTAAAGCTCCCCATTGTTCACTGATTAAAGCGCCGAGGGAGATTGAAGCTTTGAAGCGAGTGCAGAAGGTGAGGACTAGCTGCTTGTCTTTTGATCAATTGCTCTGCACCTGTGGTGAACTACATATACCTGTCTGGACACCCCCCCTGCTGACTGCTCCTGTGGCTCCTCCCACAGACCCCTGTATAAAGGCGATTGAGGCCTGAGCCCGGCCTCTCAGTCTCCAGGATGTAGTATGGTGATCAACTACTGCTTGTTCTTTCTTCCAGTCAATAAAAGCCGATAACTCGCCTTCACGTCTCAGAGAGCTATTGATGGTGCATCAGCACCGGAAAGGGGAGACCTGCCTCCGAGCCTGGAGTGTGTCGCCCAGGTATTTCTCTGCACTTTGGACTATAGACTCTTCTTTATCTGTCTTACAGTTTTTACGTTCTGTTTTTTTTTGCCCAATCTTCTTGTCTTTTTTTTGTGCAGTGCGGGGGATTTGTGAGTTGATGTGCCTGATCTATTTTGTTCATTTTTTGCGAGAGGAGGGATTTGGGAGGTTGATGTGCCTGATCGGTTTTGCTTAGTTTTTGTGCAGGAGGAGGAATTTGGGGGGAGTGATGTGTCTGTTCTGTTTTTGCCTTTTTTTGATGTGGAGGAGGGATTTGGGGGTTGATGACAGTGCTGCCTTTCTTTTCTTTTCCTTGGTTTCATGGCTACCCAGAGAATTAGAGAACTGAAGAATTTCAGGGTTGTATACTTTGATAGTAAATGAACCTTTGAACATTTGAACCTGAGGATTGGTGGGCAGTCAGGGGTTAATAGACAATAGACAATAGGCAATAGACAGTAGGTGTAGGAGTAGGCCATTCAGCCCTTCTAGGCAGCACCGACATTCACTGTGATCATGGCTGATCATACACAATCAGTACCCTGTTCCTGCCCTCTCCCCATATCCCTTGACCCCGCTATCTATAAGAGCTCTATCTAACTCTCTCTTGAATGCATCCAGAGACTTGGCCTCCACTGCCTTCTGGGACAGAGCATTCCACATATCCACAACTCTCTGGGTGAAAAAGTTTTTCTGCATTTCTGTTCTAAGTGGCCTACCCCTTAATCTTAAACTGTGGCCTCTAGTTCTGGACACCCATCAGCGGGAACGTGCTTCCTGCCTCCAGTGTGTCCAATCCCTTAATAATCTTATATGTTTCAGTCAGATCCCCTCTCATCCTTCTAAATTCCAGTGTATACAAGCCTAGTCTCTCCAATCTTTCAATATATGACAGTCCCGCCATTCCGGGAATTAACTTTGTGAACCTCAATAGCAAGAATGTCCTTCCTCAAATTTGGAGACCAAAACTGCACACAATACTCCAGGTGGGATCTCATCAGGGCCCTGTACAGCTACAGAAGGACCTCTTTACTCCTATACTCAATTCCTCTTGTTATAAAAGCCAGCATGCCATTAGCTTTCTTAATTGCCTGCTGTACCTGCATGCTTGCTTTCATTGACTGATGTACAAGAACACCTAGATCTCGTTGTACTTCCCGTTTTCCTAACTTGACTCCATTTAGATAGTAATCTGCCTTCCTGTTCTTGCCAACAAAGTGGATAACCTCACATTTATCCACATTAAACTGCATCTGCCATACATTTGCCCACTCACCCAACCTGTCCAAGTCACCCTGCATTCTCATAACATCCTCCTGACATTTCACACTGCCACCCAGCTTTGTGTCATCAGCAAATTAGCTAATGTTACTTTTAATCCCTTCATCTAAATCATTAATGTATATTGTAAACAGCTGTGGTCCCAGCACCAAACCTTGCGGTACCCCACTGGTCACAGCCTGCCATTCTAAAAGGGACCCGTTAATCGCTACTCTTTGTTTCCTGTCAGCCAACCAATTTTCAATCCATGTCAGTACTCTGCCCCCAATACCATGTGCCCTAATTTTGCCCACTAATCTCCTATGTGGGATTTTATCAAAAGCTTTCTGGAAGTCCAGGTACACTACATCCACTGGCTCTCCCTTGTCCATTTTCATAGTTACGTCCTCAAAAAACTCCAGAAGATTAGTCAAGCATGATTTTCCCTTCATAAATCCATGCTGAATCAGACTGATCCTTCTACTGCTATCTAAATGTGTCGTAATTTCCTCTTTTATAATTGACTCCAGCATCTTTCCCACCACTGACGTCAGGTTAACTGGTCTATAATTCCCTGTTTTCTCTCTCCCTCCTTTCTCGAAAAGTCGGACAACATTAGCTACCCTCCAATCAGCAGGAACTGTTCCTGAATCTATAGAACATTGGAAAATGATTACCAATGTGTCCACGATTTCTAGAGCCACCTCTTTAAGTACCCTGGGATGCAGACCATCAGGTCCCGGGGACTTATCAGCCTTCAGACTCAACAGTCTATCCAACACCGTTTCTTGCCTAATATAAATTTCCTTCAGTTTATCCTTTACCCTAGTTCCTTTGGACACTATTACATCTGGGAGATTGTTTGTGTCTTCCCTAGTGAAGACAGATCCAAAGTACCTGTTCAACTCATCTGCCATTTCCTTGTTCCCCATAATAAATTCACCCGTTTCTGTCTTCAATGGCCCAATTTTGGTCTTAACTATTTTTTTGCTAATCACATACCTAAAGAAGCTTTTACTATCCTCCTTTATATTCTTGGCTAGTTTACCTTCATACTTCATTTTTTCTTGGCATATTGCCTTTTTTGTTATCTTCTGTTGCTCTTTAAAAGCTTCCCAGTCCTCTGGTTTCCCGCTCATCGTTGCTATGTTATACTTCTCCTCTTTTATTTTTATACTGCCTTTTACTTCCCTTGTCAGCCATGGCTGCCCCTTACTCCCCTTAGGATCTTTCTTCCTCTTTGGAATGAACCAATCCTGCACCTTCTGCATTATTCCCAGAAATACCTGCCGTTGTTGTTCCACTGTCTTCCCTGCTAGGGTATTGTTCCATTGAACTTTGGCCAGCTCCTCCCTCATAGTTCCATAGTTCCCTTTGTTCAACTGTAATACTGACACATCCGATTTTCCCTTCTCCTTCTCAAATTGTAGGATATGTTAAGGACATGCATTGCTGATAACACAAATGGAGCCCCAGTAATTCACTAATACTTTCTCTTTACTCACTGTGGCTGTATTTGCTCACTCTGATGTATGCAAGATCTACTCATCAAATGACCATGGCTGTCCATTAGTCCAGTGTATGATACTGTACTCAGAGACCATCCCACCTTTTAATAGCACTCCCTAATTTACATCACTGCCTCTGTTGTGAGAGTGCTTTTGGTAAAGTCCATCAAGGGTTATGGATTTGTACAGTATAGAAGCAGGTCCCTCAGCCCACTGGGTCATTGCAACTACCATGCCCATCCACAAAAATCCCAATTTATCTGTGTCAGTTCAACAATCCCCTATGCTCTTCTCTTTCAAGTAACTGTCCAGATGCCTCTTAAATATTGTTACTGTTCCTGCCTCCTCCACCTCCTCTGACAGCTCATTCCAGATACCAATTATGTGTGAAAATTTTAACCCTCATATCTCTTTAAACCCCTTTCCTATTGCTTTAAGTCTCTGACCTCCATGGAAAACATTCACTGGCTAACTACCCTCTCATATTTTCTGTCTATTCAGTCCTGCCAAAGGGTCTCAGCCCAAAATATCTACTGTTCATTCCCCTCCATTGATGCTGCCTGACCTGCTGGGATCCTTGAGGGATGAGGGGTGTGTGTGTGTGTGTGAGTGTGTGTCTGTGAGTGTGTGTCTGTGAGAGTGTGTGTGTGTGTGTGTGTGTGTGTGTGTGTGTGTGTGTGTGTGTGTGTGTGTGTGTGTGTGTGTGTGTGTTGCTCTGGAATTTCAGCATTTGCTGAAACTCTTCTGGTCCTGACCTTACATACCTTTATCATGTCAGCACTTAGTCTTCTTAGCTCCAGAGAAAAAAGACCCTGCCTATCCAATCACTCCTGAGGTCTCAAGCCCGCCACCAATCACTGTCAATCTTCACTACTTCATTTTTAGTTTTATCGCATCTTTCACAGCAGATATTTAAATATTACTTCTCGGAATCTGGGCAACACTATCACTGTTGGCATTTATTGGCCATCCCTAATTGTCCTTGAACAGATGGTCTGCTTGGCAGTTTCAGAAGGCAGATAAGAGTCTAGAATAATATTATTAGGAACAATTTTGCTTTGGCTTTGGCGTCATTAAAAATCTGACTGAATAAGCACAGCAGATTGACTCCCATTTTTATAATAATCCATGACATTTAGGAGCACCATTACTGATGAGAGCATTTCATTTTAGATATTTAATTAGCAGGTTTTTAGTTCCCTGATTTCTGTGATGAAAGTTGAACATGTCTCATTGACCAAGTTCCTGGACTCCCTAGGCCAGTCAAAGAATCATCGTTTTCCAGAACTGGAACTAAGAACTGGAATGGTTACCTAAAGAGAAAAATATTTACAACAAATGGAAAAACTTTTCTTCAGTTTTAGCAACGTATTTGTCATGGTGGTGATTTCAAGTGCATGGATTCTGACTGCATTTTTTTACAGACAGATCAGGTTTAAGGATGAAGATCAGAAGGGATAAAACAGGTTCCAGGATTTTGCCTGCCTACCCCCTTTCTCCACATCACCCCAACTCCTCCATGAGCTGATTGTGAAATACACAAGGGGAATGTAGAAATAAGTTAACTTAGAGGGGGGAGAAACAAAGCTGGCTGCTGCTCCAAGAACAATCTCCTGCAAAGCAGTGGGAGAACTCAGCGTGGTAATTGGGGAATTACAGTTGTTAGTCACAGAAAATAAGTTACAGTTGTGGGTCAGAGACCTGGGGTCATGGCACAGGAAGCAAAATTGTAATTTAGAGGTTGTGAGGACATTGAGTGCACACATAACTGTTCTATTACTGAAGACAAATTTACACCTGTTCTTAGGGACAGAGACTCATGTGCAGAGAGAATTTGAACACATTCCTGTGAAATCAGTGCCTTGTCTGATTTTTCTGAGGCTAACTTTTTTGTGTGCGCGTGTGCATCATTTGAAAAATTACTTTCTGTTCAGAATTTCAACACTGGCGGATGGGGCATCTGTGCACCAGGGTAATCTTAAACATTACAGATCAGCTGGTTAAAATCTCAGATTAATGTTGAGATAGCTGTCCAGTCAGAGTACCATGACTGGTCTCAGTGCCCATCTGTTAGCAAGGAATTAATAATACAAATAGCAAAGCTTCAGGCTCCAGGCTACAAATGGTAAACTGATTCATTATGGACGCTCACTGAAGATAGGTTGGAGTTTAGCTATATTATTTCCTTCCTTCTGTAATAATCCCCTCCTCCAGTATTACCCAGCTTAGTCCCTGACTATATATCATGCTCTTTTCTCTGGGAATGCCAAATATCTTCCTGAGTGATCACTTCTTCCTGTCACATCACCAGCCCACTTGATGTTAACGATTGCCTGTGTTAGTCCTCCCTACTCCTCTCATCGCTCTACTCTGCGAATAACCTCTCTTCATTCCCTCAAGTAACTTATCCTGTCGATGTTCAACCTTCAAAGAACCTACATGAAGTGGCTACCCATGTAGTGAATGGGAAAGTTCTAGGCAGTATTTGACCTTTAGCAAGATGTTACCGCATTTGGAACAGAGTATTTAGAAACAGAGGTAAATCAAAATAATCTTGCTGGAAGGGTAAACTTGGCAGTAACTTGACAGAATGTAAAACTGCAAGAAAATTTTAGATGAAAATTCTCCCAATAGCATATGAAAGTGAATTATCTCTTGCACAAATCATCTACACATCCTGCAGGGCTCCAGCTATAAACCCTAATATGAGCCCACCTTAATCCCAGGAGAAGGTGCTCTGTAACAGTATGGATCAATGGGGGAAACAATGATAGTTTTGCATTTTAACCACTGTCCAAACTCCTCCACTTGAATAAATGCATGTTTAGATGTTGAATGAAAGCAATGATGAGTGTGACAATAACTTCCCTTTGTTTTCAATGATTGAATAATCTTCCAATACTTCTTGCCAAGATTTATGGATGAAACAGAGATCTCAAAATTTTGAAGAGCAAAGAAAATTGAAAGATACTGCAGAAAATTTCAGTAAATTCAGGGTGTAGAATGACATAAAATAATATAAAATATAATATCATTTTTAAAAATAAACTGGTATTTATTCTGGACATTCACTTGAACCCCTTTTTCTCAAAATAGTCTTAAAATGCTTGCACAGTTATTAAAGTAAGTAGGTGAATGAGCTGTTGTTACTGCCAGAAAATTAAAGTTTCGGAGTTCATTTATTCTGTCAACTTGGGTCTGTAAAGAAACAAAAATATACAGATTTCATGAAGGAAGGGCAGACAGGACAATTCACAGTGATAAAGTTACCAATCGTGAAGATAGATGGAATTTAAAATGCACCATGAAGAAATGCAGTAGCATTTTTTCCCTCTTGTATGTGGAGGTCAACATGTTAACTTATTCATCTCTGCCCCTTCCTGAGCTATACTTGCTAATGAGGTACTTCAGGGAAGAGGTGAAAGAAGCCATAAAAACCATGAAGTAGTTGGAACCCATCTGGAGTTGCATGCAGGCCTCCTACAGAGGGCCTGCTACCTCATAATAACTGAAATCATCCATCAGGGTGAGAACAATTCAACCAAATGTCAATTTGCCGGAAAGAAATATACAGTATGAAATAGGCAAATGTACTGGTCAGTTTGCTAGGAGTTTAGTCGCCAGTTGTTATATGCTCTATTTAGTTGTGCACAATTGCAGTGGGGCATTATTCATCTCAAGTGTTGTCAGAAAGTCAAACACCAAGGCATTCAGTAGATTAGTTAAAAGACTGTCTTCACTGGAGAATCTGAAGATAAAGGCCACTGAATCACTAGATTATCTTTCATAATATCTTGTGCTTTGCACTTCAGACTCTTACATCAGGCAAGCACTAGTATGTGCAAATTATGATGAGGTGGACCTGAAGATAAATTCATTGATGTTTCACGTCGAGACCCTGCATCAGGACTGAGGATGAAAAGATAAGACAGCTGGTATAGAGATGGGGGGAAGGGTTAGACAGGGACCAATAGGTGATAGGATGGCCAAGGAGGGGTGAGGGATGATGGGCAGAAGGAAACAGGTAGGGACAGGGATGGGTTGGAGTTGGAGCCAGATGCTGATGTGTGATGGTGCCACAAAGACTACCAAAGAAATCCAATAAATAAGGGAAGTAATAATGGGAACACTTAAGAGAAATATGGATGCAGATGGAAACAAAAGGCAGCATGGTATCAAATGGGCAAAATGACAGTAGTGGACAGACAGAACCAGGAGGTGCAGGGATATGAAAATAAGTGATGGGGCCAGGAATGTAGAGAATGGGAAAGGAGACAAAAATAGGACTGAAGGAGAATCTGAAGGAGAGAATGGGGGACATGGGAGGTAAGTATTCCCTGAAATTTGATAATTTAACAGTCATAGCAATTTGTTGCAGACTAGGGTGTGTTTATTTATCTAATTTGCATTGAGCCTCATCCTTGCAGTAAAGAAGACAAAAGACCAAAGCTCATTATGGGAATGGGAAGGGGAATTGAGTTGGGACACAACTGGGAACTAGGCAGAGCCATTGTAGATATTGTTCTTCAACTTTCTCTTAAACAGTTTCCCTTATCAACATCCTTACCTATCAAATTCTAGCACTGGTAGCCTTGCATGTCTGCTTCAGCCTCCATTTTTATTCGCCCCACCTCCTACCTGGCCTTTTTTTCCCTTCTGGCCTATCACCCAACTGCCTCTGTTTCTTGATTCCACCCATATCCCTCCCCCACCTGCCTGCTTCTGCCCAGCTTCCCTCATCAGTCCACCTATCACCTACGGGCCCCTCTCTCACCCTCCACCTCTCTGCTTTATGCTAGCTTTTTCCTTTCCCCATTCCCAGTTCTGATGCAAAGCCTCTACCTGACATTTCAACAGGTCCTTGCTCTACCAATCCTGCCCCAACCCCTCAGAGGCTCAACCAGCAGAGTTCCTCTAGTAATTGTCCTGACTAAGGTCCTTGCCCGAAAAATTGATTGTCTATTCATTTTCATTAATGCTGCTTGACCTGCTGAGTTCCTCCTGCATTTTATGTGTGTACCTCCAGTAACTTGTTTTATATTCTAGCATCTGCTGTCTCTCATGTCTCTAAACTTTATTTTTTCACTAGAAGCTCCATTGTCCATTCTCAAGCGGCTTATTCTCTGGAACAGACAGACTAAAGACCTCGTTTTACTGTTGTCATTTTGCTTACTAGATGCATGCTGATTTGTAATAATATCAATAGATTTCTAGACACCATTTATTGACAGAGTCTGTTAACAGTAACATGCTGCCAGTGGATTTGCGAAGTTCAATGTAATGTACTTAGACAAAGACTAGTACGGGATGAAAGGAGAGCATGTTGGGACACTGACTAATGGTTAGCTCAAATAATTAGGTGAAAGGAAGAAAGAGAGAGATAGGAAATAATTCCAGCACTTCCACCATCTGCAGAATCTCTTGTGCCCAAAGTGTATCTCCTAGTTGGCTAAGGAAATGGATGATCCATGTGGCCTGAGTTTAGGGAAAGGGGAGTTTGGAGTTGGGGTAGGTGTACAGACAGAAGGTTGGTGGGGTAGATGGAAATGAGACTTTGGAGAAATTTAAGCATTTTTAAAACATTTTTTTAATTGCAACCTAAACAACATCAGAGTCAATTTAAGTCAAGAAATTCAACACAGTAGCTGTTGCCTAATAAATGACTGAAATGACTGAAAATGTACAAGACGTTAAAAAACTGATATGTCAATTTTTTTTCATGTCATGGTTCCTTTATGCATGTGAAGTAATTATCTGCCACCCTAATGTGAGGTTGAATCACATTGGAGGATATCAAGTACGCAAGATTCATTTGAAATCAAGCGGAAAAATTGGAACCAGCCATGGATAGGGTTGAATGAGAGATTTGGGTGAACATGAGCAATATGAGACAGAAGTAAAGAAGTGTAGCAATTGTTGAAACAAGACTGAAGCTGTACTGGAAAGATAGGGAGATAACCAATATCATTTCAACAGAAATGAAATACTTAAACACATTAAATTGTGTTCCACTTTTGGAAAGACATATTATCATCTTATTCATATGCAGTTAAGCTCTTAATTTAATTTGTAGAACACTGTTTCATTCCGGTTGCCTGTCAATTGTTCCACTTGGGAGTCAATGATTTGGTCTTTAGAATCAAGCTTCCATTGTTCATAAGCCCAGCTTAGTTGTCCATTGAAAGAGGAATCCATGCAAGCACTCTCAGGGACAGAAGAGCAGAAGTTTTGCTTTTTAGAAAGAAAGCACAAACTCAGATGAGTACAGTGGTTAAAGTACCAGAACAGTAATCCAGTTTTGGGTTCATATCCCATCGTGACTGCTATTGTATTTCAAAGATAATAATCATTAGTACTAATAACTACAAAATCAGTGGGTTGTGCCAAAATTTGTTCTGGTTCCTTTCGGGGAAGGAATCTATAATCTTTCCTGACGAAGGGTCTCAGCCTGAAACGTTGGCTACTCTTTTCTCACGGATGCTGCCTGGCCTGCTGAGTTCTTCCAACGTTGTGTACGTAATCTATAATCTTTACCTGTTTTAGGTTATACTGATTTCAGATACATTGTAGTGTCCTCAACACCTAATCTGAAATGGCCAGTCAAGGTGCTCTGTCAGTATGATTAAGGATGGAAAAGAATACTGGATTTGCCAGCAATACCCACTTCCTAGATCTGAGCAAAGTAAATCAGTCAAGTTGATTGGTGAATACTGTTTCTTCCCACAACAGCAAGCTTCCAAGGGAGTTCTCTGCTAGATCGTCATAACATCTATACGCAAATTATCTGAGAGGTTAAAAAAAAAAGAGGCTACTCTTCATGGGTGTACAGAGGACCCATTATGGAAAATGCACTATTTCCAATGGTACAGGTATAAATCAAAAGAGATGAAAGAAATGCTTTTGGGTATGCCATAGAGGATTATGAAATAAATCACTGGATCAAGTAATATCAAAGGATGTCTGTCAGGATGCTGACCATTGTGACTGGGATTGAAAGTAACTGAAAGATAATTTTTAACTGAGTAATTATTCATGATGGGTGGAAAGCCTTGAAAGAGCTTTGTACTGAGACAGGAACATAATGCAGTACCTTCCAACCTTCCCTTTTTCAATTCCTAATTCTTTTACCATGCCTTGAATTACCACTCAAACTGCTCTTTGGAGTCAGGAGTATATTGAAATAATTATTCTAATTTTTAAATGTTATACAAGTGTACTGGTAATATTTTGCTTTCATCAGCTAATTCTGAATCATCTTTTCAAATCCATGTTTACATCAGTTATCTGATTGTTTACACACTAAGTTATTGCTCTCAATGAAAACAAGGAAAACTAGACCAAAGAAGAATTATCACCATTTGGGCTGGAGTGTTGTCACCTCTCTACCAACAAAGTGTTGCAATTAACACTCTTTGCACAAGAAGAACCCTCTAATGTATAACTCCACCCTGCAAGCCACAATATGCCAGTTAAGAAGCCTCATGCTCCCCTTTATGCCAGTCTTTGGAATCTCATACTTTTTGACGCATGAGTAAGTAACCCTTCTCATATACTTTGGTTTGCAATTCATCAGGTTTGGACACTCTGATAAAACATGGGAATCCAGGTTTGAAGGTGCTACAATCAATCATTCCGAAAAGCCTGGAAAAGGGATGTTAGCCAGTTGTAATCTGTTTTCCAAACTATTTCAGCTTTTTGGCCTAACCCTGTGGATGGGCAGCTGGTTCCTGGGGAAGTAATGAATTACAACCTACAGAATGGGATTATCTGAATGACAGGGCAATGAATACTAGTGGCCAATCAGGAAGTAGCTTGGATTGGTGTTAAATATATCTTGATATTATCCACAGCATATCATATTTCATTCCAGGCCTGATTCACATATTTATCAATCATATAGGTAGTTTAAAGAGATTAAAAGAGAATGGGAAACGATTAATTATGCACAAACTTAACAATTCTGACAGGTCATTTGAACTAGAACTTGGTTTAATTTCATGACATTATTTCCTGAAAGATTATCTGTAGGCTGTGTTTATGTGTTTGCCTGTTTTACACATTTAGCAAAGTTTTACAAATATACAATGCCATTGCTTTATAGTTAACCTTGACTTGTTCAAGTTATTTTCTTGAATGTCCAGCTCCTTTTTAAAAAAAACAGATTGCATTCCCACCAACCAGCAGAGATTTTAAAAGCTGTCACAACAAACCCTTAATCCAGTGTAAAATGATTTTACTGTTGCCTGAGGTGTGAAAGTGCCATGACAGATGGGATACTGAATGCTGAATGAGCCTCTTAGGGAAAGTTATATCAAGCTTTATAAGTCAGTTCACATGATCTAGGATCTATCTCAGGGTCAAAGGTGAGAGTAGGACCTGTACTCACACAGTTACGCTTTCCGCACCCAGATTCCCCCAGCTGCAAACTGAGAGGCAAGGTTCAGAACAAAACAAAACCTTTTAACTTGTAGGCCCAGTAATTGGCCAGGTTGTAGTGTGCGGTGCAGAATCTTCCTGTCTGTCATCATGCCTCGCTTTTTTGTTCCTGCTCTGCTCTATTCATGGAGGCCAGGCCGCCTATGTTTCTGAACATGGTGCCAGCAGGCCTGTTGGCAACGTGCCCATTCTGAATAGCATGCAGGCCGGATGGCGCCTTCTCTACTTAAAAACAATATTTAATGTTTTACATCACCATGGGCAGGCAGATTATTTTCACAAACTAACGAAATCCTTGAAGTTACATGGGATCAGGGTATGCATCTTTTTGCAGTGGATTAGAGAAAGACATGATCATTAGGGAGAATTATTAGAAGGGAAAAGAGTTGCTGGAAAGGGAGGGAGAGAGAGGGACAATCAAACAGAAAGCGGCAGACAGAACAAAGATCACAATACAGTGAACGTGAATCCTCGAAAAGTCTAATCACAGAAAGAAGGAAAGCGAGAGGGAAACTGATAGAAATGGATAGACATATGAAAGGAAAGAGAGACTGAGATACAAAAAAAGCACAAAGAGAATGTGTACAGGAATGATCTTTCAGGTTCTTCCAATCATCTGCAGTAACTATAACCGGAGAACAGCACTCCCATAGTTTGTGTGAAATTTTCATCATAGTTACAGCCAACATATCAGAAAAACTCAGGATAAAATTCATCCCCTGGGAGTTTATTCGGTATTGCCCTATCTTCTTGAGTATAGTCACTTTCTGATCAATCTTATTAAAGTAAATGGCATTCTGAAATATTTAACATATTTTTAATAAACCTGTTCATTTTTAAAGGGTATTGTGTATTCATTTTACCCTGCTAACCATACCTAATCCCCTTTACTGCAGCTTCCAACTTCTTGCCACCACAGATACTATTGTTACACCAGCTTGAAAGAACTTGTTAAAATATGGTATAGAATGCTTTTGTTTGAATGTTTTTAATGAGCAATGACCTATGATTTATCTTTTATTGGTCTTCCATTGAAGAAACTCTCTGGACTATAATCACTATTTAATAATTGGGAAGAACTGTTGGATGCAGGAAATTAATTCATCAATTTGTTTCGGGAGTCATTCAATGACCACTCATTTTGCTGGGCATTGATCTAGAAAGATCTTTCTGGCAATATCGTTCTGTACATATTGTTAGTTCATCCACACCTTCCTGCTGTCACTATCCTTGTTACAATTGGCAACATTCGGAGTTTTTTAATGTTGGAATTTCTCAAATTGCCCTGCGTATTATAGTGCAGCTCTTTCACATTTCCAAAATGCATCAAAAAAGCATGGTATATTTGCCTACTAAGTTCAAAGTCCAAAGTAAAGATTATATCAAATTACATATGTTATCATATGCTACATTGAGATTCAATTTCTTGCAGACATTTACAGGAAAACAAAGCAATACAAAAGAAATTATGGAAAGCTATACATGAACAAAGATTGATAAAATGCCAAAGTGCAAAGTAAGATAAATTGTGCAACTAAAGATTTAATATGGAGAA
The DNA here is from genome assembly GCF_030144855.1 of Hypanus sabinus. Classification (NCBI taxonomy): domain Eukaryota; kingdom Metazoa; phylum Chordata; class Chondrichthyes; order Myliobatiformes; family Dasyatidae; genus Hypanus; species Hypanus sabinus. Next base: position 135,841,757 of record NC_082712.1, on the reverse strand, counting down.
TATAACTTGTAAAGTGTCCGTGAAAGTGTCTATAAGTTCAGATTTAGAATCAAGTTTAATATTACTGACATATGTCATGAAATTTGATGTTATCCTGCATTTGTTCAGTGCAACATATTAAAAAATTCTATAAATTACAAAAAGAAATATAGGATACAAACATAAAAAAAATTAAACAAGTAGTGCAAAAATAATGAGTTAGTGTTCATGGATTGGTTCATTGTCTGTTCAGAAATCTGAAGGTGAAGGGAAAGACATTTTTCCTAAAAAGTTAAGTTTGTGTCTTCAGGCTCCTGTATTTCCTCCCTGATGGTAGTAATTAGAAGAGAACGTGATCTGGGTGATGGAGGTCCATAATGATGGATGCCCCATGTTTGAGGCTTCAGCTAATTTCTAGATGGTGTTGAATCAGTTCAGAGTTCTGGTGAGTGACGTAAGTGAACTTATCAATGCTGGTTCAGAAGTCTGACAACTGTAGGGTAGTAACTGTTGCTGGACCTGGTGGCGTGAGACTTCCTGCTCAATGTACTAGCGAGAAGAGATCATAGCCTGGATTGTGGGTTCCTTGATGATGGAGGACGCTTTCTTGTGGCAGTGCAGCATGTAATTGTGCTCAGTGGTTGGGAGCCCCTTGCCTGTGATGGACTCGGTTGTGATCGCCACTTACTGTCGTCTGTCCCATTCCTGGGCATAGGTGTTTCCATATCAGGCTGTGATGCTCTTGTTAGGATGCTCTTGTTGATGCATCTTTAGGAGTTTGTCAACGTTTTTAGTGACATGCCAAATCTATGCAAACTTTTAACAAAGAATTAATGTTGTCGTGCCTTCTTTGTGATGGCACTTCTGTGCCGATCCCAAGACAAATCTTCTTATATGATAATATCAAGAAATTTAAAGCTATTGACCCTCTCCACCTCTGATCTCCTAATGAGGACTGGCTCATGGAACCCCCGCTTCTTCCTCCTGTCTGAAATATATCCTGTTACATTGTACTTTATGCCTCTTGGGATATTTTCAATCATTCTTGCTGTTCTTTTGATCTTATGTGTTTTATTTATGATCACCATTTTTCATGCTTTATTAGATGTCTTTTAGAAGTGTATGTAAGCAATATCAATGACATTTTCCTTATTAATTCTGTACAGTACTTCATCAAAATAGTGAGGGAGAATAGAACATAGATTACAATAAAAAAAACAATAAGAATATAATCCTTCCACTGAAGAGTTTGAATTCTCTTTAATTACATTTTATTCACAGTGCAATGTTGGAGGAATTCTAGTGTGAATCTTTTGAAGACCTTCACAAACTCATATGCACTGGATTAGCAAATCTCTGAATTTTATCCAATGTGGCCCTCTGTTGGTCATTTTTCTTAAAAAGAAGAAACATACAATAATACAGATAAGAACAAAATATACCTTTGCTTATGCAATGTACGAGATTTGAGTGGTCTCCAGATAAGCTCTCTAGTGATATCGAACTGAACATGTGCTCGTGGTCACTGTTGATTCAGGGAAATCTCTGGTGTGCCTCACAGAGGCTGAGTTTAAGACCCATTAATGCCCAGTTTATAAAATGGGGCTGACCTCAGACTAATTATCAAGTGGTGTGGAGGGAGCTTAGCCATCTAAACCCTGTGAAAACTTATGTTAGCCAGCAAATAAAAGGAAGAAGTAACTAGCAATTATAAAGTGTGTTTCATATCATGGGGGGGGGGGAGAGAGAGAGAGAGAGAGAGAGAGAGAGAGAGAGAGAGAGAGAGAGAGATATTTATTCCAACAGGAGGGAGTGCAATATTGGACCTCATATTAAGGGCAAGACAGGGCAACTGACAGAAGTGGAACACTTTGGATCTTCTGATCAAAATTCGAGGTACCTATGGAGGAGAGGTCTGATCCTCAGGTTAAGATTCTAGCGTGGAGGAAGGCCAATTTTGATGGCATCAGAAAGGATCTGGCAGGTGTTGTTTTGGGTCAGTTGTTTCCTAGCTAAGATGTTCTTTTTATGTGGGAGGCCTTCAAAAGTGAAATCTTAAGAATATGGAGTTTGTAAGTTCCTAATAGAATTAAATACAAGGCTAAAAGTTTAGGAAACCTTTGTTTTCATGCAGCATTAAGACATTGGTCAAGAAGAAGGAAGAGATACATAGCAGTTATAGGCAGCAAGGAACAAATGAGGTGTTTGAGTATAAAATTATGCAAGAGAACACTTAGAGGGAAATCAGGAGGAGTAAAAGAAGACATGAAGTTGCCCTGGTAGAATCCCAAGGGATAGCAAGGGACAAAGTTGGTCCATTTGAAGATCACCATGGTCATCTGCACATCAAGATGGAGAGATCTTAAATGGATTTTTTTTTTTTGCATCTGTATTTAGTCAGGAAAAGGTCACAGAGTCTATGGAACTGAAGCAAAACAGCAGTGAGGTTAGCTACAATACCTGGATTACGGAGGAGGAGGGACTTGTCCTGAGGCAGATAAAGGTGGATGAGTTCCTAGAGCTTGACAAGATGTCTTCTTGACCTTCTGGGAAGCTAAACAAAAATACAGGGTCCCTGCCCGAGATATTTCAAATGTCCTTTGCCATGGGTGGGGTGCCAGAGCACTGGAATATAGCTAAAGTTGTTCCATTGTTTAAGAAAGGCTCTAAGAATAAACTGGGGAATTACAGGCTGGTGAGCCTGATGTCAGTAAAGGGTAAATTATTGGAAGGTACCCTAAGGACAAGATATATAAGTAGTTGTACAGGCAGTGCCTCATTAGGAATAGTCAACATGGTTTTTGTTCATGGTAAATCATGTCTAAGCAAATTTACAGATTATTTCAAGGAGGTGATCAGGAAAGTTGATGAAGGAAAGGTATTGGACATTGCCTACACAAGCTTTAGCACGGTCTTTGACAAAGTCCCACATGGGTGGCTTGTCCAGAATGTTCAGCTATTTGGCATTGATCCTTCAGTCGATTCAACACTGAGAGCGGAAGAAGCCAGGGAATGGTAATAGATGGTCACCTCTCTGACTGAGCGCAGTTGTAGGGAATGCTGCTTGGTCTATCTATCTGTAGGCCTCCGTTAGTCTCGATAGACCATGGATTTGCACCTTGGTAAGTTTCCAGGGCGCAAGCCTGGGCAAGGTTTTTTTTTAATGGAAGACCGGCAGTTGACAAGCTGCGTCTCCCCCCTCCACGCCACTAATGTTGTCCAAGAGAAGGGCATTAGGACACATACAGCTTGGCACCGGTGTCGTCACAGAGCAATGTGTGGTTAAGTGCCTTGCTCAAGGACACACACGCAGCCTCAGCCAAGGCTCAAACTAGCGACCTTCAGATCAAATGCCTTAACCACTTGGCCATGCGCCAACACGCGCCAATCTATCTATATAAGTGATTGAATTAATGACAATGCGGTAAACTAAAACAGCAAATTTGTGGATGAATCCAAGAAGGGAGAAATAATGGACAGTGAAAGCTAAACAAAGCTTGTTGCTGAATCTGGACAAGATGAACTAACCAGAGTACAGCTTACACAATGAATGGTATGGCACTGGAAGTACAGAGTCATCTGGGAATACAGATCCAAAATTACTTGTGCCATCACAGGTAGATAGGGTTGTAAAGAGAAGTTTGGCACTAAGTACAGGTGTTGGGTGTTATGTTGAATTTGTAACAGATATTGGTGAGGCCAAATTTGGAGGTTTGTGTGCAATTCTGGTCACTTACCATACCTTTAGGAAAGATATCAATAATACCAAAAGAGTACTGAGAAAATTTCCATGTATGTTGCTGGAACTTGAAGATCTCAGTTATAGGGAAAGGTTAAATAGGTTAGGACTTCATTCTGTGGCTGTAGGAGAATGAGGGGGGATTTGATAGAGATATGCAAAATACTGAGAGGTCTAGATAGGGTAAATACAAGCAGGCATTTTCCACTGAAGTTGGGTGATACAAGAACTAGAGGTTTAGGGTAAAAGATGAAATATTTAAGAGAAACTAGAGAAAGAACATCTTCATGCAGGGGTTGGTGAGAGTGTGGAATGAGCTGCCAGAAGAAGTGATGGATGTGGGTTTGATCGCAAATTTTAAGAATAATTTGTATAATAACGTGGATGGGAGAAGTATGAAGGGCTACGTTCCAGATGGGACTAGGCAGTCTAGATGGCCCAGAGGGTCTATTTCTGTGCTGTAGTACTTTATAACTGCTGTATGAATCTATAATATAAATCATTGACCATATTTTAGTATTATTGATTGAGGGATAAAGTTTGTCCTGGTTATAAGGAGAATTTCCATGCTGCTCCTCAAATAGTGATACGTCTATCATTTTTACTCAAGCTAAGTGGGCCACCTAAATGTCAATTTAACAATGATTATCTGACAACACACGTCTCCTCAGACCTGTGCTGAAGTATGAGTCCAGAACAGGATTTGAACCACAGCCTCCCTGCCACTGCCACATCGACGTTGTAAATGAAAGCCCATCTTGTATTCAGACCATGGCAGAGCTGATCTAGACTTATTTGGTAGAAGGAATTTATCCTCGGCCAACCTTGCTGCAGCAAATTAGAAACATTTGATGATGACTATCAAAATAGAAGCTTGGGAACTGAGGGGGAATTCTAAGGGTATGCTACCCTGAACACAATATGTTGTTATTGTATAATGTCCATATATATAAGGCTAAAGTCCCCTGTGTAACACCAAGATTTACTCCAGTTCCTATTGAGAATTTTTCTTTTGACATCCCACCATAGCAGGTGATGACTCCAAAGCTTTCATTTCTTCCATGACCTTTTTAAAAGATTGTTGCCTCACTGTTGAGACATCTAAACCTCTCCCAAACTGGATTTGAACTAAGTGTCTTCCCAGGCTATTGAAGAGAACCTTTTCGAGCCAACTTGTTGCCATGTATCTGGAAAATCAATCTCTTGCAGCCCCATGTGAAACTGATGCAGATGAGGGAACACAGTGCAATTTCAGCACATGCTTTTATTTGTGCAATAATTTCTTGTTCATATACTTTGCGGAGAAGACTTCAAATAGTGCTTAGGAGCAAGAAGTCAGGCTGGTTTTCTACTCAAAGGTATCAAAGCATTTGCTGATTACAATTGCAATAATTACCATCTTGGCAAAGATCAACTAACATAGCATAGATGGGGATTAAATTGTTGCTTCTTTCTCTATATGGTTCAGAAATATATACATGATATACTTTCTCACCAAGTCACATGGAAACAAATTTCGTCTGATACCATTAAAACAGGGTTATCTTTTTTAATTTGTTGACAGTGATTAAGCAGCCTTGGTCATGAATTGTGTTGATTATTAATTTATGAATGGTCTTTTAATGTGTCTTTTTTCTCCATTTGTTCCCACAGCTGTGACCAAATATGGACTATATTTCATAATGGTCATAAAACAACAGCCTAACCATTACAGTGTAGGATATATATTACCAAGTAACCCAATGTTAGATGTTTTTAAAAATTGTAACCAGGATAATGTTACGTATAAATTCCTAGTACACGGCTGAAGTGTATTAAACTGTAAAATGCACAACATTCTCTGCACGCAACTAATTCTCTTTCCAACAAACAATGCATGCAGTGAGATTGTTAAATACAGAACCTGCAGGATTGTTATGTGTTCTGTTGTATAAGATGGATTAATCATAGTGTATGTTCATTTCAATTACAATTAACAAATTTTGAATACTGATATTTTTCAGTCTATGAGACACAGAACAAAGTAATTAAATCTTCATAACCATTTCAGACTTGGGCGTGGGATAAAGCAGTCCAACAAGCAGATTGCTTGATCTGTCCCAAGCAAGTTAGATGTGGTGTAGAGTTTCCTCTGCAAAGTAGCGTAGTGGGCCTGAAGGGCCTATTCTGTATTGTATCTCAATAAACAAATAAATATTTCAGCAAGGCATCCTAAATGACATTACCTTAGCACGGTTATAGTATGCATCTTGAAGCCAGATATAAAGCAAAGCTGATTCCGATTAAGATTCTTTGTACACCAGAATCCGCAATAACTGGGATGTCCACCTTTGGTTCTCAAGATCTAGTTTGGAAATTTAATTTGTTCTTGAGATCAACCCCAGCATTGTGCAGAGGTCTCCTGTGGAACTGGGAAAATAAGGAAATGTCACCAAGTCACTGTCATGTCCTTCTAGTAGTTAGCTGACATCATTTTTTAGAACCACAGAACATCACAAATTGATACATACTTTAGCTATTCAGCCAATGCTATTTCTGGAAAGAACTGTCTGATTTTCAGCGAAGTCTAGACCTCTAATACCATACCCTCCCACCCTCTTCACCTTCCCAATCATATCCCCGTTTAAGGATTTACCTTATTCCTCTTTGAAATGATCACTTATTTAGGTGAGTTGCCCAAGCATAAATAGATGCCTCCTCATCTTGCTTCAGATTCCTTTCAAGATCACGCTTTCTCATTATTTTACCAAAATCTTTCAAATGCTTGAATACCTCCATTAAACATCTCACTGGCCCTCACTGTGTTTTTAAAAGGAACAACCACTTTGAATGTAAGTAAGGCATTGTAACCAATGATCAAATCAATGAATCTATTCTGTTTCCACACCAACACACTTTACATCCTTCTGAAAGGGTGCCACCCAGTTTGGGCACAATACTTCAGATGAGGCCTCACTGCCTTTCTAGTGGCCTTTGTTTATTAAGCTAATGATCTTATTTGTTTTTAAAAGCCTTTCAACTAGTTTAGCTACGTTCAAAAATTAGCCCACCTTCATTGTGGAGTCTTTCTGTTTCTGCGCCCCTCTGAAATTGTATCATTTATGTAGCATACCCTTATTCTCTCTGTTAAATTTCATAATTTCCCCTTGATAAATTTCATCTGGTATGTATCTGCCATAATACTCCCCTATGTCCTACTGAAGTCTATTCCTATCCTCCTCACTGTTTTTCCAAATATTGTGTCATCTGCAGACTTCAAGCTTATGCATTGCATACCTACAGTATGTCCAAGCCATTTATCGAAAGGACTGTGGTCCTTACAACTGCTGAGAGGGACTGCTGACTACCTGCCTCCAATCTAAGAAATAAGTGTTCAATACCATTCTCTGCTTTCTGTTACTGCCATTTTCATAGTCATGCTGCGTTAATATTGGACTTCTATTTGTTCACATTATTATCTTGGGAAAAGTACTTAAATGCCTGTAGAAAAGACACAGAAAAAGCAACCTCAATAGCAAATGCTTTCTTTCTATTTGGAGCAACAACAAACTGTCTTAGAGACAGCAATGGACACATCGTCCTTCACACAGCACATATGGTACTTATCCCTGTCTATTTTTTGGAAGTTTAAAACCTTCAACATTTATATCTATTATTAGCTTAACAGGAATGTATACTGGACACCATGATACAGAAGTTCTAAGTGATTTATGATTCAGAATCAGACTAAAGGGAAAGCAGAAGATGAGTGGGATGTAATAAGAGATTCTTAAGAATAATCTGAACCAGCCCTACTTGTTGACTTATGGTACCTCTTGAACCACTGACACAAATGGTAATCTTGCAACATAGGAACAGAATCAGGCCATTCAGCCCATTCAGTCTGCTGCATCATTCCATTATGGCTTTTATTATCCCTCTCAATTCTATTCTCCTCCCTGTAATCCTTGACACCCTTACTAATCAAGAACCTATCAACCTCTGCTTTAAATATATCCAATGATGGCCTCCACGGCCATCCATTGCAATGAACTCCACAGACTCACCACTCTCTGGCTAAAGAAATTCCTCTTCATCTCTGTTCTAAAGGGATGTTCTTCTATTCTGAGGCTGTGCCTTTCGGTCCTAGACTCCCCACTATAGGAATCATCCTCTCCTCATCTACTTAGTCTAGGTCTTTCAATATTAGACAGGTTTCGATGAGACCCCCCCCCCCTTCATTCTTCTAGACTTCAACGAGAACCTGCCCAAAGCCACTAAACCCTCCTCATCCATTAACCCTTTCATTCCTGGGATCATTCTCGTGAACCTCCTATGGATCCTCTCCGATGCCAGCACATCCTTTCTTAGATAAGGGACCTAAAACTGCTCACAATACTCCAAAAGAAGTCTGTCCAATGCCTTAAATGGCCTCAACATTACACCTTTGCTTTCATAGTCTAGTCCTCTTGAAATGAATGCTAACATTGTATCTGCCATCCTTATCACTGACTCAACGTGCAAATTAAGCCTGCATGAGGACTTAAAAGTTCTTTTGCATCTCTGATTTCTGACGTTACACCCCGTTCAGGAAATAGTCAAGTTCAAATTCAATTTTATTGTTATTCAACATTATACATTTATTCTGCCAAACAAAACAACATGCCTTCAGACCAAGGTGCACAACACAATATACATAACTCACACACAACACACAAAAGTAATATTTTCACAATAAATTGACAAATAATAAGGTGCATTTACAACACAAGTTAAAAAGCAAACTGTATAACACTATTGGCGCTTCTTTTTGTATGTGATGAGACCTGGGTCGTGGCAGGGAGTTTAGTAGTCTCACTGCCTGTGGAAAGAAGCTGTTTCCAATCCTAACAGTCCTTGATCCAATGCTGCAGTACCTCCGACATGATTGTAGGGGGTCAAAAAGATTGTTGGATGGATGGGAGGGATCATTGGCAAAGTAAGGGCCCTCTGTATGCAGTGCTTCTTATAAATATCGCAGATGGATGGATGAGAGAGGCCAATGATCCTCTCCGCAGTCCTCACAATCCTTTGTAGGGACTTGTGGTCAGACGCCTTGCAATTTCTCTACCAGAAGACAGTGAAGCAGCTGGTCAGGGCACTCACTTAGAATTCGTGAAGTGGGGGGGGGGAGGGGGAGTCTCTCTTGTCTTAATCTCTTCAGGAAGTGGACGCACTGCTGTGATTTCTTGACTAAAGAGGTGGTGTAGAGGGACTAGGTGAGATGGTCTGTTATGTGCACCCCCAGAAACCTGGTGCTCCTAACTATCACTGTGAATGAGCCATTTATGCGCAGTGAGGAATGGTCACCTTCTTAAAGTCCACAATCATCTCTTTAGTCTTGTTAAGACACAAGTTGTTTGTACCATTCTACCAGCTGCCGCTCTGCCTTCTCTCTGTATGCCGTCTTGTCATCATTGCTGATGAGGTCGACTGCTGTTGTGTCATCAGCAAACTTAATGATTCAGTTTGAGTTGGATCTAGCAGTGCAGTCATGCATCAGCAAAATGAACTGCAGCTGGCTGAGTACACAGCCCTGGGAGCCACAATGATCAGCATGATGAAGCCAGAGATGATGCTGCCAACATGGACTGATTGTGATCTTTCGGTCATGAAATCCAAGATCCAGTTATAGAGAGAGGTGTTGAAACCCAGCAAGGTTAGTTTACCTACTAGCTTCCGAGGCATGACTGTGTTAAATGTTGAGCTGATTCTGATAAACAATTTCCTAGCATATGAGGCAGCATCCTGGCATTTTCCACAAAGTCTATGGCTTTATTCCTTCTACCAAAGTGTATGACTATATATTTCCCTACAGTATATTCCATCTGCCACTTTTTTGCCCATTCTCCTAATCCATCTAAGTCCTTTGCAGAATTTCTGCATCCTTAACATGACCAGCTCCTCCACTGTTATTTGCATCATCTGCAAACTTGGCCATAAAGCCAGCAATTTCACTTTCCAAATCATTGACATATAATGTGAAAAGAAGTAGGCTGAACACTGACCCCTGTGGAACACCACTAGTCACCAGCTGGCCCCTTTATTCCCCCACTTTGCCTCCTGCCAGTCGCCAATCTTTTACCAATGTTAGTATCTTTCCTGCAATGGGCTCTTATTGTGTTTAGCAGCCGTATACAGAATATAACACCTTGCAAAGGCCTGTTGAAAATCCAAGTAAACAACATACACTGACTCTCCGTAGTCTATCCTGCCCATTATTTCCTCAAAGAGCTTGAACAGATTAGTAAGGGAAGATTTCCCCTTAAGAAAATCATGCTGACTTTGGCCAATTTTATCATGTGCTCCCAACTCCCCCAAAGCTTCATCTTGAAGAGCAGAGCAAGCTCGTGGCCTGAAATCCTGAAGGCACTGCTGCAATTTTATTACATCTCTTGTGCCTCCATTTTTATAATGTCATCTTGTGGGCAACAGTATCAGGTTGTTTTTGCTGTGAATGGGCAAGGGGAGTTGTAAACCTGACCTTTCCAGGTGATGACACGAGCTTGAGATGTCCCAGGTGTCATGGCCGTCCGCTAACAGCATGGAAATAGGAACCTTTTCCTGAGCCAGCAGTAGTTGTCTGTGTAATCCAAGTGAAAGCCATTGCACTAACATCACCCATGGAAAATACAGCAATAAACTGGTGACATATTTGTTGTATCTCCCTTCTATGCTTTAGTGGCTTCCTTTATCAAATTGAATTGGCTTTATTCCTTACATCCTTCATGAGGAGTAAAAATCTTTATGTTACTTCTAAATGTGCAATGTGCATTTTATAGTAAATTATAATAATTAGTATGTACAACTCTGAGACTGGTCTGAAATAACTGCACAATATTGATTTAAATGATTGTACCTTTGTGCCTACACTGTGTGCCACAGTTCCAGATCCCAAGGAGGCACTGAATTGCCTGGCATGAGAGAGAGTTCAAAAGAAGCGAGCGGGTGCATTCGGGACTTTCTGCATGCCACATTCCCTGAGGAGGCATTGAATTGTGTATAATTTGGCACTTAAAAGAAGTTAGGTTTAAGCAGAGCGGCCATTGTAGGAGTGGTCTAGTGTTAAATGGAGAGTTCAGGCCTTGCCTCCTAGAGACGTCGGGGAGGAGAGGCAAAAGCAGAAGGTAGGTTTTCTTTCATTTAATTTTTCTTTCTTTCTTTTTCATTGCACAGTTAGAGCAGTGGGGATGCCAGGCAGGATAGTGGCATGCTCCTCTTGTGGGATGTGAGGAAGTAGGGAGAATTCTTGTGCCGCTGATGACTACACCTGCAAGATGTGCATCCAGTTGCAGTTTCTTAAGACCGTGTTCAGGAAATGGAGCTGGAGCTGGATGAACTCTGCATCAATCAAGAGGATGAGGGGTTGATTGACAGGTTATACAGGGAGGTCATTACACCCAATGTGCAAGACACAGGTAACTGGGTGACTATCAGGAGGAGGAAAGGGATAGGTAGCCAGTGCAGAGTACACATGTGGCTGTTCTCCTAAACAACACTTTGGAGACTGTTGGGAGAGTGGGATGACCTAGCAGAGAAAAGCCACAGCTGTCAGGTCTCTGGTACTGAATCTGGCTCTGTGGCTCAAAAGGGAAAGGGGGAAAAGAGGCTACTTGTAGTGATAGGGGAGGAAGAGAGATAAAGTCTTCAAAATTGAGTTCAGGGAGTTTGGTATTATGTTAAAGGCTAGGACCTCCTGGGATTGTGATCTGAGAACTGCTATCTATTCCATGCATTAATGAAGCCAGATATAGGATGATCATACAGTTTAATACATAGCTAAGGAGATGATGGAAAAGAAATGGATCAGCCATGATTGAATGGTGGAGCAGACATGATGGGCCAGATGGCCTAATTCTGCTCCTATATCTATGGTCTTATGGTCATATGATGCAGGAGGGAAGACTTCAGATTTATGGACCATTGGGCTCTCTTCCAGGGAAGGAGGGACCTATACAGAAGAGACAGTTTGCACCCAAAATGGAGGTGGACTTGTCACAATGTGTGCTGGCAATATCGGAACCCAAGTGCAGGGGAACGACATATTTCGATGTCATGTAGAGATGGTAATGAGCATTTACTCATAATAATTCCAGAAGAACAATCATGCCTCAGCCGACTGACATTGCAAGAAGTAACATTTTCAAAACTAGGACACTGCCATTAGCAATATTCAGGCACCCACTTAAATAATACAAGTAACATGTAATCCTTGATCTTGGCCTTAAATTGCCAGAACAGACAGTGGAGTGTCTATGGGGAAAGAATTTGCTAAGCCGACATACAAAGTCTAGAATAGAAAGGCTGAGCATGCTGGGATGAATTTTATTTTATTTTTTATTTTATTGACATACCGTGTGGAATAAGCCTTTCTGGCCCTTTAAGCTGTGCTGCCAAGAAAATTTACAATTTAATCCTAGCCTAATCACAGGATAACTTACATGGCCAATTAACCTACCAACCGGTAAGTCTTTGGTCTGTGGGAGGAAACCACAGCACACGGACGAAATACATATGACCACAGGAGAATATATAGGCAGCAGCAGGAATTGAACTTGGGTCACCGGTCCTGTAAAGCATTGTGCCAACCACTATGCTACTCTGCCAGCCAATGTCCTGAGCTGTGTACATTTCAATGCAGAGTATTGTAGACCACCCAACAGTCCATGGGAGTTAGAGGAGCAAATTTATAAAGAGATCACAGAATGTTGCAGGGAACATACCGATAATACTGTGATTTTAACTTTCCATATATTGACTGGGATTCCCATAATATAAAAGGGATGGATGGGATAAAGTTTGTCAAATGTGTTCAGGAAAGTTTCCTAGTCAGTATTTAGAAGTACCAACTAGAGAGAGTGTGATACTAGATCGCCTATTAGGGAATGAGACAGGACAGGTGAAAGAAGTTTATGTAGGTGTACACTTTGCATCTAGTGATCATAATGCCATTAGTTTCAAGATAATTATGGAGAAGGATGGGTTTGGTCTTGAGATTGCTATTCTAAATTGGAGAAAGGCCAAATTTAACGGTATCAGTAAGGATCTGGCAAGTGAAGGTTTGGAAAGTTGTTTTCTGGCAAAATTGTACTGGTAAGTGAGAGGCCTTCAAAAGTAAAATATTGAGAGTACAGTTTGATTGTCCCTGCTAGAATAAAAGCCAGAATAATATGTAAGGACAACAGTTTTAGGGAACCTTGATTTTCAGGAGATATCCAGACCATGGTTAAGAAAAAGGAGGAGCATAGCAAGTATAGGCAGAAAAGAGCAAATAAGATACTTGTGGAGAACAAGAAATGCAAGAGAACACTCATAAAGAAAATCAGGAGGGCTTAAAGAAAGCATGAGGTTGCTGTAGCAGGAAAAGCAGAGTCCTAACGTCCTCTACAGATATAGTAAGAGCAAAAGAACAGTAAGGGACAAAATGAGTCCTCTGCAAATTCAGAGTGGTCATCTATGCATGGAGCCAAAGAGACAAGGGAGATCTTAAATGGATATTTTGCAGCTGCATGTAGTCCAAGGGAAGGGCAAGCGTTGATACAGCTTGGCACCAGTGTCGTCACAGGTTGCCAGAGTGAATTTGTAAACAACATCAAATCATCTTAGGGACCCCCAGCTTCGGAATTCTTCCTCGGGGTTTACTCCCGAAGCTTTCCCATGGGTGGCTATGGCCTCAAGGCAGCAGAAGTGTAAAATCAGAGTTTTCCTTCTCCTAGGCGGGCTGCCATCCAAGACTGACAAGCTCCACCTTCCTGAAGAAACTGACTTTGAGGCACTAGTTGTCCGCCTTTGCTCCTTCTCTTGTCAGTAGAAACAGTTCCACCGGGCCTGGTAGCTAAGCCACATGTGAAGGCCAAGAGTTGGACTTGGTTGTCAGAGGCTGTTGGAGTCACATGCCATTTGGAGCACTTTATAGGTAATGGAAGCTTAACCCCACTACCACCCCTGGCTATGACAACCTTAAGAACATGAAGGCAACACAATGAATATTGTCTACAAGGACTTTAGCAAGGCCTTTGAAAGTTCCCATATGGGAAGTTGGTCAAGAAGGTTCAGTCGCTTGGCATTCAAGATGCGGTAATAAATTGGATTAGACATTGGCATCATGGAAGAAGCCAAAGAGTGGTAATAGATGGTTGCCTCTCTGACTGGAGGCCTGTGACTAGTGGTGTGCTGTAGGGTTGGTGCTGTGCCTGTTGTCGTTTGCCATCTATATGAATGATCTGGATGATAATGCGGTAAACTGGATCAGCAAATTTATGAATGACTGTGAAATCAGGGGTGCAGTGGACAGCAAGGAAGGCTATCAAACCAGTGGGATCTGGACCAGCTGGAAAAATGGCAAATGGAATTTCATGTAGACAAGTTTGAGGTGGAGCAGATTGGGAGGACAAACCAGCGCAGGATCTATACAGTGAGCAGCAAGGCACTAGGAAGGGTGGTGAAGCAGAGGGACCTGGGAATGCAGATTGCAATTCCTTTGAAGTTTCATGACAGATAGATAGGGTCATAAAGAAAGCTTTTGGCACACTAGCCTTCATGAATCAAATTACTGAGTACAGGAGCTGGGATGTTATGTTGCAGTTGCTTGTATAAACTATTGGTGAGGCCTAATTTGGAGTTTTAGTCACAGGAAAGATGTCAATAAGATTGAAAGAGAACAAAGAAAATTTACAAGGATGTTGCCAGGACTTAAGGACCTGAGTTATAGGGAAAGGTTGTATAAGTTAGGACTTTATTCCCTAGAGCGCAGAAGAATGAAGGGAGAAATGATAGGGGTATATAAAATTATGAAGGATATAGATGGAGTAAATACAAGTAGGCTTTTTCCACTGAAGCTGGGTGAGAGTAGAACTAGTCATGGTTTAAGGGTGAAAGGTGAAGTGTTTAAGAGGAACATGAGAGGGAAATTCTTCACTCAGTGGGTGGTGAGAATGTGGAATGAGCTGCCAGTGGAAGTGGTGGATGTGGGTTTGATTTCAAAATTTAATAGAAATTCAGAAGGGTACAGTACATGGATGGAGGGTGTATGGAGAACTGTAGTCCAGGTGCAGATTGATGGGATTGGGCAGCAAAATAGTTTGGCATGGTGTAGATGGGCCAGAAGGCTCCTTCTGTAGTGTTCTATGACTCTATTTCACTATTTAGATCTGAAGCTAAAGCAGGGAAATGAGGATTTCCTAAACATAACAATTTTCATGAGCTACTGGCGCTTTTGATTGATCGTACTATCTCAACTCTGTATAATATAACATGTACGATAGAAGAAGAAAAGGTCTATAGAATCTGAGAAAGAGCTGCTGATCTTTCTTGGATTAAGTGATTTCAATTAGAGCAGCATATAGGTTGTTGTTATGAAATATGCATACAGGTTATTATATATATTTAGGAGAGATATCATCTTGGTTCATGCTCCTGATCTTTATTTATGGTGAACCTGATCTAATTTCTATGTCTAAAATTGCTCTGGGTCACACAGTAATCATTGTTGTTTGTAAAGTGCCTGTGTCCACCTTTTGGGAATTTTCCAAATATCACTCACAAATCAATCCATGTCCAATCATTTAACTTATGAATAAATCAATTGTCTATGGTTGCAGATCTTGCTTCTGCTTTAGTTGCCAATTCAGTTAAAATCTAAAATGATGGGAAGAATTATTCTTTATTATAAAACATCAATCTGGCTAACAAGCAAAACCTTATAGTTTTAATAGTTCACTAAAAATGTAGAAAGATGACCTTCAACTCAGAAACATTCTTAATAGTTATCCAATCTTTTTCTTCCATCCCCACCACCTGGATTTCCCTTCCATTTTCTCAGCTGAAGGTGCTCTCCTTTGCTGGATTTGAATACATGGATAAAAATCACTTTTGTGCCCTTTATTCATTCGATAACAAAACCCATGGGAACTTGCGGACATAATCAAATATCTCATTGTGCTGAGATTACATATTCGCCACCCTGCCACCTTAACAAACAGAAGAAACTTTGGATGGACTACAGGAGATATCTGGCATTTAGTGCACAGCAAGGAAGTGGAGAGGAAGGCTGCTTGTTGCTATCGATGCTCGTTAGAATATAATCACAGTTTGTGAGAAAAGAAAGTGTACTCGTGTTTGTTTATCTAAAAGCAACAAGCACAGCAAATTAATATTTGAAAACCTGATCCATTGTGTGCACATATTGATCAAAGTTCAAAGAAAATGTGATGTCCTGCTGTCATTCATGCTAAAATAGAGCAAGACCACCCACAAAACAAGCAGTGTTATGACCTGCATTTCTAACATCTGACCACCTGATTCCTTCTTACATGAGGCCTATGTGGTGAGGCTTGAGGAGCCTGGTGACACCTGTTAACCCTGTCACAATCCAAACTCGCCCCCTCTCCGCCCCAAATCCCCCACCCCACCTGTGACTGACACTGGTGGAACAGAGTCCTGTTGTCATTTGCTTGTGTGTGTCCATGTATTCCATCTGCTACATTGACAAGCCTTTACATTTTCACCGGTGACACAGATCAAAGGAGACCTGCCACTAAGCACACGTCACAGAGGCACTGCATCATCTTTACTTTGCCTAGACAGCACTGCCTGTTAAATACATTCACCAGGGTTTCCAGAGTGCTCACCAATAGTCCTTCCCATATGAACGGAGGTCAACAAATATTCAGTCAGATATTTCGAAGAAGATGAATGCAAAACTTTTGCAGTTATTTGTTCCGATATAGTCTGCGATGTCAAAACAGAGCCATTGCTGAATTTTCTGAAAATCAGATATGTGAATGGCACAAAATAATATTCAGAATGTCCAATTTTACAATATGACAGTATTAGTTTCCCTTTATAAAATTATTCATCTGGGGAATCTGGGGAGCCCATTTAATATAGGAAAATAATCCACTGCACATGTTCCTGCATATTTTTGCCTAAATCTGCACAGTTGTGTTGCAAGCAAATTCCTCTGTTCTCTCCTGACCACTGATCACTATAATTAGATGACATACTGGACTCTCATTATTTTTACATGTTGACATTTGAAATTTTGAACATGTTGGTTAGGAAGGTCTCATGCTGTTGCTTTGTGAGTGCGGGCACATCTCACATGTTCAATTTATTTAGCATTTCTTGAAACTTCAGTCAATTAATTTCATTGAAATGAAATCTCTGTTATAGTTCAAGCAAACCAGCAGGCAATTTATAAGCATAAAAATCCTTCAAAAATCAATGTGACATTCACTGAATAACTTGTTTTTAAATGCTGTTCATTGAGGGCTATAGATACCGGGACATGGCTGATGTTCTTTGACTAGCCATAAGACCTTCTGCACAAAGCGAGCACGTTAATGCACAATTCAAATTCTTGTCTGAATGGTGACCGCCCAGTCAATACAGCAATCACAATTGGACTGAATTATACAGTATGTTCAGTTACCTGCAGTCATATTTAAAGTCACAAGCATCTGGGAGAATTGAGCCAAGGACAACACAAAGAGGGAACAATAGAATATTAATTGAGATGGGTAAATAGTGGGATGGGGGAAGGGGTGACAAAGCAAATCAAAAGAGGAAAAATATTTGCAATTGTGCCTTGATTTTCTTCTGAGTTTAAAGAGGTTTGATGTTACTGAACATTCCAACAAACTGCTGAGGATATACTTCAGAATAATCCTTACTGGTTGCATCATTTTCTAGTACAGCAATTCAAATGCACAGGAACTTAATAAGTTGGACAGGGGTGGACTCTGCCCAATAAATCATGGGCTCATCCCCCCCCCACCATCAGTAGTACCTACAGAAATACTGCGTTAAGAAGACAACATCCATCAAGAATCACCATCATCTGGGTCATATTGTCTTCTCAGAGCTACCATTGAGAAGGACGTACAGAAGCCTGAAGTCACACATCACCCGATTCAACAACAGTTATTGCTCTTCAATCTCTCAGTTCTTGAACCAACTGGCAAGCCCTTAATCACTACAGTTTAGGAGCACTATACCACTTTGTATTAGAATGGACTTGGTTTTCATTGGGTTGTTTTGTGTTCTTTCTTGGAGAAATTGTTTATAAGTTTAATTTATGTTTTTCTTGTGAATTTTGCTTATGTGATACTATGTGCCCATGACGCAGCCTCAAGTAAGTTTTTCACTGCACCTGTGCAACTCTGTACTTGTGATTTGACAATAAACTTGACTTTGACTTTGCTAGGTTTAAATAGGTTAGTATAGGAATCATATCCCAAAGCAGCATGTTCTGATGGATGTACATGGAATGATTCAGCATACACAGTTCTAGATGTGCCCAAGGTAGAGATGCCACTATTCTTGTAATGCTCCTGTATTCAACCACCCTGAAAAGAACTTACTAGCCTTCTGTCCTCTTGTTCATAGGAGTCCCACTGTTCCAGACAGGTAGTTAATCCCATCCTCATCACATTCTACAGGGGTTGTATTGAGAGCATCCTGAGCAGCTGCATCACTGCCTGGTTCGGAAATTGCACCATCTCGGATCGCAAGACCCTCCAGCGGATAATGAGGTCAGCTGAGAAGATCATCGGGGTCTCTCTTCTCGCCATCACGGACATTTACACTACACGCTGCATCTGCAAAAGAAACAGCATTATGAAGGACCCCATGCACCCCTCATACGATCTTTTCTCCCTCCTGCCATCTGGGAAAAGGCTCCAAAGCATTCAGGCTCTCACAACCAGACTATGTAACAGTTTCTTGCCCCAAGCTATCAGACTCCTCAATACCCAAAGCCTGGACTGATACCTTGCCCTATTGTCCTGTTTATTATTTATTGTAATGCCTGCACTGTTTTTGTGCACTTTATGCAGTCCTGTGTAGGTCTGTGGTCTAGTGTAGCTTTCTCGTGTTGTTGTTTTTTTTACGTTGTTCAGTCTAGTTTTTGTACTCTGTCATGTAACACCATGGTCCTGAAAAACGTTGTCTCATTTTTACTATGTACTGTACCAGCAGTTATGGTCGAAATGACAATAAAAGAGACTTGACTTGACTTGAAGATAAGTTGGTCTACTACTTGTGGTGACAAGCTAGCGGTCCTGAGGCAAGCTCCCCATGACAAAATTAAAACAGCCTGGGAGCAAGGTTTAAATTTTTCACTGTCAGACGATGTATGGGATTCAGTTCTCAAGTTAGTTAACTCAACCTCTTTATGTGCCCACCACTGCCTGTTACAGTTCAAGGTCGTACACAGGGCCCCATATGTCTGAAACTAAATAATCTCGCATTTACCCAGGTGTTAATCCCTGCTGCGACAAGTGCAAAAAGGGCGAGGCTTCACAAGTACTGGACGTGCCCGAGCTTGGAAAAATACTGGAAAGATGTTTTCCAAACTCTATCCCAAATACTCTATCCCGAGCTTGGAAAAATACTGGAAAGATGTTTTCCAAACTCTATCCCAAATACTCTATCCCGAGCTTGGAAAAATACTGGAAAGATGTTTTCCAAACTCTATCCCAAATACTTAATTACAATCTGGAACCTAACCCTTTGATTGCTCCTTTCCGCACCTCCGGAGAGGGCGACACGCACCTGAGTTCAAACAAACGTCGCATACTGTCTTTTGCCTCTCTTTTGGCCAGGCGCGCAGTCTTGCTCAGGTGGAGGGGTGCTGCCCCGCCCACCCATGCTCAGTGGCTCAGGCACATCATGTCCAGTCTACGCCTTGAGAAGGTCCATTATTCAACTCTCAATTCGAACATAAAGTTCCAAAAGGTGGGGGGACCCTTTCTTGAATATTTTCAGAATTCCCAGCCAAACTAAAGGTTCATCCCTTCTTCCTTTCCTCTGTACCTAACTCCCTGACTTTCAGCATTCTCCGGTGAAATTCTACGAACTCAGGCATGTAAACATATTATAGTAATTGTGTGTTAGGAAAATACACCTTTTCTGTACCAATGCAGCTCTGTGGGGATAAAGGTTCTGTTTAACCCTTTTTGCTAATGCAATGATGGCTTGGAAATGGGAATTGGGAGGGGTGGGTCGGGTCAGGGAGGCAACCAAAGCATGATTGTACTATGGGTACATCTCTTTCATAGATGTGAATTGTACATTTGTTATGTACTGCACTAACCTCCTTTGTACTATGCTGTCTTCATCTAAAAAAAACAATAAAACTATTGCTGAGAGAAAAAAATAAGCTGGTCACAGACCTGCTACTTGAGAGTCTTCTAAAACAAAGAAAAAATGCAGTCATTGAGTGGCTTGAACCAAAGACCTATTTAGATATAAACTATTAGTCTAGCTTCCTGGATTGTAGGGGCCTCTACTACACTTCTAAGCCCCCATTACATTTTAAACATCAAGTTTCTGCTCTCTACAGAAATCCACACCACCAATTGTAAACATGACAAAGCAATAGGAAACAGATCAAAGGTGATTATAATCTGATTTTGATTTGGTTTATATCTTAACTTACAGTCACCTAGTAATAGAAAAATATAATATTGAACAGACACACCCTTGAGCAAGTTCTCACTTCCGAGCAACCATTGAACAATCTTGCCCAAAAAATGGAAAAAGCTTTAAACCACATATGGGATATATTTCATCAAGATTTTGTGATACCCTCAAATCTGTCTCTGCCCCTTTGCACTCCTTTAATGGTCAAATTGGAACATTAGACAGAAAAGAAATTGACTTAATATTGAAGGCCCTGTAATTTGTTGCATAAGGATAGAAAACTTGACATATAGAAATGGGAATTTTGGCTTTCAGCTGATAAAAATTAAAGGTTAGAGCAGACATGAAAGAAACTGATTCAAGTTAGCAAAGTCACAGTTCTTAAATTAGGCTGGAATTCTTGAATTCGTGCTTAGTGCTCTCTTTTCAAGATAGAAATTCCTGGCAGTGTCCTTCAGCAGTGCACCGCATAATTTGAGAAAACAGCTTGGAACTTAGAAGTCAAAAGTGATTCTGCAATGTAATGTCAGCTCTCTGATATCAGGTGTCAATGTGACACATTAACCATCTGACAAATAAATCACCCAAACTATTAAAACAACAGAGTCCAGACTGCTTCTGTGAACTGCAACCTTTTCACGCCAGTCCAAATTAGCACCATAGATCACAGACTAATTTGCAATTTAAGCTAGTTACCAACAGAGCAGAAGAGCCAATATTCCATTTCTTTGTTATGTATAGAACCAGCCTGAGAAGAATGGTCACAATATAGTATTGTTGTGGAGGCATTTGTCAAGGAATTCTTGGACATAAACTTCTGAAGCTATTTCTGGATAGTGCTCATTGAAGTTTGAAAAGCTACACACAACTTTCTAAAACAACTATGGCATGTTTTACACTACTGCTGAGAAGAATTTCTACATAGAGTCTTTGCCATTTTTTGCCAGCATTACTATGATATTGACTTGAAGAGCCTGCTCTGCAGGCCCAATAAATGAAGAGCTTTGGCCACCTGAGAAAAATGAATTGACACAATTGCACATAGATTGTTAGAGAGTCATACTTCTGTATTGTTTAACGAGTACAACATATATTGAGTATAACATTTGCAACACTGCAATGTTCTCAGCAACCATTGAGCAAATATTGTTATATTTAAAAGACTGAAAAATAATCTTTCAAAATATTGAACTACATTTGCCCTTTGTTACCCCAACTGAGTTGGCACAAGGCGGTTTTACTACAAATCCCACACAGTAACAGAGGGCGGCATCTGCTATGGTTGTATTCATTTCCCTTCTCCTTTCCAGCAGGTTGGCCAGCTGTCCATTTGAAAAGTGAGCTGGACTAATGATTATACATCAGCGCTGCCATTATGCCCACCAGACATGGGGAGGGTCAAATTTAGGCAGAAAAACACCAACCAAAATTCGGTTAGCTCTGTTCTGCCAAGTAGAGAGCACTCGGCATTCAACGTATGCCACAACGTATTCAAAGAGATTTACCAACAGTTTTCATTAAAGTACATTTTTGTTGTGGCATGATCCTACATTAAAGAGAAAAATAAAAATAAAATTAATAGTTTGATTTATCAGCAGACGTCAAGTGTGAATAGCTGAAATGAAGCCCATATGCTGCTTCTGCCTCTGCCTTTGGGTGGCCTCTCCCTGTTCTCTGTGTTTATGTTGTTTTAAAGCTCTCTTTTAAAGTAAGTGTTTACATGCGAGGTGTTGATGTGCAACACAGGCCTAAGCTCAGTGGGCCATTTGTGGTTTCTGTCAGGGTGGAATGTAAGTCTCTGATCTACGAGCAGATTTTAGTTATTCAGGTTGATGGTTGTAGTCGGCAGGGTTACCAATACCAAACACAGCTCCCGTACTAGGTCACAAGCTCCACTGCTGGGGCTCTGGTAATTAATGAGTGTTTGGTTTCTTCTGCCCAGCTCATAGAATTTCACAAGATCTGCACTTCGACAGTATTTAAGATGACAAATGTAATCTGGTCACCATTTTATTACTTTGTTCCTGCAGCTTGACAGTCCAATTTGTTCAGTTCAATAAAACATCCAGTAGCATAATTTATAGTCCAGTTATTTTAGTCTAAAATATCAATTAGCTGATTCCCCATATCAGCATGATTTCCACACAGCCATGTTCTCCTTGGTACCATAGTGCCAAGCCCAATAACCTAGAAAGAGGAAAATGCTGTCAATCTGTAAAATGAAACCAAAACACTGAGCTGGATCCCCCATAAAGAACCACTGGCCAATTGTACAGAAATATAAGAAACAGGAGCAAGAATGGACCATCCAGTCCTTTCAGCCTCCTCCACCATTCATTAAGCTCACAGCTGATCTTCTTCCTTGGTGCCACTTTTCTGCATTGTTTCCAAGTTGAGAAATTTACCTATTTCTCTTTTGAATAAACACATATCTTTATACCATTCTGGGATAAATAGTTTGAAAGATTCTGCTGAATAAATGAAGAAGTAATCCTTCCTATTACTCCTAAAAGATCTATCCTTTATTCAAAGACTTTGCCCTCTGGTTCTGGGCTCCACAGTCAGGATGCATCCTTTCTGCGTCTATCGTATCATGTCATGTAAGAAATTTGCAAGTCTCAATGAGATCTCCTCTCCTTCTTCCAAACTTCACAAAATACAGGCTTTCCACATATGGCAAACTGACCGTCCCAGGAAGCAGCCCAATACATTCCCTGCACTCCTTTTTTTGGGTAGGGAGACCAAGTCTGCGGATGGCACGATGGCGCTTCCTCACAGCACCACAGACCCAGGCTGAACCCCCACTTTGGGGTTCTGCTTATATAGAAGTTGGATGTACTCCCTGTGACCACTTGCATTTCCTTTGGGTGCTCTGATGTCCTCCCACATCCCAAAGATAAGCAGAATGGTAGGTTAATAGGCCCCTGCAACCTGCTCCTTCTGTAGTTGTTAGTGGTATGATTTGGAAGCAGATTGTGGTAAGTACGTGCATTCAAGCATCAAATGATCTGCTCCTGTATTGTCTCCCTTCCTGACTTTAGTAAGCTGTGACAATATTTTAACTGCAGTCTTAACCATGCCTAATTTAAGCCTAAGAAAATTTCTGTGCTCCTGAGATCAAACCCTCCTACTGAATCTACATGTTGACTTGTATATATGAACACCAGCATACCTTTGATCATAACTCAATTTCTCACCATTTAAAAAATAGTCTACTGTTCTGCTTTTTGCGAAGTGTTCCTTCCTATGCACTCAGCTTGGCTATTACTCTTTGAAAGTTCTGTATATTCTCTTCCCTACTCACAATCCTGCCTAGTTTTGTATCATCAGCAAACCTGGAAATATGATAGTTGTCTCCCACCGCTGAATGATGAACAGCTCGGGCACAAGCACTGATCCCTGAGTTACCCCTCATGTCTCAGCCTGTCAATTTGAGAAAGATCAATTTATTTCCAGAGCTTTCTCTTTGCCTTCCACATGCTGAACCCGTCTTTGTTGAGAATGGGTATGTGCCCAAAACCTCCTATTTCTTTAAGCTATTTAATTGACCCCAACAACGCATGACCATATGTGGTTGGGCAATAGTGGTTCAATCTGAACTATTGTTTAAGAGATGGCTTAGTTCTGCCTATTTGCATTTTTGTAATCTATATTAATGCTTCATTGGAATGGCACCTCATCATTTGGAAGCATTAAAGCCACAAATGCCAACAATGACATCAATCCCAACGTGGCTATTTATATTGCAACATAGCATTGCAACTACACTCCAGAAATACTGCAGGCTTCAACCAATAACAAGTATACTGTTATGGTTACTGTTGAGGGCATGACCCATCAGGGGAAAGCTGCAGGGACCAGATCTTTGTCAATAAATCTGTTCCTCAGAAGTCAATGACTCAGAAGGGAATGGGAGAGATGAGAAGGTGATGGTGATGAGGGATTCAATAGTTTGAACAGGCAAGAGATTTTGTGGATGTGAAAGAGACTCCTGGAAGGTATATGCTGACTCCCAGGTACCATGATAAGAGTCATCTCAGATGGGGTCCGCAGGATTCTTAAGAGGGAATGGCCAAGTTTACTCACCCCAACACTGAACTGTTCCCATAAACTATGGACTCACTTTCAAGGACTCTTCATCTCCTGTTTGCAATAGCTATTGTTTACTTATTTATTATAATCTTTGTTTTTCTTTTTGTATTTGCACAGGTTATTTTCTTTTGAACATCAGTGTGATTGTCCATCTTGTGTACAGCTTTTCATTGATTCTATGGTGTTTCTTTGTATTTACTGCAAATGCCCACAAGAAAACCAGTCTCAGCTTTGTATATAGTGACATATATGCACTCTAACATGAAATTAACTTTAAACTTTTTGAACTTTGAACAGCTAGCAGTCATGGTACATATTGGTACCAATGATATAGACAGGAAACGGGATGAGATCTTGAAGAGATAATATACTGTAGGCAGCTAGATAGGAAGCTGAAAAGCAGAAGCTCAAGGGAATTAATCTCTGGATTGCTGCCTGTGCCGCATGTCAGTGAGGGTAAGAATAGGAAGAAACAAAAGACAATTCTGTGGCTGAAGAGTTGGTGCTGGAGGCAGGGTTTCAGGTTTGTGGATTATTGGGATCTCTTCTGGGGAAGGGATGAACTGTGCTAAAGGCTTCACCTGAACTCGAGGAGGTAGGATGGTACAGCTATTGGGAGGGTAGGGGGTGGTTTAAGTTAGGTTGGCAGGGGGAGGAGAACCAGAGTGATAAGTCAGAGGATGGGCAGTTGGTGTCAACGTTTGATGAAGCTTCTAGAGAGAATGTGAAGAAGGAAAGACAGTGTATAGGACGTAATTACAGTCAGTTGGATGGACTGAAATGTGTCTATTTTAATGCAATAAGTATCAAGAGCAAGGGTGATGATCTTAGAGCATGGGCCTGTATGTGGAACTATGACGTTCTGCCAATTACAGACACTTGCCTATCACAAGCGCAGGAATGGCAGTTGGACATTTCGGGCTTTAAATGTTTAAAAAAGGGTAGGAAGAGAGGTAAAAAAAAAGGCAAGGGAGTGGCATTGCTAATCAGGGATAATATCACAGTTGCAGAAAGGAAGAACATTGTGGAGGGATTGTATACTGAGTCAGTGCGTGTGGAAGACTGAAATGTAAAGGAAGCAATCAGCCTACTGGGAGTATTGTACGGATCCTCCCAATAGCTACATGGACACCGAGTTACAGATCAGGAAGTAGATTTTAGAAAGGTGCAAAACTAACATGGTTGTTGTTATGGCTTCAACTTCCCTAATATTGATTGGCACATGCAAAAGGTTTAGATGAGGCAGAATTTTTTAGTGTTACATAGAAGAATTCCTGATACAATACTGTACGTAGACAGGCCAAACAGAGGAGAGACTTACTGGATCTGTTTCTAGGCAGAGACCTGGGCAAAAGACTGATTTCTCAGTGGGTGAGCATTTCAGAGACAGTGACCACAACTCCCTGTCCATTACCATAGTCTTGGACAGAGATAGGAGTACACAATAAGGGAAAGTATTTAATTGGGGAGAGTGATTTATGATGCTAATAGGCAGGAACTTGGGAGCATAAATTGAGAACATTTGTTCTCAGGGAAATCTACAGTGGAAACGTGAAGGTTATTAAGGGAGCATTTGCTGAGGGTTCTGTACAGGTTTGTCCCATTAAGGCAAGGAAAGGATTTGGAACCATGGTTGACAAAAGATGTGGAACATCTCTTCAAGGGGACAAAAGCAGCACACTTAAGGTTTAGGAAGAAAGAATCAGACAGGGCTCTAAAGAGATACAAGGTAGCTAGGATGGAGCTTAAGGATGGACTTAAGAGAGCTAGAAGGCCTTAGTGAGTAGGATTAAGGATAACCCAAGGTGTTATACAGGTACAGGAAAAAAAGGAGGATGACTAAATTGAGGGGAGGACTGATATGGGATAGAAGGAAAAGAATGTCCCTGGAGTCACAGGAGTTAGGGGAATCTTTAATGAATATTTTGCTTCGGTATTCACCAGTGAGAGGGACCTTGATGAATATGAGGACACCATAGAAGAGACTGATATGCTGGAACATGTTGACATTAAGAAAGAGGGAGATTATGAAAATCATTATCAGAAACAGAATTGGAATCAGGTTTATCATCACTGGCATATGACATGAAATTTGTTAATTTAACAGTAGCAGTGTAATGTAATACATAATAGAGAAGAAAAAAACCCAAAATAAAATAACAATAAATAAATAAATTGTGGTATACGTATATTGAATAGATTAAAAACAGTGCAAAAACAGAAACACTATATATTTTAAAAAGTGAGGTAGTGTCCAAGGGTTCAATGTCCATTTGGGAATTGGATGGCAGAGGGGAAGAAGCTGTTCCTGAAACGCTGAGTGTGTGCCCTCAGGCTTCTGTATCTCCTACCTGACGGTAACAGTGAGAAAAGGGCATGCTCTGTGTGCTGGGGGTACTTAGTAATGGACACTGCCTTTCTGAGACACCGTTCCTTGAAGATCTCCTGGATAATTTGTAGGCTTGTTCCCAAGAAGGAGCTGACTAAACTTACAACCCTCTGCAGCTTCTTTTGATCCTGTGCAGTAGCCACCCCCCACCCCCCGCCCTCCGCCATTCTAGACAGTGAAGCAGCATGTCAGAATGCTCTCCACGGTACATCTATAGAAGTTTTTGAGTGCATTGTTGACATACCAAATCGCTTCAAGCTCCTAATGAAATATAGCCACTGTCTTGCCTTCTTTATGACTGCATCAATATGTTGGGTCCAGGTTAGATCCGCAGAGATCTTGACACCCAGGAACTTGAAACTGCTCACTCTCTCCACTTCTGATCCCTCTATGAGGATTGGTATGTGTTCCTTCATCTTACCCTTCCTGAAGTCCACAATCAGCTCTTTGGCCTTACTGACGTTGAGTGCCAGGTTTCTGCTGCAACACCTCTCCACTAGTTTTGCATATCTCACTCCTGTACGCCCCTTCGTCACCACCTGAGATTCTACCAACAGTGGCTGCATCATCAGCAAATTTATAGATGGTATTTGACCTAAGCCTAGCCACACATTCATGAGTATATAGAGAGTAGAACAATGGGCTAAGCTCGCACCCCTGAGGTGCACCAGTATTGGTTGTCAGTGAGAAGGAAATGTTATCACCAATCCGCACAGCTTTTGGTCTTCTGGTTAGGAAGCTGAGGATCCATTTGCAGAGGGAGGTATAGAGGCCCAGGTTCTGCAACTTCCCAATCAGGAATACATAGTAAATTCAGAGGCTGGATGGGATATTTCCCTAGTTACTACAGGAAGTAAGGGAAGAGATTGCTGCACCATTGGTGATAATTATTGAGTTCTCAATAGCCACTGGAGTAGTACCAGAAAATTGGAGGCTGACAAAGTTTGTTCCTGTGCTCAAGAAAAGTAATGGAGATAACCCTGGAAATTACCCATAGAATGAATGTATTCTGACTGGAGATTGGTGCCCAGTGCAGGAATCTGTTTTAGGAAGACTACTTTTTGTGATTGTTATAAATGACTTGGATAAAGAAGTGGAAGAGTGGGTTATTAAGTGGTAAGCAAACTATTGGAGAGGATTGTTAGAGATGGGATTTATGAGCATTTGGAGAAACGTCGTCTGATTAAGTATAGTCAGCATGTCTTTGTGAGAGGTAGGTCATGCCTCAAGGGCCTGATTGTGTTCTTTGAGGAAGTGGCAAAGTGAATTGATGAAAAAGTAGGTCTGTAGATAATGTGAGATTGGAGCTGTTGTGGATAGTGTAGAGAGGTATCTTAGGTTGGAAAAGCACATTGACAGGATGCAGAGCTGGGCTGAGAATTGACAGATGGGGTTCAATCCAAAAAAGTATGAACAGATACACTTTGGAAGGTCAAACTTCCAGGCAAAATACAGGGTAATGGCAGGATTCTTTGCATGGTGGACATTTGAAAGTATTAGATGGGCACATGGATGAAAGAAAAATGGAGGACTGTGTGGAAGGGAAGTGCTAGTTTGGTCTAGTAGTTTAAAAGCAACATCATATTGTACTCTTCTATTTTCTGTGTTCTAACCTTGGGACCAATATTATAGAGGGGTGAAGGCCTGTTTCTCTATGTGTTAAATATGTGCCTGTTTGTGAACTCTTTGAGAGTCAGCCAATTGAGTGAGCCAGGGGATACAGATAAGTGTTGTGAAGTCTTTAATAGATAAGGCCTTCTTCCTTTGTTGTGGGGAGGTAGCCGAACGATACCAACATTTGCCTGGCATACCCAGTATTGCTGTCATTATATCTCATGTTGTGAGATGATGTTTTACCTTTTGAGGGCCCCCATGGTCATGAGTTGACTATGGTAATTGCATCCTAGCTGCCTAGATACACAAGCCTGGGCAGCATGATATGGCAAGCAAGCTGTTGCCTACATAACAAGCTCACCCTCTCCATGCATCTGATGAACTCAAAGGGATGGCAAAGATTGATGCAGTTTGGTACCTGCAGCATCGCTGGAGTTGCCAGTCAACATTGAATTCAATGTAGGACTGCCTTAGGGACTCTGGATTTGGATTTTTCCTTCAAAGTTTACTCCTGAAGCTTCCCTATGAGTGGGTATAGCCGCAAGGCAGCGGAGGTTTGAGATCAGAGTTTTCCTTCTCCTAAGTGAGCTGCCAACCATGCCTGATGAGCCCCAGCTGCCTGAAGCAACTGGTTTTAAGGCACCAGTAACCCACCTTTTCCCCTTCTCCTGTCAGTAGAAATGGTTCTGCTAAACAATATATCCATAATAATAAGAAAAAATAAAGCGTTAAGAATATTTTTTGAAAGAAAAAGAAGGAAATAAAAGAACTCCTACTAACTGAAAAAAACCAAAAACAAAAAAAAACTTTGGGAGCACAACCCCGGAGCCATACATCATACACGCTTCCAAAAAAAACATCAATCCGCCAACTCAAATCCACTTAAAGAAAAACCGGAAGGAAACCATATTAATTAACTCAAATCAGATGATAGTAGTGGGCGAATGAACTCAATCTTTTCTCAAAATTGAATCGAGGATCAAAAGTTCAACTGATTTTCACCAAACTAAGACATAACATCACCTGAGAGAACCATTGTGTCAAAGTAGGAGCAGAAGCATCTTACCATTTCAACAAAATAGCCCTTCTGGCCAATAACATAACAAGTACAATTACATGTTGGTCTGATGGAGAAATACCATGAATATATTGAAGAATTATTATTGATACATTTCTTAGCTTTGTTAATCAGTTATTGCTAATTTAATTCTTTATTGTACATAATGACATATTGACTTAATGTATCTTTTTTTGTTACTCTTCAATAATAATTAATAAAAAAGATTTAAAATGAGAAATAGTTCTGCTGGGCTTAGTAACTAAGTCACAGATGAAGGCCAGGAGCTGGACTTGGTTGTCAGAGGCTATTTGAGGTGCATGCCATTAGGAGCATTTAATAGGTAGTGTAAGCTTGTCTCCATTACTACTACCCCTGGCTATAACAACCTTAAGATGTGCTACCACAGCCTCGTAATTAGACCTTCTTTGAGCTCCTGTCCCTTTTTAAGAAGGGAGGGAGGTGAAAGAAAAGAAATTATAGGCCAGTTTCCCTAACCTCAGTGGTTGGGAAAGTGTTGGTGTCTATTATTAAGGATAAGGTTCAATAGGTGCATTTAATATCAGAGAAATGTATACAATATACATCCTGAAATTCTTTTCCTTCGCAGACATTCACAAAAACAAAGAAGTGCCCCAAAGAATGAATGACAGTTAAAATGTTAGAACCCCAAAGCCCCCAAGTTCCCCTCTCCCATGCACAAGCAACAGCAAAACAACAACCCCTCCCCACCAGCAAGAAAAGCATGGTGTCCACCAAACACTTCAGTGTGCAACAAAGCAACAGTAAAGACACAGACTTGCAGTACCCCAAAACCTACACATTCACCTGACAACTTGACATACCATAGGCTTTATTTCTCTCCCTAATAAGGGAAAAAGAAGAATCCCTGTTTCTCAGTGAGAGGGGAGACGTAACAAACAACTCACTGATTTACAATGTTAAAAGTCTGTTGCGTCACTTTTCCCAAGCTCTATGCCCACAGAGTCGGCAACAAAAAGTCGCAGCTCTCCAGGCACACAACCCCGGCAGCTGACATGTTGCTCCCGATGTCCTGTGTTCTCCCATGATGCTTCAGTCAGGGGCACCAGCCTAGAACCAGCACGTATGCTCGTCTTCCAGGCCGCATCCTTGGAATGGCCATTCGTGAGGACCTGGGAGCGGGTCCCATTCCCGCAGAGAACCGAAGTCAGGGTGTAATTCCAGGTCAGGGTCTTCAAAAGAACCCCCCCACCACCACTCCCCAAAAAGGAAAAAAAAAAGATCTCAAATATAGAAATAAAGCTGTTTCCAAAGAGTCACCATTTAGCACCATCTTAACTTGGCCCTGCCTCTTTTGGGGTATTTGGAGAATAATGACAAAGTAAGTCAAAATCATCATGGTTTCTGGACAGGGAAATCTTGCCTGACAAATCCATTAAAGTTCTTTGAGGAAGTAACAAGCAGGGTGAAAAAAGGCCATGGATGTCATTTACTCTCATTTTCAATAGTCATTTGATAAGGTGACACACATGAGGCTGCTTAATAAGATAAAATCCTATGTTGTTACTGGCATGGATAGAGGAACGGCTGATAGGCAGGAGATAGTGAATGGGAATAAAGAGGGCTTATTCTGGTTGGCTGCCAGTGGCTAGTGGTATTCCTCAGGGGTCAGTATTGGGGCTGTTACTTTTCACATTGATTTCAATAATGTAATTGATGGCTTTGGAGCAAAGTTTGCGGATGATATGAAGATAGGTGGAGGAGTAGGTAGTGCTGAGGAAGCAATGCGATTGCAGCAGGGCTTAGGCAAATTGGAAGAATGGCAAAAAGAGGCAGATGGAATACAGTGTTGGGAAAAGTATGATAATGCATTTTGGTAAATGGAACAATAGTGCAGACTTTTATCTAAATGGGGAAAAGGTTCAAACATCAGTGGTGCAGAGGAACTTAGGAGTCCTCTTGCAAGACTCCCAGAAGGTTAATTTACACGTTGAGTCTGTGGTAAAGAAGGCAAATGCAATGTTGACATTATTCCAAGGCAAATAGAATATAAAAGCAAGGAGAAGGTGCTAAGCCTTTACAAACAATAGTCAGGCCACACTGAGTATTGTCAACAGCTTTGGGCTCCATATCTCAGAAAGAAGGTGTTGGCATTGGAGAGATCTCAGAGGAGATTCACAAGGATGATTCTGGGAATGAAAGGGTTAACATATCAGGATTGTTTGGCAGCGATGGGGCTGTACTCAATGGAACTTAGAAGAATGCCTGGGGCACCTCATTGAAACCTACCAAATGTTGAAAGGACTAGAATTGTGGACGTGGAGAGGATGTTTCCGCTGGTGGGTTTATCTAGAACTAGAGGGTACAGCCTCAAAACTGAGGGACAACCTTTTAAAACAGAAGTAAGGAGGACCTTTTTTAATCAGAGAGCAGTGAATCTGTGGAATTCTCTGTGACAGACAGCAGTGGAGGCCAAGCCCATGGGTAATATTTAAGGTGGAATTTGATAGCCTCCTGATCAGTCAGGGCATCAAGGGATATGGAGAAAAGGCAGGTGTATGGGGTTGAGTGGGATCCAGGATCAGCAGTGATGGAAGGGCGGAGCGCACTCAGTGGGTTGAATGGCCTAATTCTGCTCCCAAATCTTATGGTCTTAAGGTGTTATGGACTTGAGGTTATCAGTTACCAGCCCAAATGCCCCTACTCTACTTTGACCATTCATGGGACAGAAACTCCTAAGAGTTAATGGACATGCTTACATTTTCTGAGGGGAGATTTAAGCACATTACTGAATCTTTTTCTCTGCGCAGTCTACAACTTCTTCTCATGACAGAGTTTGGAATAGAGATGAAGTCCAGTTGAAGGATCTTAACCTGAAAATGTGTCGATCACCCTGCACAGATGCTGCCTGACCTGCTGAGATCTCCAATGGTTTTGGCATGAACTAGATGGGCCAAAGGGCCTGCTTCTGTGCTGTACTTCTCTATGACTCTAATCTTGTTTGCTGCTCTGGATTCCAGTATCAGCTTCTTTTGATCTGGGAGTCAGGTGTCAGGTTGTAAACAAATTCATGTGTCCAACACAACCAAATGAGAGTAAGTAAGGCTTCAATGCTCAGTATGTTGGCCTGGCAGAGGCTGATGACATTGGTTCACTTATTCTTCCTGTGATTGGGAAGGACTTTATTGATCATATTTTCTCAGTGTCTTGAGCACCTGGCTGTAACTAATCCATGTCTCAGAAGTAGAAAGGGAGACAGAGATCAAGGCACTCTGGTACCAAGCAGTTTATATCAGCTCAAGTACCTTTTCCAATGGTCAACCAAAGACTGTGCAATGGAATGCAACTTACAGCACTAAGGATAGCTTTATTGATTAATTAATAATTTTAATCAATTAACATCAATGGGCAAGAATTTGTTATCAATAGATAAATGTGACAACACTCACAATTGTTCATGTGCAAATGGTACAAGAACTTCAAATGATTAAAGTCAAAAATCCAAAAACGCTGTTTATGTTGCATACATTGACTGTTAGTTTTCTCAGTCTGGACCGGCAGCTATTGGGAAGAGGAATGATGGATAGGAACATTAGCACTGCCATGCCGAAGGGAGACTGAAAATTGTCATTCCACAAAGGGAATATTGGATCAATCTGGGTGATATATTGGAGGGCAGATTTCTGGAGAGTCATGGCACCAACAAAGCTGCCTTGATCACTGTATCCAAATTCACAACAGCAGCAATCAAAGTTTATATGGTCTAAGATTCTGTGCAGCATTCATACATGGTGTAGTTTAACTTGTGCTGAGGTATACACAGAGTCACTAACCATCAGATATCACCTGATGATTGGGTTCATGTTTTGTAATCAAGCTAGCCACTATTACTACATTGGAGAGAATGTGTTCAGGCTCCACACAAAGTCATTCTTGCAGCGTTGGAGCTGAACCTCCCATGATCCATGGAAAGTCTGCCAATGAAAGCACAAGAATATATAACACAAAGTAGCAAGAATAGTCTATTCAGTTTCTCCTAATGGCCCTGACTTTCACTGAGGTCTTGGCTGACTTTCTACTTAAGCAGTAGATTCCTGCTCTAACTTTATATCCATTGGTTTCTTTCTTATATAAAAATCTATCAATTTTTCTGTCAAGGAATTACTCAGCAACCAAACCTGTGGAGAGTATGCCAAAGAATCTCTAAGCTGACTATCAAGGAATTTCTCTTAATCTTGCTGTGAATTGTTGACCTCATATTTTGAGACCTGTATGGTAGGCTGGGTCCAAAAGATTAAGGCAAGTGTGGTTCAGGACGAGCTGAATACCTTGATCCAAAATTGGCTTTGTGATGAGATCCAGAGGGTGGAGGAAATATGCCTCTCTAACTGGAAGCCTGTGACTAGTGGTGTACCACATGCGTCAATTGTGGTATCTCTTATATTTGTGCATTATTAAAAACCCAGGGCTGTGAATGTAGCAGGAACACTTACTGAAGTTTCAGATAACAGTAAAATTTGTATTGTGACAGATAGCATGTAAAGCTATTGAGCTACCATATAACCATATAACAATTACAACATGGAATCAGGCCATCTCAGCCCTTCTAGTCCGTGCCGAACGTTTACTCTCACCTAGTCCCACTGACCTGCACTCAGCCCATAACCCTCCATTCCTTTCCTGTCCATATACCTATTAAATTTTACTTTAAATGACAATACCGAAACTGCCTCTACCACTTCTACTGGAAGCTCGTTCCACACAGCTGCCACTCTCTGAGTAAAGAAATTCCCCCTCGTGTTACCCTTAAACTTTATCCCCCTAACTCTCAACTCATGTCCTCTTGTTTGAATCTCCCCTACTCTCAGTGGAAAAAGCCTATCCACACCAACTCTATCTATCCCTCTCATAATTTTATTTTTTATAAAATTCTAATTAAATTTTAATTTTAAAATTTTATTTTTATTTTTATAATTTCATAATTACAAATGGATATAGATCTGTTGGAACTTGTTATATAGATCTTAATCCCCACAAATGTGATATCTTATATTTCAGAGGTCAAATGGGGACAGAATATTTCCAGTTGATAGTAGTGTGCTAAGGAATGTCAATAAATAGGGTCATTTCATGCTGTTGTTGCTGATTGCTACCACATCTTATTGGTTTTGGCTTACTGAAACAATGGGGATGTCACCCAAATCCTGTATTCAAAGGAAGATTTACTCTTCTTTTCCAGCCCACCAGAACAGAAGGTGGTTGTAGAGATTCACTTACACTGCAGGCTTCTCCAAAATGCAGGTAACCACTTCCTTACTGAGAGCTTCCAAGACACTTCTTGCCAGAAGCTACTGACTGACAGCTTGAAGGTTCTCCATGGTCCCTGTCTAAAAAGAACAAGCCTTCTTTGGCTATTTCTTCATCTGCCTGTCTCTCTACTCCTGACAAAACTTTCTCTCCAGCCCCTCCCAGGACTGCAGCATCTATTCTTCGGTAGTAACTCGAAGAATTGTGCTTACTTTCTGGCATGTCACTTTAAGAACTAGCTGGAAAAATCACACTTCACGCTGAGACCTTTGAAGATCTGCTATATAGCATTGGGGAACCCAGAGATGAAACTAATACCAGTTTGAGCACAGCATTACAGAGGGATTCACTGCAAACATGATGCATGGACCTCACCACCAAGTTTATTTATTGTTAAGTGATTTTCACAAGTGATGTTGGATGATTCATAGTGGAGCAATTTCTGGACACCCATGTCGAGATTCCTCTATATCAGTATCAAAGCTGGTGGCTGATCGAGCAACAGGGAAACTTCTTCAGCTGTACTGCTGCCCAGGCCAGGTTGGTGGATGTGATTATCTGAAAAGACAAAGTTACATTGATAGGATTATATCATAGAGCCACGGTCAATTAAGAGCTAATTATCTACACCATCAACGTTGTAAAGCACAAAGAGGTTTGGAGCAAAACAAAATGTTGGAGGAACTTGACATCACATACAAAATGCTAGAGGAACTCAGCAGGCCAGGCAGCATCCATGAAAAAGAGTACAGTCGAAGTTTTGGGCTGAGACCTTTCATCAGGACTCTCGGCACAAAACATCAACTGTAGTCTTTTTCATAGATGCAGCCTGGCCTGCTGAATTCCTCCAGCATTTTGTGTTGCTTGGATTTCCAGCATCTGCAGATTTTCTCTTGTTCATGAGGAACCTGGACTATCTGGCATCATCAGTGGAGGGAATGGACAGTTAATATTTTGGGGCCATTCCCTTCATCTGGACTTCATTTGAAGGCATTTGAAGTTGAGCAAGAACTGGAAGGTAAAAAGGAAGAAAAGAATGATTTGAATCCAAATATTTACAATATACAACAATGATTGGATGAGAGAATCAAATGCAATACTTCTAAGTTTGCCGAGAACATGAAACTAGATAGAGAAATTCTGAGTTGCGGGGAGAATGTAAACCTTCAAAACTACTTAAGTAAGTCAAAAGAGTACACTGCATATAACAGATGAAATACAGCACAAAATTGGAAGTATCCATTTCAGTAGGAGAAACAGAGAAGCAGAGTACTATTGAAATAATGACAGATTGGGAAATATTCACTTATTCTTCCAGTGATTGTGGAAGAGATTTGTTCAGGCTGATCATATTTTTCTAGTGCCCTGAGCAGTTGGCTGTAAGTAATCCGTGTCTCAGAACGACAAAGAAAGGCAATGTTCTTGAGTAAAGGAGCAAAGATACACGAGTCTTGGTGAGCCCACACCTGGAGCACTGTGTGTAGCTTTGGTCTCCTCACTGAGAAAGGATATCCTTGCTATAGAGAGCATTTACCAGATGTGGTCCCTGGGAAGTTTACATTGTCATATGGAGAGTGGGGTAATTAGTTTGTACTCAATGATGTTTACAGAAATAAGAGATTTCATTGAAGAATGCAGAATTATGAGAGGGCTGGACAAGCTGAATACAAGGAGTATGATTCCTCTGTTTGACGGGAGCAGATCCACTTGTCATAATCTCAGGAAAAGAGGAACAGCATTTAGCACTGAGAGACTTGGCGGGTACTGACCTGTGGAACAGTAGAACTCACAAGGAGAAAGCAGGGGTTTGATCCTGATAAAGAAGAACAGCATGGATCACTTTGAATGACAAGAAGGTTGAAAGAGTGAATGGCCTGCTCCTCTTCCTCTATGTTGTCATGGTTTGATGGTTTCTGCATCACCTCTGCCCATGAAATTGTAGGCAACCATTCTAATAATCACCAGCACTCCAGGGGAACGAGCCATTGAAACTACATCCCCAAAGAGATTGCTGCTGATGGTACCAAATATGGGTCACTTTCTCCTGCAAGGGTTTGTGAGTAAATGTCTTACAATGTGTTCCATTGATATGCCTGATATTGATAAGTTTGTGGACATGTCAGCTGTGGGCAATGGGATAGTGGTCAGGGTGTGAGGGGGAGATAGAGAACTTGATCATTAATGTTAGCTCTGATTTAAAGGGGTTATTGAAAGATGAATGATGGAAATGTTTGGTGAAATAGTGAGACTTTTGATACAGATAATGAGGGAAGGAATTTTATGATGCACTCATTGACTTTGACCATATATTTGAAATCCTAAACTTCTTGAAGCTCTGCATTTATGTTCATGCTGTTCAACATTTTGCACTGGCCTCATTTGTGAGCTCCACACACTGAATCGGAAGTATATGCTTGGAGGACTTCCTGGCTCCTCCTCTCCCCTTTCCAATTTGCTAATAGATACCTCTAATTGCCCATTTTAAAGCCAAGTTGCCCAGGATCATCTACGTTCTGCATCGCTTCTCTGAAGCGTGTGACTCTGTTTAGCACCGGCTACTCTGATGTGGTGTGGCCACTTATAAGATTAAAACTGTGAGGCTATGGGCACTGGTATCAGTGCAGGGTGTTTACTGTAGCCATCTTAATGAACCTACAACACAAATTTATGCGGGTTTTTCAATGGGTCAGACGACAGAAGATGGCAGTATTGAGTATCATGATCCCTAATTCGTTCCATATGAAATTACCCAAAGCTCCAAAAGAAATCATTGATAGAATTGGAATAAAAATGGTTTGGAAATAAAAAGTAGAAGCAGCAATATGCTCAAATGCAGTAGGTGTTGAAGATCCTCCATGACTATATGAAAGACAGCTGAAAGGTGTCACAGCTAACATGCCTGCTTCAAAAGCAAATTTTCTGGTTATTCTTCTCATCGGTGCTTCTCGGATATTGCTGCTATGGAATGGCAGCAGCACTGTATTGCACATCGGACAGTGCAAAGCTCTGTGGTTGGTGATGTGCTATCATTTTGAGAATGTGGTGAAGCAGCACAGAAGTTTTCTTTTCATTTTATTAAAATATAGTTCATGACTATAATTTCCTACACACAAGATATTTGAAACTAAAAATATCGTAAGTTAATAAAATGAATGGATTCCATGGCTACTCATAAATTCGTTGACTTTGAAAAGCTGGAGAGGGACCATGTCTTTATGCAAATATAGAACTAGATGGGGAGTCAGGTGACTCTTCTTGTATGGGGAGGATTGAGCCTTCAGGATGCATTGGCATTTAGTGAGATGCATATTGTCGCTTTGCATTTCCTAAAGATGAGCTTAGACTGCATCAGGATGCTTCACATAAATGTTAAGCACATTTGCTCTCTTGCACTACATCGCAAGGATGAAGAAATCACAGAGAAGTTTCCCTTGCTCATGCCTCTGAGAAATGGCATTTGTGTGAGTGATGATTGGGAATTGTTGGAGTGAGTACCCAGTGTCTAGTAATGATGCTTCAGTTAGAGAGTGTGTGACAAACTTCGGGGGCCAGCTGGCCTTATCTTGTCTGTCATTTCCATTTTCTACGAGAAAAAAAGGAAGCAATTTCTCCTTTTCTGCACCAATGAAGATAAAAAGTAAATAGCCAAGCAATTGAGTAACTGCAACTCCTACACAAGCATTTTCTCATGATCCGCTCTAGAGAAGCATTGGCAGAGTCTAAGGAGATGTTTTCCAGCTTCTCGTCCCAAGCTCTGACCATTCTGCACGGCCTGGGAAATTAAACAGAAGAGGGAGAGAAAATGTAAACTTTTCAACAACTTGTCCCAGATAAGGGCTGGAGCTATGGGATGAAATGGGATATTAAACATCCAGGAAGCCTCATTTGGTAATGAATATAACCAAGCATTTAATGTGCAAGCAGTACCATGAAGAACTGTTTCGATCTTAAGTCAGGGATGGTTTTGAAATACTATAGCTAATATCACTTAAGTGCCCAAGACTGAAACGTGAGGAAACTTCTAAATTATACAATTAAGCAATGTGCAATGACAGCTATGTTACAGGCTGCTCAGTATGCTCCACTGGCTTCATTTTAAATATTAGTTATTTGGTAGATAACTTCATATAACTTGAGATTCCACCAACAGAGTATGCATACCAACTATTGAAACACCTCTGTGTTGTCAGTCGTCTCGTGCAGTATACATGAATGAAACAAGCATAACTTTAACAAAAAGTCACCCTGGTATGAACTAGATGGGTGGAAAGAGTGAAAGGGTACACTTCAACCTGTGAA
This sequence comes from Hypanus sabinus, assembly GCF_030144855.1. Lineage (NCBI taxonomy): Eukaryota > Metazoa > Chordata > Chondrichthyes > Myliobatiformes > Dasyatidae > Hypanus > Hypanus sabinus. Next base: position 135,802,856 of record NC_082712.1, on the reverse strand, counting down.
TAATGAAAAATTCATGGTGCAAGAGCTCTATAGAGGGAGGAGAGAAAAATAGTGCTATATAAAGGGAGAAAAGATTGAAACTGGATTTTACACAACACTGCATAGACACTGCAAAGTTTACACAACACTGCAAAGTTTCCCACATTCCACCTGCTTTACCCCTCCCCCATTAATGTGGTTGAAATTTCCAGATTTTAAAAAGTTTTTGGTTTCTTGGCTTCTAGTTTTAAAAAAAATGAGCATCATTTATCTACAGCTGTATTTCAGCTGAAAAAGAAAGTTTAACTTCCAAAAATATTTATATAGACTTCTCCATCACTCAATAAAAATGTATTTTATTTTATATCTTGTAGTCAATGAATATCTTGTAATTTATTTCTCCAAGCAGGTGAAGTAGAACTTCTTCCTTATCATGAGACGATATATTAATTTCCCTTCTCATACCCACAAACAGCTAAAAGAGGAAAATAATTGCCGTGACAAGATTAATACAAGTAGAAAAATGTCCACAAGACAAAAGATTAGTTGTCTGCTAGGTAATAATACTGCCTTTCACTGATCGAAAACAGTACAAGAAAATAACAAGTTCATGAATTAATTGATTCCTCATGCAGCATTCACCCTTAATGCAGGTTACCCACTGGTTTTTTTGCTCAGAAAGTCACAAGACGCAAATGCATTTCAACATAAATGAACACTTTTCCAGTCTGATTCACACTGTGGGATACACTTGCATTTAATATGATATTGTAACAAGAGTGGTAATTGGGAGCTAGTTGGTGAAGGGTCTCGGCCCGAAATGTCAACTCTGCTTTTTCCATAGATGCTGCCTGGCCTGCTGTGTTCTTCCAGCATTTTCTGTTGCACATTTTAAGTTTATTTTGCATTACTTTTTGCTATTTTTGAACATCTAGGTTCTATACTTCCATGAGGAAACCATCTGAATTATCCTATCAAACTGAAACTCTGTGTTGAAAATACAGCTGTTGTTACCTACAGATATTTATGAAGAAGCAGCACACAAACAGCTCAATCGGCCCACCATCTTCTTGAATATCATTGAAAGTCCTCCTGACATTAGCAAATTCTTTCTTTTCTGTTTCCAATGTGTGAAAGGGACTGCAGCTACAAACTGCTATTCTGGTCATTGAAAACAAATAAAGCAGCTTCACCTACCAGGCATGAAAGATCTTGCCAACTCCACCAGAGGGAGCATTAATTATTGAGACATACAAATAAAATCAGAATACGACCACTGATGTTTAATGTTGTGATTTTTTTTATTTGGTGGCAGAAAAATAATATAAATTACAATAAGAATATATAAAAAATGAATACTCTAAGTAGTGCAAAAAGAGAGTAAAATAGCGAAGTACTGTCCATGGGCTTGTGGACCCTTGAGTAATCTAATGGCAGAGAGGAAAAGGTTATTCCTAAAACATTGAGTGCATGTCTTCAGGCACCTGTACCCCCTCATTAATGGCAGTAATGGAAATAGGGCATGTTCTTCATGATGTATGTTGCCTTCTTGATGCATTGCCTTTTAAAGATATTTTCTGTGGGGGGGGAAGGTTAATGCCCATGGTGGAGTTGATTAAGGTTACAACCCTTTTCAGCTTTTTCTGATATTATACAATGGCCCCCACCACACCAGCCAGTGATGCGGTGAGCCAGAATGCTCTCCACAGTACGTCTGTAGAGTCTGGTGGCATATCAAATCTCCTCAAACTCCTAATGAAATATAGCCACTGTTGATCCTTCTTCATAACATGATGGGCCAAGATAGATCATCAGAAACACTGACATACAGAAACTTGAATCTGCCCATTATTTCCATTGCTGATCAAAGAGAACTGCTGTGTCTTCTAATTTCTCCTTTATGAAGTTCAAGATCAATTCCTTGCTCTCACTTTTGTTGAGTGTAAGGCTGTTGTTACGACACCTCTCAACTAGCCAACCTATCTCTCTCCAGAACAACACCGTGTCACCTTCTGAGATTTGTTGATGACAGTTGTGTCACTGGCAAATTTATAGATGCCACTTGAGCTGTGCTTAGCCACCAGTCATGAGCATAGAGAGAGTAGATTTGTGGGCTCAGCAAGCATCCTTGAGGTGCACCTATGTTGAAGGTCAGAGAGAAGAAGATGTTATTTCTGATCTGTACTGACCGTAAACTCCAGATGAGAATGTCAAGGATTCAGTTGCAGAAGGAGATACAGTGGCCCAGGTTTTGAAGCTTGTTGATTAGTACTGAAGGAATTATGGTGTTGAACACCAAAATGAAACCAATAAGCAGTAGACTGATGTAGAGATTGCTGTTGTCCAGGTAGTTCAAGGCTGAGTGGAGAGCCAGTGAGATTGCATCCAGTGCAGACCTAATGTGGTAGTAGGCAAATTGCAGCAGTTGCATGTCCTTGCTTAGCCAGGACCAATCTCTTAAAGCACTTACAGTAGATATTAGTGCTACTGGCCGATAGTCATTGAGGCAGCTTTCCCTGCTCTTCATGGGGATTGGTATGGTTGATGCCTGACTGTAGCATTGGGAAATTGAAGATGTCCTTGGACACTCCAGCCCGTTGTTTCTCAGTGTCTTGCCAGGTATACCATCAGGGCCTTGCTGAAGTTCCCACTCCTGAAAAATGTTCTAAAGTCAGTCTTTGAGACAGAAATCACAGGGTTGCCAGATGTTTTTCTCCCTTTCGGAGTCTGCATGAAAGGCATTCAGCTCATCAGGGAATGAAGCCTCTTATGATGTCAGGCTTTACCTTGCAGAAAGGAATGGCCCACAAACCCCACCATTGGTGAATTGCAACCAATTTCATCTCCAGCTTCACTCAGTATTGTTGTATCACTCGTAAAAGTCATACCTGTCCTTCCTTTGGAGTTCGGCATGACCGGCCACAGATCTCGCACACTGAAGACTGTGAATGCCATGGCTCATCCACGGCTTTTGGTTTGGGCATGTCTGGTATGTTCTCAAAGACGCACACACATCCATATACATTCAAAGTTCAAAGTAAACTTAATTACTTTGAATTTCTTTTGAAATTTGAACTATTGAAATGTATTATCAAAGTAAGTATACAGAATACAATTTTGAGATTGGTCTTCTTGCAGCCACAAAACAGAGAAACACCATAGAACCCAGTTAAAGAAAAACGCCACACAACAAGACTATCAGACATGCAGAAAAAAGGAATGAATCACACTAACAACAAAAAGCAAACAAATAACACAGAGAATATTAAACATCAAATCACAGAGGCCCCCAAAAGTGAGTTCACAGCTACAAATTGCTGAGGTGAGTGAAACCAGCCCAGGAGCCATCGAGTCAATCAGTTCAGTACTGTGTCAATGGCTGCAGGTTAATTTCACGCCCAAGCACCTCAATCAAATCGCACAAATAGTAAAGCATATTTAGCTCTGAGGAAATTAAACATCAAACCACACCTGAAAATGAGACTTGATGGCTGCAGAACATTCACTCAGATGAGAAGATGAATCCCTGAATGGCATCCCAGTCCACTTATTTTAAGTAATTCTGTAATCACTCCTTCAACCTTGATCATAGCTTCATGGTCCTCAGTCTCTGCCTGTAAGCTGGGAGTCAAAGTACAGCCAGGTGATTGAACGTGCCAAAGTGTGGGTGTGCAATGGCACGTAAGTGTTCTTGATGGTGGTGTAATAGTGGTCAAATCTGCTGGCTGCTCTGGTTCTACAGATGATTTGGTGGTGATAGTAGATCAGAGACTTCTTCAAGCAAATTTCCTCACAATGATCAGGAAGGCATTAAGCTCCTCCAGTGTCTCCCTGACACTGGCCGGGGTGGAATGTACACTGCAACCAGGATGTCAACGGAAAACTCCCTTGGCAAATAGAATGGGTGACACTTGACTGGGAGATGGGTGCAGGATGGGGACACCACAATGACTTAATCATGAAGCAAATGCCACCAGCTTTGCCTTTACTTGATGCTGCTCTCTAGTCCATGTGGTGGAAGGTGAGCCATGTGTCTATGAAGTAAGGGGAACAGCAGTCCTTGATGTCCTTCTGGTACTGCAACCTTGGTCCAGGTTCTTCATTGTTATTTTCTAGAGACCGTACAGTAGCCAGGAGGATGGTAGGGGGTGGGAGGGTTCAGGCCATTTACTATTGGTGCGATTTGATCGAGGCGTTTCGGCATGGAATTAGCCTACAGCCATTGACAGACACAGTACTGAACTGAAAAAAACATTTCAGTTTTACCTGCAGCACAGTGCAGTGACCATGCTCTCTTAAAGACAAACTGCATTTTCTAGCTGGGTGGTCTACAGTTCAGCGTCTGCCAAATTTGAAGATCAATGGATTTGTTAAAAACCTTGGAACATTGTTGCTTATTGACTATGAATGTAGATTTCAGCTGTAGTAGGACTAAATGGGAATATTTAATGATTCCTTTTGGAGCTGTACACAAAGAGTTGTCACTGTCCAAAGTGTCAACAAGAGGAACAGTTGGAATGATAAATTACATGAATATTCACAGGTTTGTCCTTTCACTCTCTGGGTTCTCACTCAAAAGATAAGCTTTGAGTATTACCAATGAAGCGCCAAATGTGAGTTCCACAAGAATATGTGAAGAAAAGGGGAAGAGCCAAATATTGAAAGAGAGGTGAAATGTGCATTATAGTAAATATAGGTTATCTTGTCTTAAATATCAAAGAGGCGTCTGTTAAAATTGTACAATAGGAAGATGCATATATTTTACTGAATAAATGGATTTATTATGCAATTTCTCATCAAAAAGGAGGAGAAGCAACTATATAATTTTGAATAATGTAATATCAGAGAGTGCTGCAAGTGATATCGCAATACATCATTGGGATTGGCGACAGCATTGTTCTGCCAGCTCTATATTGAAGCATTATTCTTCAATGATTTATAATTTTCCCAACTAAAAATAAGCTGCTTGTGGTTTCTAATTATTAATTCTAATCTTTGTAATTCTGGAACATAGTAGTTTAAAATAACAAGAATAGGTACTTCATTAAAAAATAGAGAAAAGCTTATGTTTTCCACCGAGACAAACTGGTTCTTCATAGTGCAGCGCTGAAGTATCAACAGCAGAAGAGCAGATGGTCACACAACACAATTCTGTCACAGTCCCGACTGTTAATTCCCCATCTTCTCCTAATTCCCTTTGATAATGACACACCTGGTTTTCGTCAAGACCTGCAGCATAAGAACCCCAGCTTTCCACCCACTAGTTGCCAGATTGTTGGTTTTGCCAGTGTGGTAATTAACACTTCCCGGCCGCTTAGGATTGTGTGTCCTAAGTTTTGCTTCAGTACTGAGATTTATCTGTGATACTCAGTCTCTCCCTGTCAAGATCAGCTTTTTAAGTTCTACTCCAGTTCTGAGGTTTACCTGTGAAACCCAGTCTCTCCATGTCAAGATAAATTCTGCCTGTCTCCTGCCACCCTGTTCTCCCTCCTGTTTGCTGTTCAACGCTCACGGTAGCATCTACATCCTAACTAAATCTCTGTGCCGGTGTACTGCACTTGGGTTCATCTCATTCGTTGCAACAGGTTGAGCATTTTATAAATAATTTTTATTACAATGTAAATATTAGTTTTGTGATAGAAAAGTCCAGGGAACCTTATCACTTCTAATATATCAAGTACACATCAACCAGATATCTATGTGATCTTCACCATTTGCTTGTATTACAATTTTTTGCTAATATGTTTTATTGTGATTTTGTTTTTTTTCATTAACAGTCCCTGAATAATGGGCTCTTGTCTATGGTAGAGGGAGACAGTAGTGAGCACCAAATCAAACACCAGCAAGAAGATGGTAATTCAAATGCTCATCATTGGCCTTTCAAGTTTCAAAGTAAATTTATTATCAAAGTACGTATATGTCACCATATACTACCTTGAGATTCACTTTTAGCAGGCATTAAAGTGGAACAAACAAACACAATGGAATCAATGAAGAACTGTGCACTAAACAAGCAACAGAAGGCAACATAAATAAATAAATAATATGGAAGCCACGAGTTGTAAAGTCCTAGAAAATGAGTCCATAGGTTGTGGAATCAGTTCAGAATTGAGGTTATTCATAGTAGTTCAGAAGCCTGATGGTTAAAGCATAATAACTGTGTCTGAACCTGGTGAATGACAGTCAGAACCAGAATAAGAATCAGCTTTAACATCACTGGCGTATGTTGTGAAATTTGTTGTTTCGCAGCAGCTGTACATTGCAATACATAATAATAAAAACTAAAAATGACATTAAGTAAATGTGTTAAGTATAAGTCCTGACCAAGGTTCTCGGCCCAAAACTTCCCTCCTCCTCAATGGCAGTATTGAGAGGAAGGCATGGCCTGGGTGGTGGAGGTTCTTGATGATGGATACTGCTTTCTTGTGGCAACTCTCCTTGTACCTGGGTTCAGTGGTAGGGAGGACTTTACCTGTGATAGACTGGGCTGTATCCATGACCTTGTGTAGGCTTTTCCATTCTAGGGCATTAGTGTACTATGCAAAATGCAATATTTGCACATTAGGATAAATTGAAGCATATCCCACTTCTTAGATCTTTAATTGCATTTGTTTTCAAAGATCTGTTTTCAAAGCAACATAACAAGAAATAACAGGGGAATAAAGAGTGACTGGACTCTCTTCGTATTATCATCCAGGAATTAATTTGCAAAGCAGCATTTCTAGACTATAAATCATTTATTCCAGTCATTTTCTGTACTATACTCAAGACATGCTTACTAAGATTTCAAAGCAAATGACAAGCCTTGCTTACAAATGAGCTGAACTCTGCAGCAAGCTGTTCCTTTTATAATGCAAAGCATTTCACACCAGCGTCAAATTTTACAGAATTAATCCAAAGTGAAGGTACTTCACAGAATCAGCACATAAATTTGTGGACCAAACATAATTATCTAAATGGTTTACAGCATAGCAAACTTGCCTGTATTGTGCAACACGGCCATCAAAACAGCTGCATGTTTTGGAAATGGTATAGCCATGCTGATCCCTGTACCAGATGTGCTCCCTGACATGAATCCATTTCTCAATGTTATAATTAAAAAGGGGTTCTTGATGAATGAAAAGATAGTTAATTTGGACCAGATCCAATAAGCCTATTTTCCTCTTTTTGATAAAAATCTAAAACAGATTTTAAAAAAATATCTCTGGGTCTAGTTTCATTGTTTTGGAATTATGACATCAAACGATTTAATGCTTCTTGAAACTCAATTAACAACCTTCCTCATTGAAACAGAGCAAGAATTCCCACAATGGAAGCAAGCTTCTAATTTCCTGACATGAATTGGATTGACTAGAATTATTTATTTTCGCCCAGTGTTGGGAAGATTTCCATTTGGTTGATTAGTGCCGACTAAACACAACTGCACTTCAAATCACAACTGGACATGGTTCTGAAAGTTGCAGCAAAAGAAGCTTATATTTGATATGGTGTAGAAGGCTTTACTGTGCATAACAGACTCATAGCAGACCATGACCAGCACTGTAGTATCTCAACATTACCTATTGCAAATAAAATGCACAGTGTATGTAGAGCAGTTATTGTTAAAGGGTTTTAAAAATCCTGAATAATTGCATTTACTGAGAATGATTTTAGCTTTTGATTGTGTAAAGTAGGCAAAATTGGTGTAGCCACCCACTAAACACCTTCCTCAATTTTCTATGTCATTATTTTCAAACCACTTAATAGGTATCTGATCCAATATTCCCAATTTAACATTGTTAGAAAAACATAGAATTATCCTACTGTAATCTTAAAAGTATGTCTGTCTTTCTGGCAATGAATTAGGTATAGATTCTAAGGTTCTTTAAGGTTGTCATAGCTGGGTAGGTAATAGGCATAAGCTCCCATGATCTATTAAATGCCCCCAGTGCCATGCTTCTCAAATAGCCGCTGACAAGTCCAGCTCCTGCCCTTCATTTGTGGCATAGCTACCAAATGTAGCAGAACCATTTCTACCTACAGGAGAAGGGTAAAAGGCAGGCTAATGGCATCTTAAAACCAGTCGTTTTGGGCAGATCGACGTCATCAGCTATGGTTGGCAGCTCATCTAGGAGAAGGAAAACTCTGATCTCAAACTTCCTTTGCCTTGCAGCTTTACCTACTCACAGGGGAGATTTTAGGAGTAAACCCCTAGGAAAAATCTGGAACTGGAGACCCTAAAGCAGCTATACATTGAATTCAATGCTGATTGACAACTCCTGCAATGTAACCATCACTGCCATTCCTTTAGATTTATCAGCTACATGGAGAAGGGGAGCCTGCTGCGTGGGCCAGAGCTTGCTTTCCATATTGCATTGGCCTGGTTTGCAAACTGGCTCTAACACGTGCGTATTACATAGACATCTAGGACCCAATATCCAAGGTCAGCCTCATAGATTCTAATTATGTATGTTACATTGACAACAGTGCAATGATTCTCTTTTGGTAATGGCCCAATAATAACAAGGAAAAGAAAGATTAATCACATTTTAGGTTGATATACAGTCTTAATGCAGTTTATCTGAGAAGAATATAATAGATTTCTTTGAGATTTCTGCTAATCTTTTGATTTGACTTCTCTTTGTGTCAAATGTTGCCACTTTACTTTCCAACTAGATAAATTCATTCATTCTTTCAATGTCACTGTAGTGAATGGTGGAAGTGCCATTGATCATATTGTGATTAAATTTTCAATTCAGTTTTGCTGATGCTCAATTTAAGTCAAACCTCAGTCAGTCTCTCTATCCTCTCTTGCATCTGTGTGATAACTAGCTAATGTCATCAGCAGTCCAGATCCTCCAGATCAGAGAGGATCCATCAAATCTGCAGCAATGTTGTCCATACTGAATAGTTCATAGCTCAAGGCAGAGAGCTTACAACAAGCAATCTCAAAACTTCAAACATCAAAAGCCAGTGGAAGTTACTCAGGCAACACACACAAAATGCTGGTGTAACACAGCAGGCCAGGCAGTATTTATAGGAAGAAGCGCTGTCGACGTTTTGGGTCAAGACCCATCATCAGGACTAACGGAAAAAAGAGATAGTAAGAGATTTGAAAGTGGGAGGGGTGAGGGGGAGACCCAAAATGATAGAAGTGAGGAGTGGGAGGGATGAAGCTAAGAGCTAGGAAGTTGATTGGCAAAAGGGATACAAGGCTGGAGAAGGGGGAGTATCATAGGATGGAAGGCCTTGTGAAAAATAAAGGGGGAGCAGAGCACCAGAGGAAGATGGAGAACAGGCAAGGAGTTATTGTGAGAGGGAAAGAGAGAAAAAAAATTAAAAATTAAAAATTAGGGACAGGTAAGAAGGGGAGGAGGGGCATCAACTGAAGTTATTTCATGCCTTCAGGTTGGAGGCTACCCAGATGGAATTTAAGTTACTCAGGATATTTAGCTAAGAAGCCCATCATACTGTTTCAAAAGAATAATGTAAAACTCATTTCCATTGATGGAAAAGTGGAATGGAAGACATCTTTGCAGCACTTATTAAATGACACCAAGCATCCTCCTAAGAACATCGTTATACTGCACACCAGATTGAGACATCGAAGGGGTGAAGATGAGGAGATATAACAAGAAACAATAGAAACAGAAATGAAAGCATATGGCCTGATATGTCATATCATCCTCAAACAGCTCTTTCATAGAGGTCTCATGTGACATTTGAGGGAGAAAAAAAATTGAATGAGGAGATGCACAGGACCAAATACAGAAATTATTTTGCCTTCTGTTCATGCGGAGAATCTGAAACAGATTTTGGAATCCCTAGCATTCATAAATATTCTACTAGTGTTTGTTCCGATTAATTATTTTTCTCTAGAGAACCCAGCAATACCTAGAAAAAAACTGCAGTCAAAGATGATGCAAAGACAAGCTTTAATTTTACTCAGTGTATTTGTTGGTATTTCAAGATGTCCTCAGTATATATATCACTCTGTAAAATTGAATGAGACAAGATTATTTCAACCTTCTAAATGATATATTAGGTTCAACTGCAGGAAAAGATTTTAGATTGTCTGCTTTCAGCATTTCTAAACGTTATCGTAGATGATACTCTTCTATGATTGGTGGGTTAATACATATTATCATATAAAAACTTAACTTGCTAGACAATTAATTAAAAAAGCCATACAATTAAGCAGTCCTGAAGTCAGTAAGCTCTCCATTGTGTCCAACATAAATCATCTGTCCAAAGAAACACAACATCTTCCCATTACAACATTCATATATCTTTTAAATGATTCCAAGTTTTCCTGTAAATCCATCCTTGGTGCTTATCATTCCATAACAAACATTAGACAGAAGTAGAGGTAACAGAGAAGAACAGAAATTGTTGCCACTTACACCAGATTGCATTACATCAGTTGCTCCATGCCCGCACATAACAAGATATAAATACTGTAGCATGGATTGAACTGCTGTTCCTTACGAATCAGAAGGTTTCCATGTTTCATCCCTCTTTCTGGTGATTTGCTTCTCAGCCAATGTGGCAAAAAGCTTTCTGGCTGGTGGGTGGTGAGAGGATGTGCATGTTGGATAGTACTCACGTCAACACAGGAGCATCTCTGGATCCTACTGTTCCCGGCTTAAATGAACTATTTACTTGACTGTCTGAAATGGGCACTTTAGCAGCTGGGGATCGAATTAATCCTGATTCAGAATGAGCATTTCTGGAGAGGGAAAAAAAGAAAAACCTTGGTTATAAAATGCCTGTCACATAAATATCAATTTAACCCATGGAGAGAGTAAACATATGACTGAGGCCAAAAGCTTAAAACTGCATTGAACAGCTTAGAGTATCCAATTGCTGCATCGAATACAAGGGGTGCAGACAGGAAATACTTTGGGGTTGTGAATATCTATTCAGTTAACAGGTATATGCTGAAATGGAGTCGGCTGTAATCCCTGTAAAAAATTAAATACAATAAAATACTGAACATGTGGCATAAATTGAATGGTCATGGTCCTCCATGTAATTTACATCTACTCCAGAGGCTAATCATAACTCATACGCCACTGTCACTGGTGACTGTTCCAGACTGCCTGACTTGTACAGTTATTAATCAGATTTCATCACCAGCCTTCACCGAGGAGTTTGTGATGGAAATATGTTACAGATAATAGTTATATCTCGAGTAAGATGAAGGAAACAGGGATAAGGACACAAGGAGGAGAATCACGCGCTTTGAATTTCTATTTACGGTGTTAAATGTGCAACAGATTTCCACTTTAAAATAAAATCCATTTGTGGATTCTAAAGCATGGGGGAATATTCTACTGCTCAAGGCCATATACCACCATTAAACCATCTCAGCTTCACTGCTGTACCTTGACATCCAACTCAGAAGAGAATTCCTATTATAGGATGACAACATTTCCCCATGTCAGCCAACAGCCATTACATGTCCTGTGACAGCTAACATAACCTTAATATGCCAAGGTATGACCAACTTTATATGATGGTAGTTATCCTAATCTAAGTTTACATTTCATAGGCTATAAGGCCCAAGAGATTTACAATGTATCACTCAGCTGGAGTGAATGATTTTGCCATATTGCAGTATATTAATTAACTTTCCCATTCTACGTTTCCGTTATTTAAATCTCAATACAGAGAATAAATCACTGGACAACTCCATTTATGCAGCAAGACACATCTTACACTGAAGAGAGAATGCCACTTGAATGAGGTTGTGTTGGTATGAGTGGCTGTGGGAAAAAAAATCACTAGATTGAAAAATTGAGAACCAGGGTTAGGAAAAACATGCTAGTTTGCCCATGTGTCATTAGAGTGTAATTTGCTTGTTTGCAACTGTGCAAGTATCTCAGAGGTACCAGTCATGATATTCTTTTTCATTGTGTGTATAACCTGACGTGTAACACTACGCCATCTACACAGCTTTCATGTAGACAATAAAGAAGGGAACCTATGAAACCCAACCATGGATTTTGCAATGGTAGTAGAAGTGATTAATAAATGGGAATAAATCCAATGTGTCGACAGGGCTTCAGAAATTTCTCACCACAACAAAAAGGTAGGAGTACTTTATTATACTGAACTAAATTGACATTACCAAGCATAAATGTTGCTAATAGTGGCACAATTAAAGTTTCATCCCCAGGTAATCACCAAACAGGGAATGACCGCATATGGTGGGCGCCCATTAAGGGAGAAAGAAGTGACAGCCCTGTGAATTCAAAAAGGTCAATCGAGATCTGGTTGTTCAATGCAGATGAGAAATCAAAAATCAGAACTTCCTATTGAATGCATGTTTACAATCTGAATTATTTCATGTTATTAACTATCAAACAAAGTCTATGAAATTTTAAATTATGTCCTTACTAAATAGCAAATAAAGCTTGAACTTAAAAAGTATTGTTCACTTGTTCAGAACATCCCAATAAGCTTTATAGTTAGGGAAGTATTTCTGATTTCTAACGTAAGAAACAAATAGAATAAGTCCCTTGATGTGATAACAAAATGTTTTTAAAATCAGATGATTGCTACTGAAGTCAACCATCATCAAAGATATTTGAAAGGAGAAGAGAGAGAGTTGTGCTCACCATCTGGAGTACAGGCTTAGTGGTGAATTGTCGTGGCATATCCACATTATAAAAAAAAGCAGAAAGGCACAAGTTAATGATTGGAAATGTTAAAAATTAAAGCTTTCAATTCTTAAATAAAAGAGAAGTGGTATATTTAAAAAGTTGACTTGGGTTTCTGATGTATTTATGGAAGTGTGGAAAGAATGATGCTTGAAATGCCTTTGCAAAGTCATTGGTTAAATTCAGAAAGTATAGGTTGAAAAAGAAGTTGAATTTAGACCCAGTCTCACAATTTTGCTGACTTCTGAAAGTTGCCGTTCTCAAATGCTCCATCCTGCATTTATGTTTCCAATAGCTACCGTATATCTAATCAAATTGCTAGAATAGGATCCTTCTTGCCCCAAGCTATCAGACTCCTCAATATCCGAAGCCTGGACTAACACCTTGCCCTATTGTCCTGTTTATTATTTATTGTAATGTCTGCACTGTTTTTGTGCACCTTATGCAGTCCTGTGTAGGTCTGTAGTCTAGTGTAGCTTTCTCTGTGTTTTTTTTTTACGTAGTTCAGTCTAGTTTTTGTACTGTGTCATGTAACACCATGATCCTGAAAAACATTGTCTCATTTTTATTATGTACTGTACCAGCAGTTACGGTCAAAATGACAATAAAAGTGACTTGACTTGACTTGACTTTTATAGAATGCAACAGAATACGACATTCAGAAAAGTAGTAGTAGGTACTGGCACCAGTTTAAGATTGATTTTATTATACCACATGGACAGAGGGGATTACTCTTACCTCTTTATTTTTGCAGCTCATAATTACATACAAAATTGTTTTTTCTGTAGGAGGAAATGTGAAATCAGAATCAGGTTTAATATCACTAACATAAGTAGTGAAATTTGTTAACTGTGTGGCAGCAGTACAATGCAATACCTGATAAATATAGGAAAAAACTGAATTGTAGTAAGTGTATATCTATATGTGAAATAGCTAAATTAATGCAAAAACAGAAATTTAAAAAGTAGTGAGGTAGTGTTCATGGGTTTAATGTCCATTTAGAAACCTGATGGCAAAGGGGAAAAAGCTGTTCCTGAATCACTGTGTGTGTGCCTTCAAGTTTCTGTAACTCATTCTTGATGGTAACAGTGAGAAGAGGAGATTCCTGGGTGGGGGTCCTTAATGATGATGTCACCTTTCGGAGGTACTGCTCTTACCCATGATGTAGCAGATGTACCACACTCCGCAGTTTATTTGCTGTTCAATAGACACACACACACACACACACACTCACACACACACACACACACACACACACACACACACACACACACACACACACACACACACACACACACACACACACACACACACACACAGTCAGAATGCTCTCCAAGGTACATCTGTGAAAGTTTTCAAATGTATTAGCTGATAACCCAAATCTCCTCAAACCTATAGGCCCTAACTATGGAGAGAAAAAAATCTTCAGGTGAGTAGAGAAGATGGCTGATGCCGTGAAATGTTAGCTTTGATAACTTTTATATCTGAAGCTTGATATTATCAACTCAACCCTAAAGTGATCTGAGTAGAGAAAGGTATCTAGAGGAAACTTTTATATCTGAAGCCTGACATTGTCTTTACCTCTGGATAATATGGAGAATTTAAGCAGGAACAAAAACACCAAATCCATGCAGAAATCCTGAGTGACAACCAGACTAACCTTGTATTTTCACTAGCAGTTCTCATAGACTGGCGTACACTGTTGGAAAATGTACACAGTGGCAGAGGCAGGACAAAAGAACACGAGGGAATTGGGGAGAGGTTCATGATCAAAAGCAAAAGAGAAACAATATGGGGTTTAAAAGGTTAACAGAAAATTAATAGTAATTTACAGTAGATAGATCTGATACAAATTAAATTAATAAAAGTTTCTTCTGAACCTTTGATACAAATGCATAGAGAATTTTCATCTACTTGTAAATTCAATATTACTTTACAGTTAAATGCAGTGTATTTGCTTTTAAAATAATTTTAGTGCTTCATATTTTTGTAAATGCACTGGTTGCTTTAGTCTATGAAATGATATCTGTTTCAAAAGAGTGACCCTTATGCTATGCGGTATTCTGCCTCCAAGCCAAAAGCCTTGGGATATGCATCTTGTTCCAGACAGTCCTGGTGAGCAGAGACCGGAGCCTCGTCTCTAAATCCTGGAATGACATCCAGCAGGGATATGTGTTCAGTCGATGTGGATGCGACATGAACTCCGTAATGCAGTCATCAAATTTCATTTACAATCACGGTTACATCAATGTAACACAAAATCTTCCTTTAGTAACATAAATAGTAACACTCTTACAGTTTTTTAAGTCAATGTTAAATGATTGAGAACAGAATATTTCACAGATTGTTCTTTAGAGAAATTAATTAGCGTCCCATATAAGTTGCTAACAAAGGAATATTGATACATTGTCCCTATGACATGAATAGTCAATAGGACATTACCTATAATAGCCAAGCAACATTCATTCAACCAATCACTTTATAATTGAGTCTAGCAAGCACTTTTGAACGGGTCCTGGATAATGCATCCATAACTTTTGCTTCTGAAAACAGGCAACAAAATACAATGTCAATATGTAGAGGTCCCACATATATCCCACACCACTGGATCGTATCCAACCAATAACTACCTGGTGAGCATTTCACGCTGATAATAAAGCTACAAAAGTTGCTAAATACATGGACTGCTTTGGGAAAGTTATATTTTCTTTTGTATATGGTGCTTATTGGATGGGATTGCATCTGTCCCTGTGTCCGGAAAGTGTTACCCAGGTTTTCTGTGTTTAGGATGTGGACTTGAACTATAGAATTTTTCAATCTCACAGTACTTTATATTCTGTGTTTTTCACCCAACTGACCTTTCTCATTTTTTTCTTTGGGTGGGGGATTTGGGGGTTGATGTACCTGTTCTGTTTTTGTTCAATTTATTGTGCAGGGTGCTGGGATTTGGGGTTTGGCAATTGTACTATCTCGCTTCTCTTTCTTGGTTTCATGGCTACCCGGAGAAGAAGAATTTCTGCTTTGTATACATTGATAATAAATAAATGAACATGGCTGGCATAAAGGTTCTCCAAGTTTCTACATACCCAACTTACAGACACCCTATATATAGAAACAAGCATTTGGGAGATCAGTGGGACACATGGGAGTGGATCTGAGGACTGTTGCAGGAATGCCATTCTGTGTATCGTCTCTCCCACACCGAGCTTCAACAGACATGGACTGGGTTGAACCGAGCAAAGCTGGGAGCACTGAGCACATTCACTTTCACATCTGCTGACTAAGTGAGGCCGACTGGTGTCTGTGCTTTGTATGCTGCTCACTCTCCCACCACAGGCACTCCTGTGATCCTCTGACTAACTTGCTTAAACCCATCACCCCTACTGGGACAGTGGCCACCAATAACAACTCGCCAAAGTCCTCTATCCTGGGTCAGGCTTTCAAGCCGTTCTCTGTGTGGCGCATCTTCAAAGATCCTTCCTCTCCCAGGGATGAGGTCATAGGAGTTTCTGTTGGCATTTCTGTAGCTGTAGGTTTTTTTACAGTATGGGGTTGCTAGCCCCATTCCCAAGCCTCCTCCTTTCATAGCCAGGCTTTGGATCATCCACAGTGGTGTTCTGTGGACCTCTTCCATACACCTTTTCTGTTCAATACCAGCTTACAAACAGTTCAGGATATGTACTTCCAAACATGTGCCGAACATGTACTTCCTTTAGAAATTACCTTGAGTTATCCATAGCCCTCTATTTTCCTAAGCTCCATGTACCTATCCAGGAGCCTCTTAAAAGACTGTATCGTATCCGCCTCCACCACCATTCCACACACTCACCACTCTCTGCATAAAAACTTACCCCTGACATCTCCTCTGTATCTACTTCCAAGTACCTTAAAACAGTGCCCTCTCATATTAGCCATTTCAGCCTCTGACTATCGACATGATCAACTTCTCTCATTGTCTTATACACCTCATCAGGTCACCTCTCATACTCTGTTCCAAGGAGGAAAGGCTGAGTTCACTCAACCTATCCTCAAAAAGCATGCTCCCCAATCCAGGCAACATGCTTGTAAATCTTCTCTGCACCCTAACTATAGTTTCCACATCCTTCCTGTAGTGAGATGACCAGAACTGAGCACAGCATTCCAAGTGGGGTCTGACCAGGTTCCTATATAGCTATAACATTACCTCTCAGCTCTTAAACTTAATCCCACAGTTGATGAAGGCCAATGCACCATATGCCTTCTTAACCACATGAGACAACCTGCACAGCAGCTTTGAGCATCCTATGGACTCCAAGATGCCTCTGATCCTCCACACTGCTAAGAGTCTTACCATTAATACTATATTCTGCCATTGTATTTGACCTACCAAAATGAACCACCTCATACTTATTTGGATTGAACTCCATCTGCCACATCCCATACGAGTTTTGCATCCTATTGCTGTCCCACTGTATCTTCTGACAGCCCTTCACACTATCTACAACACCCCCAACCTTAGTGTCATCAGCAAATTTACTAACCCATCCCTCCACTTTCTCATCCAGGTCATTTATAAAAATAACAAAGAGAAGGGGGTCCCAGAACAGATCCCTGAGACACACCATTGGTCACCAACCTCCATGCAGAACATGACCCATCAACAACCACTCTTTGCCTTTTATGAGCAAGCCACTTCTGGATCCACAAAGCAACGTTCTGTTGGATCCTATGCCTCCTTACTTTCTCAATAAGCCTTGCTGAAATCCATTTAAAACCACATCCACTGCTCTACCTTCGTCAATGTGTTCAGGATCTTTTCCATCAACTTACCAACTATTGAAGCAAGACTCACATTCTTCAATACTCCTCAAAGCTCTACAATTCAATATGTCCTACCCTTATCAACCTCCTCAAAATGTAGTACCTCAATTCAACCAGGACTAAATTCTACTGCCATTGCCCTACTCAATTTACCAGCTTATCAATATCATTCAGTAGCCTAAATACATGTCCATTGTTGTCATTTGTCATGGTGATCGCTGGCAATGGCTGAACCCAAGTGCGGAGAGATGGCAGTCTCTTGTCATTGTGAGCACTGATAACAACTAGGCCCAGGTGTAGAGGAACAAGAGACTCCCACGTAGAGATGCAAACAAAAGGTTATACATAGGAACACCAACAAGAGCAATGGAGGCACGACCAAGTGACACCACAAAACAAATCATTCTCTCCACACAACGACTCCACAGCACAGTACTAACTGAGAGTCAGAATTAAGTAAGCATAGAAAGCTGAAAACCCATGCCAGTCACAACTAACTTGACAAGATTAAACAGACAACACAAGGGCTTAATGGCTTTAGTTAAGGTAACAATTAGTAAATATAGGTGCTCAAGAAACCTAGTAGCCCAACAGTCTATGGCTTGCCACAGAGGCCCATAGGGCTCATGACATCAACAACATCACTGCATCATAGTACCTCCTGCATTTACATCTTAGACATTAAAATGTATATTTTAAAAAATCAGTAAATGTCCCCGCCCTGATCCTGCAGTCACAAGCATCCAAGCATAAAAATAACGTCCACCATCATGCCTTCTGCCTCCTATTACCAAACCAACTTTGGACACAAATTTACTAGCATGATTTGGTTCACATGGACCATTCTTCCAAGTGAAACCTCAAATCACACTAGTGCAGAGATAGTAAGATCAGCTTAGAACATACTGTGTAAGCCAGGTCAATCAAGTAAGGTGAGCCAGGAGATGAGAAATATGGTAAAGAGATAGACAGAAGTCTCATAATGAACAAGGAGACATTAACTCCTCAGACACAAGAAGAAATTGTCTATAAACATATTAAAGTCCACAATCCTTTCTGCAGGAAAGAATACACTACATTTTAATACACCTTATTGTTTATCTTTTTAGCAAATTTAGTCATAAGCAAGGAGGTATTGAAAGTATTAGATCCCAACAGAAGATCAACAGTGTAATTTGTTCTGAATCGAATCATCGACAATTTACAATGTTAAGTGAGAAATATAATTTAGGGATATGCTCTCTGTGATAAAATACATACTGTTAACAATAATTTCTATCAGCAAATTATATCTCTATGCAAAATTGTAGCATGGGAGCTAACAAACATTAAATGGAATTTGCTTGGTTTTCTTATCTCAGCCATTTTAATAAATAAACAGATTAATGCCTTTGCTAAAAGAGCAGCCAGTGGAATTTGAGACAAGCAGCATTAAGTGTTCATACAGTAGCATTCCATGACGTGGCTTCAGGGCCTGAGAGATTTTGCATTGGAAACCTAAGCCCAGATTCTTCTGTGCTCTAAATATATGCTACATCAATCTTGGTTTAGTAGGAGATAGTTAATTCTGTGTTTAAAGTTTTGTGCCCAAGGAGGAAGGATCCAAAGCAAAACCACTCTGTGGGAGAGATTTCACCAGCATTCCCAGTGACATTTGGATTGATTCAGAATGCTAAGGTACAGCTGCAGCAAATCTTTCATTCAACAGATTTTGGTTCAGTTTAGTCAGCTCTCATGAGCTGCTTCACTCCAATTTTGCTTCTGTTATGCTCGAGGTATAGGGTTCCAAGCTCAATCCTTGAGCGAAGCTGAGGTAGCTAATTCAAAGGGGTCAAAATTGGGAGTCTCACAATTGTCAGAGAAGAGAGTGAGAGTGAGAGAGAGAGAGCGAGAGAGAGAGCGAGAGAGAGAGAGAGAGAGAGAGAGACAGACGCTGTTTGGTTTCCTGCCCTTCATCACCTTTTAGCTAGAGAATGTAAATTATGAACTTTGATACAAGGACATGATCTGGCTCAGGTTTAATACAGTTAAGCAGCCTGCTGACACACAGGGAAACCTCATGCATGAAGAATGGCTGATTAGGCAACATGCTGAAAGGTAGCAAAGGCCAGTGGGATCATAGAGCAAAGAATATGAATACTAGCTAATAGAATAGAATAATTTGATTAGATATCACCTCTCTTGCTTCCATGTAAGAACTTCAGAGTCAAGAAAACAAAACCTGAGCTGAGCGTACTGTATCATTCTTTGGGGAGAAAATGAGGTGCCCTCTGTCCTCTCAAATTTTCATGAACAATAGCATGGCAGTATTTCAAAAAGCACTGGAATTATCCATGATGTCCTTGCCAATAATTATCTTTCAGCTGATCTGACTTAAGTGAATTACATCTGTGCAGTAACATAACTGCTGTTTAATTACTGCTGCCCAGTAAAGATAGATGCGGGGTAGATTTTTTTCTCTCTCTGAGGGTTGTGAGGGTTTAAAATTCTCATATTCAAAAGGCAATGAAAGCAGATGTTAAATGTTCAAAACAGAGTTAGAAAGATACTTGATAACAGGAGTGAAAGGTGAGTTTGTTTGAATAAAATAAGAGTTGAGATTTCACTCCAATCCAGCCATGTCTTATTAAATAGAAAAGCAAGATTGTGTAGCCGAGTGACCTCCTACAATTCCTATTTTCTTGATCGTCCTTGTGAAAAGAATTCTGTAATCACTAAAGATGCTATATAAATGCACCTCTTTCTTTCTTTATAGGATGATCTTTAAGGTTAAAGCAGCCTTTGACGGTAACTGATATCCCACAAGTCATAACCTCATTGTAGACAATAGACCACAAGAGTTCAGGGTCTCATCTATAAAGGAAGTTCAGTGCGTCACTTCCACACACACCTCTCATGTTGCATCTTTTCCAATGGTATATTTTATGCAGTATTTCAATAATGCACCTAAATATAGTTGGACAGACGGAATCTGAAAGGTCACATTCCCTAAAGTGCAGCCAGAACATAAATTTCATTGCACGAGATCAGCCCAAACACACATAACAGCACTCTGCCATTTTACATTCCCTATTTTCTCAAAGTAATGTTAATTGAACCTGTTCCATTAGACAAATCAACTTAAGCATTTCCCCACTTTATTTTCTCTTCTCTCTTCTGTTCTACTTCGAGCAGTTTCCTTTCCATAAACGACCTTTACTAGTGCCTATCCAAGGCAACTGATCATCTCATTTTTCCCATGACAGTATCTTAGGATGGTGAATTGCTTCCACTTGGTTCTTGTTAGTTATGAGACTGATGGAGATACCATAGATGTCTCCACTGGTAGGGCAGAAGATTCCTGATCGGGAGGACAGGTGGGTAGTTTGGTGTGTCCCTTCAACCATCTATAGAGTTCTGAGCAATCCCTGTGCATTTGCTCATGATTTTCAACACTTTTCCACAAACTCCTTTTCCATTGAGCAGCCATAATCTCATGATCCTCAAGAGTCAGTAAGTATGGTGCTTGTTTTAAAAGGGGCTTTAAGCA
Source organism: Hypanus sabinus (assembly GCF_030144855.1). Lineage (NCBI taxonomy): Eukaryota > Metazoa > Chordata > Chondrichthyes > Myliobatiformes > Dasyatidae > Hypanus > Hypanus sabinus. The sequence continues at coordinate 135,781,904 of NC_082712.1, read as the reverse complement.
TTTCTTTGAATCTCCTGTCCACCTGGTCATTTCTTCCCAAGACAGAGCTCAGAAAAGAGCATCTGCCTCAGGTAACTGTGCCCAGGCATGTGTATTTGTACTGGTATTGGTTTATTATTGTCACACATACTGAGGTACAGTGAAAAACATGTCTTCATATTGGTCATACAGATCAAATCATTACACAGTGCATTGAGGTAGAACAAAGTTAAATAATAACAATGCTGAATGCAGTGTAAAAGCTACAGAGAAATTGCGGTACATGTAAGCAATAAAATGCAAGAGTCCATCTTGTCATATAAAGGGTCCATTCAAAATTCTGATAGCAGAGGAATAGAAGAGTCCTCGGTGATATTTTCAGACTTTTGTATTTCTGCCCAGTAGGACAGGGAAGAAGAGAGAATGTCTGGGTTGGGCAGGGACTTTGATTATATTCACAAAATGCTGGAGGAACTCAGCAGGCTAGACAGCATCTGTGGAAAAGTACACAGTTAATGTTTTGGGCCAAGACCCTTCGGCAGGACTGCAGTTTGTGTGTGTTGCTTGGATTTCCAGCATTTGCAGATTTTCTCTCATTAGTCATTGCCGCTTTAGAGAGGCAGCAAGAATTATATACAGAGTCTGAAGAGGGGAAACTGGTTTCCTTGATGTACTGAGCTGTGTCCACAACCCTCTGCATTTTTCTACAGTCACTTGCAGGACAGTTGCCACAGCAAGTGGTTATGCACCCAGATAGAATCCTTTCTAAAGTGTATTAATAAAAATTTCTCAGGGTCAGTGGGAACTTGTCAAATTTCTTTAGACTCCTAAGGAAGTTGAACTATTGTTGAGCTTTCTTGGCCATGATATCAACATGGTTGGACCAGGACAGCTATTGGAGATCTTCACACGTAGGAATTTGAAACTCTCAACCCCTTCACTCAACAATGTTGATGTAGACAGGAGTACATGCACTGCCTTCCTTTCTAAAGTCAATAACCAGCTCTTTTGTTAAGGGAACGGCTATTTTCAGGATATCATGCTATGCTCTGTACTACTTCCTGTACTCCAGCTCATTGTTATTTGAGATACAGTCCACTACAGTGGTATCATTTTCAATCTTGTAGCAGAATCTGGCCACACCATCATGAGTGTATGGGGAGTAGAGCAGGAGGCTGAGGACACAACCTTGTGAAGCACCAGTGTTCAGGTTAATTGTGGTGCAGCTGTTGCTGCCTATCCTTATTGTTTGTAGTCCACTGGTCAGGAAATCAAGGATCCAGTTGTAGAGGGAGGCAATGATTCCCAGGTTCTGGAATTTGATGATGAGGTTGCTTGAAATAATGGTATTGAAGGCAGAACAGTAACAGTAAACAGTAGACTGGCATGGGTGTCATTACTATCCAGAATTTCCAGAGATGAGTATAGGCCAAAGAGATGGTGTCCGTCGTATTCCTGTTTTAATGGTTGGCAAATTACTCCCAGTTGAGTTTGTCTGGAAAGCATTCCATGATCAGCTTGATGGAGTCAGAAGGTTAAAAAAGGTGAAAATGGATCAAGTATAGTTTTTGGGATTATAGCATTCTTAATAGAGCTGTTGGAGTTGCAATTGTCACATATTAAAACTCTTATGATTCTAGATAGACAAAATGTACACTGCATTTTAATGAATAACATTTTGACTAGTGGGAGGAGGCTGAAGCCATTAAGGAAGTTCCTGCAAAGATTTTCCAATTGGCTGACAACAGGGAGACACCGATGGACAATTACACTTAGCTTTTTTGATAATGGTCATAGTTACGGTATCTCTGAGGTACAACCTCTTCTTCCCAGATGAGGATGCCAAGATTGTGGATTTACAACTGAAGCTCCACCAGCAGGGTTTAAATATCAATAGGGAACCATCTCTACTCAAGGTCTCATTATTCTTTAGTTGCATCATGGACTTTTTCTGCATCAGGTCAGTCAAGGCTGGACCGAATAGACTTCCCTGGGATAGAGTCTAAGGCTTTCACATTGTGGACAAAATTGCATTTGAAGACATTTCTGCAATGTTGTTGCCAAAGGTTGCCTCCTTCTTTGTTCTTGAAAATCACATTGCAATTCTTGGCTCTCTGTAAGGTGTACCATTGGGTGTTTGACCCATTGATGACCCTGACAGTGCTGAAATATACATGTATGTTACACTGACAGAAGTATTCCGAGCACCAGTTCTACTGTAAAGCATCAAACTGCAGGTACAGAAGTGCATCTCCAAGACAAATATTTGTGGGTTCACATTCCACTTCAGACACTTAAGCATATAAGCAAGTTTGGCATTCCACTCTAGTACAGAGAGAACGTTCCAATGTTGGCAATGCTGTCTCCAGCCAGGATGATAAATTGAGCTTCCTGATGGAAGCACAATACGATGCTTGATCCTTAAAACAATATTTACAGTGTTTTCTCTCCTGCAACAATTAACCTGTTTCATCATATTGCCACTATTAGGTCTTCTCCCTAATCTCAACAAAAATAGAAGATTCTCTAGAAGTGGACCAACTTTCTCAAAATCCTGTCATCTTCACCTACCAAGCCACCCAATCTGCTGTGCCAAGTAGTCATTGAAATCTCCTTCTTTACAACTTCCAGCTGTGCCTTTTGGTCACATCCAGTCAGTTTCCTTATAATAAATCCCCCCTCCACATAATCAATCACTCTGCATGGACTTCCAATCAATCCTTCCTCAATCCTAACAAACTTGTTTATTTCCCTACCATTTCCAGTTACCTCCCTCCAATGTTTCCAATTGTTCTCCAATTGCCTTCCTCTTCCTCCCATATCCTGCTTCAGATCATTCAACTAAAGCCTTCTGGTCCTTTGCACATTTGTTTCTCTGGCAAAGAACTGCATGCTCAAAAGTCAGCTGGCGGCTTAACAATAAAATGGGCTCTTGACTTCACAATCCACCTCACTTTATTATCTCCTTCCACTGTACTGCCTCTGTCCAAACTTTTTCTGCATTCAGTTATTGTTTGCTCTTACACTACCTAAATGCATTGATGTAATGCAATGATCTATATGGATGGCATGCTAAACAAAATTTTTCACTGTACAAGTGACAGTAATGAACTAATGTACCAATTTAACTGGCCTACTGCAGATGGCAAATAAAACTATGATTGAGTTCCTGCCATTGCACTGAGGGAAACGCCTTTGGATTTCTGTTTGGAGAGGTTGGAGGATGCAATGTAAAATCTAATACACCCTCTACTCATTTTCTCCTGAAAAATACTAGAACTCTGAATTCTGTCAGAAGCAGCAGGCTATAAGGAAAGGGAAGGAGGAAAATTGTTTCAGTCATTCTTTCTGTTCCTGTTGGCTACAGTTAAAGAACATTGCTGAAAATTTAATCTGTATGCAACTTGATCTGTGGTGAGGTAGTTTCACAGTTTAATATTTGGCTTACATTGCTTGGGTCCGAGTCCGTGCACTACCACCATATCCCAAAGCAGATGCAAAGAAATTCACTCACTCTTCTCATTTATTACGTATATTCTTTCAAAGAATTAACCTGGCATCAATTGCAGAGAATAAATTGCAATGAAACTTATGCTTGAGTTGTGTACAAATGAAGAAGAGGCAAATTCTAAAAAGATAGCTGATTAGTTTTAATGCTTGGGAACACAGAACCTCTGCATAATGTGTTCCTGGAATCACTGACAATTGGTTCCAGGTCAAAACACAGTTAATTAAATCCAGGTATCCAGGTACACTCCCATTAGTCAACCCTGACATCAGGAGAACTTTTATCCCACCCCCACTAAACCAATCCAGCACTTCAATTTTTCCTATTTCTGCCAACAATGACTGAACAAATCACAATAATGGACGGTGTAGTGCTCTTGATACCCATGAGGACAGTGGCACATAATTAAAACAGGAAAAACAATTTCTGCACACTGCAGTTAAAATTCTCTGAAACAAGATCATAAAGTTTACTTACACTAGTGTCACTTTGGTGTCTAAAGTAAAGGTGCAGATTTTAACCACCCCAGTGTGCTGTTGGGAAAAGGCATTCATAAAAAAAAAGGAAGGTTGATCACGGAGAAAATATTTCCAAAATTCATAGAAGCACCATTGCTGGCAGAATCTGAGGTGGAGATAAGAGGGTGTACAGGAGCAAGATTTACCGGCTAGTTGAGTGATGTTGCAACAACAACCTTGCACTTAACATTAGTAAGACTAGAGAGCTGATTGTGGACTTCAGAAAGGGTAAGACAAGGGAAAATGAAACAGTCTTTATAGAGGGATCAGAAGTGGAGAGAGTGAGCAATTTCAGGTTCTTGGGTGTCGATATCTCTGAGGATCTAACCTGGTCCCAACATATCAATGCAAATATAAAGAAGGCAAGACTGCTGCTACATTTTATTAGGAGTTTGAGGAAATTTGGTTTGTTACCTAAAAGACTCAAAAACTTCTATAGACATACTGTGGAGAGCATTCTGACTGGCTGCATCACCATCTGATACATGGTGGAGGGCAAGCGGGGACAATTGCACAGAATCGAAATAAAAGTCAGTGAGTGGCAGAAATAGTCATTGCCATTGTGGGCACTAGCTTCCATAGTATACAAGATATCTTCAAGGAGTGGTGCCTCAGAAACGACTGTCCATCATTGAGGACTCCCACCACCCAGGAAATACCCTTTTCTCATTGTTACCGTTAGGAAGGAGGTACAGAAACCTGAGGGCACACACTCAGCGATTCAAAAACAGCTTCTTCCCCCCTCCCCCACCAAACCCATGAACACTACATCACTATTTTTTTATTTCTGTTTTTGCACCACTTATTTTAATATAACTATTTAATATACTTACTGTAATTCATTTTTCTGTATTTATCATGTATTGTATTGTACTGCTGCCACAAAGTTAACAAGTTTCTTGATATAAACCAATGAAATTAAACCCTATTCAGATTCTGCTTCAACACAAAAATGGTGCGCTAACCAAACAGAATTGATACCTGGAAATTGGATTGAAGAGCATTGATTTTTTTTTCCCCTGTTAAACTCAACTGAAAATTGATTTGACCCACTGTACATCTTGCCTGTGACCACTTTCAGTTTGAATAACATGAGCAATAAATTTCCATTCGGACTTCCTGTTGTGAATCTTTCTTACAATCCCGAAACAAATTAGTAGAATATAAGCAGCGAGAGCAAGTGGATTCAGTAGCACCAATCTAGAAAGATTACCTTCACAAGACCATATCAGAGTAAGAATGATTAATTAGAATGTTTAAGCAAACATGCGATAGAATGATATTTAAATATGCTGGGACGTATAGATGAGCTTAAAAATGGGGAAGTGCAAGAGAAAGTATGTATCTATAGATCTGAACTTGTCAGCATTCTGTATCCTACTTCCGGGTCTATGCTGAAGTAATTTGCTGATGATTGACATACAACTCAAGACAGAAACTGAAAACTTAATTGAATATAATAATCTACACATGAAATCTGAAATTAAAACAGATAAAAACACTCAGCAAAGAGAAAAGTTAACATTTCAGGTCTCAGACCCTTCATCACAATTCCAATTCCTAAGAGTCTCACACCTGAAACATTAACCCGAAACATCTCCTTCCACAGATGCTGCCTGACCTGCTGAGTATTTACAGGATTTTTTTTCTATTTATTGAAAACTTCATTAACATAATTACTTCAATGACCGTCCTCTCAAAACTTTTTCCAGCTGATGGCAAAGATCAGGTAGAAAACATCAAACTAATTAAAAACATCAAGCTTCTGGCATGGACTGCTGGTATGGTAGAGACAAATGAACCATTCACATTAACAAATGGCATACCAATAGAAAAAAAGGAATGAATAAAAGGCTAGTAAATAGTTCTGAGAGAATAATTACAAGATCGGGTACAGGACTGATTACTTGGGGTCATTTTCAGTGATTTATAAAATTATGAACCAGTTCAATTGGATTTGATGAACTCCATTTGTTTTCAATTTTTAAATTAGAATAATTTCAGTCAACATACTGAGGATATATCTTGGAAATTTAAAAGATCATTTTTAAGCAACACACTAGTTTAAGATACTGCACCAAATCAACTACACATGCTTCAGAGATCCAGGATTTACTTAAAACCTCCAAATCAGAATTCTGTCTTCCAGTTATTAAATTGATTTGAAACTTCAATACAATGCATGATGAAACCATGATTCTTCAAGTATGTATAGTCAGTAAGCAAATATCTGCCGCTGCAATCAGATAGGGGATTAGCAAAATAGAGCAAGTTCCAGGAGTCTGAATGAAATCATTTAATTCTATAAAGATGAAAAAAATATTGAGCAAAAATCAATTGAATTTAATTCAATTCATATTTAATTGTCAATCAACCATACATGAATATCCATAAATACCGCCAAATGAGACAGCGTTACTCTGGAGCCAAGATACAAAACACAGTACCGATAGTCACACACAGAACAAAGCACACATGGCACATACAAGGTAACAGGCAAGTAAGGTATCAGTAAAATACAGCCATGACAAAAACAGTTTAGACCCTGAGTCTATGAATGCTACAGAAATCTGCAGTCAATCACAATTCATTTAGTCTTCTACCCAGCAAACACTGGGGTGCAGCACTGACTCCAGCCTGGATGCCACGCCACGCCACCACCAGCAGAGCGCACTGGCTCCGATGCCTTTCTTCTGGCGGCCCCAAACAGACAGCACCACAGCTTGAGGCCCTGAATCCATGAATGCCACAGAAATCTGCAGTTGACTACAATACTGCCGAGCGAATACTGGGGTGGGGAGCACCGACTCCGCACCATACTGCCCCTGGAGTGCACTGGCTTCAACACCTCTCTCCTGGCAGCTGTAAACAGGTGACACTGCAGCTGAGGCCCAGTCGTCACAACAACTGCGTGAGGCCACGCAGCTCCTCCGCCATCCGCCACCACTTTCTAAAATACTTCATTTTAGGAAGTGTAGCGACTAGGTGTTGTAAAGCATTTATTCTCAACAGGGGACATATGGCCCCTTTGGGGGCCCTGGCACATTTTAAGGGGGCCACCGACTGAAATCTGTGACAAGGGGAGCCCAAGTATTTATGGGGGCCCTGTAACTGAACAGATGAAATACCCAAGCAGCAACATTCATTGGAGTCAATAGTTTCCCTCCTATTTATAATATCTGCAAGGTAGTTTCCTTCATAAAATCCAGGAACAGAATTGATATCGCAACAAGAGGTGACCTCCGACTGTCATTGTCTAATTACGAGCCTGATATCATGAAATTTACAGAAAAGCACCAAGCTCACGGATTGCATTAGGCCTGATAGATGTTGAATTTCATACAGTCTTTCTTTAAGATTTGTCCAGTATGTTGGAATGTTCAAGTTTTCCTGGTGTTCAATAATAAATGATATTCTGTCTATCGTGTTGTATCCCCATTTGAAAGGGGGGGCCCTGGAACCTGAGAAGAGCTCCTAAGGGGGCCGTGGCCAAAAACAGTTGAGAATCAGTGCTGTAAAGTGTTAAGATTTGGAAACAGAAACCAGATTTGAGATGATAAATTATTTGCTTAGTTTGTAGTTATTGTGCTAGTCCATTGTCCTCTGGAGATCAGGTCTCCTCGAGAGACCTTGTCATCTCAAAGTAACTAGATTAATTGCCTTGGTATTCAACATTGTTTCCCAGATTACTCTACAATTTCCCTTTCTCTGAGGGAGAGAATCTTGGGTTCTCTTTTCAATTGTAACATAAACAACATTAAAATGTAAATCTGTCAACTACCAGGAGCAGTTCCCTATTAACGCAACCAATGGTAATCCCTCTTGGCACATATCACTGCAAGCGACAGAAAAGATACTCCTGCCCACTTACCTCCTTCTTTACTTCATTCAGTTCTGAGTGAGGCAACACTTCACCTCTGAATTTGCTGTGGTTGGCTTTTGTATCCAGAGCTACCAATGCAGCTCCTCTATTGATCAGACCCGGCGTAAAAGGGGAACAGTTTTGTCAAGCACCCCTGCTCCATCCGCCAAAAATGCAATTTCCCGGTAGCCAACACCTTTAGTTCCTATTCCCATTCCTGTTCCGATATGTTGGTCCACAGCCTCCTCTTCTGCCATGATGAGTGGAGGAGCAACACCTCATATTCCATCTAGTTAGTCTCCAATCTGATGGCATAAATGTTGATTTCTTCTTCTGATAATTTTTCCCTCCCTCTTCCCTCTTCTTTTATTCCTCACTCTGGCCTCTTAACCCTTCTCTTCACCTGCTCATCGTATTCCCCTGGAGCACCTCTTTCTTCTCTGTATTACATGGTACACTCTCCTCTCCTGACAAATTCCTTCTTCTCCAGCCCTTTAACTTTCCTACCCACCTTCTAGTTAATTCCTCACTTTTCCTTCCCCCACCTTTTTATTCTGGCATTCCTTTCCAATCTTGAAGAAGAATCTCAGTCCAAAACATTGACTGTTTATTCATTTCCACAGATGCTGCCTATACTGCTGGGTTTCTCCAGCACTGTGTGTATGTCGCTCTGGATTTCCAGCATCTGCAGAAGCTCTTGCGTTTACCAACAGTACTGGTTTCTGACATGCAACAAGCATTATTCTATTCATACTCAGAGTGGAAAGCAATAACTTTGATCATAACTTATTTATTTGAATAATGTGCAATGTGTAAAGCATAGCAGTTAGCATGTCTCTATTACAGCTCAGGGTGTTCCAGAGTTCAGAGTTCAATTCTGGTGCCATTCTGTAAGGAGTCCATCCTCCCCAGGGAGTGCATAAGTTTTCCCTGGGTGCTCCAGTTCCCTCTCACAGTCCAAAGACGTACCAGCTAGGTCAACTGGCCATTGTATACGGTCCTGCGATTAGGTTAGGGTTATTCAGTTGCTGGGGCAACATGACTTCAAGGGCTGCAACAGTCTACTCTGCAGTGTACCACTAAATAAATAGATACTTCTAGGCATTATCATATTTGTAGAATTAACATTTCATTAAATATGCTCTATAGCAAATCAGAAGTATTTAAGTACAGGCTGAAGTCGAGCAGATACTTCCATTCCAACACTACACTGAGAGCTCAAAGCATTTCAAAAATGCCGCTAGTGAAACAACTGCTGTTTCCATGTTTTCTAGCATGATCAAATTGGCATTAACATCATAAAAGTGCAATATCTCTTCTTAAATGCGAAGAATCAGTTGCTACTTCATCCAACAATTGGGAGCAAACAGTACAAGTTTACAGAAGAATGTTACTAAATTGTTATGAACCTAAAACATTATAGCTTAACATTATGTTTCTCTGTCTATTTAATTCTGTCTAATATTTTATCAGTAGATGACTATAACCAAGTAACTTTACCTGATGCCATTGTTATTTTTCTTTCCAAAACAATTGTGGGAAATGCACATATTTTCCAGTAAGACTCGTGATTGTTCATGATCAATTAAACTTTCTAGACCCGGGACTCAGCACCTCCCTCTGGAACTCCCTAACCAATAGATTACTATCAATAAGGATAGACAGAAACACCTCTGTTATGATTATTCTCAACATTGGTACCCCATAAGGATGCATATTCACCCCTTATGCTATTCCCCTATGTACTCATGATCATGTGGCCAGATTCTGCACTAACTCCAAATACAATTTTGCAGGTGATATCAACATAATATCTCCAATAATGATGAGTCAGAGGCTCCTGTCTACGTAACAGTGTTGAGGTTGAGGGGGTTGACAGCTTCAAGTTCCTAGGAGTGAACATCACCAGCAGCATTTTCTAGTCCAACCAAGTAAATAAGTAAATGCCACAACCACAATTCAGCAGTGCCTTTACTTTCTCAAAAGGATAAAGAAATTTCACATGACCCCTTGGACCATCACCAAACTTTATCAGTGTATATAAGAGAGCATCCTATCTGGATGCATTAAGTCAAGTCACTTTTGTTGTCATTTCAACCATAACTGCTATGTACAGTACATAGTAAAAATGAGACGTTTTTCAGGACCATGGTGTTACATGACACAGTACAAAAACTAGGCTGAACTACGTAAAAAAACAACACAGAGAGAAAAAAAAATGACACTAGACTACAGACCTACCCAGGACTGCATAAAGTGCACAAAACAGTGCAGGCATTACAATAAATAATAAACAGGACAATAGGGCAGTAAGTTGCTAGTCCAGGCTCTGGGTATTGAGGAGTCTGATGGCTTGGGGGAAGAAACTGTTACATACTCTGGTCGTGAGAGCCCGAATGCTTCAGTGCCTTTTCCCAGATGGCAGGAGGGAAAAGAGTTTGTATGAGGGGTGAATGGGGTCCTTCATAATGCTGTTTGCTTTGCAGATGCTGCATGTAGTGTAAATGTCCGTGATGGTGGGAAGAGAGACCCCAATGATCTTCTCAGCTGAACTCATTATCCACTGCAGGGTCTTGCGATCCAAGATGGTGCAATTTCCGAACCAGGCAGTGATGCAGCTGCTCAGGATTCTCTCAATACAACCCCTGTAGAATGTGATGAGGATGGGGGGGTGGGAGATGGACTTTCCTCAGCCTTCGCAGAAAGTAGACACTGCTGGGCTTTCTTTGCTATGGAGCTGGTGTTAAGGGACCAGGTGATATTCTCTGCCAGGTGAACACCAAGAAATTTGGTGCTCTTAACAATCTCTACCAAGGAGCTGTTGATGTTCAGCGAGGAGTGATCGCTCTGTGCCCTCCTGAAGTCAACAACCATCTCTTTTGTTTTGTCCACATTCAGAGACAGGTTGTTGGCTCTGCACCAGTCTGTTAGCCGCTGCACCTCCTCTCTGTAAGCTGACTCGACGTTCTTGCTGATGAGACCCACCATTGATCTGTGTGGCAATTGCTCTGCACGACTGAAAAAAACTGCAGAGTGTTGTGGACACAGCTGAGTACATCACAGAAACCACCTCTCTCACCCTCCATCCATGGACTCCGTCTATATTTCTTGCTTTCTCAGTAAGGCAACCTAATCAAAGATCTCACCTACCTTGGATATTCTCTCTTCTCCTTCCCCACCACACCCCCCCCCCATCAGACAGAACTTACAACAGCCTGAAAGCACATGCAACCAGACTTAAGAACAACTTGAGAACTGTTATAAAACTATTGAACAGTTCCCTAATATGAAAAGGTGGACTTTTGACCTTAACATCTAGCTCATTATGATCTTGCATCTTACGTCCTCCTGCACCACATTTTCTCTGTAACAGTAATGCTTTGATCTGTATTCTGCTACTTGTTCCACCTTGGACTACCTCGATGCAAAGCTGTAATGAATTCTCACGGTACCTCAGTACGTATGACAATAAAAAACAAATTACTAACACAGACTTGCTTTCCTGCATGCCCTGCTTCTTTCCAAGCTCCATAAACAAATTCCCTGAAACTCTGCTCTGCCAGTACCTATCATCGCTACAGCCTTAATTCACTCTTTCACTAGAACTCTAAACTCACACCTGTCTTTTCCAAGTCTTACCGCTTGTGCATTCCCACTCTTCACCACTGGTAGGAGAGCCTTCACCTATTGAAGAACATAAAAAGTCAGCACCGGAGTAGACGACACAGCTCTTTGATCATATCTAATATTCTGCAACCCCACCTATTGATCTCAAACTTATATGTGCACAACAACTGAATGTAAACTGCCCTCAGGGGGATAGAATCCCAAGGAGCCATAGTGCGATGAAAGAAGAAATTTCCCCTGATTCTAGTCCTAAATGTTCAACTCCTTATCCTGAGACCAAAGTGCTAAATTCTCCAGTCAAAGAAGATAATCTCTCATCATTCATACTAGCAAGCTCCTTCACAGTGATACATTAAACTCCAGTAAATTCTGCAGAAACCACACTAATTACATTCACTTTTTCCACAAGGCTGCCCCCTATATATCATGATTTTCTATGAAAATCTTTGTTGCACTCTTTTGAAAACCATTACACCTTCCCTAAGATAAAAGACCAGAATTGTCACAGTACTTTATGAATTTACCACGGAACTACGCAATTACTTCAGTCTTATTTGATTGTATCCCTTTAGTCTCCCTCTTTGTGACACTCCTAAAAAGTTTTCTCAGAATTAATCTTCCATCAGAAACAGAATCAGATTAATATCATTGGCATATATTGTGAAATTGTTTTGCAGCAGCAGTACATTGCAATACATAATTAAAACTAAAAAATTCAATAAGTATATATATAGATATATATACAGTGCCATTAAAACTGTCCCTCCCCTCGGAAGTTTTCATGTTTTATGGTTTTACAGCATTGAATTACAGTGGATTTAATTTGGCTTTTTTGGCACTGATCAACAGAAAAAGACTCTTTTGTGTCAAAGTGAAAACAGATCTCTACAAAGTGATTTAATTACAAATATAAAACACAAAATAATTGACTTCTTAAGTATTCATCCCCTTCAAGTCAGTATTTAGCGGATGCACCTTGGGTAGCAATTACAGCCTTGAGTCTGTGTGGATAGGTCTCTATTAGCTTTGCACATCTGGACATTGCAATTTTTCCGCATTCTTCTTGATAAAACTGTTCCAGCTCTGTCAAATTGCATGGGGGTTGTGAGTGAACAGCCTTTTTCAAGTCCAGTCACAAATTCTTGATTGGATTAAGGTCTGGATTCTGACTTGGCTACTCCAGGACATTAACTTTGTTGCTTTAAGCCATTCCTATGTAGGTTTGGCTTCATGGTTGTGGTCATTGTCTTGCCAGAAAACAAATTCTCCAAGGTGCAGGTCTCTTGCAGACTGCATCAGGTTTTCCTCCAAGATTTCCCTGCATTTTTTTGCATTCATTTTACTCTCTACCTTCACAAGTCTTCCAGGGCCTGCTGCAGTGAAGCATCCCCACAGCATGATGCAGCCACAACCATACTTCAGGGTAGGAATGATGTGTTTTTTATAATGTGCAGTTTATGGCTTATGCCAAACATAGCATTTAATCTGATAGCCAAAAAGTTCAATTTTGGCTTCATCAGACTATAAAACCTTCTTTCAGCTGACTTCAGGGTTTCCCACATGCCTTCTGGCAAACTCTAGACGAGATTTCATGGGAGACTTTTTCAACAGCGCCTTTCTCTTTGCCACGCTCCCATAAAGCTGCGACTGGTAAAGCACCCAGGCAACGGTTGTTGTATGGGTGATCTCTCCCATCACAGCCACTGAAGCTTGTAATTCCCCCAGAATTGTCATAGGTCTCCTGGTTGCCTCCCTCACTGGTCCCTTCTTTTATGGCCATCCAGTCTTTGAAGACTGCCTGCTCGAGGCAGATTTACATCTGTGCCATATTCTTTCCACTTCTTTATGATTGACTTAACTGTACTCCAGTGACTTGAAAATTTTCTTGTATCCATCTCCTGACCTTTTCATGGAGTTGCTCGGTGTGGTCTTTTATTTTCATGGTGTCGTTTTTGCCAGGATACTGTCTCACCAGTAGTTGGACCTTCCAGATACAGGCATATTTTTACTACTATCAATTCAAACACCTTGACTACACACAGGTCTCCAAAAACAGATCTCCATTTAACTAATTATGTGACTTCTAAAACCAATTGGCTGCACCAGTGTTCATTTGGTGTGTCATATTAAAGGAAGGTGAATTCTATGCAAATCAATTATTTTGTGTTTTATATTTGTAATTAATTTAAATCACTTTGTACAGATCTGTTTTCACTTTGACACAAGAGTCTTTTTCTGTTGATCAATGTCAAAAAGAAGCTAAATTAAATTCACTGTGATTAAATGTTGTAAAACAATAAAACTTCTAAGGAAGGTGAATACTTTTTGTAGGCATTGTATATATATTCTCCAATTCTACCGTTGCTCGTGCTATCACTTGGTTATGTTAATTCATTGTGTCATCGTCCAGGAAACCACTATCACTATTACATGGCTCTCAGCAGAGCTGGTAACAGGCAGTTGGGACACAGAGTCGGGTGACATCTATATTCAATACATGCTTACCAGGTTATAGCCAAATCTGGGCACCTTCTCAGATTTAAAATTTCCTGTTGTCTCCTCCTTGAGTTTTGCCAATTTGTTTTTTTAACATACCATTTGCCCTCTCCACTATACCTGCAGCCTGGGTATGGTGAGAACAATGGAACTGTTGTTGAATGGATAAGGCATTACATATTTCCTCATTTAAAATGGGAATCATTATCTGAGCTCAATATTTCTGGTAACCCATACTGGGGGATCATTTCTTGCAACAGTATGTTAGCTGCTGTCAGACTGTATTATTCGTGGCAGGGATTGCCTCAATCTATTTACTAAACATCTATGACCACTAAGCAATATTTGTAACAATGTACTCTAAGTAGTTCAATAAAATCAATTTGCAAACATGAAAAGGGGCCTCCAGGTAGGGGAGTGGTGCCCGACACACAGGGTGTCCCCTTTCTCCTATTGTTCTTACGGCATATTAAACATGCTTTTTTTAAAGGATTATATGGGTCAGCACAACATGGAGGGCTGAAGGGTCTGTCCTGTGCTGTAATGTTCTATGGTTCTATGGTTCTATGTAAAGAAAAATTAATTTACGGAGATTGTGTTCTCCCACCCAGAATAGTCTAATGCAGATATAACAATTGCATGTTAGGTGGAATATCTGCTTGTTTGTGCATGCAGGTAGGTGAAAGTGTAGATGTGAATACATAATAGGAACACCTCTTTTTTCCTTATTAGGGAGAGAGAGAGCCTGTGGTATGTTGACTGGGTGAATGAGTAGTCTTAAGGGGTACTACAAGTCTGTGTCTTTATTGATACCTGGAGTGCTCAGTGGAGAGCACCGATGCTTGTTTTGCTGGTGGGAGGGGGATCGTTGCTTTACTGCTGCTTATGGGTAGGAGGGGGAGCTGGGGGGGGGCGCTTTGAGGTTCTAACATTTAACTGTCATTCATTCTTTGGGGCACTCCTCTGTTTTCATGAATGGTTACAAAAAAAAATCAGGATGTATATTGTATACATTCCTCTGACATTAAATGTACCTTTGAAACCCTTGATAATCAGATCAACTGTATTCTTATAGATTGTAGAACAGGGTTGATGGCCTGTTCCTTCTCCTAATTTGTGTAACAATCTACTGTATTTCCATGCAATACCTTTGAAGGGAAGTGAAGAGAATATTAACAATACACTGATTAATATTTCAATCAATGAAATAACATGATCAATGTATTATACTCTATCTATTTATTGGATCATCTTGCTTGATTTATAGGAATATATATTCTACCTGGAGGTCAGTGACCAGTAGTGTTCCATAGGGAGCTGTAGTGGGGGCCCTGTTTTGTGTGATGTTTATAAGTGACTTGGATGAGGAAGTGGAAAGGTGGGTTAGTAAGTTGGCAGATGATACCAAGGTTTGTAGAGTTGTGGATAATGTAGAAGGTTGTAGGTTACAACAGAACATTGACATGCTGCAAAGATGTGCTGAGAAGTAGCAGGAGGAGCAGAACCCATAAAAAAGTGAGATGATTCACTTTGGAAGGTTGAATTGGAAGACAGAAGTCGGGATTAATGGCAGGATTCATAATAGTGTTGAGGAACAGAGGGATTTTGGGGTCCACATCCATAGATTCCTCAAAGTTCCCATGCAAATTTATAGGGTTGTTAAGAAAGCATGTGGTGTGAGATTATTAGTCGAGGGATTGAGTTCAAGAGCTACAAGTGCACTTTGCAGCTCTGTAAAACTCTCATTCAACCATACTTGGAGTATTGTGTTCTATTTTGGTTTTCTCATTATTGGAAGGATGTGGAAGTTTTCGAGAGGGTTCAGAGGAGAGTTACCAGGATGGTGGGTACATGGAATGCCCTGCCAAGGATGGTGGTAATGCAGATACACTAGGGACCTTTAAGGAACTCTTAGATAGTTACCTGGAGGATAGAACAATGTAGGAGGGAAGGGCTCGATTACTCGATTACTACTCGATTAGTAGGTTATAAGATTGCCATAGCTTTGTGGGCCAAAGAGGCGGTATTCTGCTGAACTACAAAGAAATTTAATGATTGCAATTAAAACCAAGCTTTGTCCAAAACCTGACAACTTTCCATTAACATTTTTAATAAAATGGCCAACTGGTGGTAACAGAGGTGTGACAAGATAGCTTTAGATCATGAGTTCAATTGAGAATAAATTCTCAAAGCACGGCTTCAGGTTCCTGGATCATTGGGGCCTCTTCTGGAGGAGGTATGACCTGAAAAAAAAAGGACAGCTTACACCTGAACCGAAAGGGGTCCAATATCATAGCAGGGAAGTTTAATAGAGCTGTTAGGGAGGATTTAAACTAATTTGGTAGGGGGATGGGAATCAGAGTGATAGAGCTGAGGAAGGGAAGAACAGAAATAAACCAAAGATAGCGTGCAACAGAGATGATAGAAATGACAGGCAGGAGATGAGGCATAATCCCAGCCAGTGGGATGATTTACTAGGCAGTAGAGGTGTGGTGCAGTTAAAACAGAAAGCAACAAATACTGGACTGAAACTGTTATATTTGAATGCTTGCAGCATAAGAAATAAAATGGACAATCTTGAAATTCAGCTACAGATTGGCAAGTATGACGTTGTCGCCATCTCTGAAACTTGGCTAAAGTATGCTTGCCATTGGGAGCTGAGTGACCAAAGATATATGGTGTATCGGAAACGTAGGCTACTAGGCAGAGAGGTGGTGTGGTCATGTGTATAGAAACAACATTAAATCATTAGAGAGGGATCACACAGGATTGGAAGGTGTAGAGTCTCTGTGGGTTGAGTTAAGAAATGGTAAGGGTGAAAGGACCCTAATGGCAGTTGTATGCAGGCCTCCAAACAGCAGCTGGGATGTGGATTACGAATTACAGGAGGAGGTAGAAAAGGCGTGTCAGAAGGGCAATGTCATAATAATCATTGTGGATTTTAACGTGAAAGTGGATTGGGAAACCAGGCCAGTACTGGACCTCAAGAGAGAGAATTTGCAGAATGTCTGAGGGATGACTTTTTAGAACAGCTTGTTGTTGAGCCCACTTGGGGATCAGCTGTGCTGGATTGGGTGTTGTACAATGATCCAGAGGTGATAAAACAGCTTAAGGTTAAGGAACCCTTAGGGAACAGTGATCACAATATGTTCACTTTGAAATTTGAGAAGGAGAAACTAAATTCCAATGTGTCGGTATTTCAGTGGAATAAAGGGAATTGCAATGGCATGAGAGGGGAACTGCCCAAAGGTTCTTGGAAAGTGACACTAGCAGGAAGGACAGCAGAGCAGCAATGGCTGGAGTTTCTGTGAAAAATGAGGGAAGTGCAAGACAGATATATTCCAAACAAGAAGAAATTTTCAAATGGAGGAAGGACACTACCATGGTTGGCAAGTGAAATCAAAGCCAAAGTAAAAACAAAAGAGAGAGTATACAAGGAAGCTAAAGATAGCGGGAAGATACAGTATTGGGAAGCTTTTAAAAAGTTGCAGAAGGAAATTAAGAAGGTCATTAGGAAGGAAAAGGTGAATTATGAAGGAAAGCTGCTGATGACTAATATCAAAGAAGATACTAAAAGCTTTTTTAAGTATGTAAAGGGTAAAAGGAAGTTAAGGGTAGATATAGGACCAATAGGAAATGATGGTAGAGATATTGTAATGAGAGATGCAGAGATGGCAGAGGTACTGACTGTGTATTTTGCATCAGTCTTCACAGTGGAAGACATTCAAGAGTGTCAGGGAAGTGAAGTATGTGCAGTGAAAATTATTACTGAGAAGGTGCTAAGGAAGCTTAACAGTCTGAGAGTGGATAAATCTCCTGGACCTGATGGAATGCACCCTCGGGTTCTGAAGAAAGTAGCTGGAGAGATTGCAGAGGCATTAACAATGCTCTTTCAAGAATCGATAGATTCTGGCATTGGACTGGATGTCTGGAAAATTGCAAAAGTTACTCCGCTATTTAAGAAGGGTGGGAGGCAGCAGAAAGGAAACTATAGACCTGTTAGCCTGACATCAGTGTTTGGGAAGTTGTTGAAATCGATCGTTAGGGATGAGATTACAGAGTACCTGGAGGCAAGTGACAAGAGAGGCCAAAGCAAGCAGTTTCTTGAAAGGACTAACCTACTGCAATTTTTTTTGAGGAAATTACAAGCAGTGTAGACAAAGGAAATGCATTAGATGTGGTGTACTTGGCTTTTCAGAAGGCCTTTGACGAGGTGCCGCACATGAGGCAGCTTAGCAAGATAAGAGCCCATGGAATTACAGGGAAGTTACTAGTATGGGTGGAGCATTGGTTGATCAGCAGAAAATAAAGAATGGGAATAAAGGGATCCTATTCTGGCTGGCCACTGGTTCCCAGTGGAGTTCCACAGGGATCGGTGTTGGGACCGCTGTTTCTTATGATGTATGTCAATGATTTGGACTA
The DNA here is from genome assembly GCF_030144855.1 of Hypanus sabinus. Classification (NCBI taxonomy): domain Eukaryota; kingdom Metazoa; phylum Chordata; class Chondrichthyes; order Myliobatiformes; family Dasyatidae; genus Hypanus; species Hypanus sabinus. The sequence goes on along the minus strand of NC_082712.1, from coordinate 135,763,492 downwards.
CGGGATTAATGGATTTGTGGCTAAATTTGCCAATGATACAAAGATAGGTGGAGAAGTGGGTAGAGTTGAGGAAACAGGGAGCCTGCAGAGAGACTTAGGTAGTTTAGGGGAATGGGCAAAGAAGTGGCAAATGAAATACAATGTCGGGAAGTGAACAGTCATGCACTTTGGTGGAAGAAATAAATGGGCAGACTATTATATAGATAGGGAGAGAATTCAAAATGTAGGGGTGCAAAGGATGCAGGTTACCCTAATGGTTAAGCTCCAGGTTGCGTTAGTGGCAAGAAGGCGAATGCAATGTTGGCATTCATTTCTAGAGGCACAGCATATAAGAGCAGGGATGTGATGTTGAGGTTCTATGAGGCACTCTTGAGACCACACTCAGGAGTGTTGTGTGCAGTTTTGGGCTCCTTATTTTAGAAAGGATATACTGACGTTAGAGAGGGTTCAGAGAAGTTTCACGAGAATGATTCCAGGAAAGAAAAGGTTACTGTATGAGGAACATCTGGCAGCTCTTGGGCTGTATTCCCTGGGGTTCAGGAGAATGAGGGGTGGGGGGGGGGGGGATCTCATGGAAACATTCCAAATGTTAAAAGGCCTGAACAGATTAGATATGGCAAGGTTATTTCCCATGGTAGGGGAGTCTAGCGTACAACTTCAGGATTGAATGCTGTCCATTTGGAACGGAAATGCAGAGAAATTCCTTTAGTCATGATGGTGGTAATCTGTGGAATTCGTTGCCTCGAGTGGCTGGAGGCCAAGTCATTGGGTGCAGTTAAGGCAGAGATAGACAGGTTCTTGATTAGCCAAGGCATCACAGGGTATGGGGAGAAGGCAGGGGAATGGGGATGACTGGAAGAATTGGATCAGCCCATGATTGAATGGCAGAGCGGATTCGATGGGCCGAATGGTCTACTTCTGCTCCTATATCTTATTGTCCATTCCCCAACTGCTGAGCACAAATTGTCAGAGAGAGCTGTAGGCATGGGTTCTTTTATTTATCAAGACTCCTTTACTTCGGCTCCGTCAGGTTTGTCCCTTATAATCACAAAGAAGTGTTCGACGGAGTAGCTGATTGCACATGTCGTGTTAATGCACTTTAAGCAACAATTGTATTAAATAGTGCGATCGACTTCAAAGCTGACATTCTCTCTTTCCCTGAATAGTTGGCCGGCATTCGCTGTCAATTTCACGGCTGGCTAGTGATTGCTTCCATTTTTAAGCCTTCTTCCGGATGAACCTCGATTTGAACTGGAAGAAGAATTTCTCGAACTTGAACGGCCCAGAACTAGGCTGGTAGAACTGTTGTCATTGCCTGGGTGCGAATGGCAGAACCGAAGGGGAAGCGGCTGAAAACATGCTTGCCCACCTGCACCTTTCACCAGCCCCTGTCCAGGAGCCAGGTGAAGCAGAACTATCCACTGAGTGTGGAAGAGGCAGTCTGCGGCCTCATCACTTTCTTCTACGAGGTGTCCTACTGGTTTCAGGCTCTGGTAAGGCAGCAGGACCTCCGGCAGGGCTTGGAAACTGGGGGGACACAGAGAAGTGAGCGGAGCAATGCAGTTAACTGCCGGAGGTAAACCCGGCTCTCCACACCGCGGGAGCAAGAGATTTCTGCACCGGGACTTGTACTTCTGCGAGTGGCGGGGCTAGTTGGGAGCTGGGCGGAGTTTTTGCGTCTCCCAGATGTCTGCTCTTTGCACTGTTGTCAATGAGCTGTATTGTGTTACTAAGCAGTGGGGAACCTCAGTGGATCTCGTACTACGGGACTTTGCAAGAGGATGGTGGGTGCATTCCCATTTTTCCGTCCACGTCGATTACGCTGATAGTTTGAGAGCGTGCCTTAGCTGCTAAGTAATGGCTTAAATTGCTGCATCGTGTTACTGATGTCTCCCCTCTGAGACAGTGGCAATAGATTCTTGCAATGGGACTTGGTTGATATGTCTTGGTACTGGTAAATATTTGTAACAGGAACTCCCGTTAAAGGAGTGAAACTTATAACCTAGCACGTTGAATAATATGATTTTTTTTTAATTTTAGTGACTTAATCATTTTATTTTCTTAATCAAAGTGAATATTCGGAAAGTAACAAAGTACAGAACAGGTCCAACAGTTGCCTAACAGTTCCATGCCAATCAAGATACCCACCTTGGAATCTTTGCTCACATTTGCACCAATCCCTCTAAATCCCTCATATAGATGTTCTTACTCAAATGTCTCTTAAATATTGCTATTGCACCTGCTTCAACCACTTTCTCTGGCAGCTCATTCTATTTGCACATTATCCTCTGTGTGAAGAAGTTGCCCCACAATTCCTTTTTAAATCTTTCCCCTGTCACCTTAAACCTGAGACCTCTAGTTTTGGATTCCCTTCCCCTGGGCAAAGCAGGGTGTTTATTTGCCTTATCAATGCCCCTCCTGATTTCCGTCTGTCTCCTTCACCTCAAGGAATAAAATTACTTCATGGCTCTTGACTCAATCCAACTGTTGATGAAGGCCAACACACCGTACGCCTGGTTAACAACACTGTCAATCTGAACAACAGCTTTGAGTGTTCAGTGGGCATGGACCCCAAGATCTTGCTGATCCTCCACACCGCCAAGAGTCTTGCCATTACCTAGCTCCTAGTCAGTTAAAGAAATATAATTCTCTGTAACTTCTGCCACCTCCAACAGGAGCCCACTACCGAGCACATCCTTCCCTACCTCCCCTTTCTGCTTTCCGCAGGGGTGGCTCCCCAGGTGACTCCCTTGTCCACTCGCCCCCCCCCCTCCATCCCTTCCCACCGATCTCCCTCTTGGCGCTTATCCTTATAAGCGGAACAAGTGCTACACCTGCCCTTACACTTCCCCCCTCACCACCATTCAGGGCCACAGACAGTCCTTCCAGGTGAGGTGACACTTCACCTGTGAGTCGGCTGGTGTGGTATACTGTGTCCGGTGCTCCCGGTGTGGCCTTTTATATATTGGTGAGACCCGATGCAGACTGGGAGACTGTTTCACTGAACACCTACGCACGGTCCCCCAGAGAAAGCAGGATCTCCCAGTGGCCACACATTTTAATTCCATGTCCAATTCCCATTCTGATATGTCTATCCATGGTTTCCTCTACTGTCAAGATGAAGCCACACTCAGGTTGGAGGAACAACACCTTATATTCCGTCTGGGTAGCCTCCAACCTGACAGCATGAACATGGATTTCTCTAACTTCAGTTAATGGCCCTCCTCCCTTCCTTACTGCATCCTTTATTTATTTATTTATCCATTCATTCATTCATTTATTCCCCCCTTCCTTTTTTTCTCCCTCTGCCCCTCTCACAATCACTCCTTGCCTTCTCTCCATCTCCCTTTGGTGCTCCCCTCCCCCTTTCTTTCTCCCTAGGCCTCCCGTCCCATGATCCTTTCCCTTCCCCAGCTCTGAATCCCTTTTGCCAATCACCATTCTAGCTTGTAGCTTCACCCCTCCCCCTTCAGTCTTCTCCTATCATTTCGCATTTGCGCCTCCCCCTCCTACTTTCAAATCTCTTACTATCTTTCCTTTCAGTCAGTCCTGACGAAGGGTCTCGGCCCGAAATGTCGACAGTGCTTCTTCCTATAGATGCTGCCTGGCCGGCTCCATTCCACCAGTATTTTGTGTGTGTTGAAAGAAGTAGATACTGTATTCAGTATTGAATCAAACAAAGCATAAGAGAATGCAGGTTTTATAAGTATGCACAAACTGATAAAAACAAGGTAGAAAACAGAAGGCCTATGCCTCCTTGAGAATGAATAATTTCACCAGATTCTGGTTCTTATCATGGTATCTGGACCTGGAAAATTCTCATGTAGTTCAACAGCTTTAAAGAAAATGCAGTCTGGATAGCTGAATGATGCATAAATAAGAAACAGCATATGCATGAAATATTGCTGAGTCTATTGAACTGCATCATATCAAGCATCAATGTTTCCTCCCACGGTCCAAAGATGTACCTGTTGGTAGGTTAATTGGTCAGTGTAAATTGCCCCGTGATTAGACTAGGATTGAATTGGAGGATTGTTGGGCGGTGTGGCTTGTAGGACCAGAGGAGCCTATTCCATGCTGTATTTCAATCAATAAACAAATATTAGGAGCTTTGAAATAGGAGGTAGAGGATAAGAAAATATTAAATCTGGATAGGTGAAATATTGTGAAGTCAATCAAACTGCACCCCAGTAAGTGGGAGATCCTTCAGAATGGGAAGTACAGCTTAAGGAAAGGTCATTTGGAGAATGAATTTCAGGTTGTCTGCAGTAGGTAAATTCTACATCTTCTGATCCTATGACACTTCTTTCTAAGGATTTGATTTTATTTTTACCAGTACAGTCACACCACCCCCTCTGCTCACCTGCCTGTGTTTTTGATGCAATGTGTATCCTTGGATACAGTAGGGAGTCTAGGTTGAGAGGGCATAGCCTCAGAATAGATGGACATCCAATTAGAATAGAGATGAGGATGAATTTCTTTAGCCAGTGGGTGATAAGCCTGTGGAATTTGTTGCTACAGGTGGCTGTGGAGGCTAAGTCTTTGGGTGTATTTAAGGCAAAGGGTTCTTGATTAGTCGGGGTGAGAAAGGTTATAGGAAGAAGGCAGGAGAGTGGGGTTGAGAAGGAAATGTATTAGTAATGATGAAATGATGGAGCATACTTGATGGGCCAAATGGCCTAATTCTGTTTCTGTGCCTTATGGTCTGAATTCCAGATGGTTAGATTAATTCTTATTTAAAAATTAAACTTAATTGTTGATTCCTAGTGGAGAATTTTTTATAGTCATTCCTGTATAACTTAAACCAGAAACAACATTTAACCACAGGATCTCAGTGCTTCGCAGTGTTGACCCAACCAATTTAAGGGAAAAAAAAACCTGGAAAAGTGGCAAAAGCTGCAGTCGTGGAGAAACATGTCACAGTTGAGGGAGTGAGCAATGGTTTCCCATTGACATACAGATGAGTGACATGGAAGACACTTTAATTATACATAGTTGAGAATGGAAGTCAGTGGAGTTCAACTAGGACAATGTCAGTTAGAGATTAGGTGGGCTTCTGAATTGAAAGTATTCAGTCATAATCTCAAAGATGGTAGAGTTTCATCATGGGCTTCTCAGCATGCATGTATGTCAAACAGCTGAATTCATGGTTCCCTTCAAACTGAGCAAAATTACAAATGCAACTGCCCATCACCATTGCATTCTTCTCATAAATCATTCATTTCCATTGATAACAATGGGTCGTAGATTCACCATCCTATTCAGTTTTATCACAGTTTGGTTTACCAACTGTTCTGCAAGTAGCCACAAGAAACTAGAGAGAGTTGTGGTCACAGCTCAGCACATCATGGAAACCAGCCTCACCTCCATGGACTCTGGCTAAATTCTCACTGCCTCAGTGAAGCAGCCAGCATAATCGAAGGCCCCACCCACCCTGAGCATTCTCTTTTCTCCCCTCTCCCATCGGGCAGAAGATACAAAAGCCTTAAAGCACATACCAAGCTCAAAGACAGCTACTAACCTGCTGTTATTAGACTTGAACATAAGATAGAATTGTGAGCTCGCAATCTACTATACTTTGTTATATTGCACTTTGTTTACCTGCACTGCACATTTTCTGTAGCTGTTGCACTGTACTCTATAATGTTATTGTCTTATCATGTACTACCTCAGTGCACTGTGAAATGATTTGATCTGCATGAAAAGTGTGCAAGACAAGCTTTTCACTGTATCTTGGTACATGTAACATTAATAAACCAGTATAATAAAACCCACTACAAGGCTCTGCTGGATAGCAAGGACACTTAAACTTTAGGTCAGCAACTGATTAATCCCCAGGGTATGTAATTTACTTAGTGTTTCCTGCATTTAATTTAGATGGAGATCTTTGAACAAGATGATGTTGCTCTGCCCAGAGTTGCTGCCTATTTCCATAAGATAACCCAAGAAGAGGAGAAGAATGCACAAACCTTACTTGACTACCAGACAGAGCGAGGAGGGCACTACTGCCCAAAAGATATTCAGGTACTGCTGAGTATTAAGGCTACCTAAGGAAATCAGCTGATAAATCAGACAATGAGGAGTATGAGCAAATAAAACAGTCTCATGTAAATTTATCAGTTTGTCATATAACGGGACCTTTTATCAGTGAGTCAGCCTACTCAGTGTCATATGTAACTGCAGAATTTTCATTGGCCCTAAGTAACTGGTAGCTAACATTAAATGAACATGATGAATTAAGAAAATGAACTGAATACATTGCATAATCAATTTACATCTGTAAGATTCCTGAGTTATTCCAGAAGTGCTAAAGGAAGTGGGTGCAGCTCTTCAAAGGGGAAAAAGTTAAACCTAAAGCTGAAAGGAAAAGGCCCATATAAAGGCAAAACCGATAGTGGTGACTGAAGGAGATTCAAGGAAAAACAACAAGTGCCAAAAAGGAGTTACAAGAAAACAACATGAAATTAACACACGAGATGTGTCAAAACCAGCACAAATAAAGTTACAATAGAAAATAGAGGTTGATCACCAGTCATGAGGGTCCATGGCAAGGATAATGTTTATAGGTAAAAATAAGGAACTTTTGATGGAGTTGAATTATTATTTTGAGTCAAGGTTTATAATAAATGAAGAAAGGAAGCAAATATTGAATCAAGGATGGGGACAATCAAAACATAACTTTAGAAAAATAACTATTGAAGTAAATATTGACACAAGAGAATGAAATCTCAGGATAGAACGGATTTCAGGCTAACATTTAAAAACAATTAGTGAAAGCACTGCAAATAACCTAACCATAAACTTGTAAAGTTTTGAGACATATTGTGCACATTGTCAAACCCATCATTAACAATGATGAAAGAAGGAAATCATGGAAATGCAGACCTGTTAGCACATTTCTGTTCAGTGAAAATTAATGAACTTTATAATTAGGTTTAGTATGACTGAGCACCTTAATGCTGAACAGAAATGATAGATGGAACTCTTGCTGAGTTATATGGTTATACTGTGTAACTAAAATGTCCATATTAAATACCAAAATATTTAGAAGAAAATCCAACTTGTGACAAGTTAGCAGTTTAATCAAGGACACAGACATTGTTATGGAAAGAAAGGGAAAATGTTGATTTCAGAATAATTTCACTTCCAATATGATGATAATTAATGACCAGTGGTAGAGAAGTTGCTGGGATCTATAAACAAGGATATATTAATAGGATACTTTGAAGATATTTATAACAATTTACAGAGTTAACATTGAAATATCCAAATTTACTGAACAGACAGAATTACCTATTGTTCTTGTGTGAAGGGCGCAAGCAAGCTCCTTGGGGTAATGTGGGAAATGTATGGAGAATCTGAAGATTGTTAGAAAACTAGAAAAGTGGGGTATTTTTAAATTGGAAGAGGCGAAAGGTGTTGCTATTGGAATCGTATAAATTTACATACAGGGACAACAGGCAATCAGAATTTATGGAGATTCCTGATGACCTATGGACTTGAAAAGGGAGAAAAATACTATTGCACCAGAATATTTATTCATATATGGGAACCTGTAACTGTGGGCTCTACAGGCGGAAATTCCCAAGACTTATGATACAGACATCTTCATAGTGAATTTCTACCTTACTACTTCCGATCTTCCGCTTTTTTATTAGCGGAAACTGGAAAATTCCACGAGTTTCATGCCTTTTCTTTCGAAGGTGAGGTAGGCTAGATGGAGAGTTTCCTACAGATACCCGTTTTGATGCTAGTGTTCCCTTGCAGAAACCCCGATGCCTATCGGTGCGTAATATTCTCCAGGCGCTGGAGCTGACGTGTCACCAGTGGAAAACCACGGCGTCCTTCCTTGAAGAACTCTGTGTGCTGAGCAAAAGCCTTGCCGACCCTCATACTGCCAGCTTCGTCAAAAAGCGTCTGCTTGTTTCCAAGATCGAACAGATCAAAGTGGCCGGCGACCTAATCACTAACGCCAACCGAGTGGGCTGCAGTGACGATGGGGAGATGAGCTTTGGCGAGTACCTGATCGATCGCCTCCAGGAAGAATTGAAGCCTTCTGCCTGAATTGTTCAGCGGTTTTGCTGCGCTCCAAAGACCAAAGATCGAAACATTTCTAGTAACGTTGTAACGAGTTTTTTTAATTCTCCCCCTTTTCTGATTGTAGAGATATTGAGTCTTAAATCAAAACCTTATTCCTTTTTTTTAATCTTCACTTAATAGTAATGAAAATGGATAAATCAGGTTGAATATCGGTATTTCATTCACCATCGATCTAATGGGATCTTTGTTGTTACTTGGAAGAATTAGAGCCACTGTCTAATTTTCCCAAACATCACGCCCCTTTTCTATTTATGCACTAAGGGTCTTGTTTTCTTTATTATAATTATAATAATAGAAAATAGTGGAAATAAGAACCAAATTTTTGTTTCAAACGCTGAAACATCCGTTTACATAGTGTGTTTTTGTTCCGTACCCTGGTCGCGATAAAACGGAACTGAGGTTGTTTTCAACGATAATTGTATGTGCCGCAGGGAATACCCCAGTCCAGTAAATACTCTCGTCGTCCTGATGCAGGATGACGACACGAAATGTTGACGGTTTATTTTCCCCAAAGCTGTGCCACAGCCGCTGAGTTCTTCCAACAAATTGTTTGATACCCCAATAAAGCCCCGGTCCCCGGAACTGTTCCTCATTCCCAAGTTCGAATTCTGTTACAGCGCAGTATTACAGCGGGACACGCCCCCTATAATCAGGTACATTTATCGGACTATTTATGAATGGTTTTCATGGTTCTGCAAGAGAGACACAGGTACTGGAATCTGGAGCGGATTGGTTGTCGCTCTTGGTCCAGTAGTAATTCTCGCATAGGACAATCATTACATTTATTTCGGATCTTCCTTCTTCCCGGTACTGTTCACATATTTTCATAGATAGCTAATGCTTAAGCAGCGCCCTCTTTAATAAATGAGCCCCGTGTCGTGTTCTGGTTTAGATGAAACCAGGCTCTACTCAAAGGTAATAATACAGTATTTTTTTTAATTCTTTCTTGGACTACACAAAAGACTTTTGCAGAGAGATTAAGTGACACGGTTTACTCGGAAATAAAAGGCAGGCAGATATGAAAGTCATGCACATTGCTTAAAGGATATCCTGGGCGGTCTGTTTATACTTGAATCGGGCTCGGGGCATGTCCTTATTTTTGCTGAAATTTTTGGTTTCCACTCCAAGTGTCTAAAGTTACGACATTTGATTTATGACACTCCTTTCCCGACATATCCTTCTCAAAAAAATTGGAATGCGGGAAATTTTAAATGTAGTGAGGTGCGATGCATGTTTAAAATGCGCCATGGCTTCGATTTCTCCTCCTCGGGACGGTGATGACTTGCGAACTTACCCTGCTGTCCGCTCGTAGCATGTACTGTATGTCAGAAGCAACTATTCCTGTTGCAACTCCGATTGTGTACACTCGTATTCCAACAAGATTGAAGATTTCGGAAACGAGAATTTTAAAATGCAGCTTTGTAATATTTTAAGAAATTGAAATATTTTATTAAGAAATGAACTTATTCATAAAACATTTTGAAATCTATTTTCTATTTCATACAATTTAAAGTATTTTCATATCTTCCTTAACGCCCCATGGAGTGGTTTACAAATGATTCAATAACTAATATTGTTGAATTATTTCCTTTTTCTGTAAGGGTAAGATGTTTGTTTGGTATGGAATCATATGGTTTTATACTGTTGAAATTTGTGTCACAAATTTACAATAAATTGCGTATATCTGAGTCCAGAACTGAATATAGTCCGGGAGATTGTATCACCAACTGGTATCTTCACATTACACACCTTTAGCTCGCATTCAGTTAACATTCTGGCTGAATGAGTTCGTTTTTCATAACATTTTCACGGTTGTCCGGCTCGCCGTTTGATCTGGTAAATATAATTCCCCTAATCACACACTGTGCACATTATTAGCAATGAATGGATGCTTCAGTTAGAACTCAATGAAGCACCCTAGCTAGGCAAGTTTGTCAATTACCGTCCACACTTTGTGCGATGCAGTTACTCCGATTGGAGAAGCCAGCTCATACTAGTAATCTCTATTTACCGCAGTCACAGATTTTAAAGCGAACCGTGCATACTCTGGTTAGCATTTTCAACAAGGTTAAGTCGCACGGAAGTTGTTTAAACAGGAGGTAAACACATTGGACATTGATCACGGAAAAGAATTTACATAATTCTGGCAAAAGAAAATGCAATACACAAATTTCGCAGATTTTAACTCAAACTCGTTGATTGGCTGTTAACATCTCGAGTACAGTGCGAAAACTGGGATGTACAGTGTGCATTTAAATCACAGGAACAAGGACACTCGGGAAATGAAAGATCGATACGAAGCAGAACTCAGAACAGACCACGTACTTAGAAAACTTAAATTTCGACAAAGCGTTTAAAAGAAAGCAGATCTTTATAGGGGACAGAGATTTGGTTGAGTTGGATATTGTTGAAATTTAGGGCGTAGCAGCTAAAATTTCGAATTACTTTGTCCTATCAACTGCCGTCTAGTACCGTGTCAAGAGACCCGTCCGTCGTTGGTCATCAGTCGCAATAATTACCAACCGAGACGGGGCTAAGTCTCTCCTCGTGCTTACTATAAAATATTCACAAAGTAACTAAAGTTTGAAACCGAATAAGAAACAAGAGCTGTCTGTTAGTAGGAACAGAATCGGATTCGCTGACAAGTAAAATAAAGGGAAAGGACCCGATTAGAACCTTTCCACGGAAAGGGTGAGGCTTAGGCTGGTCGGAAGGTTCACAAACTCGCAGAAACGAAAAAAATGAGTAGAATGGAGAACAGTAAGTAATAGGCGCAGGTACCTCAGCAATAACCTCAGGGAAATGTCTACGTTTACCAACAAAATAGTAAAATACATTTACGTTAAAATTAATAAGTAACGAACATTTACGATTAAATACAGCATTCAAACCTCTCCCCCAGGAAACCGTTAACAGTTATTCTCACAAATTAGTCCTGTTGGGACGTCAAACTGTAACTGAAAACCGAATTTGTACACAACAGTGTGGGCAGAGAGTTTGCCATTGGACAGTTAACTCCATCTACCGGATTCTTCCGATACCTCTTGTGTCGTTGGCCACTGGGAGCAGTTCATTGGGAGCGATATCTCCATACCACGCATAAAGGAAAAAGATCGGGTCTGACGGTACTTTGTGTGATCTCACCACTCGGACACAGTCCTCGGGAGGACGGTGTGGGGTTAGGAGAAGGCTTCGCTCTATCTTCATACTTAGTTCATTCATTTTATCCCGCTAGAAATTATCCTAAAATGTGGGAAATATTGTCCCCGACCCTCACTTTACTATACACCTGCCTATGTATGGATGTCAGAGTAATGGAAAATAAGTTACTTCGATCACAATCTACAATCTTGATTTTGTATTCACAATTTAAATATTTTATATTGATTTTATAAAGAGATCACCTCTTTCCAGAAGATTAAAGGGGAAGGTTTTCAAAAGTGGCTATTCTCTTCGGAGTTGAAGGTAAAACTCCGGTCTATACTAATGGAAGTATACTTTATTGTCCTATAGAAAACTTCACAGCAAAGAAATCACCTCACCAATGTTACGATAAATTATACGTATATCACAGAAAATACAAATCGTACAATGTATCCACGAAGTGTTTTTCATCTGCAACGATCATTTCACCTTCATTACACAGGAAACGCTCGTTCCATACGTTCGTTTAAATATTTTTCTTATTGAAATATCTCCAAACGCTTATTGCCTCGAACGTTCAAATCTTTAACGAAAATCATTCAAAAATGTGACTATTTTGAAACTTAGTTGAGGAAAATAAAACGACGATTAAAATATTTAGAAAAAGGCTAGATGTTAATCTCTCAGCAGTAACCTAAGACAGAGAGGCGCGGGAGTGATTGGTAAAATCTTATTAAATAAGGCCTTACGAAAATTGCACTTGTCACCCTTCAAGTCGGAAGAAAAGGAAACCTCTCGTTGAGAAGCTTTCCATCTAATAGTCTGACACCAATCCGACTGAAATTTGAAAGGTGATACTGACCCTGCGGCAGAACCCGTCTGCCAATCACTAGCCCCCCGCCCCGGACCCTGGATGTGGCTACGACCTCGCAGAGCTCTCGGATTGGTTGGTGGAGGAGCATGGGCGTTGAAAGCATAAGTCTCTGCAGCCCACAGAATTTGGAATAAATAGGGCTAATCTTTCCTTGGACTCAGCACAGGTGCCGAAGGGTACGAGCAATACAGCTAAAGGCAATAGTAATAAGCTAAGAAAGGAGAAACGAGAAAGAAAGAAAGATTCTTAGGAAAGTTGAGTGAGATCTCGGCGCTACCAGCATGGAGCTAACGGACACCTCTCTCTGTTCCTTCTCGTCTGCTGATGACTTCTACGACGATCCCTGCTTCTCCACTTCAGACATCCACTTTTTCGAGGATCTAGACCCCAGGCTGGTGCACGTCGGGCTGCTCAAAGCCGACCAGGTGCCGACCGAGGACGAGCACATTCGAGCGCCCAGTGGACATCACCAAGCCGGTCGCTGCTTGCTTTGGGCTTGCAAGGCTTGCAAGAGGAAAACGACCAACGCCGACCGCAGGAAAGCGGCCACCATGAGAGAAAGGCGACGCCTGAGCAAAGTGAACGAGGCGTTTGAGACGCTCAAGAGGTGTACCTCCACCAACCCGAACCAGAGGCTACCCAAGGTGGAAATTCTCAGAAACGCCATCAGATACATCGAGAGCCTGCAGGCGCTCCTGAGAGAACAGGACGAGAACTACTTCTCGGTCATGGATCAATACAGTGTGGATTCAGACGCCTCGAGCCCACGGTCCAACTGCTCCGATGGGATGGTAAGAAAGTTTTTACATAATGCACACTTACGCATATGAGTATAGACAGTGCGGCGGAAATAAAATGCATGTGAATTGCTGATAGTTTTTTTACTAAAGAATTTCCAGTATTATATGTAAAGCTAAGTATTGTGGATGAGCAATATTGCAGGAAAGATGGAAAGGTCGCTGAACTCCTTGAATCTCAAAATAAGGTGCAATATTTGGGCGACGTATTCAGTGTAAAACCAAGTATGATGTTGGCATTGCTTGAAGTGCCTTAGCCGATGCAAACCCTTCCTTTCACACACAAACGCCAGCTGGCGGGTCTGTGGCTGGGCCTCACTGCTTCTCGTATTTTGACTTTGCAGCTGGATTGCAGCGGTCCCGCGTGCGGCCGGAGACGCAGCAACTATGACAACAACTACTTCTCAGAGTCGCCAAACGGTGAGTGAGTGTTTATCCGCACCAAGCAAAGAGCCCAGCGGGACCCCATCCTGGGAAAGAATGGACCCAAATTTCACAGTAACCACCTCCAGCCAAATGTTCACCGTAGATCTTTCAACTAACCAGCGGATCGATTCGTACTTCCGTGTAGTAATACTGAGAAAATGCATTAAAGTCATTTATAGGGAGAAATTAAGCGAAGCGGTCACAATATTAAAGTTACGGTTATTAATGTGGAACGACAAGATGAAAACATAACCATCGTGCTTTCTTTATAAATTGTTGATATTTGAGAACTGTGCCCGTCTTGTTACCTTCTTAATTGAAACAGAGACCACTCTATCAAGCTTTAGATAGATGTTCTCTTCTTCATCAGTTGAAAACTGGCAATAGTTAATTCAATTTGTATTTTCGAATTACCGGATATTTCTAGAGCACCTTATCGTGTGGAAGGTTTATTTCTATCCGACCGCAGAGCTGTTTACTATATCATTGTAATGTGCATTATGTTTAGATTCGAAAAGTGGTAAAAGTTCCGTTATCTCAAGCCTGGATTGTCTTTCCAACATCGTCGAGAGAATTTCCACCGATCGGCCGACTTGTCCGGTAATGATGGTTCCAGACGCCGCTCTGGGCAGCCCTTCGTCTCCCCGGGAAGGAGCTACTTTGAACGACCCCTCAGCCATTATCCCATCACCGGACAACTGTACTGGCACCGAGATCCCGACTGACAACCCTATCTACCAGGTCTTATAACGGCTAAGGTTAAGCGCCAGTTCCTTCGGTACCCTGGTGGAAATGACTGAATCTAACAAAACAAAAACGAGGCGGTACTCAGTCACTGGGATTGGTTGACACCTAAAGGGTAAAGCCTTCCAAGAACAGACCATTTCCTGATCCCCCGAGATCGCGAATTCCCAACTACATGTAGTACAATCTAAACAATCACCATAATTAACACTTGTCTGGGTTCAGTTACAATTGTTGCTTTTTCGTCCTTCTTCTTTATATGCATCCCAAGTAAAAAATGATATAACATCTAATGTGGACCATTTTTGTACGACGTTGTGTATAATTGTATATAAGAGTTGCCTTCTGCCAATCCATTAAAATATTTAATGTCGCTTGTTTATAGAAATGCCTGGTTTGATGTGCCAAACTAAATTTATATATTTATATATATTATATATTATCAGTGTGAATGCAAAGACTGTTTCAAGAATTACAAAATAAAAATGTATTTATAAAATTGTTTTCTTTTTTCTACACCGATTCTAATTCACACTAGTGACAGCCGTTTACAGAGAAGCGGGGATCGGTTCCCTGTAAGCAGTTTAAAACTGCATAACAAGGAATTAACTGCGGGTGGATATTTTGCATCGAGCTGTCATCTTGTTCACTGCGTGACAGCCTCAGGATAGCACAATTTGGAAACTAACTCTTAGAGTTAAAGTTGCACTTTATTATGATTCTTTGGCATTCTTCCGCTGTTCCGGCCAACGCTACATCAACTCGTTTTTTTTTAAATATTCGCCTGTAAGGTGGCATTTCGATAATAGTTTGTTGGCAGAATCCTCCTGTAAATGCCTTCCATTTTGGCAAGTGACAATGGCCTCCAGAGACCATGGACAGCAGCAGGAATTCATCAGGTCCGAGGCCGCTGAAACGCGCTTTGCAGGGAAGAACGGACGTGTGAAGGAATAAGATCCTTAACTATTAAGGATCCAAAATAATCAAATTTGATTGTTGTTCCGAGCAGGCCGAGGTGTTCCAGTAAGGTCACTGTATTCCGTCCCAAACGATTCTGTACAAACCTGGGGCAAAACAAGGCACAAACTTTGTGCGAACATACTTTGGTCAATAAAATAGTTTAGAAAATTTAATTAATTTCATTGGGAGAAATTAATTAGTATCGTTAATAAATGTGGGACTTGAATGCAGTTCCAAACAACAAAGCCATTTGTTAAATTGTTCGATCAAAGAAGGATCCGAAACAAATGTAAATTCTGATGTCAATACCTGTTAAAGAAATAGCAGTCACAGACTTATTTTCTTGATGCCTCTCCATAGCGCCAGATTTGTACAAATGATCTCCCGTGATCTCCCAGCGCTGAACAAATTTAAAACTATAGCGGAGGTTGTAGGTCCAGTACTGAATATTAGTATCCCTGGTATGAATTATATATACGACTATTATCCGTGAATATTATCATTAATGGACAATGGAAATACAGTACTCAGAAAGTCCAAATGTCAGGACAAGTCGGTGACAAATCTTCAGAAGTTTCATTCAACAACTGCTGAATCGTGACTTGACACGGATCACATATAGTCATGCCGTGTTTTACATGTACTTTAAACAGTTCAGTGAAATTATAATCCTTCTGATTTGGTACCCATTTTCAATTCTAAACTGCGCTAACCTATCCACAGCTAGGGTAACTAAGCACTCAGTGATGTTTCCTCTTGGAAGATCTGATAGCAAGGAAGGCTTAAACTCTAAGTTCCTCCAGTCACCAACTGCATACGTATACACTTGCTTAGTGGGCACTTTATGTGGGAAAGGGCTGGAACACCCCGTGGTCTTCTGCTCCTGTAGCCCATCCACCTCAAGGTTGGACCTGAGCATCCAGAGATGGTCTCTGCACACCACAGTTGGAACATATGATTACTTGAATTACTGTCATCTTCCTCTCAGCTTGAACAAGTCTGGCCATTCTCTTCTGACCTCTCTCATCAGCAAGGCATTTTCACCCACAGAGCTGCAGCTCAATGCATATTTTTTCCCCTCACATTTCTTTATAAATTCTAGAGATCAGCAGTTTCTGATACTCAAACCACCCCATCTGGCACCAACAATCATTCCCGTGGTCAAAGTCACTTAGATCACATTTCCTCCCCATTCTGATGTTTGATCTGAATAACAAAAGAACCTCTTGACTATGTCTGCATGCTTTATGCATTGAGTTGCTGCCACAAAATTGGCTGATTATGTTCTTGCAATAACAAGGTGTACAGGCCATTAAGTGTATACTTATAATCTCATATACACTACAGCCCTCTCCCTTTTTCTTTGCAAATATCTGCTACAACTTAAAACATAATACAGTATATACAAGGTTATTCTGCATCTGGAACTCTGAAACTCTGAACTGAATACTGAGCCTTTTCGCTTATAATTCTACAAATCTGTTTACAGGGTGACACAGGTCTTGCTCCTAACTGAAAAAAAAAGTTCTGACATGGCTCTCTGACCAGAAAAGTTAATTCCATTTCTCTTTCCACAGATTCTGTCTGACTTGCCAGTATTTTCAGTTTTTATTTCTGATTTCCAGAATCTGGAGGTGTTTGACCTCTATCAGATGTGAAGGTCCAGTTGTGTCCCCATCACATCTGATCCACCACATGTTGGGAAGGCTTGTTGAGATTGTGGCTCAAATCAGGGAAACTGGAGTCGTCAAAACTCATATGAGATCATCAAGAGGAACAGAGGTCTCAAAGCACACCTTGTCAAGAGTATTCTCTTCCAACTCTAAGGAACCGATGAATGGCCTTTGTGAATTTCTGCAGACAGCCCCATCAGGTCAAGGCCAAGGCAGGACTAATAGTTTCTTATTTTTAAGCAATGGAAATTCAAGTCCTAGCTGTTACTGCAGCAACAAAGGTCTGGCAATGAATTACATCATTGTAGTCGGCACCATCAGATTAAAATGTTTGGCTACTGGGAAATTCCGCTTTTAGTTGATGGAGTGGAAGTGTCCCCAAAGTGGTTCCCCCCTTTACACTGAGTTTCACCAATGCGGCGGGGTGGGGGGGGGGGGAGTGTAACCATGTCAGGAGCAACGGATACAGTAGACAACCCCAAAAGATTCACAGGTGAAGTGTTGCCTCAACTGGAAGGACTGTAGCATTTTTCTCAACTGCAGGGGCTACGTGCCAGGAGGGAGATTAGTGGGGAGGGACAAATGGAGGGTGTAATCCCTGTAGAAAGTGGAGGTGGGGAGGGAAGTAAAGATGTGTTTGGTGATAGGATCCCCTTGAAGGTGGTGGAAGTTGCAGAGAATGATGTGTTGATTGTGGAGGCTCATGGGGTTGTGGGTGGGAACAAGGGGAACACTATCACTGTTAAGGTGGTGGGAAGATGGGGTGAGCACAGATGTCCAGGAAGTGGAGGAGATTCAAGTGAGGGCAGCATCAATGGTGGAGGAATGGGGATCCATTCTCTAGAGATAGAGAGCATTTCCAATGTCCTGGAAAGGAAAGCTTCATCCTGGAACAGTTGTTGCCGAGAGAAAGGAACTGAGATAAGGGGAACCCATCACTACCCCTTGAGTCTTGAGAAAATGGGAGGTGCAAGATGTGAATTGTTGAGGGTGAACAGCAGTTCTGCAAGAAAGAGGATGGTGGTGGTGCAGAAGAATTGGTTATATCTTTTGCTGAGAAAGAAACAGCTAACCTTAAGGCCATCTTGATGGGGAATAGAAGTGCATAGGCGATGGATATCCATGGCAGAAATGTGGCACAGGACCAGTGAATTGAAAGTTGTTGAAGAGATCGAGATCATGTGGAATGTCATGGTAGTAGATGGGCATATCTGTTGCTATGGCATTTGCCAATGCTTTCCTGCAGAAGCATTACCTGGTCCTGGACCATAATTTTTTTTTATTAAACAAAATATACTTTATTCAAAAATAAAATTATATACAATAACCATTCAAAGACAGTTGGTACAGTTGGTACCATTACTGTCTTTACATTTTCAAAGTTCCAAAGTTGAGCCACCCACGTGGCACTTTGTCCTTTCATATTTACATTCAGGGGGTATACCCACAACCCCCCTACCCCTCAACTCCCACAGGAGAAGAACCCTAGACTGTGGTCCTTCCCCACCGTGCCCTTGCGGTGGCTGCACCGAGTTTGAGTGCGTCCTTCAGCACGTACTCCTGCAGCCGAGAATGTGCCAGTTGGCAGCATTCCCCCACGGACATCTCCATGTGCTGGTAGACCATCAAGTTTCGGGCCGACCAAAGAGCGTCTTTGACCGAGTTGATGATCTGCCAGCAGCACTGGATGTTGGTCTAGGTGTGCGTCCCCGGGAACAGCCCGGAGATCAGAGAGTCCTCTGTTACGCAGCTGCTGGGGATGAACCTCGACACTACCCCTTCCATCCTCCTCCACACCCTCTCTGCGAACCCACAGTGTGCAAAGAGGTGGGTCACCGACTCCTCCTCATTGCAGTCTTCCCGTGGGCAGAGGGGTGTGGGGACGACGTTCCGGCGTACAGGAGGGATCGGACTGGGAGGGCCCCTCTCACCGCCAGCCAGGTGAGGTCTTCGTGCCTGTTGGTGAGGTCTGGTGATGAGGCATTTTGCCAGATGAACTGGACAGTCTGCTCAGGGAGCCACCCCACTGTGTCCATCTCATCCTTCTCCTGCAGTGCCTGCAGGACCTTACGTGCTGACCACTGCCTGATGGCCCTGTGGTCAAAGGCGTTGACCTGAAAGAACTTCTCTATGAAGGACAGGTATGGCGGCAACGACCAGTTGACTGGGGTGTTGCGCGGTAAAGGGGCCAGACCCATCCTTCGTAGCCAGGGCAACAGGTAGAACCTGGGCACTCAGTGGTACTTGGTGCCCACATACCTGGGATCCACACACAACCTGATGCAGCCACACACGAAGCTAGCTATCAGGGTGAGGGCGACATTGGGGATGTTTTTGCTCCTGTTGTCCAGGGACTTGTGCATGGTTGGCCATCTGACCCGGACCATAAATCAACCTCCCAGTGAACACGTTGAGGCAAAGAGCAGAAATCAAATCTGTGGCCTGAAGGATGAAATCTTGCAGTACCTCCCATCACTTACTGTAAGTCCAGTGAATCTCGGCAGGAAAGCCTGGCCGGGCTGTTCCCTGAGGTTTCTGGCTGTCAGGGGATGGAATTGGTAGGAAATCAGTTATTTCGCCTCTGTGTATGTTTTCAGGGACATACATTTTTGAACAGCACCTTCCACCATCGTACATGTGGGCCCTCAACTGTTGCGAAATAAGTATAAATACCTAGAGGACTTTCTTTCAATCACATGCTTATATTTTCCAGATAGAATATCATGTTGTTGCACATGACATAGCCGCAGCTTTGCTCACTGACATATTGTAATCAATCTTCTTCTAAATGGAACTGAGACGATAAACAGCCGAACATTAAAAAAATAAAAACAGAAAACATTGGAAAAAGTCAGTAGGATGGGCATCACCAGCACCAGCCTGCCCACCATTAAGAATGTACAGTATTTAGAGAAAGGTGCCGGGAAAAAGCCAGTAACATTACGAAGGATACCTCTCATCCTGCTCATATACTGTCTGTCCCACTGTCCCACTCCCATTTGGGAGAAGGCTGCCAAGCGTTCATGCCAGGAGAGACTCAAAAACAGGTTACTTTCCCCAAACAGTAAGGTTTATTAATACTTCCACCCACTAACTCTACCACTACTTTATCATTTCCTGTCAGCCTAATTTTACTTTATGGACATATGTGGGATAGCAAATAGACTGACTGTATTTATATTTATTGTGTTTTTATTATCATTGTGTTCTTTATCTTTGAGGTTGTCATAACTGGAGGCGGTAGTGGGGATAAGCGCCTAACAATTATTCTATGCTCCCAATGACATGCATCTCAGGTAGCCTCTGACAACCAAGTCCAACTCCTGGCCTTTACATGTGGTTTAGTGACTAAGCTGGTGCAGCCATTTCTACTGACAGGAGAAGGGGAAAATGCAGGTTATTGATACCTTTAAACCAGACAGTTCAGGCAGATGGGGCCTGTCAGCCGTGGTTGGCAGCTCATCTAGAAGGAAGACTGATCTCAAACCTCTGCAGCCTTGCAGCCATACCACTCATTGGAAAGGCTCAGGAGCAAACCCCAAGGAAAAATCTGGAGCTGGAGTCCTACATTGAGTCCAACACTGACTGGCAATTCCTGTGATGCTGCTTGTGTCAAACTGTACTGGTCTCTGCCGTTCCTTTAGATTGATCAGCTACATTGAGAGGGGGAGCATACTGCATAGGCAACGGCTTGCTCTCCGTACTGTACTGCTCTAGCTTCCATAGACAGCTAGGTTGACATCCATGTTCAACCATGGTCAATGGAGGGCCTATTCTAAGACTGAAAATTAACATTAAACAATCTTAAATCTTTGTTTGTGATATAAAATTACTTGATTTCTAGACACTATCCCTGGAAGAAAGAAGAGTTCATCTCTTCCCTCTACAAATGCTGCCTGACTTGCTATGTTCTTCCAACATGTTCTGCTTTTACATAACTACAACATGGTCTACTTTTAAATAAAGTTTTATTGGGTATCAACTCATCTTTAAAAAAGAAAATGGAGAAGTTTCTATGCCTCCTTTATTCAGTAGTGTTATGTAAGTGAATCTCTCATTACTCTCCTACAATTGAATAATACTTTAGTTGCTAAATATAATTCCAAAGTAATTAATCATAAAATATAACATGACTAAAGAGAATACAAAGATGTTCATCAAGCTGACAACAATCTCACCTCTTGCCTCTCTCAATAATCTGAGAAATATCACAAAAGAACCTGGGGCATCCACTTTAATGTTCTTTAAGAGACCCCACAGTGTATCTTGAAATGCGTTAGCAAATTAGCACAATCCACACTGTTATCCCCATTCTCACATCCTTCTCCTTAGTAAATACTATTGCAAACTACTCATTTAGGAATTCACCACATCCACATGTACCCTCCTTTATCCTTGAGTGGTCCTATCCTCTCTCTAGTTATCCTCTTGCTCCTGATGCATGTCTTTAGATTCTGTTTAATCCTACTTGCCATGGACTTCTCATGGCCCCTCCATGCCTTCCTGATTTCCTTCTTGAATTCTTTTCTGGCTTCTTAATAATCCTTAAGAGCTGTTTGCTCTCAGCTTTCTAAGCCTCGCACATGCTTCCTTTTCCTTCTTGACTATACTCAACACCCAAGGTTCCTTTACTTTGCCACCCTCGTCATTCCTTCTTACTGGAACATGTCTGCTCTGTACTCTTTGCAGTTGGTCTTTAAACATCCTCCACATGTCAGATGTAGACTTGTCTAAACAGCAATTTCCCCTGCTCCAATTTAATACTCTCCTACAAGGTCCATAAATATCCTTATCTACAGCTATCTTAACACTTAAGGGGATGTGATCACTGTTCCTTAACTGTTCACCAAAAAATCAGTCATCTAGCCAGGCTTATTGCCCAACAGAATCAAAATCAGGTTTGATATCACTGACATATATTGTGAAATATGTTGTTTTGCAGCAGCAGTACAGTACAATACATAATTACAAAATTAAGTTATAATAATTTAAATAGATATAGATATATATATATAAATAATTAAATTAAATAAGTAGTACAAAAAGTAAAAAGGTGGAAAAGTTGAGTTAGTATACACAAGATCATTGCCCATTCAGAAATCCAATGGCAGTGGTGAAGAAGCTGTTCCCAAAACATTGAATGTGTGTTTTTGGGCTCCTGTACCTCTCCCTTGATGGTAGCAATGAAAAGGGGGGTATGTGCTTGGTAATGTTGGTCCTTAATGATGGACGCTGCCTTTCTGAGGCACTGCCTTTTGAAATGTCCTCAGTGCTGCGGAGGCCAATGCCCATGGTGGAGTTGGCTGAGTTGGCATCTTTCTGCAGCTTTTTCTAATTCTGTACAGTAGCCCCTCCATATACTCTCCACAGTAACTGTAGAAATTTGTGAGTCTTGGTTGATATACCATCTCCTCAAACTCTGTTGCTGTGCTTTCTTTGTTCGACTGTCTACATGTAAAAAACACTGCTTGGAACAAATTCTGGCCCATCTAAACCTCCTGCACTAAGGAGGCCCTAGTCTATATTAGGAAAGTCAAAGTCACCCATGTCAACAGCCCTTTTGTTTTCATACCTTTTAATAATCTGCCCGCATATTTGTTCCTCCAGGTCCCAGAAGTTAGTAGGGTGTATTTAGACTCACTTATTGAAAATGGTCATGACCAAGATTTTCATGGTAATTAGTAGAATTAGCGCAAATATCTGCCAGGAGGTTTATGCAGTCTGCTTTCTGCCTGAGGAACTGCAAATAGAATTAAACATAATGCAGTTGTCTGTTAGCATCCTCACCTCTATCCTTTCATAGAAGGAAGATTATTTGTGAAGCAGCTAAGGAGGCCAATCTTAGAACATTATTCTGGAGAAAATTGCATAGCAATATTCTCAGGACAGGATTATTTATCTCTAATAAACCTAGCATCTTCTTCTGTGTCAGGTCTGCCTCCAGCTAGGGAAGTATTTTCTCTTTGCTTCATGGTGACCTGCTCAAGCTCCTGATCATCATTTACAATCACATGGCTCTTTGATGTCATTCTCATTTCATCTCCAAAACTTAAATCCTATGACCATTCTTAGATTAGAGTTGTAATGATGTTGGAGTTAAATGGTTCTGATAAAACCCAAACTGACCAGGTTATTAGTGAATGAATACTGCTTAATAATTATCTCAATTACATTGCTCATCACTTTGTTCTTGATGGAGATAGAATAACAGGGCCATAATTAACAGGCTACAAAAGGTTATAGACTCAGGAGGCATAATCCTCCTCTCCATCAAGGACATCTTCAGAAAAGCGGCAGCTCAAGACGGAAGCATCCACCATTAAGGACCCTCACATCTTCTCATTATTACCACAATAGAAGAGGTACAGAAGCCTAAAGACCCATGCACAACATTTTAGAAACAGCTTCTTCCTTTCCATCATCAAATTTCTGGACAGTTAATAAATCTATGGACTTTATCTCATCATTATTTTATTTTTGCACTAGTTATTTTGTAATTTATAGTAACTTTATGTCTTTGCTGCTGCAAAACAAATTTCATATAAAACAATAGTGATAATAAAATGACTCCTAATTAGCCAAGCAACACACACAAAATGCTGGAGGGACTCAGCAGGCCAGGCAGCATCTATGGAAAAAAAGTACAGTTGATGTTTAGGACCAAGCCCCTTCATCAGTACTGGAAAAAAATGATGAGAAATCAGAGTTAGAAGGTGGGAGCGGGGAGGTGGAAAGGAAGAAGAGTCACAGTTGATAGGCCAAACCAGGAAGAGTGGGAGGGGTGAAGTAAAGAGGTGGGAAGTTGATTGGTGAAAGAGATACAGGGCTGGAGAAAGGAGAATCTGATGGGAGAGGACAGAAGGCCATGGAAGAAAGAAAAGGCAGAGGAGCGCCAGAAGGTGGTGATGGACAGGTATGGAGATAAGATGAGAAAAGGAAAAGGGAATGGGGCATGGTGAAGAGGAGGGGGCATTACTGGAAATTTGAGAAATCCATGTGCATGCCATCAGGTTGCACGCTGCCCGGATGGAATATAAGGTGCTGCTCCTCCAACCTGAGTGTGGCAATAGAGGAGGCCATTGACTGACATGTTGGGATGGGAATGGAATTAAAATGGGTGGCCACCAGGAGATCCCGATTTTTCTGGTAGATGGAGCAGAGGTGCTTGGCGAAGTGGTCTCCCAATCTACAGGAGGCCTTACCAACATACAGGAGACCACACCTGGAGCACTGGATACAGTAGATAGCTGCAACAGGCTCACAGAAGAAGTGTCACCTCACCTGGAAGGACTGTTTGGGGCCCCAAATGGTAGTGAGGGAGGTGATGCAGGGGCAGGTATAGCACATGCAAGGATAAATGTCAGGAGGGAGATCAGAGGGGAGGGACAAATGGACAAGGGAATTGTGTAGGGAGCGATCCCTGCAGAAAGCAGAAAGTGAGGGGGAGGGAAAGGGTTGTACTGCTTGTGTGTATAGGACATAACCAGGCCATTTTCCAACTTGCCAGCTAGGTGGCAGTATTGTTACTGTGTTGGAACGACTTGGCTAGAGGTGCAACTTGCTCTGGAGCCTATCATAATCAGCACTATAACTGACATGCTGATGTCCCATCACCTTTGCTGTACCTTGCTTGAAACTCTAGTGAAAAGACAGAAGGAAAAGGAGTAGCTTCGAAACCTCCTGCACTTGCTCTGTAAGTTGCCCTGGGAAAGGGTGTTGGGAGATTGGATCATAATGTTTTAGAAGGAATGACAGTTTTAAAATGGAAAGAAAGGGAAGGTCATTTAATTTTGGAGGTGGTGATAACGGCAGAGGTTTATTTATTGAATGCAAAGACCAGAGGGCTAGAGGGTGATGGTGAGGGAAATCTAGGATTTGGGAGATGTAAAATAAAGGTGGGCATAATTGAGAACCATTTGACCACAAAGCAGGAAAAGGGAAAACCAGTTGAAAATACTGATAGGGATTGCAGCTTACCTGCAGTGCGTTCATATAGAATCTGGTCATAGCCATAGGTAGTAGATTATTATATAAAATGAGTGCTTAAGGCACTGAGGATTTTAGATTAAATGGGATTGATGAGTATGTTCAATGTGAGAACATATTTTGCCAAGAGATGAATACTATTCTGTTCCTTCATTTTAAATCAAATTTTATCTAAACCTCACAAAGTGCCAGTATTCCCCAAACCTTGACCTATTACACATAGCTATGCTTCCACCAGCTTTAATCTACCCTAGATTATGTATAATGCAATAGGAAGCAACTGCTTACTCTCCTAGGATTCTGATTTCTACCCAGCTCGGCAAAGTCACAGTGAGGAGCTGGTGACCATCTTCAGGAAAATAAGAAAAGTATCTTGTGTAATAGAGGATTGAATCTCTCCCACAGCAGACCACCACCTGTACTTTTTCGCAGTTTCTTTATCTTTGTTTCTGATGGTAATTACTGACTGTTGATAGTAATCTCAGGAAGGTTACTGAATCCAACTTTGCCCGAATACTTTCCGTCCCACCCGCCTCTTATCCTCATATTCTCTCACATTTTTCTTCAGGAAAATAAGAAAAAAAATTATTTTTCTAATAGTGGATTGAACACCAGTCTCAGCAGAGTCCCATTTTCTTTTATTTACACCCATGACTAGAGCAGTAATAACAAATTCAGGATACCTGTGCATGCAGCCCATGCTGGGGATGATTAGATCACACATAGAAACAGAAGAAGGCCAGTCCCATCGAGTCTGGGGTGATTAATTATTCCTCTCAACCCCATTCTCCTGCCTTCTCCCTCTAACCTTTGACAACCTGCCTAATCATTAACCTATCAACTTCCACTTTAATTATATCCAATGACTTGGCCTTCACAGCCGCTAATGACAATTAATTGCACAGATTCATTAACCACTGGCTAAAGAAATTCCTCTTCATTTTTCATAGCCACCACCATTCTTTTGAACCTCTTCTGGACACTCTCCAGTGCCAGCAAATCTTTTCTTAGAAAAGGGGCCCAAAATAGCTCACAATATTCCAAGTGCAGTCTGACCAATGTTTTATAAAGCCTCAGCATTATATCCTTGATTTTGTATTCTATTTCTCTCAAAATGAATGCTAACATTGCATTTGCCTTCCTTTCCACCCACTCAACCTGCAAATTAACATTTTGGGAATCATGCACAAGTGCTCCCAAGACCCACTGCACCTCTGATTTTTGAATTTTCTTCCCCATTAGCAGTACACAAGTCATGCATTTACTTTTAGAGATGAAAAAGACTTAAATGAACAGCCACGGAAACAACAGCGAGAAAAGTTAATCCTGCTGGTTTACAAGCTTTCAATGCACACAAATAGTTAACAACAAGAACTCATTTGGGGGCCAAACCAATCCCCATATCCTCTATCATTTCAACATTAAGTTGTCCAGATATTATCTCTGTTCATTTTACAATATTTCAGCCACAGCTCTGCTGTTGCTGACTTTAACAGCTTGGAGTACAGCACAAAGGATTCCATTCTTGAAA
The DNA here is from genome assembly GCF_030144855.1 of Hypanus sabinus. Taxonomy (NCBI): domain Eukaryota; kingdom Metazoa; phylum Chordata; class Chondrichthyes; order Myliobatiformes; family Dasyatidae; genus Hypanus; species Hypanus sabinus. Next base: position 135,737,257 of record NC_082712.1, on the reverse strand, counting down.
AGGGATACTTTCTTGTGAAGCTTTGCTAACATTAGCAACCTACGTTTCTAGTAAAATATTACAAGCAATATTAATTAAATACAAAATAATGTTTTACAGTCAGCATCAACAGTCACCTATGACATGGTGTTTGCAATCCCCATGATTGGAGAATAGCTTTTCCATTTCCCTGTGCATACATTGTATTATCTCTTGGATATAACACATTCTTCTTTTTCCTTTGGCTGGGTTCTATGATCTCACATTTGGTATGCCACATGATTTTCATATCAGCCAGATGTTCTGATATGCACTTGAACAAAACAAGGGCAATTTTAAACCAACAGATGGTTTTGTTTTCATAAGAGCCATATAATTGACCAGAATGCATTCTTCTGGTGTGATGCAGTTTATTTCATTTTACTCCTTGCAATATGGAAAGTAACAACATTTTTCTTGATGACAAAGTAAACTCACTTGGCCTCTGGAAGCAAAGAAAACAAGATGTCCATTATTATTTCGAGCAAAGTGATAGAGAACACTTAAAACTGTTTCTTCCAGACTTTTATTTGACTACCACATTGAATATGGTAGTTATATCCTTTATTTAGCTTCAGTCTCATACTGTGTCATATGTTCAGAACGAAAGCTTCTCGTGCTCCTATTTTTGGGTATAACATATATAATAAGTAAGTTCTTCCACTCCCCTACTGCTCAATGGCATGAATCTCTGACAAGAGTCATGTGCAAAATTAGCTGCAGCATGTTGCTGAACCCTTAGGAATTCATCCAATGTACAGCAGGAAGCAAGGCAAATATCTTAAATGTTTCTTTCCACTAATCCAACCGATATCTCTCGATACTCAAATAGAGATTAGAAACATTCTGGAATTACATTTCCCTGGTTAAAGCCTATTTCTTCTATGCGTAACAACTTGCATTAACAGTGTCTTCGGAGAGATAAAGTGCTTCACAGTAACAAAAAAGATCATGTAACACAGGAGATAAGACTGAGCCAGACTTTGCTGCACTACCCCCACTGCCATGGACTCCACAGCAATGCACATATTATGATGGATTGCATCTTAGTGCCCATCCCTTACATCCAGTAGCAACTGTTGGGGTTCTACTGTTTTTCTGTTCATTCTTTGGGGTTTTCTTCTGTTTTGTGGATGTCTGCTAAGAATAAGAATTTCAGGTTGCATACATTATCTGATATTAAAGTGAACCACTGAGGGATCTTACCGCAGAAATATAACTTCCAGAATACCCCAACAGCCTTTGAGCAAAGCTTTGTCTTCTTTCAAAGTAAGCCAGAGGATTCAGAAAGGAACATTAATTTCAAATTTAAAGAAATCCCTTGTACGTGGATCAAAGCCATCTGCCTTATTTGTTACAGACAGGGAAGTGAATATACAAGAGATGTAGATACTAGAATCTGTAGCAAAAATGAAAGAAAATTGCTGGAGGAACTCTGCAAGTCTGGCGGCATCTGCAGAGGAAAAGGTATGTTTGATGTTTTGAGTCAAGCCTTTTCAACTGAACTGCCGAAAATGTTCTCTTGCTGCTGAGCCCATCATTAAAGTGAAGTGCTCCGTATGCTTATATTTCACTCTTCTTTGCAGCAACAATCATTGTTTCTCCTTGCACAATTTTTTCAAATATGTTTTGCTTTACAATAAAATGGACATCCTGTGTATTAATTGTGTTCTTTCTTGTAAAACATGTAATTTTATGCTTGTCTTCTGAATACTGCTTATACAATGCTTTATGCCTCTTATGCTACTGCAGGTATATTTTTATTGTACGTATGCATATGTGTACTTGTGCAGAATTCAATAGAATCCACTTTGACTTCATCTTTGCAACAAACCTGACCATCCCCAACTCTCACTTAAAATAAAAACTCAGAAGTATTTGAACTGAATAGGGATTCTCGTGTATAACCCAATTCAAGGATTTATCTACATGAATCCCTCCAAAAACTAAAAATTATATTCTGACAAAAATATCTTGGAGAAAATTTTTTTAATGAATTTTTTCAGAAATAGATCCATCCAGAGCATAATTACATTCAATTTAATCAGAATTGTATAGATTGTATAGATTGAACAATCTAGTCCCCTATTCCACCACCATTTTAGATATAATTTAATAATTGATGTCAGAATAATGGAAAATTACATTTCTCTGATAGATATCAAATACAAAATAAGGATCTTGCTTTTTGTGATCAGGTCACCTCAAAATGCTACAAGCAATGAATATTTCATAACTGTTCTAAAGTAAGAAATATTTCCTCACAGACAGCAGTGATCACTTGGTTTAGATCCTGAGGTGAGGATAAATGTTGCCTAGACTACCAGGAGAATCACCTCACTCTTCTTCACAGTCCTCAGAGAGGACCACAACCTGTTTGCAGGCTTGCATGCCTTAATGACCCAGAGAGCTATGCTGTCTGAAGCCAGGCTTTATGATTTGGCTTTTGGTAGGGTCACCTACCAAAATATGAAGCAAGTCAAAGGGTAGAGGCCAGACTGAGAGTGGTCCACCAGTCCTCCAGGTTCAGAGGCTCAGCTCAGGGCTAACAAACCTGACTGGTGAAACGGTACCGAAGAATCTGAGTCCACACGCGTGACTTGCATGTCAGGCAGTGGTGAAAACCGAGAGGAAGCTTCTGACACAGTGAAGAAACACTGCCAGAGATGGAGGACCTTCATTGCTGTCCTCAATGCCAGCAACATAACAGGATGTAAGCTCTTTACAGTGCAGCATAGGATACAAAATCAAAGTGTTGACTAGGCCTTGGGTTAACACATGTTGCCAGAGAGTACCACCTTCAGAACTCTCCCAGTACTGGTGTGCCAGCATCGGCTGTGTGCCCAGGTTGTTGGAACAGAACCATGAAACATTTCTGATACCAGATGAAAATAAAAGAATACAGAGTAATGCAAATTTAAACCTCCCTGTAATGTGTTGGCACCAGATTGAAGGATTCAGATGTTATCAATTTACAAGGCATTGCGTACATTAGTATCAAATGATCTAGCACAGGTCACCTGATGTATCACAATCTGACAAGTGGTAACATGACAATCAGAATAAATGCTCCTCAGCCTCTCACCACCGCATACCCCCCCCCCCAGCCCCCAATTACTGGGCTTTCATATTACTATTTTATTTCATGTTCTTTACTTTCTTGTACCCTCAATATTTAAGCTTCAGATCAAGACTAGTTTCATTCTTTCCCAGAGGTTTAATTTTGTAATACTGGGTATTACTCGTGTGCTTGATACTATTTGGCTGGTTTCAGTCGTGGCTCACAGTCAGCTTCACGTCAGAATTACTAGGTTCAAACTCTAAATAATATCTTACCCCTATCAATACATCTGCAAGTCACAAGCTTCATAACAAATATGGTGTTACCTGTTATATATTTTTTTACCATGACAATATTTTAAATTGGAGTTTTAAGAAACTTGTGGAACTCATTGAGCCAAAGTCCTCATCCTTTACAAATATCGCACAATGTTAACGTCATCACGGGGAACGTCAATGTTAATATCACATCAAAGTCAAGCCACCTACTGATGCAGAGACCTACTGATGCACAACTACCGTTGTGCTGGACGGTGGGGCACAATTGTCAAAATTATTGTGAATCGTATAAATAGGATTACCTGCTTGTTCATTCTGCTGGTATCAGTTCTTAGCAGAAGAAAAATAAACCCAAGAAAAATAAAGCACGAGCTCCTCCTATTGGCTGAGTTGGGAAGTGCAACAATTTTATCACGCTGACCCAATTTTTGCAGTTTGGGAACATTTTCTTTCCCCCAACCTGTCCCCATCAAAAAGAAAGCATTAATAATGTAATTTTTATACAGAAATACACGAGTACGTTCAAGTAGAGACGAATTGCATTGCGGCAAACAATTCGACAGTGTTTAGAAATTAAAATATGCTAACGGAAATAACGGATTGCAACACAAAGGGTCGAGCAGCCGTCAAGTTTCCCATTTCAAGGAAAACCAATGGCAGCAGACTTTACCTACCCCTGCAGTAGGACAGTCTGACCGCAAGATGGTCCAACTTAGCCGAAGGGCTTTTCGTTGCAAGCTCAAGCACTGGGAAATAAGCGCCCTGTGAGGTACCAGTGCACAATTTGTGCTTCAAGTGGAGGATTGCGGGAAGCCAAAAATGATAGCTTCATCCACTCCGATTGGTTATCGAGGGATTGCACAATGCAAGTCCGTGACCACCGCAGATGAGCGAAACTGTAAGTGATGCACCTTGACCAGCAAAAATGAACCAGTGACGGGTTAAAGGGCAGTCTGACATTTTGGCGTGAAAAGAGTTTGTTTCAAAATATATGAAGTTGGCCAGAATTACAGATTTTAAAAGGAATAGAAATGTTTGGCATGTTACTCCTCCTTACTAATTATATATAAATAAATACATATAACCTGCATGTTGAACGAAAATAACAGCAACATTGGTCGCAGAATTACGTCCAAGGGTGTCAGGCTGCACAGTCCCAATAAATTACTTCATCCCGACTGAGATTTCCACCATGCTCCTTCTGTATCAGTTTACAGGGAATGTGTTCGAGGGGCGCACTTTCAGCTGGATTGTAACACATCCTAGTGATTTGTTAGTTGGGCAGTTTTCAGGAAAGCACTGGAGATCTCAAACAAGGATTTATCCCAATGTGTCTCAATCAAACCCTTATTTTAATTAGTTGCATTCATGACCAAAGAGCGAACTTCCCCTCGACAGAATTTCAAGCGAGAACAAGCAAATTCAATAAATAATATCACTGCCCACTGTTTCGGACCATATTCGAAAGGAAAGCTGACCAAAACAAAATACCCATATGCTGGAAGCGTTTTTGCTTGCTCGCTCTCTCCATGCTGCCAAGCTTATTAAGTATTTCCACAATTTCCAATGTTCCATCAGTACAATTTTGCTTTTGTTCTGTCAAGAGGTGGTGTGACTGTGGCCCCATTCCTCACGGACGATTTATTCCCTTACTCTTGCTTTTTACCCCAACCGAGGTCATTAGTGTCCAGTGCAATGTTAGAATTAAAATCACATTTGCTCAAAACAATTCTCTTGGCGATGTCGTTGGAAAGCACGGGCGATATTTATAACCAGCACAGCATATTATTATATTCGCACATTACCGATTCTGTTACTGTCCAATGTGCCACTTAACCTCACCACACGTTTCTGTTGCTAGGGTCACACGTGGAGCCGGAAATTGATCTGCACATCAGACTCTGCTGAGAAGCAACCTAGTTCAGATAATTTCATGTCCCTTTCCCGACATCTTTGATTATTGGTAATTTTGATTTAGGAAATCAAAGGCATCATGGCTCAAGATTTGCTGTTTGATAACAGCTGAGTAGAAATCTAAAGCACCTTAATAACTTCACCGTTATTGAAACAACGGGGGAGGAGGGTGTTTAAAAATAACCAAGACTTCCAGTCAGATATCCAGACAAAAATATAGGCTATCAGTAAATGCACGAAATTAAATAAGGTGCCTTTAATCTTTATATTTGAATTTTAAATAAATGGACCAAGGGGCACAGAAAAAAATGCAATGTAAGCCATTGCATAACCATTAAAAGTTCAGCGTTTATTAAAAACTCAACATTAAATAGGCAACGTTTTGATTTTAAACTTCAGTTCTCGACTGTTTTAAAACTGTCAAAAATTAGTTGTTCCACTTCAAGATTCAGTTCTGAACATAAAGCCGGAATATTTCCAGTACTATGTGGTAGGTCCATTTTGTTCTCGGCTGGTGTACAGCAACAACAGCACCACCTGCAGGGCTGGAGTATTCGGACAAGGGGCTCCATTCTCTGATTCTAACAAATTAATTTGTACCAAAGCATTTATACCAGCCATCATCAATAAATCGGGTATAATTCTGAAAATAATTTTCATTTTGTAAAAGTACCTAGCTTTGGCTTTATTTGTAACTATCAAAATTATACTAACTGGTAAACAAATGTTGGAAACACTCAAGCATTTGAGTAGCACTTGAGGGTAGTATTGATAAAATTTGTTTTTCCTTCCATAGATAATTTCCAGTATTTTACATTTACAAAGTTTCTGTTTGGAATACTGGGCGCAACAGTCAATGTGGAAGGGAATTGGGGGGGGGGGGGGCGTGGTGAAGAGAAAACAGGAATTGATTCTATAATGAAACAATGTTCTGGGGCAAACCAAAATGCTACTTCTTCTGGAGATGTCTTAAAAGTCCAGGCTTTTCTTAAACTATCTTGGCCTTTTCTCCTTGGAGCGATAGAGGATGGATGAGAGGTGACCTGATAGAGGTGTACAAGATGATGAGAGGCATTGATCATGTGGATACTCAGAGGCTTTTCCCCAGGGCTGAAATGGCTAGCACGAGAGGGCACAGTCTTAAGGCGCCTGGAAGTAGGTACAGAGGAGATGTCAGGGCTAAGTTTTTTTTAAATATGCAGAGAGTGGGAGTGTACGGAATGGGCTGCCGGTGACGGTGGTGGAGGCAGATACAATAGGATCTTTTAAGAGATTCTGGATAGGTATGTGGAGTTTTGAAAAATAGAGCGCTATGGGTAACCCCATGTAATTTCTAAAGTACGTACGTGTTCGGCACAGCTTTGTGGGCAGAAGGGCCTGTATTGTGCTGTAGGTTTTCTATGTTTCTACCTTGATAAAGTTCCAATATGCACTCTGACTATTGAAGTCAGAAAGATACCTTTCACAGTAGATAGGTACAAGACAGTATGGTCAAGTCTCATTACCAGCCATATGAGAAGATTTAATAATCCTAGATCCTTTCCTTCATCTACAAGAAATAAAGACATCAGTTAGAAGAATGATGAATCTTTGGAGTTTGGAATGATATATCAGAACAGACCAAAAGAACTTATTCTTTCAGTGTCTTATTCATAGCCAGCAATGAGTAGCTGCTGCCTGTGCATTCACAAAACATATTACCTTACTCACATGGGCTAGTCTGATAGAAGCCAGTGACTTGGAGGTGCTTTTATCAGGTAAGCGGGTGAGGAAAATGAAAGCATCATCATCAGAAAAGTCTCTCCAAAGATGCAAGTGGCTTCAATTTCAAGGTATATTGTTGTTCCTTCTTAATGGAAATAGCTTCATCAAGATGATCACAACAGTTCAAAGGGCTGATTTGCCTGTCCTTCAAGGCTATTTAAGCATCAGCAAAGCCAAGACCCCCCCCACCCTAAAATTAAATGAATAAACAATCTGTGAATTTCAAAAGCTTTCCTTTAATTGCTCCCACTTCAGTGAAACCATGAAAAGTTGTAATTAGTAATTAAAAAGTTGTAAATAAAGAAATTAATATCCTTCTGTAGATGAATGTACAATTTTGAAAACTTTGAAAATACAATGTTCACAAACAGCATAGATTTCAAATTAAACTGAGCCTTCATCATCTGCAAGTTCAAAAAAATCAGTACACCTATGCTAACTGGAAGTGAGTCCCAGGTTCTCTCCCCACCCGTGTCAAAAGATCTTTAAAGTGTGCTCTGAAACAGGAAGCAAAAGTCATTTGAAAATTCCACATTTTAGCTTGGCAGATTCGTGTTGAGTGGTATTGGAACCACAGATTTCATTTCTGCCAAGCAAGAGTGCCATCAAACTAAGATAATGCTTTTTATATTTGAAATGAGTGATATACATACACACTAGCATGTAATATTTATTTATTTAATGCACCATGAATACAATCAAATATAATCACATTAAAATATTTTTTAAAAGACAACCAGCCCTGACACACAGTTCCAACACTGTTTAACTTGGTGACATTAATGATTCTAACAGCAAGACTTTATCCTTCCTCAAATTCCTCCCCTATTCCCCCCACCACCACCTCATCTACTTTTTTCTTTTAGCCACATTTCCTTTGATTATGCTATTGATAGAGCAAATTGCAAATAAGGTTAAAAGCTCTACTTCCAAGGATCCCACTATATCACCTGTATCAGAACTAATAGTAACATTATTCACTGGGTTATACAATATCCTTAAGAAACCAATGCTGCAATTTTACATCTCTTGAGAGAGGTCAACTGATAAACTTGGACTTTAAAAAAAGTGGAAAAGGAGAATTAAGCTATTCATTAAATAAGTAGAAACAACATACAATGTAAAATATTCAGAACTTGGAAGGTTTTAAAGAAAAATAGAACTATGCAGGAAAACAAAGTCCTGAACAGAATTTTACACTCCCAAGACATCAACAATGTTCTTCTTTTCCATTAGTTTTATGTATCCTTCTCCAACCCAAGTCAGGCACTCAAATATTGTCATAAATTTATAGACTAAGAATTCTTGATCACTGCCACAAGATGGATCTGAATATTAGTGCAACTTTTATTATGCTATTGAAATTGTCTTTGCAGGAGCCAGCATTACACTGCTGTTGCAAATCCAACTCTGTTTTTCTCACGATCAAATTGAGTATAGTACTGCCCAATAAAGACATCCCCGAGAATCCAGAGTGGTCCTGCAGGAGGGGGTATGTCAAGAGCCATGAATCCACTCAGACAGATAGTCATTCCAGCCTGTTTCTCCTGGAAAGCATTAGGAGGAGAATTAAAGTACATTAGAACACAAGCACCAAAATAAGTGGGGGGAAAAAAATCCAGTAAGTATTCACTTCCTATACCAGCAGGACAGCAATTACTGATCAAGTCTGGTTGCACAAATTTGTAATTAAAGCAGCAAGAGAGAGGCACACAAGGAAACCACAAGCTCCACGTCATTTCACAAATGAACATGACAAAATTGAAGGAACAGCAACGTAGCTGAGAAAGTCTTATCAATGCCATACAGATTGCAAAGTTACAAGAGCCACTATCCAACACCCACAGGATAATTTTTTTTTATTAAAATGCCCCAATAGCACGACCATGGAATATTAGTGAATCATGTGTGAAATCTATGGTAAATGCTGCGGCCCTCAAGAGATTACAAAAGGAAAACATCTCTCAATGATGACAGTATTTCAAAACCAGCAATCCAATAGAGTAAAGGCTGGCAACAGAGAAAAGTGTTTTGAAGAAGACGACAAAAAAAAAATCAAAAACTCCATCTTCTCAGCAAGACAGAAGCCACGCTGGCCCATCTGCATTTAAACTGGCATTAGATGCGTTGAAACAGGTCTTTTAAAAAAAGTGTCAACAAAAACATGCAGCATTTATCCAACGACATTCCTACATATTAGCATCAAGGACTCCTGTGGAGACAGTACTTCAAATTAGATACTCACCTTTAGAATATATTGCTCTCCAGTCAAAATAAAGTCACTCCCTCCCAGGATAAATTTAATGGGAGGGAGCGAGGTAACTTTATCACAATCAACTTTGTACTGTGGAAGAGAAATTATGATAAATTATCAGGAAAGAAATTGCAACATTATTTCACACAAATGTTTTAATGAGATACTACTCATCATCTGTAAGGCAACACACGTCTTGGAAAAATGTTTCCCCCCCCAACTCCACCATTAATGTTCATAAGAGATCTCAGAAAGCCTCAGGTAGCTTACCCAAATTACTGTCCATCACTTAGAAGCTTAGATATGAACCATTGACAAGCTAGACAAATGATTTCAGGCAATGATAATCAAGCCTTTTCCAATTATCACATTGTACCCCTTTCCCTCAAAAAATTTTGCATACAAATTCAAACTCATCTTTGCCCTCCCTTCTCTGGGCCAGGCACAATGGTAGTCAATTACATCCTAACTGCTTATGCAATAGGGGATGCAATTTTAGAAGCAAACAAAAATAAGATTGATAAGGTATAAACACAAGAGATTCTGCAGGTCCAGGGCAACATACACATAATTCTGGAGAAACTCAGTAGGTCAGGCAGCATCTATAGAAAGGAATATGCAGTCAACATTTCAGTCCAAAACAATTTATCAGTACTGGAAAGGAAGGGAAAAGATGGCAGAATAAAAAGGTTGTGGGGGGAGATTTGGGGAGAAGAGAGAAAGGAGGACAAGCTAGGTGATAGGTGAAGCAGGTTGGTGGGGAAGGGAGGATGAAGTAAGAGGCTGGGAGGTGATAGGTGGAAAAGGCAAAGGGCTGGAGAAGAAGGAAGAAGGGATTTGGTAGGAGAGGAAGGTGGACCATGGGAGAAATGGAAGGAAAAGGGCACTAGGGGTAGGAGATAGGCAGGTGAGGATGAGAGGCAAGAGGCCAGAGTGAGGAATAGAAGTTGGGGAGGGGAGGGGAGGATAAGAAAAAAAATTACCGGAGGGGGGAAAAAAAAATCAATATTCATGTCATCAGGTTGGATGCTATCTAGACGGAATACCAAGTGTTGCTCCTCCATCCTGAGAAGTTACAATAAGGCTCTTACTTCTCCCTGAGTAACTGGAACAGCTCCAATGGCCTTCTGTAGTCTTTCAATCTCAGGTTTAGGTCCAGTAAGCAAAGAGGTTCCTGTGTCTACAATAGCTGAACACCCTCCTTTACACAGAGTCAGAACATTACCAATAGCAATTCTGAAAAACAAACACAGTATATATATATATATACACACATAAAAACGGGACAACTGGAATGATACACAATATTCATTTAAAAATCTTAGTCCAATCACCAGAAATGCCTAATATCTTGTTCAAGATCAAATCAAACAGGATTTATATATACTTTCCCTTTGAAATTAATATTCAGGTGTGAGTTGGTGATGAAATGGTTCCGTTAAGGAGCCCTCTAATCTGTAACAGACACCCACCAGAATGGAGGAAGAAATAAGGTTTGATGAAAACCACTACAGCAGGATTAACATTCAATTTTCCAGCAAATATTACCCAACTTTTTCACAAAATCTCACTGTAGACATGATAGTTAGACTGATATGGATTATCTTGATAAGCGGAATATTCTTGCAGCATTGACTATGTGCTAAGTCATACCATGAAACATAGATACCTCATACCCTCATTTATGCACACGCTGCCAACACTGCAGATGTACAGTTTAATACTAACACTAATTATGAAGTCACAAATTATCTTACTCATCCATTTGGATCTGCCAGTATGCTTGACGTGTCACGTTCAAAAAATGGAAATCTCCTCTGTAGTACTTTGGATCAGTGCCACCTAATAGGAGTTCACCACCAGGCGGACTGTCTGGATTCCTAGAAGATACAGAAGAAAAACAGCATCATCCCCAACTCTACTGTGTACAGATAGCAGATGTAAGCTTCTCCAAATGGATCAAAACATTCTACATGCTGTGTGTATAATCTTCAGAATACTTGAATTGGAACATCGTACCTGTTCAAGTAGAAGGAGAATATGTTGCGTTCTACCAATTTCTGCTCCATGATATTGTCAAATACGGGGACAACACCTTTCACTGAGATACCTGGGTAGGCCATGCCAAGGATTCCATCAAATTTGGCAGCAATGAAGACGACACCAGGTTGTGAGATGGCTTCTCCGAATGACTGATTCTGAACTTTGATGTCACCAATCTGTTTATCAGAGCAGTTGTAGTCTTTACCCATCATGAAAAGTTATTTAGTGACATGCCCAACTTTCCAAAAAAATAAACACCATTTCCCCACTGAAGTCAGGAGCCACTGAAAGCATCTGCAATACTAATCTGTAATATAACATGGGAAAAGAAACCAAGGCTGCGGGCGGGGAGGGGGGGGGGTCATCTCTTAAAAAAAAGCCTTTGCAGGCTACAAGATTCTACAATTCTATGCGCCTACCAAATGAACTATGAACCTTGGTAGTACAAAAGGATCGGGAAGACCTAATGACGATAACACAAAGAGTTGGCATGCAGATACGCCAAGACTTTAGGAAAGCTAATGGAACAATGGTTTTCAGTGCATGGGGTATAAAAACAGGGATGCTTTAATGCATCTCTACAGGGCACTGAGATCCTGTAGTTTTGTTCTGCTTATGTACTGGGTGGGGAAGGGCAGAAAAAGGAAGGTTGATTACTGGGATGAAGCAGTCAGGAGACTGGATCTACAGTTGTTGTGTTTAGTAGAATAAATGAGCTTATTGAAACAAGATTCTGGATTTCTAGGAAAAGTTAGGAGTCAGGGAATTAAAAGATTGGATGCTGTGGGGGTGATCTCCCCATAACGGGGCACCTCACTCAAGAACGGGGTATAATTTCCATACAAAAATTCATTCAGTTGTGACAGAAATAGAATGGAATTTGTTCTCTCAAAAGAATGCAAAATCTGACAAGTTGTGAAGGCAGGTCAATGAATATATTTGTGGAAACTGACAGATATTGGAACAAGGGAGCCAAGGGGGTATGAAGAAAAAAAAGTGGGGAAGTGACATGAAAGATTATGACTGGATCAGCTACAATCTTATTCGGATGGTGGAGTAGATGTGAGAAACTTGGTTTTACTTCTAATCAGGTTCTAAGAGACAAATATGCAAAGCATAGCTTCATTGAAAGAGGATCTCCAGAATGTGATTATGTGTAACAAACAGAAATATATTTGCTACTTTTAACAGCTAGAAATGTCTGAAAAAGCAAGCAGAATGCTGACTATGACATCTTGAACAAGGAAACTCTTAAAGATCAATATAGCGTCCGCTTCTTTAAGAGGATCAATAATAACCCTGAAGCAATTAAAAGAACATACAATAACTCCCATCTACAAAATTAAAATCCCATTTAGAACAATCCCAAAGTTGTGGAACATCTCAAACTGGCTAAAGAGAATGAAGGGAGCAGATAGTTGGTCCTTATTTGATCCAACAGTACAGCGGGAAAAGTTGCGAAGATAGGGAGCAAAGTATGTGCATATTGGCAAAGGGATAAAATCAACTACGGAAATAAAAACATAGCCAACGAGGAGTTCAACCCTTACACAGTGATTAAATGTTTGACAATGTGCAGTATCTAATGATATCAGATTAGAAGTTCTTTCATCCTTAGAACATTTCTCTTTTAAATTGGTGCAATTTATGCATTTTCTCTCAAAAAGACCGCAAAATATTGTCCTTAAATATACAGATCTTTTCCCCGGAAGACAAGTGTTCAGTACGTACCATGGTTAAGTCTTTGCTGAGAAATCCTGATAGGCTGCCAGAACCATAGTGGATAGAAAATTTAGTTCCATTCTTCACATATGTGCTGGACTTGTCAGAATTATACTTGTGATGCATCACTATTGTTGAAAGGGATTGTTAATATTCTGAAGAGATTGTATTTAAAAAAGCATAATTTAGTAATTATTGCTGCGAGTAATAGAACTACTAGAGAATTAGTATTTCCAAAATACAGAAACAATAGGTTTTCTCCTCATATAACAGAAAATATATTATGCATACTTTATAAAAAAGAATTTGGGAGTAAAGTATGAAATATTTCCCAAAATTTCTGAATTTTTCTTTTGCCAGGATGGAGCATTTTGAACAAAAGTGTTCTTTCCCTGCCCCACTGAGTAACTGAAACAGCTCCCTGAACAGCCTGCCTAGCTCCCAACCACTGTTACAGTAGGCATAATCTTTCCATTTCCTACACTATCTTCTTCCCTTGGCACCTAAATTAGATTGCACTAACCCGATGGCAAAATATTGAAAATGGCCACCCTTCAAAGTATCGTAAATCAGTCAGAAGCAGCCCAAAATGATTTTACATGCACCAGAGAGACTTCTGCTCCATTAGTCCCACCTGACTGTTAATCCAGCTCTGAGCCAAGAGTGGAAATATTATACTGAATCATTTGTGTTTATCTTAAAGGTAGAGAATTCATAATTATTTCCACATTTTCCCAACTGAAAAGTCAAGCATACTTCAAGAGTAAAAGAAACAACTTACGGCAAGCAATATCCAATAGAGAACAATGAACTGAAGGAACCCATAGGTTGGAGGAACCAGTGTCAAAGACTACTGTGAATGTCTGTGGTGGAGTGCCAATGCTAATCTCCCCATAGTACTGGGCCTGGAAAACAAAATATACAGCAGCCATTAAAAGAACACAGAACAACTCCCATCTACAGATGTAATGCTACATAACAAACACTATAACAATACTGAAATTTGAATGACCTTTGCCTGACTGATGCACTTCCAAGAACATGTTGCCCATGCACCTTTGCCCAAATGATTACTTTTTCAGTAAAAAATTTACTGAGGATACATTTTCCTCACAAGAACTATACAAGTATTACACACAAAATGCTGGAGGAGCTCAGCAGGCCAGGCAGCATCTAAGGAAAAGAGTATAGTCGACATTTCAAGCTGAGACACTTCAGCAGGACTAGAGAAAGAAAAGACGAGGAGTCAAGAGTTAGGTTGTGGCGGGAGGGGAAGAAGAACCACAAGGTGATAGGTGAAACTGGGAGTGGGAAAGGGGTGAAGTAAAGAGCTGGGAAGTTGACTGGTGAAAGAGATAGTGCTGGAGAGGGGGAATCTAATAGGAGAGAACAGAAGGCCATGGAAGAAAAAGGGAGAGGAGCACCGGAGGGAGGCAAGGGGCAAGCAAGGAGATAAGGTAAGAGAGGGAAAAGGATATGGAGAATAGAGAAGAGGGAGGAGGTATTACCAGAAGTTGGAGAAATTGATGTTCATGCCATCAAGTTGGAGGCTACCCAGATGGAATACGGGTTATTGCTCCTCCAATTTGAATTTGGCATTATTACGACAGTGGAGGACGCCGTGGATGGGCATGTTGAAATGGGAATGGGAAGTGGAATTAAAATGGGTGGCCACTGGGAGAGCCTGCTCTTTCTGGTAGGTGCTTGGCGAAGTGGTTTCCCAATCTAAGTCAGGTCTCACCGATATTCCAGAGGCCACACCGGAAGCACTGAATGCAATAGGTGACCCCAACATACTCACAAGACCTTGGTCTATTCATCCCTCCCGGCACTTATCCTTGCAAACAGAACAAGTGCTACCCCTGCCCTACACCTCCTCTCTCACTACCATTCAGGGGCCTATACAGTCCTTCCTGGAGAGGCAGCACTTCACCTGAGCAAGAATTAGAGATGAATAAAGATGATCCCAGGTTTGATGCAATTTCTTTCCCTATTTGGTCAATACACGAACTATGAAGGCAGTCAGACATGACACATTAAATAATTCCTCTCCTCCTTGCTGATCAAGGCAGCATCAACAGATTCCATCTCTTCATGTAGTGGAATCTCATCTCTGGTTTCCCTATATCACAGTAATTCCTCCAATTCCACCCAGTAGTTGGCTCTCTTCCAGAACAATTAACTGAAATCACTGAGCAGCAGTCAAGAATATTTTCCCCCAACAAGGGCAAAGTAAGCCTCAGTGAACCAAGTCCTGACTCATCTGTCACTATGCACAGATGCGCAGCTAAATTCATCTTAGACATATAGGTTGAAACACTAATCTGGCACATTTTGAATAGTACAGATCTATACTAATTAACTGATCCTACAATTTTAAAAAAGAATCACAATTACAATCAAATTTTACTAAGATTTGTACTAACCTGTAGGTAGTTGATCTACATGGGCACCTGTATTGTCAGCCAACATTTCTGACTTATGAAAATGTCAGGTTAAGGGCAGTTCTCAAAATGCTTTCTTAACCTATATTTACAATGGGGCAATTTCCATGACCCAGGTTTTCTGTGGTTGGTTCACAGGGTATCAGACTATAAAGAGATTCAACTAGAATTATCTCTGGGATCAAGAGAAGATAATAGTTACATTAGTCTGCCTACATATTGACGCTAGCTGAAAGCACGAGAAGGAACAGCAGTATTAACAACTGACACAAAATAGTGTTGGTACTGTTCATAGTGGAATGAAGTGTTTATCAAGTCAAGTCACAAGTCAGTACTCCCACAGCTGTATGGTAAAGCCTGCACAAAGGCAATGAGACAATGGAGTACATTGTTTGCATGAGTAAATCTTCAAACAAGTGTGTAAAATTTGAAAATTTAATTAAACATAAACATTTTATACAATTCAGCTATCCCTGCAGAGGATGTTTACCTCAAAAACTGAAACCTCCATCATAGAGAGGCCACATAAATGATGACTTGAACCCCTCCTTACTTGGCTAGTTCAAACCCCAAATCAGATATTTTCTTTGAAACTAAAATTGCAAGCAATAATAATCAATGCTGGCCTCAAAAGTCCCAAATCACTTTTGTTTTGAAAAATATACAGACTCAAGTCACCTAATGAACGTACTTTAAAAAAGATAAAAGGGAGACCCTGGATCAGAATAACTTGCTTCTTCACCAGTTCTGTGGGTTCCAAAGCGAATATATCCAATGTTGGACCCACTGCCTCTGCCACAGGTAGAGCCCAAGGAGCTTGTGTTGTTGTAAGATGGTGTTCCTTGTCTACACAGCATTTCTGCATTCTCCTGAAACATCGACTTATGATTCTCAGTGCCATTGTGAATGCTCTATTGCTATTTATTTAGATCAAATATCTCCAGTGGGATGTTGTACCTTTCCCAGGAAGATCAAGAAGATCCTTTAGATCAATCTTACCATGACTTTCATGTTGGGCAGGTGAAGATGTGTTGCTGACAGCCACAGTACAATTCCAGTCTTTATGCCGGGAATAATGTTGGCACGTGGCCAAGTGGTTAAGGCATCAGTCTAGTGCTCTGAAGGTCGCTAGTTCAAGCCTTAGCTAAGGCAGTGTGTTGTGTCCTTTTAGTACACATTGCTCTGCGACGACACCAGTGCCAAGCTGTATCGGCCCTTGCCCTTCCCTTGGACAACATTGGTGGCGTGGAGAGGGGAGACTTGCAGCATGGGCAACTGCCAGTCTCCCATACAACCCTACCCAGGCCTGCACCCTGGAAACTTTCCAAGGTGCAAATCCATGGTCTCTCAAGACTAACGGATGCTACAAAAATACTGGCAAGGAGTGGATGCTGATATTAGTTTGATGAACCTGCAGGATGAGGATTTTGCAGGTGGCATTTCTCCTTAGGGATAGCACCACAAAGTGTGGCATTTCAAACACTTAGAGCCATTCTGGAGAGCAAGGATCACATTGCTTGGAAAATGAGTCATTATCTTTGTAAAGTACACATTAAAATATGTACTTGATGGAAGACAACTAGTTATTTTTAAGAATGCTCTTCACTCCAAGGTCATTTTGTGAGAACCCATATTGATGTTACTACCTCATTTACAAAAGATGACTAACAGGAATTCAATGATCTTAGTATAGACAACAATCTTACTTCCATTAGTTTTTATTTATCTTTGAATATTTTATGTGCATAATTGGCCCAAGTCATTGTGGTGTACCAATTCTTCTCTTCAAAATACCTTCATTTCAATATCTGTCCAAATGCAACCGTTCTCCCATCTCCCTTTCCTATATGTATTGTCAACGTACAAACCCACATCTTTTCTCCTGTCCTATTTTATTTGATTTTTCCTAGTTAAATATCTCTCCCATAAGCCAAAGTTACAATAACACATTACCCATTTTCTTTGACTCAGCTTCACCTTTACATCTGCCATATCCTGGGATATATTACTGCATTTAAAAAGCACTCTACAACTCAAATTTCTGGGTTTTTTGCCAGCTAACTGGTATGTGGAATATGAGAGCTGATTACTTATATAATAATTAAATTTGGCAAATTCAAGGGGATGTCTTAGAACCAAATATAGAAAATCAATAAGCCTTTGAAATGAATGTTAACCATTTATAATCCTGCTATCTCATTTCTAAGATCCACATTTCCAGAGTAGACAAAAGACACCAATGATAATCTTATCAATCAGGGAAAAGTTATTTCGTGCAACTCCTCACCCAAATTGAAAAATTAAAGTTACACATTTTAAAGAACGTTTATTCATCAGAGCTCAATGGTTGTCAAACTGCAGGTGTGAAAAATGTAATCCAAACTTCAAATTTGGTGAATTTTGATCTCAAAAAGTTATAAAGTAAAACAAGCTTCATATTAAAGTTTCTTGATTTCTATCATTTACTCAGCACACCCAAAACAAAATAAATTGGTTTCTTTTTACAAGACCTTGCATCTGTTCAATTTCAGTCAATGTAACCAGCAATTATGTGTAAATTATAGAGCAAAATAATTCAATGATGGAGGTAGTAATGTTTCAATTATCAAAATGAAGATTATTTTAAAAATGCAACTTTAAGAAAGAAAGCAGCTGAATCAAATTGAAATGGTCAAATCTCATGATGCAGCCCTTTAGGCTACATGTGACTGCAGTTAGGCAATGCATCATGTTGTATGACACAGCCATTATTTTTGGACTTGAATGTGACAAGAATTTAACACTGGGTAGTGACCGAGGGTCAGAAATGCTGCAAGATCAGCTTTTCATAGCTGCATGCATCAGGCATTTTTATTTCTTTCTCAGTGACTTTCAAAACTTCTCATTAAACAGCAACTGCTAAACACAAAGGGCAAATAATCCTCGACTAATAAATGATGTTAAACGTAGTCTTTATTAGAGTACAGAGAAGTAAAATTCAACAGTTGCAAACTGTGTGAAAGCATCAAGTGATCAACCTATATTGCAATAGTCCCCTCTTGGAAAAAAGTAGTTTCACTTATCCCAGTATGAATTTAGACAGGCAGAGGGAGAAATTAGATTTTAGTCATTCCAATTGTAATTGTCTCTTATTCATCTTGTTTCCAATGACAGAAGCGGAACTGACCATAGAAGAAATACAACAGAGCTTTTATTAAAGCTTTTATTAGAGCTTTTATTAAAGCTCTGTGGGTTCACCTTCAAATGCAATTTTTTGCTACTTCATTCTGAAATAGCTCAACCACAGCAGTCATAAGCTGCTAGTTTATTTATAGATTCTATTCTTCTTTGCAATGACTTTCATTCCATTGTCACAGGCAAGTGTAGAAGCATCACAAGCCTAAGGTTGTTAAGACTGTTCCAATTACCCAGTGGGTGTGGTACAAAGGACTGCACACACACAAAAAACACTGGTTGATTACCCAGGCCACAATTTAATCTGTACACACAGTCACCCTGGTTAATATGTGAGTGCAACACAAAAATTGTCAGGAACCAGTGCCTTCCTTCAGATGTGTGGAGGTGGGCAAGAGACCCTGAACAAAGTTCAGACAGAGCAGCCGTCACGTGGAACCAAACCAAAGCAGCTAGGAATATACATCTAGAGTGGCCTGGGGAAAAGTGGTTACGAGCACTTAATAATATAGGTGACTTGCATTGGAAAATAGTCACTGAACATCCAAATTCTGCTATCAATATTAGATGGTCTGCCTGCAACATTCAGATCCCAAAAGAAATTGATAAACTGCCAAATTTCTTAGAGGGTTAAGGCAGTGTGACTGGTCACTGAACACCTGAACAAACTTTTACAGGTGTACTGTTGTCTATTGAAAATATCCTGACTGGTTGTATCAAGGTCTGCAGAGAATAGTGAACTCTGCCCAATACACCACAGGTACATCTTGGCCCACTACCATCCAGGCCATGCCATCTTTTCACAGCTACCATCAGGCAGGAGGTACAGAAGCCTCAAGTCCCAGGCCACCAGGTTAAAGAACAACCGTTTCCATTCAATCACTCTCTTCTTGAACCAACTGGCAAAACATTAATCAGTCAAATTTAGCAACACCATGACCACTTTGCACTACAATGGACCACATTTTTTTTGTTCTAATTGTGTTCTTTCTTGTAAGAATTGTGTACATTTATATTTTTCTTGTGAAAGCTACTTATGATGTTATGTGACCATGCTGCTGCAAGGGAGTAATTGCACATATGACAATAAATTCAATTTTGAGCTTTGAAGTAACTTGAGCTCATTATTAGTTTTGTTTCATAAAATAGAAAAGGCCATCTTATTCAAGGAACACAAGAATTATTTTAATGGAAATTGAATAACTCGTGAAAAACAAGTTTCTGGAGAGATTGTGATCACAGAGGTAGTTACTTATGGAGGAGTTCAGCACCACATTTATAGAGCAACCAGGGCCTGTCAGGACTTTCTGCAGAGCTTCAGTTCACTTGGGTTATTCAGCACTTGGCACAGGGACCAATAAAAAAACAGTTAGGTTTAAGCCGAGCAGTCATTGCAGGAGTAGCAATTGTGTGAGTGGGCTGGTGTTACAGTGGGCTCCTGAGGCTTTGGCTCAAAATGCTTCAGCAAGAAGATTTGAAGGCTAAGGTAAGCTTCAGCTAAGTTTCATTCTTTTTTATTCAACAGTCAAGACAGTCAAGTGCTCCCTTTGTGGGATGTGGGAAGAGGGGTAGACCTCTAGTATCCCTGACAACTATGCCTATACGAAGAGCATCCAGTGGTAATTTCTTCCGGATGTTATGGAACTGGAGCTGGATGAACTCCATAAATTCAGGAGGCTGAGAGGTTGGCTGACAGGAGATAAGGGAAGTAGTTACAGTTAAGGCACAGATAAATGGCTGTCTGTCAGGAGAGGGAAAGAGGATAGGTGGCCAGTGCAGGATACCCCGTGGCTATTCCCCTCAATAACAAGTACAGTGGACTCCAGTTAATTTAGTCAACTGGGGCTTATCTGGACCAACTCTTAAAGAACAAAACTCAATTGAGAAAATAGCCAGGATTCCCTTCATTTTTTGGGACGCTCTGCTGCTAAGTTGGGGCGGGAGACTATTGCCGAACAGTTTCTGACTAGCATCAGGTGTGTGAATTAGTGTGAGTGTTAGACACTACACTGTGCTTCGGGCAAACTTTTTTAAAAAAACATCAGTTGTGTGCACACCGTGTTTAAAAAGCAGCAAAATTTGTCACTGATATTTGGCAAAAAGTAAGCAGCAAGACAATTCAGAATGGTTTTCCTCACTGTGATTTCAATCATTCCAACTTGGAGATGCCCAGAAATGGCTGGGAGTGAAAATGAAACAATTTCACTACTTCAACAAGTTCGGAACTACAAAGATGAAGGTATTGGCAACCATTGATAGCAGTTCCTATCGACACTAGGCGTCTGCCCTGATTTTTTTCATTTACAGTCAATCAAAAGAATGCGACAGTGTGCAGGTACCCTGGATAAATTCCTCCCCCCAATAAGTATTAGGAATTAATATAGTTCCAGTACAATAGTTGTACTGATAATGTTCTAATTTGTTCTGCATTTCATTTAAATACACAATTTGTTACTCAGTTAAACGGTAGTCCATCTTTTTTTTAAAAAAAAAGTACACCCTTTTAAACTATTTCCTTGAAACTGCCCATTTGGGCCAACACATCATTGGGCCAAAATGTACTGGTATCAATGCATCGGAAACAACTGGAATTGCTTTGGATACTATTGGGGAGAGTGGAGGGTGTGGGGTGGTGACCTTGCAGACAAAAGCAACATCACCCAGGTCTCTTGAATGGAGTCTGGATCTCTGGCTCAGAAGGTGGGGGAGGGGGTAAAAGGTGAGCAGTAGTGACACAGGATTAGGGGAACAGACAGGAGGTTCTTTTGACGAGAACAAGATTCCTGGACGGTATGCTGCCTTCCAGGTCCCAGGGTGAAGGACTTCTCAAAACCTACCCACAACATTCTTACGAGGGCGGGTGAGCAGCCAGTCCACATTGATACCGATGACATGGGCAGGAAGAGTGAGGAGGTCCTGCAGAGTGAGCCAATCAATTTGCAGAGAAAATCTGCAAATGTTGGAAATCCAAGCAACACACACACACACTCAGCAGGCGAGGTACCATCTATGGAAAAGAGTAGTCGACATTTTGTGCTGAGACCCTTCAACAAGACTGGAGAGAAAACAAAGATGAGGAGTATTGGTCTTTTACAGTCAATCGAAAGAACACAGCAGTGTACACTGGATGAACCCCTCTGTCGATAAATATTAGGAACTAATACAGTTTTATAGTAGTGTGGTAGTATCATAGTGTTCTAATTTGTTTGTATTTCATTTAAATATAATTGGTTACTCAATTTGTCTTTTTTATACTTTGTAACTATTTCCATGAAACTTCGGCTAATTGGGGCAGCCACTTAATTGGGCCAAAATGTACTAATCCTGATTCAATTATTATCAAAGAATTTATACAGCATTTAGATTTGTTTGCTTTGTTCTCAATAACAAAAATAAACTATATTACACAAAAAGATTTTAGATAGATAGATAGAAAGGCCAGGCTGGACACTCAAAGGGTTATTAAGCAGTGAAATACAAGTTTGAATTTAATCTAGCAGAACAATCCATAATCCAAGTACTTGAACAACCTATTAACTGTTTGTATTTGCCTTCTTTTTCTACAGATGCTGCCACTATTTGCTCCAGAGGAAATATGCAATATATTATGAGGATCCAATATTGAAATGTCATGTCATTAAGCTTTTGAATTTAAACAAAATATTTCAATACACAAGAAATAAGATGCCTTCCTCTAATTACTCAAATGCCAAGAATATTTGTTTTGCTTTCTAATTTGCCAATATTCACAATACACTGGCCTCAGAACATACTTAAGATAGGAATTAATTTAAAATGCATTGAAAGGCCCAGAGAGGACAATTCAGGTAGAGGGAGAGTCTAAGACCAGAGAGCACAAAAAGGACATCTATTTAGAACAGAGATGAGAAGAATTTCTTTGTCCAGATTATGGTGAAATTGGGGAATTTATTGCCACAGATGGCTGTGGAGGCCAAGTCATGGGCTATATTTAAAGGACAGTTGACAGGTTCTTGATTAGCATGGGTCTCAAAGGTTATGGGGAGAAGGCAGAATAGGGTTGAGAGGGAATTATAAATCAGCCGCAACTGAGTTGCAGAACAAGCTTGATGGGCTGAATAGCTTTATTCTACTCCTCCATCTTATGGTCTTATTCAGGTCATACCTGATCACAGCTGCTGTTGTCATTTTTTCTTTGTTTACAACAGGGTCATGTAGATAAAAGAAATCCTTTGCAATGCTTTGAACAGACATCTCTACCCTCCTTTCACTTTCTTTCACATTCCTCTCACTTGCCTCTTATTCCCATTTCATTCCTTACTGCTACACAATGGCTCTGAGTCTCCTTTTCCTTCACTGCTCAGTCTTTCCCATTGGTTTCTCTACCTTTAACCTTCCATCTCACTATTTTGAATAGAACAAAATTACAATCCTTCTGTCACTTTTCAAATTCTATACACAAATTAGAGCAAGATTAGGCCATTTGGCTGCTCGAAACTTGCTTCACAATTCAATAAGATTACAGCTTAGCTTCTTCCTCAACAGCACAGTTTCCAACAAAATGTCTTCTCATTATGCCAAGACCTTTTAATATATCCAGTCTCATTTGGGTCATTGGAATCAACAGCACATTTTCCTATCCTCTACCCATATCCCACGATTCCTCCAACATCCAGAAAACTTTCAATCTCCTACAATGCAATGAAAACTGTTTTACAGTTCAAATTCATTCCTTTCTGATTTATAGTCTCAAGTGCCCCTCTACCACATGGAATGGCAGTGTGTGGGATTATGGGAAATAATATACAAAATTCTGGCGATTATTAGAGATCGCAATCATCCAGCCCACCAGACCATATCAAAAAAGTACAAAGTAATTCCTTGGTCCTTTCTCTATAGCGTTTTGAAGAGTCACTATTGAGTTGTCAAAGTTGCTAAGTTAATACTGGAGGCAGAGCATTCACTCAGCCAAGCCTGTTGGCAACCAATGAATATCACCCATTGCAATGCCAACCAAAAGCACACTCCTGGAAAAACACTGCAGATCAAAGCAACACCTGTGAAGATAAAGGGATAGATGACAAGACCCTGCATTCAATGTTGACCACTCCCTGCCCCCACAGATGTTGTTTGATGCAAACAGATATTCCAGCAGTTTCTCTTTTGTTCCCAGCATCTGCAGCCTCTTTTGTCTTCTTTGCAATGCTCTAGAGAAAATAATGACTTTATATAAAGAAAACAAATACAACACCCAAAAAAGTGTTACATATTTTGGTGCAGCCCATCAGATAAGTGCTCATTCTTTGCACCAGCCTTGCAATTGATGTATCATTCTATTTCTTTCTCTTATCCAGCTTGCAGTAAATACATTGTGTAACCAGGATCTAATGTATATAGATTACAGAACATTTACCAGATATTTAAAAAATCCACTGGGAGACAAATCAATAAAATCCCATTAACAGATATTAAATAATCTTTATTTTCCATTACACTGTCAAATTTCCATCTTCAATAATATCAGTACAGGATATACTCACATCCAGATAGTTTTTCAGTGTTTCTGGAGTGGGGTCACTGCTTTGTGGAAAACCCAGATTGTATTTGGAGTTCTGATGTCCTGCAAGAAGTTCTTCAATGCTATTCCCAGAATCAGTGAAGATTCGTCGAACTGAACGATTTTTTTTCAAGGGTATTCTACAAAATGAAACAAAAACATTAATCACATTATGTAGTTGTGAGAATTGGGGACAGAGTGGATTCTAAGAACATAGACTAGATTTGAAGATTGTAGAACCACAGGATGACAGGTAGCACGTTCTCAGCAGTAAACCTTATTGGGGGTGGGCTGAGAAAAGATAAGCCAGAAGTCTGTCTTAAACACACCAGAAACAAGAGTTAGCTAGGGAAAGAGCAGGTCTCCTGAGTGACCAAAGGAGGATCTAAGTGTGGAGCCAGACGTCCTAAATAAATACTTCTCATCTATATTCAGAGTAGAATGTAAAACGGAGGAAGGAATGGATTTGTGGATAATCTGGACTAGATCAGTATTATGAAGGATATGTTAGATCATAAAAAGCACAAGAGTTGATAAATCCCCCAGTAAACTTTACATTATTGATAGGGAAATTATTGGAGAAAATTCTAAGGGATAGTGTTTATGTTGATTTGAAAGGACAGGAACTAAGCTGGAATAATCAGCATCGTTCTGTGTGGAGAAAATCCTGCTTCACTAATTTTACTGAGCATTTTTGGGAGGTGGTAATGAAGACTGATAAAGATGGGTCAGTAAACATTGTCTTTCTGGCATTCAGCAAGGCATTTGACAAGCACCTACTTGGCAGGCTGGTCTAGAAGGGTGAAGAATATGGGATCCAGTGCAAGCTGGTTAATTGGGTTCAAGCTGACTTGATAATACGAAGCAGAGTGAAATATGGAAGGATGTTTTCTCTGATTGATAGTGTGCAACTACTGGTTCTACTGCAGGGGTTGATGCTAGGATATTCGTTGCTTTTAGTAATACATTAATGACTTGGATGCAACTGCAAGATGCATTATTGGAAAGTTTGCAATGACACAAAATTTGGCAATGTTGGAACTCCCTGACAGAGGTAGTGAAGTAGTTGCATGCAATGTTTCAGAAACATTAACACAGGTCCTGAGGAAGGCACAACATAAAAGAATATAAACCCAATGTGGGCAAGTATGATTAATTTAGACAGGCAAAAAAAAAGTCAGCATGGAACTTGTGGACTGAAGGGACTCCTCTCATCTCCATAATACCAAATTGAAAGAGGGTCAACTTTAAGAGTCAAAACCCACCCTTCACCACTTTTAGCTTCTTAAATAACAACGTTACAAGCATTTGTAGGTGCCTGTTTTACAGGAATAGAATACTTGGTTATAAAAACAAAACACTGGAAACACTTAAGTGGCCAAGCAG
The DNA here is from genome assembly GCF_030144855.1 of Hypanus sabinus. NCBI lineage: Eukaryota > Metazoa > Chordata > Chondrichthyes > Myliobatiformes > Dasyatidae > Hypanus > Hypanus sabinus. The sequence goes on along the minus strand of NC_082712.1, from coordinate 135,711,663 downwards.
CATCTGTGGAAATAGAATAAGTCATTGTTTCTGGTAAAAAAATTCATTAGAACTTTACTACTCAGAAGTATTAGCCACAACATCCTCCAATAAGACAAGCACAGGATAATAGGCTTGGGCTTCAGCAACATGACACTTTACCTTCAGTAAACAAGCTCTCACGCCAAACAGCCAGTTTAATTTACGAATGACTGTAAAGGCAACTTTGACTGGATCCATAACTGACCAGCAACAACAGCAAAACTAAAGCTCACAGAGAACTGCAGGAAAAGGAACAAGAGTATTCTCAAATTTAGAGTGAGTTTGAACTGCAGTTCTAGAGGGAAAATCTGCATTACCATATATTGAAAAAACAACCTCGCATTCAATATCAGCATGACCAAAGACTATGTGTGGACTTCAGCTGGGGGAAGTTAGGTGAACACACACCAGTTCTCACTGAGTTGTCAGTGGTGTAAAGAGTGAGAAACTTCAAATTCCTGGCTGTCAACATCTGAGAACTACCCTGCGGCCAACACGTTGGCATAATAATAAAGTGGCATGCCAGCGCGCACACACACACACTCTCACTCACTCCACGGAGAAACAGTACAGTCAATGTTTCGGGCCAAGACCCTACAGCAGAACTGGAGGAAAAATATAAAAGATGAGTAATTTTAAAAGGTGGGGGGGGGGAGGGGAGAGAGATACACAAGGTGATAAATGGAACTGGAAGAGGGAGATGTGAATAAAGAGCTGCGAAGTTGATTGCTGAAAGAGATACGGGGCTGGAGAAGGAGGAATCTGATAGGAGAGGACAGAAAGCCATGGAAGAAAGGAAGGAGGAGGAGCACCAGAGGGAGGAGATGGGCAGGTAACGAGATGAGGTGAATGAGGGTACAGGGGATGTGGAATGGTGAAGCATTACCAGAAGTTTGAGAAATCTATGTTCATGCCATCAGGTTGGGGGCTACCCACACAGAATACAATGTGTTGTTCCTCCAACCTGAATGTGGCCTCATCGCAACAGTAGAGGCGGCCATGGGTGGACATATCGGAATGGGATTAAAATGAGTGGCCCTGGGAGATCCCACTTCTTCTGACAGACGGAGTGTAGGTGCACAGTGAAGCAATCTCCCAATCTATGTCAGGTCTTACTGACATACAGGAGGCCACACTGGGTGCACAGACCACAGTAAATGACCCCAACAGACTCACAGGTTGTGTCACCTCACCTAGAAGGACTGCTTTGGGCCCCGAATTGTAGTGGAGGAGTGGGCAGGTGTAGCACTTGTTCCACATTGTTCCACACTTGTTCCAACGGGCAACGTTGATGGCCCTTTCTTTGAAGGAGAAGGAAAGTCTCATCCTGAGAGCTGATGCGGCAGAGACGGAGGAATTGAGAGAAGGGGTGGCATTTTTACGAAGTAACAGGGTTTCGAGGATGTCCAGGTAGCTGCAAGAGTCCATGGGTTTGCAATAGACATCAGTAGATAAGCTGTCTCCAGAGACAGAGACAGTGAGATCGAGAAAGGGAGAGAGGTGTCAGAAATGGATCAGGTAAGTTTGAGGGCAGGGTGGAAGCTGGAAGAGAAGTGAATGAAGTCGACAAGTTCAGCATGGATGTGAGAAACAGCACCAACATGGTCATCAATGGAGTGTAGGAAAAGTCCCTCCCCACTGATCTCCCTTCTGGCACTTATCCTTGAAAGCGGAACAAGTGCTACACTTGCCCCTACATTTCCTCCCTCACCACCATTAGGGCCTAAATGGTCCTTCCAGGTAAGGTGACCTGTTGGGGTCATTTACTGTGTTTGGCACACCCGGTGTAGCCCCCTATATATCGGTGAGGCCAGACGTAGATCTACTCACCATCACCAAGCAGCTATGCTCCATCTGTCGGAAGAAGCAGGATCTCCCAGTGGCCACCCATCTTAATTCCGCTTCCCATTCCAATGTGCCCATCCATGACCTCCTCTACTGTCATGATGAGGCCACATTTAGGTTGGAGGAACAACATCTTACATTCCATTTGGGTAGCCTCCAACCCGATGGCTTGAACATCAATTTCCCAAACTTCCGGTACCCCCCACCACCCCCCCTCATCATTTCCCATCCCCTTTACCCTCTCTCATTTCATCTCCTTGCCCACCTATCCCTCTGGTGCTCCTCCCCACTTTTTTTTCCCCATGGCCTTCTGTTTCTTTCACCAATCAACTTCCCAGCTCTACTTCTTCCCTCGTCCTTCAGGTTTCACCTGTCGCGTGGTGTTTCTCTCTCCCCTTCCCCCACCGTTTGTCCACTGCTCAGCTATTTTCCCTCCAGTCCCGCCGAAAGGTTTCAACCCAAAACATCGACTGTACTTTTCCCTCCATGGATGCTGCCTGACCTGCTGAATTCCTCCAGCATTTTGTTTGTGTTTCTCGCATGCAATTAGGTTTCATTTTGTGGGCTCTTTAAGATAATAAATGAGATGGGTAACATTTCCTACATTTCAGCAAAATTAGCCAAAGGCAAATAATAACAGGATTTTTGTACCCTTTGAACAGAAAGTTCAAGTTTTACATACTCCAATTTTTAGGCAGATGAGAAAACGGAATATTCTTGATGCACTGTTGAATGTAAGAACAGCTTGGAAGTACAAATTTACGTGTAATCTCAAATTCATTTCAAGACAAATTTTGAAGAAAGGAGCTGCTGTTGAACAATTCCTGGATTATAGGTATTGAAAATATATGTAAATTGCATGGTAATCTAAGATTTCCTTCTTCCAAATAATTTAATGACAAGCTTTTGCATTTAAAATGTCACTTTAAAGACTAATCACCTGAGGTTGCATGTTTGATGTTAATAATGTCAGATTATTGAGAGGCTCCACTTGCTTATACAATGTTTAAGTGAACTACATGTGGAGCTTTCAAACTCAACCTCCAGACTCAAAGTAAGAACTTACTGTCGATTATCCATTCTGGCTAGGTGCACAAGAAAGGTGGAATATGAAATTAGTGTCATGTGAATAAATATTCCATCAGTTAATTTGAAGCCATATTTTACATCAAACTTGATTTACAGTGGTTGTATTACATCACTCTAATATTCCACTTTTCGGTTTCAGGCAAAGTTAGTTCTAATGATTTGTTCAATTATGTATTCTGAAAAGCAACGACTAACCTCCAGGCAGAGAAAAAAAATATAGCTGGCTGCAAAATGTGTTTACACTGAAAAGCTTTTGCAATTCTTACTTAAAGAACTACCTTAACCAAAAATAAAATGAATCACACACCAAGACAACACACAAAGCAGAATTCTATTCCCCCCCCCCACACGATTCAAATCTCAAAGCACCAAATTTAGATCCAGTTCCTCAAAGGATTACTGCTGTAACTAACCAAAGGCATCTGAAGATTTTACTGCTTTCAATCACAGTAACTCTCATTACCTCTTGCTCAATACACGCCCTTTGACCTGTCACAAAAAGATTGCTATAGATTAACTGCACACAGACTACAGCCTCTTCCTCTCTGGTTTGGGGCATCACGCGGTCCACTAACATTACCAATGTAATAAAAGGTCTTCACCACGAGAGATAGGAAGCACTAACGCAGTCTACTATCATTTCACCACCGCCCTGTTAGCTCACGTGAGATTTAGTCAGAAACACAACTGGGAGAATATTTGAAATAGCTTCCACATTTGAGGTACAAAACAGAGAAACACATTTCAGAGAGTAGTCGAATTGTTGGATCCAAACGTTTACGTAGCCCACTGAAAGGCTTACTCCGCTTGTCTAAGGAGTGGTTAAAACGTTTAGTAAAATGAAAATAAAAGCATCCATACATATATAGACAAAATGTAAATCATTTTAGGCAATAAAATGCTATTTCGTTTTTAAAACAGTGCGGGTAATCCTACTGTGACCTTCAATGCAAACGTCCCTGGCTATGAATAACAATGCTGAAATATCAGAACACGCCTTGAAGTAGGACATTGGAGAGCAGAGGCGATGCCTCTGCAAAACACTCGGCTCATTCCCCTCTCACCGTATGAGTCCATTGCCGAACTCGATCGCTACCAATTGCAGCAGCAGTACCGCCAGCCCGGCTCTAAACGCCATCACAGCGAGCAGAATAACAACCTCAACGCTCAGCTGCGGGTACGCAAATAAAAGCAACAGCAAACTCCGCCTTAAACTGGCACGTCAGTTCCACACGCAACCACAGGCAGATGACCCATTGCCTGCCCGAAATTCACTTTCTCCATTCTATTTATTGCTTATTCAATCGAGGATTGCTGGCAGACTTCATGAAAAAGCGTCGATCTCTTCTTATTCCTGATGCATAAAAATGCACAACATTTCATATTTATTGTAAAAGATGGTTGAACCCCTCAAGGAACCAGAAGCACGAGTCCCATACAAGAACCCTTCCAGCATTTTCTAATTTTGTTTTCCATTTGTACCATCCGTGATATTTTGTTTTGCACGCGAATTGATTTTGAACTCAATTCTTTTCTGTCTTTATACCTCTGTTATATTTGTGCTTCATACAAAACAAAAACTATCTTGCTTTCACATAGTGTTTGTTCCATTCCTTTCACTGTTTAAAGGGATTGTCAATGATCAACAAGATTGTTGCTGGTGAAGTTCTTCAGAGTGTCGCCACGATTCTAAAAGTGCCTGATTAAAAGTATCTTTAATTCCACTCATAAGAATTCAAAAGGGATTGCTGAAGGATGACATTCTAACTACATTTTCAATCTTTTTTTAATGATTTAAAAAATAAGGATAGATACAAGTCAGAGAAGTTATCTCAAATACATATTTCAATCAAAGTACAAACATGGTATCTTAGTCCCATTGTTAGACATACATTAAAAATTTCAGTTCTAGTTTTGCAGATTTTTTGACTTAAATAACTTTGTTCTCTCTAGTAATATCCATCTTAAATATTTTTTTAAACCATCAATTCTGGATAAGGCCTTTTTAATATGGAAAACTAAGGGAATAAAAACCTATTTAGATTTGTTTTTAGAGGATTGTTTAATGTCTTTTTTGCAGCTAGTGGATAAATATGATATAGCTAATGCACAATTTTTTAGACGTTCTAACTGCAAGTGCTCTCTACAAATTAGTTAGTTCCTGGTATGAATACTTAGCATGCAGTCAATTTACAATAATGCAAGAAATAATTGCTGAGTGAATAATATGGGTCAAGCTACTGACAGGGAAGAGGAGGATGAGAAGCTTTCTCAGCAGGCAGCCAGTGCCACCCCCAAGGTATCCAGGAAATAACTCTCATACCTGGACCTCAACCATGACCGAGACATCTATTCTTCAGTTTGCAGTGGTCAGTTGTAACAATGGGGAAGTAAGGTAAGCTCTGCCAGCAGTTTTCAAACTACTCCTGGCCAAAATCTTCTGGAATTAGAGATATTTGTCACATTTTGAGATTAAACTCTGTCATTACTTAAGGAAGGATACCGAGTACCCTGTTCCAGGACCAAGGGGAGAGATAGCATTTAATCTTCAGTCTGTGAGTGTGAAAGTCTAAGTGAAAGACCAGTGTGAGACTTCATTGATAGAATTGTAGTGGTGCAAAACAACAAAAAATATCCAGGCCAATGCCACAGTTTTGTGGATAACAAATTTCAAGCTGAAATATACTGAATCTGAAGATTCATATGAAGTTACAGAACTTAGTTCAGAAATAGGAAGTATGAGCTTGCCTCCTGAAATGACTCCATGCCCACAGTTCACTTTATAAAATATACCTGGCAGGCTTTTTTGACCCTTCTGATAGAGAGAAACACTCCCACATTACACACCTCTCACTGAAGCCTCCAGTACACTATCTATTTACCCTTTTCTTGCTCATATTGCATCAGTCTTTGGACTCACTGCCAGCATGACTCTCCCAAATTTGTTCTGGTCACAATGACAGGTGAAAGCTGACATTAACATGAGCTACCAGAGAATCACATTGGCTTCCAGCTGCCACTCTTTTCAAAAACTATTTTGACAGAATAAAAAGTGTTACGTCGATGTGTTGCCTTCCTCAGAATGAACAGGTGTGTGATACCTGCACATCATAAGCACCTTTTCTCCTTTTCTGGCCTTTCAAAGCTACTCCATAAATACTGACATGTTCTGTCTTAAAGGAATCTCCAGGAGAAAATGTTCGATTCTGGCAATTTGGTCTGATTTTCTCTTATTCTGAACACTGAACAAGAAGAGGACACAGACCAGATAAGTGCAGGATAAATGGACAGGTATCCAACGATGTTCTGTATCTCCTCCATCAAGATTCTCAGTAATCCAGGCTCAAAGAACCTTTCCCTCTTGACCCCAGCTATTTCCCAAAACGTCACTCCGTGAGAAACTTGCACCTTCAGTGGAAGAACACATTTTGATTCTTTTAAAGAATGCTTCTAATCTGTAATTGAGCATCACACCTGCTGGATTAAAACATCCAGAAAAATTAAAATGACAGTAATCAGCAATTAGGCCCAAACTGCACCCATTTTTCAGACTAATCCTATCATTACAGTTCCTGCCTATTTTCCTAATTATGTAATAGGTACCTCTTGCCAAGCTGCTTCAGGACAATTGCAACATCGGCATTCATATGTAAATATGGAAAATTATCCAAATGTGTCATCTTCATAAAAAGCAGAAGAAATCCAAAGCACTGACTAATGCCAGTCTTCTTTCAATCATTAGCAGGGTGATAAGGCCTTTCAAACAAGATCACTTCCAAAATAACTACAGTAATCTTAACCTGGGCTGCAGTTAGTTAACTAAGCCGGAAGATCAAATCATAAAGTCAGTTTTTGGTTCTGGCTGCCACTGCAACCATTGCCTTGCACTTAAAGCTCTTGTGTGGCTGTTAATAGATCATCAATCCTTGTATGATTTATTTGCAATAGGTCTGACTATTCAACAGGCAAAGAAGAAAATACAGCAAATATTCAATGGGCCAGTGGAGAGAGAAAAATTATCATACTTACACTTCCATCAGAACACATGCATCAGAACAATGAAGACCAATGGAACGTCACTGGCTTGCAGTGCTAACATTATTCTATTGTCCACAGAAATCGAATCTTGATATCATTTAAAAATGTTCATAATTTTCTGTTTTTGTTCCATTTTCTATCATCTACAGTTTTTTGCTGTTTTTATACAGGCTCAGAAGTGGTTGGCATCCGTCTGTCTCAAAGGACAATGGGTGATGATGATCACTATCACAAGCCTGGCTGGAAGATACGGAGATCCTGAGATGCCCAGTCATCAAGATCCCTTTCTCGGCCTCACCAGTGTGGTCCAAAGGAAAACCTATGAAGCAATATGTTTGGCACCAGCTTGGCAGCAGGAGCTGCCAGAAGGATATTCAATGACGTCCAGTCGCCTTAGGAGTGCCACTGTAGATTTGCTGTCTGGGTTTACTCCCGTAGTCTTTGTCTCTCCCAAGGCTGCCCACAATGGGGCTATTTATCCACAGCTGGGGATCTGGTTCAAGAGCACCAGGGCATGTGCTCAGCCTGAGTCCAAAACTAGTTCAGTTTCTGTGTGTTGCCAATGAGGAGGCACTACATGAGGCTTGCCGTTGGAGAGGTTATGTACTGGCAAGGAGAGACTTACACATTCAACTCCCCTTTCCTTGAGACTTCTAGCCAGCAGAAGAAGCTGAAAGTGAGAGCAACAAGCACTACCCACTACAGTACCACACTAAATGTGTCACAACAACTATTTTGATACCTGAGATGAGATGACAGTAAATATCCAAGCCAGTCTACTCCAACAATGTATTACATTTTCCAGCATAAATTGGGTTAGAATAAAAGGGAAAGGAAAAATAAACTAATATAATTAATATGATTAAAAAAGAATGGCTGAATCTTGCTACTGCCCTGTTAGCCATCAGATCATGGGACTAAGTACAACTCATGACAATTTAGGAAACTCGTGACTGAGGGATTTGTCACATTTATTGCATAATCTGTCCTTTGTCAGCTAAGTGTGATCCACAGAAAAAAAGACCATCTATTAGCAAGGGAGCAGAAAATAAAATGAGTTCATTACTAATGTAATTTGACTATATTTTGGCAGCAAGATGCTACTGTATTTTAAACCTGGATATATTCACACAAGTTAAAGCAAAGTTCATGGACACAAGGGTCTTGAAGTCAATGGGAAGAAAGTTGGAGAATATAAAATGGATATTTCACTGATTTTACACTTTCACACGAAATTACGATCTAGCCAGACAAGATGAAAGTTAATTTAGTACTGGTCTGCTTACTTCTCACATTCTAAGCAAGAATCAAATCTTTAGCCTGTAATGGAATTAGCTAATTGGTTTGCCACGACTGACCCAAAATGTCTTTATTTCTTTCCGATTGTCAGAAGAGATCATAACAAATGTCACTGGCAGACATCAAAAAAAGCCAGAAGGACAAGTTTGTACTGTTACGTACCCCGTAACTGGGTCACTTACCAGCAAAGACAGGGAGGTCCGTTGAAGGCTGATGGTACTATTTTCAACAGTATTTATTGATAAAAATACACAAAAATAATATCAATGCAAACATACAGATAATATACGTCGTCAATACTAAATCTAAAAGCGCGGGTATAATAATAATCAATAAGAAATAGCTCTATCGTTGTCTAGGGGATAATGTATTGTCCGATGGAAATATAAAAGTCACTCAAGCTCATTCAAGCTGCAGCTTTTTGGTTGGAGAGAAAGACGGAGGTTTAACTTGCCCATTAATTTTATGATGTCAATCCTTCAAGAGTTGTTGGGGGACTGATTTCCCATTTTGTGGTTAGCTAAAGCCGTGCTTCCGTGGTAAAGACCCACCGATTCTGAGGCAAATGGAAAAGGACGCACATGGGCGGTTTCCACTGGCTTTCGCTATTACGCTGTTAAATGAGTTCTAGCATTTCTTCTGGTGCATCTGAAGGGCTGTTCCCCAGACCCTCTTTTATCCTGACTCACAGGGTCTCAGATGTCAATCAGGTTGGGATGATGCAATCCCTCCACCAACCGCCCCCCCCCCCCGTTCATTGCCTGGGGGCTTCGATGAATCGTACAGTATCCAATACACAATTCCGTCTCCAAGAGACAATAGCCGTTATCAATGGTTCCGCCTTTCGGAGGCCAGGACACATTCCAAACTCTTTGTGGATTCTGCATTTCTTTTTCTCATTTCCTGGGTCTCCTGAACTGACTTAATAGCAATTGTGCGATTCTCAAAAAGGAGGGGGCTACTTTGTACCCTTTGGCCCCTCAGAGTTGTGGCACATTCGTAACAGTACCAATATCAAGAAGACTTGAGATAGATTTGGAGAGTTTTTAAATGAAGTAGGACAACTACTTGAAGTAGGAAGAATAAAGATATACCTTATAAAGTATTGATTTCAAATCCATACAAAGAGATGTTAATTAAACACAGTAGTACAGAATCTTGTACGTCTCTGAAGAAACTCAGAGATCTGTTTCTCTGGTCATTCTTCAAGGTGCTGGCCTTCATTCTCCAATCTTCAAATAAACTCTATATATTGCCATGACAAAATCTACAAAATAAGGAGCATTGTACAAAGAACGGTGGTGGAGAATACAGTTCCATACTTGTAATTTCAGACACATTCAATAAATTAAAGGAGGAGTTTGCTAAATTAATCAATGTTTTTAATCATTCTTTCACCAATGCAGCACCTCCACTTGCTCACACAGCTCAGATTATGTTCCTAAACTGAGGTCATACAAAGAACTAAGCAGGTAATCATTCAATTTTTTTTCTGAATCACTGGTTTTGATTATCATGGCTGTAGGTTATATTTTTGTGGCATATCAAGTGTCACCTCCAGTATTTACATAAACTTCAAAAGTGATTATTTACTAAATGAGTACATTATTTGCAACTACAGCTTCCTGTAAATGATTCTCAAACACAGTTGTGAGGATTTCTTTACGCTGTGCCACTGCAGCTCTATCTCAACAAGAAGTGTAATGGGGAGATGCGCTGTCAGATAATAACATTGTGGCTCATGAAGGTACTTGGGAAAATCACCACTATTACACTGAGCACGTATTTTCCTTAACCACCAGCTACGGATAAAGAGCAAAAAATAGGTGCATGGTGTTCGGCTCATCTCAATAAAAGGAGGAAGAGATTGTAGGCCTAAAGAAGTGGTTCCCCATTACAAAACACTTATTTCTTAATGTGCTCTGCTGCAGAATGATAAATGAAAATGTGTGCAGTAAAGAGAAAAGGAGAGGAGTTATTGCTGACAAAATATTGAGGTGCTTAAAAGAAAGTTCTGATGCAGAATAGGCACAGTACAGCGGTACATCAGACTTCCTTTTCATGCACTATATATATGCTGTGTGCCTTGAAATATGCAAAAGGAATAAAGTAAATGCCCCAGAGGATGTCAGGGAGGTTGATGACATGGTGATTTTGAGGCCATGTTAACTGAGAATATGAACCAGATTCTGCTAATATTGCTGCATAATGGCCAAGATTGATTATAGGTGCCTAGACCAATAGTTTTGTAATGGTTAAAGGTATATGTCCCTTTTATTAAAAATAATACTTCCTCAGTTAAAACTCACAAGTTTGAATATTAGCAAATTATGATATTATCCCATAACACCAAGCAGTTAGTACATGAATAATTTCAATTAAATATTTCAAAATATTATTTAGTTTCTCTGCCCTGTGGTAATAAATTCATGTGCCCTCTGTATTTCTGGAGTTGCTCCAGACCATGGTGAGCAATGGAGATGGTCATGCTATCAGAATTCCCAAGCTCTTGTAACTACAGATTCAACAGAAAGCAGCATTTGTGAAGAAACTAACTTAGATTTTTTATGCTCAAGAAGCTTTTATGGTATTTAGGCAGAAAGATTTACCTGCTGCTCTTCCACTAGCTTATTACATATAATGAGATCTTTATAAATCAATTTTATTACATGCAGCTGACATGGACCTACCCATTGTAAAGGCTCATAAGTCTCAGCAACAGACAAAGCATGGAGGAACATCAAGTGAAGTTAAATGTATTGCCATTTAACTATATACATGTATAACATCAAATGAGACAGCATTTCTCTGAACCAGGTTGTAACGCACTGTAGTATACATAACACACATAACACAAAATAACTTAAGTAGATATGAAATCAACATATGATTACACACAAGTATACAAACTTATGTGAATAAATTTAATATTGTAAGGTACAAAATAGATTAACAGGTGATGCTTTGAATGTGATGTGGAAAGAGTTCTGAAACCTAATAGCCTGAGAGAAGAAGCTGTTTCCCATCCTGACCGTACCTGTTTTTTATACATTGGAGTCTCCTGCCTGATGGAAGAAAGTCATGATGGGTTGGGCAGCAAAAATGGAAGACAGTTTAATGTCCCAGACAAGAAAACCCTTCAAATGGATCCCAAGTGCATTAGGGTCTCAATCCATAACACCATCTGTACATTTATTTCCATAAGTGCTGCCTGATCTATTGAATTCCTCCAATGCTTTCTGTGTTGCTTCAAATTTTATACTCTTGTGTCTCCATTTAGCAGCAAGCAGAACTTCAGAACTAACCATAAGAATTCTACTTTAATTCATCTGCACAGTGCATAAAATGGATTATAAATTCATGATCTTCCCTCCCAACTTAAATCAAAATCAAATTAAATTAAAGCAAATGGTTACTCTTGAGAATAAACTTAGACAAACTGTGTATATCTATAATTTGTTACTCCAGGTGTAATTTAAAACTGAAGATGTAATGGAAATTCTAATTTCATTTTTATTGTTTTTGGACATTTTCCACAGACCCAAGATATATGGTGTTTCTTATTTCTCAATGCATTCAACTGAAGAATGATAGATGCAAATGTGTGCACTAAAGATATAAGAAGTGGTTAGACCACTGATATAGTCTTGCTCACTGCTCGTATCAGTGCTGAAAAACAATACCCATAGATGCTTCGATAACTAGTTGACATTGATCCAAATAGTTGACAAAGTTCTTACCCAGGGCACAAACTGGCTTGTCAAAATTAATCTCAATATTCAAGGTTTGAAGGAATATAAACAAATTAGATTTTACAAATTTCCTGTCTTTCAACTTGATTCATCAACAAAGCTTCATTATTAAACTTCATTACAGCACCATTGGAATTAAACTTCAAAATAATTACTCAATCAACCCATTTCACATCTCGTGCTTTAACATTTAAACCACAGATTGCTTCTCTCAACATGACTCATTGAAACCAGACTTCTGTGACTGTTATTTGATGAGTGGGAAGGGTTAAGTTTCCATTTTCTTCTTACATTCTGTTCACCATTATTTCCATAGGTTACAAGGGCAGCAGAATCAGAAAAAGCAGGTTGGAAATCATTGGACATAATGTAAAAACAATCAGATCATTGATTGATAAAATTAATAGACTTAGGTTAAATACAGTGCATTGAAAAAGAAATAAGCCAAATGAAATAACAAATGTTCAACATTTTCAATCTATGTAAGGATATACTGAAGAAAACCAGTAAAACATTGGGCAATTTATTCAAAAGAGTGGAGTGCAAATGAGAGAAAGTCAGGATTACCAATGAGCATTACAAATGTCTAGTCAGACTCTTTTTCAGCAACGCACACATTGGTTGTTTGGAATAGAGACTTTGAGATAGAAATCGATGTTTCCACACTGGTTTGTTTTTTGATTCTTTATTAAATTGTACAATGATGACACTTAATGCAATTGCAGAGAAGGTGTTGGGAATAGCCAGCTATAGCCCAGGTTATGGATGGGTCCATTAACAAAGCCAGAGTGGACTTCAACTTTTTGGTTCAGATCTGATTCCCTTCTCAAGATTTTTATGATTTAGGATTATTGACCATCTCGAATTGCTATTAAGAAGGTGGTGCTGAGCCACTGTCTTAATGCGTTATAGTCCCATTCTATCTTATCAAAAACACTGGCATCATGAGTCTGAGAGTTTGTGAGAATTAATAAGTCCCCATGGTGAAGGATATCATTGACTGCAAACAGGTCAGGTTTTGGGGCATTGCCAAAGTGCACAACCACAAAGAATTCCAACACCCACAAAATTCACTTTGTGTGTACAATGGGAATTACAAAGTGATTATGGAGTACCCTGACAGCAATGACAGTGCCTTCATACTAAAAAATTCCAATGTATCACTTGAATTTGTACTATAACAAACCATAGGGAGATTACTGATTGACAAATGCCATCAATCGATGACTGATGAATTATGTGCTCATCCAGACATAGGTGGGTTAGGTGCATACAATAAAGACGTAATACTTCATGGTGCTGTAAGCTATAAGAAGGGAAAAGATGAAATATGAGGGCAAACTAGCCAATAATATAAAGCAAGATAGAAAAAGGTTTTTTTTCCAGTCATATGAAGAGTAACAGGTTATATATAGAGAGTTGATATTGGACCACTGGAAAATGATGCTGGTGAGGTAGCAATGGGGGACAAAGAAATGGCAAATGAACTCAATGAGTACTTTGCATCAGTCTTCACTGTGGAAGACACTAGCCATGTGCTGGAAGTCCATGGTTGTCAAGAAGCAGGAATGGGTGCCATTGCTATTACAAAGAAAAAAGTGCTAGGCAAACACAAAGGTCTTAAGGTGGGTAAGTCACCTGGACCAGATGGACTACATCCCTAAGTCCTGAGAGAATTATTGAAGACATAGCCGATGCATTGGTCATGATCTTTAAGGAATCATTTGATTCTAGTGTGGTCCTGGAGCAATAGAAAATTACAAATGTCACCCCACTCTTTTAGAAGGGAGGAAAGCAAAAGGAAGGAAATTATAGGCCAGGTATCCTAACCTCAGTGGTTGGGAAAGTGTTGGAGTTTATTATTAAGGATGATGCTTTGGGGTATTTGGAGACCAATGATAAAATAAGTCAAAGTCAGCATGGCTTCTGTAAAGGGAAATCGTGCCTGACAAAGCTATTAGTTTTCTTCCAAGAAGTAACAAGCAGGGTGGATAAAGGAGAGGGAATGTATGTCATTCACTTGGGTTTTCAGGAGGCACTTAATAAGGTGCCACACATGAGGCCGCTTTACAAGATAAAATCCTACGGCGTTACAGGAAAGAAATTGGCATAGATAGAGGAATGGCTGACAGGCAGGAGGCAGCTGTTGTGAATAAAAGGGGCCATTTCTGGTTGATTGCTAGTGACTAGCGTTATTGCTCAGAGAATATTCATTATTGGAATTGCTAATACATTGTTTGTCAATGATTTAGATAATAGAACTGATGGCTTTGTGGCAAAATTTGCAGATGGTACTAAGATAGGTGGAAGGGTATGTGGTGTTGAGGAAGCAGTGCAATTACAGCAGGACTTAGACAAATTGGGAGAATGGGCAAAAAAGTGGCAGATGGAATACAGTGTTGGGAAATGTATGATATTGCATTTTGGTAAAAAAGCAATAGTGCAGATTGTTATCAAAATTGGCAGAAAAATCAAACATCCAAGGTGCAACGAGTCTTAGGAGTCCTCATGCAAGACTCCCAAAAGGTTAATTTTCAGGCTGAGTCTGTGGAAAAGAATGCAAATGCAATGTTGGCATTTATTTCAAGGGACATGGAATATAAAAACAAGGGGATAATGCTTAGGCTTTATAAGACATTAGTCAGGGTGCACTATCAGCAGTTTTGGCTCCAGTTCATGAGAATGATTCCAGGAATGAAGGGGTCAGCGTATCAGAAGCATTTGGCAGCTTTTGGCCTATACTCACTGGAATTCAGAAGAATGCGAGTGGGGTGGCGGACCTCATTGCAACATACCGAATGTTGAAAGGACTAGATAAGCTGGATGTGGTGAGGATGTTTTCTTGGTGGGGGTATCCAGAACTAGAAAAACAGGCTCAAAATTACAGTACAAGTGACCTTTTACAACATAGATAAGGATTAATTTTTTTAGACACAGTGTAGAAAATCTGCAAAATGCTCTGCCACAGACTGCATTGGATGCCAAGTCCTTGGGTATATTTAAAGTGGAAGTTGATAGGTTCCTGATCGGTCAGGGCATCAAAGAATATGGTGAGAAGAGAGGTGTATGGGGTTGCGTGGGATCCGGGATCAGCCAGGATGGATTGGAGGAGCAGACTCGATGGACTGAATGGACTCCTACTGTTCCTATGTCTTATAGTGACATATATGTACTTTGATAATAAATTTACTTCAAACTTGAAGTATACCCTTGGAATTTGTAGGAGGCTAGAGAAGAAATTGTGGAGGGCTTTGCAGAGCTATTTGCATCAGCGTTGACCACTATTGAAGCTCTCAAAGAATGGAAAGTGTCAAATGTAACTTTGTTGTTTAAGGGAAAAAACTGTCACCTCATTTTTGTCTCAAACAATATTGCATTGCCTGAATAACTCTGCAAACCCTTCCAGAACTACACAAATGTGGAGGTGGTATTTGTGATGCACTGCTGCATGTTGTGTCATTTTGGCTTGGTGGGAACACAGCCCTGAGAGTCATCGTTCAGATAGATGCCCTGGTACCCAACGATTACATGCCAATCACATAGTCTACAAAGCTTAACCCAATTTCCTGCATTTGGCCCACAGCCAGGCCTCTACTCTTCTTGTACCCATTCAATTGCTTCTTAAATGATACTATTGTATCTCCCTCAACCACTTTATCCGGCAGCTTGTTCTCTGCATCCACCACCCTCTAGAACAGTGGTTCCCAACGTGGGGTGTACGCCCCACAGGGGGTAATTTGATTTTTAAGGGGGGCAATTCGAGAATGAGTTATTAACAGTGAATTTTTTCTAGTAAGTCTGTGTGAGTATGAGTGTGTGTGCGAGTTAATACATATGTGTATATACAGTATGCATACATAAAAATACTTGTGTGTATGTACATGTGTAATTGCGTATGTACTGTATATATAGTGTATCACCATCATTACAACCATCAAATGGCTTTCATAATTAAATTAATGAATTGACTGATGTAGGAAGGAACGAATGAACAAGTCCAAACGTGTAAGAAACTCGTACGAGGTCGCGCCAATGCTGCTTTTTGCAGTAGCTTTCGGTTCTTGGTGGTGTGAAGGTGTGTACATTGCGTCATCTCTTTTAAACGGTGTATCTGTCTTTGTATGCTGTGGAAACGAATCCGCATTGTTTTATTTATTTATTATTATTATTATTTTAATATCACTTAATGTTCTTTTTTTTACAATTTCTTAGTAATTTCTTCCTCAGAACTTTAACAGTCCTTTGGTTCTTTTATTTTTCTCTTTCATGAATGCCATGTTCTTTGGAAGCTTGTTTAAACCAAGTTAATGGTCTTTTAGGCTTCCTCCAGGTGAATAGGAGTTCACTTTTTGAATAATAAGCATTATATATCACCACAGGGGGCATCAGGATTTTAGAGGTGATTAAGTGGGGCATGGCCAAAAAAAGTTTGGGAGCCACTGCTCTAGATGAAAACATTGCTCCTCAGGTCCCTTTTAAGTCTTCCCCTTTCACCTTAAACTTGTCAAAGGGAAAGGACTGTTATCTTCCACCTTACCTATGCCTCTCATAATTTAAGCATTTCTATAAATAGTTCTATAATTCCTATATTTTTATAAAGATTTATAAATATTTATATAAATCTTTTCTTATTTGTCAGAGCTAGAAGACATGTTCTGTCACATTGTGTCAACACGTCTTTTTTCCTGTAATCTGTACAGAACTCTCCAAGCGCAGCCTTACTAATGCTTTATACAACTGCAATATACTGTCCCATCTCCAATATTTAATGCCCTGACTGATGAATGCTGTTATGCTAAATGCCTTTTTCACAATCCTGTTTACCTATTATTCCACTTTCAATCATCTCTGCACTAGTCCTCTTAGGTCTCTTTGTTCTGTAACACACCCTGTGGCCCTTCCATTCAGAGTATAATTTCTACTCTGATTTGACTTTTAAAACTGCATCATCTCACATTTATTTTTATTGAAGCCCATGTGCCACTCTTTGGTTCATCTCTGCAATGGATTGAGATTGTTCTGTAATATACGATAACCTTCTTTACTGAAAGTAATACCTAATTTTGTGACATCTGCAAACTTACTGATCAAGCCTTGTGCATTTACCACAAGGAGGAAAGACAGCAGCTATGTTTCATTAGGATTTTGAGGAGATTTGTTTTGTCACTTAAGACACTTGAAAACTTCTACAGATGTACCGTGGAGAGCATTCTGACAGTCTGATAAGCAGGGTGAGAGGGGTGCTATTGCACAGGATCGAAAGAAGCTACAGGAACTTGTAAAATTAATCAGGGCCCTGTAGCACCCAAGACATCTTCAGGAGTGGTGTTTCAGAAAGACAGTGTACAACGTTAAGGACCCCCGTTACCCAGGAGGTGCCCTCTTCTAATTGTCAGCAATGGAGGCCAACCATCAGGCTCTTGAATCAAAGGGGATAACTTCATTCAACTTCACTCACGCCATCATTGAAATATTCCTACAAGCTATGGGCTCATTTTCAAGGTCTCTTCATCACCAATGTATTACATACTTCAACATAACATTCCAACTCCTGAAGTCAATACTTTGATTTATAAAGGTCAATGTTCCAAAAGCTTTCTTTATGACCTTGTTTACCTGTGATGTCACTTTCAAGGAATTATGATTCTGTATTTCCAGATCCATCTGTTCTACTACACTTCTCAATGCCCTACCACTCACTGTGCAAATCCTACCCTGATTTGCCCTCCCACCTCATACTTGTCTATAGTAAATTCCATCTGCTACTGTCCAGCCCATTTTTCCACTTCTACAGCAAACTTTGATCGTCTTCCTTGCTGTCCACTGCATCCCTAATCATAGCGTCATCCACAAATTTGTTGATCCAGCTTATCAGATTATTAACCAAGCCATTGATATAGATGACAAACAACAATGGACCCACCACTATTCACAGGCCTCAATTCAGAGAGACAACCATCTACTACCACTCTCTAAAAAGAGAAAATCTGTAGATGCTGGAAATCCAAGCAACACACATAAAATGCTGGAGGGACTCAGCAGGCCAGGCAGCTTCAAATGAGTATAGTTGACATTTCAGGCCAAGACCCTTCATTCTTTACTCTCTGGCCTTTCCCACAAAGCCAATGTCTAATCCAATTCACTACCTCATCTTCAATGCCAAGCGGCTGAAACTTCATGACCCACCTCCCATGCAGGATCTCATCGAAGGCCTTGCTACCGTCCATGTTGACAACATCCACTTTCTTTCATCAACTTTCCTGGTAACTTCCTTGTAAAACATTATAAGATTGGTTAGACATGACCTAGTACTCACAAAGTCATGATGACTATCCCTAATCAGTTGCTAACTACCCATATACTTAAATATAAGAATCAGACTCAGAATCAAGTTTAGTGTCACTGGCATTTGTTAACCTAGCAGCAGCAGTTCAATGCAATATATAATATAGAAGAAAAATGAGTAAATATATCAAACAATCAATCAATTACAGTATACATATATTGAATAGATTAAAAATCATGGGAAAACATAAATAATATATATTTAAAAAGTGAGGCAGTGTTCACGGGTTCAATGTCCATTTAGGAATCGGATGGCAGAGGGGAAGAAGCTGTTCCTGAATCTCTGAGTCTGTGCCTTCAGGCTTCTGTATCTCCTACCTGATGGTAATAGTGAGAAAAGGGCATGCCCTGGGTGCTGGAGGTCCTTAATAATGGACACTGCCTTTCTGAGACACCGTTCCTTGAAGATATCCAGTTCCTTAGAATACCTACCAAAAACTTACTGGCCTATAATTTCCTTGATTATTCTTAGAGCCTTTCTTAAACAATGGATTAACATTAGCTAACCTCTAATCCTCTGGCACCTCGCTAGTGGCTAAGGATGATTTAAGTATTTCTGCTCAGACCTCTGCAATTTCTGTACTAGCCTCCCACAGGGTCTGACAGAACACCTTGTCAGGCCCTGGGGATTTATCCACTCTAACTTGCCTCAAGATAGCAAACCCCTCATTCTCTGTAATCTGTATAGGGTCCATGACCTCGCTGCTGCTTGCCTTTCTTCTATAGATTCTGCGACCATCTGCCGAGTAAACATAGATGCAAAAGATCCATTTAAGATCTCCCCAATTTCTTTCAGCTCCATGTATAGATGACCATTCTAATCTTCAAGAGGACCAAGTTTGTCCCTTGCTATGTTTTTGCTCTTAATATATCTGTAGAAGCCCTTAGTATTCCCCTTCACCACGTCTGCTGGAGCAATCTCATGAGTTTATTTAGAAATACAGCACAGAACAGTCCTTTACGGCCTAACGAGCCAAATCACCGAGCAACCCATGTATTTAGCACTCGACTAATCACATCACAAAGACCAATTAATCTACATCCATTTTCTTATCCGACTATTCATATTTATCTCACTGCATAACTAGTAAGGATACAATGCACCATTCACCAGCAGTGAAAGCAGAGCACCCAGAGAAATCCATGTGGTTCAAGGGGAGAATGTGCAAACTGCTTACAGACAGCACTGGAATTGAACTCCAAACTTCAGAATGCCTCAAGCTGTAACAATCTGTTAACAATCCCACCCATTTCCTGGCTTGAAACATTGGTGGTCTACTCTATCCCTAACTACCCATTTGCTTTTCATACATTATATCTATAGAACCTCTTGGGATTTTTCTTAACATTACCTGCCAGATTCCTCATACCCTCTCATTGACCTCCTGATATCCCCTTTAAGAATATCCTTAATCTCTTCATGGTCTTCAAGGGATTCATTTGTCCTTGGCTTTGTAAATCCAGTGTATGCTTCCTTCTTTTTCTTGAAGAGAGCCTCAGTATCTCTTCTCTGCTGGGTTTCCTAAACTTGCCAGGTTTCCCTTTCACCCTAACAGCAACATACTACTCGAGATTCTTGACATCACACTGTGGAAATCTTCCCACTTGCTAGTCATTCTTTGCCTTCAAACAGGCTCTCCCAATTGACTTCTGCTAGATCCTGGCTCTTCCTAATTTTCTCAAAACTAGCTCTTCTCCAGTTGAGGATTTAACATATGGACCTATCCTATCCTGTTCCCATTACTAGCTTAAAACTAAAAGATTTGTTTTTGCTCATGCTAATGTTTTCTGACTGCCGGGTCTGTTACTTGCCCTGCCTCATTTCCCAACACTCCATCCAGTATTTCATCCTCCTGAGTAGGTCCCTCTATGTATTGACTCAGAAAACCTTTCTGGCCACATTTCACAATTTCTACTCTATCCAAGTCTTTAACACTCAGTGTAGCCCAATCAAAATGAAGGACATTACAATCTCTCACTAAAACAACACTATTATTCATGTAACTCTGAGTAGTTTCTCTAAAACCAGAGGGCATGCATTTTAGGTGATGGACGAAGGTTTAAAGGAGATGTGAGGGGCAATATTTTTACCATAAAGTCGAGTCAACTTATTATCAAAATACATGTATGTCCCCATATATAACTCTCAAATTCATTTTCTTGTAGGCATCTTCCAGAAAATAAAAATACAATAGAATTTATGGAAACTATATGTAAAAACTGACAACCAATGTATAAAAGACAAATTATGTAAATTTAATTAATTATATTGAGAATTTGAGTTATTGATTCATTGAAATTGAGTTCATTTGTTGTGAAATTAGTTCAGAATTGAGATGAGCGAAGTTCTCCACACTAGTGGGGGTTCTTCATGATGGATGTGACTATCTTGTGCCAGTGCTCCTTGTAAATGCACTCAGTGGTGGGGAGAGCTTTGCCTGTAATGGACTAGGCTAAATCCACTACTTTTCTATAGCCTTTTCTGTCCCTGGGCATCAGTGTTTCCATACTAGGCTGTATGTAACAAGTCAGGATACTCTCTATATAGAAGCAAACTTAAATATGACAGCAGAACTGGACTTAGCCTCACAATCAAAGAAATAAAGCAAATAGAGCAGGGTCTAAGCAGTCTTGTGGTGCACCTGTATTGTAAGTGATTATGGAGATGTCACCAGTTCATGTAGAATTATTTTTTCCATTAACCCCAAAATGATATCTTGAAAAACAATGTCTTCTCCTGCAAATGTCATTCCCCTATTGTTCTTCATTTTTTCTACCCAAGGCTGGGCAAGGCCTTTCACAGCCATGTCATCCTGGCTGACCCTCAGCTAAATGTTCAGCTCATTATCTTCTCCATCATCCAAGACAACCTCTTTTTACCTTCATAAAATTACTCAGGTCTGTACTACCTCAGTTCATTTGCTACCAAAACAGTCATCCTCATCTATATCACATCTGCACCTATCTAATATAAAGATCTCCTGAAAGCCTCCTACCATCCATGAAATGTCAACTTTAGCTTATTCAAAACTCCATTCAGTAAATCCGACATACATGTTTTTCACGCATCACCAATTGAGCTCAGTTACCTACATGGGCTGTGATAGAACAATGCAAGTATATTAAATTTTTCATCATTGTTTAAAAATTTGTCAAAGTACATATTTGTCACCATAGGCAACCTTCAGATTTGTTTTCTTGCAGGCAGACATGGCAAATCCAGGGAACAAAATAGAATCAACGAAAGACCGCAACCTACAGGACAGACAAACAACCCATGTGCAAAGTTTAACAAACTGTGCAAATATGAAAAAAGCAATAAATATCGAGAACGTGAGATGATGAATCCTTGAAAGTGAGTCCATAGGTTGTGAGAATAGTTCAGTGATGGAGTGAGCGAAGTTATTATCCCCTCTGGTTCAATAGACTGATGGTTGAGGGGCAGTAGGTACGTGCTGTAGGTCCTAAGGCTTCCATACATTTTTCCTGGTGGCAGCAGTGAGAAGACAGCATGGCCCGGGTGGTGGAGGTCTTTAATGAAGGATGCTGCTTTCCTGAAACAGTGTTCCCTGTAGATGTGCTCAATAATGGGAGGGCTTTTCCCCTGATGGACTGGACTACATTCACTACTTTTTGTAGGATTTTCCATTCATGGCATTGGTGTTTCCATATCAGGCTGTGATGCAATCAGTCAATAAACTCTGCACTGTATGCCTATAGAAAATTGTCAAAGTTTAGGATGACATGTCGAATCTTCACAAACCTCCAAGTAGAAGCACTGCTGTGGTTTCTTACATGGTGGGCCCAGGACAGGTCCTCTGAAACGATAACACTGAGGAATTTAAAGTTGCTCCCCTCTCCACCTCTGATCTCTTAATGAGGACTGACTCATGGACCTCTGTCTTTCCCCTCTGGCCAATAATCCTCTCCTTGGTCTTGATGAAGTGGTGGTTGTCGTTGTTATTGCTGCACTCAGCCAGATTTTCTGTCTCCCTCCTAGATGCTGATTAATCACTACCTTTGATTCAGCCAACAAGAGTGGTGTCGTTAGTAAACTTAAATATGGCATTGGGGCTGTACTTAGTCACATAGTCATAAGTGTAAAGTGAGTAGAGCAGTGAGTTAAGCACACAGCCTTGTGGTGCATCTGTGCTGATGGAGATTGTGGAGATAGAGTTGCCTTAGGCACTGGTATAATTGAAGCCTTCTTGAAGCAAGTAGAGTGGTGGGTACATGAAATACACTGCCGGGGGTGGTGGTGAAGGCAAAACCAATAGAGGTGTTTAAGAGGTTCTTAGATAGACACAAAAATGTGCAGAGAATCAAAGGACAGGGATATTGTGCTGGTAGAAGGGATGAGTTTAGTTAGGCATTGAATTACTGGTTAATTAGTTTGGCACAACATCCGTATTCCGTGCTTATCAGGTGTCTACCTACTGCTCCATAGCAAATAATCAAAGATTATAATTTCAACAGCCTTTGAAGAAGAAAGTTTAAAAGACTCATAGCTGCCTAAGGGAAAAAATCTTCTTTGTCTTAGGTGGCAACCACTCATAGTGATCCCTGATTCTAGATTCTCTGAGGAAGCATCATCCCCATATCTTGCCTGTCACAACCATGAAAGAAACATAGGTCTGAACATGCAAAGGGAGCTGAGCTTGCATTAAAAGACTGTTGAGTTTTCACTCTGTAATTTTAATGAATAAAATGGCAGAGGTGCTTTAAATTTAAAGGAAACCATAACACTCCTTTATTGTCCATCAAACACAGAACAAAAAGTGCGGTAAAAACTTCACCTCATTGCATCATCACATCAGACCAGCTTCTTAAGGTGAACCCCAACTCAACACCAGTGGCTGTGGATAATGCTTGTATTTCCACCCATTATGTTACCCTACAACTTCATCTCCTTCACTAAGGCATCATGGTTTCAGAGTTACATTCATAAGGTGTCTTTTAGCATTTAAAAAGCATCACAAATGTTGGTCTAAGCAATGACAAAGAACATCTTCAATCTCTCACTGCTGCATTCGGAGTTTCCCACCTGCTTCAAACCAAGAAGAGGACGTCGAGCTGCCTTGGTGGCTACCGCCCAGTAGCACTCATATCTTGCGTGATGAAGGACTTTGAGAGTTTGGTAATGTCCAGAACAAACTGCTGCCAAAGCATAGCCCTCCTGCAGTTTGCCTGTCACCACAGTAGGTCTACAGCAGATGCAACCTCACTGGCTCTCCACTCGGCCTAGGTCACCTGAACAATAGTAATACCCATGTCAGGATGCTGTTTATTGACTGTAGCTCAGTGTTCAACACAATCATAGTCTCAGTTCTAATCAACAAGCTCCAAACCTGAGCCTCTGTACCTCCCTCTGCAACAGGATACTTGACTTCCTCACTGGGAGACCACAGTCTGTGTGGATTGAAAATGACATCTACTTCATGCTGTCAATGAGCAATGCCACAACTCAAAGATGCATGCTAAGCCCATTGCTCTGCTTTCTCTAAGCCGACGATTGTGTGGCTAAAGCTCAAATGCCATCTATTAATTTGCTGATGACAAAACTAATGTTGGAAGTATTTCAGATGATGAGGAGACGAACAGGGGTGAGTGGTGTCGCAGCGACAACCTTGTACTCAGCTTCATTGCTTGCGAACTTCAGGAAGGGGAAGTCAAGGGAGCACACACCAATCCTCAGAAGAGGAAAGGGTGAGTAGTTTCAAGTTCCTGGGTGACAACATATTGATGCAGTTACAAAGAAGCAGCTATATTTCATTAGGGGGTTGAGGAGAACTGGTATGTCAACAAAGACATTCCCAAATTTCAATAGATGCACTGTGGTCAACATTCTAACAAGTTACATCACTATCTGGTATGGAGGGACCACTGCACAGGATCGTTAAAAGCTACAGAATATTGTAAACACTGCCAGCTTTAGCATTGGCCGCTCCAGCATCCAGAACATTTCAGGAATAGCTTCTTCCCCTCCACCATTAGATTTCTGAATGGACAATGAACCCATGAACAGCACCTCAGCATTTTTCCTCTCATTTTGCTCTACTTACTTAATGTAATTTTCTTTATTATTGTATCTTACAGTTTTTATTATGTATTGCATATGCTGCTGCAAAACAACAAATTTCATAATATAGGGCAGTGATATTAAATGTAATTCTGAAGAATATGTTGGGGGGAGGGAGTGTTGCGGTCGGGAGACTAAACAAAACTAAACTGAAGGACTATGCTTACAACCCATTCATGCTAAATCTCTAATGGGCATTATTAGTCAGATTTACTCAGCATCAGCAGTTCTGGTTGAGACTGAATAATCGGCTTAAGAAACTGTTGCAGTAAATAATGCCTCCAATCTTCTAGATTTGAATTCCTTTTAATTCAGACTCAAATGCCATGTACCCCAAAGTGGTTTCTCCCTGGTTTCACAGACAAAATTTTTAAAAGTATATTATGTATTATTCATATCCTGACAGCTGTTTGTTGGTTTTATTGCCCATGGTGAAAATAAACCCTTTGGTTTAATGACTGACCAAAGGCTCAGATTAGCAGTAAGTGCCAGCAAGCGAGAACACCCATCTTAAATTACTCATGAAGATAATCATTATGAAAATGTGTAAAATAGAGTAAATCTATTTTAAATGTACCCTACAGGTCACTTGTGCATAATTTTCTAGCTTTCACTTTCATTCAAATTGTGAAGATTACTCACTAAAGTAGATCTTCCAGGTTCTTAGGGCAACAAATGGTAAGCAAAAACACCCAGTTGTCCTCAGGCCTTATCCAGTATAATGTTGAAGTGAACAAAAAAAAAGCTCTCCCATTCTATTCTGTCAATTTTATTTCAGGTACCTATCCTACTGCTGGAAGAGCTTGACAGCTTTGTCCACTATATCTTTCATAGCAAAACAAACCTACTGATACTTGGGAGATTTTGAAGGCATTCTAGGTTACTGAGAAAATTTCCTATTAGAAAATTTAATGCAGCTATGATCTATGCAAAGTCATCAAGGCCGGGAAACAACAATATAGGGACAAGATTCAGACAGGACTCTCCACCAACAACCCACGCAGCTTATGGCAAGGTCTGCACACCATCGCAGACTTCAAAGCTAAGCACAGCCAACTTCGCTGCCTCTCTTTCAGATGAGCTAAATCGATTCGATGTTGCCAACTCTGATGAGCCCCCGAGAAGAGCTGCTGATGAGACCTGCACCTCGGTCATCTCTGAGACTGAAGTACGCAGGTGTTTCCAATGAGTGGACAGTCGCACGGCTGCTGGACCGGACGGCATCCCAGGGCAGGTACTCAGAGTGTGCATGGCACATCTGGCAGGTGTGTTTACAGACATTTTTAATCTCTCCCTCTCCCAGTGTAGAGTGCCCTCCAGCTTCAAAACATCCACCATTACTCCTGTACCTAAAAAGACAAAGGTAACATGTCTGAACAACTGGCATCCTGTTGCACTCACCTCAATAATAAGTAAATGCTTTGAGAGGCTGGCCAAAGACTACATCTGCAGCTCGCTACCACCCACACTGGACCGTCTACAATTCGCCTACCGACACAACCAATCAGCAGATGATGCAATAGCCACAGCTCTTCACAACATCCTTACACACCTGGAGAAGAAGAATGCTTGTGTGAGAATGCTGTTCTTGGACTACAGATCAGCATTCAACACCATACTTCCATCCAGGCTTGACAAGAGCTCAGAGACCTTAGCCTTCACCCCACCTTGTGTAGCTGGATCCTAGACTTCCTGGCAGATCGCCGACAGTTGGTAAGAGAGGGCTCCCTCATCTTTGTCCCTCTGACCCTCAGCACTGTGTCCTAAGCCCCCTCCTTTACTCTCTCTATACCCATTAATGTGTCACCACCCACAGCTCCAATCTGCTAAATAAATTTGCTGACGACATTACACTGATTGGCTTAATCTCAAATCGTATTGAGGTAGCCTACAGAGAAGTAGTCATCACGCTGACACAATCTCGCCCTGAATGTCACAAAAACAAAGGAGATGTTTGTGGACTACAAGAGGAATGGAGACAGGTTAGCCCCTATTGACATCAATGGATCTGGGGCTGAGAGGGTAAACAGCTTTAAGTTTCTCTGCATCCACATCACCGGGGATCTCACATGGTCTGTACATACCGGCTGTGTGGTGTAAAAAGCACAACAGCGCCTCTTTCACCTCAGACAGTTGAAGAAGTTTGGTATGGACCTCCAAATCCTAAGAACTTCCTCCAGGGACACAATTGAGAGCCTCCTGACTGGCTGCATCACTGCCTGGTAGGGGAAATATACCTCTCTTAATTGCAGGATTCTGCAGAGAGTAGTGTGGACATCCCAGTGCACCTGTGAATGTGAACTTCCCACTATTCAGGACATTTACAAAGACAGGTGAGTAAAAAGGGCCCGAAGGATCATTGGAGACCGGAGTCACCCCAACCACAAACTATTCCAGCTGCTACCATCTTAAAAGCCAGGACCAACAGGCTCCGGGACAGCTTCTTCCACCAGACCCTCAGACTGATTAACTCACACTAATATAATTGTATTTCGATGTTATATTGACAGTCATGTTGTACATACTATTTATTATAAATTACGATAAATTGCACATTTAGACAGAGACGTAACGTAAAGGTTTTAACTCCACGTGTATATGAAGGATGTAAGAAATAAAGTCAATTGAATTCAATTCATCACAATAGACTTTATAACCATTTCATATATGTTTAATGCAACCCTTGCTGGAAATGACTTCTTGACTAGTGTAATGCTAAGTCTATTATAATGAAATGCCTTTAACTGTTCTGTTCAAGCAAGCTTTTAATAACAGAAAATTGCTTTTGTTTTCCACATTTCAAAAATGTATGCTGTATTTTGTTATATATTACATTAATTCTTTTCTTACAGAACTTCTTCAATTTTGCTTTTTTTAATGTACAGAGGGTACAATTAACTTCATCTTTCTCCTAATATTAGTAAACATTCTTCCTTCATTCGGTGCTGGAATAGAAGCGTTACATAATCAGTTCAGTCCATAATCGACGAATACCTCTTGTTAATGGAATGCACTCTGGTACTTTCGCTGTAAACAGATGTTCTAGAGGACAGATACCACCAAATGCTTTGAAAACGATGCTGCCATATTTGTAGCCTCTGCTTCCTTATTACCTGCCGAGAGCATAGGTTTTCTGTTCAAGCTCATTGCTGAATGATTTAATCCTTTGAGCCTGAGTGCTTATGTGCTAATATCAAACATAGGGGGATACACAAGAGCCTTGATAAGAGGAAGGGAAAATGCATTGTGAGATATTGTGGATCTGCAGGAGATTACAGGGATAGTGGGAACAGTCATAGAGTAACTTAACAAGGATTGCTATTTTAAATATAAAGAATGGAGTCTACATGAACCAACGAACACAGAACTGATGCATGTACAATACTTGAAGCATATGATGCAAGCAGTCCAGATTTACAGTGAATGAATATACGAAGAGAGCCACACTAGCTTCTGAAGATGACAAGAGTATGGATAAGAGATTTAACAGATAGTTGCAGACAGATGCTGTTACAAAAATAATGGAATGGAGAGAAAATTGGGTTGACAGCTTAGCAAGAACAAGCAGCTCAATTTGATCACTTCACCTGAATGACTGTTTTCTTCAGGGTTGGCATTATCCACTTGCAAATCAAAACTTTCAAGCTTAAATATTCAAAGCCTCTATATTTATGCTGTGTATACTCCAGCCCACTCTGACATAAAGATAATTAGAGTTTAAAAAACTACTGAATAGTATCATATACAAACTACTGAGTTATTTTTAAGACTCCCAGCACATAACAATTTGGTCTTTGTATGATACAGAATAAATAGTAACCCCTTAACATGCATATGACTAATAGCAAATTGTTATCAACTGAAAAATAAATGAATTGTTCAAAAAATCTAAAAGAAGCAATTTGAAACCAGTTGATCTTTCCTTACCTATGATTTTTGTGCAAAATTTTTGGGTAATCCATTTTCAAATACGGATTTTTTAACTTATTAGTTCACAATGGCACTGTAACACCAATTGGCATTGTACAATTTGATTGAATTGATTCTCAACTAAAATTATGCACAAAGGAAAATTATGGAGAAGTCTCCATCTTAAACTATAGCAATGTGATAACCAACAACTTTATTTGTAAGAATTGACACTTAATTCCCAGTGAATTTGTCTAGGAAATTATGAAAGGCAATTACAATTGACAAAAAAGTCAAGAGACTCTGCAGATGCTGGAAATCCAGAGCAACTGGGGGAATTAAGCAGGTCAGACAGCATCCATGAAAATAGATAAACAGTCAATGTTTGGTCTGAGACCCTTCACCATGACTGGAAAGGAAAAGGGAAGACATCAGAATGAAAAGGTGGGGGGAGGGCAAGGAGGACAAGCTGGAAGATGATAAAGTGAACCCAGGTGGGTGGGAAAGGTAAAGTGCTGGAGAAGAAACAATTTGCCATCTTTAACAGGATCCCACCACAAAACACATCTTTACCTCCCGCCCACCGCACTCTCTGCCTTCCACAGGGATCTCTCCTTCTATGACTCCCTTGTCCATTCATCCCTCGCCACTCACCTCCCTCCTGGCACAAGTTTCTGTAAGTGACAGAATGGGCAGTATACCTACCCATTCACGTACTCCCTCACCTCCATCCAGCACCCCAAATAGTCCTGTTGAGACAACACTTCACCTGCGAATCTGTTGGGGTCATCTACTGTACCCAGTGTTCCTCATGTGGCCTCTTCTCAACATTACTGAGATCTAAAGTAAAATGGGGAACCGCTTTGCCAAGCACCATCTACCAAAAGTGGAATTCCCAGAGGCCTAACATTTTCATTCCTATCCTATTCTGCCAAACTGAGCAACACCTCATATTCCATCTAGAAAGCCTCTAACTTAATGGCATGAACATCAATTTCTGCTTCGTTTTTTTTCCCTCTTTCCTCTCCTCTTTCTTCTATTCTCCACTCTGGTCTCTCACCTCTTCTCCTCACCTTCCTCTGATGCCCCTCTTTCACACCATTCTCCCATGGTCTACTCTCCTCTTCTATCGGATTCCTCCCTCTCCTGCCTTTTTACTTTTCCACCACCGGGCTTCACCCCTCACCTTCTTGCTTGTCCTCCTTCCTCTCCTCCCACCTTTCTGTTCTGGCATCTGCCCCCTTCCTTTCCAGTCCTGATGAAAAGTCTTGACTCCAGAACTCAACTATTTATCTATTTTCCTAGATGCTACCTGCCCTGCTGAGTTCCTCCAGCATTTTGTGTGAATAACTTAAAGTGATAAAACCCCAGTAGGATACTGAAAAAAGAACGGATGTGTGCATACAAGGTGCATTGTAGTTCTATAGTTAAAAATGCAGAAGAGTAAAAATTCTGGCAGATTATTGCTGGTACAGAAATGTGGCAAAACACCCTCCACATTTTCCCTTTTTCCAAGGACCTATCCCAAATCCGGGAAGCAGTTATTAGCATATTGAAGTAGCTTTAGCCCGGCAATCAAAAATATAGTACAAATTTCTATTTAGTGTGATTACACCTCCTTTCCTTTCACTTTGGCATAGCTTGTAACCGTAGTATAAAACCAAGAGAAGTTGGCAAATTAAAATTAAAACTATGAATGAAAGCCAGTGAGAAATGCCTGCAGTAATGTCAAGACAGAAATTCAAAATTACAAAACATGTCGACAATCAGCTACTTAACCTCTGCTTTTAGTTCTATTATGGCTGCTATGATATAAACTAGCACCTCCTCTCTGATCCAATTGCTTTTTTTTCCTCTGAATTTTATGATCACAGGCATTTGTGCAAAAGCACAAATAGTGCAAAAAAGGTAAAACTATTTAAACCGTGTTCTTTCTCAGAAAATACAAAAAGATTAATTAAGTGAATCTTGAGAGGAAGGGTTACAAATAAACAAGGAAAAATCTCCAACCATACACCCTTTTTCAATATGTACACAAGGGCAAATTGTGCATAAACAGCTATGGTTTTAACAGGTGAAAAATCACAGTCTGACCATCCACTATATGTATCCCAATTAGTGAGGCAATGACCTCAAAAGAGGTCAATCAGAAAATGCCAGACCCTAAACCTGCCAATGCCACCACATGGGGGAGTGACCACTCAAACTAGTTGCATACAGACAGCACGTGGCCAGTTGGAACACCAAACTCACGTGCTCCATTAATGTTATCACTATTATCATCAAAGAAAATGTGAGGTTGGATCTGAGATAAAATCGGGCCTTTTGGTGCTCCTGCCATGAAGAAAGCTTCATCGATCTTAAGTCCCCATTCACGCAGAGTTTTTATGACTCGTATGCCCATGTCATTGCCACTTCTTGCTGTCACCAAGTATGTGCAGATCGGGTCATCCTCTGGATGGAACTTCTTTTTCATCTCTCCAAGGATCATGGCAAAATTCTTTAATGGGCCCTGCCAACAGAAAGGTTGAATGATCAGCGGATAATGAACTCTTTAGACATTTGAGGACTTATGCAATTAGAAAGTCAGTAAAAGCAACCTTATGCTATAAAGGTGAAGCCATGTTATGTCTCTCTTCCCTTTTGGGAAGTTGGCAGACAATTTTTATTGGCTGGTTGACTGCAGAAGTCTGATCAAATCATAGATCAAAATCTGTGCATAATAATTTTTGGGGGTTGCCAGACAAAAATCAGAAGCAGAACTTGGTTTGCTGTTTTCTCAGCTGAGATCATCCCGACTAAACTATTCAAGTGTTACATGATAACTTATGAATTGCTTTTATTTCATTACACATATTTCAAGGGGATTAAAACTGCCTTACCCTAAATAGCACCACTTAGCAAGAACAATACAGATTGTGAGTTAGTATCGCTCCCCAATTTTCCCCTATTCAACATGGGTAGGAGCTCTCACCTGTGAGTCAAATGTCCAGTTCTTGTGAAGACATTGATTTTTGTATCATAATAAAATGAAAAAATAAGCAAAAATAGAGAAAGAAAGTATTCATTTATCGAGATACAGCACAGTCTAGGCCCTTTGTGCCCTTCAAGCCAATCTGGCCAGCAATCCCCCAACTTCTTCTAAGCTTTATCATGGGACAAACATTTACAATGACCAATTAACCTTGCATTTGGAACGTCATGGAACCATGGGAGGAAACTGGAGCACCCGGAGAAAACCCACACGGTCACAGGCAGAACTTCCACAGAGAAGTGTCCTAGGACCAACCATCTTCAGCTGCTTCATCAATGACCTTCCTTCCATCGGGGGTGGGGGGGGATGTTCGCAGATGATGCACATTGTTTTGCACCATTCGTGACTCCTCAGATAGTGAACCGTGAACCAGTTCATACCCAAACGCAGCAGGACCTGGACAATATCCACGCTTGGGGTGACAAGTGGCAAGTAACAATCAAGCCACACAAGTGCCAGGCAATGACCAACTCCAACAAGAGAAGCTCTAACCATTGTCCCTTGACATTCAGTGGCATCACCATCACTGAATCCCCTACTATCAACATCCTGGGGTTACCATTGACAAGAAACTGGACTGGCCTAGCCATATAAACACCATGGCTACCAGAGCAGGTCAAAGGCTAGGAATCTTGCAGCATGTAACTCTCCTCATGACTCCACAAAACCTGTCCACCATCTTCAAGGCTCAGGTCAGGAGTGTAATGGAATACTCGCCACGCGCCTGGATGAGTGCAGTTCCATCAACACTCAAGAAGCTTGATACCATCCAGTACAAGGCGGCCCATTTCATTGGTACCCCTTCCACAAGCACCCAAACCTCCACACTGATGAACAATTGCAACAGCGTGCACCATCTACAAGATGCACTGCAACTACACACCAAAGTTACTAAGGCAGCACTTTTCATACTCACTGTTAGAGTAATTTTTGGGTTTAGGTCATTAACATTTAGTAAGTGGCTTCAGCCACCAATCTTCTGCTCCTTGACAATGTATTTCCTAAGAGCTGTGAATATCAGAATCCAAGTCCATTTGTAACAATGCATTTCCTAAAAGCTGTGAATATTGGAATACCAGTCGGCACGCTGCTGGTGAGAAGCTGTGAGGTTTGCATGCAGCTTCAAAAGAAAGCACTGTCCATAATTTGTAAATATGGAATTGTCCTTTGTGTTTAGCAAATAAATATCGAGCCCTACATTGGGCAGCAGACCTTTCCACCGAAAGCGTCTCTGTATGATATGATGCCTGCTGCTGCACCTTGTTTTGTCGAATAAAGAAGCTGCTTAGTATCTACCAGTAACTCTCTCTCTGGTGATTTTATTCATGCAACAATATTTGGTGTCAGGAGTGGGATACCTTCGTGACCCATCGTGTGGCCAGTGATCCTAGCAGTCTAAGTTGGTGAGTATTTGTCTAAAATAGCACTCACACTTGGATCTGTACGGGTCTGTGGTACACAGGAACACGAGGTATCACGAACGAGGAGAGCTGAACTGGTAGATGTAAAAGTGGTGTGTGCGTGTGCACGTGTGTTTATGTAAGTGAGGAAACTTTGCTTGTTAACTTGGTGAGACGGAGCCACCAGTTGTGAAAGGCAGTAACTAATGGTTCGGGACGCCAGAGTCAGAGCGTGTATACTCGTTTGGGGAGCTGCAATTTAGTGTATACGTTTGCAAATGTGATGCAAAGGAATACAGCAGGCATCATGAGTTCTGGTGCTCAGAAGTGGCAGATTGTGGAGTACATACTCTGCGGTTTTACATATCTGCTGTTTAACTAGTACCTGTCTTTTATATTTTGCGTAGTGTGGGAATTAGTGTGGAGCTATCTGAGGGAGAGGTTTTACCCAGATATATCTGGCAGGATGGCACCTATTGAGGTCAGGCAACGCCAAGTTGAGATCCCTGATGATCCAAGCCAGCCCTTGACCTTGATTACGACCATTCATAAGCCCTTCACCCCCAGGGAGAAACAGAGCATTTTATCAGAGTTGCCCTCACTTAAAGTCACCTGTGGGAATTCAGAATTCTGGCATAAGCTTGAGGAAATGGTGGAAGTTCACCAGATGTACCCTAAAGATATTTTGGTAAAAGCGAAGTGCCCAAGGAATGTGTGGGACAGGATGGCCCAGGGGGGTGCAGGATGGTACCTGGGCAACTATCGGGAAAGCCAGCAATGAAGAAAGAAATCGCTTTTTTAAAGGGGAAGTGAGGCAGCGACTGGGGGGAGGTGAGAGTAACTGCGGAACGATAATGGTAGTGATTCAAAAAGATGATGAGATGGCCACGGATTATGCAGAACGTGAATATCAAGCGTATGAGGACTATTCCGGGTTGGATAATCCGGGGAGGGATGATCCAGTCTTCCTGAAAATTCTGAAGGAAGGCCTGAGCTCAGCCCACCAGGAAGTTTTAGATTTAGGCATAATGGTGGGGTTGACCTACTCTGCGATAGCTTCCTGGGTCAGTGAGATAGACGGAAGAAAGTGCAAGAGAGATTGTAAAGTGGCTATCGTGAATGCACCTGCTGTGATGTCCCAGAGGGTTTGTTTTGCTTGCCGACAGCCAGGGACAAAGTGAGGAATTGCTGGAATAGACGTGGGAGGGTAAAGGAGTTGATATGCTACAGGTGCAGCCTATTGGGACATGGTTGGAGGCAGTGTCCAACACAGAGGCAAGAAAAGCAGGGGAACATCACAGTAGACACGCAATCTCTCACCCCACCGGTGCCCAGTCTGACCAATCTGACTGTTGATCAGATCATAGAGCTAGTAAAGACAGCTCCTAGGTCAGAAAAAGATGTGGCGGTGGACCCCACTGCCAGCGTTGGTGACCCGCGGATGTACACAACAGCAACATTAGGGGGACGGCAATGCAATATATTAGTGGACACAGGGGCATCAGTATCGATAACAGACTTACCCTTGCCAACAACCAGACAGGCCATTTATACTTGGGGTGTAGCAGGGAAAACAGTGAAAGCAAAAAGAAGTCACAATTACTAGAAATCGGGGGAGTGCAGCGTCCAGTGTATTTCTGGGTATGTCCAAATATCGAGGGCACTATCCTTGGAATAGACATCCTAAGGGAAACAAGAGCTATTATAGGTTTGGGAAAGGGAGAAATAATATGGATAAGTCAGGGGCAGTAAACGTGTACAACCAACAGAGTATACAACCTGGCTAGCATAGTCGCAGCTGCCCCGATCCCCAGAGACCAGAGTCAAGATGGTGTCCGTGGGTTACTTTGTCAGCAGTTCCCAGCAGTGTGGGCTACACACAAGCAAGATTGAGGTCGAGTAAAGATAAACCCAGTTAAAATAGAGGAGGGTCTGTATAAAACCTATAAGCAATACTCTATAAAAACGGACACACTGACCGCTGTTCAGGGTATAGTGAAGGAACCAAAACCATCAGAAAGGTGGCAGCATGAATCAGAAGGGAAATGAGTGGGCAGATGTTGCTGCGAAGAAGGCAGCAGAGGAACAAGAGGCAATTGAAACTGCAAGTGTGCAGAATGAAATGAGAGAAGCCAATTTAGTAAAATTATATGAAAAGGTGGAGGCAGAAGAGAAGGAAAAATGGAGGAGAAAAGGGGCAAAGGAGGGACCAGATGCATGCTGGACACACGGGGAAGAAAGAGTCACGGTGGCCCCACCATGTATTAGGCAGATACTACTGAAATTATATCATGGGGTGATGCATCAGGGAAGGCAGAGCATGATCACAACCCTCCGGCAGGACTGGTGGTGGCCAGGGATGGGTGGGGATGTTGAGAAATTCTGCCGCTGTTGTATCATTTGTGCCCAGCATAACCCAGATAAGGGCAGAAAGCTACAGCTGGCAGATCAGTCTCGGTCGAGGGGACCCTGGGAAAACATCCAGATAGACTTCATGGGGCCCCTGCCAAAAAGCAGGGGGAAAGCTACTGTCTAGTAATTATGGATCACTTCACCCGGTGGGTAGAGGCATTCCCAACAAGGGACTGCATTGCTGCATGGATCCCAGTTCAGGAAATCCTCCCAAGGTGGGGAACTCCATGTCCAGGTGGATTCAAATCAGGGAGCACATTTCACGGGGAAAGTGATGA
Source organism: Hypanus sabinus (assembly GCF_030144855.1). Taxonomy (NCBI): domain Eukaryota; kingdom Metazoa; phylum Chordata; class Chondrichthyes; order Myliobatiformes; family Dasyatidae; genus Hypanus; species Hypanus sabinus. The sequence continues at coordinate 135,676,162 of NC_082712.1, read as the reverse complement.
AGGAAATGTGCCAACTGCTAGGGATTCGACAACAGTTCCACGTACCCTCCCACCCCCAGAGTTCAGGGATGGTAGAAAGGATGAACCGAACAATCAAGAATGCGTTAGCCACAACTTTGATGGCATACGGCACATGGCATCCGAAAGCAGTCACCCCCGGTCTGAATGCGGAGCTGGGCCCTTTCAGCAGTTGGGCCAGTGGTTGACTGGGCAGTTCGGAAGGGCGTGCCACTGGGGAGAGGTCCTTGCAGACATTTACGTAGAGGCCACTGATGCACCATCAATAACTCACACTGAGACGTAAGGCGAGATATCGGCTTTTATTGACTGGAAGAAGGAACCAGGAGTGAGTGTCCATCATACTATGTCCTGGAGACTGAGGCCAAGCGTCAGGCCTCAGATCGCCTTTATACAGGGGCCTGTGGGAGGAGCCACAGGAGCAGTCAGCAGGGGGCGTGGCCAGACAGGCACATAGTTCACCACAGCCACCCCAACCCCTTCCTGTACCTCGATGAGAGGGCCTGTGGGTGCTCCTGGAAACAGAGTTTCAATGACCAGAGAATGAAGGGCTGAAGACAAAGGAATGCGATTAAGCTGCAATCAGCCTGCGGGAAAAGAGCCGACAGGCACACCAAAGAAGCCGCATGTCTAAAGATTTGTTCAAATTTCTGGAGCAGTCTCTCTGCTTAACATTTGGTAGGTAGCAATAAGGGAATGTTAGGGTAGATATCGAGGCAAACAAATTTGGGTGGGGGGGGTGTATTTCAAGACGGCGCTTTTGTTGCCCTATTTGAGTAATCCTCCTAGATTGCCTTTTCCTGGTACTAATTTATTTTTCTCCAGGAGGGTCAAGAGGAGGGACTGTTAGAGTACTTCTTGGGTTAACACTTAGTAAATGGCTTCAGCCACCAATCTTCTGTTCCTTGACAATGTATTTCCTAAGAGCTGTGAATATCAGAATCCGAGTCCATTTGTAACAATGCATTTCCTAAAAGCTGTGAATACTGTAATACCAGTCGGCACGCTGCTGGTGAGAAGCTGTGAGGTTTGCATGCAGCTTCAAAAGAAAGCACTGTCCATAATTTGTAAATATGGAATTGTCCTTTGTGTTTAGCAAATAAATATCGAGCCCTACATTGGGCAGCAGACCTTTCCACTGAAAGCATCTCTGTATGATATGATGCCTGCTGCTGCACCTTGTTTTGTCAAATAAAGAAGCTGCTTTGTGTCTACCAGTAACTCTCCCTCTGGTGATTTTATTCATGCAACAACACTCACAACCACTACCACTTAGAAGGACAAGAACAGCAGGTACCTGGAAACACCACCACTTGGAAATCCCCCTCCAAGTCACTCACCAACCTGACTTGGAAATATATCGCTGTTCCTTCAGAATCACTGGGTCAAAATCAAGGAATTCCCTCCCCAACAACACTCTGGGTGTACCTACACGTCAGGGACTGCAGCAGTTCAAGAAGGCAGCTCATCACCACCTTCTCAAGGGCAACTAGGGAGGGGCAATAAATGCTGGCGATGCTCACCTCCCGTACATGAATAATTTTTTAAAAAGCTAACCACTACGCTACTGTGTGCCCTGAACAATGAACAGGCCTTTTCTGATTTCACACAGGAATGGGGAACAGAATAAGCAGTTAGTGACTGCTGACAGGATACTGGGCCTAACTTGCATGATGTGGTGCCTATGGTCACACACAAATTGTATGCCAAAAAATTATCTTTTTGGTTGAAATAAGTGATATGCAAAGCTGCCATAGCAACAGCACTGTGGAGTAGTGTCATCTGATTTTACATCTTATTTTGAAGAAGCTGTTTCTTTTTCATGAGAGAATTATCCTTACTCAGTTAAATAATTAAAAATGTAAAGTCTTGTTTATATTATCAATTTGTAGCCCAAAAGGGACTAGATACAAAAAGCTTCACAATCAACTTGATAGCTATATCAGTGGAATCTCTGCCTTGTTCTGGGGTCAGATTTGTGGTATTTCAGTAGATTTCGGTGGAGATCCACAGACCTATGAAGTAGTTGTCATTGAAAACCATGGTAAAAAATGATTCTTAAGCATATACTATACATGAGGTATTTGCTGAGAATCTCCCTTCTGCCATTGACATGCATCTTGACTTCATCATTTTCCCAGTCATACTCAATTCCAAGTCCATGGGCTGGTAGACAATCCATATGTGCGAGCAATTGATTTGAACATGTCCATTCAAATTATTACAGATTTATTTTTGTTTCATTTTTAGAATCTTTTCATTGGTACATAAGCTTCTACAGCTATAAAATGATACAAAACTTCAACAGATTAATATGTACACAGTTAATAAAGCTGAAGAAAAAAAGCTGATCATAATATATAAAAATGAGAAAAAAAATTATATATATATGAAAAAGAAGGAAAAAAAGAACACTGTCTAACTAGGAAAAAACCCATTGACTGCAAAAAAAAAGGGGGGGGGAAATCCATTAGGAATCATTAGGAGCAATACGTTTGACCATCATCTAAATATATTTTTTAAAGTCATCAACCGCCAATTCATATTTATATTTTTAAAAAAATTGGAAGGAAACCATATAGAATAATTCAAATTAAATCATAATATTTGGCAAAAGAACCCCATTTTCTCTCAAAATCGAATCGAGGATTAAAAGTTTTACTTCTAATTTTTTTTCCAAACTGAGACATAACATTACTTGCGAAAACCATTCAATTAATGTAGAGGAAGAGATATCTTTCCATTTTAATAAAATAGCCCTTCTTGCCAGCAGTGTAACAAATGCAATTACATGTTGATCTGAAGATGAAATACCCTGAATATGATGCAGAACTACTCCAAATAGAACAGTCAATGTCTTAGATTGTAAATTAATTTTCAGAGCTTTAGAAATTGTAGAAAAGATTTCCAAAACGATTTTAATGAAGAACATGACCAGAACATACGTGACAAAGTAGCTACTTCAGTTTTACATCTATTGCAGTAATTGTCTATACTAGGAAATATTTTAGATAGTCTCTTCTTTGTTAAATAATAACGATGAACAATTTTAAATTGAGTTAAACAGTGGTTGGCACGTATAGAAGAAGAATTTATGTTTTACAAAACTCAAAGCCAATCTTCATTAACAAAGGTCATATTAAGTTCTCTCTCCCAATCTTGTTTAATCTTTAGTGGTAGGTTCTCTTTTTGTGACAAAAATAAATTATGAATTCTGCTAATGGAACCTCTCACTAAAGGATTCAACTTCAAAATGATATCCAACAATCAGATTCTTGAAAATATGGAAACTTAGGTAAATATTGTTGTAAAAAAATGTCTAACCTGAAAATATTGCAAAAAATGTGTATGAGAGAATATTTCTTAATTAACTCTTCAAAAGTCATCAATCGACCATCACAAAATAAATCTGTAAAAGAACAGATCCCTTTATTTCTCCACAGGAGAAAAATGGGGTCAGTGATTGAAGGTTGAAATGAAAAGTTTCGATATAAAAACTAGACAACTTAAATTGCTTAAAATTTAAAATAATTATGAAACTGAACCCAAATCTGTAAGGATTGTTTAATAACTGGGTAAAGATTTAAATTTGTAATTTTAGAGAGCTGTAAAGGTAATGGAGCTCCTAATATTGAAGTTAAATGAAATTGTTTAACAGCTTGTTTTACAGATTTATTTTTGACACCAGCACTTCAACCTGTGGCAGACAACTGAATTTTGTGAGCTTTTGCAAACAGAAGGGTTTGGAAAAGCTCACAAAATTGTCTAAAGAGCCCGAAGAAAGGAGCCAACAGCTAAACTCTTTAGGTGGGATGTTAAAAGAAAGAAAATTCCACATATGAAACTGATAGTGCCAGTGTCAAATGTGGATTTCACACCAATTCATATTCTGGCCACCTTATACATTACTTATATACTGTAGTTAGTGTTGTGGGTATTACTTTGGTCTTTCAGAAGATTCCAATCTAACCATCTTTTATTGCTCCTTGAACTGATTAACTTGTCCATTTCAGTCAAGATCAACTTGATAGTATTTATAATTGTGGCCATGCATTAGGGCAAGGTCAATGCCATCCTTGAATTCTAAATCACTAGAATTTGTTGGGGTTTAAGCTGGAGTGTCTGGAACTAAATTCAAGCCTTCAGAAACCTATCCAGTGACTTAAGCACTTATCTGATTCCAATACACTTTGCAAATTAAGCAAATTTTGAACATTAGGAGGATTCAAAGCCTGCAAAGTACAATACTTCCCTCATAACCTTTTCAGAAACAATACACCAAACTTCATTCCGTTGGAGGGATGGGTTGAGTTTGTACACAGATTGTGAGGCTAAATATCTGCACGCTGCCTTTTGTTTAGATGGAAATATCTACAACCCCATTTCTTTCTCAGAATGAAATCTAATAAATGAAAATAAACATTTGCCGGTTTTCCAATTTCAAATAAATATTAGAGAGTGCATATCAAGTCACTTATGTTCCTACTGCGTTTTTCTTGCACGTGACCCTTGGAGGATCTGCTCCTCCCTTCACTGGATGGCTGTACAATATCAAATAAATACAGGGTGATTTATCACCCTTTTCCTCTGGAGACAGAGAAAAATATATATTTCTCAGTTATTGCTCAGAACTATAAAAGAAGCGCAAGGATTCTAACTTCAATGTAATACCCTGTCCACTTGTACTCAATGTGGCTATTGTGGACGTGTCATCTTTCTCCACTCTCAATAGGTCTAGATGGCACATCAGAAATTAGATACGCACTACGTACACAATGACTACATTCAAGGTAGAAATCATACTTTTAACAAAATTGTGATTTGAATTACTAACATAATCATCAAATCTATCAATTACCCGGTTTGGAAAACTGTGATTATGTTTCCCCAAAACATAATTTGTTAAATAAGTGTAGAATATTGAAGAGATGCTTAAGTACAAAGGAAAAACGCTGCACATCGTGCATCAGTTCCTGACTGGATAATATAAACCTTACCTCTCCAATAGGAACATGCTCCATGTTCTTTTCATATTTGACGACTTCCTCCAGACCCTTCTCCCTGTAGACAGCATCAGTTTCATCTGAGAATAATACTGAGTCCCCATCAAATGCAACCCTCAGTTGCTCTTTTGATGCAGCGTATTCTTGGTTTATCATTAGTGCTGCAGGAATGCCTGTGGAAGAACAGTAATATACTTTGGTTCATATACAAGGCTAGTGACAGTCATTCCACAATTAAAACTGAGCCCGCTGTCTTGAGTTTGCATGACAAATTTAAAATTAAGCTTTGGCTCTTATTCCCTCGTTGTTGTTATAGGAAATAACACATACCCCCAGAGGATCGTGCAGAGAACCATTCACTTCCTCTAGGATATACTTCATTCTTATCTGACAGCCATGGCTTTGTTGGTAGCATTCATACCTCAGTCCAAAAGTTACATATTTCCCACTTCAGAGAATTAAAGGACAACTGGACTAGAGATGAAGGTGTGATGTCAGCTTTCAGACAAAACATTTGGACCAAGGCTCTGTCTGCTTTACAAGATGGATGCAAAACATCCCATAGCACTGGTAGAGGCAATGGATTATCCCCTCTGTCCCTACTTGTGCTTATGCACCATTAAGCAATGCATAAATAGATCATAAGACCATAAGACATAGGAGCAAAATTAGGCCATTGAACCCATTGAGTCTGCTCTGCCATTTAATCATGGCCGATTCATTTCCTTCTCAACCTCATTCTCCTGCTTTCTCTCCATAACCTTTCACACCCTGACTAATCAAGAATCTATCAAGCTCAGCCTTAAATGCATCCAGTGACCTGGCCTCCACAGCTGCCTGTGGCAAACAAATTCCACTGATTCAACAACTCTCTGGCAAAAGAAATCTCTCTTTTTTTCTGGTTATCATCACAAATTGCTCATAGGAACTGACTGCATACAAGCAGCGTGTCCCATTTCTTACACTACAACAGTGCTCAATTGTTTGTTAAGTGCTATGAGATATTTCTCAAGGGATACGAAAGGTATTGTATGAATGTAAACCTTTATTTTCACTGGGAATAACTCTCCTAAATACACCTTTTAAAGCTCTGCAAGTATTTCTAAGTTTATTGTATAATCCTTTTAATCCCTATGCAACACCCACAAAGGTATCTTACATTCTTCTGTGCAATTATTTCACCAGATGCTTCATTAGCTCAGAAAGTCTCCGTAGCACACCACTGGCCCCCACCCAATTCCTTAGCTAATATTTCAGCTGCAATTCCCCAAAGAAACCACTTTCCCTGAACTACTTATCAGCTTTAATAATGAAGACACTTACCTCTTTTCAAAGCATTGCAAACAGAGGTTTCACATGCTGAAAGGAACAGCATTACATTCTGAGACCTCAGGTATTTTGAAGGATCTTTTCCATTCAAGAAGCAAAACTTGCTGATGTCTAAACCTAGAAAAGAAATACAAAAGGTAGACTTAAGTCTGTAATCAGGACCAGCAAGATCTGAGCTTTCAGAGCAAGATTCTGTTACTCTTTGCTAAAATTCACAGTAAGTTCAATGTTAGCATTTTGTCTCTTTATCTGAGGCATAAAGCTGCAATTCAAATTCCCAGGAGCCCCAGGTACAATATCTGAATTGGTATTTTAATACTATTGAATAATCATTTTAATAACTTCATTTATAGTGCACTTTCCATATAGATGATGTAGTCCAGTATGCTTTAAAATGGGATAAAGGTACAAACATGAAACTAAAATAAAAAATAAAAATAAACATGAAACTGAAAGATATTAGTTAAAAGCAAGGTTAGATAAATAGATTTTGAGCTGACATTTAGAAGTGTCAACCGAGTCTGCATCCCTTACAGAGTTAGGTATTAAATTCTGCAGTTTAGGAGCATAGTTCAAAAAAGATGACCTGCTAATTATTTTTTGAGAGAGATTGTTTAAATTTAAGAGACTGGGCAAAAGGTGGCCTGGGAGCTTGAGCAGGATTATAAAATGAAAACGATTCTGTGATGTACCCTGGTCCCAAGCTATTAAAATCATTTTAAAAAATTAAGAGAATCAATTCTAAAAGATACAGGAAACCAATGCCATGTGGAGGGGGGAGGGGTGATATGTTCCTTCATTCTGGTTTTGATTAAAAGACTAGCAGCTGCATTTTGTACACTTAAGTTCTTTCAATAATTGTTTTGGAAGGCCAGTAAAAAGTGTTTTGTCATAATCTATTTGACTTAAACGAGTGAATTAGGTTTTCAGCATTATTACGTGACAGAAACAAATGTAACATGGCAATATTTCTTAAGCATAGAAATGCTGCTCTGGTCACTTTCTTTATGTAAGATTTAAAATTCAAATCTGAATCAAGGATAACATCCAGGCGAGTTAACTCTGATTTTACAAGGGGAACCAAGTTCTCAAGTTTATTAAGAAGTGTATCTCATTTAGGTTTGGAACCATCCCAAAGTATTTTCTTCATTTAGTTTTAGGAAATCATTGCTTATCCATTTGTTTACTGCAGCCATACCTGAAGTCAGAGAAGATCGGATGTTATCACCATCAGGCTCAACTGAGATATACAATTGTGTGTCAACCGCATAACTGAGGAAATCAAATTTATGTTCACTAAGGGGAACATGTACAAGGAGAAAAGTAGGGAACCAAGGCAGCTTCCCTGAACAAAAGGTACATTGCATTTCTTAGAAAATAAGCCTCCGAGACAGACAAAAAAAAAAATTCTCTCTAAGATATATGAATGAAACCAACTTAAGAAACTACCAGAGAGACCAACTGAGTTCTCAAGGCAATCTGGAGAACGTTATGGGCAATTGTGTTGAAGGCAGCACTTAGGTCTAGAAGAATTAGAAATGAGACACTGTAGGCATCAGCACTGAGTTGAAGGTCACTGACAATTTTGGTAAGGGCCATCTCTCTGCTGTGGTTTGCTCCAAATCCTGGCTGAAACTTTTCTAGAATATTGTTCTCATTCAGAAAGTTGCTGAGTTGGTTGAAAATAACTTTCTGAAGAATCTTGACCAAGAAGTGAAGATTTGATATTGGTCTGTAGTTAGCTAGTTCTCACCATCAAGGTTGGGCTTTTAAAGTAGGGGTTTGACAGCCATGGTTTAGAAGGCATCTGGAAGGCACTTAGAAGCCATTAGGTGAAAAAACTGGCTGCCTCTCCAGACTTTGTAGACAGATTTGACCTGCACAGTCTCCGCTCTCTAACAGACCGCTATGTTTTCAAACCGGGTGACCCCTCCTGAAGGTTCCTGAGCTCTTCTTAAACCTCACGCCACTTCCTAGAAGCACTTGCGTGCGATGATCCCCGTGATGAAGCCAGCGCTAACCCAAACGCAGTGACAGCAGTGCTCTTTTCCGTGAAACAGTCTCTCAAGTTATTTAAAGTTCAGCATCTTACCGCAGATTCCAACGCTGCTCCCGGACTGCCGCTGTGATGCCGCGGGGTCCCCCCCAGTGTTCCGGGCAGAAGCAGCACTCAGGCAGTGGGTTCTGTCTGGTCTATCAGTAGATTCTTGCTATTGCTTTTAAATTTTATTTTCTTTTGCCTCTAGGCCCCAATAATTTCTAGAAACTCTAGTTTGACTTGACACCTCCCACTCGATCTTCCCATGGAAACACTGGGGAGATCGGCAGCTTCAAAGGCAAACTTGGTGGTCCCAGTTCAGTGTTCTTACAATATATTGTTGACTTGACTTTCCATCTGTTCCTCAGCAGGTACTAAGACAACCAGCCACCTGATGTCCCTGTGAAGGATGGTGGCTTGATTCCTCTCTTTTTTCCCAGCAGAGATTGGATGCCTTGTTGTTCTTTTCAGAGCTTTTGTCACAGGAACACTGTAGCTTGGGAAGATCCTGACGTTGACATCCCTCACGATGCCTTTGCTGTCTGGATTAGTCTTGACGACTCTGCCAAGCTTGAAATGTCCTCTCAGTGCATTTTGGTCGCTTAACCAGAGGATGTCCCCAACAGTGACGTTTCTCTGTGCAGTATGCCACTTGCTCCTGATAAACAAATTAGGACCAGCGAGTTGGCTCCAGCACCTCCAGAACCTGGTCACCACTGACTGCATTGCTCGGAGTCTTTTGTAGGGGTAGCTGGAAAAGTCAAAGGTTTTGAAATTCCCACTTTGAGATGCTCAACCGAGTAGAAGAGCATTGGGTGTGACATACTGAATACAGCTTCCCGGCTCTGTACCCTGGTGTCAATTGGGTGTTCATTGGCAAGGTTGGCTGCTATGTGAAGAGTTATCTGGAACTCACTGTAACAGAGCCCAGAATCCTTCCTAAGACTCTGGAGTGCTCTCTTCACAATGCACACAGCAGCTTCTGCAATACCATTCCTGTGCGGAGAATCCAGCAGATGGATTTTTCATATCCACTCCATTCCATTTTTTGCCGCGGTCTCCTGCAGGGCTGCTTCGTTCAGGCCATCCAAGAATCTGTACAGCTCCTCCAAGACAGGTTTTGCTCCAATGAAATTGGTGCCTGGATCTGACAAGATCTTTCTTGGATGTCCCCTGATTGCTGTGAACCTTTGATAGGCAATCAGGAATCCTTCGGTTGATAGGGTGTTTACCAACTCTGTGTGGATGCCTTTGCTGGCCATGCAGCAAAAGACCACACCCCAGACTTTCAATGTTACTCTTTTTTTTTGTAATTTATTTTTTATTGAAGTTTATCATCAAACATTTCCATAAGATGCATTTCAGATACTGCACATATATACCATATAATCATATTTGTCACAAATCTCCACATAATAATTATCTGAGGTATATACTCATAGAAAGGAGAATATGATAATGGTTTGCATTTTGATTTCCACAACTTCTCCAGCAAACAGGGATGTTACTACCATAATGGGATTTCTGAGAGGATGTAATAAAATATCTTATCAAGTTTTTCCACCCGAACTCACTCCATTTCTGTGAACTGGTACACTTCCATTGATACCTCCATATTATTGTCAATTTTTCCTCAGATATTATCATCCCTCCTTCCTTCTCCCCTTTTTTTAGTGGATGAAGTCGAATGTGTTTTAAGATTTGACAAACTCTTATACACACTTGAAATGATTCTACTACCATTGTCTGAATTTTATGTTTTTCTAAATAACTCTATGGGAATGCCCCATTATCAAAGACTATTGGAGTGGGATACATAATGCCCTACAAGACATTTTTAAATGTGAAATACCCTTAGAGAGTAAAACCATATATTTTGGGTATAGACCTCAAGAATGGTTGAAAAGAGATAAATATTTAATGAACATACTGCTGGTGGCTGGTAAAAAGGCCCTTACCAGGAGATGGTTATCACAGGAGAGCCCAGCTTTGAATGTATGGATGGAAATTACAATGGACATTTACAAAATTTAATCATTAAGTTGGAACAATTTGATTCATACTGGGAAAAATGGTTTAACTACATAACACCTCATAGGCCTGATTTTATTCTCACAAGTCAATGAATATGTTGTTAAAAAAAAAGATCACTCCCTACTTTGTACATAGTTTTCTTTTCTTGATGTCATCTTTTACTTGGTAGGATCCGAAGCGGTCCACCGTTGTGAACGGGAACGGTGCAGCAGGTTCAGTTCTTTCTGGTGGCAAGTCACCCATTACTTGTTGACATTTTCTTGCCTTTGCCTTCCTGCAGAGCATGCAGCCATTGACAACTTTTTGGGCAATTTTCCTTCCCCTCATGACCCATGCCTTTCTTCTCATCTTGAGCAAGGTTCCGGCCACTCCGTCATGACTCTCATTGTGGGCCTCCCAAGTTAACAGTGTGGACACCCAGGCATCATAGGGCAAGATTAGGACACCAACTTGATCTTCTTTGAATATTTGCACTTGGCCACTGCAAACCAACAGCCCATAGTCTTGGTTTTTGTAGACTACCAGCTTGTCTGTAGTGGTGCTTGGGAAGATTGTGCCCTCTTGTGCTGCTAGGACGGGGGTCGGCAACCCGCGGCTCCGGAGCCACATGTGGCTCTTTTACGTCTGTGCTGCGGCTCCCTATTGCTTTGGGAAATAATTGGTTGTGGCGACCCTTTTCCTGGCACATCCGAACCGACTCACAATTAGATAGCCTACGGGGGTTTGCGAGCACAGAGCTTTGGAGCCTCTGCGCCACGGGGGGCAGGTTGAGGGAGGCTTAAAAGTGAGGCTGAAGATTTCAAATAAAGTTTTTTCCTTCGACTGCAGTTACCGACTCCGTGTCATAATTTTAGCGCTGCGTGTAGCACACCGCTACATGGTCAGTATTTAATTAAAATGTATTTTATGTTGGTTTTTTAGTTTTTGAAATGTAAATCTAAATTTGAAGATTATGGTGATCTTGTACAATCTAAATAAGACGTTGTGCTGACCCATTTCCTGACACATCCGAACCGGCTCACGATTAGCCAGCGTTCCGGCTAAGGGTGATAGCCTACGGGGGTTTGTGAGTACGTGTCTTTTGCAGCATCCGCGCCATGGGGGGGCGGGTTGAGGGAGGCTTAAAAGCAAGGCTGTTTAGTTCGAATAAAGCTATCTTTGACTGCAGTTTACTGACTGCATGTGGCACACCGCTACAACGTGTTTTTATCGCTGGCTGTCCAGAGGGGAGGTGCTGAAACGCTTTGTCGCGCGTCTGGAAGAAGTGAAAACTTTCCTGGGCAGCAAAGGGCTCAACTTTCCTGAGCTGGAACAGCCAGAGTGGCTGGAAAAGCTACACTTCATGGTAGACATGACAGCGCACCTGAACACGCTGAACACAGCTCTTCAACGGGGTAAGGACGTACAGCCCTGCACATGTTGGAGGATGTTTTGGCATTCGAGCGCAAGTTGACGTTGCTTGCCAGAGATTTACAGAAAGGCACATTGTCTCACTTCCCCAATTTGAGAGAGTTCAAACAAGGTCACGACATGATAATTTCGGAGTATTTACATTGGGCAATCATCGCAATGCAAACATCGTTTGGGAAACGCTTCTGTGAGTTCAGAGAGGAAAAAAACACATTATCCTTCCCGGTCACTCCCCTAAGCATCGATCCATCCCTACTGAATACGACTGCATTGGCAGGTGTGAGTCAACCTGAACAAGTATGATAAATATTTTAATTGTCTATTATTTTACGTATATTCATATGTTTTCATTGTTCAGTGAAATAGTCCTTTTATTTTTCAGGTTGACAGCTGGCTGACGTTATTTTTGGTTTGCTGCTGGCGGAAAATTTAAGTTCGGCGTTTTTCATAAATACAAGAAGGACTCAAATAGACATTAAGTATTTTACTTAAAAGTAACCTTCAACCCAATGTCTTTTTTTCGGAGTTCAAAATGTTTTTGTTGCATGCAGAAATGTAATTTCGTTTTCTCTGCAGGAGTTCATCAATTTCATAAATGCAACACATTATAGTTTGTTTATACATAGCATAAAGGCAAAACAAAACGTTGTATGCAGTGTTATTTCATTTTAAATGTCAAACGGGTTTTGCGGCTCCCAGTGTTTTCTTTTCTGTGGGAAACTGGTCCAAGTGGCTCTTTCAGTGGTAAAGGTTGCTGACCCCTGTGCTAGGAAAATGTCTCTTAGAGCATCTTTTCGTTCCCTTACTGAGATGACTCCTGCCAAAGAAACTGCCTCCCACTTTGGACTGTCTACGGCTTAATTTTGTCCAATGAACTTTTTTGCTGCTGTCCAGACCCATGTAACTGTCTTGACGAGTCGAGTTAGAACACCGAACCGCTTGATGTCCACAGGGCTTCGGATGGCTTACACTGCAGGCAGTCTCCATTGTTCTTTTTTGACCTGGTACTGTTTTTGTGCTGGTTCTTGTTTCTTTGCCTTGGCCCTTGTCAAAGCAGCAACAAATGCCTTCTTTTGCACCTTGTTGATGCTTTCCCTGGCAGTGGCTGCGAGTTCTTTGCCTGATTTCATTGGCCACTCACTCACTGGCAAACTCAAAAACTGTGGTCCGTTTTGCCACTCTGAGTCTTCATCCAGGTCTTAAGGGCTGGCTCCTCTGGTGATTACATCAGCAATAGTTTGCAGACCAGGAATCCACTGCCAGTCCTGGATCCCTGTGCTGTTTTCAATCTTTCTGATCATATTTGCAAAGAATGTTTGATAGCCGTATCTTTCACGCTGTATTGAGCCAAGGACTGCTTGGCTATCAACGAAATGGTACCACCTCCCAACTTGGATTCGGTTATGCAGCTCAAAGTACTTTCTCAGGTGTGAGGCAAACACTGCTCCACACATCTCTGATTTGACAGCATCACCTTTGTGATCCAAGGGAGTTAATTTGGCTTTAGACTCCACTAGCCTGACAATCGAGTCCTGGTCCGAGTTCCACCTTAGGTGCATCACTGCTCCATAGGCGAGCTCGCTTCCATCAGAGAAAGTGATTGCCCAGGGTTCCTAAGTGAAGCTTGGGGGAGTCAGTGCCCTGGTGAACTTTCCCTTGCTAAGTTGAACATACTCCTCAAAGAGCATAATTGCATCCTCCTTAAGGCCATCTGAGAGTGTTATGTCCCATGTGTCTTTGACTGGACACCTTTCGCCCTTTGCCTCTTGGAACGCCCTTTGTACCAGAACAGCTCCCTTCAGCTTAGCAGGAGTTCTCCTCGTGTCAAGGGGTTTGGCGTGTGGTCTCTGATTTGCTCTTGTAGAAGGTCTTGGTCAAGACTCATTTTTTTTCTTTCTCTTCGAGAAATCGATGGCAATCATGACATGGAGCTTGTCCTCTTCTACTATGTAGCCCAGGCCAAGTGCCTTGTTGTCATCATCACACATTTGGTCTGGCAAGACCATGGTTTCTGCTTTGGACTTCTCCAGCTTGTCATTGCACTCTTTCCTTCCACTTTGCCCAGAGAAGACCCAAGGCTTGAGCTCGAAACCTCCGGCCTTCAGGATCTGCTCCACATTTACTGTGATGGATTTCAGCTAGTCAAGGTTGTTGTGGGATGTGAGAATGTCTTCAATGTAGCTGTCGTGTTGGAGCACCTGCTCCTCTTTGAGGTGGGCGAAAGGAGGGAGGTTAGCAGTTTTGTGCATTGCTATCTGCAAAATGCACCCTGCTTCTGTATCTCCGATGTTCACTCTTGTGATTGCATATTCCCCCAGCTCCTCATCCTCGGAGTCTTGCCAGAGGAATCTATGCAGGTGCACTTTTCAGTCTTCCAACCAAATCAAATTGTACATCTTTTTTATGCCACCCAGAGCAGCGTTTACTCTACCCCTGAATCTGAGTAGGACAGTGCGAATCTGGTTGAGGACATCTGGACCTTTCATTAGCCGGTCATTCAAGCTCATGCCTCTGAACTTTGAGCCGACACAGACAGCTCCTCAAAGAGATCAAGATGTGCTCCTCCAGCAATCTTCCCCAGTCTTCCATCCCACATAGTCTTGTCTATGGCTTATGAGTAAATTTATTTCTCCGAGTCTCACAAGTTCATCAAGCGGTATGTCTGGGAAGAATTTCTGCAGTTGCTTCGGTGTCACATATTTGTGGACATTTGCAATGCTGTCTAGTCTATAACAAACCAATTGGTGTGATTCGAGAGTGCCCTTGGGAGTGTTTACTCTGATTTTTAGAAGGTGCCGCTTTGTCTCCACCTGAACCTTCATCCCCTGCCCCCCAACTCCATGGATGATGAGAGTGATTTCCTCACTTCTGAGATTCAGTCTGCTTGCAGCCTTGGGGGTTATATAATTGGTGTCTGAAGCCAAGTCAATTAACGTCGATTTTTTGTCCAGCATTAGCTGCGACCTCGAGAAGCATCATAATCACTGACAGCTCTTACAATCCACTTTCCACCAGAAGGCCCGGTTTATCTTTCACAGCACTGAAGGCTCTGGATGCAGTGTTTGAAAATAGATCACAAAATTGTTTGCCCAATTCTGGTAGAAGTTTGCTGAAGAACGCCTTTAGATCCTCTGTTTACTTCTTCCTGCCTTTATCTTCCTCTAGACCGAATCTGCTCTTTTTCTGACCTGCGCTGCTTTTCTTTATTTCAGCATTGGGGCACAGATAGAAATGATGCTCAGGAGTATGCTCATCCTTGCAGTTTTGGTTTTTACACAGATAGGTGGGCTTGCAGTATGAACTGTCATCATGAACCTTGAGACACCTCTTGCATGCCCCCAACTTTCTTACTGCAGCCTTTTTCTCTGGTAGCTTTAGCACTCGAAACTGTTTGCAAAAGTAGAGCTTCCTTTTGTGCTTTCCATCACCGCAGAGTACACACCCTGCATGGTCATTGCCTGACTTGGTTGACTTGGTTCTGTCATGTCTTAGCCCTGGTTTCTCTTCTACTTGGCTCTTCATCCCTCAGTTGTTCGAGCTGCTCATATATGCCCTCTTATCTGGTGCCACAGCATTTCTCCTGTCCGTGACATAGACCAGCCATTCCTTTTTGAGAGTTTCTGCAAGCTTACTTTCAATTGATTTTGTCACCAGCGGATTTTTGATGGCACCCGCGTCTCCAAGGTCACTCAAATCTTGAAGTGCCTTCTCCACAGCTTGAATTAATTCCACGATTTTCCGTGGCTGATGATTTCCGGCAGCTGGCATTTTCTGTAACTCTTCCACTGTTTCAATAGCAATGCACATTCGATTTCCATAGCGGTTTTCTAGAACACGGAAGATGTCAGTGTTATAAGTAGTGAGGCGAAGGTCTCTTCTGATTTTGTCATTAAGACTGTCCAGTAGTTGAACCTTTTTCACCTCTCTTGAACCAGTTGGCTCTTCCTGCCCCTGGAGTGTTTCCAGTCTTTCTCCATCTGTGAAAATCACATTTGTTGCCAGTAAACTTGGGAAGAGCCATCGGTTTCAATCTGATGGCTGGCGTGGAAAAATTGGAGGAAAAGCCCAATGCCATCGGTGCTAGTCTTTCAGCATCATCCTTTCTGCCTTGCCTGTATGAAGTGGGCCTTCTTGGAAACCAATTTGAGGATGTGGAGTTCGAGCCCCTTTAGGTGACTCTGAAGGTCCTTCTGATCCCCTGGCGGGATCCATCATTTCCACTGACCATGCACCTCCTTCACTGTCTTTACCAGTTCTTGCAGGTGGTTAAGCATGAAGTCATATGCTTCCCGGTTGCCATCAGGTTGTACAGCAGTAGTGTTTTTACATTCATCCTCTGCTGCTTATAGTGTTGCGAACAATTTAACATTTCCAAAGTTGGTGCAGAGTCTCCTGGATTAGGCTTCTGAACTCCTTTAGTTTCAACTCACACTCATTTGCCATTTTTGCCAGGTTGCCGTTCAGTTAACACAGCTATTTCCTCTGTGTTCAGCTCCGCCTGCAGTACTGCATTGAATCCGGCCTCCAAATCATCATCATGACTTTCTTGGCTTCTATTGTGAGTTCATTGAAACTGACTCTGTGCTCCTCTTCAGACATGTCTTCATAGGTCCTGGTAATAATGTTGGCCAGACGAGAAAATAACCTTTTTGCTGTCGTTCGCTCTACCTTGAGTTGCTCAACTAATTTCCCAATAGCTTGATCAGCCATGTTTGATTTCCTCTGCAGGCTGTTCACAGGTGAGAAGGTAAGTACAACTTTTTAATGATGCTTTGATTTTTTTTATCTTAACTTGATTTTCTTCCTTTTTCAGGATTCCAGGTTATTGCTCCTGCTGTTCCAGCTCAAAGCTCCCAGATTTCTGTTTCCTGGTCCTTCAGTTTCCTGGTCAACCAG
The DNA here is from genome assembly GCF_030144855.1 of Hypanus sabinus. Lineage (NCBI taxonomy): Eukaryota > Metazoa > Chordata > Chondrichthyes > Myliobatiformes > Dasyatidae > Hypanus > Hypanus sabinus. Next base: position 135,659,434 of record NC_082712.1, on the reverse strand, counting down.
TTTTTTCACTGTCAAGTTGGATTTCTTTTTCTTCTTTGAACATGTGCAGCTTCCCCACTTGAAAGAGACTGAAGGTTTTTTAACTGGATTCCACCCAATGACCAAAAGACTTTTCCTTTTTCCTCCTTTTATTTTTCGCAAGTGCAGCAGTTTGATCATTCCATTAGTTCCAACAACCATTAGTCATTAGCCATGAGGTGAAAAAACGGCTGCCTCTCCGGACTTTGTAGCCGGATTCTACCTGCACAGACTCCGCTCTCTAACAGACCACTATGTTTTCAAACTGGGTGACCCTTCCCGAAGGCTCTCAAGCTCTTCTTAAACCTTGCACCATTTCCCAGAGGCACCTGCGTGTGATGATCCCCGTGACGAAGCTAGCGCTAACCCAAACGCAGTGACAGCAGTGCTCTTTTCCGTGAAACAGTCTCAAGCTATTTAAAGTTCAGCATCTTACTGCAGATTCCAACGCTGCTCACGGACTGCCGCTGTGATGCTGCAGGGTTCCCCCAGTGTTCCGGGCAGAAGCCGCACTCAGGCAGCAGGTTCCAACAGGTCTATTAGCGGATCCTTGCTATTACTTTTAAATTTTTTTTTCTTTTGCCTCTAGGTCCCAATACTTTCTAGAAACTCTAGTTTGACTTGTCACAGACAGTAGGTAGCACCTAAAATATTTTTAAACATGGTGGCAAGCCCACCATCTCATCTACTCGGCCTTGGTACACTTAATCTGTCATAGCCAGAGAGGGACAGTTCAGATAACTGGCTGTATTCATTTGGCTTTAACTAGGTCTCGGTTAAGAACATAAAACTAAGGTCTGTAGAGGTAATCAAATCATTTAAGCTAAAAGTCTTATTTGAAAGGGGTCTCATATTTAGAAGAGCTGTCTTAAACAGAGAGTGGTGCAGCAGGGGAGGTAGATTTTAAGAGTAGAAGGTTATTTCTCTTGACACCTTTAATAGGATAGTTCAGTCCAGTCTGGGGGCCCTTCCATTGACAATAGTCTCAATTGGAATGGTAATATTTACAGAATTGGTGGAGGAAGTAGTTAGGGATGGATCACATGTGCCATTGATGATAAATAGTCATACACCTGGGTTTGCCAGAATGCAATGGACTGCGTTTGCAGACAGTATCCCTATGTAAAGACCATCAGCTTTAAAAAATGTGGCAACATTTCCAAAATACATGAAAGTTGTCAATGAAACCAAAGCTCAGCACTCTACATTGCATCTGAAGCAAATCATACAGACTAAGGAGCCTGCTAAAACACCCAGAGCTGCAACCCAGTGTGGGAGTTGGCCTTGCCACTGACTTTTAGAAATTCAAAGGGACCACTTAAGTTGCATTTGAGCTGCTCAGATTGTTGCTGAACAATGTCATTTTTCCAATGTGAAAATGATAATTTTTACAGAGAGGTAGACAGTTAGGAGGCAATGGAGTTTGCACATTATATCAGAGACATTAGCACTGGGAAAACAAAGAGTCACATTTAGTTTTGACTTGATGTCGCTGACGATGGAATCGCCAATTCTCAGCATTGTTGGAGGTAGGGGAGACGATCATGGAACCTGTGGTGGCATTGTGGCCTGGGTAGCAGCCGAAAGCTACCTTGCTTAAGGTCCAGTGGAGGTGGCGACATACCTGCTAGTGGTCCGCAGCAGAGTGCAGCTGCTGGTGGAGACTGTCTTACCACTCGCGAGTGAGTTCCTGATGCCCCCAGCAATGGAAGATGAGATCAGCCCGTCCTTGTTCATCCAGGACGCTGAATCTATTCTGTAGTTGGAATTATTGTTGGATTGGTGGAGGAATGGACCACTTGCATCTTCGTACAACTGTCCAAGATCCTGCTAAGCATGAGTTGAGCTGAATGATGCCAGTTGAATTCAGGGCTCATTTGGCTTGGCTAGAGCAGCCTCTGAACCCAATCCAGGAGACGGTGGAGCCAAGCTCTCTTCCAATGATAGCTATGGCACCTACAGTACTAAGGAGCTGAAAAACTGCTTGCCATCCTTGATCTGATGAGGCTGGGATACTTTCCCATCTAGCTCAGCAATTTTTTGGTCACAGTGAAGACAGCCCCTCACAGACAGGCAGGGAGGTGAAAGTGGTAAGGTCCCAGTCTCACAACCAGCTGTGCGCTGTACAGACTATAGATATGGATAGATCAATGGCCCTGCAGATCCAGTTAAATTGTTAAAAGAGAGCTGCAGGTCATTGTACTAAAGACCTATTAAACTGAACAAAATGTTTCAAAACAAAAACAGATGAGAAAGGACTCCTACGCATCTAGCCAAGCTGTACGTGTTCAATTCCAACAGTGGCATCTGTTGGAGAAGCGATGAATGGCCTGTTCACAAAAAATACAAGGTAAACCCAAAACCAGAGAATTACCATCCAATTATTTTTTTTAAAAACTGAAGGCGTGATTGACATTGATATCAAATCACACTTTTTTCACCTGCAACCTATTTAGTTATGTCAAGTTGGATTGTGCCAGAGCCATTAGGTTCTAGACCTTTTCATAGCCTCAATCCAAGCATGGAACAAAGAACTGAATTCAGAAGGAAAAAGCTTGAATGGAGTCCTTTCTCACACAAGAGAAGGTGGCTGCCATTGTCAGTGCTGACAGAGCATCATGGCAGGTATTCCCCAGGACAGGCTTAGACCCAACCAGCAGCTTCATCAGTGACCTTCTTTTCATCAGGAGGTGAGATGTTGGGAGGCAAGCTGATGATTGCACAGTCTTCAATATCATTACTCATTCTTCAGTAAAGGAAGCAGCTCAAGGGTGCGCACAGTAAGACTTGGGCAACATTTCAGATATAGTCGATAACATTTTATTTATTTAGAGATACATTGTGAAGCAGGTCCTCCCAGTTCTTTGAGCCATGCTGCCCAACAATCCCCAAATTTTATTGCAGCTTAATCACAGGACAATTTACAATGACCAATCAACGTATTAACCGTAAAAGCCATCAAAGTTTCAAGCAATAACCACCTCCAAAAACAGAGTGCATCTAACCTGCTGTCCTTGAAGTTCCTGATATTGTCTTTGCTCGAAGCCCTGTCAATTTTCTGGAGGTCATCCCCGATCAGGAACTCAGATGGACTAGATGGGAAAATGGCAAACTCCCCAATCCAGGCAACATCCTTGTAAATCCCCTCTGCACCCTTTCTATGATCTCTATGTCCTTCCTGTACTGAGGTGATCAGAACTGAGCAATTTTGTAAAATGCTTCACAAAAAGCTATTTTATTTTTCATCATTTCCTCTTATTATTCTTGAAGGTTGAGTGAACTAGATCCTTTCTCCTTGGAGAGATGGAGGACGAGAGGTGACCTGATAGAGGTGTACAAGATAATGAGAGGCATCGATCATGTGGATAGTCAGAGGCTTTTTCCCAGGGCTGAAATGGCTAGCACGAGAGGGCACAGTTTTAAGGTGCATGGAAGCAGGTACAGAGGAGATGCCAGAAGATGTTTTTTTTTTAAAGCAGAGAGTGGTGAGGGCGTGGAATGGGCTGACAGCGGCAGTGGTGGAGGCGGAAATGACAGTGTCTTTTAAGAGACTCCTGCATGGATACATGGAGCTTATAAAAATAGAGGGCTATGGGTAAGCCTAGGTAGTTCTAAGGTAAGGACATATTCAGCACAGCTTTGTGGGCTGAAGGGCCTGTATTGTGCTGTAGGTTTTCTATGCTTCTATGTGGCTAAACGTTGGATGCCTGCATTTCCTATGCAGTAATGACTACTCTAAAATGTTTTCATTGATCGCAAAAAAAGTGGGGACACAAAGGTTGTGAAATCCACTATGTACCGAAAATATAAAGTCTTATAATAAGCTTATTTTTAAGACACAAGTGCAATCAGTTTGGATAAGTGAAACTGATCTTAAGCAAATGCCTGGATTCTGCTTGCAGTTGAATTTTAGACAGGTTCCTAAGCTCCATCAAAATAAATACTGCTACTAAATATTTCATATTCAATACTTCAGATTGCTTCTGCAAGGTTCAAACCAAGAAGTAGTCGTCACTATTTGCAATGCATTTCCACAAGTTATACAAACTAGAGTATAAAATGCAGATGCTGGTAACCAACTAACAACCAGAACATACAGTACAGTAACTGTAATACCAAGTAGCATGGAGGTTCAGTAGCTATGAATTCCAAATATCGCATTGGAAACTTCATTATTTTATTTGTAATTGTGTTAATGCAACATCCTTGCTGAATGGAGTTCTTATCTAGGATTGGTAGGCAAAACCAGACAGCAACGATGATTGAAATAGAAAGGGTGTAGCGGTGTGCTACTCGCAGCGCTGAGATAACGACACATAGTCGATGAGCTGCAGTTGCAAAGAAAGGTTTATTCAAACTTGGCGGCCTCGCTTTAAAGCCTTCCTAATCCCGCCCTCCCCGGGTGGGAATACTGTAGGGGGTAGGTATTCACAGTCCCATCCCGCACATGGATTTCTCCCCCTGTTGGTGAAGCAGGCTTGGCGCCCTCTTTGGGACCTGCTTCGATGCCGGCGCACGCTGATTTGTGAGCCGGTTCGAGTGCGCTGGGAAGTGGGTCGCTACATAACCCCACACCTCCCCAGAACCGGCAATAAACCCCCCAATGTCCACAGTCTGGGTCGGACTCTGTTTGGGAGGTCCGCCTCTGCGCCGTGGTGCCGGAATCTCGACCGGCTGCGCCAAGTCCACATGGGTCAGTTTCGGTCCATCGTGAAAACCTCCTCTTTCCCCCACAATGTCCAGCACGAATGTGGACCCGTTGTTTCTGATCACTGTAAACGGCCCCTCGTAGGGCCGCTGTAGCGGTGCCCGATGTCCGCCCCATCATACAAAAACAAACTTATAGTTTTGCAGGTCTTTGGGTACGCAGGTCGGGTTCTGCCCATGCTGCGAAGTGGGTATGGGGGCCAGGTTACCGAGCCTCTCGCATAGTCTGCCCAGGACTGCTGCGGGTTCTTCCTCTTGCCCCCTTGGAGCTGGTATGAACTCTCCTGGGATGACCAGGGGTGCGCCGTACACCAACTCGGCCGACGAGGTGTGCAGATCTTTTTTGGGCGCCGTGTGGATTCCGAGCAGGACCCAGGGAAGCTCGTCCACCCAGTTAGGCCCTTTGAGGCGGGCCATGAGAGCCAACTTCAGGTGGTGGTGGAAACGCTCCACTAGTCCGTTCGACTGTGGGTGGTAGGCAGTTGTTTGGTGCAGCTGTGTCCCCAAAAGGCTGGCCATAGCTGACCACAGGCTGGAGGTGAACTGGGCGCCTCTGGCGGAGGTAATGTGGGCCGGTACACCAAAGTGAGATACCCAGGTGGCGATCAGTGCTCGAGCGCAAGATTCAGAGGTGGTGTTGGTGAGCGGGACCGCCTCTGGCCATCTTGTGAACCTGTCCACGATAGTCAGGAGGTGCCGCGCTCCACGCGACACTGGCAGGGGGCCCACGATAGCCATATGAATGTGGTCGAAACGCCGGCGGGTGGGGTGGAACTGCTGCGGCAGGGCTTTGGTGTGCCGCTGCACCTTGGCTGTTTGGCAGTGCATGCACGTTTTGGCCCATTCACTGACCTGCTTGTGGAGTCCGTGCCAAACAAACCTGTTGGCTACCATCCGAACGGTTGTCCTGATGGAGGGGTGTGCTAAGTTGTGAATGGAGGCTGCTGAAACGACGGGGCGGGGTTGGCCGGTGGTGACATCACAGAGTAGGGTCCTCTCATCTGGGCCTATGGGGAGGTCCTGGAGCTGCAAACCAGAGACTGCAGTCCTATAACTAGGGATCTCCTCGTCTGCCTGCTGCGCCTCTGCCAGTGCTTCATAGTCTACCCCCGGGACAGAGCTAGGATGTTAGGGCAGGAGAGGGCGTCCGCCATGACACTGTTCTTTCCCGAGACGTGCCAGACATCCGTCGTGTATTCGGAGATGTAGGACAGATGTCACTGCTGACGGGGCGACCAGGGGTCGGATGCTTTCGTGAATGCAAAGGTAAGAGGACTGTGGTCCGTGAACGCGGTGAAGGGCCTACCTTCTAGGAAGTACCTGAAATGCCGGATTGCCAGGTATAGCGCCAACAGTTCCCGGTCGAAAGCACTGTATTTGAGCTCGGGTGGTCGTAGGTGTTTGCTGAAAAATGCCAGGGGTTGCCAGCGACCCTCGATGAGTTGCTCCAGTACCCCACCGACTGCCGTGTTAGATGTGTCCACTGTGAGGGCAGTAGGGACGTCCATTCTGGGGTGCACTAGCATAGCGGCGCTTGCAAAGGCTTCTTTGGTTTTAATGAAAGCGGCTGCGGACTCCTTGCCCTTACCTGACATCAGGGCGAACAGGGGGCGCATGATTAGGGCAGCTGAAGGGAGGAAGCAGTGGTAGAAATTCACCATATCCACGAATTCCTGAAGGCCTTTGATTGTTAACTGTCGGCTAACTATTACTTGGATTGCACTACTTGTATGTATAATCTATATTTTCATTTATATTTATCACTATTATTGTTATGAGCAGAGAGACAACATCTGCCGGAAGTAAATTCCTTGTGTGTGCACAGGTACTTGGCGATTAAAGTCTGATTCTGATTGTGTTAGGTCGGGGGAAATGGCGGACAGAGGGGTTGCCCTGTCTTTAGTAATCCTGTGGCCCAGGAAGTCGATGGTGTCGAGCCCGAACTAACATTTGGCCGGGTTGATTGTCAGGCCGCATTCACTCAGTCGGGCATAGAATTGACAGAGGTGGGACAGATGCTCCTGACGACTGCTGCTGGCTATGAGGATGTCGTCGAAATAGATGAAAGCGAAGTCCAAGTCATGTCCCACCGCGTCCATTAACCGCTGAAACGTCTGTGTGGCATTCTTCAGGCCGAATGGCATGCGGAGGAACACGAAAAGGCCGAAAGGGGTGATGAGTGCCGTTTTGGGGACGTCGTCCGGATGCATCCGGATTTGATGGTATCCCCGAACAAGGTCTACCTTGGAGAAGATCCGTGCGCCGTGCAGGTTTGCTGCAAAGTCCTGAATGTGCGGCACAGGGTAGCGGTCCGGTGTTGTAGCCTCATTCAACCTGCGGTAGTCGCCGCATGGTCTCCAGCCCCCTGTGGCTTTGGGCACCATGTGCAGGGGGGAGGCCCATGGGCTGTCGGACCGTCGTATGATCCCCAATTCCTCCATCCTCTTGAACTTCTCCTTCGCCAGTCAGAGATTGTCCAGGAGAAGCCTTCGAGCACGGGCATGGAGGGGTGGTCTGTGTCGGGATGTGGTGCAGTACGCCGTGTCTAGGCATGGCTGCCATGAACTGCGGTGCCAGAACCGATGGGAAATCCGCCAGGACTCTGGTGAAGTCATTGTCGGACAGCGTGATGGAGTCTAGGTGTGGGGCCGGCAACTGGGCTGCACCCAGGGAGAATGTTTGAAACGTCTCGGCGTGGACCAGTCTCTGCCTTGGCAGGTTGAACAGTAGGCTGTGAGCTCGCAAAAAATCCGCCCCCAGGAGAGGTTGGGCCACGGCGGCCAGTGTGAAGTCCCACGTGAACCGGCTGGGGCCGAACCGTAGCTGCACCGTATGGGTGCAGTAGGTCCTTACTGTGCTGCCGTTCGCAGCCCTCAGGGTGGGACCCGGTGCTCTGTTGCGGGTATCGTAACTCGTTGGAGGTAAGACACTGATCTCGGCTCTGGTGTCGACCAAAAAGCAGCGTCCCGACCGCTTGTCCCAGACATACAGGAGACTATCCCAATGGCCAGCCGCCGTAGCCATCAGCGGCGGCTGGCCCTGGTGTTTCCCGGGAACTTGCAGGGCGGGCTACAGTGGCAGGCTTCTGTGCCCCACCGGTGGTGGTAAAAGCACCATTGTTCATTGGCCTCCTCACCCCTGCCTCTGGGGTTAGCGGGCTCTATGGCTGGGCCTGGTCGGGTGTGCTGCTGAGAGAGTGGTCTGGTGATCAGTGCGACGGATGCCCCACTCTCCTTCTTGGCTTTCCACAGCAAGTCCACCCGGGCCGTCACCTTCTGGGGGTCGCTGAAATCCGCGTTGGACAGCAGCAGGCGTACGTCCTCGGGCAGCTGCTCCAGGAACGCCTGCTCAAACATGAGGCAGGGCTTGTGTCCTCTTGCCAGGGACATCATCTCGTTCATCAAAGCCGATGGTGGCCTGTCCCTCAAACTATCCAGGTGCAGTAAGCGGGCAGCTCGCTCGCGCCGTGAGAGTCCGAAAGTCCTTATGAGCAAGGCTTTGAATTCTGTGTATTTGCCATCCGCTGGGGGCGATTGTATGAACTCTCAACCTGGGCAGGTCTCCTGGTTGAGGGAGCTCACCACGTAGTAGTAACGTGTGGAATCCCAGGTTATCTGCTGAATGTGGAGTTGGGCCTCTGCCTGCTGGAACCATAGGTGAGGTCGCAGCATCCAGAAGCTTGGCAGTTTTAACAAAACTGCATGAACAGATGCAGCGTCGTTCATCTTCGGCCCAAATATCGTTTGGGCTGTAGGGGTCACCAATTGCAGCGGTGCGCTACACGCAGTGCTGAAATAATGGCACTGAGTCGGTGAGCTGCAGTTGCAAAAAAAAGGTCTATTCAAACTTCGGGCCTCGCTTTAAAGCCTTCCTGGTCCCGCCCGGGGAGGGCGTATTCACAGTCCCGTCCTAAGCGCGGGCTTTTCCCCTTGCTGGTGAAGCAGGCTTGCCGCCCTTTTTGGGACAGGCTCAATGCCGGCACGCGCCGCTTGGTGAGCCGGTTCGAGTGAGCTGGGAAGTGGGTCACCACAAGGGAACCTTTTTACAACGTTATTGTCAACCTCTCTTGAATTATCTATTTTCCCAAGTTGGTTCTCAATGCACAAATTGTTCTGAATACAAAGAAGTGCGAGGTATTTTGCAAGACGATCTTAATAAAAATTTAGTTGTTCAGTAAGTGTCATAGCTGTACATCTAGACAGCAGTTTTAGCTAGAAAGTGAAATAGTTTCAGCCTAGTTTCATGCAACTATGAAGTGCATGAACAGGTTAAAACTCAGATATGATACCTGGAATTGAAATTGCTTGCTAATGCATGCAGTCCATCCTTGAAGAATGGTGTCAGAGTAAACACATGCGGGATCTTTATTTTTGAAGATAAAGGGGGACAAAGCACACATGGAAGTTTTATTTGATCTTACGATCTATAGAGCCACTAAAGGGAAGGGTGATGACCAACTGCATGGTAAGCTGACTGCTGTAACTTTTTCAAAATTAAATAATTAGTAACTTTGCATACTTAAAATTGAATGTGATGACAGTGAAAAATCTCTGGATGAATACTTCTCATAAAGGTTTAATTCTGCACATTGCAACATGCAAATTTGCAGAGTAGGATAAAGACTATGGGATTTGAGCTGTCATATATAAGCAGCTATATAAACCATCATTAACACTCCAGTTATGTTGTACTAACTCACCGTAATAGTTTACACTGTTAATGATCCGCACCCCACCTTCAGCACTGTGAGTTGACAGCAGGAGAATTTCAAACAGTTGTTTTTCCTCAGGATTCAACTCCAGCAACCTTTTATTTACCATGTTAACAGCCTGAAAGAGATAATGATGGGAATTAAGCCGCAGTCAGGCAGATATGACTATTCATTTATAATTTTGTATTATTGTCAAAAATTAACTAGGTATTTACTTAAGGTCAAAAATATCTTTAGATGGCTTAGTACAGCAAATCACCTATAATTACTTCAATTAATTAGTTCAAAGTGTAATCCTTATTGTTATGTGGAAAACTGTAGAGATATTCTGTATCAGCAACGAGGTGCATTGTCATTTATTTTGTTTAAGTGGTACTGATTCAGAAAATTCCTTGATGTTCTTTAAATATTACCAAGGGACCTTGAACACAAAGCACTGGAACAAACAGGGAGTGCTCCCAGTTGAACAGCTCGTGACATCTCCCAGTTCTCCAGAGGATACAATACAATCAGTGCTCTGCAGAAACAACCTGAGCATGAGACTCAAAACCCAAAGAGGCAGTTGATTGCAGTCTAGTCAGTTTGGGATTAGCTACCTTTCTGGTTGGGTGCCGGTGACTAGTTGTGTGCCACAGGGGTCAGTGTTGGGACTGCTTCTTTTCACTTTGTATGTCAATAATTTCGATGAAGGAATTGATAGATCTGTGGAAATGTTTGCAGACAATTCAAAGGTGGAAGGGCGGGCAGTTTTGTGGGGACCTTCTCTGAATTATTTTTAAAACCTTCAATTTGTTGTTTAAACTCAGATGTTGGCTATTATTAATTTTTATTATATGAGAAGGTATATATCTTCTTTTCTACTTAATGAACAACTTTGGTCTTGATAGGGGTTAGATTTGTTATTTTTTTAATAAGTTAGTATAGTTCAATATAACTATTGTTTAACTTATACGAATACAGGGTAAAGAGATTGCTATTATGAACAGATATAAAGTAATTGGTAGTTTTTAAAAAATCTTTATTGACCTTTTTATATACACTCTCTTGTACTCTGTATTCTTCTATGTAGAAACTAATAAAAATATTGGAAAAAAGGAAGGGCAGGTAGTGTTGAGGAAGTAGGGTGACTCCTGAATGACTTGATTCCCCAGATTTGGGGAATGGGCAAAGACATAGCAGATGGAATGTAATGTAGGGGAAGCATACAGTCATACACTTTGGCAGGAGGAATAAAAGCATGGACTATTTTGTAAATGGGAGAAAATTCAAAAATCAGAGGTGCAGAGGGACTTGAGAGTCATCTGGCAGGATTCCCTAAAGGTTGAGTCAATGGTTAGGAAGGCAAATGCAATGTTAGCATTCATTTTGAGAGGACTAGAATACTAAGGCAAGGATGTAATGCTGAGGTAATAGTGAGCAGTTTTGGACCCCTTGTCTGAGAAAGGATATTAGAGAGAGTCCAGAGGACATTCACAAGAATGATCCCAGGAACAAAAGGGTTAACATACAAGGCGAATTTGCTGGCTCTGGTCCTGTACTTGCTAGGGTTTTGAAGAATGGTGGGGCAGGGGAAATTTCATTGAAGCCTATCATATACTAAAAGGCTGAGATAGTGTGGATGTGGAGAGGATGTTTTATATCATGGAGGAGCATAGGACCAGAGGGAACAGCCTCAGACTTGAGGGATGTTCATTTAGAACAGAGATGAGGAAGTATTTCTTTAGTGAAATCTGTGAAATTCCTTGCCACAGGTGGTTGTGCAGGCCAAGTCGCTGGATATATTTAAGGCAGTGGTTGACAGGTTTTTAATTAATCAGAGTATCAAAGGAAACAGGGAGAAAGCAAGAGAATGGAGTTGAGAGGGATAATAAATCAGAATGGCATAATTTTGCTCCTTGGTCTTATGGTCTTTACAAATATCATTAATATCAGCTCCCTCCGGAACTGAATTTAAGAGATTTGTTTTAAAGTTCATATTTTTCCTCACTTCCGTGTCCCATGGACAGATGCTCTGTCCCAAGCTTTCCACTGCTGGCAACATGAAACAGGTACAAAAGAAATCCTGCAGTTTTGAAGTTTGGAAACATCATTTCATATGTAAAACCCTCTTGTTTACTATCTTTCTGAAATGTATTTAAATAATGTTAGTTCATGTTAAGTATGCAAAAATAAGTCCTTTTCTGAGATCATAAGGGTCTACCTTCAACTGATGTGTTCAATCCAGTTATATGATTATTTGCAGCTATTGGGCCAAATGTTGCCGATATTAAAACCAAAAGTCCCATTGTGCAAAAGTTCAAATGACATTTCGGGCCGAGACCCTTCATCAGGATTGTAATGCACAAAATGTTGGAGGATCTTAGCAGGTCAGGCCTGACGCACGGTATCGGCCTGAAATGTTGACTGTTCATACCCTCTCCACCTCTCTCGCATAAATGCTACCTGACCGCTACCTGACCTGACCTGACCTGACCTCCAGCTTTTCGTGTATTCCTCTGGATTGCCAGCGACGACAGAATCTCTTATTTCATGAGGAGTTCCCAATGAATAGAGAACAGAAAGAATGCAGATTTGCTTCCCTGTTTGTGCTGAGCAGGATGATCGTGACTTACAGTTGGGCAATATAATTGATTTAAACATGTTAAATCAGCCGAATGAGCTCTCTTCCTGATTTCTAAACTGAGGCTCAAGGTAGAGAATCAGTGTCTGGATTGCAAGGAAGAAACTTGAAATCAAATCATCTGCAGACACTCACTCAAAGAGAAGCTGGAGTCCAATGTACCAAAGGAATTGGCCTTCCAACCCGCTAGGATTATTTTATACTCAAAAAACATCTTAGGGTCACAGATCTGAGCAGCAAATGAAAATAAAACCATCAAGATGTTAAAGAAAAGGTTTTCTTTAATATCCATTAGAGTATTTGTGTAAAATATTGGACACCAAAAAAACTTTTGAAGAGTCATTCAGTTCGGCAACAAGAATTCCATGCCTTCATGTTGTTGTAGGGTGAAGCACAGCCCAAGTACTGGCACATGACGCCACTAAAGTGCACATGCACAAAGTTGGTTGAAAACGGGGGAACCATGTGACAATGATTAAACAAGTTTGATAACCACAGGCAAACATCAGTGAAGCTAGATTGTGGGGTGGGGGGAAGGGGGAGGGTGAGGCAGAGCAGAAAACAGACAGGAAATAAGTAACATTTAAAAGGATACACAAACTTGCAAACCTTTTCCCCTTTTAAGAATAGTTTTGAACTTTGTTAAAGCTGTTTCACTCAATATTAATATTTTTGTACTGTAGATAAATCAAAAGATTGCGGTTTCCTTCACAGGCTTTTCTATACAAAGGTGTCAATACTTAAACACAGAAGAGATGTGAAACTGTAATAGCTACGTATTAAACAGACATCAGACAGCACAGACAAATTCATGACTTGTCCATTTAGGTTTTGATACTGTACTGACTTAACTATGTAAAGTAAACTATAGCTTCAATCATTTGTTTTTATTTTTGCAATCACATTCCTTTGGATTTTATTCACTATCAGAGACAGTGTTTAAAAAAAGAAAATAAAAGTTCATTTTAATTAAGGTTCAGCCATTCTCCACATTCTCAACTCTGCTTTTGCTTCATTTGCTGCATGTTATTTTGAGTAAGACTTCTAATAAATGGAACTAGTCAGAAGTCCATTCAAAAGTCTGTGACAGCTATAAACAAAATTAATGGCCATATTTTCCAGTTACAGCAAATCCAGACTCTTTACACTTAATATTGCATTTTAACAAAAATTCTGAAGGTAAAAACAAAAAAAGTAATCAAGTAGACTAAAACGGAGGAGAAAGAGTAGAGTACAGCAGTGAAAGAAATTGGGCTGATGGGCAAAGAGCATAGTTGTTAAATGTGGAAGCTGTTTACAAATGACATAAGCTAAAGAGTGAAATATCACCTGGAAACATGAAGTAGTCAATCATTAATGTCAGGCTATTCCAGTTAACAGCATGGGCAGGGGAGAAGAAACTATTGCAGGAGAAACATTGGCTGGATTATAGAGTCATTGAGTAATACAACAGTCGTCCAACAAATCCATGCCAACCAGCTTTCTGTGATCTGCCCAGGCCCTTCCACTCCATGTAAGTGCTTCTTAAGTGATGCTATTGCACCTCCCTCACCATTTCCTCTGGCAGCACACTCCATTTACTCACAACTCTTTGTTTGGAAGAAGTTCATCTCCAGATCCTGTAACTTGAATGGTTAACTTGCTTGCTAGTCAAAAGCCCCTTCTGCTGTGCCGGTGGCTGATTGGCCCATTTGAAGGATGTGGCACCTCTCACCCGTTGGCTCTCATTTGCGCCACGGCACCAGCTTCTGGTCTTGGGCATCTCAGGCGTATAAGAGTAGTGCATGTGGGACTTCCTGTCTCCTTTTCTCTGGGGGCTCCCTTCGGATTGGGTCTCAACCAGGGCCGAAGCATCATTGGAGAAGTGTGCTGCAGATAGGAGGGTCTGCATGCACACTGAGATAGGTTCTTGTTTGTTGAATGTTTGATGTTGTAGTTATATAACTTGTTGTTGTTCCTTTCTGTGCCTGTGGCATATCAGGCAGCAGCCTTACCATTTCTTTAGCATTTTGTCTTTTTAACGAGGCTGAGTTACTAGCTCAACACTCGACCCAGCATGGATGGAAAGCGTGCGGTAAGCAGGCCTGATTCAAATCTGGGACCTCTCGCCTCGAAGTCCGATGCCGAAGCCACTACATCATCAACCGCCTACTTGTATAACTTGGGACTTAGATAAGCATCTGTTGAGTTAGGAGTGCTAGTGAATGTTTAGTGTCATAGACTTCTAACTTAGGGGGCTTAGGTAAATACCTGTTTGACTTAGATGCTTGGTCGAGTGTTTGCTGATGATACTACACTGATTGGCCTAATCTCAAATAATAATGAGGCAGCCCACAGAGAAGACATCACCCTGACACAGTGGTGTCAAGAAAACAACTTCTCCCTCAATGTTGCAAAAACAAAGGAGCTGGTTGTGGACTACAGGAGGAATGGAGACAGGTTAACCCCTATTGACATCAATGGATCTGGGGTTGAGAGGGTGAGCAGCTCTAAGTTCCTCAGCATACACATCACCAAGGATCTCACGTAGTCTGTACATACAGGCTGTGTGGTGAAAAAGGCACCACACTTTTTCACCTCTTTCAACTCTTTCACCTCACATGGTTGAAGAAGTTTGGTATGAGTCCCCAAATCCCAAGTATTTTCTACAGGGGCACAATTGAGAGCATCCTGACTGGCTGCATCACTGCCTGGTTTGGGAACTGTACTTCCTTCAATCACAGGAGTCTGCAGAGAGTGGTGCGGACAGCCCAGCGCATCTGTAGATGTGAACTTCCCACAATTTAGGACATTTACAAAGTCACATTTGTAAAAAAGGCCCGAAGGATCACTGGGGACCCAAGTCACCCCAACCACAAACTGGTCCAGCTGCTACCATCCAAGAAGCATAAAAGCCAGGACCAACAGGCTCCGGGACAGCTTCTTCCACCAGGCTATCAGACTGATGAACTCATGCTGGCACAACTGTATTTCTATGTACATTGTTGTACGTACTAATTATTATAAATTACTATAAATTCCACATTGCACACTTAGATGGAGATGTAACATAAAGATTTTTACTCATGTATATGGAGGATGTAAGTAATAAAGTCAATTATATGTAAATAAAAAGTTAATGTGCTTAGTCACAACCAGTGTTTTCCACCCCACTTACCGAACTTATGAATTTGCTTCTGCAAATCATTTGGCACAGTTGGCAGGATTCAGTGAGTGTAACAGGAATTTAAAATGTTCACGGTAAGAGCAAGTGAGAGGACCCCTCGTGAGGAATACCAAGTCCTGGCGTGGACCAATAACAGTGCTGGGTTTGGCAGTCTTGCCAATCCACTGGCAGGCCACAGTACGCCGATGGGTTGATCAGACAAGTTTGATTCCCACGGGGAGAAAATTGTGTCCGTGTTAAATGAGATTGGCTCCCTTCTTGTCAGGGAACTCTGAGTGCTTGTTGCTGCTGACAGCCATTATAAAGCACCAGCATGAGACGATTGTACAGGGAGAGCAGGAGATAGTGAGAGTAAAGAGCAAGGTGGAGGCACCATCACGGGGAAGCTGCCTGGTCAGCAGAGACTCAGGTCAAAGATCTATAGGGCAGGGATATGAAGATAACCTGAGGGCTAGTAAAACTGCAGCAATTAGAGCTAATGGGCTAAGTGGCAACCAGATCCCATTAAGGTCTGAGCCTCAATACAGAGGGGAGATGAACCCAACATCTGGATGAGGGATGTGCATCTCTGACTGGATGGAGAAGAGAGTCTTATGATTCTTTCTGAAAATGATTGCCCTCCCCCCTTTGTACCAGAGACAGTACAGGCCAGACTGGTGACCACACGGTCCCACACCCTGACTGGGGGCTTCAGCTCATGGCCCACTGATCCTCACAGGACAGGAAGAGGACGAGCAGCATGGAGGGAATAGCACAATGGGCCCTCCGAGACGACAGAGATGAGGAAGTTCCCTGCCAAGGAACTGGCGTGATTGGGGAATAGGTACAGGCAAAGGAGCCTCTGGCCACGTGCTTGTCGATGATATGAGATGAGGGTGTTACCAGAGTGAGCCTATCTAATATGGGAATGGGATCCCTGGGGGGACTGTTGTCCTAACACGCTTGCTCCCCATGAAGGTAATAAATCCTTATGGGATTGGTTGGCAATGGCAGTCAAGATCAGGTACCCTTCACTCCTTGAATAGGATTTAAAGCCCTGGGCAGAATGGAGCATTACAGAGGAAGAGCCCTTCTCTAGTGAGTCCTAATTGCAAATTTATATAGCAATAGTGATAAACTGCCAGAGGATTCTGAACTAACCTCTGCTGTGGTAGGGCATTTAGTTACAGCAGCAGCTCCCCACTTGAAAGGGAGGCCTTTGAAAGCCCTTTAGTGGGACCGGTAGGCTGGGATACCATAAATACAGCCATTTGATGACTGGAGGGGTTGGAATAAATGGCAGAAAGTACGTGTAACCAGATGCAGAAGCTTGATAAGCAGATGGGGAGTGGGGTATCCCGCATTACCCATAAGGAGATGCTTTTAGTGTTGACTAGGGCAAAGTTACCCAAGGAGCAGGTCGAAGGGGTTCCCATTCACACCCTCTTTGCAATGTGGAGGGAACACTGCGAGGGAAAGTCAGGTGAGAGAACAGTTAAGGGTGGGGGGGGGGGGCTCATCTTCAAAGCCCTCCCCAGATAAGGTTTCACTTGATCCCTCGCCGGATCCTTGTCTCGAGATCAGGATTCCCCACATCCCTTGCTTGAGGGCACTGGTAGACCTCCAGCAGCAGCACCCTCCCACCCCACTAATGTAGGAATAGGGCCAGGGCTTCCTTCGAGCAGATATGATCAGCGGCCCTTTCCCAGCTGGGGGATTGAGGCCTCATGTACTCATTGTGGTGCATAGGGGGAAAGGGGATGTGCAGCCATGATGGTACTGGTGGACACCAGTTCTGAGCAAACCACCATTGCAGAGAACCCTGACCATTATCATGGTCCCCAAGCTACAATAGAGGGTTCCCTTCTTCCTGCCCGGGAAGGTTACCCTGCAGGTGGCCATCGGACCAGTACAGCCAGGACCCACGATTGTCTTGTTAGCAGCATCTCCCAAGTGGATTCTGGGTATGAAAGTGCTGAGGGGTAGATCCCTTCAAACAAATAAACATCACTTTACACTTGGGGTGGCCCAGGCGCAGGTACCAGATGAACTGACCAAGTAGGAGACTTTGGTGATTCGACTCTCGTCGATGGTGCTCAATGCAAAACAGTACCAGATCCAGGGAGGCTAGAGAAATTGGGGAGACTACAGATTCTCTGTTGCAGGAGGCAGTCACTTGGCCTGCCACCTTCCCTTAAAACAGTCTGGTTTGGCTGGTACAGAGGAATAATGGGACATCGTGCATGACATTAGACTGTTGAACAAGCCCCTCACAACATCCCTCCCAGACATGCTGACCATCACTGAGGACATAGGGGTGGGGGGGGGGGGGGAGCACTTGTATGTGGTAGTGGACGTGGTCAATACTTTTGATTCCATTCCCCTGAATCCAGAGGCACAGGACCAGTTCACCTTCACATGGGAGGGTCAGCAGTACACCTTTTGCCATCTCTTCCAGGGGTATGTGCACTGTCCTGTTGTGCCCTGGCTAAGATTTACAGGAGATGTACCACTATGTAGATGACATGCTGTTACAGAGGCCCTCAAAGCAAGCATGGGATGAAGTGGTTACCCCCCAACCCCGAGGGAGTGGAGTTGGTCTATCAACTCTGATAAGTCGCAGGGCTCTATTCTGATTTTTCTATTCCTGGGCATACAGTGGAATTCTGGGCAGTACAGCTACCTGATGAGGCAAACTGCAGGATCTTGAATGCTGCAGTCCTCAACTCCAAGGAGGAAATACAGAGCTTTGTAGGGCTCCTTGACTTGGGTATTGCCAGCAGCACATCCTCTTTTGACCATGATATAATGCCCCCTACACCAGGCCTTTGAAGGCAGTGGAACAGGCTCTCCCATTAATCCCTAGACAGAGTGGAATACTCTTTGAGCTGCAGGTTTCAGCTACCCCTAGCGTGGCCAAGTAGAGTCTGTGGCAGGTGCTAAGGTGGGGGGGGGGGGGTCACTTCTTCTTGGTGGTTTTGACAAAGACTTTCCCTGAAGCAGCGACCTGATATACCACTTCGCCCGCCCCCTCCACCCTTCAGGGACACCTGTTGGCCTGCTATTGGGCCCTCCTAGCCACTGAATACCAGACAGCCTCTGAACCAGTCACTGTGTGCTCAGATGTGCCAGTAGCTCCCCATCATGCAGTGGGTGAGGTCTGATAATGCGACTCACAAGAAGGCCCATGCCCAACTGTTAAATGGAAATGGTATATTGCAAGAAGGGCAGAGAGAAGTCCTGATGGGGTGAGCCATCTCCATGAAGAGATAATGTTCCAGCCCGGTAATGACCACTGCACTCAAGACGGTCCCTAAAATTAACCTCTCGCCGGTACAGTGTGGTAAGCCAAATGACAATCTGACCTGAGGAGAAACAAGACTCTGGATTTAGCATTCTGTTTTGGGGGGAAGCTGGGAAGGAGCAGAGCATTCCAGCTAAACTTGACCCATAGAATGGGAATGGCCTTAAAGACCTTGAGTCTCAGTAACCCCAGTGTTTTAAGGGCTGGTACTTCCCTGCATAAGATTTGTTCAGACTTGGAGAGTAATCCCTCTGTCAACAGGCAAGGGGCTTTGTAAGTCTCTCAAGTGTAATCACATCTTTCCTAGACAGGGTGACAGAAGCTGTATACAGTACGCCAAGTGTTGCTTTACCAACAATTTCTGCAACTTCAATATAAGGTTCCAATTTCTATGTGAAATTCTCTGACTGACTGACGTGCAAAATACCATTTTACCATCCATTTACTTGTGACACCACTTTCAATGAACTATGTGCTTGTATTCCTAGCTCCCGCTGTTCCATTACATTCCCTAGTGTCCTACCATTTGTAGTACAAGTCCAACTCTGGCTTGACCTTCTAAAATGCATCATCATACCCTTACCATTCTGAAATTCATTTGCCACTCCTCAGCCCACTTCCCTAACTCATCAAGGTCCCCTTATATTTTATAATGGCCTTCTTCACTATCAGCAATCCCGATTTCATACTAGCTGTCGAAGTCTTTACTAAATTGGATTAGAAATGGAAGAAATTGTGCAAGGACATTAAGTAAATCTCAGATCTGTTTTTAAAAAAAATCTTGCCAATATGGCATCTGAATCAAAGATTAGAAGGTTGGTAGAGGGAGGAGATCATGGCAGGTAAATCAAAATGTGTGTGAGAACTTACCCTGATGAATGGCAAAACAATACCTTCCTTTAGAGGTATGTCTTCATTACTGATCTGGTAATTAATGTATTCTTCTTGGCCTTCTGTCAAGAATAATTCATGCTCTTCTTCCATATCAAAAAGAGCTCGAGCTGAGATGGCAATTGTTACGGCTTTGATTGGGTCTTTCTGCATAGAAAGGGACCGTTAATATTATTAAAAATCTCAGGATCTTATCTCAAGAAAACTCTAAACATTATTACTAGAAATGAGTCAGGTCACAGACTACTATAATTTAATTACTAACCAAAGTATGCTGCACTGAGACTGGGATAAATGATACAATGGAATTGGGACCCTTACATAATCTGTTTTTGTTTTGTTTCAGCAATAATTTTGATCTTCAGCCTGCAATATTTGGACGCAAATAACAGAATGCAAGTTTATTTAATGGCAGGTTCAGTCACCAATGAACAAGAAAAAAACTGATATGAGCTAGCAAACTTCTCAATTCAGGACCCACATTTCTAAAGTCAGCAGGGTCTACAGCAATGGCTACTTGCACTCTGCAACTCAACTTATCAGTTAAATTTAGTATCTTTAAAAATGTCTGGTTGATATTCAGGCACTGAATTTCCATTAATGGTGGACCAGTAATCTTTATCTACACAGAAACTTCTCTCACACAGGAAGCCTTTCTCTAGCCCAGATCTGCAACCTTCATTTTAGTGGTTTAGTTGTAGAACCAACGTGTACAAGAAGTCAGTTAGTTATATGTCACAAGTCAGAGGAAACTGCAGCTTTTACACCACCCCAAAAAAAAGTAGTCAGAATATATTAGACATGGAGATAAGAGCAAGAATTAGCTTCTCCATTACTTTTCCAAGGAAAGGTCGTATCATTGAAGCCTTGCATAAAAATGATGATATTGATGCATATTAACCTCAAGACCCTGGAGAGAATTTGTAACATCAGGATTTTCAATGTTAAAAGCTGGATGTAATGACGTTATTCTTGTGAAAAATTGTACCTCGTGTTGCATCGAAAACTAGGATGTGGTTTTACAATTTAAACTGACTTGCACAAAAGTGGTTGCAACATGATTAGCAAAATGCAGACGAGTAAAATATCACAGAACTGAACAACTCTTAACCTATGTCTTACATTCTCTTAGCTTACTACTGCTGCAATAAACTATCTGATTAATATAACGCAACTAATTTATCTCTGAATTCACATTGGGTTTACCATAAGATAATTCAGCATTTACCATTGCACCACTGCTTGTATGTTTTTAGATTAAGGGAAATATACAGCGATAACCACCACCACTTTAAGAGCTATCCAATTAGTCCTATTTCATTGATTATTCATTGAATGCTTTGAAAATATTCCATCTAAGTAACAGTAATGCAATTTTAAGGTTGTAGAAAATCAGTAAGCACACCATCAGATATGATAGACTATTCTCAAAAAAGTCTTGCAAACCACTCATCTCATGGGCAGTTAGGGCTGGGCAATGAATGTGGGCTATCTATTCATATTCAGATTCCAATATCTAAATGGAAGTGTTCTGAAGATGCTTACTGTTAACTACACAAAGACATCTATTTTTTTAATGTGTGCATGGCGGATTGATAAAATCCCATTCTCTTTCAAAGTACTATCAAGTTGAAAAAATTTAACCTGCTGCCTCTCCTTCAATACATAGATCCTTATCACTCACAACCTAAAAAATAATCCTCATATAGTTCCTGTGCAAGCCACCCTCATTCAAAGTTCTGTTTTTAGACCAATCTGTCATTGAGAAGTTTTTCCCATTGTCTCTCAGAATTTCTGTTAGTTTTTACACGCCCCTCTATATAAAAATGCAGAATGTCCATAAAAATTCATGGCAGATGGAATTTAATGTTGACTTCACTTCAGTGACAGCATTTTACTGAAAATAGTAACTATTTAGCTGTATTAGAAATCTCATTTCAACGGCTTTTTCACTTTAAAACACTACAAACTCAGAAGCAAACCTACAAAACAAATGTTTATATTTAAACTTCACTACCTCAAAACAGCCACCACCATTTTATTCCGTGTCCAATTTATTGGTTCAATTCTGGTGGAGGCCTATGATCAAATCAGATGTGCATCTAAATGATTAATTACAATTCTATGATTTGACGTTATATGACAAAACAGTTCTCTCCAGGCCTAGTGCACAAGAAGTAATTGTTAATGAGCATCTGTTGTCATCCTAAATTGTGCAATGTGCAGACCACCATGCTCTGATAGTACTTAAAGTGGAATTTGATAGGCTCTTGATTAGTAAGGGCATCAAAGGTTACAGGGGGAAGGCAGGAGAATGTGATTGATTGGGGAAGTAAGTCAGCCATGATTGAATAGTGGAGCATAGTTGATGGTCCAAATATCCTAATTCTGCTCCTGTGTTTTATGGCCTATCATTCACAATCATTTCTCTTTTATCTTTGCATGAAAAGGGCTTCCAAACCTACTAAGAGGAGTTAGGTAAATGTTACCTGGACTTTATCAATGATTCTGAATTCTGCTATTTACAGAGTTAAACAAGACATCCTGCTTTGAGTTTACCCAGTATGTACAATAATAAAATAGAGACTTTTTTTTAACCACATTAGGCAGAATACAGAAAAAGACAGGGTGGAGGAATCATGCCTTCATTCTCTTCTCTTTCCCAATAAAATCTTTGCACTGAACAGTTTAGTGCGTCTATACTTTAAAAATGAAGTAAATATGCTTTGAACAACAAATATTATCCATCCAGGAGAACATAGCAGCATGGACCAGATATGGAGAATTTTACATTTGTTGTAGATGCAGTAGGATAGATGATTAGAAAGAAAATCCGAATACAAGTTAAGTGGATGATACAATGAACATCAGACATATATTATCAGCTGTGGTCTAACACTAAATTAAAATTATGTTTAGTAATTGTAAGGTTTTTTTTTATTTTCAATTATATTATATATTTGACTTTATACTCATAAGAGATACTGCAGAAGAGTTCTGATGAAGGATCTTGGCCTGAAACATTAACTGTTTATTCTTATCCATGAATGCTAACTGACTTGCTAAGTTCTTCCAACATTTCATGCGTGTTACTTTATAAACTGTACTTTTATGGAAGAATTCAGCGGGTCAAATAGCATAAATGGAGGCAAAAAGTTTAAGTTGGAAGGGAAGGGGAAAGATTGTCAGAATGGGGATGTGGTGGTTAGGGTGGTGATAGGGAGGTGAGATAGAGTCTGATTGGTTACATGTGGAACCAGGCTCAATCTATATCACTCAAAATATTCAAGTGAAAGAGAATATATAACTTTTAAAAAGTTATTTTAATAGTTATCTCAAAGCATTTTGTTTAAATATGGCAATCCTTTTCTTAACTTCTGCTGCATGTAGCTTCGTTCTTGAAATTGCTTATTAGTTCTGTACTCCAGCTTTAAAAACTTAATACTGTACTTTTTGTACTTGTTTTCTTCACAGTATAAACAATGAAACAGTGACCACTGAAAATACTATCCAAGGTTATCAAAAATTATATTGCAGTTCATTGAAAACAGCATTAGAGTCTTTTTATATATATCTTAGCAGCACAGAAAAACTCGACTCATATGTGGATAATGGAATTTTTATAATGATACAAATTTTCCGTCATGTTGATCTACGAAGTTCAGTGTTTCTGTGTGACGACACCAGTGCTATGGCATTCAGCGTGCTTATCAGAGAGCTCCACCTGGTGATCCATTTCATGATTGCATTTTGCAACTGAAATACCAAATACATACATACTGGGTCCAGCACGCTACTGCCATTGCAAAGAAGGCACAGCACGCCTCTACTTTCTTAGAAGTTGGCAAAGATTTGGCATGTCATATAAAACTTTGAGAAACTTCTATAGATACATAGTGGAGTATGCTGACTGCACTGACAGGTTGCATCAGGGTCTGGTATGGAATCACCAATGCTCTTGAATGGAAAAAGCCTACAAAAGTGGATTCAGACCAGTCCATCATGAATAAAGCCCTCCACAACACTGAACACAGCTATGATGAGAGCTGCAGCAGGAAAGCAGCATGGTCATCCTCAGGATGCACACCACTAGATTCAGGAACAGTTATTACTCACTGACCATCAGGTACTTGAACCGGAGATACTGGAACTTCACTAAACTCACCCCAACACTGAATTGATTCCATTACCTATGGACTCACTTTCAAGGACTCTAGAACTGATGTTCTTTGTATTTTTGCTTATTTATTAATTATCATTTTGTCTTCCTTATTTTTGTATTTGCAGTTTGTTGTCTTTTGTACATTAGCTGCTCATCTGTCTTTGTTGTGTGTGGTTTTCATTGATTCTATTGTATTTCTTTGTACTTACTGTGAATACTTGCATGCAAATGAATCTCAGTGAAGAATATGGTGACATATATATACTTTCATAATAAATTTACCTTGAACTTTGAAGTGAGCTTCAGTTGGATTGCTGCTCTGTACTGAGTTATTGTTAGCTTTGATTAAGTGCAGGAGTACCTAATACATAGCTTATCACAGTACTGATGGGAAAACAAAGCAATCTCAGTTTCTTATACAGTAAATGGTGACTGGAAAGGATATTGTCAAAGTCAGAATCAAGCAGAGCTATAATAACCTTGATTAAAATCACCTAACAATACTCATCAGTCTCAAACATGGAACCTGAGTTTTGCTTCAGCTGCATCCAGAAAGCTCAGTAATTTAGTGCCACCTGCCCAGGAGGAATGTTTCCTACTGTGCTTTGTACTGAAGGAAAGGGTGCTAATATCCAGTCAATGTGAAGGACAGACATTGTTGGGGGATGATAGTAATATTAGCCTTTAGCTTTAAACATTGAAACCAATGGAATCAAATAAATAAAAGAAATAAACAAGCATTAGTGGAATGTCTAAAAGAGCAGAATGAAGCTCGTGAAAGAAAATACAGAGGCTTTAATATACGGAAGATTCACAAGACTAGTTTTTGGGATTATTTTTTAGCTGTGAGAGAGAACAGACCAATACAGCACTGGATAGTCGCTTCAACCCACAATGTCTGTAACTGACCATGAAGACAAAACAACTAATCCCATCTGTCTGGAAATACAGTATCCCTGGGTGTCCATGCGACTGTCTAAATGCTTTTTAAATATCACCATCATATGTGCTTATCTCAGCCACCTACGCAGCTATCACTGTAATAAACATGCCTCGCAGATCTCCTTTAAACTCTTCCGCCTCACCTTAAACCTAAACCTTCTAGTATTTGACATTTCGAACTTGGGGTAAATGACTATGAATATCTATCCCATCAATGATTCTCATTATTTTTATGAACTTAATTAGGTCTCCCTTCAATTTCTGACACTCAAGACCAGAGTAAACAATCCAACTTTGTGCAATGTGCTCTAATCCAGGCAACATATGGATGAACTTTAAACACCAAGAGACCCTGCAGATGTTGGAAATCCTGAGCAAACAAATGCAAACAAAATGCTGGCAGAACTCAGCAGGGCAGGCAACATCTATGGAAATGAAGTCAGTTGATGTTTCAGGCTGAGATCTTTCATCAGGACTGGAAAGGAAAGGAGAAGAAGCTGGAATAAGTAGCAGTGGGGTGGGGGAGAGGAGGACAAAGTAGAAGGTGATAGGTGAAGCCAGATGGGTTGGGGAGGGAGGACAAATTAGGAAGCAGGGAGGTGATAAGTAGAAACAGCAAAGGGCTGAAGAAGAAGGAATTGGATAAGAGTGGAGAGTAGATCATGGGAGGAAGGGAAGGAAGAGGGGCACCAAGGAGAAGTGATAGGCAGGTGTGGAGAAGAGGCAAGAGTCCAGACTGGGGAATAGAAGGAGAGGGAAGTCGGTGGGGGAAAACAGAATTACTGGAAGTTGGAGAAATCAATGTTCATGTCATCAGGTTGCAGGGTACCTAGATGGAATATGAGGTAACACACACAAAATGCTGGTGGAACGCAGCAGGCCAGGCAACACCTATAGGAAGAAGCACAGTTGACATTTCGGGCCAAGACCCTTCGTCAGGACTGTGCTTCTTCTGTACTTCTTCTATAGATGCCGCCTGGCCTGCTGCGTTCTACCAGCATCTTGTGTGTGTTGCTTGAATTTCCAGCATCTGTAGATTTTCTCGTGTTTGTGGAATATGAGGTGTTGCTCTTCCACCCTGAGTGTGACCCCATTGTGGCAGAAGAAGAAACCATGAACCAATGTCAGAATGGGAATGGGAAATTGTTGGCCACCAGGAAATTCTGTTTTTGCAAATGGAGCTGAGGTGCTTGAGAAAGCTGTCCCCAAATCCACATCAGGTGGTACTACGAGTACCAGATACAGTAGATGACCCCAAAGATTTGCAGGTACTGTCTGAGGCCCTGAATGGAGGTGAGGAAGGTGATTAAGCAGGTGTAGCACTTCTGCTGCCCGCAAGGATAAGTGCCAGGAGGGAGATTAGTTTATAATCCTACCTGTCATCTCTAACCTATGTCTTTTGTATTTGATATCCCTACTATGGAGAAAAAAAACAGCTCTACTTACCCTGTTTGTACCTATATCAGGTCAACCCTCAGTTTCCTTGTTCCAGGGAAAAGAATCTCAGTCTACCTCAACTGTCCCCATATCTTAAATCCATAAAACACAAGCCCATCAAGTCTCCTCCATTATTCCATCCTGACTAACTTATTATCCCTCTCATTCCCGTTCTCCTGCCTTCTTCTTCACATAACTTTTGATACCCTGATAAATCAAGAAACTATCAACTGCCACTTTAAATATATTCAATGACTTGGCCTCCACAGCCACCTGTGGCAATGAATTTCACAGATTCACCACCCTCTGGCTAAAGAAATTCCTCCTCATCTCTGTTTAAAATGGATGCCTCTCCATTCTGAGGATGTACCCTCTGGCCCTAGATTCCTCTGCTGTAGGAAACATCTACTCCACATCCACTCTACCTAGACCTTTCAATATTCGTTTGGTTTCGATGAGATTCCCGCTAATTCTTCTGAACTCTAAACACCCAAGTCAGGATGCTGTTCGTTGACCATAGCTTAGTGTTTAACACCATCAGTCCCACAATCCTGATTGATAAGTTACAGAACCAGGGTCACTGTACCTCCCTCTGCAATTGGATCCTCGACTTCCTAACCAGAAAATCATGACCTGTGTGGATTGGTGATAATATCTCACTGACGATCAACACTGGCACACCTCTGAGATGTGTGCTTAGCCCACTGCTCTACTCTCTATGTACCTATGACTGTGGGGCTAGGCATAGCTCAAACACCATCTATAAATTTCCTGATGACACAACCATTGTTGGGAGAACCTCAGACGGGGATGAGCGGGCATACAGCAGTGAGATATACCAGCTAGTTGAGTGGTGCTGCAGCAACAACCTTGCAATCAATGTCAGTAAGACGAAAGAGCTGATTGTGGACTTCAGGAACAGTAAGACGAAGGAACACATGCTAATCCTTAGAGAGAACCGAAGTGGACAGAGTGATCAATTTCAAGTTCCAGGGTGTCAGGATCTCCAAGGATCTAACCTGGTCCATTAAAATCAATCATATCAATACAACTATAAAGAAGGCAAGACATTGGCTATACTTCATTAGGTGTTTGAAAGATTTAGTGTGTCAACTAAATCACTTGAAAACTTATACCGCGGAGAGCATTGTGACAGGCTGCATCACTGTTTGGTGGAAGGACAGAGCCACTGAACAGGATCGAAAGCTACAGAATGTTGTAAAATTAGTATATATACACACATGTATATGTATACACACACACACATTTACTGTAATTGATTTATTTATTTTCTTTCTATATTATCATGTTTTGCATTGAACTGCTGCTGCTAAGTTAACAAGTTTCACAACACATGCTGGTGATAAAAAGCCTGATTCTAATTCTGATTCTGAAATGCAGGCCCAAAGCAATCAAATGTTCCTCATATGTTAAGACTGGACCATTCTCATGAAACTCCTCTGGAACCTCTCCAATGTCAGCACATCCATTTCTAAGATAAGAAGCCCAAAGCTGCTCACAGTACTACAAGTGCAGTCTGATCAGTGCCTTATAAAGCCTTAGCATTGTATGCTTGCTCTTATATTCTAGTCTTCTTGAAATGGATGCTAACATTGTGTTTGTCTTCCTCATCACTGTCTCAACCTACAAGTTAACCTTCAGTGAATCCTGCACAACAACTCCCAAGTCCCTTTGCACCTCTGATTTTGAATTTTCTCTCCATTTAGAAAATATCTGCACCTTCATTCCTTCTGCCAGTGCAAGATCATACACTTTCCAGCACTTCCCTACAATATATTCTGTCTGCCATTTCTTTATCCTTTCTCTGAATCTGTCTTAGCCCTTCTGCAAACTCCCTTCTTTCTCAACACTATCTGCCCCTCCACCTATCTTCAGATAATCCACAAATTTGGTCACAAAGCCATCAATTCCGTCATTGACGTACGTGAAAAGAAATGGCCCTCTAGAACTAGTCACTGGCAGCCAAACAGAATAGACTCCCTTTATTCCCACTCTTTGCCTCCGGCCTGTCGGCCAATCTTCTATCCAGGCTAGTATCTTCCAGTAAGATGGCAGTGTGCTCAGACACAGCAGCTTCTACAGGGCCAGCCAAATGTGTTATCGTCTTTTACAAACAAGAGAAAATCTGCAGATGCTGGAAATCGAGCAACACACATAAAATGCTGGAGGAGAGGAACTCAGCAGGCCAGGCTGCATTTATGGAAAAAAGTATAGTCCATGTTTCAGGCCGAAACCCTTTCACAGGACTGGAGAAAAAAAAGCTGAGGAGAAGATTTGAAAGGTGGGGGGAGGGGAGAAATGCCAGGTGATAGGTGAAACTTGGAGGGGAAGGGATGAAGCAAAGAGCTAGGAAGTTGATTGGTGAAAGAGACAGAAGGCCATGGAAGAAAGAAAAATGGGGGTGGGGAAGGAGCACCAGAGGGAGGCGATGGGTGGGCAAGGAGATAACGTGAGAGAGGGACAAGGGGATGGGAAATGGTGAGGGGGGGGTAGGCACTGTAAATTCTTGCCTAATCTTCTAATCTGTCCAAGTTCTTCTGCAGCCTGTTTCCTCAACACTACCTGCCCCTTCACCAATCATATCATCTGCAAACTTGACAACAAAGCCATCTACTTGATGATCTAAATGATTGATATACAGCATAAAAAGAAGTGGGCCCAACATCAACCCCTGTGGAACACCACTGGTCACTGGCAGCCAACCAGAAAAGGATCCTTTTCTTTCCCCCACTCGTTGCCTTCTAGCAGTCAATGCTACAACCATGCCAGTAACTTTCCTGTAATACCATGGGATCTTAATTTGGTAAGCAGCCTCATGTGTGGCACCTTGTCAAAGGCCTTCTGAAGGTCCAAATGTGCAACATCCACTACATCTCCTTTATCTACCCTACTTGTAATCTCGTCAAAGAATTCCAACAGGTTCGTCAGCCAAGATGTTCCCTTAAGGAAATCTTGCTGACTTTGTCCTAAAGTCACAAAGTACTTGATAACTCATTCTTAATAATTTACTCCAACATCTTCCCAACCAGTGAGGTCAGACTAACTGGTCTATAATTTGCTATCTGCTGCCTTCCTCCTTTCTTAACATGTGGAGTGACATTTGCAATTTTCCAGTCCTCTGGCACCATGCCAGAGTCCGATGATTTTTGAAAGATTATTACTACTGCCTCCACAGTCTCTATTGCAACCTCTTTCAGAACCCTACAGTTCAGTTCAGTTCAGGTGACTTATGTACCCTTAATTCTTTCAGTTTTTTGTGCAAGTTCTCTCTTGTATTAATAACTGCACACACTTCTCTTCCCTCACACCCTTCAAAATCTGGCACACTACTAGCATCTTCCACAGTGAAGACTAATGCAAAATACTCATTTATTTCAGCTGCTATCTCCTTGACCCCCACTATTATTTCTTTGGCCTCATTTTCTAGTGGTCCTATATCAACTCTCGTCTTTCTTTATTTTTACATCCTTGAAATAGCTTTTACTATCCACTTTGATTTTGTTTGTTCGTTTGATTTCATATTTCATCTTTTCCCTCCTAAAGATCTTCTAGTTGGTCTCTGTAGGTTTTTAAAAGCTTCCCAATACTCTGACTTACCAATAATTTTTGCATTGTTGTTTGCCCTTCCTTTTGCTTTTACATTAGCTTTGACTTCACTTTTCAGACACGGTTGTACTATTTTGCCATTTGAGTATTTATTTGTTTTTGGAATACAGCTACCCTGCAACTTCCTCTTTCTCCCCAGAAACTCTCACCATTGCTGCTCTGCTGTCATCTCTGCCAGCATCTCCTTCCAATGTACTTTGGTCAACTCCTCTCTCATACTACTGTAATTTCCTTTTCTTCACTGAAATACTGCTACATCAGACTTTAATTTCTCCCTATCAAATGTCGAGCTGAACTCAACCGTATTGTGATCACTGCCTCCTAAGTGTTCTTTTACCTTAAGACCACAAAACCATAAGACTTTGAAGTAGAATTAGGCCATTTAGCCCATCAAGTCCACCCTACCATTCCATATGGCTGATCCCAGATCCTACTCAACCCCATACACCTGCCTTCACACAATATCCTTTGATGCCCTGACCAATCAGGGAACAATCTAGTTCTGCCTTAAATACACCCACACACTTGCCCCCATTGCAGTTCTGTGACACAGCATCCAGATTTACTACTCTCTGACTAAAAAAAAAAATTCCTCCTTACCTCTGTCCTAAAAAGGTCACCACTGAAATTTTGAGGTTTTGCCCTCTAATTCTGCATACCCCCACCATAGGAAACATCTTCTCCATATCCAGCCTATCTAATCCTTTCAACATTCAGTAGGTTTCAATAAGATCCCCCCAACATTCTTCTAAATCCCAGTGAGTACAGGCCCAAAGCTGCCAAATCTGCTCATACGTTAGCCTATACATTCCTGGAATCATCCTTGCGAACCTCTTCTAGATTCTCTACAATGATAATACTTCCTTTCTGAGATATGGTGCACAAAACTGTTAACAATACTCCAAGTGCGGCCCGACTCATGTCTTATAAAGCTTCAGCATTATCTACTTGCTTTTATATTCTATTCCCCTTGAAATAAATACTAGCATTGCATTTGCCTTCTTTACCATAGACTTAACCTATAAATTAATCTGCTGGAAGTCTTGCACAAGGACTCCCAATTCCCCCCACACGTCTGATGTTTGAATCTTCTCTCCATTTAGATAATAGCCCACGCTATTGTTCCTTTTACCAAAATACATCATCATACATTTTCCAACACTGTATTCCATCTACCACTTTTTTCTCCTTTCTTCCAACTTGTCCTGCTGCAATCGCATTGCTTCCTCAGCACTACCTACCTCTCCACCTATCGTTGTATCATCCGCAGGCTTTGCCACAAAGCCATCAATTCCATTATCCAAATTATCGACAAACAATGTGAAAAGTAGCAGTCCCAATACTAACCCCATCACATGGACATTTAACAAACTCAATCTCTTGAGGTCCATTAACAGCCTGATTTTTCCAATTGAGTTGCATGTTGAAATCTCTTGTGACTATCATAACATTGCCCTTTTGATATGCAGTTTCTTAACTCAACCCACATGGATTAACATGTTCTAATCCTATGTCACATCTTTCTACTGATTTGATGCCATTTTTATCAGCAGAGTCATGCCACCCCTCTGCCTGCCTTCCTAATTTTTTGGTACAACATGTAACCTTGGACATTCAGTTCCCAT
This sequence comes from Hypanus sabinus, assembly GCF_030144855.1. Taxonomy (NCBI): domain Eukaryota; kingdom Metazoa; phylum Chordata; class Chondrichthyes; order Myliobatiformes; family Dasyatidae; genus Hypanus; species Hypanus sabinus. The sequence goes on along the minus strand of NC_082712.1, from coordinate 135,628,245 downwards.
GTACAACCATCTGTCAGCTATGATTCAGTGATGGCTACAACAACATTCCTGACTATCTGTTAAGGCACAACAAGATCATCCACCTTAACTCTTATACTCCGTGCATTGATATAATACTTTGAATGCTGTATTTGCTACCCTTTTTGATTCTGCATCCCTAATACACTGATACTCATCCCGCTGGCTGAAATTTTGTCCTTTTATCTGCCTGCCCTTCCTGGCATTCTTACTACACACTATCTTTGCTTTTTTACCATCCATCCTATCCTGATCTCCTTCACTCCAGCTGCCACTTATTAATAAACCCTGGTTGCAGTCTCCCCATGGTAGTCTGTCTTTCCTCCGCACTTGGGTTCAGTCATTGCTAGCACATACCATGGCATTTACTTAGAACCACTGCCTGTTCCAGTTGAAGCTTGTTAAACAATAGTGTGCCACTCTAACCCTGGTCCACTCCAACCGTGGCTGCATTCACATTGCAGCCTTCCAATTCAGACAATATGAAGGTGAATCTCCTCTGCAATCTGTCCAGTGCAACCATATTTTTTCTATGCTGTTCCAACTGGTACAGCACAAAATTTTCTAGATGTAATCTGACCATGTTTTATAAAGCAATAACAATGTCACAACTTGTATATTCTGCATCATGACCAATGAAGGCAAGCATGCCATATGCCTTCTGCATTACTCCATCTGCCTGAGTTGGCACTTTCAAAGAATTATGGATTTGAACCACAAGGTCCTTCTAATTAGAAATATTTCTTTGTGGCCCAGCATTCATTGTATATGTCCTGACCTTAACTGACTTTCCATAATATATCACCTAGTAGTTGCTGGAATTAAGTTCCATCCACCAATACTCATCCCAGTTTCCCGACATGTTAAATATAGCCTTATTTTAACACAACATACATCTTGCAACAATTTGCAAACACCAGGTTCTAAATACAGTACTTAAATTACAGAGATTATAACCTTTCAAAGCTGCCAAATATGAGAGGCAGCAGTGGTCTAATACTAAACAAGAAGATTAAAAACATCTAAAATAAGGATGACTTAAGAAGCTAAGGCTTTTTGCACTGTGGAGATGGCTCAGAAAAGAGATATCATTTAAATATTCAAAATCATTAAGTGTAAACTGATACGACTAAGTTAAGGATAAAGGTAAACTGAACTCATAACATTGGCAGAAACATATGGATAAGGGTTTCACTTTGGAGGGAGATACTTTACAGATAGTTTAAAATTAGATACTTTATATGTTTGGTGCTGAATGCGTGGAACAAATGAACAGGGAGGCTCAGAGTGTAGTAGAACACAAAGAAAAAATGAGTAGACATTTGTGGGAATATTCAATTTAGGCATATTTATGTTGGAATCAGAACTCCCTTCTATTATTATACCAAGGATAATAATAGATTACAATCTCTTATGCTGAGGATCATGATTAAATACTATATCCAAAATTATAACTATCAGCATGAACACAAGAATAGACCTGTCTGTTGTGATGTGAGTACAGTGTTTCTATATTTACCTGCTTTACTTCAGTGTTGAGGATAACCTCAATTTTGTCATCCATCTTCAGTACGCAGTCAAACCTGGAACAAGAATACCCCAGACTTTAGAAATGAAAGCCCGATTCTGTGAGCACATTCCATAAGCAGAAGCAATATCAAGCTCAGTAAGTTTCTTAAAAGTAGATGAGTCATGCAGAATGCCGCAGGACTTGATTTTCAGCATGTTCAACAGGCTCATCCAGTTCAGTAGCAGTAGGCATTTTCTAACTGGAATCAATATGCTGATTTTAAAGAAATGTTAGCTTAACGTCCCAGCAAACTGGGATTTCCGTTTGTAGCCAAATACATTGTCACTCACTGTCAAAGTTCTTCCCTGAAGAATCACAACCTGTAAGTAGAATTAGAACAGTAGATCTCTCTTCTTGCATGGCATCAAGAGGAGACAAAAAAATGGCAACAAAAAAAAAATAAAGGAAGTAAATGGATAAAATACTGAACAAATGGAACCAGGTCAGAAACTGGGCCTGATCCAACTACATGACTGACAATGCTTCGCGGGGTTATTGGCCTACCGTTGCATTATATACACTGCTCTTTGGTTGCTGTCCCACAATAGAAAAGTGGAAATCCATCAAAAGGGTGAGAGTTTATTTATTTCATAACTGTTCTCAAGATGGCATTACAGACGGAACAAATTAGATTTAAGAACAGATATAAGCAATTAGCATCATGAGTGAATCTGCAGATGCTGGAAATAAATAAAAACACAACATGCTGGCAGAACTCAGCAGGCCAGACAGCATCTATGGGAGGAGGTAGTGATGGCGTTTTGGGCCGAAACCCTTCATCAGGAGTGGAGTAACATGGGATGGTCGAGGGGGTATAAGAAGTGGGGGGAGGGATGGAGTAGAGAGCTGGGAAGTGATAGGCTGAATCTCCCCCCAGCCCTACCTTTCTTTCTCTGTTATTTCCCATAATTCTCCACCTTCCCCCTAGCCGATTTCCCTTCAGCCTATCACGTTTTGGCCCGAAACATCGTCCCATAGATGCTGTCTGGCCTGTTGAGTTCTGCCAGCATTTTGTGTTTTTATAAGCAATTAGCATGTTCATTTTAACAGCGGCCACTTTTCAAATACTGGATACAAGTACTTTGAAAAAATGTTCCCTCTAAGGTATGTGCATGTGTGCACACACACCCTTTGCTACTAGTGCACAAAGGAGGATAAACTGTGCACAAAAGGTTGTCACCCTCTACCTCGTTGGCGTGTTAAGTATATTTCACAATCATACACAATCACATTTCCTTTTCTGGTGTCTGACATGAACAATGTTGATAATGTGGAGTTAACAATGATTTGCCTGAATATTTTAGAACTGGCTTATTCATGCTTCTTTTAAATTTAAATTATCAATTCACTATGTTGAATTCCACAGAACAAAGAGCGTGAAGCGCAAGAAAACTGCTAGTTAATTTAAAGCGGAATAATTTAATGAAACAGTAGAAACTGCTACATCAAAGGTCAGGAAAGTGCAGCTATGTGAAATATTTACGCACAATACAGAAACTCGTATTACCTGTGTGTATTGCCATGATGTAAAAGTTGCTGGAGAATTTGCAAGTGGGAAGAAGTGGGGTGATATTTGGAAACTTGACTTTTTAAAGCATTCTTTAGCAAACAAGTCACAAATGGTCAGTTTGCAAAAGCTCTTAAGTTCTTATTGACAGTGCTTTGTCAGCCGTTAACAAAAATACTTCAATATATAAAATTCAGTACGCAAAAAATTGCACAGCACAAGATATTTGCGCACACTGGTAATTACAAATTAGAGGGAACATTGTTTTGAAACTCAGAAAGAAATGTGAAATGCATTTTATGAAAAAAACCCTTTTCATCTCAGGTTGTTTATTTGTAGCATATTTATACATGTATTTGGGACAGCTTGTAGAACCAAGAGTCAGTTGAACTAATTCATTGATAGCTCTATGTGTGATTAGCTGACCCACAATTTCAAATGGATGCACTTAATAAGGATTCAAAAGGCTCTAATGAATTGCCCCACAATCACTTCAAAGCCATATTCAATTAAAGAAGTATTTATTTCCAATTATTTTATGAAATCTTAATGCATATTATGGGACACCGCCCGGCTAAAGCTGATGGAGGATTAGCGCAACTCATTTGCCAACTTTTGGATATTTGCAAGCCCATAGTTATTTTCCCCTGGCTACTGCAAGGGATGATGTACTAAAGTTAGCTCTTAAGTTCTTTGCAATAAAGTGATGATGCTGAAGAATCCAGCCAGATGTAAATTGATTCCTCTCTGCAGCCATGGAGAATGGGTGGCTAGTTTGAAATATCTCCCTCTTATTTTGAAGCACAATAGTGCTTCAATATAGAAATCAAGCTCCGTAGTAATCTAGGATCATGAAGAGAAATGGAAACAACATAGAAATGGATCATTCAAGCAAACCACCAACAACCAGCTTTCAGTATCTACATTCTATTTCTTTTGTCCAAGAATCCTGAACAGTAGCACACTCTCTTCCCCTTTAGTATTTCTTCACCATTCATCAGGCTCTTAAAGCTCAATTGTAGTGTAATATTTTCAGTGCTTCTGGATTTATCCCAGCCCCTTCAATCTTACATCAATAGTCTTTCTGCAATGATTTCATATTCTAAAATAACATTTTCTTGCACTGCATTTGTCATTATCCAAATCAATTGCTGTTCCTCCCTTCTCCAAACCTTAAATAAAAGCACATTGTCTTGAGTGGAATTTATTTTACACACAGGGTCTCTGTTGATAACTAGAGAAAAGTACATTTGAATGAAAGTTAGGCATGGAAACTTGAGAGCATGAATTAATGTATTTATATACAACTTAATACTTCTTAAACCTACAAAGTGCTTTGTTTCAAACAATGTTTTCAAAAGTCCCATAAAGAAAGCCATCTCCAACCGTAGGGTTTCCAGAATGGATTGCTTGGCTTGGGCAATATAAGATGCTAGTATCTGGAGCAACAAATAAGCTGCTAGGGGAACTCAGCAGGAAAAGCAGCACTGATTATTAGTCTTTAATGTGCAATGCCATGCTGTGTCAAAGTTTTAACATACGTAACTGCATCAGTGAGTAACAGGATTTAGCAACCAGCTTCAAGGGAAAACAACACATTACATTTGACACACTACCAGTGCCTGGACAGTGATGCTGCTCCTTGAATTGACGGTACAATATTGGGACAGGGAATGAGAAATCCTTCCAAGCATTCCAGATAGATTGTCAGAGAGATTGAAGGACTAATGCTATAGATGTTGATGAATGCCTGAGATTTGGGAAATCTGCAATACAAGTAAATCTCAATACCTATTCCTTTATCCTGAGAGTTGAAGCAAAGATCAATATCAGCGGCCGAGAGATATGAGTGACCATAATGATGACTTCTCGAAGCAAAGAGATCCAGGCACACAAATGAGAATACATATAGTGTCAGAGCCTAATGAGACCATCTTACTGAGAGATTATATGTATACATAGTGTTTCTCTGAGAAATCTAGCACAGCTGCCTGTAAGCAAAAAAAGGTAAGACCCTGGTAACTACCTCTTCTGTTTCGTCCACTACACAATCCTGATGGTTGTTTGTGAAGTCCGATGTCAATGTCCAATCCACTCCACTGCATGAGGTTAGGTATAAATCAATTCCCACTCGAGGTCAATTCAAAGTGCATGAAGATTTTGGAATGAAAAGAAGGGAGGGAGACTTGGTCTTAGGTGTGAGTGGTATGTAGAGTAAGGGTTGAGGGCGATGAGAGCTTTGGATGAAGCAATAATTTTCTCAGCAGATAATGATCCAAATGGCGCTACATTCCTACAATGTGTTCAATACTTCAAGGAAGCCAGAAACTGTCTATTTACTTGCCAGTTCAAATTCTATGTCTAACAATATCTTCCACAGTTAAAACATTCCTGGATTTCAGTAATACATAAATTAGATCAGATCCAAAATTATGCCTGTTCCCAAATTCACACAATATTTCAAGATTCAAAAATACCCTCATCAAACAATACAAGTCTTGAAACAGAACCTTCAGTTCTAGAACTAATACTGGACTTAATGGTTTAACGTTCTTGGTGACCAGAACTCAGTAGTACTCATTAATACAAATCTTACAGGTATGACACTCCTCAAAATACATTTATTTGATTCAAGCTCATGAATACTCACATTGGTCTAAACTTCATCAGGTTCAGGAGTCAACAATTTACTCACCAATTCAGAATCTGTTCAAGACAAAATCTATCAATATACTCTCTCGTTAAAATCCAAGTGGATGCTGAGCCACCCAATTACCCAATCAGTAATTAAAATGTCAGACACACAGAAATACTATCAATGTATTTGCTCAGATAAGTTCTAGAAAAAAAATTCTCAGTTCAATTCCTAATAGGTTTCAGACACCAGTAAAATATCTATGCAGGTTCAAAATCCAGAAAAATACAATGCTGATGTCTTTTAAGGGAAAAAAATTCAAGAGTTGCTTGAATCCTGCAGAAGGTGAACAACTTGCTCAATAGAAAAGGCGCTAGCTGTTGATTTGTTTGTGTGTATTTTTCAAAGATGCTGAAGCTAATAATAAGTTAAATTCTCAGGTACTTACAGAATTTAAAATGGAGTGCTAAGAAATTATTCCAACGTGCAGCACTGGAGTTCTTCAATCTAATATGAAATCAATCGCAGGTACAGAAGAGCAGGATAACCAAACTACAAGATTTATATACACTACTTGGTCTCAAGGAAGTGGTATGATCTACATCAAGAACAAGGCACTCCACTATACTGAATTACAAGGCTGAAACCACATAAACAGGAGTTCACTGCTTGCATTGCTTTAAATAGAAGCACTTGAATTCAAACCAAAATTCATGACTTCTACCAATCTCATGCACTTAAAGTAAATGCCTAATTGGAACCTTAGAAAATATATTTTAAATTAGTAGAGATCAAACTGTTATAATGTCTGCTTCTTAGTCTTTTTAAAATAGATTACACAAAGTTTTCCTAACCACAGATCATAAGCTCATGCAAAAATTCTCTCCTTCTTCTTATACTCCCTTTCCTCGTGTGATCGACAATAATTTGGTGTACAATTAAATGTCTACAGACCAGTAAGACCCAATCTTCAATCTATGTTGAGTCAAACAACCTCTATGGGATACTATTATTGATTTAACTGCCTATGGGCTGGCAAGTTAAAAGAAAGTAGGTAAGATCACTGCTTTTGATCACTACTTAGGCTACGTCCACACTACACCGGATAAATCTGTAACTGAAGCTTTTTCTCTTCATTTTTACCCTCCGCCCACACTAAAACGGCGTTTTCGTCCCCTGAAACCAGAGCTTTTCAGGAATGCTTTTCAAGGTGGATATTTTTGAAAACGCCGGATTGGCTGGATCAGTGTGGACAGGGTAAACGGAGGCTCCTAAGAACACTATCAGATGACTGCGTGCTATTTCATTGTTTTCTTGAATGCAACCTAACAATTTCAAAACAGACGGCAATGAAACTGACGCCAGAAGAGTTAGAAATGTACTCGCCAAATACTTTGACCCATAACTTACTGAATAAATAAGTATACTCACTTTGCCGTTTTCTGTCCTTGCTCGTATGAAGGTGATTTACCTATATATGCAAGTACTTCTCTGACAATAGATGTGTAACAGCCTGATGTAACATTGTATGGAAATACAAGATAACACTGATGCAGATATGTTTTATATATTTAACAAGGTGCTTTATTAATGTTAGTCAGTTTTTCAATGTTCGTCGTCAGCCGGGTCAATCTGTCCGTGAACTCCCTGTCGGTTGACCCGTACGCTCCAGTATTAGTTTTTTTTTACTTTTAAGTTCTCCTGTGCGAAAATCAACAGCTGTCCGTTGTTTTAAGTTTTTCTAGTCTGTAACTACACAAACGCGCACTTTTACTGCGAGTTTTGACACCAAACATGTTGCTTGTTTTCAGTAGGTATGTCCTGCGCATGCGCAGGAGGAGGAGATTCACCGAAATCTCCGTTTCAATGTGGACAGAGATATTTTTAAAATGCATAGTGTGGACGCCTATCGTTTTTACGCGAAACCGGCGTTTTCAAAATTATCCAGTCAAGTGTGGACGTGGCCTTACTCTGAACAGTTAAAAGAGCATGTGGGATGTGTGCGATGGCAGCTGATTGAGGTTGGGTGAATTACTAACCATCAACAGATACAAAAAGATGACTAGCTAGGGGAAATACTGAACATATCAAAAACAAAGACTCTTTGAAACAGCATTAGGAAAAAATAAAACTATCAAGCAATTCATATTGGGATTTTTTTACTGAAAACAATTACTTTGAAACACTCTGCTTAAAGGGAGATCAGTAATGAAGAGTAAATTATACTCAGTGTTCTGCAGTAACCTTGCGTCTGCTGTGAGAAAAATCTCTGACTCAGTTGAATCTACGTTTGGTTTATTTTTGCTACATTCCAATTCCTAATAATTATAAACCTAGGTCAGGAAGTGGTCTGTAGAATTGTGATAAAAATATATAATTTGTGAATACCTCCACTAGCTAAGAAAAAGGTTTCAATCATCCCTTCAGACTGAATTTACAGCTGAATTTCTATAAATACAGAGCTCTGCAAGGCTGGCAGCAGGAGAATGAAGAAATGATAAACCACAAGCAGGATGCTGTTTGCTATCTGGACCCTGAGACGAATTTATTTTTCTTTAATCTGCAAGACTTTTTCCACTATTTAAAATATATATTCAGTGTCGACTTTACTAGTTAAGGAAGCTACCTAATAAAGTGGGAACTGAGTGCATTTTTGCTGTGGTCATCAGATACTTCAAGGTTCACTTCTTGTGCATTCAGAGATGCTCCTCTGCCCACCACAGTTGTAATGCGTGGTTATTTGAGTTACTGACACCTTCCTGTCCGTCCTCCAATGATCTCTCTCATTAACAAGGCATTTTCACCCTCACAACTGCCACTCACTGGATTTTTTCCCACACCATCCTCTGTAAATTCCAGAGACTGTTGCACATGAAAATCCAAGGAGATTCTGAGATACTCAAACCACCTTGCCTGGCATCAACAATCATTCCATGGTCAAAGCCACTTAGATCATATTTCTTCCCCATCTGATGTTTCATCTGAGCAATAACTAAATCCCTTGGCCACGCCTGCATGCTTTTATACATTGACTTGCTGCTACATGATTGGCTGAATACTTATTCACATTAATGAGGTGTACAGGTCTGTTGTATCTAATAAAGAGGCCAAGTGTATGTCAGAAATGGTTGTCGTGTGGGGGCAGGATAAACATGAAACCATAGAAATGACTGTTTATTGCAAACTATAATCGAAACAGCTCGTCCTACAGCTGGCTGACTGATGATGCTTTTTAAGCTGAAGTGACAAAGATTTTTTAGATTTTATGATAGATACTTCCCAAGGTGATTGTACGTCAGCAATGTGCTGCGTAGGTTGAACCTACTGACATGATCAACACAAATATTCTTGTGCAATAATGCTATTGTTATACTGTGGATGTGTCAGGAGTTATAGTACATCTAATGCAAATTTCTGCAAAGCAGGTGAGAATTTGAAGGGGTCAGAAACTCTATTTCAGAATTTAATAAACTCAGCACCCAAATCCCAGAAACGTTCAGCTCAACTCGCTCATTCTGACCAGGGAACATCCCTTCATTTTCACCCCATCACCAGCTCCCAGTCTATAACTCTTTACATCTGATTAATTCAAGTGCTCACCTAAATACTGCTTAAATGCCGTCAGCAAGCTAACTTCAACCACTCTCTCAGGCAGTGAATTCCAGATACTTCGCTTCTCTGGCATGGGACCCCTCAAGATCTCTTTCCCCTTACTCTAAACTAGGTTTACTGACCTCTGAAGTGGGAAAGGCTTACTGCAGTCAACATTCTCTAAAACATCATGGTTTCATGTCCCTCAATTACGTCCCCACTTCACCTCTTCTACTCCTGGGAGAACAGTCTAGTTGTTTCGCATAACTGAATTGTACCTATGCAGACTTCATCCAGGTCAGGGGTTCCCAACCTGGTGTCCAGGGATCCCTTGCTTAATGGTATTGGTCCATGGCACAAAGGGTCCAGGTGAAGCCACTCTGTATCCCTTCCCAGTACTATCATCTCCTTTTCACACTTTGATGATTAGGATGGCACATATCCCAGATGAGGTCTGAACAAGATTTTATGAAGTCAGAACATAATCATCCTATGCCAGCATTTATTGTCCAGACCAATAAAGGCCAATATTTGATACTCCATCCTAACCTGCATTGTCTACCCGAGGATCCACCTTCAAAAATATATGGACTTCTACAACAGTTTCTTTTTTCCTCAATACTCCTTTCCATTCAAATGTTAATATTCTGCATTTTTCAGTCATAAATCAAAATGTATAACATTTTAGGTGGCTTGGCACTGTTGTAAGATGCCACACAGAATAATACTGCACAGAGTACAAAACAACCGTTTCCACTGAAATTTATCTCATACTGAATTTAGAAGCCAAATAATTGAGCTAACCCACAACTTGCAGTCACAAACTTAAGATCCATCTCTTTTTTGAAGGTTCCTTTGATTTGTCTTCCATATCGACCTCAGAATTCTCATCAAGGTTATAACACCTGCTCTAAGATTTCCTTTTTGTCTTAAACATCTCCACATCTTCCTTTTCCAGTACCTCTCCTCCAAAGCCTACCTCAATCAATCTGGCTTTATTTGCTCAAATCCTATTGGCAAAATTTCTGACAATTATTTTTCCTCCTTTGCCTATGTAGCCCCTCACCAGACTCGTATGCAACCTTGGCTCATTAACACGTTCTGCTAACAGCCACAGGACTTAGCGCCACCTTTCATAAACAATATATGTCTAGGGTCAGTATGATTTGGGGTTTAACCAAACAGGAATGTCATGATGCTCCAATTAAAGAAACCTCATTTTGAGCAAGTACTGTGTAAATATTGCCCATAAAAAATTGTTGGTCGGCAAGAAATAACCATATAAAATTATAAGGAAGTATATTTACAAATTTCAGCTTTATCGAAGTTAGTGAGAAAGACAAAACAGAAAAAAAATAAAGTGGCCCATTTTAGTTAAATAAATCCAAAGTGCTCCTGGAGCTCATGTTGAAGTTGTCTTTTTACTGATGACTGGACCAACAGTCTGCGTGAAAGCACACACTGTATTCTGAACCATTCGAAATCCATCTTGAACAAACGGGATCCCCATCAGCAGCACTGGCCCTTCCTCCTTGGAGTCGGTCACTATCTGTTCAAAGCACTTTGTGAAACGGGGACGCTCCTTCCCACTGCATTCTGAGTCAACTTCCCTCCTGTCCTCTCCTCAACTTCCGCCAAAAAGACTGCTGTCCGTCCCAAATCTCTCTCCACCTCGTTCTCTGGAGTTTCTCCAGATTCCGCCATCATGAGTGGCTGACACAATATTCCCAAGTTGAGCAGCAGAGCTTCTTATCTCTATCCAAAACAAAAACATTCTACCAGCAGGAACCACTGTGAAAATGAAATTTCTACAGCATGGAGGTAGAAACAGGGCCATTACACTTGCAAAACCATTTACAGTGATATCCCTAATATAGATTTAGTAATGTAGAAAATGCCTTCATCAGCAAAGCTGATTAAAACTGAGTTCAGCACTTGAAATCAATGCCAATGAGACTGGTCACATTGTGGTTATGTCGCCAGACAAGTAAATCAGATGCTGTTGGATTCAGATGTTTTTAATCCAGGATTCCTTTGGAAGCCAGGAAAGAGGCACTAAACTTGCTTCACGGTCAACTTTGTAAGCGTTAGTAGAACAAAGACAGTTGAAAGCAGAGAGTAATAGAGGTCTACTATGTGAAGGGAGATGGAAGCAAAAAGGTGATACCACTGCACATCAGCTCTTTTATATTACATAGACAAGAAAAAATTCCATTCAAATTCGCAGATAAGAGTCAGCTAATCAGAAAACTCGTATTCAAACACAGCACTGGAGAATTCAAAAATCACACAAATGTAACCGCTAGGGGAAACAGTTGATTGCTGTATATTTAATAGCTGCTAATAACTGTGACCACTAGGAAGCATACAATTAATCGTGAAGCTACAAGGAAAATATTGAAACAGTCAGATCCAAACACTGCTTAGACTAAAATGCCAGATAGCAGTTCAAACCTTGTATGCCAGTTTAAGAATTCAATTTCAGAGCTGGTAACAATGAAATTTACCATGGACTTAAAGAGTTTTAGGTAATGAAATCTGCATCCAGCCTTCAGGTTGTTTTTGTCCTTTGCTAGACTGACTAACTTTCAAGTGCCTTTGCAACCAATTCATTCATCTGATTCCATGAAGGGAAGTTCAGAAACAGCCGGTAAACACCATCACCAGAAGTTATTTCTGGATGCTGACCATATAAGCATGCTATACCCTGAGTGGAGAACCCTTTTGGTTATGCAGTTTCTCAGGCAATAACACTTTTCTAAACTAGTTCTATAAAGAAATTAAAGCTGCTTTTTAAATTAAAGAACTTTATGCTATAAATGTTCTGGGATCGTGAGGGGTTGTGCAAGACATGCACTCCCAGGAGCTTAAAACTGCTGGCAGTTTGCACTATTGTGCCTCTGATGTAAAGATGGGTGTGAGTGGTGTGAATTCTGCTGAAGTCAATAACCATTTCCTTTGTGTTGTTGGCATTGAGGAAAAGGTTATTTGTTTGGCACCAGGCCAAGAGCTCTTCTACCTCCTCTCTGTAGGCTGTCTCACTTCTGTTGGCGACAAGCCCCACCACTGTCGGGTCATTAACAAACTTAATAATGGGATTACTCGGGTGTTTAGTTGTGCAGTCAGGTGCAAGCCCACTGTACAGCAATGGGCTCAACACACGGTGCTCGGGGGACACCTGTGTTAAGGATGATGGGGAGGGAGGAGTTGTTGTGAATCCTATATTAAGATCTGTTCGTTAGGAAGCCCAACACCCAGTTTTAACAGTGTATTTAGACTGAGAAGTCAGCTTGTTCACCAAGGTTTCTGGGACAATAGTGTTAAATATCAAACTGAAATACAGTAATAGCACTCTGACACGTGTCCTTGTTTTCTAGGTAAGTCAGTGTCGGGTGCATGACAGATGCTTTAGCATCTGTTGTAGAGTGGTTCTGTCAGTGAGCATAGCAGCAAGTGTCCAGTGTAGCAGGAATGGTGATTTTGATATATTGTAGCGGTGTGCTACACGCAGCGCTAAAATTACAACACGGAGTCGGTAACTGCAGTTGAAGGAAAAAAACTCTATTCGAAATCCTCAGCCTCACTTTTAAGCCTCCCTCAACCTGCCCCCCCCCCCCCCGTGGCGCAGAGGCTCCAAAGCTCTGTGCTCGCAAACCCCCATAGGCTAATTGTGAGCCGGTTCGGATGTGCCAGGAAATGGGTCACCACATAACCCCCCAGAACCAGCGATACACCCCCCAATGTCCGCAGTCTGGGCCAGAGGTCGGCCTCTGCGCCGAGGTGCCGGAAACTCGGCCAGTTGTGCCAGGTCCACATGGGCCGGTTTGAGGCGGTCCACCGTGAAAACCTCCTCTTTCCCCCCAACGTCCAGCACGAATGTGAACCCTTTGTTCCGGAGCACCATAAACGGCCCCTCGTATGGCCACTGCAGCGGTGACCGATGCCCGCCCCTTCGTACAAACACAAACTTACAGTTCTGCAGGTCTTTGGGTACGCAGGTCGAGTTCCGCCCATGCTGTGAAGTGGGTATGGGGGCCAAGTTACCGAGCTTCTCGCGTAATCTGCCCAGGACTGCTGCGGGATCTTCCTGCTGGTAGGAACTCCCCGGGGACGACCAGGGGCGCGCCGTATACCAACTCGGCCGAGGAGGCGTGCTGGTCGTCCTTGGGCGCTGTGCGGATGCCGAGTAGGACCCAGGGAAGCTCGTCCGCCCAGTTGGCTCCTCGCAGGCGGGCCATGAGGGCCGACTTCAGGTGACGGTGGAAACGCTCCACTAGCCCGTTCGACTGTGGGTGGTAGGCAGTTGTTTGGTGCAGCTGAGTCCCCAAAAGGCTGGCCATAGCTGACCACAGGCTGGAAGTGAACTGGGCGCCTCTGTCGGAGGTAATGTGGGCCGGTACACCAAAGCGAGATATCCAGGTGGTGATCAGGGCTCGGGCGCAAGATTCAGACGTGGTGTCGGTGAGCGGGACCGCCTCTGGCCATCTTGTGAACCGGTCCATGATAGTTAGGAGGTGCCGCAGTCCGCGCGACACTGGCAGGGGGCCCACGATATCCACATGAATGTGGTCGAAACGCTGGTGGGCGGGATGGAACTGCTGCGGTGGGGCTTTGGTGTGCCGCTGCACCTTGGCCGTCTGGCAGTGCATGCATGTTTTGGCCCATTCACTGACCTGTTTGCGGAGTCCGTGCCAAACGAAACTGCTGGAAACCATCTGGACAGTTGTCCGGATGGAGGGATGCGCCAAGTTATGAATGGAGTCGAAAACACGGTGCCGCCAGGCTGTCGGGACGACGGGATGGGGCTGGCCGGTGGCGACGTCACAGAGTAGGGTCCTCTCACCCGGGCCTACGGGGAGGTCCTGGAGCTGCAAACCGGAGACTGCGGTTCTGTAACTCGGAATCTCCGCATCCGCCTGCTGCGCCTCTGCCAGTGCCTCAAAGTCTACCCCTTGGGAAAGGGCATGAACGGTAGGGCGAGAGAGTTCATCCGCCACTACATTGTCCTTACCCGAGACGTGCCGGACATCCGTCGTGTATTCAGAGATGTAGGACAGGTGGCGTTGCTGGCAGGACGACCAGGGGTCGGATGCTTTCGTAAACACAAAGGTAAGCGGTTTGTGGTCCGCGAACGTGGTGAAGGGCCGACCTTCTAGGAAGTACCTGAATTGCCGGATTGCCAGGTAGAGCGCCAACAGTTCCCGGTCGAAAGCACTGTACTTGAGCTCGGGTGGCCGCAGGTGTTTGCTGAAAAACGCCAGGGTTTGCCAGCGACCTGCGATGAGTTGCTCCAGCACCCCACCGACTGCCGTGTTTGATGCGTCCACTGTGAGGGCGGTAGGCGCGTCCATTCAGGGATGTATTAGCATTGCGGCGTCCGCCAAAGCTTCCTTCGTTTGAACGAAAGCGACGGCGGACTCCTCGTCCCAGGTAATGTCCTTGCTCAGACCCGACATCAGGGAGAACATGATCCGGGCAGCTGAAGGGAGGAAGCGGTGGTAGAAATTGACCATACCTACGAATTCCTGAAGGCCTTTGATCGTGGTGGGTCGGGGGAAGTGGCGGACCGCATCTACCTTAGCGGGCAGAGGGGTTGCCCCATCTTTAGTAATCCTGTGGCCCAGGAAGTCAATGGTATCAAGTCCGAACTGGCATTTGGCGGGGTTGATTGTAAGACCGTACTCACTCAGTCGGGCGCAGAGTTGACAGAGATGGGACAGATGCTCCTGACGACTGCTGCTGGCTATGAGGATGTCGTCCAAATAGATGAACGCGAAGTCCAGGTCCCGTCCCACCGCGTCCATTAACCGCTGGAACGTCTGTGCTGCATTCTTCAGGCCGAACGGCATGCGGAGGAACTCGAAAAGGCCAAACGGGGTGATGAGAGCCATTTTGGGGACGTTGTCAGGATGCATTGGGATTTGATGGTACCCTCGGACGAGGTCTACCTTGGAGAAGATCCGTGCGCCGTGCAGGTTTGCTGCAAAGTCCTGAATGTGCGGCACAGGGTAGCGGTCCGGTGTGGTAGCCTCGTTCAGCCTGCGGTAGTCGCCGCACGGTCTCCAGCCTCCTGTCGCTTTGGGCACCATGTGCAGGGGGGAGGCCCATGGGCTGTCGGACCGCCGGATGATCCCCAATTCCTCCATCCTCTGGAACTCCTCCTTCGCCAGTCGGAGCTTGTCCGCGGGAAGCCGCCAGCGCGGGCGTGGAGGGGTGGTCCCTGGGTCGGGATGTGGTGCTGTACGCCGTGTCAGGGCATGGCCGCTGTGAACTGCGGTGCCAGAACCGATGGGAAATCCGCCAGGACCCTGGTGAAGTCGTTGTCAGACAGTGTGATGGAGCCAAGGTGAGGGGCTGGCAACTGGACTGCACCCAGGGAGAACGTCTGAAAGGTCTCAGCGTGCACCAGTCTCTTCCTGGGCACGTCGACCAGTAGGCTGTGACCCCGCAAAAAATCCGCACCCAGAAGCGGTTGGGCTACGGCGGCCAGTGTGAAGTCCCACGTGAACTGGCTGGAGCCGAACTGTAGCTGCACCTGACGGGTGCCATAGGTCCTTACTGTGCTGCCATTCACGGCCCTCAGGGGGGGACCCGGTGCCCTGCTGCGGGTGTCGTAACTCGTCAGAGGTAAAACGCTGATCTCGGCACCAGTATCGACCAAAAACCGGCGTCCCAACCTTCTATCCCACACATACAGGAGGCTATCCCGATGGCCAGCTGCCGTAGCCATCAGTGGCGGCTAGCCCTGGCGTTTCCCGGGAACTTGCAGGGCGGGCGACAACGGCGGGCTTCTGCGCCCCACCGCTGGTGGTAGAAGCACCAGTGTTCCTTGGGCCGGGGGTTGGCGGGCTCTGCGGCCGGGCCTGTACTGGTTTGCTGCTGGGAGCGTGGCTGGGAGATCTGTGCGATGGACGCCCCGCTCACCTTTTTGGCGTTCCACAGCAAGTCCGCCCTGGCTGCCACCTTCCGGGGGCCACTGAAATCTGCGTCGGACAGCAGCAGGCGTATGTCCTCGGGCAGCTGCTCCAGGAATGCCTGCTCAAACATGAGGCAGGGTGTGTGTCCGTCGGCTAGAGACAACATCTCATTCATTAAAGCCGATGGAGGTCTGTCGCCCAAGCCATCCAGGTGCAGTAAACGGGCAGCCCGCTCGCACCGTGAGAGTCCAAAAGTCCTGAGGAGCAGGGCTTTGAATTCCGTGTACTTGCCGTCTGCCGGGGGCGACTGTACGAACTCCGCGACCTGGGCCGCTGTGTCCTGGTCGAGGGAGCTCACCACGTAGTAGTAGCGGGTGTCTTCTGAGGTGATCTGGCGAACGTGGAATTGGGCTTCGGCTTGCTGGAACCATAGGTTCGGTCGCTGTGTCCAGAAACCCGGCAGTTTCAACGAAACCGCATGAACAGAGGCAGCGTCGGTCATTTCTGGTCCAAAAATCGTTTGGAGCGTCGGGGTCACCAATTGTAGCGGTGTGCTACATGCAGCGCTAAAATTACGACACGGAGTCGGTAACTGCAGTCGAAGGAAAAAAACTTTATTCGAAATCCTCAGCCTCACTTTTAAGCCTCCCTCAACCTGCCCCCCGTGGCGCAGAGGCTCCAAAGCTCTGTGCTCGCAAACCCCTGTAGGCTATCTAATTGTGAGCCAGTTCGGATGTGCCAGGAAATGGGTTGCCACAATATGCCATTACCAGCCATTCAAAACACTTCATAAAAATTGGCAACAGTGCCACCAGGTGGTAGTCGTTTAGTAATAAAGGTGTAAAGTTCGTTAGTACAGGGATGATGGTGGCAAATTTGAAGCATGTTGAGACAGCAGCCTGGATGGGTGAAGTATTGAAGATGTCCGTGAAGAAGTCAGTGAGCTGGTGTACATACTCCAGGTACTCGGCCTGAGATGTTGCCTGACCAGGCTGCTCTATGGAGGGGGCAGACTCTCTGTAGAGACCTTCTCATGCTTGCTGCTTTTACGGATAGCGCCTGCTCACCTTGGAGGGGGTTGGCCCGCATTGTGTTGCATGTCTCACAGCGTGCATAAAAGTTGTTTCATGTCAGGGAGGGAGGCATCACTAGTACAGCTGACGCAGTGTTCCCTTACGTAGTCAGTAATGGACTCGATGCCCCGGCACACATGCTGGGGCTCAATATCAGACAAGTGTTCCTGAACTTTTTATGCATAAGCAGTCTGCGTCCTCCTGATGCCCAAGATGAGATTTTTCCTGGCTGCTTTGACAGCAAGCTGTTCTGCCTCCAGACTTGAAGGCAGCACTCTGGGCTTTTAGTAGGGAGTGCACTTCTGCATTCAGTCAGGGTTTCTAACTGGGCCACGAGATGACTGTTCTTAAAGTACCAATAGAAATATAGAAAACCTACAGCACAATACAGGCCCTTCAGCCCACAATGCTGTGCCGAACATGTACTTACTTTAGAAATTACCTAGGGTTACCCATAGCCCTTTATTTTTCTAAGCTCCATGCACAGATCCAGGAGTCTCTTAAAAGACCGTATGTCATTCTCCATTTTCACCAGCAGTCAGCATTATGGAGATGAAGTCAGAGATACCAAATAGGTGTAAAGGCTGGTGTGAAACGAAGGTATGGAGAACTTTGAAAATAAAACTGGGAATTTTGGAAAAGATGTATTGCTTACCCTAGATCCAACATTGATAAATCAGCATGAGATAGTAACTGAATTTAATGTGGCGCATGTTAATGCAAGCAGAAGGGTTAGTTATAGTCACACAGTCCTACTGACACGACCAACCCACAATCCCAGAAATCATGGATACAGACAGAAAGCACAAAACACAAGAAATGGGAGTAGAGTAGGCCAGATATCAGAATGAGATTTATTATTACTGACATAATAACAGCAGCAGTACAATGCAAGGCATAAAAAATACAAGTTACAAAAATTGATACAGTAGATCAAAAGAGAAATAGCAAGGTAGTAGTCATGGATTCATGGACTGTTCAGAAATCTGATGCTAGAGGGGGAAGAAATTGTTCGAAAAATATTGAGTGTGGGCTTTCAAGCTCCTGTACCTTCTCCCTGATGCTAGTAAAGAGAAAAGGACATGTCCGAGATGGTGAGGGTCCTGAATGATGGATGCTGCCTTCTTGAGCCTTTTGAAAATGCCCTTAATGTTGGGAACAGTTGTGCTGATGCTTAAGCTAATTAAGTATAAAACCCTATGCAATCTCTTTTGATTCTGTACATGGAGCCTCCAAGCCAGGCAGTGATACAACCAGTTAGAATGCTCTCCACTGTACATATGTAGAAACTTGCTAGCCATGCCTTTGTTGGCATTCCTCAAACTCCAAATGAAGTACAGCCACTAGTATGCCTTCTTTATGAATGGGCCCAGGCCTCTCAGATGTTAACACCCCAAATCTTGCCACTGCTCACTCTTTTTAATGAGGACAGGTATGTCTTCCCCCAACCTCCCGCTCACAAAATCCCCTCAATTCCTTGGTCTTGCTGATGTTGTGTATCTCACTCCTATACATCTCTTTCTCATGCTATCTGAAATTCTGGTGATAACAATGGTGTCATCAGCAAATTTACAGATGGTGCTTGAGCTGTAGCTCACCATATAGCCAGTGTAAAAAAAAGTAGAGCAGTGGGATAAACATGCTTCCTTGAAGTTTGCCTGTGTTGATTGTCACCAAGGAAGAAATCTTCATTTCTTTCATCATTATTGGATGAAACTCCTCAAATGTCTAAACTTACAGGAATATCTTTTGGAAATTAGTTCAGTGACTGTAAGAACAGCTTTAACTCCTCTCCTCCACCTCCCATCCTTTTATTCTGGCTTATGCACCCTTCCTCTCCAATCCTGATGAGGGGTCTCAACCTAATAAGTAGACTGCTTATTCCCTCCTCCTATACAAGCTACCTGACTTGCAGAGTTCCTTCAGAATTTGGTGGGGGTT
Source organism: Hypanus sabinus (assembly GCF_030144855.1). Lineage (NCBI taxonomy): Eukaryota > Metazoa > Chordata > Chondrichthyes > Myliobatiformes > Dasyatidae > Hypanus > Hypanus sabinus. Next base: position 135,608,993 of record NC_082712.1, on the reverse strand, counting down.
TTTTAAGAACATCAGGTGGGGTAATACACAGAAGTCTTATTTACTAGGCCTACATTCAGAAAATTATTTCAATTAAGATTATTTCCAAATGTAGTTTCCATGACCAAAATGTCCTTTTAAGCCCACGGTACAATAATAATTGAGGAAACATCTTATTCAAATAGCCCATAATCAATTTTTACTCCAAATTTCCCAATGTCTCGATAAACCCATATAAGGGAAACAAACCTTCCTGTTTCTGGTCCCGAGTTTGCCTTTTACCAGTGAACCTGCCCAACGATATGAGGAACTGTACGTAAATTTGGTTTCAATTCTTCACAACATTGGTCTCACCAGGTGAGAACGTACATGACTAATTAAATCCAGTCTGACAGAAGTTCAATCATTTATATTTAGTGGGGAAAGTTTTAAAATCAAAGAAAATCTTCCAAAAGCATTTTTCAAAACAAGGGAACTTAGAGATTGCAGCTCGTGACCCTGAGAAGCTCCGGCGATACAGAACACAACACCGAACAACCCCACCCACCCACAGAACACACTCACGATCACTCCCGATCCTACTGCCTGGCAGCAACGCTCCCCATCAACGCGCAGGCGCAACCGGGGACGCAAGGCAGCCCTGCAATCTTCCCCAATCATTGCGCGGATGAAATTAGAACTACACCTCCCAGAGCGCCACGCGCACAGCCCAGCGCAGGCGCAACCGGGGACGCAAGGCAGCCCTGCAATCTGCCCCAATCATTGCGCGGATGAAATTAGAACTACACCTCCCAGAACACCACGCGCACAGCCCAGCGCAGGCGCAACCGGGGACGCGGGGAACCCCTGCAATCTGCCCCAATCATTGTACGGATTGGCGGAGAACTACACCTCCCAGAACGCCACGCGCACGGTCCGACGCAGCGCCGAGCAAAATCAGAGGGCGGGCAGGAGTCCCCAGTGGTTATTGTGCAGTTAGAAATGGATATATCAGTATGCGATAAGCCACTGTAAGGTTTAATGGAACATAATAGCCTAGACAGGACATTATAGGGTTAATGGTTCATAGGACTGGACAATAGGATATAGATCATTGTAAAGTTTAGAGGCACACCTGAGGTGGTCTTTGAGGATTTCTGCCAGTAGGCGTTAACAACTTCTCTGTCTTTAATATGTCTAACAGGTTATGTCGTTCACATGCCAGACTTAGAACATGTGCAAGAATAAGGCTCTCTGGCCCAAGATCTGTGTGCCAAATTAAGTTAATCCCATCTACCTGCACATGGACTATATTGCTTCATTGTCTTGTCTGATCATATCCACGTCAAAGTATCTCTTAACCAACTACTCCCCCTGGGTGTATACCACACTCTATGAAAGAAACAAAAATTATCCTTACTGTTTATGTATTTATTTAGCGATACAGCACGAAGTAAGCCCTCTGGCCTTTCAAGCCTTGTTGCCGCAGCAACCCTCCACAAATCTAATGAACCCTAACCTAATCACAGGATAGTTTACAATGACCTATCCAGTATATCTTTGGAGGAAACCAGAGGATCTGGGGAAAATTCATGCATTCCACAAAGAGGACATACAGAGTCTCCAGACAGAATGATATTGGAATTGAACTCCGGAACGCCCCGAGCGGTAATAGTGTTACGCTAAGTGCTATACTTCCATGGCGCTCATATTTCTAACTGGTCCGGTTTAATCCTTTGACAATCTTCCTCATTATCTCCAACTTTTTTTATGACACCAGACTCCCAAATCAAATTCTGTTCAATGCTCAATCATGCAAAGAAAATACAGATGTTTAAGGATGAGTTTGGAAATTAAACCCAGTTAGATTTGTTGGGTAAGTCAAATTTTTGCATGCCCAGCACTACTAGTCTCTACAACAGACACTCTATCCTGGCCTCTGTCATTGAAAGAGATTCAAAACTGTGCTCAAAAGCTCTTGGAGAGAATGCAATATCCCCACTGTATCCTGGGAATCTCTGGCCTATAATCTCTTTAAGTGGAGAAGGAACATTCAGGGTGATATTGAGAACATCAAGGCCATAAATCAAGAGTTTACAGCCTTGAGTAAGTAGCAGAAAAAACAGGCTACCACAAAAGATACCCCCCAAGCCTCCTCTCAATTACCACCTCCCACAAAGGTGGAAGAGTCAGGCCTGCCGAAGGGGTTCAGCCTGAAACATCGACTGTACTTTTTCCATAGATGCTATCTGGTATGCTGAGTTCCTCGAGCATTTTGAGTGTGTTGTTCATATTTCCTCTTTTCTGAAGTTTCCACAATGATTTCATCAGTCGTTTCAGATTACACAAAACTGCCCTGGAAGTCATTCATCCTTGACCCTGAGGGATTGTGTGGTAAAGTTAGGTGTAAATAGCCATTTGCCTTGGGGGCCAGACTTTGCTCTGTCACTGAAGGCCAGCATGTGAAATGGGGAGGCAAATAAAATGTTAGCCTTTATATTGAGGAATAGTTAGAAAAGTAAAGAGTCTTCTTGCAATCATAAGGGACCTGGTGTGGCCATAACTGGAGCATTGCATACAGCTTTGGTCTTAAATAAAAAAGAATATACTCTTATGGAGGGAGTGCAGTGAGGTTTCATTAACTAAAAAGAATATGATTTTGATGTATTTTGCTTGCTTGTAGCCATTGACAATTTGGTGAAATAGCCTTCAAGCATTCCACTAGCATTTTGTGTGTGTTGCTTGAATTTCCAACATCTGCAGATTTCCTCGTGTTTGCTTGAGAAGAATATTTTCTCTCTTAGGGATGTAAACCTGTGCACTTCTCCACAGCAGTGAGACGTGGATGCACAGTTATTAAGTGTATTGAAAACTGAGATCAGTAGATCTTTAGACGAAATAAATCATGTGATATGAGGAATAGCAATTAACTTTTGATACTAAGAGTCAATTACAAAGACACTGTCATTTTTATTAAACTAGATTTCATTGTTTTGAAGTGAGTTTTTGTATCGTTTAAAAAATCTTATTTTTAACAATTTTTCTTTACAAATCACAAGTGTAATTGAATGCTTGTAAATCTCAAAGAATTTCTCAAGTGTTTAGTAACACTGTTAGGAATAACAGCTTAGGTAGGCAATGAGCTAGGAAACAGACTTCACTAAATGTCAAAGCCTTTCTGTGAGTACAGCTGACTGTGCTGACACAGTCTCTGTACTGTATTTTGTTGTGTCAAGATGCTGTATGGTGATCTCTCAGCAGAAGAAAGGAGCAAAGATCATGGACAAGTTTGTCAATTCTTCTATAAATAATAAACAGAAAGGTTCAAGAAACGTTGTCTCGTTATGAACTTCTTTGGTTGCTGGTGATGGTGTATGAGTGATTAACTATTGGTTCAAGAAGAGTCCTGGAAACTCTGAGGATTAGTGGCCCTAGTTTTTATTACACTGGGCCAAAATGGTTTGCAAGATCATCCAGTTCCAGGAATCTTCTTTGTATTTACAGCAGCTTAATATTCAGGACAAAATTGAAGCATAATAAGTCAAGTTACAAAAGATCCATAAGAACACATAGAATTAAACCTTTAAACCATCTCTATTTCAGATGGCTGCCCTCCTTCTGTATATTTGCTTAGCATTGTTCTGTACCGAGGAAATACCAAGAAGATGCCTGCATCTGCAGGAAGTGCCCCCAGCTGCAGCTCCTGACTAACAAGGTCAAGGTCAGTGTTTCAGATTTTTTGATCATTCAGATCTCTTCCAGGGAAAGTATGACGTATACAAAAAGGACAGTTTACACCTGAACCTGAGGGGGACCTACACCTTTGTGGGCAGGTTTGTTAAAGATGTTGAGGAGGGTTTAAACTAATTTGACTGAGAGATGGGTAACAAGTGATAGGACTGAGAATGGGGTAGTTGGTATACATCTAGATGCAGCGGACTCAACCACAAGCTGCTCTAAAAAACCATCTTGTGGGCATTCTACAAGTGAGCTGTGAGGAAGGACAAGCAGATGACGTGACATAATTGCAGTCAGTGGAATGAGCTAAAGTGTAACATGAAGGTAAAATCGAATAGGGTGATGAATACAAGACTGGCAGTGTTATATTTGGAAGCACACAGTATAAGAAATAAGATAGGTGATCTTGAAGTGCAGTTAGAGATTGGCAAGTATGACATGGTGGCCATCACTGAGTCGTGGCTGAAAGGAAATTGTAGCTGGGACCAAAACGTCTAAGAATACAAATCATATTGAAAGGTCAGGCAGTTAGGCAGAGGGGGTGGGGTTGCACTGTTGGTAATATATGAAGTCAAATCCTTAGGAAGAAGTGACATAGGATCAGAAGATGTAGAATCCTTCTGGGCAGAGTTAAGAGACTGCAAGAGTAGAAAGACCCTGATAGGAGTTATATACAGTCCTCCAAACAGTAGCCAGGATGTGGGATATAAATTACAATGGGAGGTAGGAAAGGCAGGTAATAATGGCAATGTTACAATAGTTATATGGATTTCAACATTCAATTAGGTTGGGAATATCAAGTTAGTGCTGAGTCCTAAGAGAGAAAACTTATAGAATGCCTACAAGTTGGCTTTTTAGTGCAGCTTGTGGTTGAGCCCACTAGGCAAAAGGCAAAGCAGGATTGGGTGTTGTGTAATGAACCAGATTAAATTAGGAAACTTAAGGTACAGAAATCCTGAAGAGGCAGTGATCATAATATGATAGAATATTGAATTGAATTGATTTTGTTACTTACATCTTTCATATATGAGAGGTGATTGATAAGTTTGTGGCCTAAGGTAGAAAGAGATGAGTTATTAACTTCAAACTTTCTGCATGATCACTCAAAGAATTGACCTCCAGTTGCATGCAACTAGAGCTGTTTAACTGAACTCCTTCTACCTTGGGCCACAAACTTATCAGTCACCCACCTGTGGACACTTTCTGGAGGTCCAAGATCCGTATGCTCCACAACCGCTGGTCTAAGAGTGTAAATGTAGGAGAGGACGATGTTGAAAAATAAATGTGCTTGGTTTTCTGAAATTGACTCCTTCTACCTTAGGCCACAAACTTATCAATTGTATTAGTAATGATCTTTCAAGAGTCTTAGGATTCTGGAAGGCTTCCAGAGGACTGCAAAGTTACTTCACTCTTTAAGAAGGTAGGGAGGCAGAAGAAAGGAACTTATAGGCCAGTTAGCCTGACCTCAATAGTTGGGAAGATGTTGGTCCATTATTAAGAATGAGGTTTCAGGTACTTGGAAGCACTAACAAAGTAGGTCAAAATTTTCTTCAGGGGAAATCTGGCCTGATAAACCTGTTTAATTTTTTTTGAGAAAATAGCAGGCAGAAGAGACAAAGGAGTCTGTGGCTGTTGTTTACTTGGATTTTCAGAAGGCTTTTGACAAGGTACTGCACATGAGGCTACTTAACAAGATAAGAGCCTATGGTATTACAGGAAAGATACTAGCATGGATGGAAGATTGGCTGATGGGCAAGAGGCAAAGAGTAGGGACAAAGTGGGCCAATTCTGGTTGGCTACCAGTGACTCGTGGTGTTCTGCAGGGGCTGGTATTGGAACTGCTTCTTTTCACATTATGTGTCGGTGATTTGGATAATGGAATTAACGGCTTTGTGGCCAGCTTTGCAGCTGATATGAAGTTAGGTGAGGGGGCAGGTAGTGTTGAGGAAGCAGAGAGTCTGTAGAAGGATTTAGACCGATTGGGACAATGGGTAAGGAAGTGGCAAATGGAATATCGTGCCGGGAAGTGTACTATCATGCACTTTTATAGGAGGAATAAAGGCAGAGACTGTTTTTTAAATGGTCTGAAGGTTCAAAAATCAGAGGTGCAAAGGGACTTGGGAGTCCTTGTGCTGAATTCCTTAAGGGTTAACTTGCTGGTTAACCTTTAGGTGGTGAGATGGCAAATGTAATGTTATCATTATTTTGAGAGGACTGGAATATAGGGTCAAGGGTGTAATGCTGAGGCTTTTAAAGGCATTGATCCAGCCATATCTACTTTCCTCGCAGCGTGTTGCATATACAGCTAGACAGGGAGTTAACTGTTTTCTCAAAAATAATCTGGAAGCTTTTTTCAGGGCTTTTAATGAAATAACTTTGTGAAACTGCAGAAAGTTAAGCGAAACGCATATTAGCTTGTAAACAGTATCATCACACGCCTGAATATAATAATATTAATTATTCTCTCCATCAGCGTTAAACAAGGTAATGCAGATGTGCAACATTCTGTAGCTATGTCGTGGACTCGTGTCAACTTGTGTCACTACAATAGCTTGATAGCAATGAACGATAAGCACAATATTTCCTTCAAAGTTCATCTGCCAAATGTTTACCAATGTTAAGAAGGCTTAAGACTCACAGATATTGCTGTTTCAAGGGCAAATAAAGAGTGGTGAGAGATGGATGTCTTTCTACCATGTTTGCTCCAAGTTGAAATCCAAATTAACTCCAACGAACAGGAAGTGATGTTTGTACAAAATGATCTACGTACAAAATGAACAGTGCCTCTAGACACAGAACACTTCCTGCCTGACATCCAAGATGTCAAATTTAACTACGGAAACTAAAAGTGAAATGATCGTTTCATTAAGTCTTTGGCAAAGAAAGGAAAAAAAGGACGGTCTCAGAGACTGGTCTTGATAACAATCTTATTGACCAGTCTTCAACTATTCCCGCTACGAAAATGTTGCCCTTGATGTCATACTTGCTCATGGTAATGTCTGATGACCAGACTCGGGATACAGTACACGCCCAGAATGATGATTGGGCAAAGTACCTCTAAAGTGAGTTGTGTCCTGTTAATATATCCTCCAACTCGCTGTACCCTTCAGAGTCAAGAAAGGGACAGACTTCAGTAAGATAACTTTGGATTGGAAGAGTTTCCTGCTTTGTGATGCACTTCCTCTGCATACATCTGTCTTTGAAGACCAAGAAGGATTCTAACCTCTGCCAGATTTGTCCCAGTTTGTGTTAGATTTTTATTTTAATTTAGCCCAGTTAATGATAGATAAATACCTACAGTGTGATCTCTATGAGCTTGAATGTGGTAAAGCTTTGAATTCTAATCCTGCTAATAAACAGAAAAAACGTAAACTGCGTCAATGCAATGTCACATACATTGAGGAGCATTTGATGGTTCTGGGCCTGTACTGCTGGAGTTTAAACGAATGAGGGGAGATCCCATTGAAACCTATTGAATATTGAAAAGCCTAGATAGAGTGGATTGTGGAGAGGTTGTTTCTGATTGTGGGTAAGTCTAGGACCAGAGGCCATAGCTCAGAGAAGAAGGACGGCCATTTCGAACAGAGTTGAGGAATTTATTTAGCCAGAGGCTGGTGAATCTGTAGAATTCATTGCTGTGGACAGCTATGGAGGCCAAGTCATTGAGTATATTTCAATCGGAGGTTGACAGGATCTTGATTACCTGGGGCATCCAAGAGCAGAATAGAAATTGGGACAACCCACGGTGTGGGATAGACAACAGAATGACATTTCCTGTCACCATACTGATCTTGAATAATAAGGCATCCCAGTGAGATTTGTCATATTCTGAAGTGACTTCAAATCATTGTAAACTATAATGCAGTGTGCACTATTCCAGATTTAAACGTAGTATGGTTTGATAAATATTCTGGCTGTGGTTTGATTGCCATCAAGTGGTAATTCATTGGAACTACATGAGAAGTGAGAAGAATAACAAGACTGGCAAGAAGAGTTTTTAATGGAGAAATTTGAAGTATGTGTTAACTCACCACATGCTGAAATAAACATAATAATTGATAACATAACTGGCCTCAGATGTAGGCATATTGAAGCTATAATTTTCTTCAGTCCTTCTTAGAAGTGATGGACCATTTATCAGTAAAATCAGGACAAAGCGTTTGATTAACAGTGATTGTTTCAGACAAGAAAATATGGAAATTGGCTGTCGGAGAATAGCAACTGTGGTTTTGCTACCTATTCTCTTATTTGGTATGCAAATGTGAAAATGTCAAAATTTGTTGAAATGAAGTGTTAAAGCCATTGTTCAAAGTTCAAATTCTGAATAGGGTGGACAATACAAACAAAGCTAGCAGCTGAGGTACAGGAGGTTCTGCAGATACTGGGAATAAGTATTATGAAAGGTCTTGGTCTGAAACATCTGTTTTTTTCCCCTCCCCATAGATTGCGTGTGATCTGCTGAATTAAGTTATTTGTGAGTGCCAACAATCGACTGGACAGATGACACCTTCAGTACCCGTGCAGATGGAGCACAGCCACAATCCACCCAGTCAAGATCAGATGGCTCAGCCGGTCCTGGATGGACTTACTCTTCGTATCAGGGTATGATACCTCTTCATCATGGTCAGACCCACTGATGATATACCAGTGTTGTTCTCTGAGCACTACCTCCTTCATGCCTCCTGTCATCAGAAGGCAGTCTGGGAGGCATGGAAGTTGAGTGTTAAGCTGCTGACCCCAGATAACGTGAGGAACTAAAGAGGGATTACACACATTGGAGAATTCCTGATTCCCCTGTGCACTCACGGGAAGTGACAATGTGAACATCAAGAGGCTCTTCATCCTCAAAAGTATTCAGAATTGAATACAAAGTCAGAAGGAATTGCTCCAACTCCAGACTTACTTGCAGCAACTTCACCTGAAGTTCTAGGGGATGGATGTGAGGGAAGAGCAAGCCAGCTCTTTGCCCTAGAATCCTCCAAGATCATCGTCTGTTCCAGAGTACACTCAGTGGAACAGGAAGAAACATGCTTCCATTTCTTCTTCCAAAAGGTTCACAGGAGGGATTTTGTCATCCACAGTGTAAAGAAAGGACGACTTAGTAACAGCCTGGCATATCAAGGATCTGGAAGTCTTTCAGTGCTGGTCCGTACAATAAAAAGGCCACAGGTAGCACAGCCTCCAAAACATCTTATCCCTCCATTACAGAGGTCTTTAGTGACAGCAAACAGGTGAGTCTGGACCAAGAACAACTTTGGAGGAGTTGATAGGGTCCATCAATTCCGTTGATTTGAATAGAACTCCTGGAAGCGAAGTCTTACCGATTGAGTTGTGCTCACCTCTGTAGGACTGGATGGACCTGGACCTATTGGATGTGTATAACACCATGCTTCTGGCTTGCAGCAAATTACAATGGATGGAGAAGGGCATTATTACAAGCAGAAGAAAGAGAGAGGGATAATGTCAGGAATTGGAGACCATTCTCGTTGTTGAATATAGATTATAAAATCCTGTCCAAGGCCATCACCAACAGACTAAGTCTGCTGTGAATCAGATAAACCACCTAGACCAGATCTGTTGTGTACCACACAGGAAGATCTCTGGAAGCTCAGGACAACATTATCCATGTGCAAGATAAGGGTTGGACAGCTGCCTGGTCAGCTTGGACCTAGGGAAGGCCTATGACAGGATATCACTCAGGTACATGATAGACATGTTCTCCAAAATGTGTTTTTGCGAGACAAAGATGGAGTTAAGATGGTGCTAAACGGCAACTCCTTTGCTTGCATCTTCGGAAACAGCTCTATTTCCATCTTTAGTATCTTTATTTTTCCCTTTGAAGACCCTGACCTGGAGTTACGTGCTGACTTCGGTTCTTTGTGGGAATGGGACCCACTCTTGGGGTTTCAGGATTGGCCATTGTTCGGCACGCCAAGGGGTTGGCCTGAGAGGTGGCCTAGTATTTGGAAGCCTAAGATTATGGGGTTCTGGAGACGGGTGGATCGAGGATCGGTGTCATGGCAGGAGACTCATGAGTAGTTGGGCAAGCCAAAAAAACTGTTGCTGTGGGCCCAAAGACCCGAGATCTTTGTGATATTCGGGCACAGAGCTTGTAAAAAGTGACAACATGACTTTTTAATATCATAAACCAGCGAGTTGTTGTTATGCCTTCCACTCACTGTGAAAATGGGGGGGCACCTTCCCCTCCCTTATTAGGGAGAGAGAGAACCTGTGGGTTGCCAAATGCCGGATGAATTGCAATAGTCTTTGGGGTAACTGCAAGGTCTGTGTCTTTTCTATCGCTCAGTTCATACTTGTGCTTGGTAGCGGGTGTGCTTTTTGTTTTGCCAGTAGGGGGAGTTGGGATTGTTGCCTGCCACTGCTTACGTGTGGAATGAGGAGCTTGTGGGGGAGACTTTAGGGTTCTCATGTTTAACTGTCGTTCATTCTTTGGGGCACTTCTGTTTTCGTGGATGTTTTGCAAATAAAAAGCATTTAATGATGTATATTGTATATATTTCCCTGACATTAAATTGAACCTTTGAATCTGAATTGGATCTGACTGCTCTACACCGATACCCTCAGAGCAGTCCAATTCAATGGGTGAAAGACAGATAGCTTCGCCATCAAGTCTGGAATCAGGCAAGGTTTTCCAGACTCCCCAGTCTTGTTCATGTGCTCTGTAGAGCCCCTTGCCAAATCCATCAGGAAAGCAAACTCATAAAAGGGGTGACATTGCCAGGCTGTGGAGGTATCCAGGTGATAACCTCCCTGTACAGGTCGCAGATATGATCGTTTTGGGTTGGCATCAGTGGCCAGAGTTAACTGGAAGTGTGAGGCCACGCTCTTTATTAACTGGCCCAATCAATCCAAGGTCACCTTCACCATTAGGTCTGACTACCTGAAGGTCCTGGGGATCTGTTTCGAGGGAGGGGAGGGCAGAGGTGTGTAACAGGAATTGTCTATAGCAGATTGGGAATGTTAAAAAGGAACTTGGACTGTGAGAATGGCACTCCACCTCAATAACTCGGAAGAACTTTGTCATCAGGTATGACGTACTCTTGGGCCTGCTGCTGTATTTGGCACAGTTGTGGCCCTTCCATACTCCTCTGACTTGAAAATCACCCAGGCTGCCTTTTGTTTCATCTGGGGATTCAAGATGGAACAAATCTGAAAGGCTGCAATGCATGAGTCCCTGGACAATGGAGGTAAAGGTGTACCGACTGTCACTCTCATCCTGATGACCACCTTTCTGTGTGTATCAGCTGAGAATGGGACCTAAATATGTGGCCCTCCAATGTCATTACATGCTAAGCATTTCTTTTTAGAAATATAGCATGGTAACAGTCCCTAGCCCAATGAGCCTGCACCTCCCAATTACACCCATGAGACCAAATAACTTAATAACTCAAACATCATTGGAATGTGGGAGGAAACCCGGGCACCCAGAGGAAACTCATGTAGTCATGGGGAAGACATACCAACTCCTTACAGACAGTGATGGAATTGAACCCAGGTTGTTGCTGCTGTAATAGTGTTTTGCTAACCGCCATGCTACTGTGCCAACTCCAATAGGTTCTAACTGTCAGTGTTGGAAAGGAAGGATCAAGCCCCGTTGCCATGCAATGTTCCAAATCAACTGGATGTTGTTGTATTACCCATCCTTCATGGAAAAGTGCTTCCGTTTCAACACCTTTGACCAGAAATCCACCAGGTAGTGGTCAGTATAGAATAGCCTGCAGATACCACCGGATGAAAGCTCAATGGACACTGTGGAGTGTTTCCCTTAGTAGACAATCCAAATCATCTTGCAGAATGCCTCATTGCCAGAACTCTCCTGCAAGCACCATTACCTTACTTGGCTGGTGGTTAGAAGAGCTCTTCCTGTCAGTTCCTTCCTGTATAGTTGGAAAATATAGCGGTATAGCTGTCCCCAGGCTGACTACATTGAGTATGAAAAAGTTGTCCACCTTTTTACAGGCTGTGAGATTGTGAAGAGCATATAGAGACAGTCACAAGGACCCTTGTCAAAGTTCATCCTAAGCAGATGCCTAACAGAGGACTCTCCGATCTATGGGATCTTCCCTGGGGCATGCACAGACTCAGACATCAAGTGCTGCTGGAAGATCACCAACTCAGTGAAAGATACTCCTTGGTCTGCCTGAAACATGTTGGGCTCCCAGTATAGCAAGACGCCCGTAGAGGAATGCTTCAGGAGTACCAGTATATGCTGAGGGATGCCCTGAAGCATGGTGCAGCCAACGCAAAGGCTCTGTGGGAAGGTCCACAGTCTCGTGTTCTTTAACTACTGGACACAGACAGGCAGGGAAAGGTTGGGTTAGTAAGTCCTTTAAATATTGTATTAGTGTCTCACCCAGGTGTTTGGTGGTGGCTGTGGTGGGGGGGGGGGGAACATATGAATGACAGTAGTGTAATAGTTTAAAAAAATAAGTTAACACTATTGAATGCATTGTTCACAAAGGTACACAAATGTAAAGGATTTGCAGTGTTTATTCTTTAGGTATATGTATATTTATTTATTTATGTATAAAGTTGATTTTGAAGTAACAAAATGGCCCTATACATGACCTACTGAGTGAAAATGGCAAAGTTGATGTACACTTTGTGATTGCGTCAGACTCCACCTCGGTGATCTCCTTTTGTTTATTGTGGAGGAGAGATTGAATATGAAGGCTTTCCTAGTTTTCAGGAATATGATCCACACTGCAGAATACATCAACTCCTTGAATTATTGGAAACAGATTAAGTCATTTTAAACTGAAAACAGAGCTCATTTCTTAGTTTATCACATTTTGATGGAACAGATTGTCAAGTGAGAAACTCCACATTGTGAGGCACCAAATGGTCAATTAATATTATTACACAGACTTTGCATGTAAACCACCAGAGGATGTGTGGTCTAAATTTATTTTAAGTTTATTTGTATCTGTTCAAATTGTAGAAGTTCCTCTTCTAAGTACAAAAGCTGGATGAATGTTTCGTGTGTCTAGCTGTGTGGGGGCAGGGATAGGAATTCCAAAGGGCGTTCCTCTGTGCTGCAGGTGCATTTTTTGTCATGCAGGTGTGGCCAGCTTTGAGTTTTGGTTTTCTCCATATCACAGGAAGAAAAGCTAGTCTGGTGTCTTTAACAGCCTGTGATTTTCATAGAAGGGCAGGTGATCTAAAACACCAGAAACAATGAAGGAACACAAAGCAGCAAGGTAGAAGGCCAAGGATCCTATCTGGATTTTACAACTGAGTTCCTGTTATTGTTCCTGAAGTTAAAAAGTGAGTTGCTTCAAACTTTGTTTATTACTTCATTTAGGCTCTAAGCAACAAAGCAGCTGAATTGCTTTTGGTGGTAGTTAAGAGAAATGTCTCGCAGTAACCTTGCAGTTAACGTTGTTAGGTATGGTATTTCCTTGCTTTTAATTCTGATTTGATGCTTTTGTCTTTCACTGTTTTCAATAGTCAAAGTCTGTGCTTCAAGATCACATTGACTAGCACATTCCTGATTCAAAGAGTTTAAGAATACTGGTATGCTTTTTGATCATGGGGATTATGACACTGCAGCCCCGTCCTAGTGCACTTTGTAGCAAAGTTGTTGATAGCTTGGGAAAAGAAATCCTGCTCATATTCCTCCTCCCTAGTACAGCAGTACTGAATCAATTTGTAGTGCAAGACTGCTCTTCATAACTTTATACCGTCTCTTTTTGTTGCTCCACGTAGAACTGTAAAGCCAATGCCGTTTAGGAGACATTCATGTGAGCCTAGGTTGTGTGCCATTGAAGCTGTGTTTGAACTTTTCCAGTGCCAACATATCTACATACACGTTCAGCAAAGAGAGTGAGAACGGAAACACAGACACCTCCAATACAAGCAAAGCTTTGTTTTTTTTTAATGTATACCTAGATCTAATATTTGTAAGATCTTGAAGGATTTTGACAGAATCGATGTGGAGAGGACATTTCATCTTGTAGAGGATCTTGGAGAGAATATTGACTGGCCCAGGGGTAGGCAAACTTTTTGACTTGTGGGCCACAAAGGGTTCTAAAATTTGACAGGGGGGCCGGGCCAGGAGCAGATGGACAGAGTGTTTTGGTAATACACCTCATAAGAGAAAATAAAATATCATGGGATATGTAGAAAACATGTGCTTTAATTTCAATTGAAAATGAACAAATGCATTACAACAAAATATCTGACTTTGAAGTCCCATGGTATTTAGCTATTTATTGAAATGACTTTTCAAACACTGAAAATTAAATGAATAAAATACAGCTTTTTTAATAGTAACAGTTATTATTTTAAAGCACTGAAAATTCTGTTATCCTTCAAGATATTATCATCATCACTCTGCTCCTGACTGTCTTTATTTCAAAAACGGTAGGAGATGCAGGTCTACTTGTCCTGTTCCTTCTTATTCAATTGTCCCCTGTGCCAAAACTCAACAACGACCAGCACAAAGACAGAACAGTGACAGCGCGCCAGTATGCGGAGCGCGTTATTTGATCTGGAGCGCATTTTTTATTTTGAGAACGTACATGCACCTGCGCACTACTCATGTCCATCACTTAACAGAAATGACATGTAACATTTGAAAAAAATATTTTCAAATGCATTTTTTACATAACACAACGAAGAAACTTATTTTTAATTTCAGTGGGAACAGTGTTGTTGGTCTCCCTTTTTAGCCAGCGCATCAAAGTCTGGATTTAGTTTTGTTGTGGCAATTCTCAGGATGGATCTGAGGTGTTGGTCAGTTAACATGGATCTGTGGCTGGCGTTGTTGATGTTCATGACACTGAACGCCTGTTCACACAAATAGGTCGAGCCAAACAAAGAGTAAAGCACAAATGTGGAGTAATACGCTGCACTTCAACAAAGGTCAATGTGTAGCGGTGTGCTACATGCAGCGCTAAAATTACAACACGGAGTCGGTAACCGCAGTCGAAGAAAAAAACTTTATTCGAAATCCCCAGCCTCATTTTTAAGCCTCCCTCAACCTGCCCCCCGTGGCGCAGAGGCTCCAAATCTCTGTGCTCGCAAATCCCCGCAGGCTATCTCCCATAGCCGGAATGCTGGCTAATTGTGAGCCGGTTCAGATGTTCCAGGAAATGGGTCACCACAAATGTATATAGAGTGCGTCATCTATTGGGAAAACGTCAGAATTGTGGGGAAAAAACGTTAACAAGGATTATTAATATAATTTCATCAAGTTCTGCGGGCCGGATTAAAAAGCTTAACGGGCCGCATATGGCCCGCGGGCCGTAGTTTGGCCATGCCTGGACTAGCCGCATCACAGTCTGGCATGGAAATTACCAACACCCTTGAATGGAAAATACTACAAAAAGTAGTGAATACCTCAACCAAAGCGGATTAACTTCACTTGCCCCATTGATATGTTCCTACAACCTACAGACTCACTTTCAAGGACTCTTCATCTCATGTTCTCGCTACTTATTGCTTATTTATTTATGATTATTATTTATGTCCTTTGCACACTAGTTGAACATCCAAGTTGGTGTGGTCTTTCATTGATTCTATTATGGTTATTGTGTACATCTGCAAGAAAATGTATCTCAGGGTTTTATATGGTGACACATATGTACTTTGATAATACATTTACTTCTATTTTTAAGCAGTGACACCTCCTTAAAGTCAGTGATTGCCCATTTAAGACCGAGCCGAGGTGATTTTGTTTTCTCTCTGAATGTCATAAATCTTTGAAACTTTTAAAGGCAGAGGAAGCAGAGTCCTTAAATAATCTTAAGGCAAAAGTAGTTAGATTTCTGAGAGACAAGGGACTAAAAGGTTACTGAGGGTAGAATGGAATGTGGAGTTAAGAATGCATTTGGATTAGCCACCATCTTGTTCAGCAGTAGAACGTGCTTGAGAATTGACTTATTCAATCAGTTCAAGACCTGAATAAGCAATCCATCCTTATCTTTTTCACAACTGCTTTGAAACATAGTGTTGTAGTCACTATATCTCCAAAATACTATTCACTGACTCTCCAGCCACTTGTCTAACTATATTCCCTAAACTTCAGTCCAGGAGTGCCCTTCTCTAATCCCCTTAATCATTCTGTCTCAAAACCAGAGGCTCTTCAATAATTTCACCCCACCTAAGACTGTCACAGTAAGGACACCTTCAATCATTAGTGGAAAAGTTTGAATGCCCTACTGTGGTGAACTACGTATACCTGTCTGGACACGCCCCCTGCTGACTGCTCCTGTGCCTCCTCCCACAGACCCCAGTATAAAGGCGATTGAGGTCTGAGCCCGGCCTCTCTGTCTCCAGGATGTAGTATGGTGGTCAACCACTGCTTGTTCCTTCTTCCAGTCAATAAAAGCCGATATCTCGCCTTTGCATCTCAGAGAGAGTTATTGATGGTGCATCACCTACTACACCCTATTATTTTAAACTGTTTTTGTGATTTCCCTATATATCAGTTCATCCAGCTCCCCCTAACTATTAACAGGCCTAGAAAATACCACTATCAATAGATTTCCCATACATCTGTTTTTAAGCTCCATATATCTGACCTTGTTTGAAATATCTTGAAGATCTTTGCTTACTACTACAGTAATTAATTCATTCATTAATTGATGTTGCAATGCCACCTCCTCTTTTATACCACCTCCTTGTTATGCCTGCAAAATGTATACCTTGGAATTTTAAGTGATCAGGTCCTCCCTTCTTTCACAATGTTTCTGTGATAGTAATAATATTTTATTACCATAATATTTAACGTTCTTGGTTCATTTACTAGACATTCTCCTTACATGAAAATAAATTCAGTTTATTTTTGCATTCCTTCCACTGGCCTTATGCAGCTCTGTCTGGTGGATTGACTATGTTTTTCCTTTTATATTTCACCACTTTAGTGTACATCACCCTTTTGCCACATTACTTTGCCAACTTCAAGCTCAGATTGAATTATCATTCAGCCATTCATAAATATAGCTAAGCCAAACAGCACTCCTCCGGCACCAAGGTGCAAAACATACTACCAGCAACACAGAGCACATAGCACATGCGGTTGTGATAACAGAAAACAGTCACAAGAGGTGTAGCATAACTCCCTGAATAGCACCAAATGGGGGGGTCCATCCCCCAACCCAGCACAGACTTCAGCACACCCACAGAGGCCTCTGCTTTCTCCCGCACCTGCTTGGCATCTCCTCTGCCAGGTAGCTGCAACAGGCGACCCTGCAGCCCAAGAGCCTAGTCCTTCCATAGTCACGACAACGCAGCTTCACAACGCCATGAATCTTGCCAATGAACCAGTGAACTGAACCTGCAGTATTCCATATTGCCAATGTTCAATGGGGTCTTAGGATCAGGAGAACATAGTTTAAGTCTTATCCAAAAGTTATAGCAAGCTTCCCTGAAATGATATTATACACATTCTGGTTTAGATGCACCTTGCACAGATTCCACCTTCCTCAGAAGCAGTCCCAGTTATTGAGAAATCTAAAGCTTTCCCTGCTACATCATTTCTTTGGTTGCATCTAACCTTTTGTTCAATTTCTATACTTGTTAGCTTGTAGCACAGTTGCAGAGGGAAAGTTGTTGCAGAAACTGGGAATAGTGACTATGGGGAAAGATGATGGAATGTGGAACAAAAATCAGAATGACGGAAGAAGTCAGAGGGTCAAGCAGTGTCTGGGAAAACAAAATGTGTATACTGATGTTTCAGGTCAAGACCCTGCATCAGGACTGGGAGCCAACAGATATGAGTGTACAACATTTGTCACCACAGATGCTGCTTGGCCCTCTGAATTCTAAGAGCCTTCTATTTTTTGTTATTGTGATCTCTCAAATTTCAAAGATCAGCCTTTGATTTTTATTTTACGTGAAGGGGTCAATGTATTTGGCTGCACAATCTTGTGCTGGATTGAGTTGCCAGGGGTGGCGGTGGAGGCAAATAAGAGCCATTTAAGAGGCTTTTAAATACACAAATGAATGTGCAGAGAATGGAGGGTTATGGTAGAATGCATTAGTTTAGTTAGTTGTTTAATTACTAGTATAATTAGTTTGGCACAGCATTGTAGTAACCAAGCCTATTCCTATAGTGCACTGTTAAATGTTCTAATCCTTTGCTTGGAGTGGATTGATTTACGGTGGGCCATACAGGTATAGCTGAGTTTTTAATTATACTAGTTTTTAAACCTTTTTTAATCAGTGCTGTGACAAATATATACCAACCCTTAGACAAAAATATTTAATTGAGACACTTGGTACTGCAATATCTGGTTTTAAAATACTTAACTTCAGAAGATAAAAAGGACATACATCCATTTTCTCTTGGCGAGCTGTGAATACAGGGAATCACTCCTATCCTAACTGCACAAGCAGACAATATGCAGTTAAATCTTTTGCAGGTTGTTCCATTTGTCAATCTTAGAATGAGTTTCTGATCCATTATTACATTAAGAGGTGCAGACTGGATTGTGGCAGTATAGGTTGGCTTTAAGTGATGCCCTCCACCGGAAATGCACATGTACAATAAACGCATCCAGCATTTTTTATTCCATTTTTATTTCTGATATATTGCATTTGCAGTTACTTCCACTTTCAAAGCTGTTAGAGGAAGTGCAGTAATTCAATGTGTAAGATTCTTCATCGTATTTTGCAGTAGAAACTACAACAATATTCTGAAATTCCACATTCCTCAGGCCTCATTGAGAATTCTTTCAACAAGTATTAGAAGAGGAAGCTCCGATGAGTGTCCATAGTTTCTACAACACGCTGAACCTAACCTTTCTGTGTACAGATGATCTGTTCAAATCATTTTGTTAATACATTAAACTTGCCTGATTTACTTCAAATTCTTTGTCCTGAAGTATTCTTCCATCCTGTGGAAGTTGAAAAGTCCAGACTTTCTTTTGTAAAATGACTGAACAATAAATAACTAAGCAAATGTTAGCATGAGAACATGATCTTGATGTTTCAACAAAACATCAATGGTGTTTCTAGCAACACACACAAAATGCTGGTGGAACACAGCAGGCCAGGCAGCATCTATGAGGAAAAGCACTGTTGACGTTTCAGGCCGAGACCCTTCATCAGGTGTTTCTAGTCCTGTTTTACAAATCAAAGCATTTTTATTTATAGACTCTGTTTTGCATTAAGTTTCAGCATATAAATTTTGGCCAGTCTGGTTTATCCATCATATGCTTTAACTACAAAATGGAATTTTGTAACTTAAGACAATTTCAGGGTTGCATAGTGGCACTGTGCACCTGGTAGAGCTGCTGATTCACAGCTCCAGCAACCATGTTCAGTCCTGACCTCTGAAGCTGTCTATTGCAAGTGTGGATGTTCACCATTTGTCTCCATGGATTTATGCCGCTTGTTTCAGTTTCCTAAAAACTAGTTGATTGCTGCAAGTCACTGTTTCTGAGACTCCTGCAATGAATGAAGATAGAGTTGATGGGATATGGAGCAGAAAATGGATTAGGGTAGAAATTGTGTGCTTGATGCTTAGCATCAACTGCATGGGAAAGAGTCTATTTCTATATTCTACCTTTCTTTGGTTTAATTATATTTGGACAGAGAATGACAGAACCATGGATACAGACAGAGAATCACTAATGTACAAAACAGAGAAAGCACACTGATGTACTGTATGGAGAGAGTAGGACAGTTCGAATATGCAGGATAGAGAAAGACAGAGACAGACATGGAGAGAGAGAGAGATATGTCACCCATTTAAAAAACTGCATCAGGGAGATGCTACAAGTTTGTCACCAGCAGGAATACATGACATCTCCAAAGCTTCTATGCTATAGCAATCCAGCTTCTCAACAGTACTCACTCAGGTGCAATGCCCTAACTGTCTCTGCAGAATATTTGTTAAATGGTCTTTCCTGCCCTTCTTGTTCTGTTTAAATTAAATTATTGTGTCTGTATTTGAATTTGATTATTGACGTTTGCACGTGACCTTTCTACTAATTGTTGATTGCTCATGGTCGTTTGCAGTATTGTCTTGTAAATTGTTGGTTGCTATTGTACTGTCTGTTATGATATTGTCCTGTGTTTAATGCTTGGCACTGAACTACAATCATTTCTGGTATGTTTCATAAACTGGTAATAAAGTGATTCTGAGAAGGCAGGCAGAGACAGGCAAAGAGAGAGGGAAAATCACTGATACAAACAAGAAAAGAAAGAGCTACAGATATGCCTTGGAAAATGAGTCACGTGGGTATTGGCCAAAATGGCACTGGTGAACTATGACGACATGTTGTGGGCTGCTTAAAAAAAACTTCTAATTATGCTCCTTCTGAATTACTCTCACTGAAATCTGTAGCCTGTGATTTCCCTTTAAGCAACATACTTTTGAACTATCTTAATGAACTTGCAATTTCCCGATCTTCTGAAGGACTTGTTGGATTTAACTCTCAAGCATGCAAGTTCTAGTTTATGTTTAATTGTCAGTCAACCATACATGAATACATCCAAATGAAACAGTGTTTCTCCAGGGCCAAGATGTAAAACCCAGTATCAACAGTCTGTATCAAGTTACATATAGCGCATGTAAGATTGCAAGTAAACATATGATCATACAAAATATATATATATCGCCCAAGTCCCTGAGCGACATGTTCTGTAAATTGATGATGTTTGGATGTCATCAGCAAGAACAAGCAATTCTCAGCAGTCTGCAGGCGAACATTCGCACACCTGCACACAACCCAGCTTGTCATTCCATAGATAAAACACTGGAAAAGAAGGGGGAATACACCAGAATAAAAAGGTTGGGGAGAGGGAGGATAGCTGGAAGCTGATAGGTGAATCCTGGTGGGTAGGAAAGAACTGGTGAGGAAGGAACCTGATAGGAGAAGAGACTGGACCATAGGAGAGATGGAAGGAGGAGGGGATCCAGAAGAGGTGATAGGCAGCTGAGAAGAGGTAAGAGGCCAGATTGGGAATGGAAGAAGAGATGAAGGGAAAGGAATTTTTTACTGGAAGGAAAAATTGATATTCATGCCATCAGGTTGGAGGCTACCCAGACAGAATATAAAGTATTGCTCCTCCACCCTGAGGGTAGCCTCTTCTTGGGACAAGAGGAGGCCATGGACTGATATGTAAAAACGGAATGGGAATTAGAATTAAAATATTTAGCCAATCTTCCGTCTTCCCCCACATTTTTTATTCTGCTGTCTCCCCCCTTCCTTTCCACTCCTGAAGAAGGGTCTTGGCACAAAACGTTATATGTTATTCATTTGCACAGATGCTGCCTGATTTGCTGAGTTCCTTTAGCATTCTATGTGTGTTGCTTTGGATGTCCAGCATCTGCAGACTTTCTCATGTTTATGAGGCAACTGAATCAGTTACTTTCCAACTGCTCCAATTTCGGTCAACCCATTCAACTATGTCAATAAACATAGTCCCAATTACCCTTTCACCATAATTAACCATCCCATGATTATAATTATTTTTCCATGCAAAATAAAATAGCCAGGGTAAAATAGCTAGCCCAAGCAGCTTCTAAGCAAATGAAGATTAAATTGAATAAGAAAAATAAATTAATCAGTTTATACATTTCCTCACTCCACTCTTCCCTATGCTTTTTTTTTCCTGTTGCAGTGTCTTTAAAACAAATCTTCCCATGTGGCTGGAAGTTTTCTGTCTTTCAGAGGAAGAGATTCTGGATGGCCTTAAGAGGATGATAGGCTATTTCTAGTCCTAGAATATATCTTTTACCATGAGTGTCAAAATTCTAGGTTAAATAGGTCACAACACATGTACAGAGACGACAACAGGTTAATGCACATGGATTGCACAGCCATTTACCCCATGGCAATGTCTTAGGAAACATAGTTGTGTTTTGGTGAACTCCTTGATGAATTTGCAAGCTCCTTTGCACACCAATAGTTACAGGCCAGATGGCAGTAGTCCTTGTGTTTGCAACAGGAAAGTAGGTGCACCTTATAAACACAAGATTTTGCTGATACTGGAAATCCAGTACAACACACACAAATTGCTGGAAATAAATAAACAGTTGACATTACGAGCTGTGAACCTTCTTCAGGACTGAAAAGGAAGGGGGAAGAAGCCAGAATAAAAAGATGGGGGGAGGGTAAGAAGGATTAGCTAGGAGGTGCTTGCTAGGAGATGGGTGGGTGGGAAAGATAGGAGAAGGTGGAATCTAATAGAAGAGGAGAGTGAACCATGGGAGAAAGGGAAGTGGGAGGTATGAGTAGAAGAGATGAGATGCCTGTGTGGGAATAGGAGAAGAGGGAAGTTGGAGGGAAAAAATGGCCATCAGGTTGGAGGCTACCTCTCTGGAATATGAAGTGTTGCTACTCCACCCTGAGAGTGTCCTCATTGCGGTAACACAGGATGCCATGGATCACCATGAAAGAATGGGGATATGAATTAAATGGTTGTAATTGGGGGAAATTGCACTTTTGGTGACGGAGAGGAGGTGCTTGACAAAGCGAAGTCTCAATTTAATTTTGGTCTCAGCAATGTAGAGGAGGTTGCATTGGAAGCACCAGGTACAATAGATAAACCCAACGGATTAGCAGTTGAAATGTTGCCTCATCTGAAGGACCTGCTTGGGGCCCTGAATGGAGCTAAGGGAGGTGGTAAATGGGCAAGGGATATGTTCCAGGAGGGTGATTAGTGGTGAGGGACGAATAGTCAAGGGAATCGTGGATGATGTGAACCATATGGAAAGCAGAGAGTGGGGAGGAGGTAAAGATGTGTTTGGTTGTAGGATCCCAGTGAAGATGGCAGAGGTTGCAGAGAATGATGTGTTGGATTTGGAGGCTCGTGGGGTGGTAGGTGAGGGCAAGAGGAACTCTGTCCCTGTTAAGGAGATGGGAAGATGGGGTGAGTATGGATAGCTGGGACATAGAGGAGATCTGGGTGATGGTAGCATTAATCGTGGAGAAAGAAAGCCCCATTCTTTGAAGAAGAAGGACACCTTTGATGGAAAGCTTCATCCTGGGAACCGATGCAGTGGAGACAAAGGAACTAGCATTTTTCTGCAGTAGGTGCAAGAGGGGAATAGCTGCAGAAGGTGTAGCCTGCATGCAAAATCTAACCTATAGATGTTGAGTGGTTTCTGCTGGAACAGTTGAAACTGGAAATTTCTGCCACTAATTTAATGTGGGTGGCAAAAAAGCCAGAAGGGTGTACTGATGCTTAACAATATTAGGTGTAGCTTTTGATTAACAAAATTGGCGCAGAGAACTATGCTGTGTATTGAGAAGTGTCAGACACTACTAGTGAATTCAGTGGAACATGGGTATGAGGCCACAGAAAGTCTTATGATATTTCATCCATGTCCTAGGGGTTTGACACTTGACTCTGATGGTCACAACAGTTTTCTCTGACTCCACTTGCAGATGTAAGCTTCCTAGCCTGTCGTGGAGACAGGACATCTCTTCTACTTTGCATCACAAAGTTCCAAGTAAATTTATTAGCCAAGTACTCTTATGTTACCATAAACAACCCTGAGATTCATTTTCTTGCAGGCATATGCAATAAATCCATAATAGAATCAATGAAAGACCACACCAATTTGGGTGTTCAACCAGTGTGCAAAAGACAGCAAACTGCAAATACAAAAGAACAAATAATAGTAATAATTAAATAAGCAATAAATATTGAGAATATGAGATGAAGAGTAATTGAAAGTGAATCCATGGGTTATGGAAATTTTTCGATGATTGGGCAAGTAAAGATGAATGAAGTTATCCCATTTGGTTCAAGAGCCTATTAATTGAGAGAGCTATGTACACAGCTTTGTGGTGCACTGGTGCTGATGGAGATTGGAAGGAAATGATCAGCATGGTCTCCTTAAGGGAAAATCTTGCCTGACGAACCTGTTGGAATTCTTTGAGGAGATTGCAAATAGGATAGGTAAAGGGGCCACAGTGGATGTTGTATATTTGGACTTTCAGAAGGCCTTTGATAAGGTGCCACACATGAGGCTGCTAACCAAGTTAAGAATCCATGGTATTCAAGGAAAGTTACTGGTTTGGTTAGAGCATTGGCTGATTGATAGGAGACAGTGAGAGGGAATAAAAGGATACTAATGTGGTTGGCTTCCAGTAGTAGTGTTCCACGGGGGTCAGTGTGAGGACCACATCTTGTTATGCTGTATATCAATGATTTAGATGATGGAGTAGGGAGCTTTGATGCCAAATTTACAGATGATACAAAGATTGGTGGAGGGACAGGTCATGTTGAGGAAACAGGTAGGCTACAGAAGGACTGAGACAGATAGGGAGAATGGGCAAGAAAATGGCAAATGAAATATAATGCTGGAAAATGTATGGTCATGCATTTTGTTAATAAAAATAAATGTCCAGACTATTTTCTAAACGGGGAGAAAATTCAAAAATCTGAGATGCAAAGGGATTTGAGAGTCCTTGTGCAGAACACCCTAAAAGTTACCTTGAAGAGATGGTGAGGAAGGCAAATGCAATGTTAGCATTCATTACAAGAGGTCTGGAATATAAGAGCAGGGATGTAATACTGGCACTTTAAAAGGAACTGATGAGGCCTCACCTTGTGTGTTGTGTATGGTTTTGGGCTTTTCATCTAAGAAAAGATATGCTGGAATTGGAGAGGGCCCAGAGGTGGTTTACAAGAATGATTTCAGGAATGAAAGGGTTATACAAGGAACATTTGATAGCTGTAGATCTGTACTTGCTAGAATTAGAAGGATGAGGGGTGATCTCCTTGAAACCTTTTGAATGTTGAAAGGCATAGACAGAGTAGATGTGGAAAGGATGTTTCCCATGGTGGGGGAGTCTAGGAGAAGAGGGCATATCTTCAGGAGAGAGGAGCTTCCATTTAAAAGAGAGAAGCAGAAAAATTTCTTCAGCTAGGGGATGGTGAATTTGTAGAATTTGTTACCATAGGCAGCTATAGAGGCCAGATCATTGAGTGCATTTAATGTAGAGATTGATAGGTTCTTGATTGGACACAGCACCAAAGGTTACAGGGAGAAGGCCGGGGAAAAGGGTTGAGAAGGAAAAAAATTGATCAGCCATGACTGAATGGTGGAATAGACACATTCACCCAAATGGGCTAATTCTGCTTATGAAAATGTTGCCAATCCAAACTGGAGTCTGCAAGTGAGGAAAGTGAGGATCCAATTGCACAATGAAATACTGAGGCCAAGATCTTGAAGCCTCATTATTAGTTTTGAGGAGATAATGGTAATGAATTCCAAGCTGTAGTCAATAAAATGCTCTGATGTATGCACCTTTGCTATCTAGATGTTACAGGGTTGAGTGAAGAGCCAATAAGATAGCCCCTACTGTGAACCTTCCACACTGGTAGGCTAATTGGAGTGCATCCAAGTCACTTCTCAGGCAAGACATGATATGTTTCATCACCAGCCTCTCAAAACACGTCATCACTGTGGATGTAAATGCTACTAGACTATAATCAATAAGGCAGGTTACCTCATTCTTAGGCAGCAGTATAAGTGAATTTTTCTTGAAGCAGTGGCTACCTCAGACTGTAAAAGTGAGAAGTTAAGGATCTCAGTGAACACACCAGCCAGTTGATCAGCACATATCTTTAGTACTTGGCCAGCTTCCCCATCTGGGCCAGATGCAACAGATTGTGGATCTTATGGTTCCTCCAGGGTTCCTGGCTGGGGAAGACTGAATGATTTTTGTGGGCTACAGTTGCCTATAGCTGTTTTAATAAAGTCCATGACAATCATAGTGTATTCTTTCACAAGTGTAATACAAAACATCATGGAGCCACTCCTCTGTAAATTGTTCCATTCTTTAACCTTGACCTGTTTCAATGAGTTTCAGAGCACCTTCCACACCAAACTTTCCTTGCACTTCTCCGATATTAAGTGCAGACTGGGTTTTGGTAGTGAAAACTAGCTTTAAGCGATACTGAAATTGAGCTCTCTACTGGTATAAAAAGCCAATACATGGTGTTATTCATGCTGACTCCACTCATGAATCAAATAAATAAGTGACAGTATAAAGCTGATATGCTCTGTGTAGATCAGGTAATGGATGTAAGCTAATTTCACACAATTTCCGGGCTGTGCAACTCAAGCACTTTACTTATAGAGATGGCAAAGTAATAAGTCATGGCTCATTCAAATTAATTCAATTCCTAAAGCAGAATCTATTGGGCAGATGCTGCTACAATGTGTACTCAGTGCAAATGACCAGAGATAAAAATCCTGTTCCATGATGGTCAATATCAATTCTCCTCAGGCAGATTAAAACTACTCGCTGCGTGCAAAGAAAAAAAAATATCACAGGGGGAAATTAATGGAACTACATTGCACAAGCTCATGTGAGGAAAGAGGATAATCAGTGTTTCTTTAGGTTTTGGAAGGACTAATAATTCCATTCAAATTCTCAAGCTAAAGTAAAAGGAGTTCCTATTTTTATAGATTCTTCAACCTCATTTGTTCATTATGAAACAAGTTCAGATCTGAATGGTAGATTTTTGATAATTATTGACTTACTTTTTAACAAAAAAGTTGTTATGGTTAATGTTTATGCTCCAAATATTGATTGTCCTGATTTTTTAAGTGCTTATTTACATCCCTTCCTAATTTAAATTATTATATGTTGATAATGGGTGGGGATTTTATCTGTTGTTTAAATCCTTCGATGGATAGATCTATGTCTAACCAGGCACTTCCAAACAAATTGGCTTCTTTTATCAATTCCTTTATGGTTGATTCCAGAGTTTCTGAAATTTGAAGATTTCTATTTTATAAGGATAAGGGATTTTCATACTTTTCTCATGTATATCATAATTAGTCTAGAATTGACTATTTCTTCATTGATTATCATTTAATTCCATCCATTATTGACTGTAACTATGATTCCTTTGCCATCACCAACCATGCGCCTTTGAAACTATCTATGAAGATAACGGATACATTTTCTAGCGCTAGACAATGGTGGTTCAATTCTACTCTACTTCAGGACTCAAACTTTGTCAATCTTATTAGACAACAGATTGATTTTTTCTTTTCAACAAGCGTTATAGAAGAAATTTCCAAAGGGATATTATGGAACACTTTTAAAGCATATATTCATGGACAAATCATTTCATATTCTGCTGGAGTGAAAAAACGAACCATTTGTGAAATACTTATGCTGGCTGACAAGATTAAAGAAATTGATGAGAAATATTCTATGGCTCCTAGTAAGGAGCTTTATAAAAAGAGAGTTGAACTTCAAATGGAGCATAGTCTATTATTAACCTCTCCGATTGAAAATCAATTAAGTAAAACCAGGACCCAGTTTATATTCATGGTGATAAATCTGGTAAATTATGGCTAATCAATTGAAAATTGCTTTGGCCAAACGCCAGATTATCAAGATTCATAAATGGGATGGTACACTGACAGTTGATCATGATGAGATAAACAAATCTTTTCAGAATTTTACAATTCTCTATATCAATCAGAATCCCCCGATGACCCTACTATAATGCATGAATTTTTAAGGAAACTGAATATTCTGAAATTATCATCCAATGAATGTTTTATATTAGATGCATCTGTTATGGAAGAAGAAATAAAAGAGGCTATTTTTTCGATGAAATCAGGTAAAGCACCTGGTCCGAATGGTTACAAAGTAGAATTTTTTAAATCCTTTTCTACTATACTCTCTCCTTGGTTATGTAAAATTTTTAAGGAGACATTAACCAGAGGTAAACTACCATAATCTTTTTACAAGGCCTCTATTTCCCTAATTCTTAAAAAAAGATAAAGATCCTGTTGAAAGTGCATCATATAGGCCCATATCTTTGCTGAATATTAACTCTAAGATTTTTTCTAAAATTTTGGCAACTAGATTGGAGAACATATTACTTCAAATAATCTCTGTTGACCAGACTGGATTTATTAAAAATCGTTATTCATCTTTTAATATTAGGAAATTAATTAATATAGTTTATACTCCACCTAGAACTCCAGAGTGTGTCATCTCATTGGAAGCTAAGAAAGCATTTGTTAGAGTTGAATGGCCATATTTACTTAGTATGCTTGAGAATTTTAATTTTAGTCTGAAATTTATAACTGGGATTAAATTGATATACTAGACCCCTTTGGCTTCAGTATTTACCAATAATCAAATATCTCCTTTTTTTCAGTTGTTTTGTGGTACTAGGCAAGGCTGTCCTCTTAGCCCATTATTATTTGATATTGCTTTGCAACCTTTAGCTATTGCAATTTGTGATTTCCCCAACATTTTTGGCATTACCAGTGGGAATGGGACATACACGCTATCACTATATGCAGATGATTTGTTTCTATATATTTCTAATCCTGATAAATCCATTCCATTCCTGCAGTTTCATCTCTGCTTGCTCAGTTTAGTAGCTTTTCTGGCTACAAACTGAATCTTGATAAGAGTGAATTATTGACATTAAACATGCAAATTCCAATTTATAAACATTTACCATTTAAATTGGTCACGGACTATTTTACTTATTTGGGTGTTAAAATTACTAAGAAGCATAAGGATTTATTTATGGTTATTTTTTTTACCTTTAGTTGATCAGGTTAAACAATTGTTTACTAAATGGTCCCCATTGTCTTTATCACTGATTGGTCGAATCAATGCTATAAAGATGATTATTTTACCTGAATTTTTATATTTATTTCAATTGCTACCAATTTTTATTTCTAAATCCTGTTTTTGATATTGTTGACTCTAAAATTTCTTCATATATATGGCAGAATAAAAAATCCTAGGTTAAGTAAAAAAATTTACAGAAGTCTAAAAATGATAGTGGTTTGGCAATGCCAAATTTAAGATTTTATTACTGGGCAATTAACATTAGATATTTAATATTTTGGACACAGGACTTGGATGTAATTCAAAGTCCACAATGGGTAAACCTTGAATGTAAATCTGTACAAGGGTTCTCATTGGTTTCTATCTTAGGGAACTCGCTTCCCTTTGCCCTTTCTAAATTGAGTAAACAAATGGTTAATCCAATAATTGAATATACATTATGAATATGGTTTCAATTTAGTAAATGTTTTGGCTTGAATAAGTTTATTTTTTCAAGCCCTATTGTATCTAATTTCTTTTTCCAAGCCTCTGTTATGGATTAAGCCTTTTTGATATGAAAAACGAAGGGTATAATATTTGTGACTTATTCTTGGATAACTGTTTCACGTCTTTTGAACAGTTGCCTAATAAATATAATTTACTTTGGTCCCATTTTTTAGATACTTACAAATTAGAAATTTTCTGAATAATATTTTACAGACTTTTCCAAATTCATATCCAAATGATATCATGGAAAAAAAAAATAGGTTCAAACCCTTATTGGAAGGGTTTAATAGCAACTATTTATGATAGGGTTATGAAAATACAGCTAGGTATATCAGATAAAATTAAGAATGAATGGGAAAAAGAACTTCAACTTTCCTTACCTACATAGAAATGGGAGAAAATTTTTCAATTAGTTAGCTCCTCCTCTATATGAGCTAAACATGTGCTGATACAATTTAAGGTGGTGCATAGGGCCCACATGTCCAAAGTCAAGCTTGCTTGTTTTTAATCCCACATAAATCCTACCTGTTATAGATGTCATTCTGAAGTAGCCTCTTTGACTTTTGTGTTTTGGTCTTGTCCTTCTTTGGAGAAATATTGGAAACATATTTTTGACATTATTTCAACTGTTTTGAATATTGATTTACATTCTCATCCTATTACCACAATTTTTGGCTTACCAGTTGTGGAAAATAGTTTTTTATCCTCTTCAGCTCGTTGGATGATTGCATTTGTTACATTAATGGCCAGAAGATCCATTTTATTGAATTGGAAAGAGATTAATCCTCCTACTACATTCCAATGGTGTTCCCAAACTATATTTTGTTTAAATTTAGAAAAAATCAGAAGTGTCATTTTTGACCCCTTGGTTAAATTCGAAGAAATTTGGAGACTATTTATTCAACACTTTCATATGATGTAACTTGACCTTTACCGAATCCTTTTTGTTGTCCTTAAATATTTGGATAGAGGAGTGGAGTTATTGACATTATGGATTATATCTGTTGTAATATAATAGCCCAGCTTTGTTTAGTTTAGGTCTACTTCACTCAAAAGGAGTGTCTTCCTGTCATCTCAGAGGAATACTTTGAACATAGAATACAGCATAGGAATAGGCGCATGATGTTGGGTCAAACTGAATGCTAATTGTTCTGTAACTTTTTCAGTCTGCAGCGCTGTATCATAATGCCATAAACAAAACCTGCTAAGAGCTCATCTTAGCACAAACTTAATTAGAAATATAAGTCAGTACCCTAAAAGAACCATTTAAATTTCCTTTAATGAAATGTAAGAAGAACTTCATGGGAAGAAAATTATATTAGGACCAATTCTGAATACATTATGAAATGCTTCAATCAGTTTTTAAAAATATTTCCAAATTATTTTTGTAATTCATACTTGTATTATTTAATAGAGTGAGTTGTAGTAATTAAATTACCTTGGCAAACATAGAAGGAAAAAAGATAGGGTCAATTGGACAATTTAAATTACTGGCTGAGAGAATTGTGCTTAATAGCTTTCCATCATTCACAGCTGTTTGGCACAAACTTGTGTTTGTTTTTGTAATGAATTATACCACAGTTCAATAATTCCTGCTTAGAAAAGGCAGTGGTGTGTTTCTTTTGAGAAAACAAGGAGAAGCACAAAGTCCATAATGTAAGAAAGAGTAGAAGTGAAGGTTAACAATGGTTCTCAGGGTTTAAAAGTTTATGGCTTATAGAGGGAAGTAAAGAGTGAAGGATCCAGTCATTCATAATCATGGGAAAGAATAAATAGCTACTTGCTAACTCTTAGATAACTGCAACATAATTTGATGTATCTTTGGTTACATTTCCAACTCTTTGGACTGTTCCCAAACTCTTTCAAACTCAATATCAACGACTACATTGGTGCTGCTTCCTGCATCCATGCTGAGCTCATCAATGTCATGAACTTTGCCTCCAACTTTCACCCTGCCCTCATATTTACTTGATCCATCATGGACACCTCTCTCCCCTTTCTCCATCTCTTTGTCTCCATCTGTGGAGAGAGACTGCCTCCTGATATTTTTATATAAACTTACTGACTCTCACACCTATCTTGATGATACATTTTCCCACCCTGTCACCTTCTCTCTCTCCACTTTCCACAAGGTTCACTCTCTACCTAGCTCCCATGTCCACGCATCCCTGTCCACTAATCTCCCTCCTGATACTTAACCCTGAAGCAAGACAATTACCATACCTGCCCCTATACCTCCTCCCCCACCTCTGTTCAGGACCCCCAATGGGTCTTCCAGGTGAGACAGCACTTCACCTGTGAGTCTGTCAAAGTCATCTACACTATCTAGTGCTTCCAATATGGCCTCCTTTATATTGTGAGACACAATGTAGATAGGGGTCTGCATCATCAAGCGCTTTTACTCCAACCTCTGCAAAAGATAGGTCTTCAAGGTGGCTACCCTTTTTTAATCTACTTCCCATGTCCATTCCAACATGTCAGTCCATGGCCTCCTCTACTGCCACAATGAGGTCACTCAGGTTAGAGGAGCAAAACCTCATATTCCATATGGATAGCTCCAGCCTTTTGGCATAAACATCGATTTCCCTAGCTTCTGGGAGTTTTTTGCATTCCACGTTCTGGATTCCCTTTTATCTCTTCTCTTTTTCTCATCTTCCCCTTTTTCATCCCTTTCTCCCGTGATCTGCTCTCCTTTCATACAATTCCTCCTTCTTCAGCCATTACCTCTTTTAACTATTACCTCCCAGCTTCTCACTTCATCCCCCCTCCCCCAACAAACCACCTTCTCCTCACCCGGTTTCACTTATCATCTGCTATCTTTTACTCCTTAACCTCCTCCCACCATCTGAATCTGGTTTCTTCCCCTTAATTTTCCAGAGCTGATGAAAGGTCTCAGCCTAAAACATCCACTGTTTATTCCTCTCCATATATGCTGCCTGGCCTGCTGAGTTCTTTCAGTGTTTTGTGTGTGTTATTCTAGATTTCCAGCATCTACAGAATCTCATATGATAATGCATCTTCTGTGTTTCTTGAAATCAATTTTTTCTCTGAAGTTAAGTAAACCCCAACTATTCAGTCCACTGGTACCTCCCTACTGTGTTGGCATATTTGTAGCTTTTACTATTCACTCATTGTGCCTACCAAAGTTATTTGATTAGATTTTCGTCCATGGGTAACTGGTGGAGTTCAAAGGGAAGTTTCAGATATGTCATTCTCATAAATTGCCCACCATTGAACTCCACATCTCTTTCCTCGTTGTTGTTGTAACTTTTTCTCATCTCACACCATAACTGGTTGGATAAGGTTCTGGGGTGTGAGGTTCCCTGAAGCATGGGGACATGGCCGCTTTTAAGTTTCTTCCTGCTTGTTTTACTCCCACCTCCCAGACCCATCATGGAAAAAGTTATTGTACTGCAGAAAGAATCGTAAGATGCACCTATAGGAAGAGACATGAGGCACCTATTTCATATCCTGCCAATTTGCTTCCAGTACTGAGCCACAAATGTCCATTTTGCAGCTTTAATAATCCCAGCCTAAGTAAACTGAGCCAGGAGACTGAAGGTATCATTGAAACAGAAACTCCACTCCACTAAAGTAATAATCACAGCCCCAGCAGCACTGAAAGACTAATGTGCCCAAGATGGACTTCATCTTTGCTCTGAAAAAATAACTTTGCGACAAGACCAAGACTGAAGTCCTGGGTAGGGAATTTTTCATTGGGCCTTATCTCCCTCAAGTAGTGTGGAAGATAAAACCGATTTAGATTAATTTATCACATATTGTAACCGAACAAAGTCACTGAAGCTGGTGATATAGAAGTCTTTATTCATCACAACAAGCAGGCATCACTGTATAAAGGTATATCACATTTTATACCCTTAAGATCAAAGGCAACAGCAGGTGATTTGATACAATTTCAGCAGTTACAATGACATTGTTTACACTAATACATTGGGTGACAAATGATTCCTTTGAGTTACTTAGTGTAAGCACATTGTAATTGATAAGCACCTCCAAATGTCCAAACATGTTTGAGAGAAGCTAATACAAATATTTTAAAACCTTTTGATGACAGAGAGGCAAGCACCAAAAATAATGTTGTTAAAAATAACCTTTTGCTAATGATACCATTGTTCTTATTTCCCAGTTCTTCTATATTTGGGGAATGTTGGATTTTAAAGGGGGAGAAGTGTTGTAATCTGAGTATTATTAAAAGTAAGTTAATACTAATCGGGGAGCTGTTGGTAGCAAGAGGCGGGATCCGGGGTTGGCGGGGTCTTTACTTCCGCTCTTTTACTCCCAGTATGTATTGTATATAGTTCCTCCACCCAGGCCGCACGAGGTACCTGGAAGCCTCTGTATTGTGAATATCATTTGCTGTCCCAGATAAAGATGCTCTGTTGGCCATCAAGTTGTCGAGTGGTCTTTTGGAAAGTTATGGAACTTGACATTTCTGCCTTAGCTCAGATCCCTTCCCATTTATTTTCCCCAATATCTTTCTATTCTGACCCATGCAACTAATCATCTACTTCCAAGAAACAGCCTTTATTACAAGGTTTTGTTATCATTATACTTTCATACTTTAAACTTTATTCATAGTTTGCTGACTCTCTCTCTCTCTCTCTCTCTCTCTCTCTCTCTCTCTCTCTCTCTCTGCCTTCTGCATTTGTATTTCCATTCTCTTTCACCTGTGGGTCTACTTCCATCAGGTGTGGTCAGTTGTGATGCAGCTGGCTGGTGTTCATCACACAGATTCTCTGTAATGATATTGCTACTGTGTAGACTTGATTCCTTCCTCTGTCTGTGAGGGCAACATGAAGGTGAGTTGCACAGTTTAACCCGAGTTCAGTGTTTCCACTAGATGCCTTGCTGGCTCTGTATATAAACACAAGTGTCATTTGTCCAGAGTACTCCCTGTGGTTCTGTCCACTTGGGAATGAAACCTGTCTTTTCAGGCAGCTCCCTCACCATGACTTGGTCACCTGGCTGTGGGAGTTCGATATTCTTTCCCTCTGGCTCTCTCTGATTAGTAATAAGTTGCTATTGTTATGCTCGATCCCTCAATGTGTTTTCCTGGTTACATCACATCTCCATATGATCTTACTAAATTAGCTCTAGTAGTTTTTTTCTGTCCACTTTCAATTTCTGTCATCTCATTTCTTTTGTTGCTCTCTTTGCCCTGAGCACTCTCATTTCCTGCCTGCTCCTTACTCTCCCTTTACTGGTACAGTACATCTTTAGTTGCTTGATTTATTTAATTTGAATCAACAAAGGATGCTCGACAGCTATGGCAGAGCTTGAATACTATCATCCCTTATAAAATTAAATCAAGCAACATAGTTGACAACAAGGTTTTGCTTCCAGATGAGCTCAATACGTTCTTAGCTTGCTTTGAGCATCAAAACACGGAGGAACCATCACAAACTCCCACAGCCCCAGATGATCTTGTCATCTCAGTCTCTGTGGCCAACATATGAACAGCCTTCAGGAGGGTGAATCCAGCCCATTTGGTATCTGGTCAATTACTAAAAGCCTGTGCTGATCAACTGGCTGAAGTATCCACTGAGATCTTTAACCTATTGCTGCAGCAGTCTGAGGTACCCACCTGCTTCAAGCAGGCTTCAATTATATCAGTGCCTCAGTGGTAACCTCCCTCAATGACTGTCATCCAGTAGGACTTAGATCCACAGCAATGAGTGTTTTGAGAGGTTGGTGATGAAACATATCAACCCCTGCCTAAGAGATTACTTGGATCTGCTCCAATTTGCCAACCAGAGCAACAGGTCCACAGCCAATGCCATCTCATTGGCTCTTCACTCAACCCTGGAACATCTGCACCACAAAGCCCTGTTGTCATCTATGTTACTTGATTTAACTGAGGTTGATCTCTGTTGACTACAGCTCAGAATTCAATACCATCATCCCCTCAAAACTAATCAATAAGCTCAACACCTTGGCCTCAATTCCTCCTTGTGGAATTTGATCCTCGTTTTCCTTACTTGCAGACCTCAGTCAATTTGGATTGGCAACAACGTCTCCTCTATGATTCCCATCAGCACAGCTGCACCACAAGGCTGCGTGCTTAGTCCCCTGCTTCCCTTGTGACTAAATGGCTAAGCACAGCTCGAATGCCATCTTCAAGTTTGCTAACAACGACATTGTTGGAGCCTGAATCATAGGTTTTGATGAGTCTGCATGTAGGAGAGAGATTGAAAATCTGGCTGAGTGGGGCCATAACAACAACCTCTTTCTCAATGTCAGCAAGACCAAGGGGATGATTATTAACTTCAGGAGAAGAAAAGCAGAGATCCATGAGTCCTTATCAGAGGATCAGATGTGGTCAATTCCTTGGAGTATTATTTCAGAGGACCTGTCCTGAGCCCAGCATGTATGTGTAATTATGAAGAAAGCACAACAGTGCCTTTGCTTCCTTAGGAGTCTGTGAAGATTTGCATGTTTCACAAATTTTAAAATTTATCAAGGTTCAGGAACAGTTATTAACCCTCAACCATCAGACTCATGAACTGGAGGGAATAAACTTCACCCGCTCCATCATTGAATTGTTTCCACAACCTATGGACTCACTTTCAAGGACTCTTCATCTCATGTTCTTGATATTTATTTTGAATTGAATTGACTTCATTTCTTATATCCTTCACATACATGAGTAAAAATCTTTATGTCTCTGTCTAAATGTGCAATGTGCACTCATGGCAATTTATAATAATTTATAAAAATAGAACATAGAATACACTCCAATCAGCATGAGTTAATCAGTCTGATGACCTGGTGTAAGAAGCTGTCCCAGAGCCTGTTGGTCCTAGCTTTTATGCTGCAGTACAGTTTCCTGGATGGTAGCAGCTGGAAAAGATAGTGGTTGAGGTGACTCGGGGCCCCAATGATCCTACGGGCCCTTTTTACACACCTGTCTTTATAAATGTCCTGAATCATGGGAAGTTCACAACTACTGATGAACTGGGCTGTCCGCACCACTCTCTGAAGAAGCCTGCGATTAAGGCAAGTACATTTCCCATACCAGGCGGTGATGCAGCCAGTCAGGATGTTCTCATCTGTGCCCCTGTAGAAAGTTCTTAGGATATGGGGGCCCATTCCAAACTTCCTCAACTATCTGAGGTGAAAGAGGCGCTGTTGTGCCTTTCTCACCACACGGCTGGTGTGTACAGACCATGTGAGGTCCTCAGTGATGTAGATGCAGAGGAATTTAAAGCTGTTCACCCTCTCAACCCCACATCCATTGATGTCAATAGGAGTCAGCCTGTCTCCATTCCTCCTGTAATCCACAGCCAGCTCCTTTGTTTTTGTGGCATTGAGGGACAGGTTGTTTCCTTGACACCACTGTGTCAGAAAGATAACTTCTTTCCTGTAGGCCACCTCATTATTGTTTGAGATTAGGCCAATCAATGTAGTGTCACTGTAGTGCCATTTGTATTTGCACAGTCTGTTGTCTTTTGCACACTGGTTGATTTCCGAAGTTGATGCAGTCTTTCATTGATTTTATTATGGATTTATTGAGGATGCCTGCAAGAAAATGAATCTCAGGGTTGTATATGTTGGCATATATTTACTTGGCTAATAAACCTACTTAGAACTTTAAATTGCTGCTACTTCTGCAGGCAGCTGTAGTAATTCTAACAGCCCTTCACTGTTTTTGGTCTCTACCCTTAGGACCTCCTGACATGATTCGCGATCATTGTCCCATCTTCTACCCCTATCTCGGTGAGCCTCGTTCTCTGCTCTAGAGATCACACATATTTTCCGTCCCTGTGCTTTCCTGGTTATTTTTCCCCTTCTTGAGTCTATGATAGGAGTGACCTTACACCAAGTGCTTATCCCCATATTGCTTGGGCACACTCAACAATCTACAGGAAGCTGCATTTCATCAATCTCGAGAACCTGTGGCTCATCTCTCTCTGCCCTCATAGTTTCACTTCTGGCGTCAGTGATGTAAATCACCTCTTGAGTCATGGGTACAGGTAGATTGGTTATTGATGCTAACAACATTGTGTCCACTAACACAGTGCACTGCTGGCCCCCTAAAACACCTCTTGTGTACATCGCTGTACTGGCAGTGGAGGCTGCCACCAGCTGTTTGTCTGACTGGATGGTCTCTTCACCAGCTCCATGAAGGTCAGCAGTCAGATTAGACAGATAGAGCATTGCCGTGTGTTCTGCCTGTTTTTATGAGTGAGAGAGAGAGAGAGAGAGAGAGAGAGAGAGAGAGAAAGACTGGGGAAGCCAGTAGCTTCAGCTTGTCGCAGCTGTAGCTTGGAACTCTCCTATGCCCACAAGGGTGGGTTGATCATCGGCATGCAGTCCATAATTGATAAGTGACTGTCACTTCGTATAATCCATAGGAGTGGATATTGGGATATCCTGTGGGACCACTTGTGTAACCCTTGCCTGGGTATGTTGTGTGGTAGCTACTTGAAGACAATACTCCTCTGACAGGCCGCTTTTGGTGATAATTCATATGTGGATTTGGAATGACTCAGCGCACAAGATCTTCGATGATTGTTATCTCGTTTTACCAGCGTGGAACCTGTGGAATTCAATGTGAATCGCCCTCTCTCTACATTCCACTCTGAATTACAAAAATCTCTCTCTGATCATCATTTATTCTGTGGATTACTGAATCGTACTAATTTGCTATTTTAAGACTTTAATAACTATTCCTAAGCTCGATAGTTGTGAGCTATATTTACACACGTATATACACGTAACACTGTTAACTTTTGTTTATCTTGGTTGTTACTATATTATAAGTAGATATTAATAAAGAAGTGGTTTTAATATTAAAACCGGACTCAGTGTGAAATCTCTTGCTGCTGATTTGTCTCTAAAATGTTACAGTTCATAACACCCTCCTTTTTTAGGACACTACCTCTAACTATGGACCAATAGGCCATAGCTCTTTCCCATTCTATGCCTAGTCCAGCAGTTCCTTTCTAGGTGCTCCTTTTGTTGGCACACAGAACAAATCCTCTGTGACATCACACCATTCCACACTCCCTCAGCCATTGTATCCCACATATTCCTTGAGCATTTCACTTTAAACTACTCATGCATGGCAACTTGTCAAAGGCCAAAGATTTGTTAGAATGAGCACAGAAGAACAGATGAGTTGCTGTTGTGGGAGCTAGGGATGAATATGTTTGGAAGAAGTGCTGGTGGGGGAGGGGTTTGGACATAAGTTGAGAATGAAGAATTGAATGTCAAGACTATAGAATTGGGGGATGGTTTGACTGGATGGGATCAAGGTTCAGATGTTTTGTGGCAACAGAGGTGAAAATGAAAGAAGGTGATACAGGATAGACAGTGCGCAATTCATTTTCTTTTTTCCATAAAAGGCTTTTGTCTGTAGTCGGTTTGTAACAAAGGTCTATTGTTAGTGATCATCATGTTGAGTTCATCTGTGGATTAAGAATGTGCAAGTGAATTTTGTGCAAGGACCATCCATATCACTGCATGTTAGCCGCTTCCCCAAGTTGGAGCAACGTATACATGGATGGCTGAGACACCTGAACCTTGTGATGGGAAGCAGTAAGTTTCCAACTAGAATCCATTTACAATGAAATTTACGCGATTAGTTCACATGGATGTGGCAGTTTGTATTACTGTTTCTAAGACAGGGAATGTGAAAATTAAAATATTTATTATATCATAGTCTTGCATGGGACTTCATGTATGTATTCACTACCTTTCAAAAGAGAGCCTGCTAGGCACTTCAGTGAAATCAGTCAATTTCACTCATTGAATTGACATTTTGTGTGTATTGTTTTCATTGAAGTTCAATTTCCTGCTATCCCATGACGACATTTCAAAACAGCGTCATTACCGCAAGATCTCAGATTCATCTGGATTTACAAAAAGGCACATTATATATTTATCACTTATACTGTTACCTCATTGCTTTGTTCATAAAATATATGAAACACTCAGGACTCTGGAATTGCAGACAGCTAAGCAGCTCCTAAAGCAGTTGAATAATTAAATCATTGAATATCTGAATTCAGTTAAATAATACTGTATTATGCCTTGAGTGTATCATCTAACACACCCTGCTGGTGGAATGAGTCACTTTAAAAGAATCCAGAGGGAGACACCTAGAAATTGCAAAAGCCATTCAGAAGTAACACCCTGTCAGGTATGAATTGAGGTGTATGGAAGTATGAATAGTGTGATATAATTTGGGAAGGACAACAAAAACTGCAAAATATCTTTTCGCATCAGTAATGGTGTGGCGCATTGGGAATAGTGTTTATTTCTAACCAAGTTATGGCTTTGTAGGCACCAGGAAGCAGTTTCCTTAATGGAAGTTATTCAAGGTCTGCTTCGATGGTGAATGGCTGAGATAGTTGAAGAAATCACCTACAATAACCGGAAGGGTTCTGCATAATTCTTGATATGTACATAGATAAGAAATCCTGTGATGGAAGCAGAGTTAACATCATGTTCAGGATTATTGAGATAAGATGATAGATAGGTATTGAGGATCTTCTCTTTTGAACCAGTGAACCATCTGGAAAATTATATGTGAATTTTGGGTGGAGGGATGAGGATTGGCTGTCCAGACCAACCAGTTCTATGAATCTGCTCTTTCACAAAATGCTGTTCACTTTATTCTCTCCTTTAAATATTTATCCAGTTTGTTTTAAAAGTTACGATGGAATCTGGTTCCAACACTGTTCTCAGGGAGTGAACTCAAGAGCATGTAATTATCTTGAGGTTTTTGTTTGCTCTTTTTGATTAATAAAGCAACTGTGTAAATCAAAAGCAGCCACTGCAATACCTTGCCTCAGAAAGATGTTCAAAATGTTTCCAATAATAATAAATAATCTTGTTTTTAAGGCTATCCTTTGAATTCATGATCACAGGCTGACTACATTATTGCTAGGCAAATTTGCTTTCTGGACCCAATGCTATCTGATTTTGTAAAAAGTCTTGTCTCTACAGAATTGTTTCCCATCCTTTTCATAGCCTTTCTCTTCAAAATACCTAATCCTGATTCCTATGTCTTTGTAAGCTCTAATAGATTTTCAACTTCTCCTTCCTTGATAATATAATTTTTCTGAAGTTTGGGCTCATCTTATCCTGTACACAATTCTATACCTAATCATCTCCAGTTGTTTCCTTCCCAGGAGGAGCTTTAATAAAAGCCACAAAAGATATCATGATATCATCTTTTTCTGTGAAATATTTTCTTTGTTACTTCCATTACCTCAGATTCACAGCTTTACAGTTCTGTTTAACCCAGGAATGGGCTTTCAAAGTCAAACCTCTGTCACACGGATGATATATTCCCTTTGACAAAACATTCACGTTTCTTTTAATGCCTCAGTTATCGGCAGTTGAAACTTTTATCCGCTAATTTGTCACATGTTTACAGTTCATATACCTTCTCTTCTAATCTTCAACCTCTGTAAACTTAAGCTCATTCAAAGTTCAATAACTCTTGCCCTAACCTGTACCAAAGGTTCAAAGGTCCGATTTAATGTCATAGAAATGTATACAATATACATTCTGAAATGCTTTTTCTTTGCAACCATCCATGAAAACAGAGGAGTGCCCCAAAAAGTGAACGACGGTTGAATGTTAAAACCCCAAAGTCCCCCCGCCCAGCTCCCCTCCCTCCAGCATGTTAGTGGCAGCAAGCAACAATCCCCCCTCCACCCACCAGCAAAAAAAAGCATCGGCACACACCACTGAGCACTCAAGCATGAGCAAAGCAATAGCAAAGACACAGACTTGCAGTTACCCCAAAGACTTTGCATTTCACCTGGTAAATGACATATCACAGGCTTTCTCTCTCTCTCTCCCTAATAATAGAGAAGGAGGTGGCTCTGTTTTCCAGGCAAGCGGGAGATGTTACAAACAACGTGCTGGTTTACGATGTTAAAAGTCTGGTACCTCACTTTTTTTGAGCTCTGTGCCTGAAGATCTCAAAGATCTTAGGTCTCCATGCACATAGCCGCAGATATCCCGACTCCACCGATGACACACAGGTCTGCTGCCGTGACACCAACCCTCAATCCACCCATCTCCAGAGCCCGGCGATCTTAGGCTTCAAGATCTGAGCCAGACTCTTAGGCCGAGCCCTTGGTGTGCCGAACAATGGCCGGTTGTGAAACCCCAAGAGCAAGTCCCATTCCTGCAAAGAACCAAAGTCAGCGTGTAACCCCAGGTCAGGGTCTTCAAAAGAACACTGAAAGGGAAAAATAAAGGTATTTAAGATGGAAATAGAGCTACTTCTGAAGATGCAAGCAAAGCATTCGCTGTTTAGCGCCATTGTTACTCTGCTCTGCCTCTTCTTTACTCCAGGTACTACTCATCCACCTTCCCTGTTTGTAATGACCTACTTTGGATTTGATTGCTGTGTCTGTAGTTCAGATAGGCCTTCTCTTTATACCCTTCTCTATTCTACACACTTCAATGACTCTCAGTTCCTCAAACACTGTTCTCTTGATCATCCAATTAATATCAGTTGAATCTTTTAATTATCTTCAACAGAAGAGTTAGCAAAAGAAAATGTAATCATCCAAATTAAGAAGATAATGGAACAGATGACGAAAGGATTGGTTAAAATAATAAGCTTTACAAGCCTTCTAAAGGAGAAGGGAGGACGATCGATTCACTGAAGTTTAGAGAGTGAGCTCCAGTACTGAGGGCCAGGAAAACTGAAAATACCACTGCCGGTGGCACTACAATTACATAGGAATATGCAAGAAATGGAGAACTGTAACAAAAAGGGCAAATTGTTCCTGAGATATGGAGAGATAAGATCATAGAGGGATATAAAAACTATTGCATTGCTGAACTTGGAGCTAATGTAGATCAATGCATATTTTTGAATAAGGAGTAAACCGGACAATGGCTAGCAGCATTTTGGATAAAGTTACTAACATATATCAAGTATAAAGTTAGAAACTGGTCAGGAGAAAACTGGGATAGGCAGGTCCAGAGTAAACAAAGCACCCTATCATTAGAATAAGCTGTGAACCTCTAGAGTCACCTCAGGGCTGAATAAAGTTTATTTATACTTCCCATAAATAAAGCAAAATTCATCATAAATCAACAGGATCAACTGAGAAGGCGTTGCTATGATTATTTATACTGTATTTTAACTGTAATATTTTTAGGACTTGTTACCAATAGTGCAGATTGTATTCATGTTACAGATATTATCCAATCTGTACTGTTGGTTACAAATCCACAGGGATAATCTCACCTCAGCTTCTTTTTTATGCTGGTGACTTTAAAGCCTCGGATGTTGTCTCTTAGGGTGCAAGTCCTTTTACCCTACTCCCCCTATTTTCTGCATTGCTAGTTGAATGCATTCCCCTGATATATCATTAAACTGCTTGGTTGAGGAAGAGACAAAAAAGGATCAGCCATGATTGAACATGCAACTTTCTATAAGGAGTAGCTATAATTGAACCTTACTTTAGAATGTATTCCTTCTTCCTAACATTTGGATTGCAGTCACGATCCAACTGGCAAAGTTTTCGGCAATCCCAGCTGCTGCCACTACCAACTCCCCAACCCGATACTAACCCCTCTCACCCCACCCTCATCTTTATCGTTACCACCAAACAGGACTGTCATTAGTTCTATAAACCATAGTTAATAAAAGACATTGACTCTGGAAATTTTTAAACATGTGATAACTGCAAGAGTTCTAGCACAGTTCTATGTCCCATCAAAACAGAATAAATGTGGTGAAGTTATCAATAGTAAATTACAACATAACATGAAATATCAGTAACCCACCCGTCTGCCTGACCCACTGAGTTCCCCCAACACTTCGTCTGGTACTCCTGATTTTAACACCTGCATTCTTTTGTGTCACAATTGGTAAATTCTAATCTGCATTGTCAGCAACAATTTTTGGTAGGGCAGGCAGCTAAAAGTCTATAAGCTATGCTTCTGCTTTATGAAACACAACATCATGATTATCAAGATGAGGATCAAAAATAGGATGGAAGCCCATTTTAATGGATGACTAGAGGATTTGTTGAAACAACTGATGAAAAATTCTCATCTGACAAGTACTTGCTCACCTAAAATGTTCCAAGCAGGCAGCTCAGCCAATCCTCCCTGCCGAGCATTCCATCAGAATTCTCAACTCACTGACATATTGGTTTCTCCTAGGTACTTCTTGCTATCTCCGCTTCTTTCACATAAATGCAACCAGATGCATCCCATCATAGCAACGGTCTTCTTGGTTATCTGCTCACATCATGAGAACTTCCCAGGATGTTTGACCCATCAGTGTTCTGGTGATGCCTTTCTACCTATCCCACTGGCTTATTTGCCCACTGGCCTGGAGCATTTCCTGGTTATCAACTCACTGTGCTGTTTGCTTCATGACCACCTGCCAAACAACCTGGTCAAAAATTTCAAGTGTTCATTATGAAATTTCATTATGTGATGGCATGCTGAAACAAGAGA
Organism: Hypanus sabinus; assembly: GCF_030144855.1. Lineage (NCBI taxonomy): Eukaryota > Metazoa > Chordata > Chondrichthyes > Myliobatiformes > Dasyatidae > Hypanus > Hypanus sabinus. The sequence goes on along the minus strand of NC_082712.1, from coordinate 135,565,791 downwards.
CTAAAAGTATGAGGAATAAGCTCCGAACGATCTTATCACAAACCTGATTTTTATTTCCTTTCTGTAGTGATGCTACAGTCAAATCAAAAATGCTTTAACACTAAAGTGTAGAGTTAATTGTAAAAAAAAATTGAAAAATTTTGGACTTATGATTTACGTCAAAATTAATAGTTGCACTGTCTTTGAGATAGCATTAGTGTTAGCAAATTCTTTCTCGTAGGAGGCAGAACTATGTACTAATTTTGGTGAAACAACATCAAGAAAATGACCTGATGTGGGTATTAACATAGATTATGTCATAATATTTTGGACTGAAAGCAAAGAAAAACAAGCTATTTATTTAAATAATGGAGCTAGCTCTCGTTATTATTCATAGCGGCCACAGGATTGACATTTTGCACTTGGATCTGACCTGGTTTTTTGTTTTAAGATTTCGAGGATTTACAGAATTTTGTTATGTCCTTATTTTGCCTCACCATCACAAGCTTGAGTTGTAGTTGTAGTTCTGAACCAGGATCAGAATCATATATTCTACCACATATATGTCAGAATCTGAATCAAGTTTATTATCACCAGCATGTGTCATGAAATTTGTTAACTTGGCAGCAGCAGTTCAATGCAATACATAATATGGAAGAAGAAAAAATAATAAAATAATAATAATAAATATATTACAGTATACATAAATTGAATAGATTAAAAATCATGAAAAAAACAGAAAAAATATATATTAAAAAGTGAGGTAGTGTTCATGGGTTCAATGTCCATCTAGGAATTGGATGGCAGAGACGAAGAAGCTGATCTTGAATTGCTGAGTGTGTGCCTTCAGGCTTCTGCACCTCCTACCTGATGGTAACAGTGAGAAAAGGGCATGCTCTGTGTGCTAGAGGTCCTTAATAATGGACGCTGCCTTTCTGAGACACCACTCCCTGAAAGTGTCCTGAGTACTTTGTAGGCTGGTACCCAAGATGGAGCCAACGAAATTTACAATCCCCTGCAGCTTCTTTCAGTCCTGTGCAGTAGCACCCTTCCCCATACCAGACAGTGATGCAGCCTGTCAGAATGCTCTCCACGGTACATCTATAGAAGTTTTTGAGTATATTGTTGACATACCAAATCTCTTCAAACTATTGAAGTACAGTCACTGTCTTGCCTTCTTTATAACTGCAGATATTGGGACCAGATTATATCCTCAGAGATCTTGACACCCAGAAACTTGAAACTGCTCACTCTCTCCACTTCTGATCCCTCTATGAGGATTGGTGTGTGTTTCTTCATCTTACCCTTCCTGAAGTCCACAATCAGCTCTTTCATCTTATTGACGTGACACCACTCCACTAGTTGGCAAATCTCACTCCTGTACGCCCTCTCATCACCACCTGAGATTCTACCAACAATGGTTGTATCATCAGCATATTTATAGATGATATTTGAGCTATACCTATCCACACAGTCATGGGTATAGAGAGAGTAGAGCATTGGGCTAAGTACACACCCCTGAGGTGCACCAGTGTTGATCATCAGCGAGGAGGTATTGTCACCAATCTGCACAGATTGTGGTCTTCTGGTTGGGAAATCGAGGATCCAATTGCAGAGGGCGGTACAGAGGCCCGGGCTCTGCAAGTTCTCAATCAGGATTGTGGGAATGATGGTATTAAATGCTGAGCTATAGTCAATGAACAGCACCTTGACATAGATGCTTGTGTTGTCTGGGTGGTCTAAGGCCATGTGAAAAGTTGTTGAGATTGCATCTGCCATTGACCTATTGTGGTGTTAGGCAAATTGCAGTGGGTCCAGGTTCTTGCTGAGGCAGGAGTTCAGTCTAGTCATGACCAACCTCTCAAAGCATTTTATCACTGTAGGTGTGAGTGCTACCAGTCATTAAGGCAGCCCACATTATTCTTCTTAGGCACTGGTATAATCGTTGCCAGTTTGAAGCAAGTGGGAACTTTCACCCATAGCAGTGAGAGGTTGAAAATATCCTTGAAAACATCCGCCAGTTGGTTGGCACAGGTTTTCAGAACTTTACCAGGTACTCCATCGGGATCTTCTGCCTTGTAAGGGTTCACCCTCTTTAAAGACAGCCTAACATTGGTCTCTGAGACAGAGAACACAGGGTTATCAGTTGCAGCAGTGATCTTCACAGCTGTAGTTACATTATTTTGCAGCAGGAAAACAGCACAATATTACTATAAAATAGATAGTACAAAAGACAAATACTGAGGTAGTGTTCATAGGTTCATGTACTGTTCAAAAAACTGATGGCAGAGCGGAAAAAAAATATTCTTAAAATGTTTAAGTGTGTGTCTTCAGGTTTCTGCAACTCCTCCCTGATTATAGTAACATGAAGAGGGCATGCCTGGTGTAGATGTTATATTAATTTGATCAGTCAAGTTCCTGTAAAGAATTAAGTTTACAACTTAATTCTAAACTTATCATTTAGATTTGGGTGAGCTAGGTTTCTGATTGGATTTGAATTGACTCTGACTTAAAACTTACAGTACTCCAAATGCTCATTTAATCCCTTGTAAAAATTTTGCAATTTATCAACAAACTGAGCCAACAGCAGGGAGCAACTCAACAATGACTCATAGACTTGAAAAGAAATTAGGAAACAGCATACTGTACAAAAAATTGGAAAACCTGTCAAAGAAATATTTAAAGACCTTGTGAAATGCAAGAGGCAAAGTACTCTGCCTCTCAATGAAACCATGGTAACCATTGGGTGGAGTTGCAATGTTCTGGTTGCATCCATGTAATTCCATGCCAATGTAACACCACAACCATTCTCTGTGTGGTTACTTAAACCCTTTCCCATGGAATCTTGAAGCCGGTTTTTGAATTATCTCAAGTTCTGTCAATATCCCAGTTTCAATCTATTTTTATACCTGTTTTTTTTCTTCCAATGTTGTTCAGCAGTGTGTCAGTATTTGACTATTCTGGAAATAATTTTTTTATATCATGTTTCATCAGGTGTGTACAAAGTGGGTGGATATTCAGAAGTCCAGAAATGCTTGTGAACAGTCATAGCTCCACCTATCCCAGTTATTTTAGAATGAAAGCAACAACAGTATTTTGATACCACACCCCACATGTTATTGAAGATAAACAGAAGTTTGGTTACAAAAACAGGCTGATATACCATAATTAAAAAGGAATTGTGGTTCAAGGGACCGCCGCTATTATTGAGAAATTTAGTTTTGGGGAATGATCAAGGACTGAGGTTGAAAGAGCACAGAACTCTCAATAAATTGTAGGGAGAGTGGTAGTACCAATATAGTGATATCGTGAAGTTTACTCCTGCTTTGTATCCTCCATGAAAAAAGACAAATATTTGCTCTATAACTGGTAAAATAGTTAAAAGTCCCAGGCAGTTCTTCACCGTTAGCAACAAATTACTTTAGGAATTAATAGCAATCAAAGCTGACATATCATGAAAACCCAGGAATTCTAAAATCTTGCGTATATGTAACCCAGCTCTTACTGTCATGGCAACAGTTGTCATGAGCAACAATTGTTTTGAGAGTGATTTGCATCATATTCTAGTTGTACTTTGAATGCTCTGTGGTTATTGTCTTGAGCTCTTGAGAAGCTAATTGCTATGTCTGTGAGCCGGACAGTTTCTCTAATTCATTAATAATTAAATCAGGAACTCGAGAATTACATTAGTAAACCAAGACTTTCATTCAATCTTAGCTTTATCTACCCATCCTCCTTCATGCATCCCTAATTCATAAATCTAGTCTCATTGGAATTTCCCTCACCAGTGAGGGAGAAATTTGTGGGTTCAAGGCCCACTCTGTGCAGATGAGTCCATATCTAGGTAGACACTTGCGCAATGCAGAGAGAGTGTTGTAATGCAAACCATTTCTTCTGCATGAGGTTTTTAAGTCATAGTTATGATTTCCCTCTCAGGTGGTCATAGGAGTGTTCGAAAATGCTGAGGGATTTCTGGCTGGTTCTGATTTATTGTTATCTAGATGTGATATTATCTCAAGATTTCTATCTCACAGATGATTACCTAATTTGCTTTTGTTCAGCAGTTGCTGTGTGCCAGCATTGATCCACTGCTCTACATCACCTCCCTCTATTTATACTTTTCCATGCAAATCAATTGTGATTAATAAGCATATGTCACCTCTCTAAGACAACATCAAGAACTATGTCACCTAGGATTCTCTTAGTCTCCACCCTATTATAGACAATCCCTTTTTTCACTCCAATCTTCCCCTTCTATTCAACGTAAAACAAGCTTTTCCAGTTCTGATGAAAGATCATTGACCTGAAAATTTGTTTTTTTTTCTCTCCCTGATAATGTTTTTGTTCAGGGGTGTTGCTTCATACCTTTGATTTGAAGGAGAATGAAGCCTAAACAGAGTGGACAGGAGTATGTTTCAATAGAGGGAGAGTCCAGGACCAGAGGCTACAGCTTCAGAATTGAAAGATATCCCTTTAGAACAGAAACAAGGAGGAATTTATTCAGTCAGAAGGTGGTGAATCTGTGAAAGTCATTGCTCCAGACAACTGTGGTGGCCACGTCATTGGGTGTATTTAAAGCGGAGGTTAATAAGTACTTAATTAGCAAGGGTTGTCAAATGGTTGTAGTGATGCATCTAGTGTAGTAGTATAGTGAGTAGTGCTTGTTGCTCTCACTTTCTGCTTCCACCGCTGGCTAACAATCTTGTAAAAATGAGAGCTGAACATGTAAACATCTCCCTGCCGGTACATTGCCTCTCCAACAGCAAGCCTCATGTAGTGCCTCCTCGCTGGGGACACATGGAAACTGAATTTCTTTTGGACTCTGCCTTAACTGCAGAGGACTGGAGGAAGATTGGCCCCTGCACATGTAGCATGGAGGCATACCAGTGTGTGGACACGCCCTGGTGCTTGTGAACCAGACCCCCAGCTATGGGTGAATAGCCCTACTGCCTTGTGGGCAGCCTCATGTGAGACAAAGGCTATGGGAGTAAATCCAGACAGCAAATCCAGAGAGGAGCCCCTAAGGTGGCTTGGCATCATTGAACATCATGTTCATGTACATCATTGAACATCCTTCTGTCAGCTCCTGCAGCCAGGCAGATGCCAAATGTATTCCTTCATAAGCCTTCCTTTGGACTAGACTAGTCCGGCCAAGAGGGAGATCTTGATTACTGGGCATCTCAGGATCTCCATACTTTCCACCCAGACTCATGAAGATGATGATCATCACCCATTGTCCTTTGAGAGAGACGGATGCCAACTAACCAAGCAATAATTATGGGGAAAAGGCAGGAGAACAGGGCTGAGAGGTAAAATAAGTCAGCATGATTGAATGAAGGAGCACAGTCAATGGGACAAATGGCCTAATTCTCCCCTATCTATTTTGGTCTTACGGTTTTACTATCCTGGAATTACTTCGGTGCAACACACAGTCATGATTGAGGGAAATACAAGAAACTGCCAACAACTTGGTAAGAGCAGAATTGACTTCATATGACCCTCAATGATGATGAATCAAATATATCTGGCATTATAGCAGAGTTTTACCTGCTGTTGGTCTGATCTTTTTAATGCAAGTTCTTTCAGAAGTCAAGAAAGAGACATAAAACTCACTGCACCATGATCGTTTTATTAAGTGCTAAGAGAACAAAGGAATTGGAAATATGGAGTAGTAAAAATCTTGTAACTGAAAACAAAGAACAGGAAAAAACTGAAAAAGAAAAGATGGTGGGGCAATGTGCTCAGCTCTTCTTCTACTATACATAAGAGATATTCCGGTCAAGTTTGTAGATACAAGTTAACAACTCAGATAGCCCCCAGTTAAATAAGAAACTTCCAGGAAGATACAAAGAACAGAGACCGCAAGGAGACACACTGAACAACCGTATGTTTTTAGTAATTATACGAAATACAAGCAGGTATAAAATTTAAGTGGTGTGAACTGAAGTCCTGAAGATGCAGGATGGTTGCAATTTGGTGTCTATGGGCTGAATTGAGGCAGTGGGGCTTGGGCTCAGGTCCGAGAGCGATGAATGACCTGGAACTTGGACAGCTTGAGCTCTAGACTGCATTGAAAAGACTGGGGTGTTGGGGCCAGAGACAAGAAATGGGCCAGTGTTCAGCTCGCTGTTCCGCGAGGTTTACTCATCTCTGTGTTGAACCAAGGCTGTGGCCTGCAACTAACAGACTCCTGGATATGCTGCAGTGGTGACTGGCTTCGTGGTGATGGACTCACTTCTATGATCTTCAGTTCTGAATGTTATTTGCTTACTTTTATTGTTTGAACAATTTGTATTTTTCTGCACGCTGGGTGCTTAACAATCTTTTTTTTAAATGAGTTTGATTGAGTTTGCTTTGTAACACCCGTAAGGAGATGAATCTCAAGGTTGTATACAGTATACATACCTTGATAATAACTGCTCTTTGAACTTTGGAAGAAAATAATTACAATCTAATCTGACACTGACCAATCATTTTTAGCTCTCATTTTCAAGGGATTTAGAGGGATAAATTTACTCACTTAACGGGTAAATTAGATATCACAAATATTTGTGATATTTTCTATTTATGATATCTTATATTACACTATTCTCTTTGCAGCCTGCACAATTATACCAAGCAATAACAGATATCAATGACTATTTGTTAGTTCTAGGTCAATATTTCCAATAAAAAAGTGAAGAAAGGAGTTTATTTAATAATTAAATATTACATTATCAATGACCAGAAGAACACAGACACAAAATGAATTAAAAATGCTGGAAATATTCAGCAGGTCAGATAGTGAATGTGGAAAGCAAACGAGATTTAGTATTTTAAGCTGGTGTACCCTTGTGAGAACTACAATCTTTTAGAACACAGTTGCAAAGAAATGTGAGTTGTGGGAAGAACAAAGGAATGTCTGTGATATGTGGTAAACTGAATGAAAATAGGTTTTACAGAAGTGTTGATTGAAAGTAGATGAGGAAAGATTGTTAATGCCGGGTACTCTGGAGGATGAAGGAGAAAAGGAAACTGAGAAACAAAACACATTTCCTCGAAATCTGAAATAAAAGAAAATACCCAGAAAGCCCAGAACGTCGGACAGCATCTGAAAAGAGGAAACATGAGCTACATCAGAACTAGTTAAGGACTGAAAAGTAAAAGAAATACTGAAGTTGAAAATCTGAGACAAAGCCAAGGAAAATGCTCGAATTGCTCAGCAGGCCAGGTACATCCCAGAAAGAGAAACAGCCTCAACATCAGAGCTAATGATCACCTATCATGAAATGGTTTTGACCCCAAAACATTACATTTACCTTTTCCCAATTGACACCATGAAACCTTCTCAGCACTACTAGCATTTCCTTCTTTTACACTGAACTAGCCAGTTCTGAGACAAACCGGAAAGTCTGGTTATCACAGATTGCTTCATTTAGTGTAGGGCTCTGAGGAATGCGCAGAAAATGAAATGTTTTAGAGCACATATTATTCTCCTTTGGAAGAATGTAAGTAGTCAAAGACAGGAATAAGAGTGGGAGTAGTTGAAGAATTAAAACAACAGGCAACATATTTACCTTTGTAAACTAAACAGTGCATGGCGTCACGTGCAGTAGACTATATTGCAAATTTATTGCAGCTTCAACTGGAGAGTATGTTTGTGTCCCTAATAATGGATGGAAAGTGCATGTATTTTGTCTCCCACAGTCATATAGGAAGATTCTTTGAGGAGAGCAGTGGATGTTGGTGGAGAGTGAAGCAAAGTTGCAGAGGGAATGCCCCTCCTGGAATACTGAAATGATAATATGCCTGCTCTGGTATTTCAGTGACAGAAATTAAGTTCCTGTATGTGAAAGATGTGCATTATCCTGGTTTCAATCAATTAGCAAGCTAGATAGATATGGACAGGTCATTCATCATTCTGGTTCTGACCCATTGTCCAAACTCACTGAACCAGTTCTGGGTAAGGAAAAATATCTGAGTCAATCCTCTGCACATGAAATGTAAATAGTACAAAGTACAAAGTAAAATTTATTATCAGAATATATACATGTCACCTCATACAACCCTGAGATTCTTTTTCTGCAGGCATACTTAACAAATTTACAGAAATGTAACTGTAAACAGGAACAAACTGTGCAAATACAGATATAAATAGCAATAAATAATGAGCATGAAATAACAGGATAGAAGAGTCCTTAAATGAGTGTAGTTACCTCTTTCGTTCAAGAGCCTGATGGTTGAGAGGTAGGAAGAGTTATTGAACTGGTGATCCAAGTCCTGAGGCATTTGTACCCTCTTCCTGATGGCAGCAGTGAGAAGAGAGTATGGCCTCGGTGGTAAGGACATTTGATAATGGATGCTGCTTTTCAATGGCAACATTTCATGTAGCTGTGCTCAATGGTTGTGAGGGTTTTACCTGTGATGTATTGGGCTGAATCCATTATCTGTTGTAGGATTTCCCACTCAAAGGCATTGGTATTCCCATACCAGGACATAAAGCAGCCAGTCAGCACATTTTCCACCACACATCTATAGCCGTTTGCCAAGGTTTTTGATGACGTGCGAATGCACGGTGGCACAGTGAAATAATGGTTAGTGTATTACAGTATCAAAGACCATCAATTAGTATTAAATTCTCACTGTTGCATGTAAGGAGTTTGTACATTCTCCCTGTGGCCACGTGAATTTCCTCTCCCCTCCCTCGCATTCCATTCCAAGGATGTACAATTATGGTTAGTGAGTTGTGAGCCTGCGACGTTGGCTCTGGAAGCGTGGCAGTACTTTTAGACTGCCCAACATCCTCGCTAATGTGATTTGATGTGAACAATGCATTTCACTATATGTTTCAATGTACATGTAACATCTAATCTTTTAAGATCACTATCAAAGGCTTTTGAATTGTTTTTGAATATCTCTGATAGAGACGTTTTAAAATGTTCAAGTAGATTCAAATAATTAAAGAATATTTTAAAAAAGGATATAAATTAAAGCGAAATGCCCTATTGATCTGGTAAATCATTTAAATTATTAAAATAAAATCGATAAAGAACTTTGTTGTGAAACACTGGTTTATAATAATGTAGTTCTGAACAAATCAGTATGTTCAAGAAAAATGTTTATTATGCAGTTAGTAAGAAGGAAGAAACAGTTTTGCTTATTAAAGTGAACTCAAATCTCACAACCCTCCTGCTAGTGGAAACCCCTGACAGCAATAAATGTAAAAGACTTAAATAGCCCTTGACATGGTTTGTAACCCTATTCAAAAGAGAAGTCAACTCAGTCAATTAAAAAAAACAGTTCTCAAGAAAAACAACGTTCCTAAATTCCTCTGCTGTCAAGGAACCCTGTGGCGTGGAGTGGAGGAGTATCTTCTCTGTTTTAAGACATGTTGGTATATTACTGATGAACCCATCAGCAAAGCAAGAGGTCAGATGCCACTACATCTGACCTCCACCTCAATTTGGGCTTCTTTGTCAGGACATACATTGCGAAAGGTGCTGGGAAGCAAATGGCTGCTAGCCAGCAGTGCATGATGGAATTGTTGGCTAAGTACCTGCATGACTTATGAAATATAAACCCTGATGAATGGTCTGCACCTGTACTTTGACTGTTTACTCTTTTTCATAGATGCTCCCCAGCCTGCTCAGTTCCTCCAGCATTTTGTGTGTTTTTGGTAGAAGCGTGATTTGTCCACTTACATAGGAGAGAAAAAGAGGCTTAAAATATTCAAAATTTGGTCATATAAATGTTGTAATTACAATCTCACGGGCAAAGGCAACCTGACATAACTTGTCAGGAATTGTTGTAGTTCATTGCTTAATAATATTTGCATTTATATATGCCTTACATTAGCAACTTTTCACTATGAATGACTCTGGCATGCCTCATTTCAACTATGTACAGCAGTCACCCTGTGTCCGCAGTGAACAGGAAGACTCTCCATTATTGGGATTGATTGAAAGACCTATGTTGGCCACAGCTTCAGGACAAACCAAAGATCATCATGTTTTCTGATGCAACGCATTTTAACCATCTCTACATAAATCAAACTGAAGAATAGCCATTTAAACATTAGACACTGGAGATAGGGAGGACCTTGATTAAATCAGCTGCCTTTACAGCAACAGCGGGAGACAAGAGCCTCATAATTTGAAATAATGTCCTTGGCTTGCCTGGAAGATGTAACAAATTGGATTTCTCTAATTGTTGTACTGCAATATCCCTTTTTTCTTGTGTGATCTGAGGAATAACAAATAGAATGACTCCTCCAAACCTGATTTGTTAAAAGATCATGATTTATTTTGGTTTATTTACAAATACTGAACAGTTTTTTTTTCTTCCTTATAGGTCTTGGCTTCAGACTTTATCCAAAAACAGGAGAAAATGAGTACAATAACTAAAACCACAACTGTAAAACAAGATGTTACTCCAATCAATACTACCCAGATAGCCACAACTGGAAGTGGGGACTTAATTAACAATTTAATTAATAAAATTCCATGTAAGTATGTATATTTTAAATAAACAGACTTACAGAGAGCAAAACAATGAAGATTGTAGACAGAATCAGAAATAAGTGGACCGGTGAAAGTATTTTATTATTATTTTTTGAATGTAGGAACGTGATTGCTGTGTAACATGGTAACACAATACAGTTGTTCTCATCTAGTCAGATAAGTGAAGGGCAATGAGTAATAAGGTGCTGAAGTCGGAATCAGGATCACTTTATTGTCAGTATGTAAAACATCAGAATTGATTGTGGTTTGGTGCCAAACACTGAACACAGGACTATAGACAAAAGTAACAGAAGATTGAGGGGGGATCTTATTGAAACGTATAAAATTATAAAGGGATTGGACAGGCTAGATGCAGGAAGATTGTTTCCGATGTTGGGGAAGTCCAGAACGAGGGGTCACAGTTTAAGGATAAAGGGGAAGCCTTTTAGGACCGAGATGAGGAAAAACTTCTTCACACAGAGAGTAGTGAATCTGTGGAATTCTCTGCCACAGGAAACAGTTGAGGCCGGTTCATTGGCTATATTTAAGAGGAAGTTAGATATGGCCCTTGTGGCTAAAGGGATCAGGGGGTATGGAGAGAAAGCAGGTACAGGGTTCTGAGTTGGATGATCAGCCATGATCATACTGAATGGCGGTGCAGGCTCGAAGGGCTGATTGGCCTACTCCTACACCTATTTTCTATGTTTCTATGTTTCTACAATAGCAATCAACAATTTACAAGACAATAGGTCAAACAGCCATAAGCAATCAACAATTAGCGTAATGCTCACATGCACAAATGAAAATAATCAAACTTAAATAAGTGTGATCATATGAACAGAATTATCAACAGACCAAAGAGAGGAAGGGAGACCATTTAATAGATGTTGTACAGTGACAGTTCAAGTATTACACCAGAGTGAGTTTTGCTGAAAAGCTGGATAGCTACAGGAAAGAGGCATCAGAGACTGCGTGTCATCCTGGTGGTGATGAACTCGTAGCATCTCCCTGATGGCAATTTGGTGGATAGGTGACTGCTAGGGTGGGTGGAGTCAGCAGTAACTTTCAGCAAAAACTAGCTTCCTCTGATGAATCCTCCTTTCTCCTGTATGGATTGCTCTTTCCTTGCCTATTTGGCCTCTGATTCAGTTTACGGTCGTTTTCCATTGTATTAAAAAGCAAAAGTGATGGAGAAAATTAAAAGATAAAATTTTGAAGAAGGGTATTGGCTGGACATGTCAACTGTTTGTTCATTTATATGGATGCTGCCTGACCAGCATTTCATGTGTGTTGCTAAAGTAAAAAATATTTTGTAAAAAATCTACAATGAAGTAAGTAACAAATAGCATGAGTCTAAAATTGGCAATCTAACTAATACCGCAGGTTCACCTCAATGCAGATCAGGTAACAAATATCCCCAAAGCGATCTTACTTCCTTCTTTACTAGAACTATTGACATAGGATCATTGCAATGTGTTTGTTTTGCAGGCATTATTTATTTAATCAAGCTGTCCAAATAATTTTGGTTCTTGGCAAATGCTACAGCAGATGGCATGGAAATGAATTATACCAAATATTTTGAGTTAATATTATATTGAGAAAATGTGAAGAAATTACAGATATTATAGTTAAATTCCTCAGGCTTCCTTTCCATCATATATTGATGTTCTACGCACAAGTAATATGCTGCAGTAGCTGGAAATCTGAAATAAAAGAATGTGTTGGAAATTCAGTAGGTAGAAGGAAAATCTGTGGAGAGAGAAATGGAGTTAATGATTCAGTTTTGGTGTTCTTTCTTTGGGACAATGATGAAAGATCGTTAAACTTAAACCCTTTGGATGTCTCTCCTTTGTTTTTGAATCTCTCTATCCCTTTCATTATTTTAACAAATGATTTGTGACTTCAACTTTATATACATCACTTATGAATGCAAAACTCCACAATAAGTGTCTTAATACTTTTTCTTCACTAGAAACAAATTGTTGCTCTACCAAATTTCAATTCCCTTCCATTTTGGCACAATAAAACTATGTGAGACAGATGAGGATGATAAATTTCATGTACCATCATCTCATTTGCTATTTTTAATGTATCTACTGTAAAAGAGGTAGACACATTGCACTTGTTACCATTTCCAGAGTTGATATGACTGAAAGGAGCAGGATTATCTGCATAGTATCTTTCAATGGAATCCTGCTATCTTACTTTTATTCTTCCAAATGATATCTATAGCTACAACAAAGCAAAGGATCTAGTATTGCAGAACAATATACAGTGGCCCTTCTGTTTCAGAAGACCTAACTTACAGAAATCAAATTTTGACGTATTTATCATATATACATTGCAATGTACATTGAAAGGCGTCATTGGCATTAACCAATACAATCTAAGGATCCAACACAACTTGGCTCAGTCCACAAGTGTCAACACACATTCCAGCACCAACTTAGCATGTCAGTAGAACAACACAATCAACAACAACAACAACAACAACAACATAACAAAGCAAAACAACAATAGCAAAACAAACCTCTTTACCAGCCTTCCACTCTCCCTCCAACTCACTCACAGACAGGCCTCCAACCCCAGGTCAAGACACTTCCTGGCTTAGACTCTCAGACCTAGCAGACATTGGACTCATGAATAATCCCATAAATTATTAAAAAAATCCAATGTAGTATAATAATAATAAAATATTAATGATAAAATTAGATACACTATATGTTCTTTTAGTTTAATGATAAGTAGTTTTAGCGTGAACACTTGAAGATGTTTCATGAAATGGAAGTATGGTAGATAGTATAAGCAGAGCCATGTGATAAGGGTAGCTATAGAAAATAGGGATGTTTGATTAAGAAAACATCAGTTTATGACAATTCCCAGGAAAGGAACCCTTACATAACTTGAAGACCGCCTGATGTATTTGTTCAGCACCAAAACACGGGTCTGGGGCAACATTTATCCTGCTGCATGTGGTGTCCCCGTTGTGTCAAACATTGTATTATTCATCAAAATGCTTATTCCTCATAAATTTGGCTTGGGTCGAAGAAGCAAAGTGCCATTGTGCTATTGTTGGTGTGACAAATAAGACTGATGATTTTTTAGCCATTGTTCCCTTTTAATCTAAGTTCTTCCTCTAAATATTTTATGAAGTTTTCAAATTCATTTTAAGGATGACTCTTTGAAGTCCTGCCAAAGGGTTTCAGCCCAAAACGTCGACTGTTCTCTTTTTCATAGATGCTACCTGACCTGCTGAGTTCCTCCAGCATTTTGTGTGTGTGGCTCAGATTTCCAGCATCTGCAGATTTTTTCTAGTTTGTGAAATGCTCTTTTCTTGCATTTGTATGCTATCAGTTAATGTATTCAGAATGCATCCTAACACCAGCTCAGAAATTGGAGAAAGGCCTTGTTACAAAACTGTTCCATTGTATTTTATCTTTGTTCTTTGTGGTATTGGTCAGCAATATTGATCTAGGTTTTAATCAACAGTCTCTCCCTCAAGAATTTTACATAAATAAAGTTATTTAATACTAAATAACTTAATAATACTTGATAACTTTAGTTATTAATTACTACAGCATGAGGCTGTCACAGACCAGGAAATTACAGTGCAAAGCATTGATTACAGCAAAGAGTCAAAAAGAATTGTTTTAGTCAGGAACAAATGTGCCTAGTTAGTATATTCTGGAATGATTCTGTCTGATAAGCAACATTAAACAAATTTCAAAGGGAAATGCTTTCGAAAATAAATCCATAATTTGTTCACTTGGGCTCTTGTGGGCAATTAATTCAATTTGGACAAAATAATCAGCAATATCTTGACTCTTCTCACAGTGATTAACAAAGTCTTTGGAGTTCTTGAATATTGCTTGTTAAACCAATTAAGGTGGAGAACCATTATATGTCAGTTTCTTGTTAATTACTAATTGGTGCTATACTGAGGGAATCAACAGATGCACCTGTTTTAAATCTCATTGGACTGGATTGTGCTTAATTGTGAATACTGTACTGTTGAGAACTGCAACAATCCGTTGTCTGCTGTTCAATATATCATTAATGTTTGCATCTGCACGAAAGTCAGAGATATGCCGGTGCATCTGACCTCTCAACTGTAACTGGACTTAACTGCTTCATTTTTATCTAAATTAATTGAATGAAATTGCTCATAGCATTTATTCATTATCATTCTATCCAATAGTCCAGTGACAGCTACATAACATTCTGAATTGAGGACCTAGGTGCATTTTGAATTGTGTCCTTTAATTTTATGCAAGCTTTGAGTGGTACACGAACAGAACAACCTATTCATTTACGTAACGTGTGAAATATCACCAAGGTATTGTGTTGACTTTTTCTTATATTGAACTGTGTATATTTTAAGTAATTGCCTGCAATAAAATGTGCTTTTATCTTTTTCACATTTTAAAAATATTTTTCATATTTTAGGTGAACTGTTTTTGAATGTCTCCGATTGTCAGGACATTTTAAAAAAGTGACAGATTGTTTGGACAGCTGTGAACTGTCAAAAGTCATCAGACTATTAAGTGGACCGTGGGGTTCCTACACCTGAAACCTGGTGGCATTTATAGCATGTTTGCATTTGTAGAATGACTCTACCTCTAGCATGACCCATTCTGTGGTGCTTTGACAAGTGAAATGCCCTTTAGGCTTAAGGTTTGGTCTGAGTGCAGGTTGTATGTTGATACAGCTTGTTGTTTCTGTAGCGAAAATTTTACCACTGTCAGGCTGAAATGGGTTTGGCCAGCTACTTGGACTCAGCGCTGACAAACTCACCAATGTGCTCAACTTTTCTGACTTTGCTGGGCCAAATGTGGAGGACTGAACAAGCTCGTTGACCACCTCAGGGAATGAGTAGCAATACATTGCAGCAGCTCTGTGATGATTGGGCCTCAGCCAATGTACCTCTGAGGGCCTGCCACTGCTGATATTCAGAAACTGTAAAATTCCTGTTAAGTAATTATAATATTAAAAGCAAAACTTTTAAACAATTAAAATATTCCTAAATAAATAATTTTAAATGAAACATTGTCCTAATTTACAGGTCTGGAATTCCATCACAAATGAATGGTAATTTTAATCCTATGCACCACAGAGGCTAGTTCTCCACTGAAAAAGTGGAAATCCAAGCACATTTGTGTTTCATTTAATTCCAGTCTTTTGTATGTCCCCTCTTTTCTTTGAATGAAACCCAGTCTCACAAAATGAAATTTCTTTGGAAATTTCCTTCCTAAACCATACTAGTTCTCGTCTCCTTTCACCCTCTTATCCTTCAAGACCTTTTCTGGAAGTTACCTCTCTGGGAAAGATTTTGATGAACAGCACCATAAAACATTTGTTCTCAGATGATCACCATCAGAGCCACCAATATTATCAATATGAATAAAAGATGACTTCAACAAAGTGTATTCATAAATTTGCAAACACACATTTAAAATCAGAATTCTGTCCTAAACTGTGCATTTTATTATCAGAACAAATGTTAAAATTAAGTGCTAAAAGTTCAATATTTTTCTTACAAAACATAATTACCAAACATCTAAAAGAGAAAATGAAATATTGCTTCTCCTTTACTCATTTAAAAATAGCTTCCGTGTCTCTTTGCCTGTTTATTTCATAGTATATATTTCTGATACTCATTTTTGCCATGTGTTGTTATTTCAGTCTGCTCTTGTGGATATTAACCCAGTTTTTCCATGATGGGTACAAATGATTTGAAATAGATTTTGAACAGCCTTCAGTAAAATTATCTAAATAACCTAAAAATCTAGAATTTTACTCATGACCATCAGGTGTAGTGCTGGACAGTTGTAGGGTGCATACCACAATTTCTCTTCTTCATCCTCCCCTCAGGATTGAGGTTGACTTACTTCCACTGAGGTTCGATGGATTCAGAGTTGATTAATGAGGCTGATGTGAGATCTACAGACTATTCCACAAATAGGGCAGGAGGTATTTGATGGGATAGGTGGGTGGGCAGTTTCTGGGGAAGAACCCTCTTTCTGCAGCTTACACATGGGCATCTGATGCATGGGCTCTAGGTTCTCAATATCACATTCAACACACTACTGTTTAACACAGGGATTTAAATAAAAAAAAACACTGAGAATTAATTCAGGCATAAGGAAAATAACGCAAATGTTTGGACCCAATTATTCAAGGTCCTTGTCAGAGCATTAATATTTAAGGTCACGTTACATTAGAAGAGGGGAGAAGAGAGGGGGCTTAGGGAGGGATTTCTTAAAAGATTTAGTAAACTGATTATTTTAATTTGTGAGTTGAAAAGGAAGTACCTGAGCATGAAGCTGGGTTATGCAGTTGTGTGGGTAACAGTCAGATTCGGTGCTGGGGGGGTTTAGAACTTAAAGGATAAAAATGTGAGGATAACAATGTTAAATATGGAATATTGGAGTGAATGAAGGTGAAAATGAGAGAGTAAGAGCATAGAAAATAAAGGACTTGCTTTTTAAATTTGTCTTTTGAGCCCATTTCAGGATTACACAGGGAGTTGGCAGTTCGTAAGGGTGATAAACTGCCATAGAGCAAGCCTTTTAAAAATTCTATATTAATTCCATGTTATTCTCCCCACATTCCCTTCTCAGATTTTCTACTCACTTACACATTAGGGGTAATTTGCAGTGGCCAGTGAACCTAGCAACCTACACATCTTTACAATGTAGCAGAAAACTAAAGCATACAGTGGAAGCCCTTATGGTCAAAGGGACAATGTGCAAGCTCCAAACAGACCACACTGGAAGTCAGGGTTGAGCCCTGATCATTATAGCTGTCAGTAATATATTGAGGTCCATTCATCTAGTTTTGTTGAATGAATATAAATTGAGAAAAACTTTAAACTTAATATAATTCTGATGATTAATTATCGATAATAGACTGATTCTGAATTTTGAGAAAATAACTAAAAAAGACCAAGGAAGGCCTTTTGCTCCTTTTATTTCTGGCAAATTATTTTCATTCAGCTTGGGAAAATAACTCTGGTATATACAAGTAAATGAATGTCTATTCTGCCTTGAAGTGATAGAACTGCATCCTGAGCAAAAATATGTAGAAAAACCCAAGCCCTGTTTCAAAGTTAATGCCTCAATCTTAGTTTCCAGATGAAGAACAAGGGGCAGAGTGAATGAAGGAGAAGGTACAGTAAATGATACGAGGGAGGTTGGGGGAGAAGATGAGATAATTGGTAGTAAAGCTATCCGAAGGGGCTAGCAAAGGTTCGCTGGAGGATATAAATAGAAGCAGATGAATGAAATGTGAGATATCAGAAGCGGAGAGAGGAAAGAAAATAGATGTTAGAAAAGTGAAGTACAAAACTGGAGAAATGATTACTGAAGTTATCGAATTTGATGTTGAATCCTGAACTGTGTAATATGCCAAGCTGATAATTTTTTGTACAGTATAGAAGTCCAAATACCTACTTTGGATGAAAGGTCTTTGCCCTGAAATATTAATTCTGCTACTCTCTCTCTGAATGGTATTTTGACCTGCTGTGCGTTTCCAGCATTTTCTGTTCTTATAAACTGACAAAAGTGTTGCTACTTATTCTATTTAGAATGTTGAATCCCTTTAACCTGTAAATTCCAATTCCAGCTATAGTTTTGCTGGAGCTACCAGGTGTGTACGAGTCTTCAATAATAAGCAACTATATATGGAAATAACACACATACATGTATATAGAAAGCTAGATAATTACCCAAATAATTTTTGAATGGTAAAATGACATTGGGAACAGGTGGCTTTCTGCTTTTGGTCATTGCAAAGCTAATTTAGAACAAATGCAGATAGAGTACTCATTGTTAGAGAAGGATTGAGACCAGTTGTTGAAGTGGATCAGAGTGGTGTTGAATCCTTTAACAACATAAGTGACATGAAAATATTGCTTGCTAAACCCAGCAAACTTATAGTGCTTGGTCTTGTTACTTGTTATTGTCATTTGCTCTATTCCCACACCTGAATCCTGTTGATCTAGCCTCTTGGACTTCTGAATGATGGCAGGACCTCCAGCAGTCTAGTAACGAGGGCCACTCCCTCCCACCCCCACAAGCTTTATTAATTCTGAGGGTTTTTTTAAATCATGTTTTAAATATCTCTGATATTTACAGAATGAACTATAAATGTCCACCACACTAAACAGAAGTGTCTACGGTCTAAACAAGAAACAAATTTGTATAATTCTCATTAGTCTCAATTTTTCTGGTAAGCGACCAGCTTTTCCTATTTTAAGGATGTTCAAGAAGGTGGCTCACTGCCACCTCGTCAAAGGATCTAGAGATGGGCAAGTGCTGACATTGCCAGTGATTAATGCATCCTGAAAACTGAATAAGTTAAAATAAAGTAACTGTTAATGATAAAGCCCTATGACTGAGATTTGTAGCTGTTCTAAAGAGGAAGAATACATTGACAATTAGAATCATGATAAAGTCAAAACCAGGACAGATTTTGGGGACCAGGCCTGGGATTATAGTGGAAACAAGTGTGGCTTTTAACCAGTACTGAAATTGGATTTGGAAGTCAGATCTTAAAGATGTGACTTGATTAAAGTTAGGGTCTCTATGGTCCTCCTTCAAACTGATATTCATGCTGTTTGTTACTTGCTTTAATTTTCAATTCCCAATTCATTCATCATTCTCTTCTCTTGTTTGTTACTCAGTACCAAAATGGGCCTTGATTGCCATCTGTGTAGGTGTGGGTCTTGTTATCCTCATCTGTGTCATCTGTATCTGTGTGAAATGCTGCTGCAAAAAGAAGAAGAAAAAGAAAAAGAAGGATCAACTTAACTTGCAAAGTATGAATGGCTCTGTCACAACAAATCTGGTGGGTGTTTCATAACAATGTTCATTGCATTTCTGGAATTGTACTCTTTGCAGAATGATTCTATTGCAGCATCTTTTAGAAGGACATTTTCCTGAAACAAACATTGAGTGATTCTTAAGTACCACAAAAAATATTTTGTCATTTTGTCTGCATGACAAGTCTGCAAAGTCATAACATCATAACACTAAAGCTTTGACTTAACATAAGCATTGTCTTGAGATGTCACAGCACTGAATTGGGGTATAAACAACCAGTATGGAGGGGAATGGTCTTGAACAAATTAAGCACAACAAGGAAGAATTTTAAATTAGAAGTGTTTAGGGTCAATGAGAGTGGAAGTGATGGATGAATCATACATGTTGCAAAATAAGACCAGGGCAAGAGAATTTTGGAAGGGTTGATGTCTAGAAAACATGGACAATGGTAAGAAGGAGAAGCACGTGATCCACATCATAGAGGAGGGCTAATATTCTCATAATCATTGTTGCATGCACATTCGTGCTTTAGGAGAGAAATGGAAGAAGTTTGAAATAGTTTGAATAGTATGAATCATAGTAACAAGTTAGCTAAATGTGATTTCAGTCTCCTGAATTCTATCATATGATTAATTAACACAGAGGTTGCTCAAGAGCTCTGCAGAGAGAATGAAGGCATTATTTTGTGTACTCACTACAATGATTTATAAAGCTGACTCATTGCAATTAGAGCTCACCCTGTTTCTTCCTGTTTCCTCTTCCCACAATTCTAGTTTATGCATCCAATCAGGCCAGATGCTTTCTTTTGTTCCAATAGGCAAATTTAGAGGAATAGTTATTCAGCTTTTAATTCTGAATCATGCAAGCTGAAAAGTTCAAAACAAAATCAATCACCACAATAAAACTTGCATGTAGATAGTGACTTGTAACATAGTAACTTTTCTTGAAATGCTGCCTAAAACTTCGTTGGAAAGCAAAATTTGGGAAGTTACACAGACATAGAATTGCTGAATTTGTAAGCCAGAAGCACAACAAGCAATTCAGAAAACTGAGTTCAATCCAGAATGATGGCTTTGGAAATTAAAGTCAAGTCATCAGCTATTTCTTTTCAGGAATAAAGTAAATGACAAAGATAAAAATCACCTGGTTCACATATCTGTAAGAAGAGGAAATCTACCATTGTGATTCATCTGGTCTGCATGTGGCTCTAGAACAATCAATGCGGTTGACTTCTACATGCTTTTTGAATTGCCCTAGCAAGCAATTGAATTCAAGACCACTTAGTGAGCCACTAAGTTCAAGACCGCCATTTCTTGGCCTGTCAGCAATGTCTAGATCCTAATAAATGCGTTCATTTTTCTTTTCAAAATTGTCCAGAAGCTTGGTTAAAGAACTGAATTTTAAGAAGCATCTTAAAGGAGTTGAAAGCAATAGAGGGGTGGAGCAACTCTGAGAGAAAGTCTCAAAGCTTCAGTTGTTATAAGCATAATGCCAGCAATAGTGGAACAATTAAAATTCAGATCAAACGTGAAGCCAATGTTGCAAGACTGCTAATATCTTGTAAGGTTGAGAACTTTATTGAACTGCAGAATGCTAAGTGCATACTGTAAGTGGCAATGACCCATCACTCATGGATGAGCTCAATGCCTTTTGTGCATCCTTAATGGGGAGAACTATGATGACACCCATACAAGCCACTATATCTCTGGATGACCCTGTAATTTCATTCTCTGGTGCTATTGTCCAGACATCCTGCAAGAGGCTGAATCCGTGAACGTCTTCCGATCCAGATGGCATGCCTAAAGATCTGTGTGACCCAACTGGCTGAAGTATTTATGGACATATTCAACCTTTTAATTCCATGATCTGAGGTTCCCACCAGCTTCAAGAAGGCAGCAGTTGTACCAGTGCCTCAGAAAAGTGTCATGACCTGCCTCATTGACTACCATACAGTGGCACTTACATCAACCATAATGAAGTGCTTCAAGAAGTTGGTTATGGCATGAATCAACCCATGCCTCAGAAATGACCTGGAACTGCATAAGTTTGCCATTCACCAACATCATCCCATCCAAACTCATCACCAAACTTCAAGACATGGGCCTCTGTACCTTTAATACAACTAAATACTTAACTTTCTCACTAGCAGACCTCAGTCTGTGAGGACTGCTAACAACATCTCCTGCTGCTGATCATCAACACAGATGCATCTTAAGGCTTAGTTCCCTACTCTACTCATTATATACACAGGACTACAGCTCCAATGCCATTTTCAAATCTGCCGTTGATACTACAGTTGCTGGGCGTGTCTCTAATGATGATGAATCAGCTTACCTGAGTGAGATAGGTTACTTGGTTGAGTGGTCCTGCAAAAACTTCTCATTCAGTGTCAGCAAAACTAAGGAACTGATTGTTGACTTCAGGAAGGAGAAGGAGGAAAAATATGCAACAGTTTACACTGGGGCGCTGGAGATGGAGAAAGTCAGTAGCTCAAAACTTATGGGTCCAAACGTACCACTGGATGACCTGTGTTTGGTCCAGCACATAGATGCAGTCATAAGGAAAGTGTGCCCCCTCTTTACTTTCTTAGGAAGTTAAAGAGGTTTGGCTTGACAGCAAACACTCTAACAAACCCATACAGATGTGCTGTTGGAAGGATCCTGATGCACTGTGGTATCATGGTCTGGTATGGCAATTTGAATGAACAGGAATAAAAGAAGCTGCAGAGAGTAGTGGACTTGGTACAACGCATCACGGGCACTTCTCTTCCTACTGTTGGTCACACCTACAGGAGGAACTGCCTTAAGAAGGCAACGTGCAAAGACCCACACTATTGAATCCAATGCAACTTGGTGCTGCAGGAGGCACAGAAGCCTGATACCACACCACCAGGTTCGAGAACAGCTACTTCATTTCAACCATTCAGTTCTTGAACCAATGAGCAAAACCACAATCACGACAGTTTAGCAACACTTTGACCACTTAGCACTAAAATGGACTGTTCTTTTTTGTTCTGTTGTGTTCTCTTGTAAAAATTGTATATAATTTATATTTCACCATGTAAATGATGCTCTATGGGTGACACGGTGGCCAGTGCCCTGATCATTTCCTATTGCTGTCAGCAGGAATCTGTACGTTTTCCCATGACTGTGTACTTTTCCTCTGCGTGCTCTGCTCTGGTTTTCACCCACAATTAGGATTGGTAAATCGTAGGCAAGCTACTGTATGTTGGTGCCAGAAGCATGGAGACACTTGCCCAGCATAACATCCAACTATGTTCGCTACGAGTGACCATATTTCATTGTATGTTCTGATGTTTCAATATACAGGTAACAAATAAAGCTAATCTTAATGTGCCTGTGATGATACTGCAAGCAAGTTTTTCATTACACCTGTGCCTACATGTGCTTGCGCATATGACAGTAAACTTTACTGGCTGACAGCAAGGAATGACTTTCGTTAAAAGCAGGATGCAGAATTTTACGCTTGAGATGTTATAGAATTGGAAACCAAGGTAGATTCACAAGTACAGGAATGATAAGTTAACAGTACTTGGTGCAAGTTTAAATACAGACAACATAGTTTAAATGTATGGGTAAATTATGGGAAGATTACAGACTGTTACAGGAACAGATTTTATTATTCACACTTTCCATTCTGGCAAAATATGTATGTCAATTTTATTTATTTAGAGATACAGCTCAGAATGGGCCCTCCCAGCTCTTTGAGCCGCACCACCCAGCGACCTATGACAACCCCAAGTTAACCCTAACCTAATCACAGGACAATTTAAATGACCAATTAACCTACCTGGTACATCGTTGTACTATGGGAGGAAACCTGAGGACCCAGAGAAAATGCAGGCATTCCACAGGAGCTCCGAACCCCAACACCCCGAGCTGTAATAGCTTCACACTAACCACTACACCACTGTGGCTCCCTTTTATGCTCTTCATTCATCGGTTAGTGTACTTAATATGAAATTGTTAAGTACAATTTACGCAAGAGTACATTGGTAGCAGTGCATCGTGAAATGTTTGTATTCAAAACCTGTAATGTATTTATAAGAATATTGTGACACTAGTGGATTTTTGTGAACCATGTTCATTACTGAGTAACGTCTGAGAGAGCACTTTATGTGTTATGAAGGCTTCAGTACCAAAGTGCAACACAAAAATCGCAGGAACACAAGTTTACTGTAATGCATTATGTTTGCTCAACAGAATATAATTTGCTGCTTTCTGCATTACAGTAACATTTGTTATCCATATCACTCACTGATATTACATTCAAATTACACTAAATTTACTAATTCTGCACAAAATTTTCTACAGTGGTTTCTGTTCATCTTTCCATTTGGATACCTAATCAATTTACATGTCTACTTTTAGTTAAGTTAGAGAGAGTTAAACCTTTAATGATGGTTAGTTTTCTATCATGTTGTAAAGGTGCAGCCAGACATGGATGATTTGGAAGGGAACTATGAGAACTATGGAAAATTGCAATATTCCTTGGATTATGATGCCAAGAATGAAAACGTAAGTATAAAATTGCAGTAGCAACAGTGAACTAGCAACGCATCATTTGGAATTTGGAATGTATTCAGTCAGGTATCCTGTTTGTCACAACTCAGATAGTCACTACTTGGATATACTTAAGTCCTGACAAAGGGTCTCGGCCCAAAATGTCGACAAAGTTTCTCCCTATAGATGCTGCCTGGCCTACTGCATACCACCAGCATTTTGTGTGTGTTGCTTGGATATACTTAATTTAGGTAAGTGTAAGATACAAGGTAATACTTGGCAGGTGATGATTTCCACAATTACTTACCTATTGGGCTTTACACATACAGTGACCTCTTTGGTTAATAGGGGAAGGAACTTCGGAGTCTCTAGAACCAAAGTACAATATTTCAAATAGAAATAGAGAGAGAAAATGAATATAACAAAGATGAAGGTGTCACTATGTTAGAACTGGAAGATCAGGAGGGATGGACGACAAAGGTATATATACCACCGGACTAGTCATGCCTAGGCATCATCCCTGATGAAGATGGCCGAGTTTGTCATTAAAATATTGGTTAAAATCGATGCCTGTACCTGGCTGGAAGCTTGAGAAGAGTTTATTAGACAGTATTTTAATCCCAGTAAATTTAACATTGAGTACCTCACGGTTAATGGAGGAGATATTGGGCCATATGTTAGGTTGAAATACAACCCATGATATTGGGTCTGCTCCCATCTCTTGGCTGCCAAAGTCTGAATTGAAAGAGGGAGACTCTACTGCTTTCCCCTTCTACATTTATCAGCAGGGATGGGGTGATCTGAGTAAATTTACATCAGTTCTCTTATATGCACACAATTAGCTGTGGAATATTACAAAAATGACTTCCATTTTTTATTTGTCAGTGAAGTGACATTCTTTCCCTTATCCTGAAGAAAGCAGTCTATAAAGATGAATTGATCACTCTGAGATGGATTTATTGATGTTATTTGCTGTCAGGCAAAGGAAATCCTGAGGTCTAGCAGTTGTAATTGTACTAACAATCTAGAGGAATCACCAATTGACATTGAAGAACTTCCACAGACAACAGAAAGCGCAATTTGTGGTTAAATAGTAAACATTTTGCAGACAATGAAATAAAACATCCATACATATAAGAATAAGGTAGGTGTTTTATAATATATGACAAATATTCTAACATATATATTTTGAAATATTTATCTATGCTTGGAGACTTTACTATGCTGTAATTTTGGTTTGATGATAAAAATTCCCTTTGTGCAACTCGTGCACAAAACCCAGTTTTTCAGGGTGTCTTAATGCAGTAATCATTTATTTACAGAATAATTTATAAGGACCTTGATGAAAGGTCTTGGCCTGAAATGCCAACTCTGTTTTCCTTTCCATAGGTGCTGCCTGACCTGCAGAGTTCCTCCAGCATTTTGTGTGTACTAATAACTTATAAATTCCTGAACCATTTAAGCCACTGATTTCTGGAGATTATGCTGAAGAAGACTGCACAATAGTCAAATGTTTGAAGGAGCCATGAATCACTGACAACAAGTGTGTGTGTGTGTGTGTGTGTGTGTGTGTGTGTGTGTGTGTGTGTGTGTGTGTGTTGTTCCAGAATTACTCTCAAGACTTTTGGTGTCAAAAAAATTACTGATCATGATTACTTGCAAAATCTGAGCTATGGTATCAAGTTGAACATTTTTAAACCAGGATCTTACTAAGTTGCATCTGCTATGCCTATATTTCTTGCAGCTCAATGTTGGAGTTCTACAGGCAACGGAATTAAAGGCTATGGATTTTGGAGGAACATCTGATCCTTATGTCACTGTGTACCTTCACCCAAAAAAGAATCCAAAATATGAAACTAAGGTCCATAGAAAAACACTAGATCCTGTCTTTAAAGAACAATTTTCATTCAAGGTATGTGTTACATTAATTTTGAATGCTATTAGTAAATCTCCACCCTGGGCTCGACCAATTGAATAAAAATCAAAGGTCAATAACTGGTGTTGATTCACAAGTGCCTACTCTTGGGAATGTGGTCCAGCTGTTTAAATTGAAGAATGTTTTGCAAAGTTGATCAAGATTGTCAAAAGTCATTCTGTAAAAGAAGTTATCCAATCAGAGTTTTTCCAACTCTTTGCCTCCCACCAGTCAGTCAATCTTCTCTCTGTGCTAGTATCTTTCCTGTAATACCATGGACTCTTATCTTGTTGAGCTGCCTCATGTGTGGCACCTTGTCAAAGGCCTTCTGAAAATCCACTGACTCATTTATCTGTCCTGCTTGTTATTTCCTCGAAGAATTCCAGCAGATTTATCAGGCAAGATTCCCCATTAAGGAAACCATGCTGACTTTGGCCTATTTTGTCATGTGCCTCCAAGTACCCTGAAACCTCTCCTTAAAATAGACTCCAACATCTTTCAGAAGTCAGGTTAACTGGCCTATAATTTCCTTTCTTCTCCCTCCTTCTTAAAGAATGGAGTAACATTTGCAATTCTCTAGTCCTCCAAAACCATTCCAGAATCTAGAAATATCACTACTAATTCCCCCACAATCAACTTTAGCCAGCTCCTCTCTCATGCCTTTGTAATATCCTTTACTCCACTATAATTAATGCATCCAATTTTAGCTTCTCCTTCTCAAACATCAGGGTGAACTCTATCATATTATGATCACTATCTCCTAAGAGTTCCTTTACCTTAAGTTCCCTAATTGAATCTGGGTCATTCCATTACACTAAATCTGGAATTGCTGTTCTCCTAATGAGCTTAATCACAAGCTGTTCTAAAAAGCTAGCTTGGAGGCATTCTACAAATTCCTTTTAATAAGAACATAAGAAATAGGAGCAGGAGTAGGCCATCTGGCCCATCGAGCCTGCCCCACCATTCAATAAGATCATGGATGATCTGTCTGTAAACTCAGCTCCATCTACCTGCCTTTTCTCCATAACCCTTAATTCTCCTACTATGTAAAAATCTATCTAACTGTTTCTCAAATATATTTAGTGAAAAAGCCTCAACTGCTTCCCTGGGCAGAAATTCCACAGATTCACCACTCTCTGGGAAAAACAACTGCTCCTCATCTCTGTCCTAAGACTTCTCCCCTTGATTTTGAGGCAATGTCCCCAGTTCTAGTCTCACATACCAATGGAAACAACTTTCCTACTTCTATATTATCTATCCCTTTCAAAATTTTGTATGTTTCTATAAGATCCCCTCTCATTCTTCTGAACTTCAGAGAGCATAGTCCCAGACGACTTAATCTCGCCTCATAGGTTAACCCCTTCATCCCTGGAATCAACTTGGTGAACCTCCTCTGCACTGCCTCCAAAGCCAATATAACCTTCCTCAAGTATGGAGACCAGAACTGCACACAGTCCTCCAGGTGAGGCCTCACCAGTACCCTGTATACTGTAGTTGCAGCATGATCTCCCTGCTCTTGAATTCAATCTCTCTAGCAATGAAAGCCAACATTTTGTTTTTCTCCTTAATAACCTGTTGTATCTGCAAGCCAAGTTTTTTGCAATTCATAGGGATCCGGCACCAACCTAATGTTCCCAGTCTATCTGCATATTGAATTCTCCATGACTATCTCAATATTGTCCTTTTTACATGCCTTTTCTACCTCCCAATGTAATATGTAGCCCACACCCTGGCTACTCTTCAGAGGCATGTATATAATTTCCATCAACATATTTTTTAAGCAATTTCTTAACTCTAACCACAAGGTTTCTACATCTTCTGATCCAATGTCACCTCTCCCTAAGGATTGGATTTCATGTTTTAACAACAGAACCGCCCCAAACCCTCTGCTTATCTGCCAATCCTTTTGATATAATGTGTATCCTTTGCTGTTAAGCTCCCTACTGTAATCTTTTTTCTGCCCTGACTCAGCAATGCCCACTACATCATACCTGCCATTCTCTAACTCACCACAAGATCATCTACATTATACTGTATACAGTGTGCATTCAAATATAACACCTTTAGTACTGCATCCATGACCCCTTTCAATTTTGGACCTCTTTCAATTTTGGCCCCCTGTTAAACTTTAACTCATTTCAATGACTGCAATTTTGCCCTGTCATACACCTGTTCTTCCTCACAGTCACACTACTCTCTTCACTCAGTTGTGTACCAACTGCTCCATCCTCAGCTCTATCACTCTGGTTTCAATCCCCCTGCCAAATTAGTTTAAACCCTCCTCAACAGCTCTAGCAAACCTGTCCTCAAAGATATTGGTCCCCTTCAGGTTAAGGTGTAACCTGTGCTTTCTGTACAGTTCATACCTTCCCCAGAAAAGATCCCAATGATCTAGAAATCTGAAACCCAGCCCCTGACCCAATTCTTTAGCCATGCATTTATCTGCCAAATCCTCCTATTCTTTCCCTCACTGGCATGTGGCACAGGCAGTAGTCTAGAGATTACGACCCTGGAGGTCCAGCTTTTCGGCCTTCTACCTATCTCCCTCTGTTTTCTCTTCAGGACCTCCTCCCTTTTCTTACCTATATCGTTGGTACTAATATGTACCACCACGTCCAGCCATTCACTCTTCCCCTTTAGAATGCTGTAGACCTGATCTGAGATAACATACTATCCGGGTGTGTCCACAGCATCTGCTGTCTGCTCCTCTAATTATGGAATCCCTATCACTATTTCAGTCCTCTTCTTTCCCCTTTTCTTATGAGCCAGAGATAAAGTCACTGTGGTTTCTGTTGGTGGGTCTCTCACCCAACAGTATCCAAATGGTATACTTACTCTTGAGGGGAACAGCCACAGGAGTTCTCTGCACTGGCTAATATTCTCTTTCCCTCTCCTGACAGTCACCCAAGTACCTGCCTCCTGCAACTTAGTGGTGACTACCTCTTTATAGCTCCAGTCTATCACCTCCTCATTTTCCCATATTAGCCAAAAGTTATCCAGCTGCAAAACTCCCTTAATGCAAAACTTCAAAGGGAGAATAATGATACATCTGCACATATCTTCAGCATCCGGTGATCCTGTGATCTGTCTCAGATGCTGATGTCAGAATGTCCTTCAAGAGGGCGAGCCCTTCCAAGGCATCAAGCTGCAATGATGTTCCTTAAAACGATCTCTAAGGAGCTACAAATTGGTGCACTTCATGCAGAGGTTCCCACATCTCCCACAGGGAACATAAAACTAACACTGGACCCATTAAGCTTGTATCCACCTCTTCTGCTGAAGGTTTATTCCACACACATCTGCCATTTTTAGCCCATTTTTCCAGGTAGTCCAGATGATGCTGCAAGTTTTAATAGCATTCAAAGTATCCTTCTCTTGTTAGAATATTAATAACATTTTACTGGAAATGATTAATACTATCGAAAGAACTTTCTCTTCACACCTCCCCCCTCCCCAATCAAACCCCGCTTACCCCTCTCACTCCTCTCCCCCTCCCCATCCCCCTTCTCCCCATCTTCCCTGTCTCCCCTCTCACCCCCTCTCATCACTCACTCCCCCACTCCTCCCTCCCACTCTGCACCCCTTTCCCCCTCTGCTGCCCTCTTCGCCCTCTCCCTCTCTCCCCCTCACCTCTCCCCTTCTCCTCTCCTCCCTCTCCTACCCGCCCTCCTCTCCCTCATCTCTTCCCTCCACCTCTCCTCCCAAAGCAAGTTTTCTTTGCATTCTTACAGTAGTTTTTGTGTTTCTCCAGATTTCCAGCATCTTCACTCTTGCTTGTGTCTTCATATTGAAAATACCAGTGGGCTGCTCGGCTTTACTTGCACTTAGTGTTTTTCTCACTCACTTGTGTTTTCCCTTACTGCAGCTCAGTCAAAGTGATGTTGAGAAAACATCTGTTGTGATGCAAGTGTATGACTTCAACAGATTCTCCAAACATGACATAATCGGTGAAGTGAGAATTGCACTTGCCCAGGTTAACCTGAACCATGCAGTGGAAGAATGGCATGACCTAGCCAAAGCTCAGAAGGAAGAGGTAAGGCTTTATCATTAAAGACCTGGGAAAACAAAATGATGAATACTGGAAAACTAAAATAAAACAAAGTGAGTTAATTTTCCCACCCCAATAAAGACACAAAGGAACATGCAGCAATTGTCATTCTCAAAGATTGTCAAGATGGCACCAAGCTGCATTGTCCATTGGGGTCATGGCTCATATTAGTTGCTTTATAACTAAAACTTATTTAGTTTAATGTCTCCCTTTACAACAAAGAGAGTGGATGTGATTATATTCCGGATGCACTGCTACATCTCTTCCTCATACTGCACCCAAACAATTGTCACCATTACTCCTCTGCTGCTGCTAAGTTCACAAATTTCACGTCATGTGCCGGTGATAGTAAACCTGATTCTGATTCTGATTCTCCCATTCTGTGAGTGGCTGCGAGAAGAATTGTGCCATAGAGATTGCAATTTCTTTGTATGCATCATTGTGAGAATTATGAGATTTATTGCAACAAGTCTTAGTAATTATATTTTAATTTAAGGTGCATTCTTAACTCAACCATGCAAATAAATACATCAAAACTACAATGTTATGTTTGCATGTCACCTGTATTCATGGGTTGTTCCCTGTTTTACTCACAGCTGAAAACACAGGTGATAGCTTCCAAAATCTTGTGGCAGGTTCAGTCAAAAAAGCATATGATTACATTTTGGTTTGAACTGTGGTTGGAAACCCCTGGCCTACAATCCGTTGAACAGGACTTCCACTTAAAAGAAGCACAAGCACTTTAAAGGATATGCATAAAGAATGTGTGCAAAATATCAATGTAGTGAGATCCAATTTCTAGTCAAATGTATAACACTTTATTCTTTATTTGATTTGGATCATATTCAATTAGACAATATTTTGAATGTGTGTAGAGAGTGCTATGTTAAAATCAGTATGTTACATACACCTTATATTTCAGTTCTTTGTGAAAAGGAAGATTTGACCATGTAACTTATAAGTACAATTTGAGAGAAATTATATGCTAGAAATAGATATGGAAATATAGAAATGTAGAAAGTAGAAGTCGGCTATTCAACACTTTGAGTCTGTTTCACCATTCAATTTGATTCTGGTTGATCATTCAAATTTAGTACCCTCTTCCGGCTTTCTCTCTAAATCTTTTGATCCCTCTAGCACTAAGAACAATATCCAACTTCTTCTTGAATGTACTTACTAAATCATTTCCACTGCTTTCCGCAGTTAGGGAATTCTACAGCTTCGCATTCCTCACTGCCGACAGCCCACCAAACTTCAATCTGAAAATTAGTCACTTAATGGAGACCAACCACTTGAAAGCTTGATTTATATTTTCAAGGAGGAGGGGAATCAAGATGCTTTTCTTTTCAGAAAATATATATGAGGTGATATTTAGAGACAAATATTGGAATTTTTAAAGGAGTAGTCTAAATCACCCCTTCTTCATTGTGAAAGCTAGCTTCAAAATTCTTACTTTATGCAAATTTCTGTGATAATTCTACTGTGCATAATGATAGTATTTGTTTATGAATTTGTATCGATTTTCTTTGTGCAGATACCTTTAGTTGTGTCAGAAGTCTCTATGCAAAGGTAGTGGGTGGGGTGTCTGCTGTGTCATCAGCAAAGCTGGAAAGCTGAAAGGAGGGCTTCCCTGCCTGGGCACAATCTGAACAATTTTGCTTAATGCAAACACGAGAAAATCTGCAATTTTCCTTAACTCTCATTCTCTGTTTCTTTGTTTTCAGTTTACTATACTCCTAATGCTTCCCTGGCAATCTCCTTTGGATATTTGTGATATCCGAATCATGCAATATTATGAATTAATAGCACTAATTTCACAGTTGATCAAGACGGGCTTTAAGCCTCTCAAGTGTGGGGAAATAGCAATCACTGCTCACCCTTTTCCAGTGATCACCACTGGAAAGTGTATGCCAATGTGTTACTGTACATTAGTAAATAGGTGGAGAATTGGAATGGCGTTACCTGTGGTTGCTCCTTGACTAAATAGACAATGGAATATCAGACATGGCGGGTTTCTACTTGGACAATTAATTGGAGCACAACTGTAGTTCTGAAGCAAGGCTTTGTTAAAGTAGAAAGGTAGCACGTGGAGAAAATCAAATGAATAGTGAAAGAAGAAAACTTATGCTCCCCCTCTGTTGTGTCAAGCAGACACAAATAACTTACAGTCCAGTACTTCTTTCAAAAAGAGAAACAACCAGTGTGTTAGAAGGAGAAAGAAGAGTTGTCATTTTTTGGTATGAAGAGTAATCTCTATTGCATGCCTCAGAAGTTTTGAGTGATCAGGGAATGCTGCAATTGTGTTGCTCTTTTGTTATAAGCAAGAACATTTTTTTAGTCAAATGGACTGTTGTGCATTGTATGGCCATAGCAAGAAGCTCAGAGTCAGGATCAGTTTTATTATCACTGTCTTATATGATATGAAATTTGTTTTGTGGCAACAGCACAATTTAAAGACATAAGATTACTTAAATTACAAGATAAATTGTACAAAGTAAAAGGAATAATGAGTTAGTGTTATAGACTCTTCAGAATTCATGAACACTATGATCTAAGACGGTGCCAGTGACAAACGCGACTAATGGCAATATCCTGCAGAACAGTCCATGAAACAACTCCTTCCCTTTTTTTTAAATATACTTATATACTTCTACTACCAACCTGTGTGAAATTGGAGCCTGCAATTTACATTTTGATGACATGTTTTTGGGCCAACTCAGTGATCTGACGCTTTTGCTGTCTCTGAGGGAATTTGGTGTAGTTGACAGGGTTGAAAATTGAGTTTGCAGTCTAATGGTAGAGCGCGAACCCATGATCAGCTCCAGTTCTCAATAAAAGCATCGAGTCTGATTGAACTCAATGAGGATGAGTGCAGAAGGTGCTCAGTGCCGTCTGCCTGCATTTGACCGGTTGACCTCTCCCTCTATCCTTTGCCTTCCAAATTGCTTCAGGAAATTCCAGCCACTGCTGCTCTGCCATTGTCCCTGCTGGTGTCCCTTTCCAATCAACTGGCCAGCTCCTCTTTCATGCCTCTGCAATTCCCTTTACTCCACTGTAATACTGTAATACTAATACATCTGATTTTAGCTTCTCCCTCTCAAATTGCAGGTGAATTCTAACATATTATTATCACTTGCTCCTAAGGGTTCCTTTACCTTAAGCTCATGAATCAAATCCAATTCATTACACAACACCCAATCCAGAATAGCTGATCCCCTACAGGGTTCAACAATAAGCTGCTCTGCCTTTTAGAATCCAGCGCCAATCTGCTTTCCCCAATGTACCTACAAATTGAAATCCCCCATGACTATTATAACATTGCCCTTTTGGCATGTCTTTTCTATGTCCCATTGCAAATTGTAGCCCATATACTGGCTACATTTCAAAGGCCTGTATATAACTCCTATCATTGTCTTTTTATCCTTGCGATTTTGTAGCTCTACGAAATGTTTCTTCATCTTCTGATCCTATGTCACTTCTTTCGAAGGATTTGATATAAATTTTACCAACAGAGCCATGCCACGTCCTCTGCCTACCTGCCTGTCCTTTCAATACGATGTGCTTTTTTGGATGTTAAGCTTCTTTTAGCTACAACTCAGTGATGCCAACAACTTCATATCTGCCGTTCTCTCAGTGCACTACAAGATCATCTACTTTATTCTGTAAACTGTGTGCATTCAATTATAATGCCTTCATTCCTATATCCATTACCCTTTTTGATCTTGTCCCCCTTTTACACTGCAACTCATCCCACTGACTGCAATTTTGCCCTATCTTCTGGGCTGTCCTTCCTGTCAGTTTCACTACACACTGCCTCTGCTTGTAAACCAACAGCTCCATCCTCAGCCCTATCACTCTGCTTCCCAACCCCCTGCCAAATTAGTCTAAACTCTCTCCAAAAGCTCTAGCAAACTTCCCCACAAGGATATTGGTCCCTCCTCTCCTTTTTCTATAGGTCATACCTTCCCCTGAAGAGATCCCAGTGAACCAGAAATTTGAAACCCTTTCTCCTGTACCAGTTTCTCAGCCACGTGTTCATCTCCAAAGTCATTCAATTCTAACCCTTACTGGCATGTGGTACAGGGAGCAATCCAGAGATGGCTACCCTGAGGTGCTACTTTTCAGCTTTCTATCTAGCTCCATAAACACTCTCTTCAGAACCTCTTTGCTTTTTCTACCTATGTCATTGGTCCCAATATGTACCAACACTTCTAGCTGCTCACCTTCCCCCTTTAGAAAGCAGTGGACAAGATCTGAGGCATCACTGACCCTGGCATCTGGGAAGCAACATACCAACTGAGTGTATTTATCATATCCCCCAAATCTCATGCCTGCTCCTCTAACTATGGAATCCCCTATCATTATTGCAATTCTCTTCTCTCCCCTTCTCTTCTGAGCCATGATGGTGAGTGTCCTTAACATTGGATGCAAATTTCTTGAGGCACCACCTCGGGACGGTTGGGAAGCTGGTGCATCTGGCTAAGTCTACAGCTTCCTGCAACTTCTTGTGATCCTACACTGTGATGCAACTTGTCAGATGGCTCTCCACCAGAAAATCTATAGAAATTTGCAAGTATATTTGTGACATACAAAATCTTCTCAAACTCCTAATGAAGTAGAATGTTGACTTGCATTTTTCATGATTTCATCAATGTTTTGGGTCTCTTCAGAGATCTTGACACCCAGGAACTTAATGCTGCTCACACTTTCCAGCTCAATGAGGACTAATGTGTTCTCTTGACTTCCCCTTCCTGAAGTCTACAGTCAGTTCCGTGATCTGCTACTGTTGTGTGCGAGGTTGGTGCTGTGACACCTCTCAACCAGCTGACGTTCCTCACTCCTGTACTTCTCTTTGTTGCCACCTGAGCTTTTATTGACAGTGGTGTCATCTGCAAATTTATAAATGGCTTTGCCATGGTCACAAGTGTAGATATAATAGACCAGTGATTGTTGTATTAATAACAGATTAATAACACAGTATTAATAACAGATGCAGATAAGTACTGCAGCACATACAGTCTGCATTCAGTCAAAGAGGGGTGACAGATTCATATTACAGTTTGAAACTTTTCTCAGATTTGGAGTTATTTTCTTTTGAAATATGCATTTCAAAGGTATGCATCTTTGAGCTGTGCCTGTGTTTATTGTCAACAAGGAGCATGCTCTTCTGAAGCAGGTGAGAACTTCAACCTGCAGATGTCCTTCAAGACTCAATCCAATTGCTTGGCATAAGTTTTCAATACCTTGCCATGTACACTACTGAGGATTAGTGTCTGCAGCTTGGTGCTACAGACTTCAAACCAAAACTAATGTGGGAATAAAGGCAGATAATTGTAGAATGATGACAGTCAGTATTAATAATGGATGCAGATAAGTACTGCAGCAGATACAGTCTGCATTCAGTCAAAGAGGAGTGACAGATTCATATTACAGTTTGAAACTCTTCACAGATTTGGAGCTATTTTCTTTTGAATGCAAAAGATTTAAAAAAATGTCACTTTTAAGGAGGAGTTACACAGCCCAAACCTTGCAAAAATTCACACTATAAAATGTGTAAGACGATGTGTAAGACCAAACAGGCAACCACTGAAGAGTATTGATCATCGCTGTGATCACCTGCCTTGTAAAGACATTGACCAGAAGAAGGCTATGGCAAACCACTTGTGTAAAAAAAAAAATGCCCAGAACAATCATAGTCAGACTATGATCACTTTGTCATATGACATGGCACATGATGATGATGATGATACCTTGCTTGGTTTCTTTATTAGGATGTGGAACTTGGTGATATCTGCATATCCCTCCGTTATGTTCCTGCTTCAAACAAGCTGACTGTTGTCATTTTAGAAGCCAAGAACCTGCAGATAATGGATAAAGGTGGTTTATCTGGTAAGAATTTTGAAACAGAAACGTTCAACTGAATTTTACTCCAAAGATGGGAACAATCTGCCAAAGTGTATGTTATCCATTTTTTGCATGATTTTTTAAGAAACTGTTTTGGAGATAAGTACGGCTTCCCAAGTAAAAGTATTTAAAATTAAAATGATGATTCACCAAGTCCATTCTCTGACTATTTTCCGTGCTTGTGAAAACGTTGAACGAGATTGCAAAATGAGTGATAATGAACTGGCAACCTGTTGACAACTGGCCCATTGGAACCAATGATGGTAAGAAGTAAGTGGGGACAGAGGAGGAGAAATGAGGGCAAAGTGGGAAGGAGAACAAAGAAGTAGACAAAAGAGATAAAATATAGGAAGTTAGAGAAGAAGTGTGATGTGTGCTAGGTGAGAAAAAGAGAGAGTGAGATAAGGAAATAGAAAAAGAGGAAAGGTGGAAGAAAATACAGAGAATGAAAAAGAAGAGGGCTAGAAGATTAAAAAATTGGAGGGGAGAAGGCTGAAGGAGATTAAATTTCTGATCCTCCTTTTGCAACTAATTCCTAGTTACCTGCTATTCTCTCTAAAATATATTTACAGAAATCTCAAATCTGTACAACATGCTCTGTCTTCTGCCAGCTACATAAATATAGATTGGTAAATTGGTTCACTATTGTCACTATGTAATTTACAGAAATTTTGGTAATATATAGAAATATACAAAACAAATTTCACATCATCTATGTGCTATCAAATGTAAAACTAAATCATGTACTGGGGTACAGTGAAAAAATGTTTGCTTTGCATGCCATCCAGAAAGTTCATTTCATCACATCAGTGAATTGATGGAGTACAAGGGAGACAATAACAGAATGCCAAAAAGCATGTTACAGTTGTTACGAAATCCCGTAACTGGATGACTTACCAACAAAGATAGAGAGGTCCGTTGAAGTCTGATGGTACTATTTTTAAAAGTATTTATTGATAAAGGGCACAAAAATAAGATTAATGCAAACATACAGATAATATACATCGTCAATACTAAATTTAAAGCGCAGGTATAATAATAACCAATAAGAAATAGCTCTATCGTTGTCTAGGGGATAATGTATTGTCCGATGGAAAGATAACAGTCACTGTTAGTTCGTTCAAACTGCAGCATTTTTGGGTTTAAGAGCGAGGCGTTTTAAACTTGCCCAGGTCTTTTGTGATGACAATCCATTGAGTCAGGGGAGTGGGTTCCCCGTTGTTAGCTAAAAGCTGTTTTCCGTGGTTCCAGCCACCAGTTCCAGCAACGGAACTGAACACACGTGGCCTCCTTCAGATGACTTCCTGCTGTTACATGGTTGCTTAACGTTTCCTCTGGTGCGTCTGAGGGGCTGTTCCTACAGACCCTCTTTTATCCTGACTCGCAGGGTCGTAGATGTCAATCAGGTTGGGGGTGTGCACTCTCTCTCTCAACCAGCCCACTTTGCCTGATGGCGTTCACATAGCATAGTAGCTCAATCCACAAATTGGTCTCCAAGAGACAATGGCCATGTCCCGTAGCTTTACATCGCCGGGGAAATGAGCCAGTCTGCACGTTTCTTCTCTCATTTCCTGGGCCTCTTGACCCAACCCAACAGTGATCTTCCGATTCTCACAAAGGAGGGGGCTACGGACGTAACACAGTCAAAAAGAAATTTGCACTGTAGGCAAACAATAAGTTGTAAGGCCATAATAACGTAGACCGTGAGGTCAAGAGTCCATCTCATTATACTGGGGACCACTCAGTAGTCTTATAGCAGCAAGATCAAATCTGCCCTCAAGCTTATTGGTATGTGCTTTCAGGCTTTTGTATCTTCTGCCCAATGGGAGTGAGGAGAAGAGAGAATGTCTGGGGTGATATATATCATGCTGAACCTGCCAATCATTTGAAATAATTACCAACATTTCTTACCTACGAGCAACAGAAAATAGGAACTAGAATGAGCCACTCAACATGATCATGTGTGATCTGTTCTTGATTTCATCTCTCATTCTGTGCAGTTACTGAGGGCCCTCATTTCCCTTTTTTTTAAAGAAATATTTATCTACTTTCTTTTTAAAAAGACTATGATTTTACAACTCCCTACAACTTCGAGAATTTCAGAGATTTACCTCACTTAGTTATAAAACCTTAGAGTCATACAGCATGGAGATAAGCCGAACAAGGTGT
Organism: Hypanus sabinus; assembly: GCF_030144855.1. Lineage (NCBI taxonomy): Eukaryota > Metazoa > Chordata > Chondrichthyes > Myliobatiformes > Dasyatidae > Hypanus > Hypanus sabinus. The sequence continues at coordinate 135,527,953 of NC_082712.1, read as the reverse complement.
CTATCAAAGCTGGTCCAATCTGTCAATATTTAGTTCATATCCTTCTAAACATTTTCTATCTATGATACTATTCTTAGTATATTTTAAACATTGTGATAGTACATATCTCTATCACTTCCTCCGGCAGTTCATTCCATATACCCATGACCCTCTGTGTGGAAAAAGTCACCCCTCAGATCCCCTTTAAAACATTCTCTTCTCATCTTAAACTTGCGTTGTCTAGTTTCAGACTTCCTTATCCTGGCAAAAAGACTGTGGATATTCACTTCATATATACTTCACATGCTTAAGGTCGTCCGTTGGCTTCCTTTACTCCACGGGAAACCGTCCTAACCTGCTCTGTCCCTCCTTATAACTCAAGCTCTCCAGTCCCAGCAACATCCTTCTGAATCTTTCTGCACCCTCTCTGACATAATTACATCTTTCCCATCCTTTTGCAATTTAAAATGCACAATATTCCAAGTACAGTCTCACCAATGCACCCTTTTCCCCTTCCTCTATTTCCTTATTTCACCATTGGTCTTGCCTTGTACAGCTGTAACATGATGTCCCAACTTTTGAACTCAGTGTCTGATTGTCGAAGGCAAGCATGCCTTGAATCTTTCTTCACCATCTGTCAAATGGTCTCCCCACTTTCATGGAAATATGGATCTGCACCCCTAGCTCTCTCTGTTTTGCCATACTTCCCAGGGTCTAACTTCACTGGGTATGCCCTGTTCTGGTTTAACTTCCCAAAATGCTTCATTTTCAAATCGCCTGAGTTAAATTTCATCAGCCATTGCTTTGCAAACTTTCCCAGTTGATCTAGATCCTGTTGCAACCTTCTTCTCTGTTCCACTTATGAGGGTGGTTGGCAACTTCTTTAGGCATTAGGTAATTGTTCAAAATTGAAGTTGCCTCAATCAATTGAAAAATAGAACCAGGTTAATTTCATATTACTTCTAGCAGCTGCCTTGTTCTAAGTCTGAGTATAAAACATCCATTAACATTCAGCTGTCTGAGGAAGCATCATCTATATGGAAGATTGTGGTTATTTTATTAAGTAATTTCTGTACAGTTTGAAACAAATATTTACCATTGGAACGTATCCCATGAACAGGTTAAAGAACCAGCAGAAATGGAGAACACACTGGAGTCTGGTGTTGCTATAAACTAATAGTGTTTATTAGTAAACTAAGCAATACAGTACTAGAAATGCAAATATATCAAACAGGTTAGCAATGATATATCTGTACATAAATGTGGAAATAGGAAAACCAAGCTTCTTCAAGTCTAGGGTAAATGAATCCAGTCTTACGATGGTGAGTAAAGTTCAGTTCTGTTCATGGTATTGAGTCTAGTAGAGTTGGAGAGAGAGAGATCGATTTGTAATCCAAAGGTGTATGTTGTGAGAAGGCAATTAAGTCGATATTCCAAAATAACAATAACAGTAGGTTTTATCTTCTGAAGTTGTTCCACTCCACACATGAATATCACCAACAGTGATCTTCAATGAATACCCTTTCAACAAAAGTGCTGCCACACCCGAATTCAGCTATGGGTCATCCCAAAGTGGTGGCCACAGGATACTCAAACCAAATCCACGTATGGATTATCACCAACAGTAGCTTATCACTGAGGTACCATCTTCAAGTGGTAAAACTACCAACCCAGGCCAGGATTATCACACACAGGTAGTTTCCACACAACGTTACCTCAAACACACAACTGTGATAGCCACTTATCCAGTTCCACGACATACAAAATAACTCCTACAGTGATTTGCCATAGGGGTGCCTTTCTTCAGTGAACTACCACACTCAAACAAGGGTAACACACAAGTGGTAATCACAAGGACTTGCCCTCACCAGAGAACCCACTCCTGTGGATTAACTATGTGACAGTCACACCTTCATATTCGAATGGAACTCAAACTCACCTTATGGGCTACAGAGGAGAGAGTCCAAAGAGTGACCTCTTGTCACTAGGTTTCTTCTGTTTCAAACATTCCTCTCCACTCTTCTCTTCCTTTAAAGTCACCGAATGTGACCACAAAACAAAGGCGACCGTTCTTCCGTAGTGGAATTATCAACGCAGGCCAGGGTTGGACGCACAAATAACTCCCCACCGGTCACAACTTTTCTGCACTGTGAGAGCCACTGATCGATTTTCCCCAAATCGATCTTCCACAGACCCACCTTCCTGTGGGCGCAACAAGCTTTCCAAAACCGTGTGTGTCCGGGTCCAGCAGCTGACCTGGTATTTATTTCAGCATGCTGAACACCAGCTGTCCATCAAACTGCTCTGCCCTCCTCTCTCTGCAAGAGCTTTACAAGCAGGCAAGTGTCCTTGTGGAAATGGAAACAAACTGCCGAGAAATCGTAACATCAATCTTCCGAGCATTTTCTGTCTCTTTGTCTCTCATTGCGCTGGACGCCTCTTCTCTCTCTTTGTAACAGCTCAAACAGTGTCCAAAAACCAGTCTCATTCTCCCGACATTTAAAGTGATTGCCCACAGAAAATATGAACCCTAAGAGTACATAACACCATATACTGTTGCAAAGTACAAATAGAGTACAAACCCAAAGGGACTGGTGGGTTTTGTTTTTGTCAATAACTAGAAGCATAATTTGTATTTCTTATAGATCCATATGTGAAGATTCGTTTGATACTCAATAATAAAAAAATAAAGAAGAGGAAGACGTCAGTTAAAAAGAAAACCTTAAATCCATATTTCAATGAGTCTTTTACATTCGATATAACATTAGAAGAAATACAGGTGAGTGGTAATTATGAAAAAGTTTAAAGAAAAATCATGGTGTGCTGGATTAGAATTGTGCTGTCGACCGTGAAACTCCCTCATCCAATAATAAAGCAGCTTATTACCAAATTGATATTTTGACTCAAGCAGACATGAGGAGGAAGTGGAGGAATCGATTGCTTCCTGACTTCCATATCAGTGTTTAGCTAACTGGGGGATGTCAACCAAGTAATACACTGATTTTTTTTTTGCCCTCTTGTTGTAAACAATGTAACCTTCATCTACTTCCTTCACAGGCTGTGCAAATTTGGCCTTGTATATTGCAGCCCTCTGGGATAAGCTGCCAGCTCTATTTATACTAATCTTGAAAGCACCATAGGTTCATAGCAATATTTAAATTATAAATGATATTTACCAGGCTGCATTACACTCTTGGAGAACAAACCTGTAGTGTTAAATCTCTTGAAGATCTTGCTTGAAGATCTGAATGACTATCTTTCCAAGTCCCTAGTCTGTGCTCATCACACTGTGGGCCTCAGCACTCCAGGGCTATGAAGATTTCTGCTACAATTACTTCCCAGAAAATCTGACTGGAAACCATTCATGTTCAGACACCAATTTCGAACATGTGTGATCTCAGCTGGAAGACCTGGCCACACATCTGTCTTTGGACTAACAAAGGGCTATCATTTCAGTAATATCTTATGGCAGCAGCAAGGCAGTGGCACTTATGAAATTGTGCTCAGAATAGATTTGTACTAATTTAGGAATGGAAATTAAGTACTGCTGAGTTAGACATACTGTAACATTGCACCCCTGTGGCTGTGTTAGTATTCAGAATAGACTGCTTCCCATTAAACTCTTTACTTGATTGCTAATAAATTGCAATACAAAATGACTTTGAATAATGATGCCCGTGGTGTAGTGGCACCAGCATTGGATTTCAAGGTGAGTGGTCCTGTGTTTGCATGCTCCTTGCATGCTTTCCATCCTTGCTGCGTTGAGCGTCGAGCTAGCAACTTGGCCTTGTAAAAACAGACAAAATACTAAAGAAACAGCAAAAAATGCTGCCCACTGTGCCACAAGGCGTGAAACGGAACAATGAACATGAATAGAAATTACAAGAGACTACATTGTATAATTTCAGTCACTCATTAGAGGATCACTAGCAATATGTTAAGATTCCCCTTCAGGTAACGTTCTGAAGGTGACCCCAAAGGATCTCTGCTTGATATCCTCCTATTTCTCAACTACCTTCTGCCCGTTATCTTCTAAAGCTCAATGTCAGATTCCACAAGAAAATGGTAAATTGATTTATTTTTTGTCACATGCAAGGCCATAATGAGGTAGATTGTGAGTTCAAGAGCCCATCTTATTGTTCTAGGGGACTATTGAATAACAAGTAGGTAAATGTAACTACAACAAATGGGTGGATGTTGAATGTCAGCCTGGTGCTATGCACTTTCAGGCTTTTGTGTCTTCTCCCCCATATGTAACAGAGATTGTGGGCTGGGTCAGATCTTTAGTTATGTTGGTTGCTTTACCAAAGCAGTGAGAAATGTAGACAAAATCTATAAAGAAGTGATGATTTCTGTGATGTGCACAGACCTTTGATGTTTCTTGTGATCTTGGGCAGAGCAGTTGCCATCCCAAGCCATGAGACATTCAGATATGATGCTTTCTATGGTGCATCTATAAGTTGTTGAGGATCAAGGGAGAGACCAGATTTCTTTACCCACCTAAGGAAATAATGGCAACAGAGCACCAACCATGGCATCTAGATGGTTGGGCCAAGATAGGCTGGTGATGATGTTTACTTCTAGAAACTAGAAGCTCTCAACATTCTTGATCTCAGCACTGTTGATGCAAGCAAAAGCATGTACATTACCCCTCTTCTTGAAGTCAATGATCAGCTCTTTTGTTTTCCTGATATTGAGGGAAAGGTTTTTGCCATAGCATCATGCCAGTTGGCCCTCAATCTCTTTTCTGGACTCAAAGTTCAAAGTAAATTTATTATCAAAGTACTTGTATCTCACCATATGAAGAAGAAGAAGAAAGCCCTTAACTCCAAGTGGGGTCATCGGGATGCCGTCGTCATGACGATTTTTTTAGCAGGCTTTCTTGTTTTTACGAGGGTGAGTTGCTAGGTCGATGCTCAACCCAGCACGAATGGAAAGCGAGCAAGGAAGCCGGCTAGATTCGAACTCGGGAGCCTTTGCTCTGAAGTCCGGTGCTGATGCCACTACGCCACTAGCCAACACCATATACAACACTGAAATTCATTTTCTTGCAGGCATTCAAAGTAAAGACAAAAACACAATAGAATCAATGAAATAATAATACTACTAATAGATAAGCAATAAATAATGAGAATATAAGATGAAGAAACCTTGAAAATGAATCCATAGGTTATGGGAACCATCCAGTGAAGAGGCGAGTGAATCTACCCCCTCTGATTCAAGAGCTTGATGGTTGGGGGTGATAACTATTCCTGAACCTGGTGGTGTGGGTCCTGAGGCTCTTGTAGCTCATTGCTGATGGTAGCAGTGTGAGGAGAGCATGGCCTGGGTGGTGGGTGTCCTGGATGATGGATGCTGCTTTCCTGCAACAACACTCAGTACCGGTGTGCTCAGTGGTGAGGAGGCATTTACCAATGATGGACTGGACTGTACCACTACTTTTTGTAGGCTTTTCCATTCTAAAGTATCGGTGTGTCCATACCAGGATGTCATGCAAATAGTCAATATATTTCCATCTGCCTGTCCTCCATGACCTCTCCCACCAGGGTCCTAGTGGAGGACTTTGTCAAACGGTGCCAGCTAAATCATCTGCAGCTCAACATCAGTAAGACAAAGGAGATGGTGATGGACTTTAGGAAGACTAAGCCTGCACTGCTCTCTGTTACTATTGATGGTGATGATATGGATTTGGTGAGGACCTGGCAGCACCTGGATGACAGACTTGAGTGGAGAACCAACATAGAGGTTGTGTACAAGAAAGAACAGAGTTGCCTCTACTTCCTGTGGAGACTGAGGTCCTTTGGAGTATCCAGGCCTCTCCTGTTCTACAAGTCTGTTCTTGCCAGTACAATCTTCTATGTGGTGGTGTGCTGGGGCAATGGCATCAATATGGGTGATGCCAGCAGGGCTCAATAAACTTATTACAAAGGTTAGCTCTGTTATAGGAGTCAAACTGGACACACTGGATGCTGTAGTAGAGGAAAGGACCCTACGGAATATCCTGGCAATTCTGGGCAATGTTTCTCACCCTCTGCATGCCACCTTGACTGAATGGAGGTGCAGTTATAGTAATAGACTATGACAAATGTGCTTCTCCAAAGAGAGCTGAGTGAAGTCATTTTCACCTTCGGCCTTTAGGCTCTATAATGAGTCAACCTATAGCCGGGGAAGACTGTATGAGGTAACTTATTTTTTATTCTAGCTTACTTATTTTCTATTTTATATCTGTGCACTTGTAATGCTACTGTGACACTAATTTCTGTTGGGATCAATACAGTATCCATCTATTTTGCAAGTTATTTGGTCATATGAATGAGTGTAGTTGGGCAGCATGAGCTTGTTGGGCTGGAAGGGCCTGTTATTGTGCTGTTTCACTAAATAAAAGAAAATAGAAAACACTTCATGAACTCTATGTACTTGTGGGAAGTCCTGCAAACACTATCCAACACATCCCACCAGAAATGAGATAATAAATATATAGAATAACCCAAACCAACTTGTTGATCCAACACAAATATGAGGATATGCATGACTTGAACCCAATATATTTGTGGCCCGGGTTGGGTAACTAGATTCTACTTGTGATGCATTTGCCCTAGAAGATGAATCAATCTCATAAATGAATCAGATTTAGATCTATTTTCAATTCTGATTGCTCCTCTGTCTTTAGCTCAAAAGTCTATAATTCCTCATTCTAAAGCCTTCCATAGTATCTGAACAACTCCTCAACTCTAGCCTCTTGTAAAACATCAATTTAAGTATGTAACTTGCTGCTAAATTGTCAAGGGTTTGTCTCAAATTACTTTCCTTGGCTTCTCTACTCTCTATCTCATTTTAAATTTACCCCATTTGCTCCTGCTTTTTATTGATAATATGTTTATAATGTATGATTTGGTGTTAAATGTTATTTGTAAGCTTTCTAGTAAAATGTCTTTAGGTGTTTTACAATATTAAAAGGGCTATTTATACATTCAAAATTTTTATTGTGCTGACGATTTCATTCAGAGAATAAATATTTGATGACTGGGATGGAATAAGGGAAATGAGGAGGTTTTATTTGTAGCAATCATGGTCCAAACAATGAGCTGAGCATTGTCCTGTCTCATCAGTGAAGCCAGGATTTGTTTTGAAATTGTATACTTTGCTGTATCTAAAATGCTTTTGCATTACTTGAAATCAATAAATGAATATACAAAATGGATATAAAATAGAATTCTAAGTGCCTCTATCAGAAGGGATAGCCCTGTTGGGAAAAAGTGAAATTAAATGGATAACAAGGACTGATGAAGGATCACAAGATGTAGGTTGGGTTCTCGAACCACAAAGATGAAAAGGCCCTGATAGGAGTTCTTTATAGGTCTCCGGTTTAATATATATTTTTCAAGGTATGGGATTCAAAATATATGAGAAGGCAGAAAAGGCATGATATAGGAAGAAAACTCTGATAAAGAAGAGAGAGATGTATGGGCAACAGGGAGGAAATAAGACGCTTGAGGAGTATAAAAAGAGTAAGAAAATACTTAAGAAAGAAATCAGGAGCGCTAAAAGAAGACATGAGGTCACTTTGGCAGTCAGGGTGAAGAATAATCCTAAGAGCTTCTACTTGTATGTTAAGAGCAAAAGGATAGTAAGGGATAACATTGGTCCTCTTGATGATCAGAGTGGTCGGCTATGTATGGAACCAAAGAAATGGGAGAGATATTAAATGGGTTTTTTGCATCTGTATTTACTAAGGAAACTGGAATGGAGTTTATGGAAACAAAGCAAACAAGTAGGGAGGTCATGGAACTTTAACAGATTAAAGAGGAGGAGGTGCTTGCTGTCTTGAGGCAAATCAGAGTAGATAAATCCCCAGGACCTGACAGGGTATCCCCTTGGACCTTGAAGGAGACTAGTGTTGAAATTGCAGGGGCCCTGGCAGAAATATTTAAAATGACGATATCCACGGGTCAGGTGCCGGAGGATTGGAGGATAGCTCATGTAGTTCCGTTGGTTAAAAAAGGCTCAAAAAATAAGCTGGGAAATTAAAGGCCGGTAAGTTTGAGATCGGTATTAGGTAAATTATTGGAAGGCATACTAAGAGATAGGACCTACAAGTATTTGGATAGACAGGGACTTATTAGAAAAAGTCAGCATGGCTTTGTGCGTGGTAGGACATGTTTAACCAATCTATTCGAGTTTTTCGAGGAAGTTACCAGGAAAGTGGATGTTGTATACATGGACTTCAGTAAGGCCTTTGACAAGGTCCCGCATGGGAAGTTAGTTAGGAAGATTCAGTTACTAGGTATACATGGAGAGGTATTAAATTGGATTAGACATTGGCTCAATGAGTGAAGCCAGAGAGTGGTAGTGGAGGATTGCTTCTCTGAATGGAGGCCTGTGACTAGTGGTGTGCCACAGGGATCAGTGCTGGGTCCATTGTCATTTGTCATCTATATCAATGATCTGGATGATAATGTGGCAAATTGGATCAGCAAATTTGCTGATGATACAAAGATTGGAGGTGTAGTGGACAGTGAGGAAGGTTTTCAAAGATTGCAGAGGGATTTGGACCAGTAGGAGGAATGGGCTGAAAAATGGCAGATGGCGTTTAATGCGGACAAGTGTGAGGTATTGCACTTCAGAAGGTCAAACCAAGGTAGAACATACAAGGTAAATGGTAGGGCACTGAGGAGTGCAGTAGAACAGAGGGATCTGGGAGTACAGGTACATAATTCCCTAAAAGTTGCTTCACAGGTTTGTAGATAGGGTTGTAAAGAAAGCTTTTGGTACATTGGCCTTTATAAATCAAAGTATTGAGTATAAGAGTTGGAATGTAATGGTGAGGTTGTATAAGACATTGGTGAGACCGAATTTGGAGTATTGTGTGCAGTTTTGGTCACCTAATTACAGGAAGGATATTAATAAGGTTGAAAGAGTGCAGAGGTTTACAAGGATATTGCGGGACTTGAGAAACTGAGTTATAGAGAAAGGTTGAATAGGTTAGGACTTTATTCCCTGGAGCATAGGAGAATGAGCGGTGATTTGATAGAGGTGTATTAAATTATGTTGGGTATGTTGGGATAGCAAGCAGGCTTTTTCCACTGAGGCCAGGGGAGGGAAAAAAAAGAGGTTATGGGTTAAGGGTGAAGGGGGAAAAGTTTAAAGGGAACTTTGGTGGGGGCTTCTTCACGCAGAGAGTGGTGGGTGTGTGGAATGAGCTGCCAGAGTAAGTGGTGAATGCGGGCTCACTTTTGACATTTAAGAAAAACTTGGACAGATATATGGATAAGTGGGGTTTGGAGGGATATGGCCCAGGTGCAGGTCAGTGGGACGAGGCAGAAAAATGGTTCGGCACAGCCAAGAAGGGCCAAAAGGCCTGTTTCTGTGCTGTAATACTCTATGGTTCTATGGTTCTAAAACAGGAGAATGGAATTAAAAACAAAGCTATGATTGAATGTCAGAGCAGACTTAATGGGCTGAATGGCCTAATCCTGCTCCTATATGTTATGTTCATATTACCTTTCAATTTTTCTCCTCTTTTGTAACACAGAAAGTGCAGCTGGTGATCTCTGTGTGGGATTATGATAAGATGTCAAAGAACGATGCCATTGGAAGACTCTTTCTTGGCTGTGATGCCACTGGAAATAAGTTACGCCACTGGTCCGACATGCTGGCCAATCCCAGACGACCAATTGCACAATGGCACACTCTCCAATCCAAAGAGCAAGTAGATAAAGAACTCAAAGAGCTTAAAAGTAATTCTCGTCAAAAAGGCAAAAGCAATTGAAGCCAAAGTACAGTTCATAAAGAAGTACACCGAAGTATTATCTGCTTCAGATAGAACTATTTGTCCATAATCTGTAACACTCTGTTACAAACTTCTGTATTCTAGAAGCTGAACCAAACTGGAGGAGTTTTTTTTTAATATTTTGTTTTTCAAGCAAAATAAATATACAAAATAGAATATATTTATTAAAGAATGGCTAGTTTTGTGTAATTGTAAAGCTAAGCCTGGTACAAAAAGGAGCACAGGACAGATTAGCAACACTGGCATTTTGGGATTTCCACTCTTCTGGAAAATTATATCACAATAAGAATAAATGAAACATAACGACTCATTCTGAATAGGTTGCAGCAATACCATAATTCAAGGGTGAATATTCTAACCTCCTGAACTGCATTACTATGTTAATGGACCTTTATTATTATAATTGTAGATATGTTAATAACTGAAGTGATTTCTTTGCAACTAACAGAAGATCAATAAATTTAGAGAAATGAATCTAGCCCTTGGTTTGTGGTGAGATGGTGGATTTTGCTCTTGGCTGCAATTGTGAGGAAGAATTGGCCAGAATCTACTTCTGTTTATCATTCAATGGTCCTGGACTAAATTTGAAAGATCAATGTTATTAATAGAATCATACCTAGTTTTGAAGAGCTTCTAGCATGAATATTTCCTGGGAGTTGGTAGCTCAGACCAAATCTATTGAATAGCCACATAAATAAGATATAGAAAGCTTTCTGCAACTTTCAAAATATTATCTAACTAGCAGATAAAGTCCTTAAGTTCAGACAGTCATAAATCTGTGGGGAGGCCAGCAAATCTCATGAAGGAGAGTACCTTTTACAAATTTTTGGATATTTAGAATTTTGAAAATGGGTGTGATTGATGCTAGACTGGATTCAGAGTCTGTGGTGATTAGATCCACAGGATTAGAGTACTGAAGTAAATATTTGTGATATTCCAAAGCCTAATTGTAGTTTCTGGGCCTGCTGGATGAAATGGTCATGCTACATATGACAAACTGTTGTCATGGAAACACCCTTACAAATTAGGTATCTTGCTTCTCATTCTAAAAAGTGTGTGGAGGTCATTGCTGGAGGGAAGCAGAACAGGGTCCTAAAGTAAATTCAGGATCACTTCCAGGGAATTTCAGGAGAATGCGACTAAGTTTGATCCATTTTCATCCCATATGAATAATATTCATTTACCTCTCCAGATATTACCTGTGAAGACATCCTCTTAAGTTTATTATGTTGGATAGCATTTAAATATTTCTTGCTGTGGTGCAAGTTTGTTATTAAAGTTTTAATTGCTTTCACTGCTGATAGTATGTGAATGGGAGCAGGAAATGGTATTAGTTAATGAGCTTTGGAAATCACACTGGTCCTGATCTATTTCTGTTCAGGATTTTCTTGCCTTTATCTCAACCAGAAATTTCCGCCTCCTAATAGGCCAGGCAAACTGGCAAACTATTTTCCAGCCATAACCACAATGACTTCAAGGGTAAACAGAATAAAGACTGTATTCATCCAAGTACATTGTTTTCGGATATAGAGGGAAAATATTACGTTTTTTAAAAAATCCAATTGTCACTTAAATTATGATTATATTGTAAAATCCCATTTTTCTTGGTAGTAATTATAATTGAATCAAATTTAAAAGTAACCTAATCTACTTGCAATGCAAAATAAAAATAAATTTAAATACCTCATCTGATAGATAAAATTTTCTTCCGCTCCTACACTCCTTGATGAAAACGTCCTCATCTTTTCTTAGTTTATCAATGCTATGATGGGCAATGTTTTCCTCAGTGGTATATAAACCACTCTCTGGATCTTCCTCATCTGAAGATTTGGACTTAATCCAAACTCGAGATCTATAATATTGTTTTTTACCCCGATTAACTTTCCTTCTACATTGCACAGCATTTTAAAGTCCAGTCTTGACAGTGTTGTAAACAATACCTCAGCTTTTTTTAGTATTGGTCACAACTAGGACTATTACCTGATTCAAACCCTTGATTACTTCATACTAAGTGGCTGAGCCAAAATTTGCCCATCAAAATGTAAACATGTTAAACACAGAAGTTGTATCCTTTGACGTCTGCTATGTTTACTCAAACTAACTATCCAAAAAAAATCATATTGTAACATGGTAAATGATAATGTTGGAATCATCAGAAAGGTACTCAATCTGTAAATTTTATATTGAAAGGAGATTACTGCAGAAAAAAACTCCATTTTTGACTACATAACGTAAAAGTAAGATGAAACCTTGTTTGGATGCACAACTTCAATGAGAATATTTCATATCTCTATTGTACGTGATACAGGATGTCAATGAAAAGCAATTGTTTTATTTTGATTTATTTATTTGACTAGAGGAAAATATCCTAAAGGAAATGGTGAACAAAGATAATAGTAATAGAAAGCAAATAAAAATATATACACCAAGAGGTCTGTGGATTCATTTTCTGACCAGTATTGAATTAGGTAATCCTAAGCATTACCTTGTTTCAGCATTCTCAGGTGGTGAAGGAGAAATCCAAAGGGACTATATCTATTGTTGATGATGGAGTCTGGAATTGGACTTGATTAGTGCATTCTTCCTATTGCACGTTATTCTTACAATTCAACATTGATGCTAAATGTTGTGTATTTAATATTTCAGTGATATTTGCGTAATCTTGTAAATATATTGTTTGATTAAGCATTCTTGTTCTTTTCCATAATTCATTACGGGTTATATGTTTAAGTATGTGAATTGCATATGTCATCTCTCTACCATGTGATACCTAGACAGCTCGCTTAAAGTAAATACAAAGTTAGACTCAAGTTTCAGACTCACGTGTCTTCCTTTGAATTCACTTAATGTTTTGAAGGTACAAAATATAACAGTGGCATTTTAAATGAACCCAAGACACCTACTGAGCTATTGAAATGCAGCAAGGAATGGTGAGTAAAAAAACTAATGCAGCACATGTTCTTCAGAAGGGATGACACAATCAGGTATTAAATAAAAGTCAGAAAATGGATGAATTCACTGGTTTGTTAAGAATAAGTACTGGGTGGAAAAAAAGAGCAGGAATGGTTGGCTACGTCAGAAAGATTGGCATGTTGGGGATTCCACAAGAGATAACTGGTTCATGTATACTGAGCAAATTGAACAGAATTTTGAAGCAAAAGTAATAACCGATGAGAAATGAGTATCAATTTTGAAAAGTGCATTGGGTTTAAAGGCATACAGTTTGCTTCAGAATTTGACTGCTCCAACCAAGTCAGCAGAAATGCACTTCACTGGTATTGTTAAAGTAATGCAGGAACATTTAGAACTGAAACCATTGTTGATTGAAGAATACTTTAGATTTCATAAGCGGAATCAAAAAGGAAGGGAGTCAATTTCAACATATGTGGCTGAATTGAAGACATTGTGTGAGTGTTGTCAAGTCAATGATGGGCTTAATGAGGCACTGAGAGATCATTTAGTTTGTAGAAACTTACAAGAAAGCATTCAATAACAGCTCCTAACTGAAGCACAATTCACATTTAAAAGAGCAAATAGAAACAGCTAAAAGATTCAATTGAGTTGCATGCAGTCAGGAATGAAAGTGAACGTAAACAAAATTGCAACTTTTGAACAGAAACCAGCACGGTCAAACAAATTGTCAGATGAAGAGTTTCGGCCCAAAATGTTGACTGCTCGTTTCCGCAGATGCTGTCCGATCTGTTGAGTTCCTCCAGCTTGTTTGTGCATGTTGACACACTGTAATACAGTGGTCCCCAACCACCGGGCCGTGAGAAAACAATATGAGTCAGCTGCACCTTTCCTCATTCCCTGTGACACCCACTGTTGAACTTGAACCCACGCAAGGTCATCAGTGTCCTAAACTCAATACTACCCTTGCGCCAGGGATCATTGATTGGCCTCACATGGCCGGCAGGAAGCACCGTTGCTACCAGCCTGAAGCGCAGATAGATGGGCGCCGCCTCTGAACCTGTTTAGCACACTGAATGTTCGTAAGGAACCCAGTGCTAAAATTTCGCAGACGACCTAATTTGGGCTCAGGGTTTCATAAGTAGCAGAGCAGCTACCTCGCTGCGATCTACTGAAACAAACTTTTGTTGGCCGATAGATTCTACAAGGGAGGCAGGCCCTGTCGCATTCCTCACTCGGACGGTGGCTCACTCTCTCCGGACTGCAACCGCCCCAGCCCCGGCACGGGGACCTCCGGTCCTGACCTTGTCCTCTCACCCCACCCACGACCAGCCACACCTGGCCAAGGCTGCTGGCGGCGGGCAGGCGGGAGGTCGCGGTTTGGGCCCAGAGGCTGTCTAATGAGGCAATGAAGCCCTCAAAACTGATTCGGTAACTTAAGTCCAAGCACTCTGCACTTAAAGATAAACCAGTTGAGTTTTGTGAGCGGAAAAATTGTGAGCAAGCGGGACAGAAGCTAAGTGCCGAGAGCCATGAAATCTAAGCTGCGGAACAGACTGGACATAAGGAACCTGCTTCAAGTATCGTTGTATTCCCGTCATGTTTAACAACCCCCCCTTCCCCTCCAGCGCGCAAGAATATTGTCAATATTAAACTGGTCTGCCATGCAAAAAAACCCCTGGTGTTTATACATTACTTCTACTTCCGGGTTGCGGGGTTTTACTTCCAGTCTTTTCTGCCCTGATGCACGTGCGTTTAACTAATCGACCTGGGGTTGATCTTGCCTTTCACTAAGGCCAAGGTAGTGGATCCTGGGCTTAAAAAGGTTGGTGACCACTACCATAAACCATTGCCCAAAAGAGGACAAACAGGAGTTGATGCTGAACTCTGTATCTCTGGTTGGAAAATATATTGGCCTAAGGAGTGACCATGCTGCTCAGAGGATGTGTGGAAGTGATGAAAGCAGTGGTCCAACTACAAGAGTTTCTGTAGGCATCATATCTGATATATTAATCGGGCAGTTACTTGTCAAATATGGCTTTGTCTTAAGCTGGAAAAGAGTTCAAGGAGCTTCAAAAAAAGTTACAAACATTCAGATTTTGTGAGTATAAAAAAAAAGAATCTACTCTGCTGCATTAAAGTTAAGACCAGATGGATGAATGGATGGCTAAAAAGAAAGGAGTCAATGGAAATACAAAAACAGAGGATTCATCAGATGACGTTGTGGATGAGGAAACCAAGAAGGGATCAGATCATAAAGGGAGCAATAGAAGAATTAAAAAGAGAATACTCCAGTGGACTAAATGCACCTTCCCATGATCAAGATGGATAAACTAGAAGAGGAAAGATGGCTACCATTGTTAGAACTACTTCTTACAGTCTCAGAGTCAACTCCTACAACCATCACAGAGGAGGCCCCAGAACCTGAGATTGTTTTCATGGCCAAAAGTCTCACCTGTCAAGCAGAGTGATCCCCTTTGTCAGGAAAGACTTTTTCCCATAAGGAAAAGAAAACCTCCACAGTGTTTACATCTTTAGGCCTGAATGGGACAATTTAAAATTTACTATGCTGTGCATGTCTGTATATAGTAGCTGTATTATATAGTTTACTTGATATTTAGTGGAGATACATTCTCCACTGAGCTGGAGTTTATATCTAAGCATGGAGGAGGGTTATGTATTTAATATTTCAGTAATATTTGAGTAATCTGGTAAATATATTGTTTGATTAGCATATTTGTCCATTTCAATAATTCATTACTGGTTACATATATAAACACATGAATTGCATCCGTCATCATGTCACCATGTTATATGTGTGCACCTCACTTGAAGTGAACACGTTGTTAGACTCACATTTCAGACTCCCGTGTCTTCTTTGGACTTAGTTTAATGTTTTGAAGTTACAAAGCATAACAGTAAAGAATATTTTATTGTCAAACAAAATCCTTTAAATTCAGCAGCTATGCTATCATGCAGATGATTTAATTTCCTCAAGATTTAATAAGTGAAGAACTCAATGTTGCTATAGCAATTAATGGTGTTAAAGAATATTTTAAATTTACATTTCCAAACTGATGGTGCCTATAAATTGCTTTCAGTGTGAGGTTTTATGCTGATGATAATTGTGTAGTAACGATACTTTAAAATCATTCTTTCATGCATGCTTTTCCTCCCAAAACAACAAAATTGCTGTAATTACAAATTGAAATACAAGTGCTAACATGCTCATTGTGTGTGTTACTTTAATTAAGGAGACACATTTATCACTTAAGGGGAAAGTGCGTTGTATTGCTATAATAATGCACCCCTGGTGAAATGTGTTCACATCGTCCACGTTAAAGAAGCATTACTGCAAAATCTGTAGAGAAGATAATGGAGCCTTAACTTAAATGTAAGTTTCTATGAACAAGTTTCTTATTTTAATGACTCTTGTACATCTATCCTAAAAGATGAAAAGTATTTATTTTTGAAAATGAGCAACCCATTGTTAGTCGCCAGAAACAGATTTAATTTAACTTTCAGCTGATGAAAAACAATTTTTTTATTACCTTAATCTGCCATTTAAAACTGGGTGACCTGGAAATTTGCATTATTTGCTGCCTTGTTAGCACCGGCATTTCTGCTTCTGCCATATAAGAGTGAGCAGATGGCAGGGCTGAGTGGTTAAGGGAGAAGCCACTTTTAAACATGGATATTGGAATTTGGAAACATACAACAAATATTTATCACAGTTCACAGTATGTTGTGCCCTGATTGGACCAGCCATTTAAAAATCACTTTCTTTCCTTTAGGAGACTGCAAGGGAAAGAATAATATGTTTTCAAGGAAATATCATTTAAAATCAGAAAGGTATCAATTATTTTTACATTAAATTAAGCCCTTGAGTATTTAGTCATAAATGGGTTACTTCCCTCTCCCTACACATCATTCCAACAGTTTCTTATTTTTAATCTGGAGTTATTTTGCAATCAAGAACCACCCAATCCTCATCTCCCTAGATCGGTGCTCTTTTAATGCCTGGGTTGGTTGAGCAATTGACTAAACGAACTTAACTGAGGACGTCTGCTGTCTCAGCAGGTGGTGGGTCAATTTACTGATGAATGCTTCCACTGAAATTATGATCTGTTCCAATCCTCTGACATGGCAATTGTTCCAAACAAGAATTTGTATTTGTAAAACAAAAGAGTATATTGAAAAGTTATTCTGTAGATTAACATATACAAATATATTGCAACGATATTGAATTAAAAAGAGATTAGAAGGCAAGAAAACAAAAAGACCAATTGTATTATTGAACATATATCCCTATGTGACAGCCATCTCAATTCTAACACTTTCAATAGGGATCCTTTCCAAGTTAATATCCCCAAGTTTTGCCTGGTTTTAAGGGTCAATGCTTTATGCATTTTTCTAGCCATCTAGGAGAGGAATATTGTCTCTATCTAGCTTTGTTCAGTTTTTTTTACAATATATTTCAATTATGAAGTTACCACGGGGCCTCCATAAGGTGAAAATTCCAATAAAGTTCGGCATGGAGATTGAATCGGAAACTGAATTATAATAATCAAAGGAGTGAATATATACTGTATATTTATGTACAGAATCAGAAAAATTACGAAGCTTTTAAATATCATTAATGTGTTTTCTGTCATGTTTTACATGTTTTATATGTGCAAAATGTATAATTCCTCAAGCATTATTGTAACACTGTAAAATGGTATTGTTAAATGAAATCTGTAAGTCTGCATACTTCATTAGTTAGAAAATCAGGCAAAATGGCTCCTTAGTGCAGGATAGCTGAAAGGCTGAAAATACCAGCATCAGTATTGAGGTGGATTAAAGAGCACTGCTTACATGATGCCAAACTTAGTGAATATAATCGTACTTGAAACAAGGAGTCTTACAAACTTCTGAGACTAAGAACCACGGGAAAGGATTTTTATTTCAATTTGAGGAGAATACAAAAGATAAACCAGCAAGTGTAATTGTTACAATTATTTGGAGAACCAAATAGCCAGATCATAATGATTTCAAAAAAACTGTATCCTTATTAAAACATGTCACTTGCAAAACTGAATGTTTTCATTTGACTATTGTACAAAAGCAAAATACTGCAGATGCGGGAAGCCTGAAGTACAACAGAAAATGCTGGCGATACAGAGGATATGAGGTAGTGTCTGTGGAGAGAATAACAGAGTTAATATTTCAGGTCAATCAATCATCAAAAGAAAGGTTATCTATTCAGTTTTTTTTAAAAGGTGCAGGGATGGGGTGAACAGGAGGAGAGAATGAAAAGAATATTGGTGATGGGAGAACATGAGAGTTTACATGAACACAGGAGAGATTACATGCCTAAAGATGATGAAACAGCATATATGGGCACAAGTAAGAAACAAATTTGATGTTTGGAATATTAATAGGAAAAGCAATTTACTATCTGAAAACGCCAAAGGTATGTATTATGACCGTGGGAATCTGAAATAAAAATGCTACCAAAAATTGTTGAAAATTGTTGAGTTGGAAGGCTGCAATGCACTTGGTCAGAAGATAAATTGCTGATAGAAACATAGACATAGAAACATAGAAAACCTACAGCACAATACAGGCCCTTTGGCCCACAAAGTTGTGCCAAACACCTCCCTACCTTAGAAATTACTAGGATTACCTATAGCCCTCTACTTTCTAAGCTCCATGTACCTATCTAAAAGCCTCTTAAAAGACTGTATCGTATCCACCTCCACCGTTGCCAGCAGCCTATTCCATGCACTCACCACTCTCTGAGTAAAAAACTTACCCCTGACCTCTCCTCTGTACCTACTCCCCACCATAAACATGTGTCCTCTTGTGGCAACCATTTTAACCCTGGGAAAAAGCCTCCAACTATCCACACAATCAATTCCTCTCATCATCTTGTACACCTCTATCAGGTCACCTCTCATCCTCCTTCGCTCCAAGGAGAAAAGGCCCAGTTCACTCAACCTATTCTCATAAGGCATGCTCCCCAATCCAGGCAACATCCTTGTAAATCTCCTCTGCACCCTTTCTATGGCTTCCACATCCTTCCTGTAGTGAGGGGACCAGAACTGAACACGGTACTCCAAGTGGGGTCTGACCATGGTCCTATATAGCTGCAACATTACCTCTCGACTCCTAAATTCAATTCCATGATTGACGAAGGCCAATACACCATATGCCTTCTTAACCACAGAGTCAACCTGCGCAGCTGCTTTGAGTGTCCTATGAACTCGGGCCCCGAGATCCCTCTGAACCTCCACACTGTCTAGAGTCTTATCATTAATACTATATCCTGCCATCATATTTGACCTACCAAAATGAACCAGCTCACACTTATCTGGGTTGAACTTCATCTCCATCATTTTAAACTCCCTGAAATATTTGGAAGTTTGAAGTCAGGGAAATCTGAATAGGAGTAAAATGGAGAATAACACTGGGAAGCAACTGGACATTTAGGGTCATCCTTGCAATATGAATGCAGGTTTTCCTTAAAGAAATTACCTCATCTGCTCTTGGTACCCACAGTACAAACAGACCAGATTGTAAATATTCATACTAAACTGAAGGAAATACAAGAAAGACTTTGCTTCTCTTGGTTGTAATAGATAGGACACTTGGTGAACAATGAAGAGAGAAACTGTAATTCTTCTCAGTTGCATGGGAAGATACTATATGTAAAGAGGTGTGCCTTGATGAAAGAGATTGAATGTATTTTCATGGCAGAAATCAATGGATTTTTGGATCTTAAGGTAAACAGGAGCAAATACAGGAAACTGTTATTAAGGTAAATATCAAATCATGATCTTACTGAATGTTAGACCTGAGATGAGAGTTAAATGAACTATTCCTGCTTCTGTTGCTTATCAACAGAGGAGCAGGTCCCTTTGGAATGTTGGAATGCTGTAATTGTAGGGCAGGGAGGGGGGTCTGGTGCAGCCATCATGCTGGATGTATCAAAACTCATTGATTTACTGAATGTGAAGACAGAATGAGAGCACAAATAGAAGTTTATCCTGCTTCTGGAAGGAAAAATAATGGATGTGAGCAGAAGTTTAGGGGATGAAGTGGACATGGAGGGGCATCACAAGATGGACAATGGCATCACAAGAGGGGCATCACAAATTTGTAGAGGATACCTTGTTGAATGTAGGTTATGCAGGGTGGAAGATAAAGTCAGGAAATGCCCTACTCTGCTTTTGTGATAGATTCAATATAAGAGGGCAGAATTACATTAAAGTCGAACCAGTAAAGGTCCCCTGTCAACTAGGGTAACGGGAGAAACTTGACTGAGGAAATGGGTAGCCACGTTAGAAGGAACAGTGTGTAGAATATTGTATTATTTGGAGAAATGCAGCAGAGATGAGTCAACTGACAGAATGATATAAATTCCTCACCAGAAGTAGGTAGAAATAGGTAACTATAGTATCTCACTGCTTGGTGGGAACATTGGGGTAAGAGATTAAGAGGAATGGAGCCCTGAATCGGAAGTATCAGAGAGTTAGCATTCAGTCTCTATAAAATAGAGTTCAACATATCTATCAGCTGATGCTTGAATACGCCATCCCATTTCTGTTCTCAATCTCTTGCCTCCATTAGTTGAACTATTGAGTACTTCATGAGCGAAGAAGTTATGTTGCAGCTTTATAAAATGCTGGTTCAGCCATATCTAGGAGCATCACATTCATTTCTGCTCAATCTGTAACTGAATGGAGGTTTTGGAAAGGGCGCAGAAGAGGTTTACCAGGATACCTGGATTAGAGGCCATGTACTATTACAGAGTCTGTATTCGAGTAGTGGAGGCTGAGGGGAGACCTGATAGTAGTTTATAAAATTTTAAGAGGCACAGATAGGGTAGACAGTCAGAATCTTTTTCATAGGTTAGAAATATCAGATACTAGAGGACATGCATTTAAGGTGAGAGGACGGAAGTTCAAAGAAGATGTAAGGGGCAAATAGTTTTATGCAGAATGAAAGTGCCCGAATGGGTTGCCAGCTGTAGTTGTGGAAGCAGGCACGATAGTGGCATTTAAGAGGCTGTTGGATAGACACATAAATATGCAGGGAATTGGGGGGTATGGACCGTTCACAGACAGAAGAGTTAAAGCTTAATTTGGCATTGTGTTCCACACGGACATTTGTGGGATGAAGGGCCTTTTCCTGTGCTGTACTCTTCTGTATTCTGTAAATACATACCTATACATTTGAAGAACGACACTTCATTTTCTTATTAAGCACTGAGTTATAGGTTTCATAATATTGGTTGTAAAGGGTAATTGTTGCTTTTTGGTCAGTATCTGTCAGATGGCTGATTACTCATTGTTGTTTGCAGAAACTTCCAGACACAGCCTGAAAGAGACAGTGGAATAAGCTTTCATCTTTGTCATCATTATGTGAGATTTTCAACATTCACCATATTTTCCTATGGTAATTTCAACAGTAATTCCATTCTTCCATTAATGTGTCCATCAGATCAACATTCTGCTTCTTTTTCCTCGCTCATTGCCTTTCAACTCCGTGCATCTTTACTGTTTTTTTTTTCGTTTACTGCCTCCCATCTCAAAACTCATCACAGGACTCCGATCCTCCGCTTTTCCTCTGCATTGGTCATTCATTCCCAATCTTGCCTCATGAGTCATGTCCTGAAACATTTAGATTCGCTGGCTAAACACATTTCCGGACATCCGTGCCTGTGCCCACACTGAGTATTTGTAACTCTGACCATCAATAACATTCTTATTTACAATCTTTCGTTTATCTCATGTTAACAATCAATATTGTTTTTAAATTAAAGATTACCTAACTACTGTTGTAAATGTGTTCTTAGATAAACTAATTGAAGCAAGGAGCAATCTAACTTGTTCCTTCTACCTTCTCCCTCTATCATCCTCAAAAGGCTCCAAGTTCAGTGAATTATTTTGGAGTTGTAGTCATTTTATTATGACAGACAATTCACACATTGAAAGATTCCACACATACTGTTACATCAATGACCAATTAATTTGTTGGCTGAGATACGGGAGATTTGGAACATTCACTTCTACTTCTTAAATTTGGCTGAGGGATCCATTTTATTGAGCAGATGGAGCCTGAGTGGAAGGTGCAGCAAGTATGAGTCATATAGCAATTTATTTTGATGTATTTGGTTTAAATAAAGTACATGCTGTATTACCCCATATATAATATACTGGGTGCACGGATTTCCTTATAATACTTCAAGAGCTTTATAATATATTCAATGTGAAATAAGAAAATAAAAGAAGCATATTTAAAAATTAAAACATGCCATTCACAGAAAATCAGAAATGCTTATTTCTAAATATAATTTTTATTTTTTGGACTTTTCAAGATTGAAAATGATCTGTGGAATGATTTAATCTCAATATTAACAATGGTCATTTGCCACTTTGGTTGGGAAGTGTAAAGGTAAAGTCAGTTCCTATCAAGTGTCAGGGTCATAGAGTCCTTTCGGCCCAACTCATCCATGCCGACTGTATTGCCAATGAACCTTGTCCTATCTGCTTGCATTTGAACCTTATATCCATGAACTTATCTAGTTGATCTTTAAGTGTTGCCTTTGTGCTTGCCTCCACCACTATTTCTTATAGATCATTTGAAACTACACACTACCCTTCATGTCAAGAAGCTACTCCAGGCATTCGTTTTAAATCTGTCCCCTCTTAAACCTATGCCATCTTATCTTTAGCATCTTCATCATGGGATAAAGATTATGTGCTCTCACCCTATCTATGTCCCTCATGATATATGCTTCTATCAGCTCACCCCTCAACCTCCTGCATTCCAGGAAATAAAGATTAAGTCCAACACACCTTTCCTTGTAATTCAGGTCCCCAAGTCCGGACATCAACCTTTCCAGTCCTGATGAAGGGTATTGGCCTGAAGCATTGACTTTTTATTTCTTTCCATCGATGCTGCCTGACCTGCTGAGTTCCTGTATTATTTTGTGTGTGTTGCTTTGGATTTCCAGCATCTGAAGAATCTCTTGTGTTCCTGGTAAATCTTTTCTGCACTTTCTTCTTTAGTAACATCTTTCCTATTGAAGGATGACCAGAACTATGCTACACTCCCAGAAGGATCTCTTATGAAACAGCAGCAAAAATTCCCAACACATATACGCAATGCACTCACTGATGAAGGCCAGCATTCCTGACACCTTCTTCATCTATCTGAGGTGCCACTTTCAGCATTCACTTGCAACCCTAGACATTCTGTTCCATACCATTCCCCAGGGCCCTAACAACGATTTTCAATCTTTGCCTTCTCTCGTGTTAACAATCAACATTTTTTTAGTATCAAAGATTACCCAAGTGCTGTTGCAAATGTATTCTTAAATAACCTAATTGAAGAAAGGAGCAATCTAATTTGTTCCTTCTACCTTCTCCCTCTATCATCCTCAGAAGGCTCCAAGTTCAGTGAATTATTTTGGAGTTGTAGTCATTTTATTATGACAGACAATTCACATATTGGAAGATACCACACATATTGTTACATCAATGACCAATTAATTTGTTGGCTGAGATAGGGAGATTTGGAACATTTACTCTTTAGCGTTTGAGATGTTGACACATTTATAAAAGAGGAGTGGGGATCAGCACGCTTTGAATGAGGTGCCACTCAGCAGGACATGATTGGTTCCAATACACAGGAGCACAAAAGCCTACAGGGAGTAATGGATACAGCATAGCCCATAACAGGCACAGCCCACCCCACCATTAAAAGTATCTCCATAAGGCACTGACTTAAGAAGGCAGCCTTTATCATCAAGGATCCCCACCATTTAGGACATGCCTGCTTCTTACTGCTACAATACAGCAGGAGGTACTGAACCCTAAAGTCCCCTCCCATCAGATTCAGGAATGGCTACTTTCCTACAACCACCAGAACCCATAGCACAACCCCAACCCTACCTCAGTGATGGAACACTACAGGCCATCTCTTGTGCTATCATGGACCTTTCTCTAATTGTGTTTTTGCAATAATATCTTGTTTTGCACAGTCTGTGTTGTCACTGTTTTGTATCATTTATATTCTAATTTATGATTTTTCACTGATTTATTTATCATTCACCACTAATTTATGTTCTATGTTGTCTGAATCAGTGTGCCCATAGTGTTGCTGCAAACAAAGTTTTTAATTTTACTGTGCCTCACTGTACTTAAGCATTTAACAATAAATTTGACTTGAAAATGGAGATGTTGTGGCAAATGGTTTAAGTAAGAGGAGCCATGAGTAACTCTCTGAGTTACAAGCAGTAGAGTTGAATGGTAAAGCAGCATGAACCTGATGTCTCATCTAGACTCCATGGTCTGTTTATTGGTACCATGATGCTGGTAGCAAATGGTGTGGAAAAGGTTATTGGCTTTATGGGGTAATTTGATGATTCTGAGGGATGTAATGAGAAGCATCCTTTTATAAGACCATATACAATAGGTATTACTACCCACCTTTCCTCACCTAATAGATGAATTTACAGATGTTGAACAGGCAAATCCCCCAGAAGTTTTCTTCATCCTGCTGGTTCTCTGCTTGGACTGCTGATTTTCCTTGAACACTAGCTGATGTCTCCTGTTGGCCGGGCAATGCTGCACACAGAACACTATAAAGCAGGGATTCCCAACCTTTTAGTTGCCATGGACCCCTATTTGTAGACCCCAGGTTGAGAGCCCCTGCTATAAATAACCTCCACACCTTTATCATACAGCATGCCTCAGACTGATGAGATAGTGGATGGAAAATGCTATTTGCTTTT
The DNA here is from genome assembly GCF_030144855.1 of Hypanus sabinus. Taxonomy (NCBI): domain Eukaryota; kingdom Metazoa; phylum Chordata; class Chondrichthyes; order Myliobatiformes; family Dasyatidae; genus Hypanus; species Hypanus sabinus. The sequence continues at coordinate 135,503,489 of NC_082712.1, read as the reverse complement.
CTCAGTTCCCTTCTCTCTTTGCCACTCTGTTCTCAGGGTGAGGTTTTTCATTCCAGAACATCTGAGATGTCCTCTTCCTTCTAAGAATGGAGTTTCCATTCCGCTACCAACGATCCTGCCCTCACACACATCTACTCACTGCCACATCAGAGATAGGGTTCCCCTTGTCCTGACCTGCCACCCCACGTGCCCTACACGTCCAAGCCGTCATTCCCTGTAACTTCCACCATCTTCAACGGGACCCTGCCACAAACTTCACAACATATGCCGGTGATATTAAACCTGATTTTGATTCCGATTCAGTAATAAAATCTTTCCCTCCAACCTACTCTCCTTGTTCCACAATGATCACTCTTTGTGTGACTCTCTTGACAACTTCTCCCTCCCTACTGATCTCCCTCCTGGCACTTATCCCTGCAAATGGCACAAGTGCTACACCTGCTCCTAAGCATTCTCCCTTGCCACCATTCAGGGCCCCAAATAGACCTTCCACTTCATCTGCGAGAATGTTGGAGTCATCTGCTGTATCCGTTGCTCCCTACACCAATGCAGTGGAGGTTTGGCCTCATCCACACCACTGAGACATCAAATAGACCAATTTCTGAACACTTTCACACCAGCTGCCACAAAGGGTGGAGTTTCAATTTGATTTCCCATTTTCCATTTGGACATATCGGTTCATGGCTTCCTCCACTGTCATGATGAGACCACGCTCAGATTGGAAGAGGACCACGTTATATTCCATCTGATTAGCATCCAACCCGATGGAATGAACATGGATTTCTCTAATATTGCCGTCCTTCCCCTTCTGACTCCCATCTTAACCCTTCTCTTCTCTTCACCTACCCATTACCTCCCTCTGATGCCCTTCCTCCTTCTCTTTCACCCATGGTCCCCTGTCCTCTCCTATCAGATTCAGCTGTTTTGTCTTCCACCCATCACTGCCCAGCTTCTTAATTCATCCCACTTCCTCACCGACAAACTTTCCCCCTCATCCCATTTTACTTATTGCCTACCACCTAATACTCCTTCACCTTCTTCGCCTTCTTATTGCGGTTTCTCCCCCATCCTCTCCAGTCCTGATGAAGGGTCTTGGCCTATTCCCTCCATAGATGATAACTAACTTGCTGCATTCCTCCAGCATTTTGTGTGTGTTGCTCAAGATTTCTGGCACCTGCAGAAGCTCTTGTGTTTATGATGAGATGGTGAAATTCTTATTTTCAGGAGCCAATATTATTGTTCTTTGCTGTCCAGTAGCTATTACATCACCATCTCAAAGATAATGACGAATCAGCATATGGGAGGGAGATTGAAAATGTCTCTGAATGGTGCCATAACAACAACCACTCACTCAATGTCAGCTAGACAAAAGAAGTGATTATTGACTACAGTTGGAGGAAAATGAAGGTTCATGAGCCAGGCTTCATAGGGCAACTTTACATTCTGTCCTGTTATTATTTCGAAGCTTTGTCCTGGGTGCATTACAAAGAAAGCTTGGCAGTACCTCTACTTTCTTAAAAGCTTGCGACGATTCAGCATGTCATCTAAAACTTTGACAAACTTCTATAGAACCTCAGGACTCACACCACCAGGTTCAGGAATAATTATTACCCCTCAGCCATCAGACCCTCGAACCAAAAGTGATAACTTTATTTAATTTCACTTTTAATTTTACTTAATTATTAAAATGTTCCTACAGCCCATGGACTCACTTTCAAGGAATCTTCGTGTCATGTTTAACATATATTGTTTATTTATTTATTAGTATCACATTCTTTTTTGTATTTGCACTGTTCGTTGTCTTTTGCACACTGATTGTACACCCAGTTGGTGCAGTCTTTCATTAGTTTTACAATGGTTATTATTCTATTTTAGATTTATTGAATATTGAAAATGAATCTCAGGGTTGTATATGATGACATATACAGTATGAAATGTGATTATAAATTTACTTTGAACTTTAGATGTGTGGTGGAGAGTATACTGACTGGTTTCATCATAACCTGGTATAGAAACACTGGTGCTCTTGAATGGAAAAGCCTACGAAGTGTAGTGGATACAGCCCAATCCATCACAGGTGAAGCCCTCCTCTCCACTGAGCACATCTATATGGAGTGCTTGTGTATGAAAGCAGCTTCCATCATCAAGGACCCCCATCATCTAACCATGCTCTCTTCTCACTGCTCCCATCAGGAAGGAGGTACAGAACCCTTACCACCAGGTTCAAAAGCAGTTATTACCCCTCAGCCCTCTTGAACTGGTGGAAACTTTACTCAACTTCACTTTCAAGGACTCTTCATCTCACGTTTTCTTGATAGTTATTGCTTATGTATTTATTTAGTATTATTTTTTTCTTTATGCATTTGCACAGTTTGTTGTCTTTTGCACTCTTGTTGTTTGCCTGTCTTATTGTGTGTGACTTTTCATTGATTCTATTGTGTTTCTTTGTACTTACTGTGAATGCCCACAAGAAAATGAATATCAGAGTTTTATATGGCAAAATATATGTACCGTTTGTACTTTGATAATACTGGACAACAAAGATTTTGCATCCTGAATATTTTTAGGTGTATCTTATGGATTTTGGGCTGCTGATGATGAAAATTGCCATGGAATTTCTCTATCACACATCATTTTTTGAAATAACCCATATTTGTTATTTCAATTCATAATTCAAGTCAGAATAACTGACGCCAAGATTAAGGAAGGCATTCTTGTTGTCCACAACTCAAACAGGTAATCAACGACAAGCAATTCAAATAGCTTCTATTGGGACTGGAGAAGATCTCATGGAAGACATTCAAGGATATTGTTGAAAATTTTCTTGGCAACTCCAATGATGTGCAGTTGGTTAACAATATGCTTCAAGCACTCAAAACCATGAAGTGCAGCATGTCATTAAAGATTAATTTTCTGTATTTTCATTTAGACTTCATCCCTACAAATCTTGACACTGTCAGTGACTAACACAGTGAAAGGTTTCACCGGGACATTGTGGTCATGGAGAAACAGTATCAGGGCAACTGGAGTCCATCAGTGCTGGCTGATTATTATTAGACACTTAAGCGAGAAGCCTCAGACACTGAGTACTAATGAAAATCATCAATAAACCACTTTTAGCTTTGTTAAACTATTGCAAAGCAACACTACCATTATGCAATTAAACACATTATATCCAACAAAAGTTAATATCTTGTTATTCCAAATTCCTACATGATACAAGTAGTCTGAAATTATATTTGTATTCAGCTTCAAGTGGTCTATCATAAACAAAAAAAAAATTCTGACAGAGTAACACTTTTGAAAATATTTGTTGTCCAGTGTCATAAATTCACGTTGAACATTGAACTCAGCTGGAACTGTATGTGTCCTAACAATATCAATAGCCACAAGACAGAAATCTCACCAGGCAATACAGTCTGCTGAAAACATCAGGAGGCCTGGATTCCCTCAGTGTGAAGGAGTCATGGGAATTGTAAATATGGTACTGACTTTCAGAAAGTGCTGCTCATGATCCCCACAATGACTTGCCCATTTGGGGAGTGAAAATCCTTTCTACTCATAAAGTTCAAAGTTCAACGTATTTATACAGAATACAAGCTTGAGATTTGTCCTCTTGCAGGCAGCCATAGAACAACAAAACACGGTGGAATTTGTTTAAAGTATAACCCATACAAGAACAAGAAGGTAATTTGCCCTTGAATGGTAAGAAGATTACTGATATTAAATAACAAGTACCGGTGAGGGTTAGCTGAACTCTGGGAAGCCAGCAAAACTGGTAAATCCCAGTGCAGTGGGTGCCAAATGATTCTCACTGCTTTCAAAACATATACATATAGTCTTTCCAAATATAGAGCTTGGATGGCTTCTCTCTGTTTGCATTGAGCAGAAAACACAAAAATATATACAGGGGGAGATCGGGATGCTCCAGAGGCCAGCAAATTGCAAGTTACCTTGATCTCCAATAAGGCCTTGGAAAATAGAAACTTGTGAATGAATGCATGGCTCATTGGGAAGGTTTGGTCTTGAACTTCTGGGAACCAGGTATTTGCACATGGGCGGTTCAGTGCTTTCTAGACCACGGACCAGGAATCTCCCTGAATTACACCTGATCCCAAGTCTGAAGCCTCAGTAATATTGAGCACCCATCACCATTACCACTAAATCGCTCAATAAATCGGTTACTCCACAGTTAGATTCCAGGACACACCCTTTCTAACAATTTGAGCATGCTTGAATGACACTAGAGATATTATTGAAGTCTGCTCTCAGTTCCTTTTTGAAATCGCCTGGTATTAGTAGAACTGCTCTCTCACGGGCCTATATACAGTGAATGCAGCACTTTGACCTCCTTGCACTTCTGTAACTAAAGCTATTTCCTGGAACTTTAAGCTCAATTTTGCGTTACAAAAGTTTGCAACATGCATTGATTACATACAGGGTAATGAAGAGTGTGGTAGAACAAAGGGAATTCCATATAACCATAAGATATAGGAGCAGAACTAAGCCATTTGGCCCATTGAGTCTACTCTGCCATTTCCTCAGGGCTGATCCAATTTTCCTCTCAGCGCCAACCTCCCATATTCCTTTATGCCCTGACCAATCAAGAATCTATCAATGTCTGCCTTAAGTATACATAAAGACTTGGCAGGTCCATAATTCATTGAAAGTGGCATCACAGGTAGATAGGGTCATAAAGAAAACTTTAGGCACAATGGCCTTGTATTGAGCACAGGAGACAGGATGTTATGTTGAAGTTGTATAAGACATTGGTGAAGCCTATTTGGAGTATTGTGTGTAGTTTTGATCACCTACCTACAGGAACGGTGTAAATGAGGTTGAAAGAGTGCAAGGAAAATTTACAAGGGCCTGGAGGACCTGAGTTATAAGGAAATATTGAATAGGTTAGGGCTGTGTTCCTCAGAATCTAGAAGATGGAGAAGAGATTTGATAGAGGGATACAAAATTATGAGGGGTATAAATAGGGTAAATGCAAGCAGGCTTTTTCCACTGAGGTTTGCTGAGCCTACAACAGGGGTCATGGGTTAAGAGTGAAAGGTGGAAAGTTCAAGAGGAACCTGAAGGGAAACTTCTTCACTCAGAGGATCGTGAGCGTGGAATGAGTTGTCAACACAAGTGGGGCATGTGAGCTTGATTTCAATATTTTAAGAGAATTATTGGATGGGTATGTAGATAGTAGTGGTACAGGGGACTATGGTACTGGTGAAAGTAGATGGGAATAGGCAGTTTAAGTGGTTATAGCATGGACTAGGTTGGCTTAAGGGCCTGTTTCTGTGCTGTACTTCTCTATGACTTCATGTGGGCATGTCTGATCTCGGCCAATAGTCACATGACAGAACCGAGAGTCATACAGCAGAGGAACAGGCCCTTCAGTCCACTGAGTGTACTGACAACCCATGTACATTAATCCCTCTCTAATTGTAATGTGATGAACATGAGCCGCAAGTGAAAGTGCCCAGTCTAATTTTGTGATTGGTGTAACGTCAGCAAGTTACATCCACTGATGTGATTTATTCTGGTTAGAATTGATTTTGGACTGCATAACTCTGAACAAAGCTTCATGATCCAATTTATAGGCAACAATACTCTCAGGAAACGAAGATAAAACTTACTAAAAATATATCTGCAATGTTAAATCTGTATTAAAAGGAGAATGAACGGCACAGACGATATCTGTTTTTGAAGTACAAAAAATATTGAGACCATACTGAGAGCCTTTAGTAGATGTTTTATTGTAGGATGAAGCCTCTTTCTTTTTATTGGGATTCCCCTCTCTATGAACCATTTATTCTTCAGATTTTATGAGGCACCATCAACTGGAATAGTAAATACAGAATGTAGCTTTAATATCATCTCGCTCCTGAGGTGAATGATAGCTGGCCTGTGAAATGACGTACAGCATGACTCATCCCCAAAGACATATTCCAAACATCTGCTGCAGAATCTTTAAATGCATTCTCCATACAAACGTTTGTTGTGACGCAGCTTAATATGAACAGTTGTACGCTATCATTAAATCAGTACATTTGCTGTCTTGCTGAAGCTTCTTTGCCTGAGTAAAAACCTTGTATTAGACTGGTGCTTATAACATGCCTCTTCTAAAAGTCATTAAGATGTTTTCTGCTTTCTTTGTGTTCCTGGAGATGGCAGTAAAATGAACGAGAGGATGTTAATTGATTCCCCATATTGCTACTGTGGGAAAATCAGGCCATGTCATGGTACTGGTGCAGCAAAGGTATTGGCTATGCATAATTAATTACAAGAATGGATCTGCAATGAAGTAATATAATTATTTACTAGTTTTTTATTGCACAATCTCGAGAGCAACACAGTAGCATAATGGTCAGTATAATTGCTTTACAGCCCCAGTGATCACCGACTGGGGTTCGATTCCCAATGCTGACCTAATGAGCTTGTATGTTCTCTCAGTAGCCATGTAGGTTTCCTCTGGGAGTTCTGCTTTCCACCCACATTCCTAAGACATACAGTTAGGATTAAGGTTAGTAAAGTATGGACATGCTATGTTGGCACAAGAAATGTGGTGACACTTGCGGGCTGCCCCAGTACAATCTTCGCTGATTTGTTTTGATGCAAATGATGCATTTCACTGTATGTTTCAATGTACATGTGATAAATAAAGCTAATCTTTAATAACCATGATTCAAGCCATTCACATTTAGCTGCTTGAGGAATTCAATACTCAGGCAGAATCTTTGAGGGAGATAGGTACAGGATGTTTCAGGTCAAGAAACTTCATCTGTCCCAGTCCCGGTCTCTACCCTAAATATCCATTTCCCTCCACAGATGCTGTCTGACCTATTGAGCTCGTCTGGCTTTTTTACATGTTACACACTGTATGGAAAGTTGTTCTAGTAGTGTGATGTGATGGTCTGCACCTGAGGAACTGGATGCAGCATCTCAGAATTTCAATGATCATACGAATGATGACTGTGAATACATCTTCAAATCCTTAATCCACCATCAGCACTATCGGTGTCAGATACTATTTAGCATACCAATCTCATCACTCACCTTCCAACAAGCTCTATCATTCTTTAACATCAATTACATTCTTGTAATACTGTCAGCTTCTCAATTACATTTCAGAGACTATACAGACAGGTGGCTATTCAAGGTTGACTGGCACATCATCAAACATCTTCACTAGTACATATTTTTCTCTTTTGATCAACTAAGTCACAATTATTAGCAGCAACCCAGCAGTGTCAGATGCAATTATATCACATTACACTCCTGAAGGAGGGGACAGGTGCTGCCGCTTTTGGCAAGCTAGTGGTTGGGCTGAGAGCACAGAGCATGGCATTGTGTCTGTATCTAAATCTCCTCACATCCCACTTACATCTCCCTCATTCTCTTTCTGCCTCATAGGTTACAGATAACTTAATTATGCAACTTTCACTTTCTACTCTCATCACATTCCAACCATGAGAACTATCCTTACACAGTTCTCTCCTTCTTGGAAGGGCTCTCTCCTTCCAGGTACCAAAATGCTGCAACTGAGAAGGCAGTGATAGAAAAATAAGAAACCTGTGATTCTGAAGATACACAATCCCTCCATTTTGCTCTCACGGCTACTAGATGTTTTTCTATCATTTTGAATAGAAATTTGGCTTTCCATATTTTAAACCCTGATAACTTGATGCTACCTGGGATTCGAGAGAGAAAAAAATTGTCGACTAAATCTCGGAAACTTGTTCTTTCCCAAAAGCAACCACTGTGGAAACACAGATGCTGAACTACTTACAGTTTTTTTTTCAAATCAAGTCAACTTTTATTGTCATTTCGACCATAACCGCTGGTACAGTACACAGTAAAAATGAGACAACGTTTTTCAGGACTGTGGTATTACATGACAGAGTACAAAATCTAGACTGAACTACGTAAAAAAAAACAACAACACAGAGAAAGCTACACTAGACTACAGACCTAAACAGGACTGCATAAAGTGCACAAAAACAATGCAGGCATTACAATAAATGATAAACGGGACAGTAGGGCAAGGTGTCAGTCCAGGCTTCGGGCATTGAGGAGTCTGATAGCTTGGGGGAAGAAACTGTTATATAGTCTGGTCATGAGAGCCTGAATGCTTCACAGTCTTTTCCCAGATGGCAGGAGGGAGAAGAGATTGTATGAGGGGTAAATGGGGTCCTTCATAATATAACCATATAACAATCACAGCACGGAAACAGGCCATCTTGGCCCTCCTAGTCCGTGCCGAACCCTTAATCTCACCTAGTCCCACCTACCCGCACTCAGCCCATAACCCTCCACTCCTTTCCTGTCCATATACCTATCCAATTTTACCTTAAATGACACAACTGAACTGGCCTCTACTACTTCTACAGGAAGCTCATTCCACACAGCTATCACTCTTTGAGTAAAGAAATACCCCCTCGTGTTTCCCTTAAACTTCTGCCCCCTAACTCTCAAATCATGTCCTCTAGTTTGAATCTCCCCTACTCTCAATGGAAACAGCCTCTTCACGTCAACTCTATCTATCCCTCTCAAAATTTTAAATACCTCGATCAAATCCCCCATCAACCTTCTACGCTCCAATGAATAGAGACCTAACTTGTTCAACCTTTCTCTGCAACTTAATTGCTGAAACCCAGGTAACATCCTAGTAAATCGTCTCTGCACTCTCTCTAATTTATTGATATCTTTCCTATAATTCGGTGACCAGAACTGCACACAATATTCCAAATTTGGCCTTACCAATGCCTTGTACAACTTTAGCATTACATCCCAACTTCTGTACTCAATGCTTTGATTTATAAAGGCCAGCGTTCCAAAAACCCTCTTCACCACCCTATCTACATGAGACTCCACTTTCAGGGAACTATGCACAGTTATTCCTAGATCTCTCTGTTCCTCTGCATTCCTCAATGCCCTACCATTTACTCTGTATGTTCTATTTGGATTATTCCTGCCAAAATGTAGAACCTCACACTTCTCAGCATTAAACTCCATCTGCCAAAGTTCAGCCCATTCTTCTAACCGGCATAAATCTCCCTGCAAGCTTTGAAAATCCACCTCATTATCCACAACACCTCCTACCTTAGTATCATCGGCATACTTACTAATCCAATTTACCACCCCATCATCCAGATCATTTATGTATATTACAAACAACATTAGGCCCAAAACAGATCCCTGAGGCACCCCGCTAGTCACCGGCCTCCATCCCGATAAACAATTATCCACCACTACTCTCTGGCATCTCCCATCTAGCCACTGTTGAATCTATTTTATTACTCCAGCATTAATACCTAACGACTGAACCTTCTTAACTAACCTTCCATGTGGAACTTTGTCAAAGGCTTTGCTGAAGTCCATATAGACTACATCCACTGCCTTACCCTCGTCAACATTCCTCGTAACTTCTTCAAAAAATTCAATAAGGTTTGTCAAACATGACCTTCCACGCACAAATCCATGCTAATCAGATCCCGTCTATCCAGATAATTATAAATACTATCTCTAAGAATACTTTCCATTAATTTACCCACCACTGATGTCAAACTGACAGGTCTATAATTGCTAGGCTTCCTTCTAGAACCCTTTTTAAACAATGGAACCACATGAGCAATACACCAATCCTCCGGCACAATCCCCGTTTCTAATGACATATTAAAGATCTCCGGCAGAGCTCCTGCTATTTCTACACAAACTTCCCTCAAGGTCCTGGGGAATATCCTGTCAGGATCCGGAGATTTATCCACTTTTAAATTTCTTTAAAGCGCCGGTACCTCCACCTCTTTAATTGTCATAGGTTCCATAACTTCCTTACTTGTTCCCCACACTTTAGACAATTCAATATCCTTCTCCTTAGTGAATACCGAAGAGAAGAAATCATTCAAAATCTCTCCCATCTCCTTCGGTTCCACACATAGCTGACCACTCTGATTCTCTAAGGGGCCAATTTTATCCCTCACTATCCTCTTGCTTTTAATATAACTGTAGAAACCTTTCGGATTTACTTTCACCTTATTTGCCAAACCAACCTCGTATCTTCTTTTAGCTTTTCTAATCTCTTTCTTAAGATTCCTTTTACATTCTTTATATTCCTCGAGCAATTCCTTTACTCCATGCTGCCTATATCTATTGTAGACATCCCTCTTTTTCTGAACCAAATTTCTAATATCCCTTGAAAACCATGGTGCTCTCAAACCTTTAACCTTTCCTTTCACCCTAACAGGAACATAAAGATTCTGTACCCTCATAATTTCACCCTTAAATGACCTCCATTTCTCTATTACATCCTTCCCATAAAACAACTTGACCCAATCCACTCTCTCTAAATCCCTTCGCATCTCCTCAAAGTTAGCCTTTCTCCAATCAAAAATCTCAACTCTAGGTCCAGTCCTGTCCTTCTCCATAATTATATTGAAGCTAATGCTATTGTGATCACTGGACCTGAAGTGCTCCCCAACACATACATCTGTCAGCTGACCTATCGCATTCCCTAACAGGAGATCCAACACTGCCCCATCTCTAGTCAGTACTTCTATGTGTTGTTGCAAAAAACTATCCTGCACACATTTCACAAACTCTAAACCATCCAGCCCTTTTACAGAATGAGCTTCCTAGTCTACGTGTGGAAAATTAAAATCTCCCACAATCACCACCTTGTGTTTACTACAAATATCTGCTATCTCCTTACAGATTTGCTCTTCCAACTCACGCGCCCCATTAGGTGGCCTATAGTATTACTATCAGTGTTACTGCACCTTTCCCATTCTTCAATTCCACCCAAATGGCCTCCCTAGAGGAGCTCTCTAATCTATCCTTCCAAAGCACCGCCATAAGATTTTCTTGGACAAGCAATGCAACACCTCCTCCTCTGGCCCCTCCTACTCTATCACACCTGAAGCAACTAAATCCAGGAATATTTAGTTGCCAATCACACCCTTCCTGCAACCATGTTTCACTAATAGCTACAACATCATCATTCCAGGTATCAATCCACGCTTTAAGCTCATCCACCTTTCTTACAATGCTCCTAGCATTAAAATAGATACATTTAAGATACTCTCCATCTCCTCCTCTCTTTCCATCCCTAACAATGCATTCAAATTTATTATCCTTTTCTTTCTTCTCCCCTACATCTTCGGACTGAGCGCATCCCTTCTCCATCACCTGCCTTTCCTCCCTCACACACTGTCTATTTACTTGCTCCACTGGTGAACTAACCTCCTCTCCCATAGTCTCCTCAAATAGTCTCCCGCCCCCCCCCCATCTTACTAGTTTAAAGTCCGCCCTGTAGCCGTAGCAAACCTCCCCGCTAGGATATTGGTCCCCCCACGATTCAAGTGTAACTCGTCCTTCTTGAACAGGTCACTCCTGCCCCGGAAGAGGTCCCAATGATCCAGAAACTTGAATCCCTGCCCCCCTGCTCCAATCCCACAGCCACGCATTCATCCTCCACCTAATTCTATTCCTACTCTCACTGTCGCGTGGCACAGGCAGTAATCCCGAGATTACTACCTTTGCGGTCCTTCTTCTTAACTGCCTTCCTAACTCCCTATACTCTCGTTTCAGGACCTCTTCCCCTTTCCTTCCTATGTCATTGGTACCTACATGTACCACAATCTCTGGCTCTTCACCCTCCCACTTCAGGATATCTTGGACGCGATCAGAAACGTCCCGAACCCTGGCACCAGGGAGGCAAATTACCATCCGGGACTCCCGGTCACCTCCACAGAAACGCCTGTCTGAGCCTCTGACTATAGAGTCCCCTATTACTATGGACCTCTTTCTTCTAACCCTACCCTTCTGAGCTACAGGGCCATCCTCTGTGTCGGAGGCTCGGCCACTGTCACTCCCACCAGGTAGGCTGTCCCCTGCAACAGTCCTCAAACATGAGTACTTATTGTCAAGGGGTACAGCCACTGGGGTACTCTCTAGTACCTGCCTCTTCCCCTTCCTGACTGTAACCCACCTATCTGCCTCCCGTGGTCCCGGAGTGACCACCTGCCTGTAACTCCTCTCTATCACCTCCTCACTCTCCCTGACCAGGCGAAGGTCATCGAGCTGCAGCTCCAGTTCCCTAACTCGGTCCCTCAGGAGCTGCAGCTCCAGTTCCCTAACTCGGTCCCTCAGGAGCTGCAGTTCGGCGCACCTGGCGCAGATGTGGACGTCCGGGAGGCTCGGAGACTCCAGGACCTCCCATATCCGACACCGAGAACAACAAGCTGCCCTCACACTCATACCTCCCAAATAACTGAAAATACAAGAACTAAAAGATAAGCCTACTGTGCCCTCTTCCGCCTAAGCCCTCTGAGCCCAAGCCCTACACTCTGCGCCCGGCTCACTCCACTGCCCGCAAACGAAGCTGCCCGCTTCTTAAGGCAGCGTTCTTTATATATCTTCCCTCCTTCCCGGGCCTCCTTCACACGCCTGCGCAGTCCCACCTCTCAGAACTCCGATCTGAGAAGCAATTGGACAATTTGAAAATGGCCGCTGCCGCACTTCCTCTCAAGCCTCGCTGTCCTCTTCCAAAAGAGAACTACCTCACTCAGTATATATCTTCCCTCCTTCCCGGGCCTCCTTCACGCGCCTGCGCAGTCCCGCCTCTCAGAACTCCGATCTGAGAAGCAATTGGACAATTTGAAAATGGCCGCCGCCGCACTTCCTCTCAAGCCTCGCTGTCCTCTTCCAAAAGATAATGCTGTTTCCTTTGTGGATGCAGCGTGTAGTGTAAATGTCCGTGATAGTGGGAAGAGATACCCTGATGATCTTCTCAGCTGATCTCACTATCCGCTGCAGGGTCTTGCGATCTGAGATGGTGCAATTTCTGAACCAGGCAGTGATGCAGCTGCTCAGGGTGCTCTCAATACAACCCCTGTAGAATGTGATGAGGATGGGGGGTGGGAGATGGACTTTCCTCAGCCTTCGCAAAAAGTGGAGATGCTGCTGGGCTTTCTTTGCTGTGGAGCTGGTGTTGAGGGACCAGGTGAGATTCTCCGTCAGGTGAACACCAAGAAATTTGACCTCTACCGAGGAGCCATCGATGTTCAGCGGGGAGTGGTCGCTCCGTGCCCTCCTGAAGTCAACAACCATCTCTTTTGTTTTGTTCACATTAAGAGACAGGTTGTTGGCCACTGGGACTGGTCTGCATCCTTCTACTTAGGATAATTTCATTTACAATTTCCACATTGTACAACTTACTGCTATAGAGGGCCATGCAACTGGAGCCCATAGAGCTCTGACTAAAGACTGCAAGAGGCAGGCAGAATGCCTGATTATAAAACTGAGTCCAAGCCTCAGACACTTCAGCATAAATATTTTGGCATGCTTGGGAAGCCAAATTTCTTCCACCTATCATGAGATGCCTTGCCTTCCCCTTTAAGGATAAGCTGTCGTAGCTCACACTGGACAGTCATTGACCAAATATGTCACAGCCTTCCTCACGTCTAAAGAACATTCACTTTCCTGAAGTCTCACATGCCTGCTGCTGACAGGAGTGAAACAAATACAGTTTTTCTAATAGATTATGTGCACTGCAGGAAAGATTATTCAACCATAAGATTTCAATCATCACAATTCTTAGTAATAGCAGTTGATCGGCTGAATTATTCTGGAGCCCAAGATTTTGCATTACTTTTATTGATTGGATCAATAGCTACAGTAATAAAATGTAGACTAATTAGTTGTTAAATAGAAAATGCAAGAGATACTGTATATACCTGCTACAAGATGTACTGCACTTGAACATATTAATTCCTATTCCAATCTCAAAGCCACAGTAATTGGATTGAATTTATGAATGTTATGAAAGATCTACCATAGTGCTGTGAATATTAGGAGCTGGACTGTACAGCAATGGAATATACAGTGCTTGGTGTGTGATGTTTGATTCTGAGCCCAATTGCTCGAGCATGAGATATATACAAAATTCCCAATGTGAGTTCCTTAATATGATTTCAGCAACCAGTCACTTCTAACTCCACTGTGCATTATCTTTGTGCATGGCAATGCAAAGCCAGCATTACTGAAATGTGTCTGTGCTGATGGAAAGCATATCTGAATCTTTTAAAGAAAGTGTCATATGTGCCTGCATTGTCAGAGAATTTGGGAGTGTGATCATAGCCATGGCTGATCATGGCCAAGGATAGACATCCTGATTTGGTGATTTGACTCTTGAGGCTTTCTCTGATGAGCTAGAAGCACAAGAAGGGCATTTCTTCTCCCAGGGCCCAAGACATCTTCAAAGTAAATAGGTGATAGTGTGAGGAGGTAGAAGTTGGGGTTAATTCCAAGAGTCAAGCCCCAAGGATATGGAATTATGCTTCATTACATTTTAATTTCTATTATCTCACTACTTTTTAATTTCTATTTTTGCAATACTTAATTACTTGCTGTAATTCATGTTTTATTATTACGCATTGCATTGTGCTGCTGCCACAAAGACAACATATGCCAGTGATTTTGAACTTGATTCTGATTCCAATCAAAAATGGTAACGATCTTCCAGGTGTGTTTGAGGACAGTATTTACTTCTGAATAGATAGGATTAGATAATGAGAAACTATTTGGGAAGCTTACTTGTCAGGAGGGTAGAGTCAAAATAGCAATGAAGTTTGGAACCTATTGGCCACTCATTAATTTTAAATTTGATAGTAGACATTGTCCAAAGATTGGTGTATGTATTTTGGAGATACATGAGAAAGAATGGCCTACAAGGAAATAAGTTGGGGAATGGGACTGTTGGAATTGCTCAGTAACCAAATATAGACTCGATTGGCTGTATAGACTCTTACTGTATGTCATGAGAAATGTGAAGTATGAAAACAAGCTCATCTATGTAGAAGAAGACCACCAGTGCAATAAAATCCAACAGACATTTAACTTAACTCTTTTGACTCTGCATGCGTCTCTAAAAGTACAATTGTTCTCCCTTGTATTTTTGATCTGAGAACTTTCTCATAGTTATTGTTAGACAAATTGGTCCACAATTGCCAAATCTATCCAATAGCAGCATTCATGTATTTTTGTGACTTTGTTTATGGTTCCAGTTGAACTTGGCACAGTCTAGGGATTGAATCCAGGAATTTTGGTCTATATTGTCTGCAGTATGCATAACAAAATAAATAAATGAATTATTTTAAATCTTATGCCATTTTTAAAATACATATATGCCTACAGGATGGAGTTCACAAAAACTGAAAACTCAGATTGTTCTGGATGATATAAAATAAACACAAGAGATTCTGCAGATGCTCGATATCTTGAGCAATACTCACAAAATCATGGAGGAACTCAACAAGTCAGGTAGCAGCTCTGCAAGGGGAAAAAAAGCAGTCAACATTTCAGGCTGAGACTCTTCATCGGGCCTGGAAAAGAAAGGGGCTGAAACCAGAATAAGAGGTTGGAGGGAGGAGAAAGAATACAGACTGGAAAGGGATAGTTTAGATCAGGTGATGGGAGAAGGTGGAAAAAACAGGAGGAAGGGAGAAGGAGAAATTGCTATTGACCAAATTGCATTGCTCACATCTATCCTGTTAAGATCTCCCAGGATCTTATATGATTCTATCAGTCACCTACTCACATTTCTAAACTCTAGTGGATATGAGTCTCGTTTGTTCAATCTTTCCTCATAACACCACCCACCCAATTCAGTATTAATCGATTGACTTTATTGCCTTACAGCTGCTCTGATGTCATATTCCACCATCTTCAAATAGAAATTGTACTTTGTACTTCCTTTACGCTAAACATGATCACCAACAGGATTTTTTTAAATCTACGAGCAGTCAAGGAGAAAGAAAGCAAATAATGAACCCTGGGGAATGGAAACCCATGAGTCAGTGCTGGCACAAGGACTTTTTACAACACCCAGGTGATACATTAACACTGGCGAGGCTGCCAGAGCAGTTCATGGAACAAATGTGGCAGTATTTCAAAAACTTTGAAATGGACTTCACTGTACCCCATCTTCACAAATGGCATCTACAACATCACCACTCTTCCATCTGTACAAATAGATCACTATTTGCCATGAACACGCCTTCACTCAACTCCCTCATTAATGATTTCATATTCAGGTCATGTGCTGTAAGGTAGCTGCCGTAAGGGGTTTAGCTAAAATGACAAGGGCTATCGATTTCAAAATATTCAGAACAGCCATGGTACAGCAAAATACAGTAGTGTAACATTGAAAACTCTACACCATCCCTCATAGTACGCTGAGATTCATAGTATGTTGCAGCACTTGCAAATGTACAAGCAGAATTCTTGTATTCTTGGATTTCAAATTAAACACCATAAATCAATAAACCTTGACACCAAAGAGAGGAGTTGACAGAAGTCACTTGCTTCATTGACTGATAATAAATGGCTTGCAGATTTAAAGTTTTCTTGGATTTTCTGGTCCAACTTGATAAAATAGTTGCGCATGGTTTATAAGATTCTAGAGAAAAGTGTTGATGCATAACTAAAAGACGTGGGCAACAAGGGGGTGGGGCAAACACTGGGATCACTTTGTCTTGTTACTGCAACTTTTCATTACGGTATTAAAAGAGCACCACCCATAAGCCCCACCCTGAAGCATTCCCCCTCCACCTGCCTCAGCACACATGCCAACTCGTTATTCAACCTGGTTCAATGACAACAGTGGGAAAATTTTTAATCTGCTTTACTCTTTAATCGCTTAAAGTGATTTAATGTTTTATATTTTACTTTTTAATCATCAATTTGTTATAGATGTTAAATATTCTTCAGTGTCTGTGACTTTCAAGGCATGCACTATACCCATGATAGCTTTGAAAACCTACAAAGCCCTGAAGTTTTTTATAGCTTCCTTAGTGGTGGTGTTAGGTCCACCATGTGTTGGTGTTATGTTACACAGATTTAGGATCAGAACACTGTAACTCCTAGGTAAATACAAGTCAAAAACTGTTAAAGCTGTGCCAGTGTTTGCACTGAGGATTATTGATCTACATCATTCATATTCATGTTCAAGCATACAAAATTTTGTCTATTTATCTATAAGCTTTGTGCCCAGTCAGGAACCTCAGTGAACGGCTGGGGAATTGCAACAAATCTGAAGCTGCTCCAGGCTGGAGCGCTGCTGCTGGGCCTCATGGTAAAGTGCAGCCAGTAAACATCCCCAGAGTTTACCCAAGAAACTTGAAACCTCCAAGTTTGCTCACAAGTCAGAAGTCAGTAGCTGAGCTTGAGGCAGAGCTACTAGAATTAACTGACAAGCTCTGGGCTACTAAGAAATCTTCATATTTTATTTACTTCTTCAAGAATTGTGCAGGCTTATTTTTTAAATACATTCTAAAATTATCAGCTGAAACCATTACCTTCAGGTGTATGATTGATTTGAGACTATTTCGTGAAGTACCCATGAATAAAGTCATTTTGGGTTGGATGCCAGAGGAATTGCACAGGATCTGTTTCCAAGGGTTGCTAACACTTGATTCAAATGATAACCGTTCTAACGGTGTAATAGTAAGGCTTTAGCCTCAGTTACACACACTCAGTGGCCACTTTAGTAGGTGCAGAAAGAATCTAATAAAGTGACAACTAAGTGTATTCCTGTTTCATCATGGTCTTCCACTGAAGCCCATCTACTTCCAAGTTCATTGTGTTGTGCGTTCAGAGATACTCTGCTGTAAACCTGGTTATCTGAGTTACTGTCACCTTCCTGCCAGCTTGATTTAGTCTGGCCATTCTCCTCTGACCACTCTCAAGGCATTTTCACCAACAGAACTGCCACTCACTGGATGATTTTTGTTTTTTTCACTATCCTCTATAAACTCTAGAGACTGTTGAGCATGAAAGTGCCAGGAGTTCATTTGTTTCTGAGAAACTCAAATCATCCCGTCCAGCAGCAACAATCATTCCATGGTTAGGGTCACTTGGATCACATCTCTTTTCCGTTCTGATGTTTGGTCTGAACAACAACTGAACCTCTTGACCATGCCGGCATACTTTTATGCATTGATTTGATGCCACATGATTGGCTCTTTAAGTACTTGCATTTATGAGCAGGTGTACAAGGTATATTTTTCTTCTTCTTCTTCTTACAGAAACATCAGCATGATGCTAAGCTAGAGCACATCATCAGTGATGTTACCTGGGGTCATCAGGTGTTTCAGGTCTTTCAACATCATACACCCTTGCCCAGGCGACCCAACCGAGGTTGATCAGACCCCGGCCTGTGCCCTGGCAGCAACCCATGGATCTGCCCCCTTTATCCAGAGCCATCTTGATGCTTTCTCTGCTGCATCTGTGGTGGTAGAATTGGCTCTCCTTCTCTCTCCCATGATTCCAAGTGCAGTGTATACTTTGGCCTGCAAAGCCACGACACCCAACCTTCACCAGCCAAAACTTTGCTCTCCAGCCTCTTCTTTGGCAGTTTTTCTTCAGATCTTCATACTTGGCTCTTTAATAAAGTGGTTATTTACTAAGTTAGGGGTAGCTCCAACTAAGCTAAGACTGACCCTTTGAATAATATTGATCTATGAAGCACCTTTTATACAAAAGTTCAGCTGAGCAGACATGATTTATAATTTTGTATTCAATGTCAAAAAAAATCTAGATTTTGAAGTTAAAAAAAAAGATGATGAAAGATTAGGCAAATCTCTAGAGCAACATTAAACAGCTCTGTCCAATGAAGATATCTGTTTTTATTCCAAACACAAGAAATGCTGGAAATCCAGAGCAACACACACAAAATCCTAAGGCAGCACTGCAGGTCCCCTGCTAAGTTCCTGGACTCTTAGAAAAAGACTGTTTGAAGTCTAATTACAAGAAAGTATATATTATTGGCATGTCATTAAACAAAAGTGATAAAATTTTGTTTCACCTGTTAACTTTCAAATGGTATATGGTACTTGGTTAATAATTGACTGAAGGCCTGCTGTTACATGAGCTTTATTAAATAGACTGAAATTTCAAATCATTGTTGTCCGTGTAGTGGACACATGCAATTCTGGTGAAATAATCAGTTACCAGTAGAGCTCTGTGTTCAAGTGGAGAGGATGACAGGGGAAATCTGAACACTTACTACCATTTCCTAACATCTGCTGCAGCCAAGCATGAAGTAATGCCAGTAAACTATAGAAACTGGTGTACAAAGATCTAAAATGACTGAAAAATCAGGTCCACTCCCTCATGGTGAAGGAGCCCCCAGTAGGCATAAGAGAGTGAAAACTGATTGAGCCAGTAGTTGATGCTGTAGTTGGCTACTCTGCCCGAAATTTCCAACATTCTTGATCAATTGTACATGGGATTACAAAGGAGAAGATTGACTCAGCTCAGGTCTCAGAAAGGAAAGATGAAGGATCAGTGCTTAGACTCATTCTGTACATTTATAAGATTTCAGAATGTCTTTAAGGGGATCATGTCTGTATCAGAGGAGTTTATGAGAAACAGGAAGAAAACTTCAAGCAGTAAGGAAAAGGGCCATCCACTTGCCTGATAAAATTTCATTAAATATATAACAGCATTCATGATCAAACACATCAAATACCTCAGGATCTCTGTACATCAGGCATGCTTTCTAAGACAGTCATCGGATTAGCAGCTTTGCCCCTTTTCTTTTTTTAGTAAATTCTAACAGTCTGCTGTAGGCGGACTGTTTGAGTCATTGAATGCTGTTCAGACTCATTTGCCTAAAAACGTGAATCATCTTCATACCAAATACTCCACACAGTGGATGCTTTCTGAGGCTGAGAACAGGTGAGAACACAGCATGCTTTGGCCTGGAATTCAAGAACAGAATCAGAGGCAGCAAAGGAAACTGTGACCAAGAAAATCATGGGGAGTTTGGCTTCTTTTTGGAACTTTTAACTGCTAATTTTCTTAAGCCTACTTGATTTGTTCTTTTATGGCAGAAGAGAAAAACAAAAATCAGATATTGGCCATAATTTTTTCAGATGAACATTAAGCCATGAATTGAATTCCTTTGAAATGTTATTTCCTGTATCTTACATTGATGCCAAAAGGGTTATATTATCACATGATTAACCACATTTAACAACCTCAAGAACTTAAGCTCCAATGAAGTTCAAACTGAAATGAAATTTTTCCATTGGTTTTAACACTCCAAACTTTATGGTCTGAAACATTGAAGCAGGTCTATGGGGCTGGTGAGTGAGGATACTGACTGTGAATAAGTGTGTTAATCATTTATTACAAGCAGTAAAAAATTGACCAAACATTCCTGTTCCCCAAATTACTATAAAGCCGGAAATTCAACAAACGTTTTTAGTTAAAAGCATGTGCAGTGCATACCTTCCCAATGGTTACGTGCACCACTTGTCTTAAACAAAGGAAGAGAAATGAAGTCTCTTCCACATGCTATTTTACACCCGGGATATTTGAAACTGGACACCAGGTGGCTAACCAATGGGTAAAACAGCTGCAGTTTCTAAACTAACCAATCATGACAGGAGCAACTTTCAACAATCAGGATAAGCCGCGCCCCCAGAGGACATGGGCACTGAATAACTTGAGTCCTGTTCCTTGTGCAGATGAAGGTGATAGGCCACGAGCTGGATGGTGGGATTAATACAGGAAGGTGCACACTGTGGGTTAATTGGGCTGAATGACTTGTTTCTATGCTGTATTTCTATTCTATTATGAGATTTTATTCAAAAATATGCCATATTGTTTAGTATAGTTGTGCACAATCTTGGAGTGAAAGAGCTATAGTTATACAGCACAGAAACTGTTCAACCCAACTCTTCCTGAGCTAATCCGATTTGCCAGCATTCAGCCCACACCCCTCTAGATCTTTCTTATCTACATCCCTGTGGATGGTTACTGTCTTTCTGCGAAGGCAGGGAAGTTGAAAACCAGAAGCCATAGATTTAATGTGAGAAGCGAAAGGTTAAAGTGGATTTGAGGAGCATATTTTTCATACAGAGAGTGGTGGATGAACAGCCAGTGAAAGTAGGAGAGACAGATACAATTAAAATATGGAAAAGCTCTTTGGACCAGTGGGCGTTAATCCCATTGTTCCACTATCATTGTTAAAAGCCCTTGACTGTATTTCATCCATTTCATGCCCTTCCTTCCACTCTGAAACCCATACTCCTTCACATGGATAGATTTCCCCAGGATGTACCCTCCAGTACATCAGCATCTGCATTTAACAGCTTTTCCTCCACAACTTTCAAAGACACATCTTCTCCTATTCTCCCCTTTCATGAAGACAATTGCCTTCATGACTCCCTGGTTCACCCTTCCATTCCCACCAATCATTCCCTTCTTATGACCCTTTCCCTCGCAACTACACTTGCTGTTCCACCTCTTCCCTTTGCCCAGTCCTGGGACACAGACAATACATTCAAGTGAAGCCATGAATCGCTTGCACTTCTTCCACTTCAGTGCCCTGCATTCAGTTTTCACAATATAGTCTCCTCAACACTGAAGAAATCCGACACAGATCAGGTGATTACTTTATGGAAACCCTGCTTTCATCTCAGACATGATCCTGAGTTTCCCGCCAGCTGCTACCTTAATTCTCCAACCCACTC
Organism: Hypanus sabinus; assembly: GCF_030144855.1. Taxonomy (NCBI): domain Eukaryota; kingdom Metazoa; phylum Chordata; class Chondrichthyes; order Myliobatiformes; family Dasyatidae; genus Hypanus; species Hypanus sabinus. The sequence continues at coordinate 135,481,953 of NC_082712.1, read as the reverse complement.
CTAGCCTGACCTAGCAGTCTATGGCTGCTATACTGTTAGAGTTTGAGGGGCACAACTTGTTTTTCACCTGGACATGTTGTAGCGTTCTGGACTTAATGCTAAATTCTACCACTACAAGTAGCTTAATTTCTGTCTGTATCAGTCATACGTCTGTAACATTGGCCAGCTTCTGTGTTATTCATTGTCCTTTTTTTCTTCTGTCAGCTTGTTGTGGCTTCCTACTCTGCATTTCACAAATCCTACATTCTTTTGCGAATGTTTTTGTATCTATATTCTCACTCTCTAACTGCTCCCATTCACTCGTGGACCAGATAATCTTGTTTACAGTTTATCACCATAGTCACACCATTTTACCTTCAAAGCTTGCGGTTAACAAGCTTCTTTGGTCTCCTGCACTGGTCTGAGGAAGAATCTTTGACCTGAAATGTTAACACATTTTTTTAACACATCTTTTAATACCCATGGAATACTTCCAACATTTTCTATTTCTATTTTAGAGTTTCAGCATTTGATTTTCGATGAAGAGTGTTCTATGGAACAGCTCTCTTGTTAATTAACTCAAGCAATGGACAAAATACATTTGAGCCGTTTAGCTGTTAAGGCTGGGCATCCTGGGATACTGAATGCAATGCACTTGCATCACTTTCAATCAGATGACGAATGAGAATCCTGAGAAGAATCAGACTGGTGATCTGTTCTGGATTTCCTTCAACCAGACTGTAGAATTGGAAATCACGCTTCTCAACAAAATTAAATCATCCTAATATGCTGAATACCATCCATTAGCAAATTAGATGTGCCTGTCCTACTTTAATTTCATGTTTTTTGCTCATTTCATTCTGACTCTCTTCCTGCTCAAGGTAAGTATATCCTTTCTTATCACAAACAGTAATAAATTCACAATATTTCATTACAATTTTTGAATATGTCCAAAACATACCCAAAGCAAAGGCCTGCTCCATAAGGGATATATGAGCATCAAATTATATTCATAAATATTGAGGCAACGAAGTGGTAATATCTCCAGATAACAGTTGCTTTAATCAGAATCCAAATGATGGTCACAAGAAATAAGTGTACAAAGCCAGTGGATATTTGATCATTTACATGTATTTCCTCTTTTTAGTGTGTTTAGTGTTGCTTGTGTCAAAAGGATTAAGGGAACACTAACATGATTAAAATAGACAACAGTACATATATATTATGGGGATGCTGATTATCAAGTAAAATTATTATGCATTTGTTAGTAAGAATTTCTGATTGGCTGGGTGGAGTTTCTATGGCAACAACCACAGAACACATTGCAATTGGCAGTCACTATGGAAAATGCTGAATTAGCCAATGAGAAAATGCAGTTAACACATAGATTTTCGATGTAAAATATGTAGTTACACAATGTATTTCCTTATATTTATAAAGAACTGTTGTTAACAGCTTAAGGTTCAGAAGGAGGAAGGGTAGAAAATGCAAAGCAGCAGGAGACTTGCACTAAATGATCTCTGCTTTTATAGATGAAATTATTCCTGTAGAACTGCCTTTTTCTTTCAATTGTTAAAGCTTTAGATTTTTGTTAAATATCTTTGTTTTATTTTGCCCTCTTCTCTTACCCACTTAGTTTGGACTTTTACAGAATGTTGAGGTCTGATTGTAACTCTAAATGTAATCAGCTACAGATAAGAGCTGAGGCCCATCAGGCAATTTTAACATCTGTAAAAAGGAAAATGAGTAATTGAAGTAAGCAGGGGTATAATGGGGGTAGAAATATTCTTCTTTTGGGCCTTTCTGGTCATGGCACTATATCTGAACAGTTCATCCGGCATAAAAGTAAAAACTCGATCGAAGATCTGCCCACTTTTTTTTTGGCGGTGCACCAACCCCAGTGAGTCCATGGGAGCCGAATCTGAACACTTAAAGAAAAACACAGCAAATATCTGGCAGATCACTCTCACACTATTCATGAGAACACTTTGAAATCAGCCTGTTGTGTGGGTTTGAATACATGAATTCCTTGAAAGTCCTTAACTACCCACCTAGTGAGCAGGATTAAAATCAGCCCATGATTTTCAATCTGCAGTTGCTCTACCACTGATGGCTTTCCTTTCAGCTGCTAAGGTCCAAAATTCTCTCATAGTTACTCTACCTCAGTAATTCCACAGAAATATGTCCCTTAAAAGTTACCTAATCCTTCAATGTGGTCTGGTGCCAGATTTTATTTAGAGGTGCTCAGGTGAAGTGCATTTGAAATCATTACCATATTGAAAATGCTACATAAATGCAAGTAGCTGCTATGTTTTGTGTTCAATCAGGTGACCAGAGGTTTTATTTGAAGATGGCTGCTCCTCACTAAACATTACTAATCTTCAAAGCCTGAGCTTCTGTACCTCCCTCTGCAACTAGATCATTGACTTCCTTATTTGGAGACTACAGTCAGTGTGGACTGGTAATAACATCTTCACTGACAATTAACACAGGTGCACCTCAAGAATGTACACTTAGCCCACTGTTCTGCTCTCTCTTCTATCATAACTGTGTATGATAGCATAGCATAACAGTAGCATAGCTCAAACACCAACTGTAAGTTTGCCAATCACTGTTGACAGAGTCTCAGGGATGACGAAGAACCATACAGAAATTAGATAGTCAGCCAGTTGACTGATGTCACAACAACAATTTTGCATTCAATGTCAGAAAGAGCAAGGAATTGATTGTGGACTTCAGGAAGAAGAGTTCGGAAGGAAGAACACTAGTCCTCGTTGAGGGGTCAGCGGTGGAAATGGTGAAAAGCTTCAACTCCCTGGCTGTCAGCTTCTCAGAGGATCTGTCCTGGACACAACACATTGATACGATCATGAAGAAGTGTCCCAGCAGCTCTACTTTACTGGAAGTTTGAGGAGAATTGGTATGTCACCAACTACTCTTGCAAATTTTTATAGGTGCATGGTGGAGAACATTCCGATTGGTGGTGTCACGGTCTGATACAGGGTTTCCAATTTATGAGATCACAGAAGCTGCAGGGGGTTGTAGGCTCATGCAGCACAACTCTCCCCACAATTAAGGGCATTTTCAAGAGGTGGTGCTTCAAGGTGGCATCTATATCTAAGGATCCTCATCATCCAGGTCATACTCTCTTTTTGTTACTACCATCATGGAGGAGGCACAGGAGCCCAAGGACCCACACAAAACAATTGAGAAACACCTTCTGACTGTTCTCCTTCTGATTTCTGAACATCACATGAATCCACTGTACTGCTGCTGCAAAACAATAAATTTCATGTCTTCTAAGTGATAATAAATTTGATTCTGATTCAATGAGGCATGTGAACATGGCAGAGCAACCTTGACCCATTTGTCAGGCCTGCACAGGCAGGTACCTCCTAGTCACCTGCTACTCATTTACAACTCATTGCCTACAGCCTATTTAAATTCAGCTCTCATGCACAGTCCCTGTTCACCCATTGAATCAACTGGCACTAAAGAGTTGTTCTAAGCCTTCGGCTACCTTGTTGCCTTGTCGTATTAAGTATCCATTATCTCTTGTTTTGTTGTCCCTCCTGGCTTGTTATTTTGCAGTTTATTATTAAAGCGCTCACTGAAAATTGTCTCCACTGCTGTGCATTTGGGTTAAGCCTCCTTTACATTTGCTGTCAGGATGTGTGAACCAGTGATTGACCCAGGAGGGTGTGCTTGCCAAAAGGATGTTGTCTACTGAAACAAGTACACAATCCAGAAGCAGCCCACTCCCCTTGGAGGATGGCGCTTCTGTGTGTCAATTTCAACCAATTCTGCACCTTGTTACATCATGGTGTACCTGTTCTCCAAGGCGGCCCACTTCATTGCCCTCCACAAACTTCTGTCAGCCACTGAGATGGTGGACCTGATTCTCCAACATGTTGTTTGTTTCCATGGTTTCCCTAAGGACATTGTGGGCCCTGTCCTACATAATTCATCTTCTGCTTCTGGCAAGCCTTCTACCTCCTCCTCCGCACCTCAATGAGTTTGTCCTCTGGCTATCATCAGCAGACCATCAGTCAGTCATAAAGTGCTTTATCAGCGAGTGGATGCTTTGCTGCCTCTAACCCATCCACATGGAAGAAATAACTGCTCTGGGCTGAGCTGACTGACAATCTACACACCTCTGGCACAGGTATGTCACTCTTCAAAGTGCTTCATGGCTACCAACCCATTTTTTCATGTGGAGGAGCCAACAGTGAAGGTCCCATCCATGGGAGCTCTAGTTTGCCACTGCCAGAATGCTTGGAAAAGGGCACCAAGGTTGTTTATGGCTGCCAACCATGCCTACTGTTACAGGCCAACTGCTGGGGGTGCCCAGCCAGACTAATTCAGCCTAGAGACAGTGTCTGGTTACCCAACCACGATCTACCCCTGTACACCAACTCCCACAAGCTTTAATCCTGGTTCATTGGTCCCTTCAAGATCACCAATCACATCAATCCGGTCAATTAATGTCTCCAGCTGCCACTATCCCTGAGCATCACATCAACTTTCCATGTGCTCTGCCTCAAGACTTTTGTCAGTGGATGACTCACCCTACCTGAGCCTGCACCTCTCGCACCAAGGATAGTGGAAATGCTCCACTGTGCACAGTCTATCTGTTAATGGATTTATATCATTGTGGATGGGTGTGCAGTACCTGGTTGACTGGGTAGGATACACCCCAAATGAGAAGTCTCGAGTGCCATCCAGTTTGATCTTGGATACATTACTCTTCAAGGAGTTTCAGCAGACCCATCTGGGTTGTCAGGTGAGGGCCATAGGAGGGAAGCTGATCCTGTCAGGCTTGCTCAGGCAGGCACCTCCCAGTCTCCACCCAGTTAACATGAGTAACCTGCTGCTCATCTCCAACTCATCACCTGCAGCCTATTTAAACCCAGCTCTTACACTCTCACAGTCCTTATTCACCCGTCAAACCAAACAGTATTAAACAGTTGTTCCTAGCCTTCAGTTATCTTGTTACCTTGACATGTTATGTATCTGTTCTCTCTTTCTTTGTGGCACCATGTGGCTTGTTTTTTTTTTCAGTTTATTATTAAAGTGATTGTTCACCGCTAAATCATCTCCATTGCTCTGCATTTGGGTCAAGCCTCCTCCACATTTCCTGACTCCATTTATTTTTCTCTGCCTTCCCATCACTGATGCAAACAACTATCAACTGATTGACTCATTTTTGTGGTCATTTCAGCCAGGTTTTATTCAATATCTTGTCTTAGAGTTATATTTTTCTGCTTAGCTAGTTTATTAAAGATATTTCTTATGATTTCATCTGGTATCATCAGAAGGTGGGTTAAGTCTGATTTTTTTTAAATATAGGCTAAAACCACTACCTTGATGTGCATAATTTTATGTTTAGCTCTTTGCTAACCTTTGCCAATTTATGCTAATAATTGTGTATTTTAAGACAACCCATATCTAATTCTATAAAGCTATTTACAATAATCAGAGCAATGCACTTCCTTTCCATTATGGCTTGCTGCAATTTAACCTACAATCCATACAGTCATGATTTTACTCAGTTCAGTAGGGGTGTACAGCAGGTGATGGATGGTCGAATGAGCATCTGGTACATATCACAAATCCTGGTTATGCCATCACTGACGCCAGACAGACAGTCTCTGAAGAGTATTGATAATGGCTGGGGTCACCTATCTTGTAAATACACTGCCCAGAAGAAGGCAATGGCATCCACTCCTGTAGAAAAACTTGTCAAGTACAATTATGGTCAAAGAACATGATTGCCTACTTCTTATGACATGGCATGTAATGATGATAATAACACTAATCATTGCTAACACCATTCACCAGAAATGACCACGAAAATGAGTCAATCAGTTGATAGTTGTTTGCATCAGTGATGAGAAGGCAGAGAAAAATAAATGGTGTCAGGAATAAATGGTGTCACTATATACTGGTGTAAAATAGTTTATATTTTGTTAGAATACAGATTCTGAGACAAGAGATTCACAATGAATTATAACTCATGGACAATCCTGCTGTTAACTTTTTTTCTGAGGTAAATTAATGACTTATTAAAGCTAATTGGATTACCATCCTCCAGACAGAACTATTATAAGAGGCAGAGTTGGGGAGAGAAACAGAATTATGGATAGTGCTTAATTTGAATTCAATTCTGAAATAATAATTTCTGAAAACTTCTCTGTGCTTTTTACAAACTAATCCTTACAAGATCAAGTTCCTTATTGATATTTAATATGTTTAATGTCCATTTCGAACTTCCCTTGTCTGTTTAATTGGTGCTGTAAATATCTGTAATACTCTATCATCTCAATCCATTTACTGTCTCTCTACCCATTTAATCCCACACCAACAAAAAAGCTATATCTCAGTCAATATATGGGAGACAACAAAGCAGTTGCAAAATTAGTTTTCCCCAGTTCTTTGCAAGATAAAAGCAACAGAGAGATCAGTATTGATTGCATGGACAAGAGTTAGAATAAGACATTATGGTTGAGAGAAGATTTAAAGACTTGCAGAGAAAAAATAATGCCTGAGATCTGGAATACAAATAGACCATAGATAAATAGAAAGCATAAGGTGGGTCGAAGAAAGAGACAGATGAAATTCTATTAAATACATGGGGATCCGTAACAATGTATATTGGCAGCTATCAGATGGTTTTCTATATGTACCTTGATAAGACTATAAGACCTAGGAGTAGGATTAGGCCACTCAGCCCATCGAGTCTGCTCCAGTGTTCCATCATGGCTGATTATTGTCCCCTTCAATCCTATTTTCCTGCCTTTTCCCTGTAACCTTTGATGCCCCGAATAACCAAGAATCTATCAACCTTTACTTTAACTTTACTCAATGGCTTGGTCTCCACAGCCATACATGGCAATGAATTCCACAGACAATGTGCAGTGAGTAGAGGCTGTTGGTAGTGCAGAATTGCAGTAAACAGTATGAGTTTCAATGTAAAAGGCAGATAAAATTGAAAAGAGTAAATACAGGATTTAAAGTGTTATATTTGAATGCACGCAATATGCAGCATAAGTTAGATGAAGTTGTAGCACAGTTGCAAATTGGCATGTATGGATGTTGTAGGCATCAGAGAATCATGGCTGAAAGAGGATTATAGCTGAGAGCTTAATATCCAAGGATACAAATTATATGGAAAGGATAGACAGGAGGGCAGAGTGGGTGGGCGTTGCTCTGTAGGTAAAAAATGAAATCAAATCCCATTAGAAAGAGGTGACATAGGGTTGGAAGGTATTGAATCATTATGCATAGAGCTAAGGAACTGCAAGGGTAGAAATATACTGATGAGAGTTATATATAGAACCCCAAACAGTAGTAAGGATGTGGTCTACAAATTACAACAGGAGATAGAAAATGCATGCCAAAATGGCAACATTATAATAGTCATGGGGGATTTCAGTATGCAGATAGACTGAGAAAATCAAGTTCATGCTGGATTCCAAGAGGGGAATTTCTAGAATGCCTTTGAGATGGCTTTTTAAAGCAGCTTATGGTTGAAACTATTTGGCAATCAGGTATTCTGGATTGGCTGTTGTGCAGCAAGCTAGAATTGATTAGAGAGCTAAGGTGAAAGAACCGTTAGGGAGAAAGTGATCATAATATGATCGAATTTACCCTGAAATTTGAGGAAAAGCTGTAGTCAGATGTTTCAGTATTAAAGTGCAGAATGGGGGATTATAGCGTCATGAGAGAGAAGTTGGCCAGAGTTGATTGGAAAAGAACACTGGCAGGGATGACAGCAGAGCAGCAATGGTTGGGAATTTCTGGAAGCAATTCGGAAGACACAGGCTATTTACATCCCAATGAGGAAGAAGTATTCTAAAGGCAAGATGACACAACTGTGACACTTAATAGAGCAAAAATTAATGGGAAGTTAAAGGTTTAGGAAGTTCAACCTTCAGAGTGCAACTAAAAAGTCATTAAGAATGTAAAAATGGAACACAAAAGTAATCTAGTCAATAATATTAAAGAGGATACCAAAAGTTTCTTCAGATACATAAAGTGTAAAAGAGACATGAGAGTGGATATCAGACAGCTGGAAAACAATACTGAATGGGGAACAAGGAAATGGCAGACAAACTGACTAAGTATTTTGCATCAGTCTTCACTGTGGAATTCATTAGCAGTATGGTGGAAGTTTCAGGTGTCAGGAGACATGAAATGTGTGAAGTTATCATCACAAGTCAGAAGGTTTCTGGAAAACTGAATTGTCTGAGATAGATAAATCACCTGCACCAGATGGTGTGCACCCCAGAGTTCTGAAAGAGATTGTTGCTGCATTAGTAACGATCTTTCAGAACTTACTAGATTCTGGAATGGTTCTGGTAGACTGGAAAATTGCAAATGTCACTCCACTCTTCCAGAAGGGAGAGAGGCAGAAGAAAGGAAATGATAGCCTCGTAAGTCTGCCCTGAGTGGTTGGGAAGATGTTGCAGTCCATTGTTAAGGATGTGGTTTTGGGCTACTTGGAGGCATATGATACAATTTTCACTCAAGGGAAAATCTTGCCGGACAAATCCATATACACGCCACCAACAGATATTCCTTTGCTATCTTTACTAACAAGCAAGATAGCAAGGAGAACCTGTTGATGTTGTGTTCTTAAATTTCCAGAAGGCCTTTGACAAGGTGCCAAACATAAGGCTGCTAACAAGCTCCGAGCCCCTGGTATTCCAAGAAAGTTAAAGGAGTGGCTGATCGGTAGGAGGCAAAGAGTAGAAATAAAGAGAGCCTTTTCTGGTTGGCTGCCAGTGACTAGTGGCATCCCACAAAAGTCTCTGTTGGGACCGATCATTCTTACATTAAATGTCAATGATTTGGATGATGGAATTGATAGCTTTGTTGCAAAGTTTGTAGACAATATGAACATAGGTGGAAGTGCAGGTAGTTTTGTGGAAGCAGAGAGGCTGCAGAAGGACTTGGATTTGGAGTTTGGGCAAAGAGGAGGCAGATGGAATATTGTGTCAGGACGAGTCTGTTCATGTACTTTGGTGGAAGAAATTGCAGGGTTGACTATTTTCTAAATGGACAGAAAATACAAAAAAACTGAGGTACAAATTGACTTGGGAGTCCTTGTGCAGGATTCTCTAAAGGTTAATTTGCAGGTTGAGTCTGTGGTGAGAAAGACAAATGTGATACTAGCATTCATTTCAAGAGGACTAGAATATAAAAACAAGGATGTAATTTTGAGATTTTATAAAGCACTGGTGAGGCCCTCCTTGGAGTAGTTTTGGGCTCTCTATCTTAAAAAGGATGTGCTGAAACTGGTGAGGGTTCAAAGGAAGTTCATGAAAGTGATCCAAGATTGAATGGCTTATCATATTAAGAGCATTTGATGGCTCTGGGCCTGTATTCACTAGAATCCAGAAGACTGAAGGGTGGCCTAATTGAAATCTATCGAATGGTGAAGGGCCTTGATAGAGTGGATGTGTTGAGGATGTTTCCTATGGTGGGAGAGTCTAAGACCTGAAGGCACAGCCCCAGAATAAAGGAGCATCCTTTTAGAATGGAAATGAAGTGGAATTTGTTTAGCTAGAGAATGGTGAACCTGTGGAATTCTTTACCACAGGCAACTGTGGAGGCCAAGTATATTTAAGACAGAAGTTGATAGAATTTTGATTGGTCAGGGCATGAAGGGATATGGGGAAAAGGCAGGAGATTGGGGCTGAGAGGAAAATTGGATCAGCAATGATGAAATGGTGGAGTAGACTCGATGGGCTAAAAGGACTAATTCTGCTCCTATATCTTGCGGTCGTATGGTCTTGTGTAGCTTTTTCTTCATGCACAGAGATATGTGGGAAGTGCTTTCAAGGCAAATCCTACCCTAGAACATATCCAGCCAGCATCTCCCCAAAAGGATGTCCTGAGCAAAAAATAAAGGCATATGTGATATTAGATTATCAGAGCAATGTGTCATTCGCAAATCAGCATTCTTTGACACATACATGTTCTGTTTCCACGTACACTCTAAAGACATGTTCTGGAACATCAGAAGTTGCTGGAAGAAGAGCCAATGGATTTTTCATGAAGTTAAAGAACTATAAGATATAGGAGCAGAAGTAGGCCATTCAGCTCATCGAGTCTGCTCTGCCATTCAATCATGGGCTGATCCAATTCTTCCAGATATCCCCACTCCCTTGCTTTCATCCCATACCCTTTAATGCCCTGGCTAATCACGAACCTATCTATCTCTGCCTTAAATACACCAAATGACATGGCCTCCACAGCTGCTCATGGCAACAACTTCCACAGATTTACTACTCTCTGACTCTGATAGGGGCAGGAGGTCTGCTTACCTTTGCCGATCCTCATTTGAATGTGACCATATTCCAAACAACAGGGATGAAATCCAACTCTCAAAGTGTCATGGTTTCTTGTGCCCCACAAATGACCAGGAGACACAGAAGATTCTTTGAGAAGGGTTAAACTTTAATTTGCAAATCAAAACTGAGACAGTCATTGAGCTAGTCGCTGATTGCCCACCGATCTCTGGACACAGCATGTTTTATAGCAATCTCCTGGTTTAGTTGCATTAGCATATGCAATCGGTCTACAGTTGCGTACCACACATACATCCGCCACTATTGTTTCTACCCATTGACTTAATCATGTTCTAATCTACATCTCTTAGCTACCTCTCATTAACACACCATTGTCTTCTACATTCTTAATATTTCATTCTCCTACTAAATTGGGTACATGCATAGCAAATAGCAAACTCAGATTAAATAATTTACATCTCTTAGCTTCCTCTTATTAACACAACATTGTCTTCTACATTCTTAGGATTTCATTCTCTAGCAAATAGCAAGTTGCAACTTTTATACTCCAATAAAAGCTGGTTGTAGTTAATGGCATCTTCAGGCCACAGCTGACAAGGTCCTCCCATTTGACTCTTCTGCTGAGATTGTCCCTTTGCTTGGCAGAGACACCATCTGTGCACATTAGGTACGTGAGCAGCACAATGGTTAGCACAATGCATCTTATGCCCTATGATTGGAACTGAGATAGTGGGTGAAATTTGACTCGATCATGCTACTCAGGCCATTGTCATCAAGTTTAACATGTGTATCCTGGAAAATGAGTGGACAAGTAATTTCAGACCCTATGAGAGTAGAACCTGTATGAAAGAGAAGATTGTAGGTAAGCAAACAAGCACCCTGGCATACCTCTGCTCAATCAGATTTAGACAAGCTGGTCTTCTGTCACTAGGAAGATGATTATAAGCTGGCACCTTCCATCAAAGATGAGGTCTTCCTTCGAATCATGAACAAAGAGCTTAGCAAAGACGAGTCAAACAATACGGTACCTTGACTTCCTTTATGCTCTTCACAAAACTCCTGCTAAACAACAACTTCTGTCCCTCAGTCACACATTGAGAAGGAAACCAGAAATTGAAGATCATTATGTGGCACTCATGGGGAGGCACTTCAGGAACAATCATACTGAGCTAGCTGCTCTACCAGATCCCAACAACAAAAACTGATATTTGCCCCACTTTAGTGTTTACTACCCCCAGTGTTTACAAATTGTCTTTGATTCAAGTGCACAATTCAAAAGCATATCACTGAACAATATGTTGTAGCGGGGTCCTGATTTCAATAACAGTCTCCTCTTGCACTTCCAAATTCAGCCTGTCGCAGTGATGGCAAACATCCAACAAACGTTCCACAATTTCCTACTGAGAAAGGAACATCAAGTCTACCTCAGATTCTTGTGATTTCATGAGCACCTACTGGACAAAAAGATTCTGGAGTACGTCTATTGAGGGAGAGGAGGACTTCAGCAATGAAGCATGAAGGCAAATACAAAGGTATTCCAATGTTGATCATGGTTTTAAATTATTTTCTAATGCAGAAGAAGCAGACACTGTGCTGAAATTTGGTGCAGTCTAATCACCGAATCCGTACATTTCTTGTCTGAAGATCAGACCAAAGATCTACAGAATCTTGATCTTGGAAAGGACATCCCTCCTATGCAGTATGGTCCGGGCCTTGGATGGGACCTCATTTCTGACGCCTTTACTTTCTTGGTCATTGATACTGAAAGCCCCTTTAACTGTTGTGGCATGCTATTGATTATCAACAGCCTATTTGGCCTTCTTGGATTTACGTTTCCAGTCAGTATCCAGGAACGCTTTATGTTAAAAGAGTTGACCATGTCATTTGTGAAAGGGATGTCCTTCTCCCTAAAGAGAAATGTGAGTAGTGGCAGCAGTGTTGTTCTTCCCTTCAGGATTTTAAGGGCTTGAAAATTCAAAGAATCTACAAAATTCCGCTATCTACAGCCTAAAAGAAACAGGTCAGCATTTTCTGTGATGCGTCAACTAAAACTATTGTTGCAATTGTATACCTGAAGGTCACTGATGCTGCTGGATATAGTGAAGTTGGATATTTATCCTTGGGAGCTTGCTCCAAAATCAGATCTCACCATACCAAGGCTTGAACTCAAAGCTGCTGTTCTAGCAGTTGAGGTGACAGAGATGATAACCGAAGTGCTGAACTTAGAACTAGATGATATCTATTTCTTTACCAGCAGCAAATTTGTGCTTAGTTATATATTTATTGAAACAAGGAGACTCTATGTTAATGTGCATAATATGATCCAACATATCGGGCGATCAACCCAGAAGATCCATGGAACTATGTTCCTTCTGATCTCAATTTGGCTAATCATGCTGCAAGAAGACTCCAAGGTAATCAGCTCACCTTCTCCTCATGATTAACTGTCCCAGCCTTTCTCTCTGATCCCACAACAGAAAACATAATCAGCAGAAAACTTTCAATTTAGCTAATCCTGAGGCAGATGTAGATAAGTGTCTTCAAATGTTGACCAATGTCACTCTTTTATCACTGCTCCAAATTGGCAGGTTGGCAAATTGCCAAATTTCAACCTGGAAGGTGCTTACCAGAGCAATTGCCTGGCTCTCACATACTGATCATTCCTTTCCAAGAATAGAAAAAGACAGCCTTTGTAGTGGTTAGCACATCTGTAAGTAACCTCTCAGAACAAAGCAACTGATATGGGCGAAGTTTGGAATCTTTCCTTTTGTTCAAAGACAGGTTTATGCAGAAGAAGTATGGTGCATTACAAAAGCAGGAACCTCTCCCGAAATAAACTTCCCTTCATAAACTCTGTCCTTTTGATTCTCAGGGGCTACTGTGAGTTGGAGGATATATTAACAAGGTGTAGCGGTGTGCTACACGCAGCGCTGAAATAACGACACAGAGTCGATGAACTGCAGTTACAAAAAGATTTTATTCGAACTTCGCGGCCTCGCTTTAAAGCCTTCCTGATCCCGCCCTCCCTGGGTGCGGATGCTGTAGGGGGCACATGTTCACAGTCCTGTCCCGCGCGTGGATGGTGTAGGAGGCACATATTCACAGTCCCGCGCGGGCTTTTCCCTTTGCTGGTGAAGCAGACTTGGCGCCCTTTTGGGACGGGCCTTTATGCGGGCGCGCTGGCTATTTGTGAGCCAGTTCGAGTGCGCTAGGAAGTGGTTCGCCACATAACCCGCCCCCCGCCCCCCCCCCCGCAGAACTGGCAATACACCCCCCAATGTCCACAGTCTGGGCTGGACCCTGTTTGGGAGGTCTGCCTCTGTGCCATGGTGCTGGAATCTCAACCGGTAACGCCATGTCCACATGGGCCGGTTTGAGTCGGTTCATCGTGAAAACCTCCTCTCTCCCCCCAACGTCCAGCACGAACGTGGACCCGTTGTTCCTGATCAGCATAAATGGCCCCTCTGCTCTGCTAACTGATGCACTTGCATTTTCCTTTTCAGACCGCGGAAGAAACAGCACAGAGCTTTGAACATATTCAGTCTTCCCCAGCCTGGTGAATAAAAAGCCAAATCCTCACATTGAAGCGGTCAGAATTTATTGCCTACTGGGCCCTCAACTGAAAACATTAGTCAGGTAGGGCCTAAGTGGTGGCCGATGCCTGCCCCTTCGTACAAACACAAACTTACAGTTCTGCAAGTCTTGGGGTACGCAGGTCCGATTCTGCCCATGCTGCGAAGTGGGTATGGGGGTCAGGTTGCCGAGCCTCTCGCGTAGTCTGCCCAGGACTGCTGCAGGTTCTTCCTCTTGCCCCCTTGGGGCTGGTATGAACTCCCTGGGGACGACCAGGGGTGCGCCGTACACCAACTTGGCCGACAAGGTGTGCAGATCGTCTTTGGGCGCCATGCGGATGCCGAGCAGGACCCAGGGAAGCTCGTCCACCCAGTTAGCTCCTCTCAGGTGGGCCTTGAGAGCGGACTTTAGGTGACGGTGGAAACGCTCCACCAGGCCGTTCGACTGTGGGTGGTAGGCAGTGATGTGGTGCAGCTGAGTCCCCAAAAGGCTGGCCATAGCTGACCACAGGCTGGAGGTGAACTGGGCGCCTCTGTCAGAGGTAATGTGGGCTGGTACACCAAAGCGGGTTATCCAGGTAGCGATCAGTGCTTGGGCGCAAGATTCGGAGGTGGTGTCGGTGAGCGGGACCACCTCCAGCCATCTTGTGAACCGGTCCACGATAGTGAGGAGGTGCCGTACTCAGCGCGACTCCGGCAAGGGGCCCACGATATCCACATGAATGTGGTCGAAACGCCGGCGGGTGGGGTGGAACTGCTGCGGCAGAGCTTTGGTGTGCCGCTGCACTTTGGCCGTCTGGCAATGCATGCACGTTTTGGCCCATTCACTGACTTGCTTGCGAAGTCCGTGCCAAACGAACCTGTTGGAGACCATCTGGACGGTTGTCCTGATGGAGGGGTGCGCTAAGTTATGAATGGAGTTGAAAATGCGTCGCCGCCAGGCTGCCGGGACAACAGGACGGGGCTGGCCGGTGGCGACGTCACAGAGCAGGCATCCTCTCACCTGGACCTACGGGGAGGTCCTGGAGCTGCAAACCGGAGACTGCGGTTCTGTAACTCGGGATCTCCTCGTCTGCCTGCTACGCCTCTGCCAGCGCCTCAAAGTCTACCCCTTGGGAAAGGGCATGAATGGTAGGGCGTGAGAGTGCGTCTGCCACGACATTGTCCTTACCCGAGACGAGCCGGACATCCGTCGTGTATTCAGAGATGCAGGACAGATGGCGCTGCTGGCAGGACGACCAGGGATCGGACACCTTCGTGAACGCAAAGGTAAGTGGTCCGTGAACGCGGTGAAGGGCCTACCTTCTAAGAAGTACCTGAAATGCCGGATTGCCAGGTATAGCACCAACAGTTCCCGGTCGAAAGCACTGTATTTAAGCTCGGGTAGTCGCAGGTGTTTGCTGAAAAACGCCAGGGGTTGCCAGCGACCCGCGATGAGCTGCTCCAGCACTCCACCGACTGCCGTGTTAGAGGTGTCCACTGTGAGGGTGGTAGGGACGTCCGTTCTGGGGTGCACTAGCTTGACAAGGCTTCTTTCGTGTCAATGAAAGTGGCGGCGGACTCCTCGTCCCAGGTAATGTCCGTGCCCGGACCCGACATCAGGGTGAACAGGGGGCGCATGATTCGGGCAGCTGAAGGGAGGAAGCGGTGGTAGAAATTTACCATACCCACGAATTCCTGAAGGCCTTTGAGTGTGGTGGGTCGAGGGAAATGGCAGACTGCGTCTACCTTAGCGGGCAGAGCGGTTGCCCCGTCTGTAGTGATCCTGTGGCCCAGGAAGTCGATGGTGTTGAGCCCGAACTGGCATTTGGCAGGGTTGATTGTTAGGCCGTATTCACTCATTCGGGCGTAGAGTTGACAGAGGTGGGACAGATGTTCCTGACGACTGCTGCTGGCTATGAGGATGTCATCGAAATAGATGAAAGCAAAGTCCATGTAGCGTCCCATCGCGTCCATTAACCGTTGGAATGTCTGTGCGGCATTCTTCAGGCCAAACGGCATGGGGAGGAACTCGAAGAGGCCAAAAGGGGTGATGAGTGCCATTTTGGGGACGTCGTCCAGATGCATCGAGATTTGATGGTATCCCTGGACGAGGTCTACCTTGGAGAAGATCCGTGCACCATGCAGGTTTGCTGCAAAGTCCTGAATGTGCGGCACAGGGTAGCGGTCCGGTGTTGTAGCCTTGTTCAGCCTGCGGTAGTCGCCGCATGGTCTCCAGCCCCCTGTGGCTTTGGGCACCATGTGCAGAGGGGAGGCCCATGGGCTGTCAGACTGCTGGATGATCCCCAATTCCTCCATCCTCTTGAACTTCTCCTTTGCCAGTCGGAGCTTGTCCGGGGGAAGCCTTCGATCACAGGTGTGGAGGGGTGGTCCCTGTGACGGGATGTGGTGCTGTCAGCTGTGTCTGGGCATGGCTGCCATGAACTGCGGTGCCAGAACAGATGGGAAAGCTGCCAGGACTCTGGTGAAGTCATTGTCGGACAGCGTGATGGAGTTGAGGTGTGGGGCTGGCAACTGGGCTTCACCCAGGGAGAACATCTGAAAGGTCTCGGCGTGGACCAGTCTCTTCCTGGGCAGGTCGACCAGTAGGCTGTGAGCCCGCAAAAAATCCGCACCCAGAAGCGGTTGGGCTACGGCGGCCAGTGTGAAATCCCACGTGAACCAGCTGGAGCTGAACTGTAGCCGCACCGTACGGGTGCCATAGGTCCTTACTGTGCTGCCGTTCGCGGCCCACAGGGTGGGACCCGGTGCCCTGTTGCGGGTGTCGTAACTCGTCGGAGGTAAGACTCTGATCTCGGCACCGGTGTCGACTAAAAAACGGCGTCCCGACCGCTTGTCCCAGACATACAGGAGGCTATCCCGATGACCCAGTCGCTGTAGCTATCAGTGGCGGCTGGCCTTGGCGTTTCCCGGGAACTTGCAGGGCGGCCGACAGCGGCAGGCTTCTGCGCCCCACCGCTGGTGGTAGAAACACCATTGTTCGTTGGTCTCCTCACCCCTCCCTCTGGGGCTAGTGGGCTCTGCTGCCGGGCCTGGTCTGGTCTGCTGCTGGGAGCGTGGCCTGGTGATCTGTGCGACGGATGCCCCACTCTCCTTCTTGGCTTTCCACAGTATGTCCGCCTGGGCTGCCATCTTCCGGGGGTCGCTGAAATCCGCTTCGGACAGCAGCAGGCGTATGTCCTCGGGCAGCTGCTCCAGGAGTGCCTGCTCAAACATGAGGCAGGGCTTGTGTCCGCTGGCCAGGGACAGCATCTCGTTCATCAAAGCCGACGGTGGCCTGTCTCCCAAACCATCCAGGTGCAGTAAGTGGGCAGCTCGCTCGCGCCGTGAGAGTCCGAAAGTCCTTATGAGCAGGGCTTTGAATTCCGTGTATTTGCCGTCCGCTGGGGGAGACTGTATGAACTCCTCAACCTGGGTCACTGTGTCCTGGTTGAGGGAGCTCACCATGTAGTAGTAACGTGTGTCCTCTGATGTTATCTGCCGAACATGGAATTGGGTTTCTGCTTGCTGGAACCATAGGTGAGGTCGCAGCGTCCAGAAACATGGCAGTTTTAACAAAACAGCGTGAACAGATGCGGCGTCGTTCATCTCCGGTCCAAAAATCGTTCGGGCCGTCGGGGTCACCAATTGTAGCGGTGTGCTACATGCAGCACTGGAATGACGACACGGAGTCGATCAACTGCAGTTACAAAAAGATTTTATTCGAACTTCGCGGCCTCGCTTCAAAGCCTTCCTGATCCTGCCCTCCCCGGGCGCGGATGCTGTAGGGGGCACATATTCACAGTCCTGCATAGGCTTTTCCCCTTGCTGGTGAAGCAGACTTGGTGCCCTTTTGGGACTGGCCTTTATGCCGGCGCACTGGCTATTTGTGAGCCGGTTCGAGTGCGCTAGGAAGTGGGTCGCCACAAAGGCATACTTACTTCAGGGGAAGCTCACCTAAACTTCATTCTGGGTGTGCATCATGTCACCTTTCTGCTCATTAGACGCTACCATGAGCAAATATGTCAACAAGGCCTGCGTTTTAGAAGTAAGGATGGTTAAAGACTGTTTTCAAGTCCAGTCTCTGAGATTATCCTTCTTTTGTCAAAGACTTAATGAAGTGATCACTTGATTTTTAGGTTCAGTAGTTAAGTTTAACATGCTATGGATGCCAGGCAGGGAGCATTCTGACCTCTAGAGGCACAGTTCATTTTGCATGGACATCACTTCCTGTATGTAAGCTGTTTTTTGTATCACTTCCTGTGCAGGTTTGTTTGGATTTGACTTGAGGCACACAATAGAGTGACACACATCTCTATCCACTCTATATTTACTCTTGAAACAGCAATGTCTTCAAAAGTAAGAGATCTTAGTAAATCCCTGAAGATGAAATCCATCTCACATGATTTTTGAGAAGTTGCTTGCTTGCTCCATAGTTGCGTATAGACACAGAGTAAGGGCAGTAGACAGAGTGTAGATAACTCTCATCTTATCCTCACATGTACACCAGGATAAGCAATGGACATGTTCTCCAAAACAAGCCAACAACTAAAGTGGCATGATATGTTGTTCCTGATGCTCTAGTGCAGCCACCTGGGTCTACAAAGCTGAATGAGGCAACCACCTGAATCAAAAGCAGATAATACAGCAGGCCGCAGGAGACCTCCAAAGTACTTCTTCTAGTGTTAGATTATTTAAGAACAGCATAAGAAAAAGAACAAGATGCTCTATCATGTGGAGCACAGGGGAGAGCACAGTAGTACATCAAGGTAAATACAAATTACACAGCCACTCTTTTTACACCACCTTAAACCATCTGTCAGAGTCTCTTCCAGAAATTACGTATTTTATTTGAAACGTGGGGAAAACAGAAGTTTTGTGTCGGGGAATACTTTGCATCTAGTGGTCATAATACCATTAGTTTCAAGGTAATTATGGAAAAGGATAGGTCTCGTCCTCAGATTGAGATACTAAATTGGAGAAAGGCCAATTTTTATGGTGTCAGCAAAGATCTGGCAAATGTGAGTAGAGACAGGTTGTTTTCTGGCAAATGAATACGTGCCTTCAAAAGTGAAATTTGGAGAGGGCAGAGTTTGTATGTTCCTGTCAGAATAAAAAGCAAAAGATAACAGGTTTAGGGAACCTGTGTTTTTGAGAGATATTGAGGCTCTGATTAAGAAAAGAAAGGAGGTGTGTAGCTGGTATAGGCAGGTAGGAACAAATGAGATACTTGAGGAGTATAAGAAATAAAACATAACACTTGAAGAAGGAACTCAGGAGAACTAAAAGAAGGCATGAGGCTCCTGTAGCAGACAAGGTGAAAGAGAATCCAAACACACAGTCAAAGCAAGGTCGTGGCAAGTAGAGTCAAGGTCAAAGCAGAATCATGGTGTCCCTGAGTGTGAGAAAAGTCCCAATGTCTGACCGATTTAATCGTCGGGCTGAATTGGAAAGTTTGGGTATGGGGCAACTCATGGCCCCAGAACAGTCCAAGAGCAAGGAACAACCGATGTTTGGATGGTTTAAGTGCTGGGCCAGATTGAAAAGGCCAGCATGTCAGAACCAGAGGTGAAGTGACGGCTGGTTCTGCTCACCGATCCATGACGTTTACACAGCTCGACGCTGAAATGCAGTGCCATCTGCAGTGATGCCTGGCTTTGCATCTTTCATAAAACTCCAGTTCAGAAGCTATATGCTCACTTTTACTACTTGCATGATTTTTTTTCCTCTCAGCACATTGGACTTTTAATGTTTTTTTTAATGGGTTTTTCTGGAGTTTCTTTGTATTGTGGCTGCCCGTAAGGAGACAAATCTCAAGGCTGTATAATGTATACATACTTTGATAATAATTGTACTTTGATTCAGGAACAGTTTCTTCCCCTCTGCATCCAATTCCTAAATAGACGTTGAACCCTTGAACACTACCTCACTTTTTTAATATATATTATCTCTGTTTTTGCATGATTTTTAATCTATTCAAATACGTATACTGGAATTGATTAATTTATTTATTATTATTTATTTTTTCTTCTTTTTCTAGATTATGTATTGCATTGTACTGTTTGCTGCTAACTTAACAAATTTCACGACACATGCTGGTGATAATAAACCTGATTCTGATTCTGAACTACAATTGGAAAACTGTGTTCATGCCATTGGTTTGTAAACTACCTATGTGAAATACAAGGTGTTGTTTCTACGTTTTGTGTTCGGCCTCACTGGCAGCAGAGAGACCAAGAATGGACAGGTCAGTGTGGGAATTTGAAGAGGAAATGAAATGGCATGCGTGGAATGACTTTGCAGACCAATCAAAGGGACTCTGTGAAATGGTCATCCAATCTGCGTTTGGTCTCGCCAATAAGAGGAGGCCACAACAAGGGCACTGGTTGCAGAAGGCAAGCTTGGGGGAGGTGCATGTGAATCTTTGCTTTAACTGGAAGGACTGTTTAGGCCTCTGGATGGTGGTGAGGAAGGAGGTGGCAGGACAAGATATAAAATATTGGTTAGGCCACAACAGAATAATAGTTGCCACACTCCAGGAGAGGAGATTCACCATGAGAAGAGACTGGATAGGCCTGGACTTTTTCCCTTGAATTGAAAGAAACTGAAGGAGTATCTAGCAAAAGGACACAAATGTTGCAGTAAGTGTGTTAACTTACCTGCTGATCGAGGTGGGGACTAGCCGTGTAAGGAGCTTTGCTGCTCCTCCCATAAACTTCCGTTTAGCTGATGATGTTAGGGCACCGGTAGGGTTTAATTCTAGCATTTGATAACCTTACAGTCTCTTTTCCTCTCAGTTCACTGCGGGCCAGGCAGACGATAGGTACTGTGGGGTCAGTGGGTGTTGTGCTGCATTAATGGCCCGTGTGCACACTTTAGTTAATTATTTGCCACATCCGTATGTTCAGTGTCTGTTTGGTCCTGCCACTTCAGGCACTCCATTTGGATAAGTATCTGTAACTGAGTTTAGCTTGAAGGGTTATTAATTGTTTAGTGTAGTTTTGTAATTTAGAGGGCTTTGATAAGTACTTGTTTGACTTAGATGTTTGGTTGAGTGTTTCACTGTTTGTCTTGTAAATAAATAGTCAACCTGCTTAATCGCAATTAATGTCTTCTGTCCCACTTCCAAATCTGCAAATCTGTTTCCCCGTAGCAACAAAATTGTGGGCCATTGGTAACAAGAATGTTTCCTCCATAGCAAAGGGGAGCTAAAACTAGAGGCATGTGTTGAGGGTATGCTGTAACAAGCGTAGACAGAATCTGATTTCACTCAGAGGTTGATGTGGCATCTGGAACACCATCAACATAGTTGCATCACAAGGCTGTCTACTCCCTTTATACATCTGACTGTGTGGCTAAGCACAGCTCCAATGCCATATTCAAGTTTGCTGATGACAGCACTGTCATTGGCCAAATCAAAGGTGGCAATGAATCAGCATACAGGAGGGAGATGGAAAAACTGGCTGAGTGGTGTCATAACAACAACCTCTCACTCAATGTCAGCAAGACCAAGGAACTGATTATGGACTTCAGGAGAGGGAAACCAGAGCCAATCCTCATCTGAGGATTAGAGGTGGAGAGGGTGAGCAGGCATCAAGTTCCTGGATGTTACTATTGCAGAAGACCCAGTGCAATTGTGAAGAATGTACGGCAGCAACTCTACTTCCTTCAGAGTTTGCTGAAGTTGAACATGACTTCAAAAACATTGACAAACTTCCATAAATGTGGAGTGGAAAATATATTGACTGGCTGCATCCTGACCTGGTTTGGAAATACCAAAGCCTTTGAATGCAAATCCTACAAAAGGTAGTGGATTTGGCACAGCACATCATGGGTAAAGCCTTCCCAACCAATGAGTACATCTATATGAAACACTGTCATAGGAAAGCAGCATCCATGACCAGAGATCCCACCACCCAGTTCATGCTCTCTTCTTGCTGGTAGAAGGTACAAGTGCCTCAGGACTTGCACCACCAGGTTCAAGAACAGTTACTACCCCTCAACCATTAGGCTTTTGAACAAAAGATGATAACTGCACTGAATTGTCCATCCACTAAGATGCCCCACAACCAGTGATCTCACTTTAACAACTCTTTGTCTCATTATCTCATGTTCTTGTTATTTATTGCTATCTATTTATATTTGCATTTTCATAGTTTGTTGTCTTCTATACTCTGGTTGATCTTTCATTGATCCTATTACTATTCTACAGATTTGCTGAGCATTCCCATAAGAAAATAAATCTCAGGGTTGTACATGGTGATGTACAGTATACGTACTTTGAACTTGAAGTTTGAGAATGTAGTGGAGAATGGTACTATCCCAACACTTATGAAATATTTAACCAAGTAATGGGAATCACCAGGGCATAGAAGGTTATAATGAAATACTAGTAACTAGTGGGTGGGGGGGGGGGGGTTGGTGTGTGTGTGTGTGTGTGTGTGTGTGTGTCTATGTCTATGTGTGTGTGTGTGTGTGTGTCTATGTGTGTGTGTGTGTGTGTGTGTGTGTGTGTGTGTGTGTGTGTGTGTGTGTGTCTGTGCGTGTGTGTGTCTGTGCGTGTGTGTGTGTGAGTGAGATGGCTGTCATGGACATGGTAGCCAAAAGAATCAGTTTCTGTGCTTTATGACTCCGTGACCAAGAAACAAAATTTACGTAAAAATACAGTAAAAATGAAAAAAAAATCATCAAAACAAATCCTGAAAATTGGTGGAAAAAGCCAAAATACAAAAAAGCTAAACACAGGAGATTCTGTAGATGCTGGAAATCCAGAGAAACACACTCAAAATGCTGAAAGAACTCAGCAGGTTAGGCAGCATCTAGGAAAGAGGAATGAAGAGCTGATGTTCTGGGCCAAGACCTTCATCAGGACTCATTAATACGTTAAACTGAATTTCAGTTCTTGCATTAAGTTCTTGCAGATCATGTCTAACAAGCATGATAGAGTTCTTTGAGGAGGTGACCAGGTATATAGAAGAGGGTAGTGCAGTGGATGTGATCTACGTGGATTTTAGTAAGGCATTTGCTAAGGTTCCACATGGTAGGCTTATTCAGAAAGTCAGAATGCATGAGATCCAGGGAAGTTTGGCCAGGTGGATTCAGAATTGACTTGCCTGCAGAAAGCAAAGGGTTTTGGTGGAGGAGTACATTTGGATTGGAGGGTTGTGATTAGTGGTGTCCCACAAGGATTGGTCCTGGGACCCCTACTTTTCATGATTTTTATTAACGACCTGAATGTGGGGGTGGAAAGGTGGGTTGGCAAGTCTGCAGACAACACAGAGGTTGGTGGTGGTGTGGATAGTGTTGAGGATTGTCGAAGATTGCAGAGAAACATTGATAGGATGCAGAAGTGGGCTGAGAAGTAGCAGATGGCGTTCAACCCGGAGAAGTGTGAGGTGGTACACTTTGGAAGGACAAACTCCAAGGCAGAGTACAAAGTAAATGGCAGGATACTTGGTAGTATGGAAGAGTAGAGGGATCTGGGAGTACGTTTCCACAGATCCCTGAAAGTTGCCTCACAGGTAGATAGGGTAGTTAAGAAAGCTTATGGAGTGTTAGCTTTCATAAGTCAAGGGATAGAGTTTAAGAGTCACGAGGTAATGATGCAGCTCTATAAAACTCTGGTTTGGCCACACTTGGAGTACTGTGTCCAGTTCTGGTCGCCTCACTATAGGAAGGATGTGGAAGCATTGGAAAGGGTACAGAGGAGATTTACCAGGATGCTGCCTGGTTTAGAGAGTATGGATTATGATCAGAGATTAAGGGAGCTAGGGCTTTACTCTTTGGAGAGAAGGAGGATGAGACATGATAGAGGTATACAAGATATTAAGAGGAACAGACAGTGGACAGCCAGCGTCTCTTCCCTAGGGCACCACTGCTCAATACAAGAGAACATGGCTTTAAGGTAAGGGGTGGGAATTTCAAGGGGAATATTAGAGGAAAGGTTTTTACTCAGTGGTTGGTGCATGGAATGCACTGCCTGAGTCTGTGGTGGTGACAGATACACTAGTGGAATTTAAGAGACTACTAGACAGGTATATGGAGAAATTTAAGGTGCGAGGGGATATACGGGAGGCAGGATTTAAGGGTCGGCACAACATTGTGGGCTGAAGGGCCTGTGCTATGCTGTACTATTCTGTGTTTTACTAGAAAGTATTGTAATTTAATGAACTTGATAATTTGTAAATATTTTTCACCTATTAAAAAAAACAATCTTGATAGAAAAGACGTGGGAAAACTAATTATACTTCTGTTTATGAGATATTCTACTTTATTAGCCTGCTCATGCGTCCCGATGAAGAGTCTCAGTCGAAAATATCAGCTCTTTGGTCTTCTCCATAGATGCTGCCTGACCTGTTGAGGTCCTCCAGCACTTTGTGTGTGTGTTACACAAAAGATTAGATTTTTTACTATGATTAGATATTACTGTGTATATTTGTTATTAAGCCCAAAAGACTATGTACTGTTGTCAGCATATGTTATCAGGATAGAAGTACTTCATGTGCTTGAATGAAAATCTTTTGTTTAACAGAAATTATGAACCACTTGCTTTAAAATTTCCTATACACAGCAGACAAATCTGCTCACACAAATGGCTATTCATATATTAAACGAAATAATTTCATATCTTGCATTAGGTTACAGGAAAATAATGTAATTCAATGAAATTTATAATTTATATTTCACTTTTAAAAAATTCACACCTAGATAAAAAAATCCCTGTGAAAACAAATTGTAATTCGGTTTGAGATATTCTACATTATTAGCCAACTGCTTATATTGCGAACCAAAACTTCCTAGAATTAAGAGCTCCCAGTCACAGTGTCCATCATCAAGGACTCCACTCTGTGCTCAAAGGCCAGTGGCATGGATGGGTGACCAAGGGCATCTGTGGATGTCAGGCAGTCCTAGGTTCAGATAAGTCCATGCAAGCAGGAGAAACGAGGAGGCACAAGGACTGTGCCTCAGTGTGCCCAGTGCTTAAGCCTGCAGTTCAGGATCCCACCATTGGCTAGTCCATGATTGTTATCGAAGTTTGGAGCCCAAAGATCAATCGGAAGTTGAAGCCTAGAAACTGAAGACTAGAGACTTCAGGCCTTTCTTGGAGTTGGAGTATAGTCCGTGTGTGTGTGGTGGGTGGAAGGGAGTAAAGTGGATTGTTTTGCTTTTCCTGTGTTCTGTGTTGCTCTGTCGAGCATTGTGGACATGCTATGTTGGCACCACAATGTGTAGCGACGTTTGTGGGGTGACCCCTGTACATCCCTAGACGTGTTGGGTGGTAATGTAAATGACACGTTTCACGGTAGGGTTTGATGTATGTGTGATGAATAAATCTGAATCTGAATCCAAACCAAACAACTGAAAACCCCACATAGATTTGTTTCTGTAAATTTGATTTGGAATGCCCATACAATCCAAATCACCCAGTCATATCCAATTTATCTGAGCTTTGTGCCAGCCAACAAGCACATGGGGCTGCCTAAATCTGCAGCAAATTGTCACTGGGATATAATTAAATAAAATCAATTTATTACAAGCAGGATGCAATTGTAATCCTCTGCTGTTTGTTTTGTCATGACCACTCTTTAAAGGAGCTTTGTGTTCCCCTTTGGCTGAGTGCAAGACTCTTGAATGATATTTGCATTTCCACTTCCCCTCAATGAGCCAAACTGGCCAGTTAACCAACAGAGTGTTCCAGTAGTCTTAATTGCAACAGCAATTTGCATGTCTTTAGCACCTTTGATGCAGTAAAATGTTCCGAGGTGGTTGATCCAATTGATTCAAATGAAATTTGACACCAGGCTACATGAGGAGATGTTGGGATACAAACTCTAAAACTTCACCAGGAAGCTTCATTTCAGGGCAATTTTCAAGGGGACAATAAGAGGCAGTGGGTTCAAGAGAAAATTCCATATCTTCATGTCTAGGTAGTGTATAAACACAATTTAGGAAGATGCAAGAGGATGGGCTTGCAATGGTAATTAAAGGATTTTAGGACTGAGGCTAAAGAAATAACAAGAAACAACTTCAAAGAGGTAGTAACATATAAGTAAATCTGCTGATTCTCACAACTATCTTGACTATACTTCTTCCCACCCTGTCTCCTGCAAAAGTTCTATTTCCTTTTCTCAGTTCCTTTACCTCTACCGCATCTATCCCCAGGATGAGGTTTTCCTTTCCAGAGCATCAGAGGTAACTTTTTTCTTCAACGAATGGGATTTCCCTTTCCCCCACTATTGATGCTGCCTGCATCTCTACCATTTCACAGACATTCACACTCATCCCATCCTCCCTGCCGCCTTAACAGTGATAGAGTCCTTCTTGTCCTTACCTATCACTCCACAAGCCTCTACTTATGGGGTAACATACTACACCTATCCATTCACTTCCTCCCTCACCTGTGAGTCTGCAGAGGTCATCTATTTCATTCAGTGCTCCCGATACAATCTCCTCTACATTGATGTGACCCATCGTTAATTAGCAGACTGCTTCATTGAGCACCTCTGCTCCAGCCACCAAAAGCTGAACTTCCTGGTGGGCCCAACATTTTAATTCCCATTCCCATTCCTGTTCTGACATGTTGGACCATGACCTCCTCTTGTGCCATGATGAGGCCACTTTCAGGGTGGAGGAACAACACCTTATATTCAGTCCGGGTCATCTCTAACCTGAGGGCATGAATATCTCCAGTAATAAAAAATGTTTCAGTCCTCAACCCCTCTTCTATTTCCCACTCTGGCCTCTAACCTCTTTCCACCAGCCTATCACCTCCCTTGGTGCATCTCTTCCTTCCCTTCTATGGTCCACTTTCTCACCTATCAGATTCCTTTACTTTTCCCACACACCTGACTTCACCTATCACCTTCTACCTATCCTTCTTCCTCTTCCTCTTCCTCTCCCTCACTTTTTTTTAATTCTGTCGTCTTCCCCCTTCCTTTCCAGTTCTGAAGAAGAGTCTTGGTCAAAGCATTAACTGTTTATTCATTTCTATAGATGCTGCCTGATCTGCTGAGTTCCTCCAGCATCTTGAGTATGTTGACTTGGATTGCCAGCATCTGCTAAAGTTCTTGTGTTTATGATTAATAGACAAGGACGTGACATTACATAAAATCAAAAAATACTGGAAATTTCAGGTCAGGCACTATCTACAGAAAGAGCAATAGCTAACATTTCGTATGGATGACATTTCTCTATTTCAGTTTTCCAGTATTAACAGTGTTTTGAATTTTTTAAGTCAAGTTTTGCTGGATCAGAGTAAATCACCAAGTATCGAGGAACAGAGGGAGCATATATTCACAGACTATATGGATAAAGTGGTTAAAAAGGTAACAACAAAAAAATCGTTGGAAGAACTCAACAGTTCAGGCTGCATCTATGGTGGGAATTGAATTGAAATGAATTGACTTGAGTTGAATTGAATTGACTTTATTACTTACATTCTTCATATATATAAGGAGTAAAAATCTTTACGTTACACCTCCGTCTAAATGTGCAATGTGCCATTTATAGTAATTTATTATAAATAGTGTGTACAACAGGACAGTTAATATAACATAGAAATACAGTTGCGTCAGCATGAATTAATCAGTCTGATGGCTTGGTGGAAGAAGTTCTGAACTGGAGCCTGTTGGTCCTGGCTTTTATGCTGTGATACCGTTTCCCAGATGGTAGCAGCTGGAGCAGTTTGTGGTTGGGGTGACTTGGGTCCCCAATGATCTTTCGGGCCATTTTTACACACCAGTTTTTGTAAATGTCCTGAATAGTGGGGCAGTTGACATTTTGAGTCAAGTTCCTTCACCTGAAAGAAAGAGGCTGTATAAAAAGTTGGCAAGAAGGGGCAGAGCAAGAGCACACTGCTGAAGAGGGGTGATCGGCAGGAGTAGAACAGCTAGCAGGTGAAAGGTGGAAGTGACTAAAGGCTGAGGATGATTGAATCTGATTGGAGAGGAAGACTGAGCAGTGAGGGAGATCAGAATGGCATGTGGTGAGGAGTGGTGGAGGGGAACCAATGAAAAGTTTGTGTGGGTGATAGACAGATGGAAAGTGGGCGGAGAGGAAAGAGAGATCATGATGGGAGCCAAGTGAATTATGAGGACAGAGGAAAGTAAAAAGGGGGACCATTATGAGAAGTTGGAGAATTCAGTGTTAACACTGTCAAGACAGAATGAAGTGAGGGCTTCTCTACTTTGTATTTAGCATCATTTGTCAGTGTGGGAATGGGAAAGAGAAATAAACTAGCTGGCAACTGGAAAATCTAGGTGGTCATGGTGGAGCAAGCACAGGTGCTCAGCAAAACAGTCACCCCATCTGGTAAAAAGGTATACAGGATGCTTTCTTTAATTAGGCATGGCACTGAATAAAATAAATTATGATTGAATTGTACAAGTTACGTCTTGATTATTGTTTTGATTATGATATGATACTACAGGTGCAGATGTGACAGAAGAGGTTACACCCGGCATTGCAGAATTGCACCAGAGAGGACTGTGAAGTTAATTGAATTGTACAACATCATGAGGAATCTGGACCGAGTAAATAGCAATGACCTAAGATCCTGGGTAAAGGGGTCAAAAAAGGAACACATTGTCTTAAAGTAATTGGAGAAGGAGGAAAAATGTTTTCATGATGAGGGAGGTGAGGTCCTGCTTAAAAATGTGCAGAGTCTGAAACCTTCATCAGTTCTTGATATGCCCGGATGTGTACTTGAAATGCTAATGGTTGAAGTGCACTGGATGCAGTGCCAGAGGATGCATTTCTAAGGATGCAGTGCTGGAGGATGAGAATAGGATGGGAAACTCTTTTTGGAACATCACAAATAACCTGATGTTCTGTATAGTTTATGAAGATGGGCTGATGGCTAAATGGGATCTGGGTGATTATGAAGATGAGCAATAGAGTTTTGAATGAAAATCAAAAATCTTAAATAAAGATAGGAAATACTGGAAACACTCACCAGGTTAAGCAGTATCTGTGGAGGAAAGAAAGCCAATGTTTCAGGTTCAAGAGACTTTAATCAAAATTGGAAAAAAATATTTTCCATTTCTGATGAAGAATATTCTACCTAAGGCTTTAATTCTTTTTCTACAGACATTGCCTGAAATAGAGCATTTTGTGTTTTTATTTGAGTTGAAGACAAGTTTGTTAACGGAGGAAGGAAAATGAATGAGAATAGGGAATCAGCAAAATTAAACTGAGGTGGTGGTATGGGGAGGGAATTAAGTGATGAAGAGGATATGGGATCAAAAGTTCATTTTGGGTACAAAGTTTATCCCAATATTGTATACTGTCTTGCTCAACTTTAGGTAGTGGCCAACCAATAAAATAATTTACCAGGACATGTAGATTGTGATAAAGACTAAAGTAAATGCTTTGGTGTTCCATTGAATAGAAAAACCTACAAAAATAGTGAATACATCCAGTCCATCACAAGTAAAGCCCTCCCCACCACTGAGTACATTTACAAGGAGCGCTGTCACGGAAAAGCAGCCTCGGTCATCAAGAATCCCCCATCATCCAGGCCATGCTCTCTTCTGCTGCCATCAGGAAGAAGGAGAAACAGGAGCCTCAAGTCCCACACCACCAGGTTCAAAACAGTTATTAACCCTTAAACATAAAGCTCTTAAACTAGAGCACAACTCTGAAATGATCCCACAGTCTATGGACTCAACAACTTATGTTCTCTATATTTATTGCTTATTTATTCATTATTATGTGTTTTTCTTCTTTTGTATTTGCACAGTTTGTTGATTTTTGCACATTGGTTGTTTGTCTTGTGTGCAGATTTTCATTGATTCTGTTGTGTATCCACTGTGAAGGCCAGTGAGAAAATAAATCTTGGGTGGTATATGTACTTTAATAATAAATTTACCATTAATATTGAACTTTATTTTCTGGTCTTCCAGTAATGGATGCTATATAAACAGCTGAGAGTTTAGAAGTGGTGGAGGAGCCGATGAGGGAGATGAGCTTGTTTTCAGTATATGTCAAATTTATCATTGTATGGGTTTTTGAATGATGTCATGAAGAAATGGTGCGTAGGTGAGAAATGGTGGGATAAGGGAACATGCTGATTCTTGGGTAACTCTGGTGCCAGGCAAATGATTCCCCATGTATTTGGGAAAACAGGAATCCAAACTCAATCCAACTGGGGGAAAAGGACAGCATGGTCAAATGCTGTGTAAAGACCTGCAGGTCAGTTGAGAATAATGAGGAGATATGGAAAGCAAACATAAGGAAATCTGCGGATGCTGGAAATTCAAACAACACGCACAAAATGCTGGTAGAACACAGCAGGCCAGGCAGCATCTATAGGGAGAAGTGCTGTTGACGTTTCGGGCCGAGACCCTTCGTCAGGACTAACCGAAATGAAAGATAGTAAGAGATAAGAGATATGGAAAGGTCTCATTTGCGAACATTCAGTACCAATAAAGAAATAGAAGTTAGCTTGAAGCATGGGACAGATTGGACAGAGTTTGCTTCTTGATGCGTCATAAATGCATTTGAGCAATAGACCCAGTAGACTGCCAGAATATACATCACTGTAAGAGTTTACAGCACTGTGTGATGTTCTGCACTCTGGCATGCCTTTCGTTTTCCGTGTGTGTGTGGGTAGAGGGGGTGAGTTGGTGTTTGAGGATTACCCTTATTTGGCTTCCTAATGACTGGTTTTGGCAGCCAGCCTTCCGAGAAGCTCCTAATTCGGGTCTCTCAGGATTTCGTCAATTACGTGTTGAAATTGCACTACTGTATCCAAGGGAAACTAGCCAATGGCAGCAAGGCGGCATCCCAATTGTTCAATCTCGGTAGATATGAGTCGGAGTTTTCAATGAGAGGGGGTCGACGAGAGAAGGGACAGATGGAAGAGATTGGTGCGTCGTGACACTGGTGGATGGCTTATTATATTATCACCAAACTCCAGATCTCTACCAGGTGGGGATAGCTATAAAGTCCGTTCACACAACGCTTCTCTGCAGCCAGTATATGGCTCTTTTGTCAAAAATAATTTTAATGTAAGCAATTTGTGGAGTATTTCTAATTACTAACCGCAAAATGCAAGGTAGGACGCTGCATTTTTTATTCGATTTAATGCTTTTATTACCTAATCTTAAAATGCAATAGATACTGGATTGCTCCGTGCTGTTAGGTTTGCGGGTTGGGTTTGTGGAGAATTCAGACCTGTTTAGACAATCTGTTTTCTGCAAATAAATCAAATGCACGCACCGTCAATGAATCAACAGTGGCAAAGCATAGAGGGAAATCCAGGAAATTATCACATTAACCCGGTGTCTAGGAACGAGCGGAATAGCATCAGCGTGCAAATTACCGAGCTGTAAATGGAATAATTTGGTAATGGTATGTTTTTTTTGTGCAAATGTATTTTACTGTGCTTCGAAAGTAATCTCTTAGGCTCTATGGGACGTCCCGAGCTCACGATGGGCACCGTTTCTGTATATATTTTTCTAATTAGTAAAGCAAGGCGCGGGGTGGGGGGGGGGGAACTCCTGGGTATTTAAACATTTATAATTTGCTTTGAAGGCGGGCATATCAATTGGGCGACGTGCTTTCAAAAAGCGGCACGATGATAAGCGGCCAGCTGGATTTCCGTGGAGAATTGAACGCAGGGTGAATGAAGGCAGTGTTGTGTGTGCATCTCAGGCTTAAGGGCGCCTGGACCCACGACCCCCGCTGATCGGCCGCAGGAAAATCACAGCAACGGCGGGGATGGTGCGGGGAACGCCTGGATCTGGTCCGGGCGGGCTGCCCACCATAGAGCCTGCTCATTGTGGCAGAGCAGGGTAAGTGGGGGGCGGGGGCGAGAGGTCCGCTTTCCATTATCTACAGCGGCAGCAAACCGCTCAGTGAGTGGCCTGTCCTGATCGCATACATAATCAGACGTGATCTCCGGCTAATAAGGTTTATTGGAGATTAGTGAGTTGTTTCCAGAGGTAACTGTAAGACGCTGAATGAGGCTGAGCGTTAGGATTCGCATTCCGGTCACACACGAGCGGTGGGGCCGGCCTCGAGTTGGCCGAGCTGGCCGAGCCTGTGCGCACTGTGGCGAAACCGCAAGGTCCGTTCACTTCCAAACGCAGCGTGACTCTGTGTTTCCCGTAGCCGTGCCCGTTGAATGATGTGCATTTCACCGGGGTACAAGATGTCCAGTTGAATGATTGACTCTCCGTGCGTCCGGCGGACCCACTAGATAAATGTTGAAGTGTTCTTCGGAGGCAGAGCAGGCAATGACGTTGTCTTTATTTGGTCTACATTTCGCCGAGATTGTGGTTTCAGTGCACACTACTGAAAATTACCTCCCTTAGAGGAGTCAGTCGGTGGAACGAACAGAATAGTGCGCCATCAAGTCCCTCTTCGCTTGATACTTTGAACGAACAATGACGGGAACCGGTGGTCGCGAGTTTTTAAGGTTTGAACAATCTCTTCAAGATTCGTCGCCACTGTAGCTAATGCGGTTAACCAAGGTAAAAACCACATGGGAGTGGACTGATCTTGCATTCGATGTGATTTCTGCTACATTCCGGTCCTGATGAAGGGTCTCAGCCCGACACGTCGACTGTACTCTTTTCCATAGATGCTGCTTTAGCCTGCTGAGTTCCTCCATCTTTTTGTATGTGTTCCCCAGATTTACAAACGCTTAACACCCAAAGGTCTCCTACCTGTGCATATGACAATAAACTCGACTTCTTAGTGGTGGTGAAAACAGTCAGCACATTAGGTCTAACCAAAACTAATTCATTCTTGGCATTAGAAAAATGCAAAACAACCATCACCAAGACCATTGGTGGATAATGTCACCAGTAACTTGCATATCAGCTCACAGGCAGCTGGAAAGTTCAAAATATAACTGATTGCAGTCTTGTTAATTATTCTGCTAGAGTTTTGTACCAGAGATGACTCTGCAGTTCTGCTCACTACCACATCTTCCACATGAATAACCTTCCACCCTAATGCTGTTGTAATTTCCATTGGTGGCCCACTGTTCTTTTCAGTCATTGGATTTCAGCAGTAGCCCTTTTCTGAGTATAGAGTAGCACTTGAATCAACAACTTACAGACTTAAGAGCAAGAGCTGTATCTTCCAATAGGATGAGTCAACATTTTTCAGAGACTTGACAATGTAGAAGTTGCATTGAAATTGACTTTGGCTCAAGTGTCAAATACGCGTTGGGGGTGGGGGGAGGAGAGACAAACTTAAAATAATGTGACATCCATTTACAATAGAGATCAGGAGAGACTTCTGAATCCTGATGGATGTGAAGCATTCAAATTCTCTATCCAACAAGCTTTGTGAGCTTATTGAAGAGTACATTTAGAGAGTTATGGGGCTATTAAAGGGTAATGACACTGAGATAAAAGATCAGCCACACAAGTTCATCGAGATGTTCAAACATTTGTGGCTGACTCCTGCTTCTGCATCTTATGGCAAATTGTACTGAGGTACAGTGGAAAACTTGTCTTGCATACAGATCATATAGATCAATTCATTACAATAGTACATTGAGGTAGTACATGGTAAAACAATAGGAGTGCCGAAAGAAGTGTTAGAGTTGCAGAGAAAGGGAAGTACTGGTGCAAGGTCAGAACAGGGTAGATCATATTCCATTTAGACAGGTCTTGATATTGATGTTTCATTTTTACTCCAAGTATGAATAACATGTTGGCATGCTTTTCAATGTGAAAGTAGTCGGAGAATGCAAGGCACTACTGTATCCTAGCTTGTTGCTGAATTGTGCTGTGGCATCTGGTTTCAAAACAAAAGTTATGAAGCTCATTTACATAAAAGCTGGGTTCAGAATTGAATAAAATTTAGCTTCATTTTAGGATTTAATTGAAAATTGGAAATACTTAGCAAATCAAATAGAAATGGTTAACATTTTGTATTTATAACTACATCAAAACTGACAGAAGGTAGATATTTGTATAATGATGAGAAAGGATCCCTCATGAGAGACTCATCCAGAAAGCTATGAGGCATGGGATAAGTGGAATCTTGGCTGTTTGGATAAAAAATTGGCTTAAAGGAAAAAAGCAGAGAGTAGTTGGGGAAGGAAAGTATTCTGCCTGGAGTTTGGTGACTAGTGGAGTGCCGCAGGGTTCTGTCCTGGGAACCCTGCTATTTGTAATTTTTATAAATGACCTGGATGTAGAGGCGGAAGGATGGGTGAGTAAGTTTGCGGATGATGGGGAGTTGTGGATGGAGCTGCAGGTTGTTGAAGGTTACAAGAGGATTTAGACAGGCAGCAGAGTTGGGCAGAAAAATGGGAGATGGCGTACAATCGGGATAAGTGTGAGGTGATGCATTTTGGAAGGACAAACCAGAAGACTGAGTACAGGATTAATGGTCAGTTACTTAAGAGTGTGGTTGAACAAAGGGACCTTGGGGTTCAAATCCATACGTCCCTCAAGGTCGCTGTGCAGGTTGATAGGGTAGTTAAGAAGGCCTATGGGATCCTAGGTTTCATTAATAGGGGGATTTAGTTCAAGAGTAGAGAGGTCATGTTGCAACTCTACAAATCTCTGGTGAGACCGCACTTAGAGTGTTGTGTTCAATTCTGGTCACCTCATTATAGGGTGTAGAAGCTATGGAGAGGGTGCAGAGGAAATTTACCAGGATGTTGCTTGATTTGGAGAACAAGTCATATGAAGCAAGGTTAGCAGAGCTGGGACTTCTCCCTTTAAAGCGTAGAAGAATGAGAGGGGACTAGATAGAGGTCTACAAGATTATGAGAGGCATAGATAGGGTGGATAGTCAGTACCTGTTTCCCAGGGCACCAATAGCAAACACCAGAGGGCATATGTACAAAATTAAGGGAGGGAAGTTTAGAGGAGACATCAGGGGTAAGTTTTTTACACAGAGGTTTGTGAGTGCCTGGAATGACTTGCAAGGGATGGTGGTGGAGGCTAAAACATTAGGGGCATTTAAGAGCCTCTTGGACAGGCACATGGATGAAAAAAAAATAGGGGGTTATGGGGTAGTGTGGGTTTAGTACTTTTTTAAGGATAAGGGTTGGCACAACATGGAGGGCTGAAGGGCCTGTTCTGTGCAGTAATGTTCTATGGATCTATTGTTCTATGGGAGAGGGCGAAAGTGAATATGATAGCATAGAATGCAGGAGAAAATAGTTGATGTTATGCAATGGAAAAGGTGTATTGAAACAAGCAGGGAAGCAAAGGTTGCTTAGAATGAGCTGTTAATAAGGATATGTAATAAGGAATTAGAAAATGGTTTATTCACTGTCCATACTGTGGTTATCTCTGTATCGGAGAGAACATATGCAGATTGGGTAATTGTTATGAAACATCTTCAGTTATTTGTAAATATGACCTGAGAATCTAGGTTGTCACTGAATTTCTCCATCCAACTCCCCAAATTCAGTCCTTGGTTTTCTGCATTGTTTCATTGAAATTTAGCAAAAGCTCAAGGAATAGCATCTTCTCCAAATGCACATTTTAATCTTTTAGATTTACTAGGTGACTTGAGCATTTGCTAGAAGTTACCTGTCCAGTGCTTTCTATTTCAAATTTCTCACCTTGGAGCTATTTAGTTTTTGTGGCAAATGATGAAACTTACTGCAAAAATTAATTTCCAATATCTTGCAGCCAGGTTTAAACAAACTGTTCCAAAGCCTCTATTTCAATGTTTTAAAGTCTTGCTGTATTTTTCCTCTTCCCGAGCTACTGCTACTCTCTCTGCAGACTTTGTTCCTCTACTGTTTGCTCCTTCATTTAACTGACCCTCCGATCTTTCTTTCTCTATACTGTCCCTTCAAAATACAACCTGTCCTTCAAACTGACCATAATTCAAGGCACTGATGGGTCCACTGCTTTAAAATGAATTTTAAAATGCTGTTCTTGTTATGTAATCCTGGTTTTATTGATGCATTGATTATATCATTACATTTTTGTGTGATCACTTGAATCAAGTGGCTTTGTACATAAACTAGAAAAGCAATAATTAAAGTGGGGCACAAACCTATACAAACCCATTCAAGATGCAGCTTGGGTGAGGTTCATATGAAATGGCATTAAAAGTGAACAGAATGCAGGAATGGGAATCCTGAAATAAAATCAGAGATTGCAGTAGATATTCATTGAGTTGAGCAGCATCTGTGAAGAATGGATTGACTTTTTTCTTTCCATAAATGCTACTTGATCATTTTCAGCACTAAACAGGCTTGGGGTGGAGGGGGAGGGTGTGTGAAAAAAACAAAGAAGCACAGAAGGTTTATTTTAAATTAACAATCATAATGAGAAGATTAAACATCAATGAAATAATTGTTAAATAATTAAATATAAAAAGGACGGAGGTATGTAAAATAAGTCAGAATTAGAAGATAGCTGCTCAAAAATAATGATTCAAAAGCAGCATCTGTTTTATATTGAAATGTATAGTTTCAACCAGCAAATATGGTAATTTAATTAGACGACTTGGTACATATTGGTGTTCCTTATAGGTTTTGAATCTAATTTTTAAAGTTATTTTTGGAGGGGGGTTGTCTATTTGCATACAGTGTATTCAAGCAAGCAGAAAATTGCTCCCATTTCTATTTTTATATAAGTAATGTGTAGTTTCAGAGTATATTTGTGATTCAGAACTTTCAAAAAAGGGCCAATCAAATATCAGCAAGAATATCATGACAGCCATTCATAAATAACATAATTAATCAGGGTTTGCTCTGGGTACTAATTTGAACTGGTCTCTTAATATATCTAGCCTGTGTGCATTCCTCTTGGATACTGACAGATTTTCTCTACTTTTTGCGGGAAGCTGCTGTAGTAAAAGAAATGAGGAAATCATTGAAATCTAGAGATATTAAAGTTAATGGGTAGATCAAAGATTTCACACCCAGGAGAAATCAATTACTGTACCCAAGCCATGTGTTAAACATGCATTCCCAAGTGTAAGAAGCCAACAGCTTGGAAATTGGAGGAGAAATTACAAAGTTGAACCACAAGGATATAAAGGGAGAAGAGAAGATATAGTTACCAATTCTTTAATTCTTTCCGTAGTGTAAACATTGTGCTATGAACAGCAATACTGGCATTCAAAATTGGAGCAAGTGTTCTTGTTACCAATGCTGCTTCACAGGAATCGATGTTGGGGTGGTGAGTGATTATCTAAAAAAAAGGCTATAACAGTTGAAACTCATGTTTTGGAGAACCATAAGCTTTCAGCTGATCAGATAAAGATTTTCTTTTTATTTGTTTTCATTCTCTTGACATCACTGGCAAGCCTAGCATTTATTTACTATGTTGAACTGTTGCAGACCTTCTGGCGAAAGTACTCCAACAGTGCTGTACAATAGGGAGTTCCAAGATTTATACCCATCAATGGTAAAGGATTGAAGATAGTATTTCCAAACCAGGATGCTGTAGAGTATGGGGTGAAACGGCAGAAGTGATGTTCCATGTGCTCAGGTGCTTGTAGCACTTGCCTTTCTTTGGTGTAGAAGTCATGGGCTTTTTAGCCTAGATGGTAACTGCTGTCCATTATTTTTTTTAAGATGATAAGCATTGCATCTAGAGTAGGGATTGAATCCACTCACTTAAAATGACATTTTCAAGTCTGATATCTTTCCTGTCAAAGGGTTGGTACAGAAGTAAGGTTAGATTGTAATGCACATTCTCACACTTTCTGAGTTAGAAAAGGAGCTTTCTACATTTTTTTTGCCTAAGTTGCAATGGGGTTTTGATTTGGGACTTGCTTTTAATGATGCTTTCTGTGGTGAGCATAAGCAAAACAAGGGATCAAGGTCAGTTTGGTTGGAGTTTGCTGAGTTAACAGATAAAGGCAAAAGTCTACCTGAAGTACAAGAGTTAGTGCTGCTGCTTCACAGCACCAGCAACCTAGATTTCATCCCGTTCTCGCAGTGTTATTTTGTGGTGTTTGTATGCTCACGATACGACTGCCTGGCTTTTCTAGGGTGCTTTGGTTTTCTTTCCTGTATCTCAGATGTGCGAGCTGTTACTGTAAATTACTTATGTGTGAGATGTGAATTGAGGTGGTGTTGATGGACACGGGACGTTTGTAGGGAAGTGGGGGGAATGGGACTGATCGGAATGCTCTGAAAGTAAGCATGCACTCAATAGGCCAATTATCCTCATTTGAAATATGGGAGTAAACAAGGGAATCCATTCATGTCATAAAACCAACTGAAATTAGTGAATAAAAATTGTTACATGAAAACATTAACCAATAGTTAATGGTTCCCTTCTGGAACAAGGGATAATCCTGGAAACTATAGGCTACTGTCAGTGGTAGGGCAGGTACTGAAGGTAATTATTTGGAATAGGATTTATGTGCATTTGGAAACCATGGCCTAATTAGGGAGAGCCAGTATGGCTTTGTGTAGGGCAGGGGTCAGCAACCTTTACCACTGAAAGAGCCACTTGAACCCATTTCCCACAGAAAAGAAAACACTGGGAGCCGCAAAACCCGTTTGACATTTAAAATGAAATAACACTACATACAACGTTTTGTTTTGCCTTTATGCTATGTATAAACAAACTATAATGTGTTGCATTTATGAAATTGATGAACTCCTGCAGAGAAAACGAAATTACATTTCTGCATGCAACAAAAACATTTTGAACTCCGAAAAAAAGACGTTGGGTTGAAGGTTACTTTTAAGTAAAATACTCAACGTCTATTTGAGTCCTTCTTGTATTTATGAAAAACGCCAAACTTAAATTTGCCACCAGCAGCAAACCAAAAATAACGTCAGCCAGCTGTCAACCTGAAAAATGAAAGGACTATTTCACTGAACAATGAAAACATATGAATATACGTAAAATAATAGGCAATTAAAATATTTATCATACTTGTTCAGGTTGACTCACACCTGACAATGCAGTCGTATTCAGTAGGGATGGATTGATGCTTAGGGGAGTGACCGGGAAGGATAATGTGTTTTTTTCCTCTCTGAACTCACAGAAGCGTTTCCCAAACGATGTTTGCATTGCGATGATTGCAGAATGTAAATACTCCGAATTTATCATGTCGTGACCTTGTTTGAACTCTCTCAAATTGGGGAAGTGAGACAATGTGCCTTTCTGTAAATCTCTGGCAAGCAACGTCAACTTGCGCTCGAATGCCAAAACATCCTCCAACATGTGCAGGGCTGTACGTCCTTACCCCGTTGAAGAGCTGTGTTCAGCGTGTTCAGGTGCGCTGTCATGTCTACCATGAAGTGTAGCTTTTCCAGCCACTCTGGCTGTTCCAGCTCAGGAAAGTTGAGCCCTTTGCTGCCCAGGAAAGTTTTCACTTCTTCCAGACACGCGACAAAGCGTTTCAGCACCTCCCCTCTGGACAGCCAGCGATAAAAACACGTTGTAGCGGTGTGCTACACGCAGTCAGTAAACTGCAGTCAAAGATAGCTTTATTCGAACTAAACAGCCTTGCTTTTAAGCCTCCCTCAACCCGCCCCCCCATGGGCGCGGATGCTGCAAAAGACACGTACTCACAAACCCCCGTAGGCTATCTCCCTTAGCCTGAACGCTGGCTAATTGTGAGCCGGTTCGGATGTGTCAGGAAATGGGTCGCCACAACGTCTTATTTAGATTGTACAAGATCACCATAATCTTCAAATTTAGAATTACATTTCAAAAACTAACAAACTAACATAAAATACATTTTAATTAAATACTGACCATGTAGCGGTGTGCTACACGCAGCGCTAAAATTACGACACGGAGTCGGTAACTGCAGTCGAAGGAAAAAACTTTATTCGAAATCTTCAGCCTCACTTTTAAGCCTCCCTCAACCTGCCCCCCATGGTGCAGAGGCTCCAAAGCTCTGTGCTCGCAAACCCCCGTAGGCTATCTAATTGTGAGTCGGTTCGGATGTGCCAGGAAAAGGGTCGCCACAACCAATTATTTCCCAAAGCAACAGGGAGCCGCAGCACAGACGTAAAAGAGCCACATGTGGCTCTGGAGCCGCGGGTTGCCGACCCCCGGTGTAGGGCAAGTCTTAAGGTGTTTAACAAGGTCCCTCATGGGAGGCTCATCCAGAAGATTAAGATGCATGTGATTCATGCTGAATTGGCAGTTTGGATTCAGAACTGGCTTGCCCATAGAAGACAGAGTGGTCGAAGGGACTTGTTCTAGCTGGAGGTCTGTGATTAGTAGTGTCCTGCAGGGATCTGTGCTGGGACCCCTGCTGTTTGTAATGTATATAAATTACCTGGATTGAACTGTTGATGAGTGGGTTAGTAAATTTGCAGATGATATAAATACTATTGGTGTTGTGGATACCATAGAAGACTAGCAATGGATACAGCAGAATATAGAGCAGTTTCAAATATGGGCAGGAAATGGCAGATGGAGTTCAGTCAGAACAAATATGAAGTGTTGCATCTTGGTAGGTCAAATGTAAAGAGACAGTACAATGTTAGGGGTAAAACTCTTTAACAGTGTTGATTAGCAGTGGAATCTTGGGGTCTAAGTTTGTAGCTCCCTGAAAATGACTACACAGGTTGATAGGGTGGTTAAGAAGGTGTATGGCATGCTTGCCCTTACTAGTCAGGGCTATGAGTCCAATAATCAGGATGTTATAATGCACTTTTATAAAACTGGTTAAGCCATATCTGGAGTCATGCATACAGTTCTAGTGTCCCATTATAGGAAGGATATTGAGGCTTTGAAGAGGATACAGAAGAGGTTTATCAGGATGCTGCCTGTAAGAGGGCATGTGCCATAATGAGAGGCTGGACAAACTTGGGTTGTTTTCTCTGAGCAGCAGAGGCTAAGGGAAGATCTGATGGAGGCTTATAAAATTATGAGAGGCATAAATAGAATAGACAGACAATATCTTTTTCCCAAGGTTGAAATGTCTAATACCAGAGGGCATGCATTTAAGGTGGGGGGGGGGGGTAATTTCAAAGTAGATGTGAGGGGCAAGTTTTTTTTTTACACAGAGAAATTGGTGCCCAGAATGTGCTGCCTGGGATGGTGGTAAAGGTAGATACATTAAGAAGTTAACTAAAGTTCAAAGTACATATACGAGCCCGAAAATTGTTTTCTTGCAGGAATACTCAGTAAATCTAAGAACTTCATTAGAACCAATGAAAGACAGCATCCAGCAGACCAGGCAAACAATCATTGTGCAATAGACAACAAGCTACACAAGTAGAAATAATAGTAATAAATGAGTAAGCAATAAATATTGAGAACATGAGATGAAGTGTCCTTGAACGTGAGTCTGTATGTTGTGGGAGCATTTCAGTGAAGTTATACCCATTGGTTCAAGAGCCTGATGGATGAGGAGGAATAACTATTCCTAAGCCTGGTACAGTGAGCCCTATGGCTTCTATACTACCTTCCTGATGGCAGCAGTGAGAAGAGACGTTTAGATAAGCTTAGGAATGTGAGGAAAATAGAAGGATATGGGCATTGTGTAGGCAGAGGGGATTTGCTTAGCTGGCCATCTGATTACTAATTAATTGGTTTTGCACAGCATTGTGGGCTGAAGAGCTTGTTCCTGTGCTGTAGTGTTCTATGGTAATTCATTTATAACAAAGGCAGTAGGTCTTTTTTCTTTGTGTGTCTGAGAAATGCTACAGAACTATTAACTGGAACTCATAATTGAATCTGGCATTTTCAGGACTGGAAAGGAAGGGAGAGGATGCCAGAATAAAAAGATGGGTGGAGGGGAAGAAGGACAAGCTTGAAGGTGATGGGTGAAGCCAGGTGGATGGGAAAGGCAAAGGGCTGGAGAAGAAGGAATCTGGTATGAGAGAAGAAAGGACAATGGGAGAAGGGGGAGGGGAAGAGAAGAGGCAAGAGGATAGAGTGGGGAACAAGAAGGGGGAGAGGAAGCAGATTACCAGAAGGAGAAATCACTGTTCACGCAATCAGGTTGGAGGATACCCAGCCAAAATATGTGTTGTTGCTCCTCTGCGAAATGAGGTGTTGCCATGTGAGTGGCTTAAATGTGGCAAAAGAAGAAGCCATGGACTGACATGTCGGAACTGCTATGTTGATAGAAATTACAACTGTTGGCAGCCAGGAATTTCCAATTTTGGTGACTGGAGCAGAGGTGCTGAGCAAAGCGGTCCCCCAATTTACATCAGGTCTCATCAGTTTCACAGGTGGAGTGTTGCCTCACCCGGAAGTACTATTTGGGGCCCTGAATGGAGGTAAGAGAGGAGGTGTATGGGCAGGTGTAGCTTTCCTGTCACTTGCACGGATATGTGCCTGGAGAGGCGTTAGTGGGGAGATATAGTCATGGGAATTGCAGAGGGAGCTATCCCTGCAGAAAGTGGAGAGTAAAGATGTGTTTTTGGTGGCAGGACCCTGTTGAAGATGGTGGAGGCTGGAGAGAAAGGTGTGTTGGATGTGTAGCCTTATGGGATGGTAGGTGAGGACAAGAGCAACCCTATTCCAGTTAAGGGGATGGAAAGATGGGGTATGCAAAGGTGTCCGAGAAATGGAGGAGATGCACTTGAGGGCAACATGAATGGTGGTGGAAGAGAAAGCCCATTCTTTGCAGAAAAACATCTCTGACATCCTGGACCAGATTTGATGCGATGCAGGAGCTGAGAAAAGGGAAGAGGATTTTTACAGGGGACAGGATTGGAAGAGGTATAGTCAAGATAGTGTTCGAACTCAGTAGGTTTATGAAAGATGTGAGTTTGTTCCCAGAGATTGAGAAAGGGGAGAGACCAAGTGATCAGAAATAGACTAAATGAATTTGGTTGGAATTTGGAGACAAAGTGGATGAAATTGACAAGCTCAGCATGGGTGCATGAAGCACCACCAATGCAGTCATTGTCATACAGGCATTAAAGAGTACAACCCTGATAATCTGACAATGCTATCACAACTGAGCCCCATTTCCTTGTGTGAAAGCCATTGAGTATATAGTAGCTTGCATTAGTTCATTCTGTAGAAGATACAGGATGACGTGGTCTTATGAAAAGTCTTGTTATGGGAGTCCATATAAGTTCTGTTTCTACCTTTTTTGTGGGATTTGAGGAACATTTTTGCATTCTAGTCCTATCCAACTACTTTATCTCACTTTTTCTAATAAGTGTTAAATACATGATTGGTGCTGTTGATAAGAACTGGAATATTTCACTCAATTCTCCTCTTTCTCTTCTCTTCCGTCACATCCCTATCTATATTTCTGGGGATATGCTATTATTCGGAATCCAATATAAATCCATGGGCTCACAGCTAACTTCACTGCACTCCATTCTGTCCTGCTCCATGTCAATTAATTTTCTTTTCTGGTGTTTTCCTAATTTACATATTCTCTAAGTATTATACTTAATTTAGCCATGAGACTTATCTTCTTTCAGGCAGCTACAAAACAAAGAAACCTACTAGAACCCATTAAAACAAAAGACCGTCAAACACCCAGTGTGCAGAGAAAAAAGTGTAAACAATAAAAGTAAGCCAATAGCTTTTGGAACTGAAGTTCACAAAAGTGAGTCCACACTGTGGTAGTTGCAGGCCACAGACACTTTTTGGTGCAGAGATGAGTAAACCTCTGGAGTTCAGTGCAGAGTCAAGTAAAACTCAGAGCAGAGATCTGAACTGGCTTGCCCCTTGCCTTTGGCCCATTACCCTGTCCTTTTTGATTTGGCCCAGTGCTTAAATCATCCAGACTTCATTCTTGGACCCGTACCCTGCTGCTTCAATACACTCTTGGGCCGGTGCCCCACCACCTCAATTTGATCAGACCCAACTTTTCCAATTTGACTCAATGCCTAAATCAATCAAACCTCAGGCCTTTCCTCACTCTCGGGTGTGGATCCAGGCCCCTACCAACTTGACTCTGTATTGCCTCCTCTCTCCTTGCCTTGGTTCTGTTGCATCACATTGCCTCCAAGTCCACACCAGCCAAACATTGGCTCATTCCCTGCCCCCTGGCCTGGACCCTGCAGCCCTGATTCAGCCTGTATGCAACTGTCGAGACTTTAGTTCCCACCACAAAAATACCAGGTCTTACAGGAGGTTCATAAGCTCAACTGTGATAGGGAAGTTACAGTCTATTGCTTGCAGTGATCGTTTAGCAGAAAAAATGTAACTAATGAAGTATTTAGTTTTCTTTGTCTTATTTAGCACCAGCAAGCAGAACTTCACCAGTGCCTTCTGAAATTGGAAGATGACCTTTGACATTGACTTGAACATTCAGTGAATCATCCTCCATCATTTCACTGAATTCCTGGATGATCCTTCCACCGAACCTATTACCTTCACACTCCGTTCAACGTTCTGAAGGCATTATTCCCTCTTGCTACACAGCTCAGTTACCAAATATTTCCTTTTCTTCCCATAGCACCGTCCAGGCCTCAAGCAGTTTTGTACATCAAAAACGACAAATGTTGGAAATCATAAGATGCTGGAAACACTCAACATGTCAGGCAGCATCAGTGGAAAGAGGAGTTAGCATTTCAGGCCTAGCATTCTCCTTTAGGAT
This sequence comes from Hypanus sabinus, assembly GCF_030144855.1. NCBI lineage: Eukaryota > Metazoa > Chordata > Chondrichthyes > Myliobatiformes > Dasyatidae > Hypanus > Hypanus sabinus. Next base: position 135,437,669 of record NC_082712.1, on the reverse strand, counting down.
AGGGGAAAAATGGAAAGATTTTTCCTACCTAAAACTAAATTGTTGTTCTCCCTTTCCCACTTCAGATGAATGGTTTTGGACTCTAAATGTAACTCGTTTTTCAAGAAATTTTTTACTCCAAATATTTTTTCCAATGGATTAATGGTTTTATTTTTTGTTGTTTAAAAGTGGTATTAGCGGTTCATGATGGGATTTCCCCTATTAGTGATGCAGGCAGTCATTTTCTGAAACCCCTTAATTAGTCCATTAAGGATGACAGTGAGTTTGCATTTGCCTGCCGTGTCAGTTCACACTTCACGATTCAAGATAGTTTATGTCATTTCCAGTACACAAGTGTAAAGGAGAATGAAATAATTGTTAGTCTGGATCCAATGCAGCACAAAAGAGTACGCAAATTTAAAAAAAATCGCAATAAGTACACTAGGTATGGGAGTGTTTGTGCATAAGGTGATTCTGAAGGAAGTGACAAAGTGGTGGTGGTGAGGTGGGTTAGAGGGTGGAGGTTTTCGTCAGCCTTACTGCTTGGGGAAGTGGCTAATATGAGAGGGGAATGTCAGAGGTAGTTTTTCTTTTGGATGGAGAGTAGTGAATGCACAGCCAGGGGTGGTGAGAGAGGCAGGTACATTAGGGACATTTGAGAACATCTCAATTAGGTTAAAAAATGGAGGGCTATGTGGGTGGAAAGGGTGAGATTGATCTTGGTGCAACATCATGACTGGAGGGCCTGTACTTTTTTGTTTTCTATATTTTATATTAGGATGTCAGTTTGTGGGCAGAGAGATAATTGCTCTTGTGTTTATTGCTCTCTTTACTGGAGATTCAGCATCAGTCGACACAGTCATTTTGATATGGCCCAGATCTTCATTCCCCGCTGCAGTCCCACTTAACCTTTATTGAGATCCATGCTTTATTGGTTATTTTTATTAAGAGAGGATAGAGGTCCCACGTGTGCTGGAGTGTGTTTGGCGGGGGCGGTGTGCTGAAGATTGAGACTGGGGTGTGAGTGTATCAACACATTGGTGGTTTTGTAGTTCAAAGTACATTTATTATCGGAGTGTGTGTGTGTGTGTGTGTGTGTGTGTGTGTGTGTGTGTGTGTGTGTATATATATATATATATATACTGTATACAACCTTGAGATCCGTCTCCTTGCAGGCAACCACAAAATAAAGAAACACAATAGAACCCATTTTATAAAAAAACTCTGTCAAACACCCAATTTGCAAAAAAAAAGAAAATGAAAACAATTTTTTTAAGAACTAAACAACCAACACACGGAAAGGGAACCACAGTCCCCAAAAGTGAGTGCACTACAGCCATGGAGCCAGCTCAGTGCTGAGGGAAGTGCCAATGGCTGCAGGCCACAGCTGCCGAGACAGTACAGTGCTGAGGCGAGTAAACTTCCTGGAGTAGTGTACAGTGCACTGGTTCAGTCTTGTCACCTTAATCTTTTTAATGTGGCTGAGTGCTTAAATCAGCCAAACATCAGTTTGTTTTTCACTCTCAGGCCTGGGCCCTGGGCAGGAAAGCCCATTCACCCCCTCAGCCTTTTGTTCCGAGCAATCACTTTAATGTTTAATTCAGAAGATTTCCCTCTCCCCTCTCCATACCCTTTCTCACTACCCTCTCCATTCCCACTACCACTCCCTCTCCCCTCTTTCCCCATCTCACTCCCTTTCTCATCTCTCCATTCCTTCTTTCTCCATCCCCACTACTGCTGCCCCTCCCGTCTCCAACTCCTACCCACCCACCCCTTTAAAACCACACAGGATTACTAAGAGTAGGAATAGACATTGGAGGTGCCTTATACTAGGCCATGTCAGATAGGATTAGACACTGACACTTTCCTCCCCTTTTCCACATCAGTCCTGCACATTTCCCTTCTGTAGAACATCCCTCTCGTGACCTAACCTCATGGGAGCCACTGCTCCTGGTGGTCTGCCAGGGGAATGTGGCCTCCAGTGCTCCCTCAGCAGCCTCTGTGAAGATCCCTGTTGCTGACTTGGGTGTTTTCCTCAATCAGGCCTGGGTCTAAGCCCTCCCGCTTGTGGGACCTCTCCCATCGGGTGGGAGGCGCCAATGGGAAGTTCAGTCCTGGGCTTCTCCCGTGATCAATTGCCACAGCAAGGCCCAAAACATATCTACAGGTATCCCAGGACCCTGGAACTCCAGTGGTGTTTGGGTGGGTGGCTGTAAGGGATGCTGGGGATGGTGTATGGAGGGTGGTGGGACCGCGCCCTTTGATAAAATGGCCACCTGAAAAGAGCCCAAAGGGAGTGGTGAGTAGAGGTGGAGAAGGATCCAATTAACCCTCTTGAGGACAATCCAGGGATGACAAAGATGGGCAGAGAGTTGTCAGTGAATGGCAGGTCATACCCTGAGAGAGGGGAGAAAAGTTAGAATGTCCAAACAAAAATAAATTATTCCAGAGTTTCCACATGTGGAAAGTGCTACTGGTGTGGTTTTTGACCCAGGGATAAGGAGACAGGATTTATGCACAGTTCTTCCAATGTGGTTCTAATCCAGGGGTACAGAACTAGAAACAATGCATAGCACTCTCAGTGTTGGTATGACCAAAGTATGCTGGTGGGAAATGTGCTTGGCACTCCTGGGTTTGTTCTGAATCAGCCCCTTCTGGATTTAACACACATTCGGCAATCCCACTGCCCAACACTCAGTCCCTGTAAGTGACACTCCATGGGGATGTGCTTGCTTTTCTTTTCCATGATGGAACGTGGAGCATGGGGGATATCCAGCAGAGTACAATGGCTTGACTCAGTTCCCTGCTGCTCATACTTAGGAACGGCAGATGAAAATCTGGTGTACTGCAGCAATGGGAACCCTGTGGGAAGAGATTGCAAAGTTGCTGAATTATTACTCGGGTGTAGTCTGACCCCTGAATGTGGGGACTGGAACCATACACAGTGCTCTCAGAAGTAGAGGATTGGCCTTGGTCAATCCTCTACTTGGTCAAGAGCTGACATTATGTCAAGTCTCACAAGGAAAGATTAAAGAAAAAATAAATAAATACAGAAGCAGGTAATGGCACAATAAAGTAGGCTGGCTTTACTGAGTTACTGACTACAGATTATAGGAGTGTATAATTCAATCTCAGTCTCTTTGGGAGCCATCGAACAGGAATAGGCCACTATTTTGTACTAAACCAATTAAGCTCTAGAAACTAAGAATACAATAAACGTAATTTCTTCTGCCTAAACCATGTCCATATTCCTCCATTTTCTGCATATTTATGTGCATATCTTAAGCGTTTTCTTAACCACATCTATTATACTGCCTCCATCACCACCCCAGGCACACACTGTTCTACGTGTAGGAAACTTGCTCAGTACATCTCCTGTGAACTTGCCTCTCTCACCTAAGACAATTCCACCTTGGGTCTCCCCTCAATCTTCATTATCCCAGAAAAAATAACTCATGTTGTCCAACCTCTTGTGGCTAATATCCTCTTGTACGGAGAGAATATTGGTCAACTTCTTCTGCAGCTTCCCCAAAGCCTCTGCATTTTACCTGTGAAGGGGTAACCAGAACTGAATGCAAAACATAACCAATGTCGTCCTCATAGATGGAAACTGACCTGGATTACTCTGGTCTGAACCTGATGACTACCTTTGTGTATGGCTGCATCAGGCTGTGCATGGAATCTAACTAGGTGGCCACAAAATACCACTATGTACTGGGGTTTATCTGTCCTGGATGTTCTGAAAGATGGGTCTGGCCCCATTGCCGCACAACATCCCAGTCACCTGGACATTGCTGCACTACCTGTCCCTTGTGTAAAAGTTCTTCTGGACCAATACCTTTGGCCACAGGGCCATCAGGCATTGGTCGGCATGGAATGTCCTGCAGACATTGAAGGAAGAGAAATCAGTGGCGTGGTTTCCTGAGAATATTGCCAAGACCATCTAGCAGAATGCCTCATGCCCAGGCCTCAGCAACTGGCATGAAGACCTTACCTAGCTGGTAGTGAAAGCAGCCCTCCTAGTCAGATCTTCTCTGCATGTCCAGAGCATTATTTCCACAGCTCCCTCTACGCAGGATGACTGTAGTGGGTGAGAAACCGTTGCTTACCTCTGAGGATTGAGTTTGCAATGAGGGTGTGGAGAAAGGGCCTGTGTCAAGCAGCTGGGTGACACACGGGATTCTCTGGTCTACAGGCCAGTGCTGCTGGCAGATCATCAACTTGATGAAAGACGCTCTTTAATCAGCTTGAAACTTCTTGGTCTGCCAGCAGATGGAGATTTCTCTGGAGGAATGCTACCATTTGGCACATTTGGGACTGCAGGAGTATGGGGTGCAGGGCACACTGAAGCTTGGTGCAGCCACCGCAAGGGATCATTTGGGAAGGACCACAGTGTGGGGATCTCCTACTGGAGAGGGAGGGGCTGGGTTGGGGAAGGAAGGTACTTAGTTATTATTGAAGTAGTATACAGCCCTGGAGTGGCAGCACTGCTGTTGATGTATATGAATGCAATGCAACAGAATGGACAGCATTGACAATGAATGTGAAGAATCAAAAGGCATTGAATGGTTTAGTCTTGTAAATTTTTTTATTATGAATGCAGTTTATATAGTTAAGTTTATTTTGTTTAAAAAAATTATTTACTCTTTTATAGTGTAGGCCGTTAGTCTCGATAGACCATGGATTTGCTCCTTGGAAAATTTCCAGGGTGCAAGCGTGGGCAAGGTTGTATGGAAGACCGGCAGTTGCCCGGTCTCCCCCCTCCACGCCACCGATGTTGTCCAAGGGCATTAGGACCCATACAGCTTGGCACCAGCGTCGTTGCAGAGCAATGTGTGGTTAAGTGCCTTGCTCAAGGACACACACGCAGCTTCAGCCAAGGTTCGAACTAGTGACCTTCAGATTACTAGACGAACGCCTTAATCATTTGGCCACATGCCAACTCTTTTATAGATCCCTAGACTGAATACCAAAGTCAATGATCTCATAACAAACAGCTTTGTAATTTTTTTGATAGCAATATTAATAAATAATTCTTCCCATCTAGACACAGTTCTCATAGAATTATAGAAATGGAGCCTAGAAACAGGTCCTTGAATCACCAAGTTCATGCCGACTATCAAGTACACATTTTTATGACACAAACCCTACTCTAATACATTCACTTCTTCTCACTACCATTTTACCACTCACTTGTATAGAAGGGAACTTATAGTGACCAATTTACCCACCAACGAACTATTTTGGGATCTGGTTCAAAGGGAGAATTTGCAAATTCCACACAGACAGCACCAAGATCAGCATTGAACCAGGTGTTTGGTGCAGGAGACTGCAGCTCTTATCTGCTGCCCTGTTTCATTTTTGTTTCTTCACATTCCCCGTTACTACCTCTGTATTTCTGCTCAGAATATAATTAGAAGATAATTGACACATCCCTCACCTGGAGGACTTATTGAATGTGTTTATCTTCCTACTAGCCTTTCTCAATCTAAAATATTTTAATTTAACCACAACCAATTTCAAAACCATGATCTGTACAGTATACTGCAAATGCTGATCACCCCACCTATTTGGTGAATTTGACTTGCAGGACCTCACTATGAGGGAGTGAGTTAGCTACAAGCCATTAGTTACAATAAGCTTTAATTGATTTTTATGAATAAAACCCTAGAGCTAATGATATGTCATCAGATCTGATACTTGCATTCAGTGACCTGGTCTTGCAGCCTATATTCGAGGCATTGGTGGCATGTTCTGAGAGTGGGAATTGAGCTGACGCATGACAAATGATGGCACCTTAGCCTTTTTGTCCCACTCCCTCTTCCTACTGGATCCTCAAGCTCCTTGCTTTCCCTTACTCCCATCACTCGAGTAAACAAGTGAAACAAGAGTTTGCTGTGAATCTAGCACTATTGGACAACTAAAACATTTCAACACGGTATTGGGATGTGTGAATTAGGAGCAAGAGTGGGCTCCTTGGCCCCTCAGACTTGCTTTACCCTTAATGAAATCATAGCTGATCTATTTTAACCCCAAATGTGCATTCCTGTCTACCTGCAGTAACCTTTCATCCATTTGCATGTAAAATATCTCTCTACTACTGCCTTGAAAATATTCAAAGATGCTCCTGCTGGAGTCTGAGAAAGATTCATCACCCTCTGAAAGAGAAAAATTTACATTATCTGTCTTCAATCTGCAACCCTTATTTTTAAACAGTGACCCATAGTTTGAAGTTCTCCACTGATGAGTCAAGATTGTGAATCATATTTGTTTCAATACTATTTTAACTTGTCGTCATTAGAGACTTGTTCACTCAGAATAGTAATCTAGTAAACCTCTGGAAAAACTTCCAATACATTAAATAAAGAGACCGATACTGTATATGGTTGCCAATGCTCCATAAACAGTGTGTGAAGCGTCACCTTTCTACTTCTACATTCATTTCCTTTAGGAAATTGTTAAAAGTCAGGACTGTTCAACTAATTAGGGGGTCTGATATTCACTGTGGCTGTTTGTCATTTTAGATTTGTCCTTCTCATTTCTAGATCCGAAGGTAAATGAATAGAGAAAATGTCCGGATCTAACTTCCCATTACAGAAAAAAAGTATCCAAAGGGTGTAGCCAGCTTTTTATTATAATTTTAGGTTTAATGTAAGAACAAAATGATGAACCAATCCCCCTCTGCCTTCTGAAGAGCCCAGCTCCTCACCCTGCCGATTCCAGCCCTCTATTCCCATCAATTCCAGGTTTCCTGGAAACATCACCCTTGCTGCATGTCAATGTCCCTGATAGCCACCTGACTTTTTTTAAAACCAGGATTGTCTGGGTCATGGTGTCACACTGCTCAGGAAAAGTTTTGTCCAGAGTCTTTTGAATAATGGGCAGTGCTGTCAAGTTTAAGGATAGTTAGACTACTATCAGATGTGCTATGCTGAATCTAATGAACATCAAGTCAATGTCCCAGCAACTGCCAAATGGAATGCAGGGTGGCACTTTGGAAGATTTCCTATTGGTTAGTCAGATGTCTGATATGCCCTCAGCTGAAAGGCATCACATGGCTTTCTTATTTGAACAACAGAGAAGCCATGTTTGGGAAGTGCTATAACATCCTTCACAACCTTGTGAACATTTCGTTAATCCTGATGTTTGTTCTTCTGAAATTTCAGGAGGTCTAAAAAATGGAACCAGTGGAGAAATGGCACAAAGACTTGCTCGTTTTCAAGCTTATGGACAAAAAGCTGAACTCAAAGGAAAATGGGACCACAGGTAGGGATGCTCAATGTACTGATATCCTCTCAGAAAAATCTTAATTTGATTAAACCATTTAAATATATAGTTTAAGGGGTAATTGTATATTTTTTCAAATTTGAGACAAACTTATTTTTCACTGGTCCAAATTTCTCCCATGTTTTAATGACTTTCTGACTCCTACTGAGTTTGGAAGTGGTAGGCAGTGGGAAGGAAATGTCTGGTAGCTTCTCCTTAATTGAAAAGTGGTAAAAGATAGTATACTGCAATCCAAACCAGCTGAAATCAGGAGAGGAACAAGTCTCTGCCTGAAATGTTGACTATACTCTTTTCCATAGATATGGCCTGGCCTGCTGAGTTTCTCCAGCATTTTATGTGAGTTGCTTGGATTTCCAGCATCTGCAGATTTTTTTTTGTTTGTGGGAAGAACAAGTCAAATTTTGTTTGGATTGTGAGGGTCAGAACAACACTAGGGGGCGCATTTACTCAGAGTTCCAGCGATAAAGGAGAATACAGTTTAACTAAATATTGAATATGTGAATAGGTGGGATTATTCAAGATCTTGCTGCGTTGCTAATGAGGTTAATAGTGTATCAGTTGCATAATCTTGTAAGGGCTGCAATATTGCAGACCAAAGAATAAAACTGAATAGGTTATAGTGTCAAAAACTCAAATGATGATGCTTTCAGGATAAAATTAATGTGTAATAATTTAAGCTATGTTTTTTTTCCCTCATTTGTTTTTCTCAGCCACATTTTATCCAAATGTAAAGAAATGCAAAATGTAAAGAATACCCAATAACGTAGTGATGCCTCCTCTGCCTTTTAGATGGAGTTGATGTTAGATGTGGGGGAAGCATAGGAATGCCTGCTGTTTTTTTAATAAACATGTTTCTCACAATAATCAGGAAGCAAAATTAAAAAAAGAAATGCTCATGGTCAAACATCTGAAATAAAAGCAGGTCAGGCAGCGCCTGTGGCCGAGAAGCAAAGTCAATGATTTTGACTTAGAGTAATGATATTTTGGTTATATTTTGAATGGAGATGTAGGGAAGTAAATTCAACAACTGCAAAAATGTGTGGAGTTGATCAAATGCTCAGTTCTGGTCTATTCAGCATTCTGCATGATGGTGCCAGCCAAATACAATGATTGAACTTTAGAACAGCAGAAAGTTTTTCACAAGAACAGGCCATTCAGCCCAACAAGCTTGCCAACTTCCTATTCACGTAGTCTGTTGAAAAAATTGTCGAGTTCAGATGTGGAACTCTCTAAGGTACTAGCTAGTTTGTTCCATGTGTTCATAACTCACTGTGCAAAGCAACATTTCTTAATGTTATTCTGAAGTATCCAGACACTTCAACATGGATAAATTTTATAAAATACAAAAATGCTGGAGAAACTCAGTGGGTCAGGCAGCATCTAAGCAGAGGGATAAGAGTCATTTTTTCCCCCCTTTAAACCTAGACCCTTCATTAGGACTGGAAAGGAAGGAGGAAGAAGCTAGAATGGGAAGGTTGGAGGGGGCGGAAGGAGTTCAAGCTAGAAGGTAATAGTTGAAGCCCCATGAGGGGGAAGGTAGGTGGGTTGGGAAGGGAGCATGAAGTGAGAAGCATGGGGGTGAAGGGTGGAAAGAGGAAAGGACTGAGGAAGGATCTGATAGGAGAGGAAAGTGTACTATGGGATAAAGAAAGGGGAGGGGGCACCAGGGAGAAAATGACAGGCAGGTGAGGGGAAGAGGAGGAGTAATAGGGGAGCCAGGTGGGGAAAGGAAAAGGAGAGGGGAGAAATTACCGGAAGTTGGAAAAATCAATGTTTGTGCTGTGATGTTGGAGGCTACCCAAACAGAATATAAACTGTTGCGCCTCCAACCTGCGGGTGGCCTCATCACAGCAGTAGAGGAAGCCATGGACTGACGTGGCAGAATGGGAATGGAAAGTGGAATCGATATTGTGAGTGGCTAACAATGGGAAGCTCCTTCTGATCAACACGTATTTGTCCAAGAGGCAGTATGAATGGAAGAGTTGCTGCCAGGCATTTAATGTGAAGCTGGGCAGAGGTGATGAAAGAAATGGTACAATCCATTGTAGGGAACTTTGATTAAAAAAAGGTTTTGTGAATCTACAGGAGCATAGGACACGTGCTCAGAAAGTAAAGGGCGTTGGTCAATCTATTTTGAGCCAATCCAATTTGAGCACCAGCATACTGCTCTGCTGCTAGAATTTGAATGACGTCATGGGCTTCATCAAGTTCGATGAATCGATCTTCAGCTTATCCCACCCACTCTGTCTGCCCTGATATGGTGTTTTGCAATTGGAATTCTTGTGGATGTGTCTAAGGAACAATGGTTTGCATAGAGATCAGCAGATAGTAATTCAGCAGCTGGTATAACACAGCCACAGAAATGCAAAGATGATGGAAAGCAACAAATGGTCGGAAAATTCCAGCCACTGTCTTTCGTAGTGAAGAGTTACCTTTAGTGGAGGGAATCCTCCCAGTGGTTGAATGTATGCTTTATTTTAAAACACAGGAGATGTTAGCTGTAACATTAAGCGACAGAGTGGCAGAGTTGGCATCAATTAGTCTCAGCTGATCAAGTCCATGCCTTAACCAATTCCTGTGGTCATTCAGTGTACATATACCAGCACTGCCTCTTTGTGGTGATCTGATTTCAGCGGGAGATGAAGTGTAAAATGGATAATGATATAATCCCCAAATGGCATCCATATTATCCAGACAACATCCTACTGCCAATCAGAATTTATGTCCCAAGGTATATAACTTTGATGTTACAAATTTTATATACTTGGAACATTGACAGAAAAAGGCTCACATCTACACTAGTGACCATTTTACTAAGTACCTCTGTAGGCCTGCTCAAATGCAAATATCTAATCAGCCAGCCTTGTAGCAGCAATACAGTGTATAAAAGCATGCAGAGATGGTTCAAACTAAACATCATTATGGGGATGAAATGTAATCTAAGTGACGTTGACCATGGAATGATTGCTGGTGCCAAAGGGGTCATTTGAGGACCTCATAAACTTCTGATCTTTTGTGAGTTCCATGCACAGCGGTCTGTAGAGTTCACAGAGAATGGTGTGTGAAACAGAAGAAAAATCCAGTAAGACCGTAAGATATCAAATCAGTAAATGGCAGTTCTGTGAGCAAAAACATCTTGTTAATGAAAGAGGTCAGAATAGAACGGCCAGGCTGGTTCATGCTGACAGGAAAGTGGCAGTGGTCCAGACAACCACGTGTTACAACAGTGGTGTGTCGAAAAGCGTCGCTGAATGCACAGCACTTTGAACCTTCAAAGTGGGTGGCTTACAGCAGCAGAAGACCATGAACGTACCCTCAGTAACCACTTGCTGAAGTACTGGAGGTATGCTTCACCTGAGTGTATGCTTCACCTGTGTTGCTCCTATCGGGACATCCCAGGCCTTTTCAGCCAATTAGATACTTCGGAGCTGTAGTCACTTGATTTATAGGAAACACGACTGCCACTTCCACATGCCAAACTCACAAGAAGAACATGGTAACAAGAAAATCTGACTTTTGTAATATTGGCAGCCACACCTAATACATCTTATAAGGGTTTAAATACACTGTTAACAATTGCTGTTATTTTTCAATGATGCATGACAATTTCATGATGATTAATCCATTCAATCTAATGAGTGATAAGTATCCTCATGCAAGGTTTTCTCAACTGTATCTGTTGTGTATCAACCTTTATCTATGGCAAGATGTCATGGCCACTGGTAGGGGCTCAGCTATGCCTTCCTTTTTGTTGGCAACATAGAGCAATCCATGTTCCAACACTTTCCTGGTTATGCTCCCTAACTCTTCCTTTGCTACGTTTATGACTGATTGGTCTCTGACTTCCACTTTGCCCTTAAATCACTTGGTCCGTTTCTGGACAATGGCATCTTTTGTCTTTTATAAGCCTACAGATTCACATGGCTACCTTGACGATACCTCTTCCCACCCTGTCTCCTGTAAAAAATGCTATTCCATTTTCTCAGTTCTTGCATCTCCTCTTCCCTCCCCTCTTCTATTCCCCACTCTCCTTACCTCATCTCACCTGACAGTCACCTCTTCCTGAATCGCCTCCTCCTTCCCTTTCTCCTATGCTTCACTCTGCTCTCCTATCCGATTCCTCCTTCTCCAGCCCTTTCCCAGCCACCTGGCTTCACCTATCAACTTCAAGTTGTCCTCCTTCCTCTGCCCCCACCTTTTTATACTGGTGTCTCCCCTCTTCCTTTCCATCCTGAAGGATGCCTCAGCCTGAAATGTTGACTGTTTGTTCATTTCCATAGGTGCCACCTGGCCTGAGTTCTTCCAGAATTTTGGGTGTGTTGCTTTGGATTTCCAGCATCTGCAGAATTTCTTGTATTGAAGCTTACAAGATGTCTTTGTGTTAAGCAAATAAAAAAACCTGCTGGAAAACCAAGCCAAAATAGAAAATGTTGGAAATACGCAGCAAGTCAGGCTGTGGAAAGAGAAACAGTTAATGTTCGAAGTCAATAACTGGATGATTTGACTAATTCCAATGAAAAGTCATTACTCTCAAATGTTATTGCTTGATTCTCTTCTCACAGATTCTACCTGTGCTGTTATGTGTTTCCAGCATGTTGTTAACTTTAAGGTATATTATGGTATTTAATGACAGGTATTATTACCCCTGGTGTAGTGGTTAGTGGTTAGCTCAGGGTTTCAGAATTCAGAACTCAATCCCAGCATCCTCTGTAAGAGGTTTGTACATCCTCCCTATGGAATGCGTGGGTTTCCTCTGGGTGCTGCGGTTTCCTCCCACAGTGCAAAGACATCCTGGTTAGTAGGTTAATTGGTCATTATGAATGGTCCCTTGATCAGGCTAGGGTTAAATCAGGGGTTGCTGGTGGCAGGGCTCCAAGGTCGAAAGGGCCTATTGTACACCTGGTCTCTAAATAAATAAATAAATAAATAAATATAATGCCTTTATGGTGAAGAGTCCATTTCTATGTTTGCTATGATGTTCCTACATTACTGCATTGTAAATAAGTGGAATTAAGAAGAGCACAATGAAACAACTTGATTTTGCTGAGCAAATATTCTTGTGATCTGTATTCCTTTTGTCTGCTCTGATCCACTAATGCCCTTGTTAAAAGTCCAATGGAGGTATGAACCAATTTGCAGGCAATATTTTCTTTCTCTCCCTCCCCCCGTTCACAATGCTACCTCCCTGCTCAACATACCAAGATCCAGAAATAAGCAACTCAAAACTCCCCCCTACAGTGGATCCCGGTGACCATGCTATGAATATAGAGTATTATTTACCAGCAGAGTACGTGGGTCTGTGTCACGTGGTCCAATTGTGCAAACTCTCACTTGGGCACTCAATCTGAGCCTAGTTGCAGTGTTAGTTAACCATAACAAAAAGTAGAGTATCTTCTCCACCTCCCACCACACCAGAAGGCGAATCTAAAGCTGGTTAAACTTACAATACAACTGTGGTTTGGAGTTCAAAATGAATGTGACTCAATTTAAAGCACAAAGTATAAATAATGACCACAAGCGCAATTATTTACTTCTGTGCTTCTTCCTTTTCAGGAATGATAGCTAAGCACCTTCTACAAATATTTCAACTCCACGACTGTCTACCGTTCTGCACTACCGGCTCAGATCGTGGTACAGGTTCGTATTCTCTCCCACATACTGTCGGTATGGAAGGAAACTGGGAGGTTTTGCTTTGTGCAGGTACTGGATTTGTATCATTTAACAGAAGATAGGCTGTAAATGTAAATACAGATGTACACTACCACAATCACACTACGCATGTTATGGAGTCAAAGAACACTACAGCATAGAAACAGTCTCTTTGGCCCATCGAGTCAAAGCTGAGCTATTTACTTTCCTGGTCCTAACAACCTGCAATCCATAGCCCTCCCATCCATGTACCGATTCAAATTTCTCTTAAATGTTTAAATCAAACCTGTATGCACTACTTCTGCTGACAGCTTGTTCCATATTCTCACCAGCTTCTGAATGAAGAAGTTTCCCTTAAATATTTCACCTTACATCCTGAACTGCTAATTCTATTCTCACCCATCCTCAATGGAAACAGCTTGCTTGCATTTAACCTACCTATACAAAATCCTGAATAGGATACTTCTATCAAATCTCCCCTCATTCCTCTATGCTCTAAGGAATGAAGTCCTAACCTATTCAACCTTTCCCCATAACTCAGGTCCTCAAATCCTGGCAACATCTTCATAAATTCTCTCTGCAATCTTTCCATATTAGTGACACTTTTCTTGTTGGTAGTTGACCAAAACTGCATATGATACTCCGAGACTTGGCCTCACGAATGTCATGTACAACTTCAACATAGCACCCTAACTCCTGTATTCAGTGCTTTGATTTATGAAGGCCAATGTGCCAAAAGCTTTTTTTATGACCTTATCTACTTATGATGCCACTTTCAAGGAATTATGGACTGTATTCCAGATCCCTCTGTTCTGCTACTCTCCTCAGTGCCCTACTGCTCACTGACTAAATCCTACTGTGGTTTGCCCTACAAAGTGCAACACCTCGTACTTGACTGCATCAAATTCCAGTTGCCATTTTTCAGCTGCTTCAGGTCTCTCTCACTGCCCGCTTTGATAGTCTTCCTCATTATCCACTACACTCCCAATCTTGGTGTCATCAGCAAATTTGTTGATCCAGCCTACCGCATTTTCATCCAGATTGTTGATGTAGATGATAAAAGTGGACCAAGCCTGTGACATACCACTGGTCATAGGTCTCCAGTCAGAGAGAAAAATGCCTACGACCACTCCCTGGCTTCTTCTGCAAAGTCAAAGTTTAATCCAGTTTACTATATCTTAAATGCCAAACGACTGAACCTTGTTGACCAACCTCCCATGTGGGACCTTGTTAAAGACCTTGCTAAAGTCTCCTGCTTTGCCTTTATCAACGTTCCTGGAAACCTCCTCAAAAACTCTTAAGGTTTGTTAGACATGACCCTACCACCCATAAAACCATGTTGACTACCCCGAATCAGCCCCTGTATACCCAAATATTTAGATATCTGGTCCCAAAGAACACCTTGCAATAACTTAGCTACTACTGATGTCAAGCACACCGACCTTAGCAAATTTGCCGATGACACAAAGCTGGGTGGCAGTGTGAAATATCAGGAGGATGTTATGAGAATGCAAGGTGACTTGACAGGTTGGGTGAGTGGGCAGGTATGTGGCAGATGCAGTTCAATGTGGATAAATGTGAGTTTATCCACTTTGGTGGCAAGAACAGGAAGGCAGATTACTATCTAAATGGAGTCAAGTTAGGAAAAGGGGAAGTACAACGAGATCTAGGTGTTCTTGTACATCAGTCAATGAAAGCAAGCATGCAGGTACAACAGGTAGTGAAGAAAGCTAATGGCATGCTGGCCTTTATAACAAGAGGGATTGAGCAAAGAGGTCCTTCTGCCCTGGTGAGACCCCACCTGGAGTATTGTGTGCAGTTTTGGTCTCCAAATTTGAGGAGGGATATTCTTGCTATTGAGGGAGTGCAGCGTAGGTTCACGAGGTTAATTCCTGGAATGGCGGGACTGTCATATGTTGAAAGATTGGAGTGACTGGGCTTGTTTGCACTGGAATTTAGAAGGATGAGAGGGGATCTGATTGAAACATATAAGTTTATTAAGGGATTGGACACACTGGAGGCAGGAAGCATGTTCCCGCTGATGGGTGAGTCCAGAACTCGAGGCCACAGTTTAAGAATAAGGGGTAGGCCATTTAGAACAGAGATGTGGAAAAACTTTTTCACCCAGAGAGTGGTGGATATGTGGAATGCTTTGCCCCAGAAGGCAGTGGAGGCCAAGTCTCTGGATGCACTCAAGAGAGAGTTAGATAGAGCTCTTATTGATAGCGGGGTCAAGGGATATGGGGAGAGGGCAGGAATGGGGTACTGATTGTTTATGATCAGCCATGATCACAGTGAATGGTGGTGCTGGCTAGAAGGGCCGGATGGCCTACTCCTGCACCTACTGTCTATTGTCTATTGACCTATAATTTGCTGGCTTATTCTTGAAGAGTCTTTATTAAACAAGGGAACAACATTAGTAGTCCTTCAGTCCTCTGGAATCTAACAACATTTTAAATGTCTCTGCTAGGGCCGCTGCAATTCCTGCATTGGCTTCCCACAGGGCTTGAGGAAACATTCACTGTCAACCAGTTTTTCACAAATCCCAGATCCCATCAATTACCCCCCACCCAAGGTGTTTTAATTCAGAGACATGGAGCAGTGCAGAATAGAAACAGGCCCTTCAATCCAATTTGTCTTGCTTACCAAGTTGCCTACCTGATCCAGTTCAGCTTACCCGCATTTGGCTTGTATAACCCGAAATTTTTCCTCTCTATGTTCCTATCTAAATCACTTTTAAGTGTTGCAATTGTTCCCGCCTTTACAATTTCATCTGGCAGTTTGTTCCATGCACCTTCTGGGGACAACAAACTTGCCCCTCATTTCCCCTTTAAAGTTTATGCCTCTCACCTTAAATCTATACACTCTAGTTTTAGACTCCCCTACCCTGCAGGAAAAAATGACCATTCACTCTCTCTACACCTCTTATAATTTTTCTGCACCTGAAAAAGGTTACCCTCAGCCTCAGAATTGAACACTGCTGCTTATCCAGTCTCTCCCTATAACACAAGCTTTCCCCTGCCAGTATCATCCCTCTAAATCTTTTCCACATGCTTCCAAACTTGATGACATGGTGACCAGAACTGCACACAATACTCCAAATATGACCTCACCAATGTCTTGTGCAATTGTAGCATGACGTCCTACCTATTGCACTCAGTTCCTTGACAAATGAAGGAGTATGTCCCAGATGCCACCTTTACCATCTCTTCCACCTCCAGGAGCTATAATTTTACCCCAGGTCAGTTTGCTTTAGGACACTCTACAGAGCCCTGCCATTAACTGAGTAAGTCCTGTCCTGGTAAAACTAACTAATAAACAGCACTTTGCACTTGCCTGAATAAAATTGCATCTGCTATTTCAATGCCCACTTCTACATTTGGGGCAAAATGAACTAGTCAGTTAACTTACCAGCTGCATGTGTTTGGGATATGGGAGGATACTGGAGTACACGGGGAAAACTGCACACTCTGAGCACCAGAGGTCAGGATGAAACTTTGCCTGTTGGAATTATGAGGTAGCAGCTCTTCTGGCTGTGCCACAATGCTATTGAAGTTGAAGAGATTTAAATGTACTACAACACTAATTTTTACTCTGTGGAGGTTAAAATGGAAAAGGCAAAGGAAACTTGCTATGTAAATGTTACGTAATAGAGTGGAGAACTAGGGTGAAAATTATATTTGTAAAAAGCAATAACAGACAATGAAAAAACTTAAAATAATATCTAACATAAAAGGAAATTATGAATTGATAAAGGAAAGGCATTTAGTTTCAGGGCACTGCTGGAAATTATTTTGTGCAAACAGCCAAGTTACTAATGGTATACATCGAATTATCTTCGCTAACAGGCTGCTG
Source organism: Hypanus sabinus (assembly GCF_030144855.1). NCBI lineage: Eukaryota > Metazoa > Chordata > Chondrichthyes > Myliobatiformes > Dasyatidae > Hypanus > Hypanus sabinus. The sequence continues at coordinate 135,420,899 of NC_082712.1, read as the reverse complement.
CAGTTTTGGCTATAAAGGAGGAAATGATTGCAGCATTACAATAGGTACACTTGGAGAGGAAGGATATTGGATCATTTCTAACTTATTGATAGAATTTAATTTCAAACTTGTGTTTTAACTCCTCTTCCAACTCCCATCTTTAGAGGTATGGAAGTTACAGGTGGGAGTTGGAAGAGGAGTTGGGTAATGACTGTAACCGGTTGAGAAACTTCAAAACAATGAGTCAAAATTAACTGGCAATGTATGGGCTAATAAATGAAAGTCAGCACAGGTTTAACAAAATTTAAATTTGCTTCAACCAACATCATTGAGTTCTTCAGTGAAGTAAATGGAGAGAAGGAAGCTTGCTGGTATGTCTACATTTTCAGAAGATGTTAAACAAAGAACCCTGTAGCTGACAAAATTAAAGGCTGAGGCGTGAAGGCAACACTGGCAGTGTGAATATGCAGCTGGATAAAGGGTGTAAGCTGGTGACCAGCCAAGGCTGCGATCATCCATCATCACTGTTAGACCAGAACTCTCTTTGATACAAATTTATTGCCTGAACTTGAATGTATATTGCAGGAAATGTAAAACACAAAATTGTTGTGCAAACTGAAGGCCTGTGACGGACTTTGGAAGGAAATAAGAGAGAAGTAAGCAGATGCATTACAGGTGAAGTTAAACAGAAGGGAATATGGAGCATGCACCTTGCTGTGAAAAGTAAAGAAAACTGTAAAATAACAACTAAAATCTATAAACTACCATTTTAAAATGAGTAGTGAAACATAGATGTCAGGGGGCAAATGTATTGAAATATTTGTAGGTAAAAGGCTAAGTAGAGACAACAGTAAACATCTTGTGCGTGGGGTCCTTTGTTTTGTTATGGAGGCAGAAGCAAGAAAAGTTCTGGTAAATTTAAGGCTTCAGCCAGAGGAATTTTTAGAAATTTCTGAGCAACACACCTGAGGAAGGAGGTTGTGACTTAAGAGACCTTTTAGGAAAGAATCGGGAAATGAGGGAATTTAGTTCTGTGGAGGGACTGGAAAAAGTAGGGTTCTCCGGTGAGCAGGGAACGTCAAGGAGAGACAATGAAGACATTGAAAATCATAAAGGGTTTCGATACAATAGGAAGGGATTGCTTCCATGTCAGAAATGTTGAACATGTTTAATAGCATTGACAAAGGGAACCATTGCCTGCTGTAGCTGTTTTCACAAACAAGTTTTTTGCAACTTGGAAACATTTTCTTCTGAATTGTAGTGGTAATGGGCTTAGTTGTAACAAAGGGAAAACAATCATCAGACTTGGGGGAAAGATGAGGGGAATCAGAGTAGCTATTAAGTTAATTTAATTGACACAAATAATGGACCAAATGTACTCTGTAGATCCACTTATAGTATTGGGAACTTTATTTAGTTTGCTATTTTCAGGGTATATGCTGACTAATTGAATACATAAAAGGCATCCTAAATATTATGATGTTATGTTGTATACATGCCTTGTAACCTCATGTTTAGATGATTATTTTGACAGGAATCTTGCTACTATACCAAGAACTTCCCTCAATTCCTTAAATAACCTTGCGCCTTGCTTTGCTATTACATAGTAGCCGAAGGTGTTTTGCATATGCCTTTAAATCAGTTGCTGTTTTTTAGCTTATTACTTCACATTTACCATTTCATTTAATTTTGCTGCTGTTTACCACTTACACAATTTCTAATACTTTTTGTCCATGCTTGGTTGCCTGTGGTTTGAACCCCCTCGCTGAATTTGTTGCAGTTTGCAAATTTGATATGAATTGGAAACAGCAGGAACCCTTAAGTAGCAATCCTCTTGTTAATTCTCCCCACCCAACATCTATCCCTCTGTTACCATTTTTTGGGTCAGGTTCTAACTTCCCCTGCACTGGTGCCATTTTAAGCTTCTCTTCTGACCTTTTGACAAGAATGTGTTAAAAGGCTTTTAAAGAAATTTATATATGCAACACTATTTATTTATATTTAAGATTTATATTGTCCACTTGAAAAATAGCCAGCAAAGGTGTCTTGAGTGAGGAATTTATGTTTTGAAGCCTTGCTGTTACACAGATTTTCTCATGTAATGGTATTACTTTGGATCAGACTGCAGTTCTTGAATTGACTTTGCCAATGTTTGTAATGTACTTATTGTAGCGGTGTGCTACACGCAGCGCTAAAATTATGACACGGAGTCGGTAACTGCAGTCGAAGGAAAAACTTTATTCGAAACCTTCAGCCTCACTTTTAAGCCTCCCTCAACCTGCCCCCCGTGGCGCAGAGACTCCAAAGCTCTGTGCTCGCAAACCCCCGTAGGCTATCTAATTGTGAGCCGGTTCGGATGTGCCAGGAAATGGGTCGCCACATTACCCCCCCCCCCCCCAGAACCGGCGATACACCCCCCAATGTCCACAGTCTGGGCCAGAACCTGCTTGGGAGGTCGGCCTCTGCGCCGAGGTGCCGGAAACTTGGCCGGTTGCGCCAGGTCCACATGGGCCGGTTTGAGGCGGTCCACCGTGAAAACCTCCTCTTTCCCCCCAACGTCCAGCACGAACGTGGAGCCATTGTTCCGGAGCACCATAAAAGGCCCCTCGTATGGCCGCTGCAGCGGTGGCCGATGCCCGCCCCTTCGTACAAACACAAACTTACAGTTCTGCAGGTCTTTGGGTACGCAGGTCAGGTTCCGCCCGTGCTGTGAAGTGGGTATGGGGGCCAGGTTACCGAGCTTCTCATGTAGTCTGCCCAGGACTGCTGCAGGATCTTCCTCTTGCCCCCATGGGGCTGGTAGGAACTCCCCGGGGACGACCAGGGGCGCGCCGTATACCAACTCGGCCAACGAGGCATGCAGGTCGTCCTTGGGCGCTGTGCAGATGCCGAGTAGGACCCAGGGAAGCTCGTCCACCCAGTTGGCTCCTTGCAGGCGGGCCATGAGGGCCGACTTCAGGTGACGGTGGAAACGCTCCACTAGCCCGTTCGACTGTGGGTGGTAGGCAGTTGTGTGGTGCAGCTGAGTCCCCAAAAGGCTGGCCATAGCTGACCACAGGCTGGAGGTGAACTGGGCGCCTCTGTCGGAGGTAATGTGGGCCGGTACACCAAAGCGAGATATCCAGGAGGTGATCAGGGCTCGGGCGCAAGATTCGGAGGTGGTGTCGGTGAGTGGGACCGCCTCTGGCCATCTTGTGAACCGGTCCGCTATAGTCAGGAGGTGCCGCGCTCTGCGCGACACTGGCAGGGGGCACACGATATCCACATGAATGTGGTCGAAACGCCGGTGGGCGGGATGGAACTGCTGCGGTGGGGCTTTGGTATGCCGCTGCACCTTGGCCGTCTGGCAGTGCATGCACGTTTTGGCCCATTCACTGACCTTTTTGCGGAGTCCGTGCCAAACGAACCTGCTGGAAACCATCAGGACAGTCGGCCGGATGGAGGGATGCGCCAAGTTATGAATGGATTCGAAAACACGGCACCGCCAGGCTGTAGGGACGACGGGATGGGGCTGGCCGGTGGCGACGTCACAGAGTAGGGTCTTCTCAGCCGGGCCCACGGGGAGGTCCTGGAGCTGCAAACCGGAGACTGCGGTTCTGTAACTCGGAATCTCCTCATCTGCCTGCTGTGCCTCTGCCAGTGCCTCAAAGTCTACCCCTTGGGAAAGGGCATGAACGGTAGGGTGAGAAGAGCGCATCAGCCACGACATTGTCCTTACCCGAGACGTGCCGGACATCCGTCGTGTATTCAGAGATGTAGGACAGGTGGCGTTGCTGGCGGGATGACCAGGGGTCGGACGCTTTTGTAAATGCAAAGGTAAGCAGTTTGTGGTCCGTGAACGCGGTGAAGTGCCGACCTTCTAGGAAGTACCTGAAATGCCGGATTGCCAGGTAGAGCGCCAACAGTTCCCGGTCGAAAGCATTGTACTTGAGCTCAGGTGGCCGCAGGTGTTTGCTGAAAAACGCCAGGGGTTGCCAGCGACCTGCGATGAGTTGCTCCAGCACCCCACCGACTGCCGTGTTAGATGCGTCCACAATGAGGGCGGTAGGGGCGTCCATTCTGGGATGTACTAGCATTGCGGCGTTCGCCAAATCTTCCTTCGTTTGAACGAAAGCGGCGGCGGACTCCTCGTCCCAGGTAATGTCCTTGCTCGGACCCAACATCAAGGCGAATGGGGCGCATGATCCGGGCAGCTGAAGGGAGGAAGCGGTGGTAGAAATTGACCATACCTACGAATTCCTGAAGGCCTTTGATCGTGGTGGGTCGGGGGAAGTGGCGGACCGCATCTACCTTAGCGGGCAGAGGGGTTGCTCCGTCTTTAGTAATCCTGTGGCCCAGGAAATCAATGGCATCGAGTCCGAACTGGCATTTGGCCGGGTTGATTGTAAGACCGTACTCACTCAGTCGGGCGCAGAGTTGACGGAGGTGGGACAGATGCTCCTGACGACTGCTGCTGGCTATGAGGATGTCGTCCAAATAGATGAACGCGAAGTCCAGGTCCCGTCCCACCGCGTCCATTAGCCGCTGGAACGTCTGTGCGGCATTCTTCAGGCCGAACGGCTTGCGGAGGAACTCGAAAAGGCCAAACGGGGTGATGAGAGCCGTTTTGGGGACGTCGTCAGGATGCATCGGGATTTGATGGTACCCTCGGACGAGGTCTACCTTGGAGAAGATCCGTGCGCCGTGCAGGTTTGCTGCAAAGTCCTGAATGTGCGGAGTAGCGGTCCGGTGTGGCAGCCTCATAAAGGCTGTGGTAGTCGCCGCACGGTCTCCAGCCTCCCGTCGCTTTGGGCACCATGTGCAGGGGGGAGGCCCATGGGCTGTCGGACCACCGGATGATCCCCAATTCCTCCATCCTCTGGAACTCCTCCTTCGCCAGTCGGAGCTTGTCCGGGGGAAGCCGCCAAGCGCGGGCGCGGTGGGGTGGTCCCTGGGTCGGGATGTGGTGCTGTACGCCGTGTCGGGGCATGGCCACTGTGAACTGCGGTGCCAGAACCGATGGGAAATCCGCCAGGACTCTGGTGAAGTCATTGTCGGACAGTGTGATGGAGTCTAGGTGTGGGGCTGGCAACTGGGCTGCACCCAGGGAGAACGTCTGAAAGGTCTCGGCGTGTACCAGTCTCTTCCTGGGCAGGTCGACCAGTAGGCTGTGAGCCTGCAAAAATTCCGCACCCAGAAGCGGTTGGGCTACGGCGGCCAGTGTAAAGTCCCACGTGAACTGGCTGGAGCCGAACTGTAGCTGCACCTGACGGGTGCCATAGGTCCTTACTGTGCTGCCGTTCACGGCCCTCAGGGGGGGACCTGGTGCCCTGCTGCGGGTGTCGTAACTCATCGGAGGTAAAACACTGATCTTGGCATCCGTATCGACCAAAAACCGGCGTCCCAACCTTCTGTCCCACACATACAGGAGGCTATCCCGATGGCCAGCCGCCGTAGCCATCAGCGGCGGCTGGCCCTGGCGTTTCCCGGGGACTTGCAGGGCGGGCGACAACGGCGGGCTTCTGCGCCCCACCGCTGGTGGTAGAAGCACCAGTGTTCATTGGGCCGGGGGTTGGCGGGCTCTGTGGCCGGGCCTGGACTGGTTTGCTGCTGGGAGCGTGGCTGGGAGATCCGTGCGATGGACGCCCCGCTCACCTTTTTGGCTGTTCCACAGCAAGTCCGCTCGGGCTGCCACCTTCCGGGGGTCACTGAAATCCGCGTCGGACAGCAGCAGGCGTATGTCCTTGGGTAGCTGCTCCAGGAATGCCTGCTCAAACATGAGGCAGGGTGTGTGTCTGTCGGCCAGAGACAACATCTCATTCATTAAAGCCGATGGAGGTCTGTCTCCCAAGCCATCCAGGTGCAGTAAACGGGCAGCCCGCTCCCGCTGAGAGTCCGAAAGTCCTGAGGAGCAGGGCTTTGAATTCCGTGTACTTGCCGTCTACCGGGGGCGACTGTACGAACTCCGCGACCTGGGCCGCTGTGTCCTGGTCGAGGGAGCTCACCACGTAGTAGTAGCGGATGTCTTCTGAGGTGATCCGGCGAACGTGGAATTGGGCTTTGGCTTGCTGGAACCATAGGTTCGGTCGCTGTGTCCAGAAACCCGGCAGTTTCAACGAAACCACATGAACAGAGGCGGCGTCAGTCATTTCTGGTCCAAAAATTGTTTGGACCGTCGGGGTCACCAATTGTAGCAGTGTGCTACATGCAGCGCTAAAATTACGACACAGAGTCGGTAACTGCAGTCGAAGGAAAAACTTTATTCGAAATCTTCAGCCTCACTTTTAAGCCTCCCTCAACCTGTCCCCCATGGCGCAGAGGCTCCAAAGCTCTGTGCTCGCAAACCCCCGTAGGCTATCTAATTGTGAGCCGGTTCGGATGTGCCAGGAAATGGGTCGCCACATTATGTTGTTAATTTGTTTCTACTGTTGTGTTCCTCCAATGAAACCTCTGAAAATTTTATAAATACATTTTCTCATTGTAGCTGTAGAGATAGTGAATTCTGATCCCAAAAGGCAGATTAAAGGAGGTTAATGTTACTCTGGAAGTGCTCCCTCAGCAATATTTGGCTGTGCATCAGTACCCAATGAGTTTTGTACAAGTGATGTTCTTTGACAATGTTCCCTTTTGCAAGCTCCACCATACGCATGTAGTTTTTGGGTGATAGCCATAGAATCATAGAGCATTTAGTACTTGCTGAATTATTATTCTGCCTAGTCCCATTGACCTGCAACTGGACCATAGCCCTCCATACCTCTCCCATCCATGTACTTAAGCAAACTTCACTTAAGTATTGCAGTCGGACCTGCATTCATCACCCACCACCCTCCAAGTGAAGAAGTTCCTCCACCCCCATAATGTTCCCCTTTACCTTTCACCTTGAACCTATGACGTCTAGTTCTAGTCTCACTTCACCCCAGTGGAAAAAGCTAGCTTATATTTATTCTATCTATACCTCTCATAATTTTGTATGCCACAATCAAATCTTTCCTTATTCTCCTATGCTTTATGGAATAAAGTCCTAACCTATTCAACCTTTCCCTATAACCCAGGTCCTTGAATGAATCCCAGCAGATTCATTGTAAAGTTTCTCTGCACTGTTTCAAACGTATTGATATATTTCCTGTAGATAGGTGACTAGAATTATACATAATACTCCAAATTAGGCCTCCTCAGTATCTTATACAACTTCAACTTAACATCCCAGCTCATGTACTCAGTACTTTGATTTATAAAGGCTAATGTGCCAACAACATTTTTTATGACCCTATTAACCTGTGACAAGTACCTACCTGAGTTATAGAATAGGTTGAGGAGGTGTTTGGAGTTCAGAGGCATGTAGTGGAGAGAAAATTTCATAAGCTACAGTGGGATGCTTGAGGTTTGGGAAGCTTTTTAAAAAAAAAACAGAAGAAAACTAAAAGAGAAATAAGGAGAGAAGAGATTAAATATGAAGGTAAGCTAGCCAATGAGAGATGTGTAGTTGAGTGACCACCTTAGTCTATTTTTCTTGTGATCGCAAGACCCTGTTGACATAGTTGATGCGGAATGCTGCGAGTCCGATTCAAGTCTGGGGGAGCTGCATGTCCTTGGCTGTAGCGAGGACCAGGCCTCGAGTGCGGTGTTACCAGCTGACAGCTGTCCAGGAGGGAGGCATCCACCGGAGGCATAGTGTCCAAGTTGGTATCTGCTTGGCAGAAGATGAGCTGTGTTGTGTTCAACTGTGGATTTCTACAACATTCATGGATTCATAGTCTTGTACTATATATATTTTTGTGTGACTGTATTTTACTGACATCTTGTGTGCTTGCTATCTTTTTTGTGCGGGAGGTGCTTTGATTTGAGTATGCCTGTTGGTTCCATGTTGCACCTTGTCCCTGGAGTAACGTTCTTTCGTTCAGCTGTATTCATGTATGGTTGAATGTCAATTCAATTTGAACTAAATTAAACTAACTTATATAAAAGAGGATGCAAAAGGTTCTTTTTTTCCAAATACATAAACAGTAAAAGAGAGGTGAGGGAGGTTATCAGAAAGCTTGAAAGTGATGCTGGAGAGGTAGTAATGGGGACAACGAAATGGTGGACGAACTGAATAAGTATTGTGCATGATTCTGCACTGTGGAAGACACCAACAGTATGCCAGAGAATGTCAGGGGGCATGTGAGTGTAAGCTGCTATTACAAAGGAGAAGCTGCCTGGGCAGCTGAAAGGTCTGAAGGTAGATAAGACACCTGGACCAGATGGACTACACACCAGGGTTCTGAAGGGATTGTGGAGGCATTAGAAGTGATCATTCAAAATTCAGTAGATTCTGGAGTGTTGAATTTATGGAGTTCATTGTCATCGACAGCTGCAGAGCCACATCATTGGGTACATTTAAAATGGAGGTTGATAGGTTCTGGATTAGTAAAGGCTTCAACATTTAAGGAGTGAAGGCAGGAAATTAGGGTTAAGAGGGATGATAAATCAGCCATGATGAAAAGTTGGAGCAGAATCAATGGGTCGAATGGCTTAATTTACCTCCTTTGACTTGTGGTCTTAAAGCTTCAATTGAGCTCTTTAGATTTATTATGGGGTCCATTCTAGTACAGGTTGAGTACCCCTTATCCGAAATACTTGGGGCCAGAAGTTTGGACTTTGGATTTTTTCGGATGTTGGACTACATAATAACTTGGGATCAGCATCATTTCCTACTCAGTATTTATGTGCTACCAGTAAGCAATCTTATACTTGTTCATTACTTATATGTACTCAACAGTATAAATTACAAATATAATGAGTGCAAGGTAACCAACACCACACAGCAGCCTCAGGAGAGTACCTGAAACAACAAACGGCAGGCTTTCTCTTTCCACCTGATTAAAAGGTTACAGAACACTGCATTTGTATTTTACTTTAGGTTTTATGTAAAGTATAAAACCAATCAGCATTGTAGATTTTTTCTGATGTTAGATTTTCATCAACAATGCATTTTAAAAAAATTAATGCTGTGCCTTTTCTTAAAATTCCAAAACCAGCCTGCTAAATGTTCGCAATTACCTTCAATTGTCAGTTCATCATGATAGTTCTTTGTTTGTTTCATGATCAGCATGAAGTTAGGCAGCAGCAGTTAACTCCAACACTGACGATTGAGATCTTCATTTTGCTCTTTATGGGGTTCTATTTTCCATTAACTTCTATTCATTACATATGTGAGGTCACTTCTCCAAACTGTCTGTGATGAGCAGAGACCCAAGCACCACCTGGGCACTTTTCCAGACTCTTGTGCAATTCTCAAAAAAAAAATTCAGACTTTGGAGGTTTTCAGATATTGGAATTTCAGATAAGGGGTACTCAAACCTGTACTACAGTTTCTAGAAAAAACGATTACTCCACACTTTATATTTTAAATTAGTTCCCATATGTTTGCTCCAGAGCTGGGTCTTTGCAAAATTTGCCTATTAGAACATAAAACAGAACAGCACAGTACAGGTCCTTTGGCCCACGATGTTGAGCTAACCTTTTAACCTACTTTCAGATTATTCTAACCCTTCCCTCCATAAAATATGTTTCTATTACTATTGTTCATCTTCTGACACATTATGGGGTGGGGGGGGGGGGGGGAAGGACATTTTCTCTGCCCTCTGCAGCTCATACTTTTCTTGTCCTCCTTTCTCTTCATGTTCCCATATTTACTACAGTTTACTGACGGTTAAATTCCTACTTATACAAAAGGAATTTGCATAATTTGCATAATTTCCTTTCCATCTGTGAAAGGAATGCTGCCAACTCGACAATTCCTTTCACAAAAACAGTGGATTCTAGTTAATTGGGTCAACTACTTACTCAGGACAATTCCTAAAGAACAAAAACTGATAAAGAAAATTGCTTAGATTCCCTTTGCTGATTTGGGGCAGGAGATTATTGCCAAACAGGTTCTAGCTAGCGTGGCCATTAGACACTACATTGTGTTTGGAGCGAACAGTTTTTAAATAATATCACTTGTGCGTGTTTGTTCAAAATGCAGTGATTTTTGTTACTGATTGTTGGTGAGAAACAAGCAGTAAATCAATTCAGAACTGCATTACTGTATTAGGTATCGACTGACTTTGTTCATTGGGTACACTGGATGATTTTTTTCCGTCAATAACTATTAGGAATTAGTACAGTTTTATAAGACTGTAGTACTGTTGGTAGTGTTCTAATTTGTTCTGTATTTAACTTACATATGTAACTTCAGTATTTCACTTAAATATATAATTTGTTATTACGTCTGGAGTTTTTTCATCTTTTTAACTATTTCCGTGAAAGTTTAGCTCATTGGCAGCTGTTTATTTGGACCAAGATGAATTGGTCCTGATGTGTCCCAATTTACTGCAATCCACTGTGTAAATGTTAGCAGGACACTTGCTTTTTAATGTTGTAGCTGTCCTTCAGTAGACAAAAGTAATTGGCAATCATTATTAGTATCCTGTGCAAAAACAAGATTCTGTGGATATGCATAAACGCAGAGCATGACAAGCACACATATGTTGTCAAAAATTTCATGTGTTTGATTACTTTATCACCTTATGTGCACATGCAGGAAAGAGGCAGTGTGTGAAATCCAAGCAAATCATAACAACATGAAAGCACTTCCATGCCTGGCCTCAGAAAGAAAGATATAGTGTCCTTTCCAATGAACTCCCTCGATCAGTGTAAGAGAAATTACATTCTCAGAGATCTTTCCTATCTAGAATTACCCACTTTTTCTGTACAGTGCAATAGTATCAACACTGAAAAGTAGCTTTAAAATTTATGACTGACCCTACACTATGTCTATTCAAGCTCTCAAACTTATCTCCCACAGCATCATCACCACTACAGCTGACAGAAAGTGCTTAGGCTACCTGATCAGTGGCAACTGGGAGTCAGCCAGCTAGTACCACTGTACATTTGTTGTGGGCAGGCTGCTGGACAACAGGTACAAAGGGAGCACTGCCATTAATGTTAGATGAACTGCCAAAAGCGATACAGTATTCATATCTCCAGCTTTTCCTGACACCTTGATACACGAATAGCATTCTTTTAAATGTAGTTGCACATTGTAGTTGCAAATGCACATTGCTGCAGCATTTGGCATAGGCTTTAAAGTCCCTCTCAAATGCTGCCACTACTCCCCTTCCCTAAATGCAATGGAAAAGAAGACCTCACAGAATATAAAATGACTGCCTGAATGCTCGTGCAGGATTCACATATGGATTCTGCACCTCCATTAATTTTTCCTTCAGCTTCTAAGCACCATGCCAACAGGTTTGGAATGGCTTCTCTGTTCTGCCAGTGCTCTTAAAATTCAAAGTAAATTTATTATCAGAGTACACTGTATGCAATCCTGAGATTCATTTTCTTGTGGGCATGTACAGTAAATCAATAGAATAATAACTATAACTGGATCAGTGAAGGATGTGCAGAAGACAACAAACTGTGCAAATGCAAATTTATGTAAATAGCATCAAGTAACAGGAACATGAGATAATGAGGAGGCCTTGAAGGTGAGATCATTGGTTGTGGGAACACTTCAATGATGGGACAAGTGTAGTTACAGTATCCCCTTTTGTTCAAGAGCCTGATGGCTCAGGGTTAGGAATACTTCTCAAACCTGGTGGTGTGAGTCCTGAGGCATTTGTACCTGATGGCAGCAGCAAGAAGAGATCATTAACTGGGTGTTGGGGATCTCTGATGATGGACGCTGTTTTCCTGCAATAAAACCTCACGTAAATGCGCTCAGTGGTGGGGAGGGCTTTACCCATGATGCACTGGGCCAAATCCACTCTTTTCTGTAGGATTTTCTGCTTCCTGGTTGCAGGTTTTCCATTCTTCTAAAGAAAAATGGAAAATGCTAGAAATATTCAGAAGTTAAGACCATACATGTGGGGAAAAAAATTAGTTAACATTTGAAGGGAAAAGTTTTGTATTTCTTTTTCCCCTCTTGAACTATTTAAGGTTAAGCATATGTTACCTCCATTTATAAATCATTGATATGTCTTGTTGTTTGCTCTTAGCGTGTGAGACAGATGCCAAGGTCATTTTTTTTGGATCTCTTAAGCTGTTCTGGAGGATCTTCAGGGATCTGGGCTATAAGCTCATTCATTTTCGTTCCTGATATAATCTATTAAATCCTCTTGTTGATTTCTTTCCATTTACAGACATTCTTTTTGTATTCAGTTTTCTGTTGCTATAACAGCCTTAAAATATTTGAAATAAGTTGAATCAACTTACTTTTAATACTAAAATATTCACTAACAAAAATAAGTTTAATTTCATTTCATTTTTCAATCTTTTTATTGATTTTCCAGTAAAAATATACAAATCAGAGCAGAAGTTTAGCTTCTGATAACAGATAATACAAAAGACATATGAACAGCAGTTAAAAAAATATATATTGTCAAAATCGAATAGGTACAATGTTACACTGTTATATATACAATATAATCAAGAAACCACAACTCCTGGGGGGGACGTCACATGATGAGGTAGGATCGAGACGTGGAGATCCAGCTCTCCCGTAAAAAAACAGTAAAATAATGTTTAAGTGAAGAAAAGTTAGTAAATACTTTTAAAAACTTACTTATAAACTACTCTGGATTGTCTTAAGATACGTCTCCTAAACAGAAGCAGAAGAAAACTACTACTTTGAAGACAACACAAGTTGGAAAAGAATCAAGGCCGACAGCCCTGAAAGAGCCTCGGGCTCAAGTGCATTTTACCTCAGGTGATACAGAACAGGAAACTGCGGCAACATCAACCGTTTCCAAACAAAAAGAGCAACAGGAATTGAGCATGCATGAAGGAAGGGGCATGCACAAACACAAGCAAACCAAACTACAAATCCCAGCTATGATCGGAACTGAAAGTAAAAGTGAATATGAGGTGGAATCAGATTCTCTGGATAAATCAGACGAAGGTGAAGAGACAAACAAAGAAGAGCAACAGGAAGAGGTTGGAGGTGATATTGGAGACATAAAAGAATCTTTGGTGCAAATAATGCATGAATTAAAAGCATTAAAAGTAATTAAAAAAGGTATTAAAAATGAAGATTGTGTTTGATAAAATGATGAAAAGAAAGGACAAAATGGACAAGAAAATTAAAAACTTGGAAGAAACAACAGGAGACACCATTGATAGAGTGAATAAAATGGAAGATAATATTTCTGCCTGGGCATCAGAAAGAAAATGGTTGTTGGAAAAGGTGAAAATTTTAGCAGATGAAACAATATTAAGATTGTTGGACTTAAAGAAGGTATAGAGGGAGAGGATCCAATAAATTTTTTTCAAAAATAAATTCCAGAAATTTTGGAAATGGAAGAAGGAACCCAGTTAATTGAAATTGAAAGGGCTCACAGAGCCTTAAGATCAAGACCTCAAGTTGATCAGAACCCACGATCAATCTTGATAAAATGCTTAAGATATTAAGATAAAGAAAAGATCTTGAAAGCAGCTGCTCAACGTGCCAGAAAGAGAAATGGGCCATTGATGATAGAAGGGAAAACAGTTTTTTTCTACCCTGATACAAGTTATGACCTTTTGAATAGAAAGAAGGAATTAAACCCAGCGAAAAAAATTTTATGGGAAAAGGGTTATAAATTTATATTGCGCCACCCGGCAACCCTGATAATTTTTTTGGATGACGGAAAAAGAAGATCTTTTACTGATTATCGGGATGCGGAAGAATTTGCACAGGAACTCCCAAATATTCGCTAACCGCGGCCAAAGATTTAAAAGTGAAACAGATTAAAGATGAAGACAGGGACAGTGAATGGAGTTGATGGATGTTTAAGGACAGAAGAATATTTAAATATATTCTTAATTATATGATACGGGGGAGAAAGATAAAAATTTGTGAAATCTTAATCGAGAGTAGTGATATTATTTTTTCTTCTCTTATATGTACTTTCTTATGTTACGGGGGAGCAGGGGGAACTTCGGATCGATTGCTACGGGATTCACGTGTGTAATCATGGCGATTGCCATGACCTGCACAATGGAGGGGGGTAATGTTTTTTTTTTATTCACAACATTGGGTTTTTTTTCTCTTTATAATCTATTTTTCTTTAATCTTTCTTTCTTTGCCTGGACAATCCGGGGGGGGGGGGGGAAGGGAGATGCATAGCAACACAGAGAATATTAAAAAGGTTCCCCAAGGTACTACGAAAGTTGAAAAGTTAGGTATTACTATAGACTGGAGTAACCCTGTTAAAAATAATGACTAATTCGCTGAATTTTTTAAGTTTTAATGTTAATGGGCTTAATGGACTGGTGAAAAGAAAAAGAATTTTAACATACGTTAAGAAAATGAAAATAGATATAGCTTTTAGCTGCATTTCATTTGAAAAAATTACTTATAATTTAAGAGATAAATATGAAATATTTCTGAAAATTTGGCACCCTTATTTACAAAAGATAGGATTAAATATATAGGTGCTCCGAAGATAAAAATTATTGGTTATTTGGGGAAATAAATAAATATATATACTAAAGTTATTACGAACTCCATGGAGCATGTGGGGATCTTCCGATATCCAGGCACTCTTTCTTTTTTTTTCTTTTCTCTTTCTACAGGGATATGTCAGGGGGGAGGGGTTAAGGGGGGGGAAGGGTTGATAATTTTTTCCTTCAGTAACCATTTGAAAATTCAATAAAAAAATTATTTTAAAAAAAACCACAACTCCTCTTAACAAATCGTTTAAAAAAATTGGAAATTTTATTTAATAAAAGGAAAAAACCCACTAAACTAAACGGGAACAAAAAAAGAAGAAAAGAAAGATTGGGCAGTCCATTTGAGGATAAAATTAGAAGAAAAAGAAAGAGAGAAAACATCCTTCCAGTCACCTTTGAACCTTTATGGATAAGGATTTTCCCTAAAGAGAATAAAGAGAAATAAATAAATAATCATATGGAAATATTGAATAAAGTGTCGCCAGACTTGCTCAAAATTAAAATATGTATAAAATGTCCAGCTTCTAATTTTTTCCAAACTTAGACATGACATAATGGAGGAGAGCCAATAAAAAACAGTAGGTGGATTAGAATCTTTCCAGTCTCACAAGATAGCTCTCCTAGCCAGTAAAGTTGAAAAGGCTATCACACGTTGAGCGGAAGCAGATAGTCTACCTGCTTCCTCTGGAATTATCCGAAAAATTGCCGTAAGTGAATGGGGTTGAACACCACATCTATAACTTCAGATAATATTCTAAACACATCCCTCCAAAAATTCTTTAAGTTTACACAGGACCAAAACATATGAGTTAGAGTAGCACCTCTGTGTTACGTCTGTCACAAATAGGGCTTGTATTAGGAAAGATATGCGCCAATTTATCTTTGGACATATGGGCCCTGTGAACTATCTTAAGCTGAATTAAGGAGTGGTGTGCACAGATAGATGAATTATTAACTAGATAATAAATTTTACTGCATTGATCATCTGAATGTGAATGTTGAAGTTCTATTTCCCAAGTTCGTTGAACTCTATCATTAGGCGGCATGCAAGCATTCATTAACTGTTTATAAATGATAGCTATTAATCATTTTTGAAATGGTTTAAGCTGAAAAATAGCATAAGCCAAATTTGAAGAGTAGGCCAAAGGATAATTTGGTAGAAAATCATGTAAAAAAAATTCCTAACCTGTAAGTATCAAAAAAATGTGTATTAGAGATGTCATATTTTTCCATTAACTGCGAAAAAGACATTAAACAATCCTGTAAAAACAAATCTAAAAAAGTTTTTATTCCCTCAGTTTTCCATGTAACCCCCTGGGTCACCTCAGTCTCGCTCAGCTCGTTCTCATCTGGGGGGGGGGAGCGGCCTTAGGCCCTGCCAAACTGGGTAATCAGCTTGTGTGGATGCTGTGATGTCCCCGCCTCGCCAAAGAACAAACAAGACACCATATGCGATTAAATGATTACAATTTATAAAGATTACTATAACTGATTAATAACCATACAGTATATATGAAGGAAAAGAAAATAAAGAAAAGGTGCCAAACTTATCAAAGTCCAAACCACTTTGTGCACAACTGTTGGAGCTCAATTACTGAAGTCTTCTGGCCACCATTCGATCCCCTTTGAACTCCTTGACTCGAGGCTCAGGACCATCCGAAGTGGTCAACCAAGCACATCTAGCTTCATCTCCTCTCATTGGGGTACCTCCTGGCCTCGGACCCCCGCTTGGATTCCATTCCTCACCCGGTTTACAGCATCATGTTCTCTCTTTCTCACCCCCTCACACCAACTCCCCAAAAGCCCGCCAACAATAGCTTACAGACTCAGAAGAAAGAACAACATTAATCCCAATTGGTTTACAAAGGAATACAATTCTCATTACCAGTAAATTTTAACCGAAACAAGCTTCCAGCACTCTCTCACAACAAAGAAACATTCCTACTTTTAACAAAACAAAGAAGCCATTTTGATTAACATACACAGTGATGAAGAAACCCCCCCTTTACAAAAGCCTTATCCAAAGTTGATGGTCTTAAAAAAAAATTAGAATAAATATTACTAGGGAGTAGAAAATCATTTAATTTAAAAAATCTACTAAACTGGATCCAGATTTTTAAAGTATGTTTATCAATAGGGTTGAGGGCTTAACCACCTATTCTGGAGAACGAAAAAGGAAGGGGAGCTCCTAATAAAGAAGCTAAAGAAAACCCCGTTACTGAATTTTCCTCCAAATTTAACCATGGAGGGTGGCCCTGGTTATCCATATCATAAATCCAAAAAGTAATATAATGAATATTAATTGCCCAATAATAAAATCTAAAGTTTGGTAAGACCAGTCCTCCATCTTTTTTTTGATTTTTGCAATAAAAGTTTGTTCACTCTAGAGCTTTTGTTATTCCAAACGTAAGACAAAATCATAGAATCTATTTTATCAAAAAATGTTTTTGGAACAAAAGAGGGAATTGCTTGAAATATATATAAAAATTTCAGTAAAATAACCATTTTTATAGCATTTATTCGACCTAGCAATGACATCGACATAGGCGACCATTTAGAAATTGCTTGTTGAGTATATTCAATTAGAGGGGAGAAATTATACTTGTATAGGTCTTTAAAATTTTTAGTAATTTTGATACCAAGGTAAGTGAAATGGTTTTTAGCAATATTAAAAGGTATTTGATCATAAGAATAAGTTTAATTCTTTTTCTGTATGTTATGGATTACAGAATCCAGCATTTTTCCTTTAAACAATCCCTTTGATACATTTTAGGGAGAATTTAAAGACTTATTAGAGTTGTTACAGGGAGATTTATGAACCAGTTGACGAGACGCTGGATCTTTAGTTACAGAAAAGACAGCACAGAATAAGATTATTATCTGCAGAATGGCAGAGAGAGCTAATTGAAGCATTATGAGAAGCTTATGTAAAATAATTAGCTCTATTCTTTAGCTGAGGGGTCAGAAAACAGGACCATAGATAAACACAAGAAAGTCTGCAGATGCTGGAAATCCAAAACAACACAAAAAATGCTGGGGAAGCATAGCAGGTCAGGCAGCATCTATGGAAATGAATAATCAGTCAATGCTTTGGGCCGAGACCCTACTTCAGGACTGAGAAGGAAGGGGGAACATAGAACAGTACAGCACAGTACAGGCACTTCGGCCCACAATGTTATGCCGACCCTTAAGCCCTGCCTCCCATATATCCCCCCATCTTAAATTCCTCCATATACCTGTCTAGTAGTCTCTTAAATTTCACTAGTGTATCTGCCTCCACCACTGACTCAGGCAGTGCATTCCACACACCAACCACTCTCTGAGTAAAAAAACCTTCCTCTAATATCCCCCTTGAACTTCTCAGTCCTTACCTTAAAGCCATGTCCTCTTGTATTATATCCTCTTAATATCTTGTACACCTCTATCATGTCTCCTCTCATCCTCCTTCTCTCCAAAGAGTAAAGCCCTAGCTCCCTTAATCTCTGATCATAATCCATACTGTCTAAACCAGGCAGCATCCTGGTAAATCTCCTCTGTACCCTTTCCAATGCTTCCTCATCCTTCCTATAGTGAGGCGACCAGAACTGGACACAGTAGTCCAAATGTGGCCTAACCAGAGTTTTACAGAGCTGCATCATTACCCTGCAACTCTTAAACTCTATCCCTCGACTTATGAAAGCTTACACCCCATAAGCTTTCTTAACTACCCTATATACCTGTGAGGCAACTTTCAGGGATCTGTAGACATGTACCCCCAGATCCCTCTGTTCCTCCACACTACCAAGTATCCTGCCATTTACTTTGTACTCTGCCTTGGAGTTTGTCCTTCCAAAGTGTACCACCACACAGTTCTCCGGTTGAACTCCATCTGCCACTTCTCAGCCCACTTCTGCATCCTATCAATGTCTCTCTGCAATCTTTAATAATCCTCTACACTATCCACAACACCCTTGTGTCGTCTGCAAACTTGCCAACCCACCCTTTTACCCCCACATCCAAGTTGTTAATAAAACTCACGAAAAGTAGGGGTCCCAGGACCAATCCTTGTGGGGCACCACTAGTCACAACCCTCCAATCTGAATGTACTTCCTCCACTACGACCTTCTGCTTTCTGCAGGCAAGGCAATTCTGAATCCACCTGGTCAAACTTCCCTGGATCCCATGCATTCTGACTTTCTGAATAAGCCTACCATGTGGAACCTTATCAATGCCTTACTAAAATCCATGTAGATCAGATCTACTGCACTACCCTCATCTATATGCCTGGTCACCTCCTCAAAGAACTCTGTCAGGCTTGTTAGGCACGATCTGCCCTTCACAACTGTCCCTGATCAGACCATGATTCTCTAAATGCCCATAGATCCTATCTCCAAGAATCTTTTCCAACAGCTTTCCCACCACAGACGTAAGGCTCACTTGTCTATAATTACCCCAACTATCCCTACTGGAGGGTGCCAGAATAAAAGGGTAGAGGAAGGGGATCAAGATTAATTGGAATGTGATAGGTGAAACCAAGTGGGTGGGAAAGGTCAAGGTCTGGAGAAGAAAGAATCTGATAGCAGAGGAGAGTGGACCGTTGGAGAAAGGGAAGGAGGGAGGAGGGGCGAGGGAAATTGATAGGCAGGTGAGGAGAATTAAAAGGTCAGAGTGGGGAATACTGGAAGGGAGGGGGTGAATTTGTCTCCGAGAAGGAGAAATAGATATTCATGCCATCAGATTGGAGGGAACCCAGACGGAATGTAAGATGTTGCTCCTCCACCCTGATAGTGGCTTCATCTTGCACAAGAGAAGCTCATGGTCTGAAACATCTGAACAGGAATCTGAATTGGAATTAAAATGCTTGATCACCTGGAAGTCTGGCTTGTGGTGGATGGTGTGGATGTGCTCAAAGAAGCGGTCCCCCAATTTACAACCGGTCTCTCCAATGTAAATGCGGACACCGGACACAGCTGACGATCCCAGCAGATTCGCAGGTGAAGTACTGCCTCACCTGGAAGGACTGTTTGGGGCCCTGAATGGAGGTGAGGGAGGAGTTGTATGGGCAGGTGTAGCATTTAGGCTGCTTGTAGGGGTAAGTACTGGGGAGGGTCAAATTGACAAAGGAATCGCTGAGGGAGCAATCCCTGTGGAAATTTGAGAGGGGGAGGTAAAGCTATGTTTTGTGGTTGGATCCCTTTGGAGATTTTCGAAATTCTGGAGAGTAATGGAGGAAACAGGACCATAGATTTAAGGTAATTGGTAGAAGAGTTAGAGTGGAGATGAGGAAAAACATTTTACCCAGTGGGTCTTAACATGAAAAATTGGCAAACGCTAAAACTTTCATCAAATTTCAGAAGTACAGGGATATGTGTTTAACGAGCCGTGACCTATAGAGCTATGATCTGGTGCCAAGGATAGGTGGGGTTAGGTTGGGAGGCTCTTTTTTGACTGGCATGGTCACAATAAGATAGATAACCTCTTTCTGTGTCATAAATTTTCTCTTGGTTAAACAATAACCAGTTCAGTTATTTCTCTTCAGTAGAGTGATGTCTCTTGCTCTCTGTTTTGCTCTGCCACTCCCAGACACACACACACACGTATCTTTGTTCATTCGTGACTTGTATTCCTTTCTGTCCCTTCCAATGTATCTCTCCTTCTCGACAACAGGTTAGGGATCTAAGCGTTCCCTTGCTTCTTTGCATGTCTCTGTCAAATCTCGCATGCGCTCTTCCTCCTGTAATATAACATGTTCCTATTTGCCATAGTGAATGTACGGTTCATTCTTTGAGCTTTTACTCTTTGCAAATCTCTTTATTGCATTTTGTTGGTAATGTAATAAATCCTTTATTTGCAAAAGCAAAGGGGCCTGCACAATTTATTAGCCAGATTCAGAGGTGCAGCCAATAGAGCTTCAAGCTTGGAGATATCTGCTGTTTACCTTGCTGACGGAGACATAGACAAGACACACACACACACACACACACACACACACACACACACACACACACACACACACACACACACACACACACACACACACACACACACACACACACACACACACACCTCCTTGTGTTAATATTTAGCCAGGAACTTTGTTACAGTGCTGAACAAATGTTGTACGGTCCTTAAAGTGAAAGGAAAGATTCTGAATCGCAGACGTTGCAGGATTTATGGCAGTGTGTTTGAATTGCCTGAAATTTTGTTGCAAATATGAAGCAATATATATATTTTTTTCCAAGACCTGGTGTAGAGCCAGGAATTCCACCGTTTGCAAAAATTGTAGAAGTGGTTCCTTAGCAAACCCATCTGATGATTTGGTGGTAAGAACAAGATTCTTTATATAATATTTTCTTATTTTGGGAAGAATCCCCTAACTCTTAACCCAGTCTTCATTGCCTGCTTTCCCTTTTAATTTTTAACTTTCTTTGAACTTTCTCTCTGTATCAGCCTAAAATATTTCTTGCATATCCTTCTGAACTGCGGTTTTGAACCTTATAAATTCTGAGTGCTTTATCTGCCAATTTTTCCTCTTTTGTGATCATCAAAATTAAGTTTTATTATTAAACCAGTAAGTGCAGAGACTGCTCAGCAAGTCGGGCAGAATCTGTAGAAGAGAAACAAGGTAAGTGTTGCAGGTTAATGATGTTTTGTTAGAGTTTGAAAATAATAGTCTCCTTCCTCCTTGGATGCTGCCTGACCTGCTTGGTACCACAAGCATTTTGTGTATGTGGCTGTTAAATTTATGTATTTATATTTATGCATCTGCATGTGCAGAATCTTCTGTGCTTATCGTTAGTTCGGTGTCTTTTTACATTTAAATTGCAGAGATAGGCTGAAATAGGTTGGTGGAAGGGAAATAATGAGGTAAAGAATAGATTTCCTTCAGGCTCCGTTGAATTTTTCTCAGCCATAATGCAAGCCTGGTTGGCTATTGGGAGGCTGGCCTATGGCATCAGACTTTTAAACAGCAAGTCAAAAGAAGGGAGAGGGCTATTGTTGTGATAAATGTCAATGCTGGGGATGGGAAAATGTTGAAACAGGGCTGGGGCTTGGTAGTAAAGGAAATTACACCAGGCTATGAAGAGTTCATGGGTTCAAAATGCCATTGACGGCCTGGCTGAGAAAGGATGGGGGTCAGTGGACCTCTGATGATTGAGTGGGAGCCCAGAGAGAGTAGGGGTTGCTCCATCATTTCTGGTAGATGAGAAGGTTGGAACATTTGGGATCGGGGAGGCGTGCAGACCGCAGTGGATGTGGTGAGAGCCGTGTTGGGGGTGGATGTACAGGGATTAGGTGGGGTCAAGAGAAATGTGTGGGAAGAGATGAAGTGAAGGCACTGAAAGGAAAATGATGGTGGGGAAGATGGAGAAATTGGGTAGAATGGCAGAAGGTCTTGGGGAGGAATGGTAGGGTACTTATGGAGATCAGGGATACAGTTGTGAACATATATCATGGAGCAGCACAGGAGCATGCCCTTCAATCCACAACGTTGTTACGAACCAAGTAATCAAATAACTAACTAAACTAAACTGTCCTCACATTCATGTACCTATGTAAACATCTATTAGAAGTCCCTAATGCAGGGATTCCCACCCTGGGATTCATGGATCCCTTGATGAATAATAGGTGTCCACAGCATAATAAAGGTTGGGAACCCCTGCCCAAATGTTTCTGCATCTACTGCCACCTGAGGCACTGCATTCCAGACACCCATCATTCAGTGTAAAAAGCTTGTCCCTCATATTGCCTTTGAAGTTATCCCTTCTCTCTTTAAATTCATGCCCTCTGGTATTCAATACTTAAACCCTGTCTGTATACTATATCTATTGCTCCCATAATCTTATAGACTGCAATCTCCCCTCAGGCTCTGCCATGACAGAGAAGACAACCAAAGTTTATCCAAACTCTTGTTATAGTGCATGGCTCCTAATCCAAGCAGCATCTTGGCAGAATTCTTCTGCGCTCTTTCCAAGGCCTAACATTCCTTTCTGAAATGCAGCAACCAGAACTGTGTGCATTTCTCCAAATGCGGCCTAACTAGAGTTTTACAAAGCTGCAACACAACTTCCTGACTTTTGAACTCAGTACCTTGAATAATAAAGCCAAGCATGCTATATACCTTCTTAACCACCCCATCAACCTGTGTACCCATTATCAGGGAGCAATGAACTGAGACTCCAAGATCACTGTACTCATCAACACTGTTAAGAGTCTTGCCCTTAACAGAGCACTGTCTCCTTACATTTGACCTACCAAGGTGCATCACTTTGTTTTTGGGGTTAAACTTCATCTGCCATTTTTCTGCCCATATCTACAATCTATATCCAGTCTATATCTATGTTGATATATATCCAACTGTATTCTTTGCCGGTCTTCCATGCTATTCACAACACCACCAACTTTGTATCACCTGCAAACCTACTAATGCACTCATCTACATCTTCATCCAGGTCATTTATGTAGGTCACAAACAGCAGAAGTCCCAGCACGGAACCTTGCAGAAGACCAGTAATCACGGGGCGTCAACTAGAATAAGTCCCATCGACCACAATCCTCTGTCTTCTGTTGACTTATGAAGGGTCTCAGCCTGAAACTTCAACTGTTTTATTTTCTCCTCTAAATGTTACTTGACTTGAGTTCCTCCAGCACTTTCAAAATGTCATGTCTGTTTTTGTCTGGATTGGCTCTTGTGATTGAGGATGGGAACAGAAATATAATCCCTTGGCACTCTGCTCTAAATAGGGACAAGAAGTACCAGTTAAGGGCAGTTGCTGAATGTTAGTATTTGTGCAGAAGTGTCAGCCAATAACTACATTGATAACTACTATATTGATTTCTCAGTAAAGAATTGGCCCACAGACACTATGTGGCTGTTTCTGTCAGTAAGAGCTTAACACCTGGGATCTTATTTTGAAAAGATATGGGAAAGCTGTCTTAAAATTGGTCTTTAAAATTATGGTGTGATGGCATAGACACCAGAGTATTTTAATTTGAAATCAATGGCCATCAATATAACTAGTTGTTTTAAAAAAAATCAGAAAAGGAATACTTTAATTGAAGTGGTGAGAATGGGACCATTTGTTCACACAGAAGGTAATTGAAGGGAATATTGAAATGTATTTAAGCGTAGTTGGATAAGTATATGTAAGTATACACTCTGTATCCACTTTATCGGGTCCCTTCTCTACTACTAAAGTGGCCACTGAGTGTACGTTCGTGATCTTCTGCTGCTGTAGCCCATCCACTTCAAGGTTTGAAGAGTTGTGTGTTCAGAGATGCTCTTATGCACAGCACTGTTAGCCAAATAGAACTAACTGCCTTGAATATTTTTAGAGAAAATGTCAAACCTACTGACTGAAAATTGCAAAGGGGGAAAAACTCTAAAAATATGCAAGAGAAATTGGTGAAATGGAGAAACAAGGTGATTATCCCTAATTCAAACCTCATTTCATTTTTACTTATTACCTTGATATTTGTAGCTGGTAGAGTAAACATATTAAAAAGAAAGCAAGACTCACAAAATGCTGGGGGAGTTCAGCAAGTCAGGCTGCATCTATGGAAATGTATAAACAGTTGACGTTTCGGACCGAGATCCTTTTTCAAGACTGAAAGGGAAGGGGGGAGGGGCATGAGGCCAGCTGGAAGGTGACGGGTGAAGCCAGGTGGGTGGAAAGGTGATGAGCTGCAGCAGAAAGAATCTGATAGGAGAGAAGACTCGACCATGAGGGGTAGGGAAGGAGGAGGAGACCCAGAGGAAGTGATAGGCAGGTGAGAATGTGTTAAAGGTCAAAGTGGGGGTGGGGGGTAGTAGTCATTCTTTGTTCTGACATCGTGCTCCTTTGCTTTGCATTGACCATGATTGTAAAGGTGGCTTCCTGAGCAGATCTAAAGAGCATAAATGCAGTAGCCTTCAGTATCACCTGATCCTTCATTATACCAGTTCACTATCCTAAGGAACCCTCACTAGCATGCACCATTTCTCAAAATATCCATTGAGAGAAGAATGGCTTTTTTTAAGCTAAATCTGCATTAAAGGACAAATTTGTAGCATTCTAGAATATTGTCCACAGTTAAGTCAGAAAGAGCAGAGCAAATATGGAAGGGTATTCCCTACTTGGCAGACTTTGTATGTATACTTGAACAAATATTTTAGAGAAATTATTTACCAGCAAATATCGGGAGCAAAGAATGAATACCATTCCTTTTGAAAATACCCATTCCTAAACTTGGCAACAGTGGTACCACATTCAATCTGATATGCAGGCTGGTCATCCAGACCTCTTTGTGTCATTGGATCTCTGCATACCTGCCCTTGGGGTGTTGTTTGATTTCTGTATGTCCGACCTCAGTGTGTTGTTAGATTTCTACACAGCAGTCAGATAGGAAATGGAGCCATAAAACTCTTCTGTTTTTAGTTGGATATCTGGCCCAGAACATCAGAGTTACCTACATTCAGCTGTCTACCTTGTTTGTTCTCCTCAATCTCTCTATAATTATCAGTGGTTTTAATCATTTATCGCAGAGCCCCATTGCATCACCGGCTAATTGATCTCTACTTGCCTTCAGTCTTGCAAGCTGTAAATTTATGGGAAATATCTACTTTTTTAGAGAGATGGCAAGGAATATAAATTCTATTTGATAATTTTCTCTTTTATTCCACAGGTTCATGCCCAAACTTGGGAATGAGTAGAAGCGAGCGACCCAGCTACAAGCACATAACTATGACTTCGACCCCGAAGCTTCCTGTCCGATCGCACAGGCCTCTCTGTCTATCAGTTTCTTCAGATGGCAACGGGAGATATGCGGCCTTGGAATCCCATGATTTTAAAAGCAGCCTGAAATCTCAGGTATGTGTGAGATGTTTTCAACCCTAAGTGAAATGTGGTACCTACTGTAAAGAAACATTGCCAGGTGTGGTCACGGGTGGGCCAAGGCCAAGGTAAGCAATCTAAACTCTGAAGAGGATTAGATATTTTAGCGAGCCACCAGGCAGTGTGGGAAACAATAGTACCCATTAGTAAATCTCAGTAGACACACATATCCTGAAAGGGATGACAATAGGGAAGGAATTGATTTGTTAGAACACCAGTCATTTTTTTTTGTCTTCTGTATTTTTAATGTGTTTCATAAATTTCTGTTGATATTGATGGGACGAAAGAGAGATTGTCCTAACCTTCAGCAAGTGAGTCCATGCAGAATAGACCATACTTTCTTCTCTGAACCTGTCACTTGAATTCTTATACTTCCAATTAAACTCATCAGCATTGTTGATTTAAATAAGAGATGAAAAGAATATTAGAACTAGTGTTCTCTCTTTCATTGGTTTGGTATTTCAATGCTTTCAATGCTTTATGGCATTAGAGACAATCCAATAATGATTTACTAGGCTACCTCCTGGTTTGAGAGGAATTTCCAATCATAAGTGGCTAAAGAACTTAGATGTATGTTCTTTGGCGTTCAGCATATTGATGGGTGATCTCATTGAAGCACATAAGATCATTTGGAGGGCGTAATTACAAAATTAGGATGTTATTATTTAAAAATGAGCTGTGAAAGAACATCTCGTATAGGATGGTGAATCTCTGGACAGCTGTCTTTCAGAGGAGTTGTGGATGATAAATTATTGGGGGAATTTAAAGAGGAAGTTGATAAATTTTAAAGAATTGGGGAATTGTGGGCAGTGGGGATGTGACACAAAGGAGGAGATGAAGCCTTGGCAATGCTTAGCCATAAACAGAATGAATGTCAAGGCGGGCTTGAGGGTCTTAGTGGCCTACTCGCCTTTTTTTTTGCTCTTACATTTTCTAAAGGTTGCCATTCATGTTGTAGTTGAGTTCTGCAACCTCCAGCAGCCCATAAATCAGCCACAGGTTTGTGTGGTTCACAGTATCATTCGAGTGCAGTAGCTGGGGTACAATGAGATATCACATCTCTGGTACTGTTCTCACCTGACACCTTGCTGTCCACTTTAAGTTATAGCTGACTAGGTAGCAATTAAGGTGTAAGAAGGTCAGCAGCTTATGTACATTGCTGAAGCCCTTCTTCTGTCTAGTTGAGTCCATTTTTAAAAGCTTCAAATTCAGCACGTGCTCCTGAATCACTTGTGCAGGAGGTGTTACTGGTTTACTATAATTAAACAAAGTTACCAGCAATTATTTCAAGTTTGGCATTCCTTTCTCTCCTCCTTTGTATATACATTACAACCAAAACAAAATGCTACACATCATCTCTTACAGAATAAAATCACATTGATTAACATTCAGAAAGAATACTTTTGAGAAAGGACTAAGCAAACTGTAGAGAGGAAATGAACAAGTATTTGCTCGGATCATCATCAGAACTGTCGAGAGTGGCTGAGTTGTTTATGAAGTGTTAACCCGTCCTTACCTCTTGTCAAATGGTGCTGAACTAACAGCGGATAATGTTGACAGTGGGTGACATTGGTGGTCTGTATACTTGTTTCTTAGTTTTAATTCCAGTGGCCTGCCATCCATCACCAACTCCACATTTTAGACTAAAAGACCATAAGACAAAGGAGCAGAATTAAGCCATCTGGCCCATTGAGTCTGCTCCGCCATTCAATCAAGGAAACCATGCTGTCTTTGTCCTAACTTGTCCTGTGTCACCAAGTACTTCACCACCTCATCCTTAATAATTAACTCCAACATCTTCCCAACCACTGAGGTCAAGCTAACTGGTCTATAATTTCCTTTCTGCTGCCTTCCTCCTTTCTTGGAGTGGAGTAGCATTTGCAATGTTCCAGTCCTCTGGCACCATGCCAGAGTCCACTGATTTTTGAAAGATCATTTCTAATGCTACCACAATCTCTGACGCTGCCTCTTTCAGAACCCTCGGGTGCAGTTCGTCTGCTCTGGGTGACTTATGAACCATTAGGTCTTTCAGCTTTTTGAGCACCTTCTCTCTTGGAGCACTTCTCTTCCTTCACAGACAACAACGTCAGGCGTACTACTGGTGTCTTCCACAGTGAAGACTGATGCAAAATACTGATTTAGTTCATCAGCCATCTTCTTGTCCCCTGTTATTATTTCTCCTGCCTCATTTTCTGGTGGTCCTATATCCACTCTCATTTCTCTTTTATTTTTAACATATTTGAAAAAACTGTTACTATCCACTTTAATGTTATTTGCCAGCTTGCTTTCATATTTCATCTTTTCCCTTCTAATGATTATTTTTAGTTGCTCTCTGTAGGTTATTAAAAGCACCCCAATCCTCTATCTTCCCACTAATTTTTGCTTTGTTGTATGCCCTTTATTTTGCTCTTACAGTAATTTTGACTTCCCTTGTCAGCCACGGTTGTACTATTTTACCATTTGAGTCTTCCTCCATTTTTGGAGTACACATGTCCTGCACATTCCTTGTTTTTCCCAGAAACGCATGCCATTGCTGCTTAGCTGACAACCCTGCCGGCAACTCCTTCCAATTTACTTTGACCAACTCCTCTCTCATATCACTATAATTTCCCGTACTCCACTGAAATACTGCTACATCAGACTTTCTCCCTATCAAATTTCAAGTTGAACTCAGTCATATTGTGATCACTGGTTCCTAAGGGTTCTTTTACCTTAAGCTCCCTTATCGCCTCCAGTTCATTACATAACACTCAATCCAGTATAGCTGATCCCCTAGTAGGCTCAACGACAAACTGCTCTAAAAAGCCATCTCTTAGGCATTCAAAAAACTCACTCTCTTGAGATCCATTTCCAACCTGACTTTTCCCAATCAACCTGCATGCTAAAATCTCCCATGACTACCATAGCATTGCTCTTTTGATTCGCCTTTTCTGTTTCCTGTTGCAATCTTTGATCCACCTCGCAGCCACTGTTGAGAGGCCTGTATATAACTGCCATCAACGTCCTTTTACTCTTGCAGTTTCTTAACTCAACCACAACGATTCAACATCTTTCTACTGATTTGATGTCACTCTTTACCAGTAGAGCCACAGCACCCTCTCTGCCTACCTTCCTATCCCTCCGATTTCCAAATCCATTCCATGTTTCTTTTTGCCTTTCCTAACACAGAAGCACTTTATGCTGAGAAGACGTTGCAAATATACTTCCTGGTGAATTTGTTAACTGGAATTTGTCAGATGTATTAAGATATAGCGAAAAAGTTGCCATACATACTGTTTATACAAATCAGGACTTTACCTGTGATGGACTAGACTGTGTCCACTACTTTCCATTCAAAGGCATGCTGTTACATGATGCACATCTATAGAAGTTTGTCAAAGTTTTAGATGACATGCAAAATCTTTGCAAACTTCTAAGAAAGTAGAGGTGCTGCCATACTTTCTTTGTAATGGCGCTAGCGTTCTGGAGCCAGGAAAAATCCTCTGAAGTTACATTTAAGCCTGTAGTTCTTCCTTGCAGGACTTGTTCTTTTTTGTTTGTGGGTTGGCAGGTGTATTTTCTTTAGACATGATGATGAACAGGGCAGTATGAATGACTACAGGAGGGTGTGGAGCTGTGAAAGGAGTGCTGATTTGTGTATGGGGCTGAATGTGGTTATCACGTTGTGCACAAGGGTAGTTTGGAGCACGGTGTCTTTTATACTTGGTTGCAGATGACATGTATTGTTGCAACTAAAGAGAATCACGGCAGTGAATATCCCAGGCAGAATGTGGGCTGTAGATGGTATATTGCCGGCATTGTCTTCGGCCTCTTTTTTTGGTCTTTTATTCTTCCTCATCCTCATCTTCAAAAGAAGAAGCCAAAGTTGCTTTGTTCTCTGCACCACCTTACTCCTGTGCATCTTGTTCATCTTAACCTTGTAGCAGTTTTGCGGAGAGAGAATGTGCTAGAGTGATTATCCATATCTTGTCTACAGTGCACAGGAGGGAGGGTGCCCTCACATCAGTTCAGTTGCCTGGTTTCTACCTTCAGTTTGTCTTTGGTCTTTATGGTATCACAATAGGCAATCACGTGACGTTCACCCGCATAATTCTGCACTTCATGGTGTCTCCCAGCTTTTTCTAAGTGTAAACAGATTAGACAGGATAGACTACAACGAACCAAAAGCATCATTACAGCTGCTTGCGAATCTAGCAGACTCCTACATCATACTGGTGCAGGGGAAGTCCGTGAGATTAATAGTTGACCTTGTTTCATCTTATGTTGCCTTAACTACCTCATACATTCAGCCAGTGACACCCTGATTGGAAACCAACTAGCACTATCAAAGTGACTGCACTCATAGATTTTCTTGGTCACCCTGTTGAAACCACATTCTTTGGAAAACCATTCAAGATTCAGGATGGTTTCCTGAAAAGGAGAATAAAATAATTATTAATCCGGATCCGATGTGGCATTAAAAAAGCACCATAAGCATAAAGCACACAATAAAAACAAAAGTAATCCCATAAAACTCAATGTACAAATAATTGTTCTACTCAGGCTGATTGTATGTATGTAGACTGATTGATAGGATTTGATTCGCCTGATGGCTTTGGGGAAGTAATTGTTTTTGAATCCAGTGGTCCTGGCATGGATGCTGTGTTTTTCCTAATGAGAGTGGGACATACAGTCCATAGACAGGGTTGGCGGGATCCTTCATGACATAGCTGGCTTTTGTTTCCATAGATGCTGCCTGGCCTGCTGAGGTCCTCCAGCATTTTGTGTGTCTTGCTCAGATTTCCAGCATCTGCAGATTTTCTCTTGTTTGTGGCTTTTTTTTCTGGCACCTTTGTGGATATATGTCCTGGATATAGGTATGCATGTGCCAGTGATGCTTTGGACAGTTTCAGCTACTCATTGCAGAGTCCTGTTGTCCACCACTGTCCAGTTTCTGTACCAGACAGTGATGCAGCAAGTTAGGATGCTCTCAACTGTACATCAGCAGAAAACAGACATTCCACCTCTCCCCGAAGTTCCGGGAGTCTCCTGCATATTGATAACGGCTCCCTAACATCCACAAATTATATACAATATCCCGGAAATTGATTTTTTTTTGGAGAGGAAGAGCAAGAGGGAGCATCCTGATTGGTCTCTCTTCGTGCTAAGTAGACCTATCAGCTTTCTCTGTGGGCGGGCTTTACAGTCGACCTCAAAAATAATGACAGTGATGCTCGCTGCACTGTTTGCAACAGTGACTTTTCTATTGCCCGTGGTGGGTTAAACTGTAAAATACATGTTGAGGTGAGTTTAACAGGTGTCATTTGTTCATTAGCATAGTTAACATTATTTAAACTAGCTGGCTAGCTGCTAAGGAGCAACTCTATTGATGTCCTATGTGATGAGGCCAAACTCCCTGTGGACTTGCTTAACGTTGTATAGATTAAAAAGTGACTCCATGATAATATAATTACATATGTTAATGTTACATTTTCTGCATGTACCCAACTTGGTTTACAGATTAGACAAAATCACTAAACAAAGTATTACATACACCCTTGGCGGTCAACTGGGGGGGTGGGGGTGGGGATGTGGGATATGGGGTTGCAGGGGTCGGGGGTGCTACCTCCCTGAAATGTGTTTTTGCAGGGTGGGATGTCTGAGAAAATCATGAGCATTTATGTCCATGGACCAGCTTTCTTCAGCCTCCTCAGAAAGCATCAATGTGTTCGACCTCCCTGACTGAGGAGGATGTGTTTTGGGACCATGAAAGTTTGCGCAAAATGTGCACGCCCAGGTGTTTGAAGTTGCTTGCCGCTGCTGTGAAGAGGGTGTGGGTGGTGCAGATTGTCCTGAAGTTGATAACCTCTTTGGCAGTAAGACCAAGGAGAAGGTTATTTGCCCGGCACTAGGCCTTTAACTTTCTCACCACCTCTCTGCAGGGCATCTCATTGTTGTTCTTGTCTCATCATTGTTGCCTCATAAAGTATCAGAACTCTCCCATGCAAAAATCATCCATCAAATAATTTTATCTAAAAAAAATCATATTCTTTCATTACGTTATTATTAAGCCATTTTTGAGAGTCCTGTTAAGTTTAGCAATGCGAAGAGATTGTGCAAACTTCGATTGTTTTCAGAGGCTGAGGGGGAAACCTGACAGAAGAATATAAAAATTATTAAAGTTGCAAATAGTCAGTGATTATTCCTGGAGTGGAAATGCCAAATACTAGAAGGTGTCATTTTAAAGTCGGGGGTTGGGTGAAGAAGCTTAGGAGATTTATGAAGCAATTTTTTTTACATTGAGTGGCAGGGGCTTGGAAAGAGCTGCCAGTGGAGTGGTGGTGTATACGTTATGTGTGGGTGGTTGGATTTGGTTTGGATTGGTATCCTGGTCAGCACACATGAGCTGAAGGGCCCATGCCTGTGCTGTACCATTCTCTGTCTAATGAGAAGAATATTTTCCCTGACAGTTCCACCATCTCTTTCAGATGGACAAAGCCTACTCAACTGGAGCGTCAAGCAGCACGGGGTCTTTGGAGAGAGCGTCCCTCTTCTGTGCTTCTGGATCAGCCACATCTACGTCAAATTTATCAGGCTCCAACGAAACACTGGCCAAGACCAAGTCCTCCAGCAGGTTTTCTCTATTTTCGCCACCTTGGAACAGCAGCTCAGAATCGGACTCCAACCCACCCTCGAGGTCTGGCTCCAAAAAACTGAAGAACCACAGTCGCAAGGCCTCAAGCAAAACAGACAGTCCAAAGGAGTGCAAGCACGGCATCCCTGAGCAGCTGCAGTACGCGGAACCTGTCATTGCCAAGGTGACTGAATATATTTATGTGGGGAATCTGAATGCCGCCTACAGTGGACATATCCTGTGCAAGAACAACATCGACAGCATTATTGATATGAGCAACCTCCCTGGAGAGTTGAACATGTGTCTCATCCCGTGTACCTGCTCCAAGAACGTAAAGCACAGCTGGTCTCGTCTCAAGGTCAACATCAATGACTTTTCAAATGAAGATGTTTTCCCTTTGAAAGAACACTGCTTTGAAGACATCAATGGCTGTATCAGCGCATCAGCTGAGAAACAGAAACGAGTCCTAGTTCATTGCCGGGATGGATACTCCCTAGCACCTACGTGTATTATACAGTACCTCATGCTGAAGCAAAACATGCATCTTATGACAGCGTATGAATTTGTGAGATCCAAGTATCCACTGAATATCCAGGAATGCCATCAGAATCTTTTAGTAACACTTGAGAAGTCACTGAGGCCAGGGAAAAAGGACCCTGAGTGTTTTAAACAGGCACTGTCTCGAAAGATAGCTTGGACTTAATCTTTAAGTCTTGTATCTTTACAGCCTGTCCAAATAAATGCCTTAACGATTCTCTCAGTGTCTGTTGGTCAGAAGTTTAAAACTTGAAACATTTGCCTGCGAGTTTGTTTGGCTTGAATATTTTATTTCAGATACAAAACTTGGACAAATTATTTCCTTCCTCGAGTATTTATGTACACTTTTATAAGTTGTCCGTCATTTTCTTTCTGCATTAAATTTTTCCCATGAATTATATGCATCATTTTTCAAATGGAATAAATAAAAGAGTGACAAGATATTCCATTGGACCCATTTAGGTGAACTGTAGTATCATTCCACTTATCACAAATGCTAAGGTGGGTCACTCTAATTACAGCTGAGAAATTAGATGACAATTTCTTTTAAAGCACACTGTCTCCTACCTGGGAAGAAATGGTAAATCTTGAGGTATATTTTGCCTGTGGAGAAAGGTATTCGGAGAAATTCTCAGCCTGCAGCTGCTGAGAATTTGCCATGCTTTTCATCAAGGAGAACATTAGATCTTAAGAAAATTCTACCAACGACCACACACACACACAGAGGCAAATAAAAAAAAATCTGTATCCCATCCACGGCAGATAGAGGCTAGAGAAGATGTGGGGGAAAGGTGGAGGGAGGAGGGGGACATTATGATCTCTTTTATGTGCTTGTGTGGACACTCGCACAAATGCCTGCCCTGATGGAGCCCCATAAAACAGGAGATCCTGTGCTACTACTGTGTGCTGGCTGACCAATAAAACAGCTTGTTCCAAAGCTGTAATCATTTATGGACTTTAAAAAAACATAAGCTTGCAAGAAACTAGAGCAGTGCAAGGTGAATCTGGCAGGTGCCGTATGCAAAGGATTGCCACCAGAAACATGACCCCTGAATTCACGTCTCATTCATAATTGTTAACAGGTTTTGTTGCTTGTTTGGTTTCTGTGACTGTCAGAAGACAGTTGTTCTGTATTCATAGAAAGTACAGTGTAGATGATGACAAGTACAGTGCTGAACTTATTATGTAATTTTGCTTGTTCATTTACAAAGCTCAGCTGCATTTGTTTGGATACCAATCAACAGTGCCTGGTTTAACTTTGGGACAGTTGCGGTTTTACCTGGAAATTATTATCAGCGCAACCTACACTAGCTAAAGTAGATTTTTGTACACCTGGAGTGCAAATCATTCACTTATTGTTTTTGTTTATATTAAATTTGAATTACAATTGAAGCTTAATATAAACTGATGTGGCTGCAGTATTGTAACATAACTGTAATAAGTTCCTTGCACCATCCTTGGCCTAGAATGTTGAGTCAGTGTTAAAATATAGCTTGGCGCTAAAGGACTGTGGCCGATGACTTACAAGCTAAAATACCAAACTAATTATAAATGAAATTTTGAAAAAGAATGAAAATCTTTTTTGTGTACAAATGACCAAAAAAAAAACAAGTACTGATAGGTGTGCGAAAATTGAACAAAAGAGCTGGCTTTTAGCTGCTGTACATATTAGGATCAAAGTGTTCTCAAGTTTTACAATGGGTTCCAGAAATCTGGAGAGTAGTTGCTGTTGATACCAAATTGAAGAAAGGCACTGGGATAAACCAGAAGGCTGCTGGCTGGTGAGGCTTACAATCTGGCCATTTTACTATGTACCTCCTCTACTAATAAAGTGGCCATTGAGTGTATGTTCATGGTACACTGCTGCAGTAGCCTATCCACCTCAAGATTAGACGTGCCGTATGCTCAGAGATGCTCTTCTGCACACCACTGTTGTAATGCATATTTATTTGAGTTGCTATCACCTACCCGTCAGCTTGAACCAGTCCGGCCACTCTCCTCAAACCTTTCTCATTAACAAGGCATTTTCACCCACAGAACTTGCTTTTCAGCGGACATTTTGTTTCTCGCGCCACTGTTGGTAAAATCTAGAGACTGCTGTGTGTGAAAATCCCAGGGATCCAGCAGTTTCTGAGATACTCAAACCACCCTGTCTGCCACCAACAATCATTCTTCATCACTCGGACTGAGCAACATCTAAACCTCTTGACCATGTCTGCATGTTTTTGTGCAATGAGATGCTGCCGTGTGATTGGCTGATTGGAGATTTGCACTAACAAGCAGCTGTACAGATATCCCTAACAGAGTGGCCATTGAGTGTGTGTCAGTAGTAGAAAAAACTCCTTGAGGAGAGGATAGGATTTATAATAGGGTCTGATGGGGAAGTCAGCATGGCTTTATGCATGGGAAGTCCTGCCCCTCAAATCTTGAGTTTTTTGAGGAGTTTGCCTTCTTTGGTGAAGGCAAAAGAGTAGATATGTTATACCTGGACTTGACTAATGCATTAGACAAGTTCCTGCAAGGAAGGCTGGCCCAGAGAATTAGGACACATTGAATCCAAGGTGCTTTGGCAAACTGGATTCAAAATTATCTTAGTGGTAGCAGCCAGAGTTAATGGGTACAGACTTTTGTGACTACAGGTGTGTAATCAATGGTGTACTTCAGGGATTAGTGCTGGCACATTTATTGTTTGCCATATAAATAAATGCCTTGGATGAGAATGCTGTGGCCTGATAAGTAAATTGGCTGATGGCACTAAGATTGGTGGAATTGTGGAGGGCAAGGATGGTTGTCTAAGGACCCGGAGGGACAAAGGTCAGCTGGAAATTAATCCGGAAAGTGTGAGATAATGTATTTTTATCATCTATACTAGCAGAACATACACCACCCATGGCAAGGGTCTGGAAGCAGAGGGCCATGGGATGCAGGTTGACACAGAAAATGGTGACACAGGTGAATAAGGTAGTGAGGTTGCCTTCAAAGGCAACACCAATTGAGTATAGGAATTAGGACATGTAGCTTTATAAAGAACAGCTTGGACCACGCTTGGAATATCGTGTGCAGCCCTGGCTGCCATGCTATAGAAAGGATGTGAAAGCGCTAGAATGTGGAAGAGCTTCACTAGGAAGTTGCCTTGAATGGAGGGATTTATTAACAAGGAGAGATTAGATAGGCTAGATGGTGAAGGGTGACTTTTTAGAGGTTTGTAAAATTATTAGAGGCATGGGTAGGGTAGGTGGCAGCCTCTACTGGTTATTAGATTCAAGATTGTTTAACGTCATTTCCAGTACAGAAGTGTAAAGGATCTGATCATCAAACAAAAACACAATAAATTTAAATACATGAGATAGCGTGTATACATAAATTGATTACATGTCCATAAAGTGATAATAGGCACAGGAGTGCTTGTACATAAGGTGAAGACAGAAAATGATAAAACAGTGGTGGTTGGGGTTGTGGAGGGGAAGGTTCATGGGTGTTGATCAGCCTTGCAGCTTGGGGAAAGAAACCTGTTGAGTCTGGTGGTCCTGGTGTGGGTTCTATGTAGCCTCCTGTGTGATGGGACTAGGACAAGAAGTCCACGTGCAGGGTTAGTGGGATCCTTCACGATACTGCTGGTCCTTTTTCTGGCACCTTTCTATTATACGTCCTTAATGGTGGGTAGGCTGGTGCCAGTGGTACGTTGGACAGTTTTCACTACTCGTTGAGGAGCCTTCCTGTCTGTCTCAGTGCAGTTTCCATACCCTGCAGTGATGCAGCAGCATGTTCGGATGCTCTCCACTGCACAACAGTTGGGAGGCTGAGGGGAGATCTGATCGAGGTTTAAATGATTATGAGAGGCATGGATAGAGTGGAGAGAGTATCTATTTCCCAGGGTTGAAATATCTAATACCAAAGGGTGAGGGGGTAGGTGTGAGGGATAGATCGTTTACTCAGAGTCTTGGATGCCTGGAATGCACTGCTGGTGGTAGAGGAAAATACATTAGAGGCTTTTACGAGACATTTGGATAGGCATATGGATGTAAGAAAGATGGAGGGATATGGAGGTGGTGTAGGTAGGAGGGATTAGTGTTTGAGTGTTTTTGATTTGCTTTTTAGCTGGTTCAGCACAACATTGTGGGCCGAATGGCCTGTTCCTGTGCTGTACTGTTCTATGTTCAATCTTGCAGATTTTCTTTGATTCTGATCAAGGGGCAGGTTTTTAGTGTGTACTCTGACTTCCTTTGGCCTCAGAAAGTACTAAAGGTACTCCTTGTGGAGCAAGCACCTTCCATCAGACTTTCACTCCTAAATTCCCAATTTCAGGCAAATTACCAATTGTAAATGCCTCTCCACTCCATTTTTTACTGGCCCATACATTCAATTCCGTGTTTGCCCACACAGGCAGATTAATAACAGGAGCTGTTTTGCCCATTAGCTTTTGCAAATCTTGGCTCTGAAGGCAAATTCTTCTGGCATCCCCCACCAGCCCCTAAACCCCTTTCACATTTGCAGTAATTGTTTCTGCAAATCGAGAAATATCAAATGTGAAATTTGTGTGAGGAGTATATGGTTAGACTTCTACTCTCCCTTTGGGTGGATTATCTTGCTATTACTATTTCTAGATTAATTTTATTCTTTATAGGCTTTAATTCCTGGGTATTGCAAAAGACGAATTTTATGAGAAATAGGACAAAAAGTTCGGCTAATATATATTCTGAGTTCCTTTTCTGCAATTGCTCCTATTCTGGATTTTCACTGACCTTTTATTCACTTCATGGACCACTGGAGATCTCGTGGTCCCATTCAGTTGAAGGAGAAGAAAATGGGGCATTTATAATCACAGGTCCTCTCAGAGGAATTGCTTACACAATTCTGAGGGATTTAAATTGACCCCTTGCCATGAAGGAGTGAAAAGGTGTGGTTTCTTTTCAGAATCCAGGAGGAAAATGAAATGAATGTTAATGTGCTTTATTATTCTGGATCTGTTCAAGAAGCAATATACCTGAGCAGCAAGAACATTAGCCCTCTAAAGGAGAAACAACACAGTGCCTGATGTGAGAAATGAAGTGTCAGGTTTTTATGGCTACCTGAGATAGAAGGTTTTCTCCATACACCTCAGCATTAAGTACTTAATACTCTTTTCAGTTCCCAATTTCAACACCCTTGTAGACCACTAAAATTTTAAAGTTAAAAGTTATGAAAAAATTATGAAAAAAATAGTGGTGAACTATGAATAAAATTCTAACAGGAATATTCTTTTGACTTGTAGACCAATCTGAGCTCCATGTCTGACCCTAATACTGTAATGGAATTACAGCATGTAGGGTAGACTAAACTAGTCAACAATGCTCCAATTAATTGAGCTTTGCTATGGCAACCACAGCCCACCAGCTCTTAATTAGCTGCATCTTAAAATACTTGGTATAGAAAATAAATTAGATTTTCAGCAGCAAGCTGTGAACATGATTTAAAATATCCTGGAGTCCTCACTGAAAATAAATATAATTCGATGTGTGTGGTTTTGTTACATTTAAGCAATTTACTGTTCTGATTTCACATTTTCTCATCTAACAATTAATATTTCATCACTTGTATTCCAAGAGTCCTCAAGTTTTGATTGAGTTCTCAACTGAGAGTTACTGTTTTTGCCATTGGGGCAAGCAGCAACCTAATCTTAATCAGCAAAACAGAAGCTCCTCTTTAGTGGAGTTCTCAGCAGCTTCTTTTCAAAATCCTTGTATGTTGTTTTTTCACTCCATTAGAAAAATATAGGGAAACAAAGAAATATATTATTAAAGCCATAGTTTTTAAAAGCAGTTAGTGAATTTTCCTGGATGCAAACAGTTTCCTTTTTAACTTTGCCATGTTTTTGATAAAATTAGTGAGCAGAATGATGTGAATTGTCAAAATGAATCATTCTTGCAATGAGATATACTGACTCCCACCAGTGCTTATTTCACCTCTCACCCAGCACCAATACTCTCTATCGTTCAGTGCAATTCATATGAATTATCTCAACATGCAAACTTGGTTAAAACCCACAATTTACACATTGCACATATGTGCAGCAATTTAAATTGGTTTATTACTGTCACATGTAGTGAGATACTTGAAAAACTTGTTTTGCATACTGTTCATACCAATTCATATTAACAATGCAAGATAAAACAATACCAATATGAAGTCTGACAGAGACAATGCAGTGCAGGTAGACAATAGAGTGCGTATTTTAAAAATGGCACATTAGTTATATATGAGCATGGAATTGTAAGCTTCTATGTGCGTCATCCAAATGTTGTCCACCATCAATTTTTTCAGAAATGCATGAGCAGATCTTGTGCCTCATTCTTAAATTATGCATGAAGCGTCAAACAGATGGGAGCTACGTTATCCAGTGACTGACTTCCCAGCCCCTGAGCCCACTTCTTCACCCATAAATTGCCACCAGTGACATTGAAACACAGGCGTGAATATTTGTGGAATTCGAGACAGCAAAACTGACAATTGTTTTTTCTTATAAATTGAAATTGAATTTGAGACTTACTCACATGCAGATTTTACTGGATGAATCACAGAGTTTCTGTCAGTGACTTAGTACTTCTCCAGAGATTGTGCTACTTGCATTTTTCCTCATCTAATCAAGGGGAATCAGTGGATCTTCATGAATTTTAAACATTCATGAGCCAGTCACATAGCAAACTTATACTTGGTTACAAGAAATCTAAGTGGGTTTTTAAAATTTGAAAATCTAAATTGATGTATGTACTGCAACTTCCTTACATGGCTATTTCAAAATATATGTTAAAATAATAGTTAATTTATGATGCTTCAACATTTGTTTTTATTACATTGGGAAACTGCAATCTTTAACTGATAATCTGTGTAATATTTTTTTAAAAATTAGAACGTTCATTTTGTTCCTAGGTTAGCTGGCTGTGGGAATTCTTTGAAATTATCACAGGCTAGTTACATCAGAGCTGTTGAATGCCAGGTACACTGTCTGGAATGATGCTTCACAACATTTGCATGTCATTTTTCACATAATGAACTATATAAGGCACAATTAAGAAATGTGAATTTTGAAGGTGATGTGTTGAATTTTGAAATATGATGTTAATTTATAGCATACCATGTTACCGTAAAAGCATATTTTAATAAATACAACATACCCAATCATTTCATCACGTTGCATCAACAACTGTGATTGCTCATGTATGACATAATAAAAAATATTGGATATGACCTTATGGATTATAGTGAATATCAACAATAACAAGAATTTAGAATTTATATAACACATATTGTATCCT
Organism: Hypanus sabinus; assembly: GCF_030144855.1. Lineage (NCBI taxonomy): Eukaryota > Metazoa > Chordata > Chondrichthyes > Myliobatiformes > Dasyatidae > Hypanus > Hypanus sabinus. The sequence goes on along the minus strand of NC_082712.1, from coordinate 135,381,192 downwards.
AAAACTTTGCAAGGAATATCATTGAAATGTTGTCAAACACAAGCCCCATGAAGTGGTATTAAGGTAGGTAACTACAGTATATACATCTTTTAAGGAGAGTTAAACGAAAGAGATGAGATAATTGCAAATAGAATTATAGACTGAGGCAATTGAAGACTCAGGTTTGATATTGCCATGCCTGCCCAATAAATCATTAAAGTCCACTTTGATTCTTGAAGGGTTAGGACCACAGCAGAATATTTCTGGCTGCATCAATTGTCTAGATTCCAAAAAGCTATCAATGTCCTCTACAAGTCTATAACTCTGACCTGAAAGCTCTGCCACCTTGTGGGTATACCCATTAATGAGAGAGGCTGCGGGACTAAACCCTGAGAAAAATTCCAGAGCTGCAGTCCTATGAGGGGACATTGATAAGTTCGTGGCCTAGAAGTAGAAGGAGTCAATTTTAGAAAACCTAGCACATTTATTTTTCAATACAGTCCCCTCCGACATTTGCACACTTGGATCTCCAGAAAGTGTCCAGATGGGTGATTGATAGGTTCATGGCCTAAGGTGGAAGGAGATGAGTTATACAGCTCTCGTTACATGCACATGCAGGTCAACTCTTTGAGTGATTATGCAGAAAGTTTGAAGTTAACTCACCCTCTACCTTAGGCCACAGACCTATCAATCACCCCGATGAGTTATTTACTTCAAACTTTCTGCATAATCACTCGAAATCCTTTTTGAAATGAGAATCCTTTTTGAAATGTATTCTACCCCTTCTTTTTCTGGTCTTCCTCCTCCTTATTTTCAATCTCTGTTCTCCACTTGTGTTCCAAGCAGGTTCAATTTGTACAGGCTGACATATCTCTCAGGTCCTCTATCGATTATCCTGCCAGTTCTGGGAAGCTCTGGGACAGAGGTGACAATGTAAGACTTCATTACTGAATCAGAATCAGGTTTAACATCACTGACATATGTCATGGAATTTGCTGTTTTGGTGCGCCAGTACAGTGCAATACATAAAAACAAACCATAAATTACAACAAAAAGTACATTAAAGTAAATTAAACAAATAGTGCAAATATGTTTGTAGAAAGCAAAAGTAGTGAGGTGGTGTTAATGGCCAGTTCATTGTCCATAGGGAAGAAGCTGTTCCTAAAATATTGAATGTAGGTCTTCAAGCTCCTCCCTGATGGGAGCCATAAGAACAGGGCATGTCCTGGCTGATGGGAGTCCTTAATGACGGATGCCGCCTTTCTGAAGCATCACCTTTAGATGATGTCCTTGCTGCTGGGGTTTGTGTCTGTGATGGAGCTGGCTGATCTTGCAACCCTCTGTGGCTTTTTCTGATCCTGTGCAGTGTCCCCCTCATACCAGACAGTGATACAACCGCTGTATATCTGTAGAAAGTTGGTAAGAATCTTTGGTGACATGCAAAATCCCTTCAAACTTCTAATGAAATATAGCTTCATTCAATTACGTCAATGCTTTGGGTCTGGGACAGATCTTCAGAGATGTTGACACCCAGGAACTTCAAACTCTTCACCCTTTCCACTGCTGACTCCTCCATGAGGACTAAACTGAGTTCCTTTGACTTCCCCTTCTTAAAGTCCACAATTACTTCCCTTAGACATTAAATGCAAGGTTGTTGTTGTAACGCTTCTCAACCACTGTTGTAAGCCTTCTTGTCACCACCTGAAATTCTGCCAACAATTGTGTCATCAGCAAAGTTATAGGTGGCATTTGTGCTGTACCTAGCCACAGAGTTACGGGTGTAGAAAGTAGAGCAGTTGGCTAAGCATGCATCTTTGAGGTGTGCTGGTGTCAATTGTCAGTGAGAAGATGTGTTATTTCCGATCCGCACTGCCTGTGATCTCCCAACAAGGAAGTCAAGTATGAGGTACAGAGGCTCAGGTTTTGAAACTCGTTGATTAGTATCGAGGGTATGATGGTGTTGAATGGTGTAATCAACAAACAGCAGTCTGGCACAGGTATTGCTGTTGTTCAGGCTGTCCAAGACTGAGTGGAGGTCCAGTAAGGTTGCTTTTGCTCCTATTGTGGCAGTAGGCAAATTGCAGAGGGTCCAGGCCCTTGCTTAGGCAGGAATTACTTCTGCCATGACCACCTTCGCAAAGCACTTTGGAATTCATTGAGGAGATAACAGGCAAGTTAGACAGAGGAGAGTCAGTAGATAATGTTTTCTTGGATTTTCAGAAGGCATTTGAGAAGGTACTGCACATGGGGCTGTTTAACAAAATAAGAACCCATGGTATTACAGGAAAGGTACTAACATGAGTAGAAGATTGGCTGACTGGCAGGAGCCAAAGAGTGGGGATAACAGATGCATTTCTGGTTGGCTGCTGGTGACTAGTGTTCTGCAGTGGTCAGTGTTGGGACTGCTTCTCTTCATGTTATCCGTCAATGCCTTGGATGATGGAATTGATGGCTTTGTGGCCAGGTTTACGGACAATAAGAAGATAGGTGGAGGGGCTGGTAGTGTTGAGGAAGGAGGGAACCTGCAAAAGGACTTACTGTAGATAGATTGCAAGAAAGGGCAAAGAAGTAGCAGATGGAATATAGTGTAAGCAAGTGTGTTGTCATGCACTTTGATAGAAGGAATAAAGGCATATACAGGGAGAAAATTCGAAAATCAGAGACGTAAAGGATTCCTTGTGTAGGATTCCCCGAAGGTTATCTTGCAGGTTGAATCAGGGTTAAGGAAGGCAACTGCAATGTTAGCGTTCATTTTGATAGGACTAGAATGTAAGAGCAAGGATGTAATGTTGAGGCTTTATAAGGCATTGGTCAGACCACACTTGGAGTATTGTGAGCAGTTCTGAGCCCCTTATCTAAATAAAGGATGTGCTGGCATTGACGAGGATCCAGAGGAAGATCACGAGAATGATTTCAGGAATGAAAGGGTTAGCACATGAGGAGTGTTTGGTCCTCTACTTACTGGAATTAAGAAGAACGAGGGTGGATCTTATTGAAACTTATCAAATATGAAAGGCTTAATAGAATGGATATGGAGAGGGTGTTTTCTCTAGTGGAGGAGTCTAAGACCATAGAGTGGTGGATGTGCGGAACTCATTGCACAGACAGCCGTGGAGGCCCTCAATATGAACTGTATATTTAAAATAGAGGTTGATAGGTTATTGATTAGTAAGGGTATCAAAGGTTGTGGGGAGAAGGCAGGAGAATGTTGAGAGTGATAATAAATCAACCCATGATAGAATGGTGGAGTAGATGCGATGGGCTGAATAGCCTAATTCTACTTTTATGTTTTATGGTCTTCTGGTTTTATCACAGTAGACAGGGTTGTGGTCATTGAGGCAGTGCACCCTACTCTTCTTGATCCATAAGACCATAAGATATTGGAGCTGAAGTAGGCCATTTGGCCCATCGAGTCTCTTTGCCATTCAGTCATGGCCTGATCCAATTCTTCCAGTCATCCCCACTTCCCTGCCTTCTCCCCATACTCTTTGATGCCCTGGCTAATCATGAACCTATCTAGTCCTGCCTTAAATGCACCCAATGACTTGGCCTCCACAGCTGCTCGGGCAACAAATTCCATAGATTTACCACCCTCGTGATTAAAGTAACTTCTCCGCATCTCTGTTCTAAATGGATGTCCTTCAATCCTGAAGTCATGCCCTCTTGTCCTAGACTCTCCTAACATGGGAAATAACTTTGCCATATCTAATCTGTTCAGGCCTTTTAACATTCAGAATGTATGAGCCCTGGTGTGTTTGACACCCTTTTGAAGCAGGTGGGAGCCCATGACTGCAGCAGTGGGAGGTTGAAGATGCCTTTGAACACTGCCAACAGTTGGTTGACACAGGTTTCCAGTTCTCTATTAGGTACACCATCGACTTTTGAAAGAGAATTTGAGCTGCTGAAGGAGGATTTCAGAGAAGAAATTCCAAAAACAGGGGGCACAAACCAGCTAATAGCAAAAGAAACACCCCTCCTAATTTATATGTTTTCCAGGTCAAGGTGACTGTGCTTTGGCTGCCCCAGCCATTCCATTGCCAGCTTCAGAATGTCCCATTTGTCATCATAGATATATTCAGTGGCCACTTTATTAGGTACACTTGTGCACTCCTTATAATTGCCAAAATGTAATCAACTAATCGCATGGCAACAACTTCAATGCATAAAAGCATGCAGACCTGGTCAGGAGGTGCAGTTGTTTTTCAGGCTAAACATCAAAATGGGGAAGCAACGTGTTAGATGGGATGGTTTGAGTATCTAAGAAACTGCTGATCTCCTGGGATTCTCATACATAACAATCTGGAGTTTTTTGAGGATGTAACTATGAAAATGGACAAGGGAGAGCCAGTGGATGTAGTGTACCTGGACTTCCAGAAAGCTTTTGATGAAATCCCACATAGGAGATTAGTGGGCAAAATTAGGGCACATGGTATTGGGGGCAGAGTACTGACATGGATTGAAAATTGGCTGGCTGACAGGAAACAAAGAGTAGTGATTAACGGGTCCCTTTCAGAATGGCAGGCTGTGACCAGTGGGGTACCGCAAGGTTTGCTGCTGGGACCACAGCTGTTTACAATATACATTAATGATTTAGATGAAGGGATTAAAAGTAACATTAGCAAATTTGTTGATGACACAAAGCTGGGTGGCAGTGTGAAATGTCAGGAGGATGTTATGAGAATGCAGGGTGACTTGGACAGGTTGGGTGAGTGGGCAAAGGTATGGCAGATGCAGTTTAAATTGGATAAATGTGAGGTTATCCACTTTGGTGACAAGAACACGAAGGCAGATTACTATCTAAGTGGAGTCAAGTTAGGAAAAGGGGAAGTACAACGAGCTCTAATTGTTCTTGTACATCAGTCAATGAAAGCAAGCATGCAGGTACAGCAGGCAGTGAAGAAAGCTAATGGCATGCTGGCTTTTATAACAAGAGGAATTGAGTATAGGAGTAAAGAGGTCCTTCTGCAGCTGTACAGGGCCCTGGTGAGACCCCACCTGGAGTATTGTGTGCAGTTTTGGTCTCCGAATTTGAGGAAGGACATTCTTGCTATTGCGGGAGTGCAGCGTAGGTTCACAAGGTTAATTCCCGGAATGGCAGGACTGTCATATGTTGAAAGATTGGAGCGACTGGGCTTGTATACACTGGAATTTAGAAGGATGAGGGGGGATCTGATTGAAACATATAAGATTATTAAGGGATTGGACACACTGGAGGCAGGAAGCATGTTCCCGCTGATGGGTGAGTCCAGAACTAGAGGCCACAGTTTAAGAATAAGGGGTAAGCCATTTAGAACAGAGATGCAGAAAAACATTTTCACCCAGAGAGTTGTGGATATGTGGAATGCTGTGCCTCAGAAGGCAGTGGAGGCCAAGTCTCTGGATGCATTCAAGAGAGTGTTAGATACTCTTATAGATAGCGGGGTCAAGGGATATGGGGAGAGGGCAGGAACGGGGTACTGATTGTGCATGATCAGCCATGATCACAGTGAATGGCGGTGCTGGCTAGAAGGGTTGAATGGCCTACTCCTGCACCTACTGTCTATTGTCTATCTATAACAATCACTAGCGTTTACAGAGAATGGTGCGAAAAGCGAAATAAAAATCCAGTGAATGGCAGTTGAGTGGGTGAAATTTCCTCGTTAATGAGAGAGGTCCGAGGAGACTGGTCAGACTAATTCAAGCTGCCAGGAAGGTGACAGTAACTCAGATAACCACGCATCACGATACTGGTGTGCAGAAAAGCATCTCTGAGCAAACAACAGGTACTGGATGCACTAAAGCAACAGAAGGCCATGAACGTTCGCTCAGCAGCAACTTCATTAGGTACAGGGGGGTAGCTAATAAAGTCACAACTGAACGTACGTCACTCATTATCCCACCGTCCACCCTCCACTCCAGGGAAGTTTGTCACAAAGTAGAAAGTGCAATTCCAACTGGAATTCCTGCTGAGAAGTAAGTTAGTTTTTCATATGCATTCGCTCCAGAGTACTGCCTGCTGAACTGCACATGCCAACCAATGCATTTGGCTTTCATATTTAAAAAATCACGCAGCACCATATGATTGAAAAATATATAAATGACAGCACTTCAGTGTTATGCTTTCTACTAATTACTCCTGGAAGCAAATGATCTAAAGCAATTTTTCTTTCGTTCCCTCTGTTATGCATCCTCATTTGTTCTCTGTTAATAAATCTTCACAGAATGCGGGGGCCGTTGGTTAGCACTCCCTCTCGTGGTAGGAGTTATATCTGCAAGAATTTATTTCAGCACCTTCCAGGCTCATCATCATTGTTAAATGCTCTGCTGATGCTCCCACTTCCAAATCTATCCTGTATGATGGGAATTTATTTATGTGAGTTTCTATAAAAGATACATACACAGTTTTTACATAATCCTATGAACCCTCACTGGGTGTGCTTTTTGAACCTGAATGATGATTTTCAAAATTTCAAAGTATTCAAAGAAAATTTAGTATGAAGTACATGTAGGTTACCATAAACCACCTTGAGATTCTTTTTTTTTTGTAGGCATTTACAAGAAAAATAATAAATATAATAGAATCTACGATAAACTATATGTAAACAAAACTAACAAATAACCAATGTGCAAAGAGAAGACAAACTGTGCAAATAGATAAATAGGTACATACAAACATGAGTTGTAAAGAGTTCCTGAAAGTTAGGCTGTAGGCCACTGCAGCTCCTGTAATTCATTTCAGAATTATGTTATGTGAAGCTTTCTGTGCCAGCTCAGGAGTCTGAGGGTTGTAGGGTAATAACTGTTACTGAACTTGGTTGTGTGGAATCTAAGGCTTCTCTTCCTCCTGCACAGTGGTATCAGTGAGAGAAAGCATGGCCTGGTTTCTGTGGGTCTTTGACGATGAATGCTGCTTTTTTGTTTCAGCACTTCATGTAAATGTACTCAAAAGTGAGGAGGGATTTGGCTGTGATGGACTGGGCTGTATTCACCTCTTTCAGTTGTCTTCCTGTTCCTGGGAACTGGTTTCCATACCAGGACGTGGTGCAACCAGTTAGGATACTTTCCACTGTGCTCCTTAGAAGTTTGTTGAAGATTTTGACGATATGGCAAATCTGCACAAACTTCTAAAAAGGTAGAGATGCCATCTTTGTGATGGCACTTACATTCTGGTCACAGGACAGATCCTCTGATATGATAATGCCAAGGAATTTAAAGTTATGGCCATCTCCACCACCAATTCTACAAGAAGGACTGTTTCATGGACCTCTAATTTCTTCCTCTTGTAGTTGAGAGGTTGTTGTGGCCCCACTCAACCAGGTTTTCAGTTTCCCTCTGATATGTTGATTCGTCACCACCTTTGATTTTGGTGAACAGTATGGTATCATCAGTAGATGTAAATGTGGCATTGGAGCTGTATTTAGCCAGACAGTCAGAGGATAAAGAGAGTAAAGCAGGAGGATAAGCACACTGTCGTGAGGTGCACCTGTGCCTGTGTTGAGCCTGAGTAATTGAGGAGATGTTGTTTCCAAGGCATACTAAATAAGTGATAAAATTAAGGGTCCAGTTGCACAGGAGGCACTGAAGACTGGGACTTGGAGCTTAGGGATGAATTTCAAGGGGAAGATGGTTTTGAATGCTGAGCTGTAGTCAATGAAGAGCATCCTGACATTGCAACTTGTATGTCCAGGTGTTCCAGAACTGAGTGAAGAACTAATGAAATGGCATCTGATGAAGCATTTCATCTTAGTGAATGTATCTCTGACTGGATAATAATCACTGAGGCAGGTTACCACGTTCTTCTTTGGCATTGGTATGATTGATGCTTGCTTGAAGCAGATGGGTACCTCAGACATCCAAAGCACGAGGTTGAAGATGTTCATAAATACTCCAACCAGTGGATTAGCACAGGTCTGCGGTATTCAGCCAAGTACAACTCTGGGCCAAATGCTTTTCATGGATTCACCCTCCTGAAGGATGCTCCTATGTCAGCCTCTGTGACTGCGGAGATCACAGGGCTGTCTGGGGTTGTTTTCCCTTTTGTTCTGAAGAACCAGCCATCCTGTATCAGGCTTCCCGTGTTCTATTATTTTTGCTCTCAATGATCTTTGTGTAGCGTCTCCACTTCCCTATTCATATAATGTCCAAAAATATAGTCATCTTAGTGTTAAATACATTCAAATTTGGACCATAGATATCTGATGTAATGACAGTTAAACATACCCCTATATCATCAAATCTCCCTTCACCTCTGTTAAATGGCCAACCTTTGTCTCAGTACAAGACTACCTAGCTAGAGCAAAGATATCCTCAGTGTAACTTCTTCAGAAAATGGTCAGTTCTATTTTTCCTTAGTGAAAGGAAGTGTCTGAAAGGATGAAAGATTAAGACTCTTTTGTGCCTCCTGAAGTTTTGAAGAATTTTGGGCCACTATTACCCATTAGTTCCAATACTTGGATGTCAATAAATCCTCTACAGTCCTGACTTCATTAAGTACATTGAAGCAGGCAAAAGTTTCACATTTTTTAAAGAGTTCTCCTCAGTGCCATGGTTCCTTGAGGCTGTCTTGCAGCTGATTTATTTATACTCTAGATGCTCAGCTTGGGTATTTCTGGAGGCTGGAGTCTATTGGTCTAAGGAGAACTCATTGCCATAAAGAGAAAGCTGCATTTTGCTGACCCATCACACAAAGCAATTTATACCGGTTGCTTTTGAAAACTGCCTGTGGCTTGCCAGTCTTCAACCATCTCTCCAGACTCCCTGTCTGCTGTTTGCCTTCTTTCTTCCAGGTGAGCTTAAATTTTGACTTTACCAATCTCTTTTCTCATATCACTCCTAGCAATCTTTCTTGCTCTGCATTGTTAATTTTAAAAACCAATTTTTATTTTTATGACTGCCATTTAATATTTTATGCTAAAAGTATCTAATATCATCAATGAAATAAAGCAAAACATTTTCCATAATTATAAGATAATTTTATATATTGTATTAATTGACCTGTTATCATATTTTTATTAGAAGTGCCCATAGATTTAGAGTATTTCCATTTCTGTGTATCATTGTTTTAAAATAATTTAAAATAATATTGGAATGATGAATATTCAAACAGTCTTAAAATTTGCACTGCAAAGACTTTTTAAAGTTTGATGTTTACCATAAACTACTTAAGCAATTATTTGAAGCAGAAGTTGACATGGGTGAAGAAAGTCTCCAGTTTTACAAGGAGAAAGCTGTCTCTTTGACAGTTGTGTTTCTGCCACCTGACATTGGTCTTAGAGTGTGTGGGGCTAAGAAATGACTGACATTAAGAAGCCCTTCCATCAAGCATCTGCTACCCTTCAGTCCAAATTTAGAAACACTTTCTCAAATTAATTTCCAAATGCCAACCATTCTGGAGGATTTGGTTTCCCTACAGCTAATCTTTCCCTCTTGGGTCTGGTTTTGAAAATCATTACAAGCAATCAGCATTTTGCTATTGAGATCATCCACCTATTTCCATATTGATTACATGAAGTAATATAGTCCAGTCACCTTTAGTTCAAAAATCATTATATTTAAGGCTGTTTGCATTGAAAACAAGTCATAAAGTAAACATTTGAGATTATATCATTAATTTGGTCATTTAATTGTTCTTTATTTACAGGGTCATAAAACACAACTGTCACAATGGGAGAGTGAGTATTACCTTAAGCTTTAAATCGTTCAGTTTGATTTGTACATTTTCTGATTTAATGGGCATGTAATTGGCAAATAAATTTCAATGCAGCCAAGTGTGAGTTGAGGTGATATACTTTGGCAGGAAGAATAAGGAGCCAAGCATTGCTTATGTAGCAAAGATCTGAATAGGGTAAGAGTCCTGGAGATAGAGAAGCTCAGGTTAACTAAAAACCAGCAGCTCAGGTAACTAAGGCCTTAATAAAACAAATTTAAAAAAAGATTATTTCCTTTACACTTTGAGAATATATGTTGCATTGAACATTGATAACTATTCATCATGTGTGGTGTGCCCAAAGTTCTGATCTCTGCATTGGTAGAAAATATGGGGGCTTATGAGACATGGATAAAGTATGTTCAGTGAGGGTAATAGACCTGAGAAGAAATATTTATTACTGTTTATAAGGCTGAACAGTCTGTGGCATATTCCTGTTGAAAAGTGAAGTTTGCAGTAGGGATAAACATAGGGTAAATATTTTTAAGTGCAGTATTTGAGATTTAAGTCGTAAGTATTATCCAGGCAATAAGAATTTATTAAAACATCAAGAGAAATATTAGATTTTATGCAAAACATGCAAGTATAAGGAATGCAAGGATATAGCACCCATATACAAGCAAGGGTGTAATGACAGATGAAAAGCGGTTCGGGGATGATTGTGTGGGCCATGAGCAACTTGGGATAAATGGCCTCTTTCTTGTTATAGGCTCTGTGGAAGTCTATGTAATGGTGATTTTGCTGGTGCCAATTAACTTAGTAGTAATAAACAATGAAATTTGGAAAATCTGGAATTTGTTTGGATACTAATGACTGCCCTTCTTCTTTACAGTGACGAGGTATGGTGTTGGATGTCCACTACAGTACAATTTGTGTGACTGCATGATAATGTGAAGCTGGTCCTATTATAATTTTACTCATGATTTAAAGAACACTTTCACTGTGTAGCTTAAAGCATGCACAATCATGCTTTGCATTCCAACAGTTTCAACAGCTGGGGTTATTTGGTATATCTTATACTAGGTGTGTGAAATATCCCCACAAGCCCCTCTGCATGGCTATTTTGCACCCATGTTATCCACAAAGGGGAACTTGGGAATTTACTTTTGGATGTGGGGTGAGCCTGGAATTACATATTGTACAAGTGAGGTAATTTTCATCTGTCTTGAGACAGTGTTGAAAGTGGCTGTTGGAGATGATGAGTTACAAGCAGTAATATTTAATAATATTATGATGTGTGAGCTTTTTTTTCCTAACACTGACCACCAGACAGTAATAACACTGGGTATAATGGTGCTTAAAATGGAGCTATGTTAGTCAAGGTATGTTTATTTAAATGAGAAAAAAGGATGAAGAAAGCTAACTAAAAATAATGCTGACATGCATAGATTTTTAACCCTTGTGGCTGCTGCAGCCATCCAGGCAAACAGCAGTTAACCAGCAGTGTCTCACTGGTGCTGGCAAGATTTGAGGAGTTTGGAAATGGCCATCTGTGCTCATGATGCCTAATTTCAGACCTGCTCTGCCAGCCGCAGAATGTACATGACTAGTGCAAGGAATTTCCTGGACAGTGTGAGCCCCAAGAGTTTAAGATGGACCTTGTTAATGAAAACACCAATAGGTGTTGGTTTGTCTCTTTGCTGTTGGGTGGCTGCCAGTTTGACCACTGGTGAGTAAGTTATAAGCAGGTAGAACTGTGTGGAAGTGTTGTCTGGTAGCAATGGGATTACTCATTCCATTATGGTTCTGATGATTGCAAAAGAGCTGATAGATGCCCAACTGTAAAACAAATCAATGTGGTTGTGACTTAGGGTAGGAATGGTCTGTTTAGTAGTTCAAATGATTTTAGTGAATTAACCTATATGACAAACCATCAAATTCAAGGATAAATTCATATGTTTGTTTATTAACTGAATTTAAATTGTAATGGTATAATTTGAGCATAGTATTTTAATCATGGTAATAACCATATTGAATTAATTAAAAATGCTGAAACTGATAGTGATGCAGAAGGTTGGTTGTATGAACAAATGAACTGTAATTCCTTTAGCAAAAATGAGCATGTATTAGCCCATTGCTTTCAATGGGAAAAACATTAGTGGTACAAAGTTAGTGTTCATCAGCAAAGCAGAGGAGAAAGAGTGGTTGACATAAAACATGTAGTTGATTGGAAATAACTCTGGGTTGTTGGAGAAAAGTTTGTTCTAACAGATTAACTAAAGTTACTGCACAGTAACAGCATGTCCCACTGCTTAAACATTCTTTTACAATAATCTGATTTCAAGTTACCTATCAAATGTTCCTCATATTTGATGTTCATCTATCGCTGCAGAAAAAATCCAAGATGACCTCCTCTCGCAGAATGCATCTGAAGGTACCTTTTCAATTTATAGTGCACTTTCCTTTCACTGATTCTGACAGATTTCTATTTAAGCAATTGCTGCATTACATCTGTGTTTCAGAGCTTGCTGCTCTCACTAGCCAAAACTGCGATTGAGAAGGAAGAAGCAGATCGGATAGCGGAGAAGGAGAGGTACATGGCAGAACATTGTGCAGCCGTGCAAGTTCATGGGATTTCAATGGCAGAATTACAGGTTACTTCAATATCATTTTATTCAAATAAAATCTTGCTTTTGTAGCCATAGGAGTACAAAGCTCATACAATTGAAAGATTTTTAGCTTGGGAACAATGATCATTGTAGAAGTAATTTTTACTTTGGAAGCAATCTGCGCCATCAATGAAAATATTTCTTCGTTTGTTAATGGTGTCACTATAATTCAGGACAAAGTTCATGTTTTCCGTCTTCAGTTGAATCCATGCTCCTTTTTGGAAATGATCCAATGTTTAAAACTGAATATAATTAATCACAATTCAGGCAGCCCTACATTAAATGTTCATTGCCATTTTTCCCTGTTCTTCACCATTTCTGACTTCAGTTGTAAGAAATTATCACACACCACATTCAGGACAATGAAGCTCCAGCCGCCTTGCAGAAGTACCTCCATTAAATACTTGCTGTCCACATGGATTCCTTTCTCACAAGCAACAGCTATTCCCCAATCCTAGAAATTTGGCATCTTTTGGTAGAAACAGTCATTTTATCCTTTCTTTTAAGTTGGACAACTGCATAAGAGATGCATTGTAAGTAGGTTTTTCCGGTCTACTTTTGTTGACCAAAGTGTTGCAGAAACACTATGAACAAGAAAACTGAAGACTGATGAGAAATGTATAATGATTTTTCTTCTATATTATGATTTCTAGTTGAATCTTACACAATTTATCAATGTCAATCGGAAGGGTAAGAAAGCAAGTCCTTTCAGTCAAGCAATTATTTCTTCCTTTTTAAGGTGTTACTGGTCGTTTTAGTGTGGCTCACAGGCCTGTTCATCAATAACAGTGATAATGCAAGTGCTTTTTAAACTATGCTCTAATTACAGAATGAATGCAAGACACAGTGACACCTCAAAGTTAAATTTGCTGACTTTCTGTCTCAACAGGATCTATGCAAAAAAATTCATGCACAGATAGATGTGGCTGATGAGGAGAGATATGACCTGCAAACCAGAGTTGATAAGACTGCCAAAGAGGTAATGGCCACCTCCCCCGAACATTTTCAACATCTTATTTGTTCCTTTTCTGAAGCAACTTTTTGCATGGCCTGATTAGTGAATGGAATATGAAGTCAATGACGATTGTTTAAAATGTGCAATATGCTTCCACAGAGAACAGGTGAAGTAATTAGAACAGATATATTTAAAGGGGAAGGAAGTCAGAGACATGAGGGAGAAAAGAAAAATAGAATAAGCTATTGGGATTAGATGATGGGAAGCTAACAGGCATCATTCAGTGCCTTTTTATGTATAACTATATGCAAACTGTTTAACAATAGGAAAGTTCCTTAATATTTTAACCTGTAATCATACCTCTGTATCATATGAAACAGGCCACTCACTGATTGAACTAAAACTGAACAAAGGAGACACAAGCAAAATCCAAAATATCAACAGAAAAAGATAATAATAATCAACAATTTAAGCATATTGACTCCATGAGCACAAGGTTAGACAACATCAATGGAATGAAATGGAAAGAAAGTGAAGCAGTGTCTGTCTGCACAATTTTCAGTTATCTAAATCATGCAAATCACTGCTAGTTCATTGCATGTGTAGTTTCTAGTACCTGTGTCAATCAATTTCTTCTTTTTCCAGATTTGTTACATGGAATAAATGGAATAAAAATTCCTATTCAGTCCTCTATCCACCCATTTATGTAATAAATGGAATAACAATTCCCACTCAGTCCTTTATCCCCCCATTTAATCTCCACAAATAACTTGATTATCCAAAGGTATTCAAGTAAAACACACTATTCATCCATCCTTACACTGCCTTCACTTAACTTAAGCTTGGTACCCAAATATTTCCACAAGGGCTCACAACTGGGATACTTCTTCATTGTAATCAAAGAGGAATCAGTACCAAAACAGGAAAGATGGGTGAAGTCCATTCTATCAGGATCCCTTTTCTGTACATCTCACCTGGGCTGCCATGGCCTTGGACAAAGAACAGATACAGAACCTATATCTCAAAGTAACATGAGACATTGCTAGTATCCTTCTCATCTGACCCAATCAAAGGAGATCCTATGAACACTGGGGATGAGAACTTGCACCCAAACCACAAACAGACCAAAGCATCTTGGGATTCCACAACTAACTTGGAAAGTATTTCTTCTCAATCTGCTGATTCAGTCTGTTGCTTGTCCTCAGTTCCAGTGTAAAACCTTATTGAGATAGACCTGTGCTCAGTCAGAGTTTATTAGAGTAGACTGGCTGGTGGATGGACTCCTCCTCTCCCTTCATTCACTGCACTCGTTCTGTACTGAGCAAGAGCCTGAAAGGAAATTGGATTCTGCGATTCTGTGTAATGATTTGGCCTCTTAAGAAATGATGCAGAACTTAAAGAGGACATTTGGCCCATTAAGTCCATGCCATCCCTATGGAAGACTAATTCAACTTGTCCTGTTTCCGCAGACATTCACCTTTATTCTATATCCTTCAGGATTTTTGACCCTTCCACTAATAGGAACATTTTCACTCTGCCTGATCTACAGTACTTAAACCATATATGATTTTACATACCTTCAGCAGATCACCTATCAAACTCATCCGTCCTAAAAAAGGATAACCCCAGCTTCACTAGTCAATCCACATAATTCATCTTTCATCTTCAATCCCTGTACTCTCTTTGTGAATCTCTTCTTTACACTGGCTAAAGCCTTCACATATTTTCCAAACTATGCTGCCCATTACTGAACAAAACATTCGAGCTCTAATCAAGCCTGTCTTTTATAAAGGCTCAAGCTCAAAGCTTTCTTTGGATTGTTCCAAACAAGGTACTTAAGCTATCAATTGTTTATCAATGAACAACATTGGCTTTTGTTGGCTCATATCCCCTTATTTACATCACTAAATCTTAGGTTTAGTAAAATAACCCAATTGAAACATACAAAGTAGCATACCGTAAAGGCTCTGTTAATAGATACAGGCTTCATGCTTTAATATGTAATGTAAGAGCATGTTTAGTGTAAGCATCCTGGAGGATTAATTATCATTTAGCATATACATCATTCGATTGTCTCTCAAATATGTAAATATAATCTGAAGATTGTAAAGGATGTCATAAAGGTACACTGCTATTTCTTTTTTAAGCCAGGTAAACTGTGTTCCAGAGTCGTTTCTTAAAAAATGTTTTTGCTCATATTTAAAACCTTTCTATCCTGCCCCACCATGTGTGGTATTCAGCACAACCTTTAGCAGCCACCTCCAAAGTGTATAACATCCTCAATCACTGATTGAAACCCGAGGCCTGTTACTCTCACCAAGGAGGAGAAGCCTTTATAAACATATCCTGGGAAATCTGCACCAGCACTCTTCAATGTCTCCGTTGGGGATATAAAAAACTGCCAGTCAAGAAACTGGAGTCATGGGAGTGCGGGGAGGTGGTGAAAGTGCCCAATCAATCTTTGTCAGACAAAACTGAAATGATTAAAAAGTCACTTTTAACCCAGCCAGGATCTGGGAAGCAAGAACAGTTCTTTGATTTTTCAGTTATGTATTATTTAGGTGCAAATGTCAATCCTTAAATGTTGCAGATTGATGACCTGAACCTGAAAGTCTTTGACCTGAAGGGCAAATTTAAGAGACCACCCCTCAAGAGAGTGCGCATGTCGGCTGATGCCATGCTGCGTGCGCTGCTGGGCTCCAAACACAAGGTGTCCATGGACTTGAGAGCTAACCTGAAACAAGTGAAGAAAGAGGACACTGAAAAGGAGAAGGTAAGTCATCACCAATGAAAACCCATGGCTGGATTTTAGTTCTCTCTCTGATGGCAGCAGCATGCATGTCTGACCAATCCCCTAAGATCAAGACATGTAGTCTTACTGAGACATTACAGGTAGTTACTAAACACCTGACCTTATTGAGATTCAAATATCCTATTGGTGTGAGCTGATTAATTTGCAGACCACTAAAAGCAAGGGGTTTAGATGGGGTGGGGTTTGTTAGGTGTATTCAGGAAAGTTTCATGACACAATATGTAGATAAGTCTTTAAGAGAAGAGGGTGTACTTGATTTGGTATTGGGAAATGAACCTGGTCAGGTGTCAGATCTCTCCTTGGGGGAGCATTTTGGAGATAGTGATCATAATTCTATCTCCTTTACAATATCCTTGGAGAGGGATAGGAACAGACAAGTCAGAAAAGCGTTTAATTGGAATAAGGGGAATTATGAGGCTATCAGGCAGGAAATTGGAAGCTTAAATTGGAAACAGATGTTGTCAGGGAAAATTACAGAAGAAATGTGGCAAATGTTCAGGGAATATTTGTGTGGAGTTCTGCACAGGTACATTCCAGTGAGACAGGGAAAGGATGGTAAGGTACAGGAATCCTAGTGTAAAAAGGTTGTAATAAATCTAGACAAGAAGAATAGAAAAGCTTACAAAAGTTTCAGAGAGTGAGGTAATGTTAGAGATCTAGAAGAGTATAAGGCTAACAGGTAGGAGCTTAAGAAGGAAATTAGAAGAGCCAGAAGGGGCCATGAGAAGGCCTTGACGGGCAGGATTAAGGAAAACCCCAAGGCATTCTACAAGTATGTGAGGAGCAGGAGGATAAGACATGAAAGAATAGGACCTATCATGTGTGACAGTGAGAAAGTGTGTATGGAACCAGAGGAAATAGCAGTGGTACTTAATGAATACTTTGCTTCCATATTCACTATGGAAAAGAATCTTGGTGATTGTAGTGATGACTTGCAGCAGACTGAAAAGCTTGAGGATGTAGATATTAAGAAAGAGGATGTGCTGGATATTTCGGAAAGCATCAAGTTGGATAAGTCGCCAGGACCAGTGAGATATACCCCAGGCTGCTGTGGAAGGCGAGGAAGGAGATTGCTGAGCCTCTGGCAGTGATCTTTGCATCATCAATGGGGATGGGAGAGGCTCTGGAGGATTGGAGGTTGGGAATGTTGTTCCTTTATTCAAGAAAGGGAATAGAGATAGCCCAGGAAATTATAGACCAGTGAGTCTTAACTCAGTGAATGTAAGTTATGGATAAGATCCTGGGAGACAGGATTTATGAACATTTGAAAAGGTATAATATGAGTAGAAATAATCAGCAAAGCTTTGTAAAGGGCAGGTCGTGCCTAAACACATTGAGGATGTGACTAAACACATTGATGAAGGAAGAGCAGTAGATGCAGTGTACATGGATTTCAGCAAGGCATTTGATAAGGTACCCCATGCAAGGCTTATTGAGAAAGTAAGGAGACATAATGTCCAAGGGGACATTGCTTAGTGGATCCACAACTGACTTGCCCACAGAAGGCAAAGAGTGGTTGTGGACAGGTCATATTCTGCATGGAGGTCGGTCACCAGTGGCGTGCTCAGGGATCTTTCTGGGACCCTTACTCTTCGTAATTTTCATAAATGACCTGGATGAGGAAGTGGAGGGATGGGTTAGTAAATTTGCTGATGACACAAAGGTTGGAGGTGTTGTGGATAGCATGGAGGACTGTCAGAGATTACAGCAGGACATTGCTTGGATGCATAACTGGGCTGAGAAGTGACAGATGGAGTTCAACCTGGATAAGTGTGAAGTGGTTCATTTTGGTAGGTCAAATATGATGGCAGAAAATAGTATTAATGGTGAGACTCTTGGCAGTGTGGAGTATCAGAGGGATTTTGGGGTCCGAGTCCATAGGACGCTCAAAGCAGCTGCGCAGGTTGACTCTGTGGTTAAGAAGGTGTATGGTGTAATGGCCTTCATCAATTGTGGAATTGAATTTAGGAGCTGAGAGGTAACATTACAGCTATATAGGACCCTGGTCAGACCCCACTTGGAGTACAGTGCTCAGTTCTGGTCGCCTCACTACAGGAAGGATGTGGAAGGCATAGAAAGGGTGCAGAGAGATTTACAAGGATGTTGCCTGGATTAGGGAATATGCCTTATGAGAATAGGTTGAGTGAACTCAGCCTTTTCTCCTTGGAGCGACGGTGGATGAGAGGTGACCTGGTGGAGGTGTATAAGATGATGAGAGGCACTGATCGTGTGGATAGTCTTTTTCCCAGTGCTGAAATGGTTGCCACAAGAGATCCTCCAGCATTTTGTGTGTTGCTTGGATTGTGATCATTGCCTCTCTGTTAGCTGGACGTGGATTGGGATCTCTCCAGAGTTAGCTACTCTGAGTATCCAGAAGTCAGAGTCTTGTTGGTTCACCATTCCACAGACATAGCCCAGGGAAGACTTTGAGAGTGCTGCTCTGTCAGGAGTATGGTTTTAAAGAGGTGTTGTTACTTGGATGCAAAGCATCCCACTGGCACTGTTTTGAAAGGCTGAGAGGGTGTTACCCTGGTTAATGGTTACCCCACAACCTCCCCCAAAACAGATTACCTGGTGATTATCATAGTTCTGTGGGTGAGAACTTGTTGCACAAATCAAAAATATACTCCATTGACTGTAAATCACTTTTGGACGTCTGAAGGCTGTGAAAGGTACTATATAAATACAAACCTTTCCAATGTGAAACAAGAATGGAGAAGTGTTTCATGCCTTTTTGATCTGTGCTCATTGTGTTGATGTGTCAAATTACTGTCCATGTGCCAAACGGCAAATCAACTCACAAATAAAAATATTGTATTTTTTTAAATAAATTTCATTTCTATGCTAGCCATTGACAGTTGGAGAGCCACACAGAGCAGGAACAGGACAACTGAGTCCATGCCAGCCATAAACCATCATTTAAACTAATCCTTTGTTAATCCTAGTTTTATTCTCCCCATCCATGTCAACTCCACTGAGATTCGACCGCTCTCCTCCACGCTAAGGACAATACACAGTGGCCAATTAACACACCAATCAACTTACCTTTGGAATGTGGGAGGGAACTAGGGCACCTAGATAAAACCCTTGCTCTGACAGGGAGAATGTGCATACTCCACTCAGATAGCACCCAGGCAGAACAAACCTGGATCTCTAGTTCTGCGTGGCAGTGGTTATTTTAGTTGCATCACTGTGTTGTCTAATGTCGAATTGAAAATTTAGCACATTTAATACAAATGGCAAAGCAAAATGCTCTGCTTTTTTTTGGAAGTCGAAATGTCTTTGCTTGTTGTGCCAGTGAGAGTGAGCCATTATGTCTGGTGTACCCCCACTGCTGCTCTGATCAGCCTGTTGAGGTTTGCACAGGAGTAACTCAAGCATACCTCTGGGGCTTATCTACTCAAGTCTCTGCACAGGACAGAAACAGGTCTTCTGGCTCACCGTAACCATGCTCACCATCAAATTCCCATTCATACCAATCTCATTCGGTATGATTCACACAGCTGTCTAGACAATTTTTAACTTTTGTGATGCTACCTGCCTTCATTGCTTATTTACGTTGTGCATTCCAGATTCCAACCATCCTCTGGATGAAAAACCTACCCTCTCCAGATCCCCTCTGAACCTCTTACCATTTACCCTAATCCTGTGCCCTAAAGTTCGGCATACCTTGGTTATGCTCTTTTAGTTTCAGATGTTTTCCTTTGCTAGTAGTTTTAGATATGTTATTGGTAGTACTTCAGTCTTTCCACAACATCATATCTAAATCAATGGTATTCAATTTGTCAACCTTGATGTGTGTTTCATTTGAATCAGGGTGTGATAATTAGTCTTAACACCACAGACAATGATAGGCTGCATTACTGGAGGTTTCCAATCTGTAATATTCTCTGTTGGAAGAAGAGGTACAGTAGCGTCATTGTTAAATTACTAGAGTAGAATACAGAGTTGTGTATGACTACTCCAGAGATATGAGTATGAGTCGCACCATGATATGCATGGAATTAGCATTAAAGTAATTAAATAAAATTTGAAATTCGAAAGCTATGGTTACTCTCGGTTATCATGAAAACACTGGATTGCTGTAAATATGTCTGGTTCATAAATGGCCATCGGTAAAAAATTTAACAACACAAGATATTCAGTAGATGCTGGAAATCCAACGTAACATACACAAAATGCTTCAGGAATTCAGCAGGTGAGGTAGCATCCACGAAAAGGGAAAAACAGTCAATGTTTCAGGCTGAGACCATTCATCAGGATTGGAAAGGAAGAGGGAAGAGTCCAGAATAAGAAAGTGAGGGGAGGGGAAGGGGTACACACTAGGAAGTGCTAGGTGAAGCCATGTAGATGGTGGAAAGTGACAATGTGAGAAGCTGGGAGGTAATAGGTGGAAAAGGTAAAAGAGTGAAGAAGGAAGAACCTGATAGGAGTGGACCTGGGAGAAAGGGAAGAAGGGCAGCCCCGTGGGGAAGTGAGAGGCAGGTAAGGAGAAGAATAGAGTTTACAGACAACCAGAGTGGGAAATAGCAAAAGAGGGAAGGGAGAGTGGGAGAAATTACCAGAAGTTAGGGAAATCAAAATTCATGCCATCATATTGGATGCTACCCAAACAGAATATGGGAGCAGCATTGTCGTGGCAATAGAGGAGGCCATGGACTGATGTGTCGGAATAGGAATGGGAACTGGAATTGAAATGCTTAGCCTCTGGGAGGTCCTGCTTCCTGCAGATGGAGTGAAAGTGCTTGACATAGTGGCCCCTCTATTTATGTCATCTCTCACCAGTGTAGAGGAGGCTGCATAGGGAGCACCAGATACAGTAGATGATCCCAACAGACTTGCAGGTGAAGTGTTACCTCACCTGGAAGGACTGCTTTGGGCCCTGAACAGAGGTAAGGGAGGAGGAGAATGGACAGGCACTTCTTCTGCTTGCATATATAAGTCCCTAGGGGGAGATTAGTAGTGAGGGACTAATGGACAAGGGAACCACAGAGGGAATGATCCCCACGGAAAGAGGACCATGGGGGGGGGGGGGAGGTAAAGATGTATTTGATGGTAGGATCTCTTAGAAGTTGGTGAAAGTTGCTGAGAATGATGTGTTGGATGTAGAGGCTCATGGTGTTGTAGCTAAGGACAAGAGGAATTCTATCCCTGTTATTGTGGCAGGAAGATGGGGTGAGGGATATGTCCAGAAAATAGAGGAATTACAAGTGAGGGCAGTATTAATATTGGAAGAAGAGAAACCCCGTTCTTTGAAGGAGCAAGACATCTCTGATATACTGGAAAGGAAAGCCTCATCCTAGGAACAGATGCGGCAGAGACAAAGAAACTGAGAAAAGGGAAAGGCATTTCTACAGGTGACAGGCTGGAAAGAAGTATAGTCGAGATAGCTGTGATAGTCAGTAGACAGAGATAGAGATTGACAAAGGGAATAGAGGTGTCAGAAATGGACCAAGTAAATTTAAGGGCAGGGTTGAAGTTGGAGGCAAAGTTGATGAAATTGACAAGTTCAGGACAGATGCATGAGGCAGCAGTGATGCATTTGTCAATGAGGTGCAGAAAGAGTTGGGGAGTGTTACCAGTGAAGACTTGGAACATGCCTGTTCCACATCACCAACAAAAAGGCATGCATAGCTGGGGTCCATTGATACTCCTTGGGTTTGGAGAAAGTGGAGGAGCCAAAAGAGAAACTGTTGAGTGTGAGGACCAATTCTGCCAGTCAGAGGAGGGTGGTGGTGAAAGGAAACAAGTTAGGTCTATTGCCAAGAAAGAAGCAGAGAGCTCTAAGGTCTTCTTGAAGAGAGATAGAATTATACAGGAACTGATCATCTATGGTGAAAATGTAATGATCAGTGCCAGGCAATTGAAGGTTGCTGAAGAGATTGAGAGCATATGAAGTCTCACCGATGTCAGTAGGAAGGAAGGAAAACCAATGGATAAATCTGATAAACGTTGTTGTCTTTACACAGTCTCAGTTGTATGTGACTCTATATTTACCAATATGGTTGACTCCTTCTGTCTCTTTGGTTCAGAGGTGATTAGGAATGGACAATGAATGCTGGCGTTTTCAGTAATATCTAAATGTGAGGGAATGCACACACACAATAACAACCGGCTGACATAGGTTCTGGTTTTGATGCCCTCCAAACAAAATAGCATGTGGATTTAGCATTAAAGATCACACTCAAGAACGGACACCCCACCCAGCAGAACTCATTAATTGCAACTTCAGTGTTCGGTTCTCAAGTTCTAAACCTGTATATCTCAAATTATTTTAGGAAAAATTGGTGTGAAATTACACTGTGTTTTGTGGGAATGTTGCACTCTGAGTAAACAGTTCTAGGACCTGTCAACAGCCTTTGTTGAGCTGGTTGATCTCAATTAGCAGCTACAACAATGTGCATTTATATAAAGACAGGATGCATGCATTTATACAGTGCCTTTCATGACATTATTCCTTCCAAAAATGCTTCAGATCCAATGATGTAATATTTGAAATGTAGTCATTATTGCAATGTAGGAAATGTGGCAGCCAATTTATGCTGGGAATGCTTCCAAAAACAGCAATGTGCTAATCATCAAATAATTGGTTTTTTTTAAGTGATTTTTGTCTGAGCGATAAATATTGACTGGATACCAGAGAACATTTTCCTTCCCTTCTTCAAAATCGTGTATTACAATTTTATTTGAGGACTAGTGGGTCCTTGTTTAAAATGTCATGAGAAGGACAGCACCTTCAGCATTGCAGTACTTTGCCCACGCAGCACAAGAAGTCAGTCTAGACTTCTCCACTCAAATTTCTCAAGTGGGATAGAACCCTATAATTTTCTGGTCATGGATTGCTACACAAAGGCTCACACGACAGCAGCACCTTTAATATAGAAAAAGCTGTCTACCCATAAAGCAGAGTAAAATAGAACACAAATACTAAGTCATAGTAGAGAAACTTAGATAGAAGACATGGACTTTAGCAAAGGATTGATTGATTGATTGACATTAAGGGTAGAATCAGCCCTTCCATGTCTTCAAGCCATGCCGCACAACAATCTCCCAATCTAATCCTATCCTAATCCTGGGACAATTTACAATAACCAAATAACCTACCAACTGGTACTGGAGACTGGAGCACCTGGAGGAAACCTATAAGGTCACGGGGAGAATGTACAAATCCCTTACAGGCAGTGGCAGGATTTGAACCGAGTCACTGGTACCATAAAGCCTTGTGCTAACCACATGCTGTAGGGAAGCACTACCACTGTACGAGACTAGGTAGCAGCAGACAGAGATACTGAGGGTCTGGGAAAAAGTTACCTGTAAAACGAGTGAAATTTCATTTTCCAGAATTCTTGCAGTAGTTTTAACATTTGGTTACAATGTGAAATGATGAATATTGGATTACGTGCCATTAATCAACCTCCCTTACTTTGTACTGTCAGCAAATCTAAAATTAGCCCCCAGTATTTATGAGCAAAGGATAATGGATAAGAGAGTAACAGCTTCTAATTGATGCTTCTTTCAGAAAGTATAGCTGAATGGGTAGCTAACCATGGCAGATTGATTGTAATGCCCATAAAGTGCCTGTGCTCGCTGTTCACTGATGAATAATAATCATTCAGAATTCTGAAAGTGGTGCCGTATGTCTGGTTACACTTCTAGCATCACTCTGATCTTAAGAGATTATGTTTTTGATCTATCAGGCTGACCAATATCAGAAGTATAATAATTTGTAAGCTCCAGATTGCAGGGAAATATTTAACAATAATTTAACAATCAATCAGGAACAGTGTAGAGAGCAGATGTTTTTGTCCATTTCTGATCTGCATCAAATTAGTTAACGCAGAATAGGCATGGAGATGTTTGCTGTGATATTTCACATTCACACAAGAAGTACGAAATAGACTTTAGGCTGCAGAATAGAATCAAGTGGTAACCTCTATTTCAGAGAGACTGGTGCCTAAACCATCAGAGGGAGTATTAAGTTCCACATTATAGGCATGGTTGTGTCCTATCCTTGTGCAATGTTTATTCTGTGACTCCGATAGTCAGAAGGAAGCATATGCTATCAAAGATTAATTCATCATTTTACTGAATGCATACAAACCTTTCTCCCTTCAGGATCTGCGGGATGTTGGAGACTGGCGTAAGAACATTGAGGAGAAGGCTGGAATGGAAGGCAGAAAGAAGATGTTTGAGGGTGCTGAATAAAACTTCTCTATAAAACCAAATACTGCATTACATTTAATGTTTGTAACAAAATATATGTAGGTCAGTCTTGTTCTCATTGTTATTGGAAATATTTTGTGCTGATTTAGTTAATTTCATTTAGAATAAATGAATAATATAACAGCTGGAATGAAGAGGTCAGGATGCATTTGAGCTTACTCCATCTTCTTACTGCTTGACATCAGGCATCAGGCCACAAACTATTGTAGCAAGAAATGAGCATTATTTAGACTTGCCCTTGCCCACTTGATAATGTTGAATCACAAGTTGCTAAAGGAACAATATGGTAATGAATGAAAGGAGGAACTAAGACTTAGTATCAGGTAAAACAGCAGGACATCTCCCTAACCAACCAGATCGAAGTGTAATCAATAAAACAGGGACTGAGAGAGGAACGTACGTTTGAGCGTGTGAATTCATTGTCAAATTATACAAAGAGGAATAAAGAGAAAAGGGAAGGAAAGGAAGATGGGATTGAAAGAGAGATAAAAAGTAGACAAAGAGAAAGGTGAAGAAAGAATTTTAAATTTTACATTCTTTAAAAATCTCCAACAATAACAGTGATTTGCTGTCTCCATTTGGATTACTACCATTAGTCATGAACCTGCCATCAAATGAAGTTACTGTATCATTTCCATTTAAATAACAGCATACACTATAACCTCAGCTTAATTTTGACAGTAAATTATGGCCCATTATGTGTCACCATGCTGCCCTAGTACATGTTAAGTGTACTTTGGAATTACAGAAACACAAGTAATAACTTTGTAGCATCACTTACAAGATCTTTTACTTTATGATGTACTCCAGATTGAAAGCTACAGTGTAAATAAACTCTTGAAAGCAGGGTTGACTTTTTTTTAATCATGAGTATTCTGAGGCTTCATTTGGTCACCTTTGCTACATGTAGAATGCTCCTACATATATAGTGATCACCATTCCTATGCAGTGTTCTTGTTAGTGGGAGGAGTGTAAAATGAAGATGAGTCGGATACTGTAAATGGCTCTCTTCACCTAAGCAGGGAGATTAATGACACTACAGCCTAATGTTTCAGGAACTCCAGTGGAAGAGCTGCATGTAGTAACCCACCAACAACATTAGAATTATTTCCCATTGCAATCATAGGATTTTACAAAAGGAAGAAGATTGGTAAATGGAAAAAAGTCCTGGAGTTTGTCTATGGTGGACAAAAACAAAACACTGAGAGCATTTGGATATGAGTATACACTAGATATTTTTTCACATGGTGGAAATCCAGAGCAACAAACACAAAATGCCAGAAGTCAGCAGGTCAGGCAGCACCTATGGAAAGTACTAATGAAGGGTCTCAGCCCGAAACATTATTTGTTTATTCCTCTCCATACATGCTGCCTGAACTGCTGAGTTCCTCCAGCATTTTGTGGATATGAGTAATAAAAATATTAGCATAATTTAGAAGGAGAAGGCTCTGCATGAAATAATTTTAACCTTCTACAAACTATCACAATTACAATAGGTAATTGGACCTTAATCTGGACATCCATGAAATATCTGTTCAAAGTGTAATGAGAATTGTACTGCATTTAGTGCAAGCAACAAACAATGAATTTCTACGTCACAGAGACTTCCACAATCTCAGGATGCCCTGCAGCTCTCAGACTCCATACAAATGGTGCAGTTTTAAGTTCTGATACTGCAGAGTGTCCCCCAAGCTATGATAAGTGGACCTATAGCCACTGTGAGTTGGTTCATTTGCCACTTCAATGACTGATTTTGTCTCATCTCCTTTGATCGAACAAAGATATGGAATGATGTTCCATTGTTACAGTGTAGTGCAGCATGGCATTCAGTCATCACACAGTAAGTACCATGAACAGCAAGGGCATTAACATAAAGCGCTGGTTCCCAAAGTGGGCGATATCACCCCCCGGGGTGGTGGGAGTTTCTAAGGGGGCAGAGGGGAGTTACTCAGTAGCAGGGGGGCAGCTGAGGGATTACAGGCTTAATTTAAGAAAGGAGATACTTATTATAAGCTTTGATCCTTAGTGCCACATAATTGATTGCAATGATCACACACTCACTTGTCTCTTGCTAACCCACCGTGTGTTATTGTTGTTGAAAACAATGTCCAGCTGAAGTGAGTCACTGTGTCCTCGCAAAGCCAGGTTCTGAGTCGCAAGGAATTTTATGCAGTGAAGGATTCTCATCAAGATATCACACCACTTCTGCTTTTCCTTCTCAATCTGTGACTGAAATACCGCGTCAATAACTCCTCTGTTTCCAGCTAAATTTCTTTCCATTTCTTTCCACTGTGTGAAGCATTCCTGATGGTTCTTGGCATTCTCATGAACACTAATCCTTTCAGGTGTTTTCCACTGGGTGAATCCACTTTCCTGCTCCAATGAGGATTGATGGTCTGACTGGGAATAGAGAAGACAACAGATACAAAATGCAGACTTTTTAGAAGGGGAATAGATCAGCCATGAGCGAGTCACTTACTCACCACAACCATTTCCCAATTTCCTCCTGAACCAAGTTTTGTTCATTGAGCAGTTATTTGTTGGTAGGAAAGGCCCCTCAATGTTCTGGAAATACTTCAAACCCAGCTTTATTATTTCTGTTCACAACAAATCAGGCAGAATTGCTTTTCCAGTATCCTTGTCAAACTTCAGAAGTCCAGTGTCATGTTGTTCAATCACTTCTGATATGACAATTCAAGGTTCTTTGACACCATCCAGTTCACTAGGTTCCGTGTCGTCAGGTTCAATCTCATCAGGTAAAATCTTGCCAATAAACTCACCTTCGGATTCTAACGAACTTGTAGCAGGTGCAGGCAACTCCATGGAATGTGTCGATCTACTTGTTCCGGGCTTTTCAAAGAAGGCATGAAGAACTCGCTCAACTTCTTGGCTTCATCCACTTCCAACTTTCGTCTCTTCCCTCCTTCAGTTCCACTTTCCTTCTTCTTCATGAAGAAACATTTCATGGTCTTCTTCATGCTCTAAAGTAAGGCCATCCTAGTGCTTCTCACCCATGTTAATCAAAGACAGATCATACACCTGAAGAAAATTCTTTTTTCACTATCTGCAGAAGGCTTGTCTGACTTTAATAGAAACTGCTCAGTGGTGCCCCCTTCAAGTGACACCCGGGGCACATGTAATACCTTAGATACACCACTGTTGTTGGGACATGGTTTGAGGAGTCAGGGTATTTATAAAGCTTTGAAATTTGCATCACTTGGCCTTTCCTAATGATGACTGTGAACAAGCCAAAGCCCTGACAAGCTAATTAAGGTCTGACACCTTGGTAAAAGTTAACTGAGAGATCAAATCTCTTGGGGTGCCCAAACTTTTGCATGGTGCTCCTTTCCTTTTTTTCGATCTAAAATTGTACAAAACAAAACACTAATCTTGCTTAAAATGTTGAAAAGAAAGTTTCATCTTTAACTTTATGACTTTTGCAGATCAGTTCATCTTCTACTCACTTAACTATTCGCAATAACAGAAATTTTGACCAGGGTGGCCAAACTTTCGCATGCCACTGTACCTTCAGACAGCGAGTTAGGTTTTGCCTGAACTATGTGACCCTTTATTGATCACAGCACTTGAGGTTGGGCTTAAACAATAGGTGATTGACCGTGGTCATTAATCCATAATAAAATGGCAGAAGCAGATCGAAAAAGAAGAAGTGTAGACAGTACAGTGTGGAGTATCTGAAATCTGGACTTATACCAGCACCAAGCAACCAAAAGAGGCCAAGGTGTTTGTTGTGGGAAAAAAACAAAAGGACTTGTTACAGTTAAACCAGTCTAAATATGCACATCGTTGGAGCTAATCTTGAACTTGTTGTTTAACTCAAGTGCTGGACCCTCACGCAATATGAAAGCACACACCACATTCCCTACGTCGTTCAAAATCCATCTCCAACAAGCAGGCACTTTCTTGGAGGTATTGGCCCTTCCTCCTTGGAGCCATTTATCTGCACAAAGTACCTTGTGCCCAGCTTTCTCTAGAAACTTCTCCAATTCCACCATCCAGATTGGCTGACACAATACCCCTAAATAGAACATCATAACCCTTTATCTTTCCTGAAACCCAACCATGCTGTCAACAGGACACACTGCTTCTACAGAAAGCTACCAAATGAAATACTCTACAGTATTAGCAGTAAAAATCTTAACCATGGCATTACACGTTTGCCAGCATTTCACAATAAAACAGTAACGGTTTGCGTGCTTCATACAAACATTTCATTGCTCTTTGCTAAAGCTGGAAAGCACCATACAATTAGAGAAGAACTGATTGTGTCAGCAGTAAGGAGGGGTTCTGAGTAAAGTTTTGTATAAGTCACCAGACCAAATAATTAAAGTAATTTCACTCAGTGACAACTCTGTTCAAAGGTGAATAGATGAAAGGTCTGAGATTGTAGATGACCCATTGTGCAACATACTTAGGAGAACAGAATTTGCTCTGCAGTTGAATGAGTCAACTTTCCCAGGCAATGAATCATTGCTTCTTCTTTTTTTAAAATATTTATTTATTAAATATTAAGAATTACAAAGAATAAATGTAATAGTAAAATAGTAAGAAAGATAATATTAACCCTCCCCCCTCCCCTTAACCCTTATCTAAAGAAAGAAAAAAGAAAGAAGATAAAGATTGCCTGGATGTCGGAGAATCCCCACATGCTCCATGGAGTTCAAAATAATTTTGATATTTATTTTTTACTTTCCCCAATTACTATAATTTTATCTTCAAAGGACCTATGTATTTAATCCTATCTTTTGTAAGTATGGGAGCCAAATTTTCAAAAATATATCATATTCATTTCTTAAATTATACTTAATTTTTTTCAAATGGAATACAACTATGCATTTCATTATTCCAACGATCCATAGTTAAATATAAATCAGATTTCCAACTAACTGCGATAACTTTTTTGGCTACTGCCAATGCAATTTTTATAAATTTTTTCTGATACTTGTTCAATTTAAGTTTCGGTATTGTCCCTTCAATGTCTCTTAATAAAAATAATAGTGGACTATGTGGAAGTTGTACTCCAGTAATTTGTTCCAATAAAAGTCTTAAATTTATCCAAAATGGTTGAATTTTAAAACAAGACCAAGTAGAATGTAAAAAGGTACCAATTTTTTGATTACATCGAAAACATTGGTCAGACATATTTGAATTTAATCTATTTATTTTCTGTGGTGTTATATATAATTGATGTAAAAAATTACATTGTATTAATCTAAGTCAAACATTTATTGTATTTCTCATACTATCAAAACATAATCTTGACCAGTTTTTCCCATCAATTTTAACATTCAAATCAGATTCCCATTTTTGTCTTGATTTATGAATTCCTAATTTAATTATTTGCTTTTGAATCAAATTATACATACAAGATGTAAATTTTTTAATTCTTCCCTTCTGAATCAATATTTCTATTTCACTAGGTTTTGGCATCAACATTGTTTGTCCCAGCTTTTCTTGTAAATAGGCTCTTAATTGAAAATAACAGAAAAGAGAGTTATTTGATATTTTATATTTATTTTTTAATTGATCAAACGACATCAATATACCTCCTTTGAAACAATCACCTATATATTTAATCCCCTTTTGGAACCAATTATGTAAAAGTTTATTGTCCATTGTAAAAGGAATAAGCCTATTTTGGATTAAAGTTCTTTTTGCTAATAAAGATTTCTTTATCTCATCATCTATTTTTACCTTATTCTATAAATTAATCAAGTGTCTTAATATAGGAGATTCTTTTTTTTCCCCTATCCATTTGGATTCCCATTTATATATAAAATCTTCTGGTATATTTTCTCCTATCTTATCCAATTCTATTTTAATCCATGCCGATTTTTCTTCATCAAAAAAAGACGCAATAAATCTAAGTTGATTTGCTTTATAATAATTCTTAAAATTTGGAAGTTGTAACCCTCCTAGATCAAATTTACATGTCAATTTTTCCAATGATATTCTTGACATCTTACCTTTCCAAAGAAATTTCCTTACATATTTATTCAGTTCTTGAAAAAACTTCTGAGGTAATTGTATTGGTAAATTTTGAAATAAATCATTTGCAATCATTGCCTCTTGCGTAAGGTTGCTTCATAGAAGATGAAAACATGGTTCAAGAGTTGTTATTTGCAAGGGTACTGGAAACCGATACAAAGGGGGAGACAATATTTTGGGTTGTTGAGCTATTTTTCAGAGAAATACATTCCGCTCAACAACATCCTTGCTTGTGCAACAGATGGGGCACTATCAATGACAGGACACAATCCTGGGGGTTATTACTTTCTTGAAAAAAGCTGTACCTAACATATTTACCATTCACTGTTCAATTCAGACAACATCCTGTCACAAAAAAACCTAAGTGATCGGCTGCACAGATCATTAAATACTGTTATTACAGTGGTAAATAAAATCAAGTCCCATGCTCTCAATTCTCAACTATTTCGATAACTTTGTTTTGAGAATGATGAACGGTTTTAATGTTTGTTGTTGCACACAGAAGTCAGATTGCTCTCAAAAGGAAACTGCCTGAGATGTTTTCATATATTTTTTTGAAACTGTGATAAAATTCTTTAAAGACTCAAATACTTCATTCAATAATCAACTCAAGAATATTAGGGATTACATTGCTTATTTTTCAGAATTAATTACAGGAAAGTTTACTGAGATTAATCTTTAATTAGAAGGAAAAGATGTGAATCTCCTCAAAGTCAAATCGGTTGTTTCCACATTTCTGTCCAAGTTATTTAAGTGCAACATTGGCTGTCATGACCTTTTCCAATTTCCAGACCTGGAAATATTTGATAGAATACGGTAATTTCCACTCTGATCTTTGGCAGTGTGCTGGATAGAGAAAGGCTCAGAGATGCTCCTCACTCTCTTGGCTCACCCCAGAAATGTCTGTCTCAAAAATTATCTCACTGCCTAATGCCAGGGCGCGGCAAGTATGCAGTGTCAAAGAGAGGTAGATGTCCCTTTGAGAGTTCACCAGGGGATGGGGCTTATGAGGGGAAAGGAGAGATGTCCCAATACCTCACCCACTCTCAAAATATTTTCTGAATCTGCCCTTTGCTCCCTGACTGCAGCCCCCGCTCACACCTTCTGTTGTTCACCCCACTCAACATGGAACAAGGCACATCATTCTCTCTTCTTCCTTCTCCCATCAGGCAAAAACTTACTACCAGGCTCAAGGGCAGCATCTGCCCTGCTGTAATATGACCATTGAATGGTCCACAGTATGATAAAGTGGATTTGACCTCACAATCTATCTCATCATAACCCTTGCACTCAGTTTTCCTGTACTCCACTTTCTCTATAACTGTAACACTTTATTCAGTGTTCTGTTATTGTTTTCCCTTGTACTATCTCAATACAAGTTTGTAATGAAGTGGTCTGTATAGATGGCATGCTAAAGAATAAGCTTCACTAGACCTCGGTACATGTAACAGTAATAAACACTATGCAGGAGATGGAACTAGTTTAGTGAAGCAATTAAGTAGTTCAGCACAGTATTGTGGGCCAAAGGGCCTGTTCCTGCAC
Source organism: Hypanus sabinus (assembly GCF_030144855.1). NCBI lineage: Eukaryota > Metazoa > Chordata > Chondrichthyes > Myliobatiformes > Dasyatidae > Hypanus > Hypanus sabinus. The sequence continues at coordinate 135,349,381 of NC_082712.1, read as the reverse complement.
TGGACTTTTCTTTGTTCTATAATTTATGTTATCCTTCTGCTTTACATTGAATGCTGCTTATCTGATGCTATGTGCCTGCGATGCTGTTGTAAGTAAGGTTTACATTGCACCTGTGCATACACGGAGCTGGCATAGACAATAAACTCAACTTTGACCTCCAGTCCCAAACAAGAGAAAACCTGCAGGTGCTGGAAAACTGAGCAACACACACAAAATGCTGGAGGGACTCAGCAGGCCAGGCAGCATCAATGGGTCTCGGCCTAAAACGGCGACCACTTTTTTCCATAGATGCTGCCTGTCTTCTGAGTTCCTCCAGCATTTTATGTCTGTTGCTTTGACCTCTAGTATCCTGTCCAGCTGGAAATGGATACCTTAACTCATGCACTCCATTCTCATTCATCAGGAGACCAACACAGAGTGCAGTTTTCTCCAAAATCCTAGAGGAAGAAATCGCCCCGGAGTGAGGCATCACAAGAGATTTCTGAGTATATCTTGCCGCAGATTATCCATCTCCCCTCTGGAATGTTCTATCTGGATGGCACATAAACAGAAGTTTGTCCCTGTCCCTCAGGACAGTCAAGTAACAATAATAATTCGAGTAACAATAATGGCCCAGATCAGAGGCGATTGCCGATTGCGTAGAGCAAGTGAAATCAGCAATCACCTCTGATCTGGGCCGACTTTAACATGCCAGGCAGCACCTAATCAATTAGCTTGCTTATTTGGATTTGTTCTTAAAGATGTGCTGGGTGCACTCCGCCTACTGCTGCACCCCTGCATGTTTCAAGGCCCAGTATCGGTCCGCGGCCCAGAGGTTGGGGACCGCTGGTTAAGAAGACTATATTTTCTGCTCTGAAGAATATTACATGTGGATTTACAATAGTCAGATGGTTTCATGGTTATAATTATTAGCATAAAGCATTATTTAGTTAATCAAATTCAAATCTCCCCCACTGCCCTGATGTGATTTGAATTGCCCATCCAGACTTCCAGATTGCCCATAACTTACCTACAATGATTTAATTCCCTTTGAATCTTTGTTAAATACAGTATATGCAATTCAGCAAAAAAACTTAAACTCCAGTAGCTTGTGCTTCTGTATCCCTTAACAGCACTGGCAACAAAGTATACACCTTAAACCTAAAATTAATGATTAATAAAGTTTGAGTTGCTGCTTTCAGTGACCCAAATTTGCACAATTCTTTGTATGGAACTTTGTTCTTATCTATATCACTCCTGTCTATGCACTGTGAGCTCTGCCTTGGACTCTTCAACTAGCAAAAAATAATTTAAATTTACATCAGATTCCCTTATGAACTTCCCTTGAAATGTTCAGTCCAATTATTCATAACTGTTTCAAATATAGTGACTGGAAGCCAAGGATAGCAACCTTTCCTCGTAAATGAATTCTTGATTCTAGGACTCATTTTGATGACTCTGTGCTGTACAAATTTATTTAATCCTTCCAAAGATATGGTGCCTTTCAAAGATATACGGTTCACAGTACTTCTGATGTGGTCTAACTAGGACTTTGTACAGCTGTAGAATGCTTCTTATGTTCATGCACTCCAGACGTCTGGATACGAGGACCGGAATTCCATCAGTCTTTAGGGTTATTATTAAATCTGTCTATAAGACTATATCATCACTGCTTCTAGCTTTTTACTCTGCCCTATCTTTTTAAGATCATAATGCATCAATTCATATTTGTCCATGCTGAAATCTATTTGCAACAATCTTTTAATTACTAACAGTTTTAAACTCTAACAATTCTTCAAACTTTAATGCACCCAACTGCACTGCTTGTGTTATGTATCTTTATATCAAGGACGAACTTGGATTTCTGCTACTCTATCCCATCAACTAAACAGTTTGGAAAGACAGTAGAATGGTGTGATCCCAACACAAGTCATGGAGAGAAACTACCACCCATATCTTGGCATTTATAGCTGGTACATTCTGTCTTCTGGTACCTGGCCAGTGTCTATATTAGAGAGCAACCTAAGCTTCAACTTTAGTCAACAGCTTCTTGGAAGAGTTTTTTCTTCACTTGACTTCCAGAAATGCATATCCATAAACATTGCACATCACCACTTAAAAAAACTGGATTAGAAAATGAGAACTGCCTTAATCTCTCTCATTGTGAGGCATGAGGAGTTTATTCCAACTAACTTGTCCCTAATAGTATTATAGGTGGTTAGATTTTTTTTGTAAACTCAGAAAAATACATTACCTAAAATCATAGCATAAATTAAACTGAGTACATTTGAAATCAGTGAATTATTATACTTGCTTATAATACATACTGGAGAATTCTTGGAGTGGGCAAAGGCTTAGCCAAGGTTCAAAGGTTCATTTATTATCAAAGTATGTATGTAATATGCAACTCCGAGATTCTTCTTCTCCAGATAGCTATGAAACAAAAAACATGGAAGTAAGTTTAAAGAGAAACAGCAAACCCATCCTCCTCCACACAAAAAAGTACGGTAACATGATCATCAACCCCCTCCTCTGCATAAAATGCATCAAGAACTTCAGTCCCCAAATCCCTCTTCCCGTACAAAAAAAAGCAACATCATCCCAAAACCCTCTCCCCGTACAAAAACGCAGTAAGAACACCGACCCCCAAATCACTCTGCCTCGCACAAAAGAACAAGCAGAAGCACAACAAGAGCATCAGTCCCCAAACCCCCATGGCCCCCCGCGCAAAAAAACAATCAGAAACAATGGCGACAACATAGAATATCAAAGCCTTAGAACTGAAAAAGTCCATGGATCATAGTCCAAATCCATTAACACAGAACGTTGGTAACCTCCTTCTAACATCATGGAAAGAGAGAAACACGGCTCAAGTGGAGAAGCTAATCCCCAGACACAGGCTCCTACAGCAGCAGAGAATCAAAAGGCGTTCAACATCCACTCACCTTCCACAGTCACCTCAACGTTTCAATTTTCCTCATAGCTTGAATAATGGAAGCTTTATTTGATGAAATGGATCCAATCATTGGGTCACGTTCTGTCTCCAAGGTTCTTCACCTCACGGTCTCAAGAGTTCGAACTCAGAGTCAGGAATCTTCTTGGAGAAAGCAAAGCACTGCATCACTCAGTCGATCTCCAAATTGCAAATCACAGGCTCCAACAGTTTCAGAAATACAGTTAAGATGACAAACAAATGCAAAAAAAGTGAAATAAATAGTTTTGTGGTCTATCCAGAAGATGTCAACCAACGGAGTGTTTTACACAGGGGCCATCTTGCCCAACTCTTCTAGATGGAGAATGGGAATGGGAAGGAAAGATAGGGAAAAATACACAAAATGCAATTTTAGCCATTGCAGTTGACTTGATGTCAATGTATAAAATTAATTCCTTTACACTTGCCTACCATGAACAAAAGAATTTTAATTTAGAATTGCACATTTCTAGTCTGTTGAAAATTACTTCTGAAGAAACTTCAGTCAATTTCTTCACTGAAACAAAAAGCAATAGATGAATTCTCTATCATTGTCTTTACCAACAAGGTAATAAATTCTACAGTTGCCTTAGTTCATGACCAGACAGCAGATGGGGGATTTCCATTCAGTTAATTAAATGACCTACAAATTTTTAGCAAGGCATTGACAATAATGAATTTACCTGAGGAAGGTAAAAGTTATAATCTTTCCTTGTGGGAAACAATGCCTTCATTCAGTTTGACGTATGTGTAACTCCAGAGAGTGAACAATGTAGGCCCTGAGATGATTGAGTGGGCCACTCAGTTGCATCAAAAGGTGAAATTTAAACACAGTAAGAACTTAGGGGGACTTACCACCTCATATTCACCAAGGCACTAGATTCAGACATGGCAAAGGTGCTCTCATCTGGTTAACTTTACAATGTCCTCTTCCTTAAATCTTAGAGACTAATGTCTGTGGAGAACGGTCCCATAATCGAGTCAAGAACCACCTTGAAATTCTGTAATATCCTTCAGCAACACATGATTGCCAAAACCAAGGTTGAAAGATTTTCAACAAAACTGTAAAGGCAATGTCTCAATCTAATCATAACATCCTCATTACCACAGACTCTGCTCTTCAAATGATTCAATTCCTATCTCATGGTGTCAAGAGTCAGCAGAGATCACTAAATACAGTGAAGCGAATGGGACCAGAAGAATTGCTGAGGACCTGTGATCCAGAATTAGCAATGTCCCTACACAAGCTTTTGCAGTCCATTTACAACACTGGCACCAAACTGATGATTTGACTGGCGAGTCATTACTTTTGCCTAGATCACCATCATCAAAATTGTGGGGGGCTAGCAATGACTGCAAATTTAACTACAGACTAACCAAATGGATGCTATAATTTTTAGACCAGTTCAGAGAAGAGGGGTTCCATAATGAGTTAGATACCTACTGCCTCCGCATCACCTTTCCTCCACCTGCAATACACACTCCAAGAATGTGTTAGGATACTACTTTGCTAATGCAAGTTCAAAAGCAATCAAGGAGCTTAGTACCTTTGTAAGAAGTCATTCTTTCTACCTTTAGGCAGTATTACTTCAGTGTGTAAACTGCAAAATGCACAGAAGCCACTTCCCAAGGCTTCTTTCACAGACCCTCCATACTCATAGCCTCTACAGTTCTTCAAGGTTAAACTTAAGCAGCAGCTGCAATTGAAGGTCAGCTCCCAGAAATGTTCTCTCCAAGTCACCCATCACCTGAACTCAGAAATATATTGCTATTTTATCATTGTCAATACTGGACTGTCCATCCACAGCTTGGTGGCCTTACCCATCACCAGCCAAGCTGCAGCAATGCAAGAAGTGGCTCACTACCACTTTTTCAGGTATATTTATGGTCAGGCAATAAAGTCTGATCCTGGCAGCACTGCCGTCATCCCACTTTTATCCGACTCCTGAGTGTAAGTCTGACACAATCAGTATGCCGTGATCCATATTTTTCTCCAACCATCCATGGTGGGTATCTTCTTTGTACATATGCTGCTGATGGTGGGAGGGGTTTGCTGATTGACAGTGGAGTTTGTAGATGGGAAAAGGAATGACATATTACCCTTTGTTCAATAATTCAGTAGATGGCGCTGCAGTTACAGGTGTCACCAGATCTTGTCAAGTTCGAGTTCATGTTTAATTGTCATTCAACCATTTATGAATACCCATGAATACAGCTAAAATAAACAGCAATACTCCAGGGCCAAGGTGCAAAATGTGGTACCAACAATCATACACAGCACAAAGCACATAGAGCACATAGAAGATGATAAGCACACATACGACATCAACGAAATATGGTCACACAAAAAGTATAGAGTCAAAAACCCTGAGACCATGAATGTTGCAGCAATCTGCTGTCAAACACAATGCAAAATGTCTTCTGCTGAGTGAACACTAGGGGCACAGGCACCTCTCTCCTGGGCAGCTGCAAACAACAATGCCGTGGCTTCAGGCCTACTCCTCACTAACAACCATGACCACGCTGCTCCCTTGCCGTCCAATAACTCAGTGAATCAGGCTTGCAGTATTCCGTATTTCTGTACCTGATTGAAAGAAATAAAATAGAATTTATATCGTTACTTATGGCTCAGGTTGTGCAAAATGCTCAATAGTTAAAGAAGTGTAATCACTGTTCTCATTTAGAGAATATAACAGTAAATATGCATTGGAAAATATATCTGTAGTCATCAGGCAACACACACAAAATGCTGGAGGAACTCAGCAGGCCAGGCAGCATCTATGGAAAAGAATATAGTCAACATTTCAGGCCAAAACCCTTCGGCAGGACTGGAGACAAAAAAAGATGAGGAGTAGATTTAAAAGGTGGTGGGAAATGAGGGAGAAACACAAGGTGATGTGAAACAGGGAGGTATCTGTAGTCATCAGTGTTGGGTAAGGGAGATGGGTAGTTGGGTAATTGGAGAGTATATCTGTAGGCGTCAGGGATGGGTAACTAGGGGATGTGCTGACACATTTTCCCTGAAGGGTCCCATTAATCACAGGGAAATCCTTCTATTCCTTCCCTGTTCAGCAGACCCTCATAGCTGCAGTCTGGGGTGAGATCAGACTGCTAGACAGTTACAAGATAGTTCAACCTCTTCAGCCCTGTGCTTTGGGTGTCTTAAGTTGATTCTGCAAGGTAGTGAATCTGGAGAAACGACAAGCAATCTTCTACTTCGGAATACAATGCCCAAATCTTTGTAATGCTTATTAACTTCAGCCAGGAGGTGCCAGTGCAATGGGGGATGATCTCAGAAAAGGGATATTCTAACCATGGCTAGCAGTTCAACTGGTGCCCAGTTGATGCTGCTCAGGTGGAGGGTAAATGGACACCCAGTCCTTCTTGGATTACCACTGGATTTAGCCAGTTCCACCGTTACAGGAGCTGTTCAATATATTTTGGGAATAACTAGAAATACTTTCTGTGTCTTTCTGAGTTGGAGAATCCACACCAGGGGTACATAAAAAGAGCTACTTTTTAGTCAGAGAGTTGATCAAGATTTCAAAGGCAGAGTTTTACAGCAGCTTCTCTGAGTTGAGGAGTGACCAATGAGCAAGACAGATTCGTTAGAAAGAGCCATTAAAAATAGCACGTACAAGTGGAGCCGCCATTGTTGTGAGTGTGTTGGTCTTCAAAGCGGCTATGGATCATCAGGCTTGGTAAATGGTCTTGTAAGTTACTCTCTCTGTGTTCTTACTTGTTCATTCCTCATCTATTAGTGCATAGTATAGTGAGAAAGGCTCCGGGGTTGCATTTTGTACTGTATGTGAGATGTGGCAAGTCTGGGAGACTTCCAGTCTCCCAAATAAACACATCTGCACCAGATGCACTGAATTGCAGCTACTGAGAGAAAGTATTAAGGAGCTGGATGACTTTCAACATATGGGAGAATGAAGAGGTGATAGGCAAGAACTACAGGGAGGAAGTTACTCCTAACTTGCAGGTGATAGGTAACTGCATGACTGTCAGGAAAAGGAGGGGAAATGGGCAGCCAGTGCAGAGTACACAAGCGGCCATTCCCCTCAATAATAAGTATACCACTTTAGATATTATTGAGGGTGTTGACCTACCTAGAGGGTGCCACAGTGACCAAGTCTCTGGCACTGAGTCTGGTGCTGTGCCTCAGAAGGGCAGAGAGGAGAAGAAGACTGAAGTGATGATAAGAGATTCTTTAGTCAGAGGACCAGAGTTGATGTTCTGAGGGTGCAATAGAGACACCAGGATGGTATGTTCCTTCTCTGGTGCCAGGATCAGGGATGTCTCAGATTGTGTTCATGGCATTCCCAAAGGCAAGGGTGAGCAACCAGAAGCCTTGGTGCATATTGGCACCAATGACGTAGGTAGACACGATGAGGAGGTCCTGAAGAGAGATGTTAGAGAGCTGGCTAGAAAGCTGAGAAACAGGACAACCAAGGTAGTACACGAGGAAATCTGCAGATGCTGGAAATTCAAGCAACACACACAAAATGCTGGTGGAACGCAGCAGGCTAGGCAGCGTCTGGAAGGAGAAGCGCTGTCGACGTTTCGGACTGAGACCCTTCGTCAGGACTAACTGAAAGAAAAGACAGTAAGAGATTTGAAAGTAGGAGGGGAAATGCAAAATGATAGGAGAAGACCGGAGGGGGTGGGGTGAAGCTGAGAGCCAGAAAGGTGATTGGCAAAAGAGATTCAGAGCTGGAGAAGGGAAAGGATCATGGGACGGGAGGCCTAGGGAGAAAGAAAGGAAGTAATTTCTGGATTGCTGCCTGTGCCAGATGCCTGTGTGGATATGAATAGGATGATCTAGCAGGTGTATGCACGGCTGATGAACTGGTGCAGGGGCAGGAGTTCAGATTTGTGGATCATTGGAATCTCTAATGGGCAGGGGGATGAGAACCGGAATGATAGTGCTGAAGATGAGGTAGTTTTACAAATGGAGGCAATTGTGTAATGAGATTCCAATCAAGGAGAGGCTGATGATAGGGCAAAATTTCAGTTAATAGGATGAGTTGCAATGTAAAACGTGGACAAAATCAAAAGGCATGAATGCTGGACCAAAGGTATTATGTTTGAATGCACACTGTATACGGATGCAGGAGAGGTAGTAGTGGGGGAGCAAAGAATTGGCAGATCAACTAATAAGCATTTTGCGCTGTAGAAGACACTAGCAATATGGTGGAAGTTCCAGGTGTAAGAGGGCATGAAATGTGTGAGGTTACGATTACTAGGAAGCTGAAAGGTCTGAAAGTAGATAAGTCACCTGGACCAATTGGTGTACACCCCAGGGATCTGAATGCTGTGGCTGAAGAGATTGAGGAGGCATTGGTAATGATCTCTGAAGAATCACTGGATTCTGGAATGTTTTCAGAAGATTGGAAAATTGTAAACCTCACTCCACTCTTCAAGTAGGGAGAGGGGCAGAAGAAAGGAAGTTATAGGCCAGTTAGTCTGACCTCAGTGGTTGGGAAGAAATTGGCGTTGATGTGGTTTCACGGTACTTAGAGGAACATTATAAGATCATCTTCAGTCAGCATGGTTTCTTAAAGCGTAAATTGTGTCTGACAAATCTGTTGGAATTCCTTGAAGTAGTAACAAGCAGGATAGACAAAGGAGAATTGGATGATGATGTGTACTTGGATTTTCAGAAGGCCTTTGACAAGGTACCACACATGACACTGATTAACAAGCTATGAACCCATTGAATTAAGGCAGTGGCTGATTGGCAAGAGGCAAAGAGTGGGAATAAAGGGAGCCTTTTCTAGTTGGCTGCCGATGACTAGTGGTGTTCCATCGGGGTCTGTGTTGTGACTCATTTCTTTTATGTTATATGTCAATGATTTCGACGATGGAATTGATGGCTTTGTTGCAAAGTTTGCAGAAGATATGAAGATAAGTGGAGGGCCAGGTAGTCTTGAGGAAATAGAGAAGCTACAGAAGGATTTAGCAGATTAGGATTAGGAGAATGGGCAAAGATGGACTACAAAGTCAGGAAGTGTATGGTCATGCACTTCGGTAGAAGAAATGGATGGGTTGGCTGTTTTCTAAATGGAGAGAAAATCCAAAAATCTGAGATGCAAAAGGATTTGTAGTACCTAAAGGTTAATTTGCAGTTTGAGCCTGCAGTGAGGAAGACAGATGCAATGTTAGCATTCATTTTAAGAAGACTAGAATCTAAAAGCAAGGATATAATGTTGAGATTTTATAAAACAGTAGTGTGGCCTCATTTGGAGTATTGTGAGCAGTTTTTGGCCTCTTATCTTAGAAAGGATGTGCTGAAAGTGGAGAGCCTTTAAAGGAAGTTTTTGAGAATGATTCCAGGATTAAACAGCTTGTATATGAAGAGCATTTGATGGCTGTAGGCCTGTATTCACTGGAATTCAGAAGAATGAGGGGGCTGACCCAATTGAAACCTATCAAATGGTGAAAGGCCTTGATAGAGAGAATGTTTCCTGTGGTGGGAGAGTCTGAGACCAAAGGACACGGCCTCAGAATAGAGAACAGAGATGAGGAGAAATTTCTTTATCCAGAAGTGGTGTATCTGTGGAATTCGTTGCCACAGGCAGATGTGGAGGTCAAGTGCTTATGTATATTTAAGGGTGAGGGAGAGGTTAATAGATTTTTGATTGGTCAGGGCATGAAGGGATACAGGGAGTGGGAGCGGGAGGCAGGAGATTGGGGCTGAGAAGAAAAATTGATCAGCCATAATGAAATGGCAGAACAGACTTGATGGGCCAAATGGCCCAATTCTGTTCCGATATGTTATGGTCTTTCTGCTACTCTGTTTCTATGAGAAGAAAAAAAAGATTAATCTGCTGGGGAGGTATGAAAGAGAAATCAGGATGATGTTTCCTCCAGATAATTGATCTGAAGCCATGGGATTTCAGATTTGATAACAAATATCTCTAACAACACACACAAAATGGTGGAAGAATTCAGCAGGTCAGGCAGCACCTATGGAAGGGAATGAACATTTGTCATTTGGGGCCAAGATCCTTCATCAGGGCTGCTAAATATGCCTGTATTATTGTCTATATAGTTCTGTTAGGCATTTGCTCCACTTGAACACAGGGAAGCTCTCCCAGTTTTGTTTAGGCTTCTAGATACTACAGAGGGGTGCTTTGCAACATCAGTAGTTGATTAAAACTTTTCGCTACCACGTACTCATGTTTCATATTTCCTTAAACACAGAAGGGTACTCAGTCCATCGAATCAGCTCTTAGAACAAACCATAACTTCCCTGCAATTTATTCTGTAACCTACCAATGAACAAATCCCAAGTCCTGATTCTCCTGCCACCCCCCCAACACTGGAAGTAATTTGCAAGAGACATTTGACCTAACAACTGGCACATCTTTGAGGTGTGAAAGGAAGGCAGACAATCTGGGAGAAACCCATGCGGTCACAGGGAGAAAGTCAAAAAAATAGCAAACCTGGGTCATTATTTCTGTTGAGACTATTACCATAATTTTCTACCTGTTGAACAAATGATCTAGTTTTGATTTATGGCGATGATATCTTGTCCTTAACTCTTCCGCCAGAGAACAGTTTTTTCTCTGTTTACCTACTCACAGCGAGAGAAAAAAATGATTTCAAAGTCTTTATAAAATTCAGTCAAATAATCTTCTATATGTCCCAGAATAATTTGCACACAACTTCTCTTGGTCTGACCACTGAAGCCCTAATAAAATTTTAGTTCATTTTTGATCCTTTTTTTCTAGTGTGCAGTTTCCAGTAATGAACTCTGTTCCCCACTTGTGGTCTACTCTGAGTTTTGTATCATTATAGCAAAAGGCCTCCTCTGTTTTATACCAGTCTGCCTGCTTTAATAGCTAACATTCCACTGAACATAATTTTTTTGAATAATTTGTTTAGTATTTTGATGACCTGTATACTTAAATTTTAAACTCTTTGGACCTTATGATACAGGCTACTCCCTTAACTACCTCCACAGACAATGCCTCATAGGCAAACCAAGACTAGATATCCACTTCAAAGCTCAATGCATTTTATGAGCTGAAAAGCAAAGTAAAAGAAAATGGTTTCATATTAGGCTCGATAAATGATTCAGCACTGTTTTAAGCTGCAAATATTAGATTAGTATTGAACAAAACTAAAAAGGAAGCACTTCTAAGGTATTATCATTCTGGATTTTCAGCAACTTCTGTCCAGCAGAATCCAACAATTCATCTTCTGACGTCTTGATCATTTCCAGATGCAGTTTACCCACATTTTGACTCTTGATTTATTTTGTACATGGCACTAAACCTATGGTTAGCAATGCTGAAATTAAGACTCTCTGCCTGGCAATAAAGTCACAGCTAGCTTTTCCTCATTTGAGAATTGGTTTAACATAGGGTGTACCACAAGTATTTCAGTGCATTTCCCAAAAATACTTCATATGATATCACTTATTCATGTTCATTCTGTTCGTTGGCCTGTGGTGAGGTCCTTTCACTCCATCTGCTGACTTTTTTAAGGAAACTGTCTTGTTGTGTAACAAATAAAGTGGCTGTTGTTTCTGAAAATTCAGACAGATTATCATCACAATTTCTGACAGTGAGGTGAAGCTAAAAGCAAACTAAAGCTGATTCTCTCCTCAACTGAAGGCTAAAAATGTGCAACTAATGAAGCTTTTGTAATGAAAGTTACGACATTGTCCCCTTGAGAGGGCTTCTCTGAGTTGATTAACAGGGTCCAAAGTTTTTACAATTAGCTGACAACCATCTGGCATGTTAGAAAAGGCTCTGAAATAAAGTGTGAGGGAATGGGGAGAATTCTGGTTAAGAATTATATTCTCCCAAGTATTATGGGCCCTTAGCTTCACATACATATGCCTGTGTTTTTCAAAATAGTTTCCCTTCTTAGAAATGCCGTGTCAGGGAATGATTGTTACAGCAAAAAACACAGCCTAGAGAAGATCCAAGGATGAAATTTACATGGTGGAGAATATGCGTATAGTAGTCCAAAAAGTTAGAAATGATCACAGGATATCAAAAGCAGAGATGGGAGGGTCAGAGGATTTGACAATTTTTGGGGAGTGAATGATGATTCTCAGGCAGATTGGTAGTTGTCAAGAGAAATTCTCAAAAGTAAAATCAAAGAAACTTATAAGATGACAAACTAAATTTGTCTTTACTATCAATGAACCAATTTCCAATCAAATGTTAGTGTTTTATTTAACAAATGTCCTATGTGCCACTACAAAAACAGAGTGAGAACATATAGTTTGTGGCCTTTCCTTTATTAATATTTTCCACTTTCCTGAAAAAAAATTATATGTCCTTTTATAAGTCTTTCTCACTGTCCTTCATTAGTAAATTTATAAACTGACCAGCAATTTACTAACTTAGGCAACATACACAAAATGCTGGTGGAATGCAGCAGGCCAGGCAGCATCTATAGGGAGAAGTACAGTCGATGTTCACTAACTTGTTATCATTTCTTGGAATTTACTCACCTTTATTGATAGGTTACATTCTTGTTTTTACCCATTATAGCCCTTTTTTCACAAACAGGTCTCATATTAGCAAATTTCCAGCCCTTTGGCACAAATTCAACATCTCACAATGTCTGAATGTTTGTGGTTATTGGCATTCTGTAGCATTTGAAGAAACAGAATGCTGTGGTCTGCACTCCCATGCTTTCAGTTCCTCAGTTTTCCACACCACCTCCTTACCAACACTCTGCTTTATTGTTCACCTTTCTCTTTGTAACACAGATCTATTGTAACTAAAGAAAAACATTCAGTTAATTATTTGCATCATTTCACCCTTTGCCCTGAGATAATTTGCTTTTCCCTTTTTAATTGGTCATACACATTATTTTAGTTCAGCTTTTTACATATATATAATGTATAAGATATCAGAACCAGAATCAGGTTTAATATCGTCAGCATATGTCGCGAAACTTTTTAACTTAGGGGATGTAATAGAGGATAATAAAGAAAAAAAATAAGTAAATCTATTACTGTAAGTATATATGGATATTAAATAGTTAAATTAAAAATAGTGCAAAAACTGAAATAATATATATTTAAAAAGTGAGGTAGTGTTCATGGGTTCAATGTCCATTTAGGAATCGGATGGCAGAGGGGAAGATGCTGTTCCTGAATCAATGAGTATGTGCCTTCAGGCTTCTGTACCTTCTTCCTGACAGTAACAATGAGAAGAGGCATGCCCTGGGTGATAGGGTCCTTAATAATGGATGCCACCTTTCTGAGGCACTGCTTCTTGAAGACATCTTGGATAAGATAGAGCTGACTAAGTTTACAATTTTCTGTAGCTTTTTTTGATCCTTTGTAGGAGCCGACCCCCTTAACTAACAGTGATGCAGTCTGTCAGAATGCTGTCTGGGGTACATCTATAGAAGTTTTTCAGTGTTTTAGGTGACAAACCAAATCTCCTGAAACCCCTAATGAAATATAGCTGCTGTATTGCCTCCTTTATAGCTGCATCAATATGTTGGGACCAGGTTAAATCCTCAGAAATTTTGACATTCAGGAATTTGAACTTGAATATTTTGTTACATCCCAGTTGGTTCATATTTGTCTTTCTATTCTCTCTTTTTTTCTCTTTCTGTCTGTCTATCTATCTCTCTATTGGAATTTATAATTGTTTCTTTCTCTTTGTCATTTATTAAGAAAATACTTAATTAACATATACAATAATCAGGAATCACACTTTGATTTGAATGCAATAATTTCAGGAGCTGTTTTGGCAATGTTGCTAACAAAAGACAAGGAATTGAATATAGAACAGTGCAGCACAGAACAGGCCCTTTGACTCACAATGTTATGCCAAACTAATTAAACTAGAAATTAACACCTAAATGAATTATGCCTTTCCGCCTACATGGAATTCTTTTCCCTCCATCCTTTGCATATTCATGTCAATGGCTTAGCCTGGCAAGTAATACTTGTAATCTTTGCAGATGGCAAACACTATTTCTTGGTTCTCTTAAGAGCATAATAATGAGAGAAGGCTGTTTGGCACTTAGAACTTACTTTGCCACTCATTGAGATGGTGGCTGATATACTACTGAATCCCATTGTACTCCCTTTCTCCATAGCCCCAGGTTCCCTTAAAATCCAGAAATCCACCAATCTCTCTTTTGAAGAATTTCTGAAGTCCGTGTGGAAAGAATTCTAAAGATCCATCATAACTGTGTGAAGACATTTCATCTACTGTAATCTCAGTCCTAGATGGCTCACCAATTATTCTAAGACTGTGACCCTTAATTCTAGGTTCTTTAACCGGGGAAAATCCTCCATGTATCAAGCCAAAAGAGACCTGAAGAAGTTTGTAAATGTTAATGAGATCTCCATTCATTTTGCTAAACACCGGAGAATTCATGCCCAATCTACTCAGTGTCTCCTTGCATAGAAAAGGCAGGAATCAGTCTAGTGAACCTCTGTTGCACCTTCTCTTTGGTAATTATGTTTTTAGGTAAGAAGACAAAGGATATGCACCATACTCCAGCTGATGTCTCACAAAGACCATAAATGACTACAGTAAGAAATCTTCATTTAGGTACTCAAATCCTCCAGTAATAAAAATGATTTGATGTTTCTTAGCATTTTCTTGAAGCTAAATGCTGCATAAGTTAAAATATGTACTGAAAATAGTTACTAACATGGTTTTATCGCAGTGATGGTATAGAAATTTCATCATGATCTGGTCCAATTCAGAAAGGCTGTTCTTCTGGACAGAATAGTCTGGAGAAAGCTCAGACAGAAATATGTTTTCTGAAGCTAACAGTAAAATACAGGGTAGACTTAAAGGAACCACCACACGTTCCAGTCTATGATGAAATGGCATCTGCTAAGTTACCCTTAACCACAGTATCCATTAAATTAAACAGGTCACCTAGTGGTTAAGTAGAGAATGCAGCATTTGCTTATTCCACCGTTCTTTGTCTGACTGTAATAATCCAGTGCTAAATCTTACAGATCATAAATCTGTCAGAGCAAATACTTCGGGAACAGTGATCAAGGTTTAATCTAATTGATAGTTACAGAAAATACTATATATTTATGTAAAGTGGGTTTCTTCTTTTTTCTTTGTTACTGTGTATGTTAATCAAAATGGCTTCTTTGGTTTGTTAAAAGCAGGAATGCTTCTTTGATGCGAGAGTGTGCTGGAAGCTTGTTTGGGTTAAAATTTACTGATAATGAGAATTGTATTCCTTTGTAAACCAATTGGGATTAATGTTGTTCTTTCTTCTGAGTCTGTAAGCTATTGTTGGCGGGCTTTTGGGGAGATCGGTGCGAGGGGGTGACAGAGAGAGAGGACGCGATGCTGTAAACTGGGCGAGGAACGGACCCCAAGCGGGGGTCCAAGGCCAGGAGGTACTCTGAGGAGAGGAGACGAAGATAGATGTGCTTGGTTGATCACTTCGGATGGTCCTAAGCCGCGAGTCGAGGAGTTCGGAGGGGATCGAATGGTGGCCAGAAGACTTCAGTAATTGAGCTCCAATGGTTGTGCATGAAGTAGTTTGGACTTTGATAAATTGGCACCTTTTCTTTATTTTCTTTTCCTTCATATATACTGTATCTTTATTAATCACTTAGTTATAGTAATCTTTATAAATTGTACTCATTTAATCACATATGGTGTACTGTCTGTTTTTGGGCGAGGTGGGGACATCACAGCATCCACACCAGCTGATTGCCCAGTTCGGCAGGGCCGAAGGCTGCTCCCCCTAGACGAGAACAAGCTGAGCAAGCCTGAGGTGACCCTGGGGGTTACATTGATATTAAATTCCATGGAAATTGCCATTAAAATATTTTTCTGGAGGAAGACACCAGGTTAGATTTACAGAAACAGGTTCTGGGAAGTCTTGAATCAAATGTAATTTTCAATACTTCAAATTCCAAATTTTGAATTGAAAATGAAACTTACCTTACTGATCAGTTTAATGGACTTCCTTTGTTTGGCATAAACGTTGCCCTTAAATTCACAACCCCAACGTGAGGCTTGAGTTGTTCCCCAATATGATGTAAAGGCAATAAATAAATTTAGATATAATCAAGTTGTACTGTCCGCAGACCATTATTTAAGGAGTTGTCTGAATTTTACAATAGTTTGCACCATCTGAACACAGCGAATGAGCTACCTATCACCCACTTGCCAACTTTGCCCATTGTTATCTACCATCCTTTTGCAACAGAGATCTGTTATAAATAAGAAAAGAATCTCTATTTCTTATATGGCACATATTTTTCTTCCTATACTCACACTCTTGTCTCACCTTCTCTTCTCAAATCTATATCTTTCCCTTACTCCTTATCTTATATAAAATCCATTCAGTGGAATATCCAGGTGCTGTTTGCTAAACTGGCTAACACTATCTAATCCAGTCTCTAGGTACAAATCTGTTCAAACCCTTGTTGGGACAATTGTAAATTTCTCCTTTGTTTCAGTCAGGTTATTTAGAAGCTTACACAATCTACAAGCAGTATACATTGATTTCATAAACAAGAGAAAATCTGTAGATGCTAATACTGATGCAGACACAGATGCCAAGCAACACACACAAAATGCCGGAGGAACTCAGCAGGCCAGGCAGCGTCTATTGGGCCCTGATGAAGGATCTCGGCCCAAAAGGTTGACTGGTTACTCTTTTCCAAAGCTGCTGGCTGGCCTGCTAAGTTCTTCCAGCAGTTTGTATGTGTTACTCACATTGATTTCATGCTTTCCTTAGTCGTCTTCTGCTCTTTGGAACGACTTTTGACTATTGCAGTAATTAAAGTGCAGGAAAGTTGGAGTCAAAATAGTCCAGCACTGTAATGTCAACTTGAAGGTAAAATTCTCCACCAAATGAAGGCATATACACTCAGTGGCCACTTTATTAGGTACACTTGTAAACCTGCTCATTAGCACAAGTATCTAATCAGCCAGTCATGTAGCAACAACTCAATGCATAAAAGGATGCAGACACAGTCAAGAGGTTCAAATGAAACATCAGAATGGGGGAAGGAGATGTAATCTAATTGACTTTGACCATGGAATTATTATTAGTGCAAAGCAGGGTGTTTAGAGTATCTTAGAAACTGCTGATCTTCTGGGATTTTCATGCACAATAGTCTCTATTGTTTACAGAGAACAGTGCAAAAAAAAAACATCCAGTAAGTGGAGGGTCTGAGGGTGAAAACTCCTTAGTAATGACAGAAGACAGAGGAGAATGGCCAGAATGGCTCATGCTGACAGGAAAGTACAACACGATGAACCTTGAAGTGGATAGGCTACAGCAGCAGAAGGTAACAAACGTACACTCAGAGGGCAGTTTATTAGGTACAGGAGGTACCTAATTAATAATTTTATTGACTGGAATTTAAAGCTTTGACGTGTTTGTGATTGAAGGCATTTACAGGTATTAATGGTCATTCCTCAAAATAGACAACTCCCTGAACTGGATGTTCCATGAATGGTCCTTCCTACATTTCCACCACTCATCTCTCTCTATTGGCATAATCTCTGTACCAAGAGTGTATAACTCAAGACAGTGTAATGTGGTGGGGTCCACCTCCCTCTTTCATCTCCATGTTGCCTGGAAAATAAGTCTTCAAGAAGTACACAAGAAATAAATACCATAGTATTTGTGGGAATACCAATTCTGTAGCTGGTTATGCACTAGCAAACTACTTAACCAAAATGACCTCACCTTATTCAATAGAAAATCAAGACAATTTCTTAAAATCACCTCTGAAGTTTATTGCTCTTGATAGCTCATTAGGAAAGTAATTAGTGAATTTTGTGCTCTCTACCAAGTTAATATTTTCAAGTATCGTATCTCATTCACTTGCTTAGATACTGAGAGATTAGTGGTTCCTTAAGCTGATAAAAAAAAGAGGTGTTTTATTTCTGAAATAACTTAGAGAGCCAGACTGCATTTCTCCACTGTGCATAAAATCCACAGAATTAAGGAGCTTCTAAGAAGTTCTTTTTGAAAATATCGTTACTACAAAAGTAAAGCAGTTGGTTGCATGATACAATTCATAATGTGATACCATTCATTGTTATACATGCCTCTCATGTTAGGAAAATACATTCTACTTGTTCACTTTGCTCCACAGTGTATGGGCCTTCCCCCTCACAGACAGCTAATAAATCTTGGAGAGTGTTGATGGGAGTTAGCATGGACTCAGCCAAAAATCTCAAGCCATACAGGCCAGTCATTTGATGGCAGTGGGTCCTGCATGAGTATCACAGCTTGGCTTTTGAATGTGGCATTTGATGGTTAAACTATTTAATTTCAAACTCGTTTTCCAAGTTTCTTATGTGGGGAAGAGATTCGTTACCCCCCCCCCCCCATCCTATAAAGCAATGCACCATGTAGTTTATTGGGCAAGTATTACTGGTATTATTGGTTGGAGTTGTCCAAGTCCAGCTCCTATGCTGAGATTTGTTATGCTGCAGATCTCAGGGCCTAGAACTCAGGTGTAATGGATCATTGTTGTTTTATTGGATCCTGCAGCAATTGGAGCGCTACCATAGCCCATTGCCATCCAACAAAGATATCCATGAAGCATTGACCCTGGTATTGATGTGCACACAAATGTTCAAACATGTGCTTGTTGTTGTTATTATATCTGACCTGCAGTTTGTTATATCTAACCCTAGACTTCTGAAAATCAGAATTTATTTAAACTAAGAGTATCCACCTTAACATAATTTCATTCTCTTCCAATGCCTGGTGATATTCAGTTGCCAGCAAATAATATAGAGGAATAGAGGGATCTTGGAGTCCAAGTCCATAGATCCCACAAAGTTGCAACACAGGTTGACAGGGTGGTTAAGAAGGCATGGGGTGTGTAGTTCTTTGTTAGTCAGGAGAAAGCGTTCAAGAACCATGAGATAATGTTGCAGCTCTATAAAAACTCTGGTTAGATCACACTTGGAATATTGTATTCAATTTTGGTCATCTGATTACAGGAAGGAGGTGGAAGCCTTAGGGAGAGTGTAGTGGAGAGTAACAGAATGCTGCCTGGATTAGAGAAAATGTCTTATACGGAAAGGTTGAGTGACTGAAGGTTTTTCTCTTTGGATTAAAGGAGGATGAGAGGTAACGACAGAAGTACATAAGAGGATAAGGGACATAGATGGCATGGACAACCATCACTATTTTCCCAGGGTGGCAATGACTAATATGAGAGGGCATAATTTTAAGGTGATTAGAAGAAAGTCTACAGGGGATGTCAGAGGTAAGTTTCTTGCACAGACAGTGGCGGTTGCGTGAAACAGGTGCATTAGGGACACTTAAGAACCTCTTAGATAGGCACATAGATGATAGAAAAATGCAGGTTTATGTAGAAAGAAAGGGTTAGATTGATTTTAGAGTAGGTTAAACAATCGGCACAATATTGTGGCTGAAGAGCTTGAATTTGAGCTGTGCTGTTGTGTTAGGGATGCCAATCAGACTAAGACGTAATGTATCTCGTTACCTTGGTGCTGCAAAATTTCATATTGCTTGAAGCTAAGAAGCCATGAGCAATCAATCAGTCCTTCCACACTTAAAGGACCCAAAGATGAAACTGGTAGAAGAAAACAACAAGGATTAAGGTGAGATTTGTGAGTGTCAGGTGGTGCATTAGGGGGATTGATGAAGTGAGCGAGTCAGGGAGAAATGCAAGGGGATAGTTAGCATCTACTTATGGAGGAAGTTTAGCATAAAGGGGTTGGATAAGGTGTTGGTGAAGGTGTGGGAGACCTAGGCAATCTAGAACAAAAGACATAAATTAATTTAAGATCAACATTCTTGAAGCCTGAACTGATTTTGGACTGTACATCCTGAGGTTAGGCAAGTCGTTGCTAATTTCTGATGAAGTACTGGTTTTGTTATTGGTATGGGTTTATTATTGCCACATGTACCAAATACAGTGACAAACTTATCTGACAGACTGTTCATAAAGATCAAATCATTACACAGTGTTTTGAAGGAAACCAAAGTAAAACAATAGCAGTGCAGAATAACTGCATAAGCTACAGAGGAAGTGTGGTGCAGGTAAACAATAACCATATAACCATATAACAATCACAGAACGGAAACAGGCCATCTCGGCCCTCCTAGTCCATGCCGAACTCTTAATCTCACCTACCCGCACCCAGCCCATAACCCT
Organism: Hypanus sabinus; assembly: GCF_030144855.1. NCBI lineage: Eukaryota > Metazoa > Chordata > Chondrichthyes > Myliobatiformes > Dasyatidae > Hypanus > Hypanus sabinus. The sequence continues at coordinate 135,329,294 of NC_082712.1, read as the reverse complement.
CCACTCCTTTCCTGTCCATATACCTATCCAATTTTACCTTAAATGACACAACTGAACTGGCCTCTACTACTTCTACAGGAAGCTCATTCCACACAACTATCACTCTCTGAGTAAAGAAATACCCCCTTGTGTTTTCCTTAAACTTCTGCCCCCTAACTCTCAAATCATGTCCTCTCATTTGAATCTCCCCTACTCTCAATGGAAACAGCCTATTCACGTCAACTCTATCTATCCCTCTCAAAATTTTAAATACCTCGATCAAATCCCCCCTCAACCTTCTACGCTCCAATGAATAGAGACCTAACTTGTTCAACCTTTCTCTGCAACTTAATTGCTGAAACCCAGGTAACATCCTAGTAAATCGTCTCTGCACTCTCTCTAATTTATTGATATCTTTCCTATAATTCGGTGACCAGAACTGCACACAATAATCTAAATTTGGCCTTACCAATGCCTTGTACAATTTTAACATTACATTCCAACTTCTGTACTCAATGCTTTGATTTATAAAGGCCAGCATTCCAAAAGCCTTCTTCACCACCCTATCTACATGAGACTCCACTTTCAGGGAACTATGCACAGTTATTCCTAGATCTCTCTGTTCCTCTGCATTCCTCAATGCCCTACCATTTACCCTGTATGTTCTATTTGGATTATTCCTGCCAAAATGTAGAACCTCACACTTCTCAGCATTAAACTCCATCTGCCAACGTTCAGCCCATTCTTCTAACCGGCATAAATCTCCCTGCAAGCTTTGAAAACCCACCTCATTATCCACAACACCTCCTACCTTAGTATCATCGGCATACTTACTAATCCAATTTACCACCCCATTATCCAGATCATTTATGCATATTGCAAACAACATTGGGCCAAAAACAGATCCCTGAGGCACCCCGCTAGTCACCGGCCTCCATCCCGATAAACAATTATCCACCACTACTCTCTGGCATCTCCCATCTAGCCACTGTTGAATCCATTTTATTACTCCAGCATTAATACCTAACGACTGAACCTTCTTAACTAACCTTCCATGTGGAACTTTGTCAAAGGCTTTGCTGAAGTCCATATAGACTACATCCACTGCCTTACCCTCGTCAACATTCCTCGTAACTTCTTCAAAAAATTCAATAAGGTTTGTCAAACATGACCTTCCACGCACAAATCCATGCTGGCTACTCCTAATCAGATCCTGTCTATCCAGATAATTATTAATACTATCTCTAAGAATACTTTCCATTAATTTACCCACCACTGATGTCAAACTGACAGGTCTATAATTGCTAGGCTTACTTACTAGAACCCTTTTTAAACAATGGAACCACATGAGCATACGCCAATCCTGCGGCACAATCCCCGTTTCTAATGACATCTTAAAGATCTCAGTCAGAGCTCCTGCTATTTCTACACAAACTTCCCTCAAGGTCCTGGGGAATATCCTGTCAGGATCCGGAGATTTATCCACTTTTAAATTTCTTAAAAGCGCCAGTACTTCCACCTCTTTAATCGTCTTAGGTTCCATGACTTCCTTACTTGTTTCCCACACCTTACACAATTCAATATCCTTCTCCTTAGTGAATACCGAAGAGAAGAAATCGTTCAAAATCTCTCCCAACTCCCTCGGCTCCACACATAGCTGCCCACTCTGATTCTCTAAGGGGCCAATTTTGCCCCTCACTATCCTCTTGCTTTTAATATAACTGTAGAAACCTTTTGGATTTACTTTCACCTTATTTGCCAAACCATCCTCGTATCTTCTTTTAGCTTTTCTAATCTCTTTCTTAAGATTCCTTTTACATTCTTTATATTCCTCGAGCAATTCCTTTACTCCATGCTGCCTATATCTATTGTAGACATCCCTCTTTTTCCGAACCAAATTTCTAATATCCCTTGAAAACCATGGTGCTTTCAAATCTTTAACCTTTCCTTTCAACCTAACAGGAACATAAAGATTCTGTACGCTCATAATTTCACCCTTAAATGACCTCCATTTCTCTATTACATCCTTCCCATAAAACAACTTGACCCAATCCACTCTCTCTAAATCCCTTCGCATCTCCTCAAAGTTAGCCTTTCTCCAATCAAAAATCTCAACTCTAGGTCCTGTCCTGTCCTTCTCCATAATTATATTGAAGCTAATGCTATTGTGATCACTGGACCCAAAGTGCTCCCCAACACATACATCTGTCAGCTGACCTATCGCAAAATGCAAGATCATAACTGTAGTGGTAGTTAAGAGTGATACCCGAATGCCACTCATATGGTCACTCGCACATGGGAGGAGTTAACATATTGTACAAGCAGGGTTGTCAATAAAGTTCAGTTGAGTATCCTGCAGGCTGGATTCCTCGTGTTCTCTGGACTAACCCTCAACATCGAACACAACATTGAGTCAGAAGTGGTTGATCACTGATGAATTGGTGCTACAGACCAAGTATGATCCCCAACAAGAAAGACTTTATAGTTCGTCTCTATCTATGAAAAATATCTAGAGACTTATCAAGCTGAACTGCCTTTGCCAGTTTGCTAATTGTATGCACCATGAGACCTGATCTAGGAAAGAGCCAGAGATGCTAGGCAAAGTCTTCAAGCTACACCCAAAGTGGATTCATTGTAATAATTTATGAGCCACTAGCCTGGGATACTGGACAGAGACAGTGACACAGCAGAGGTTGGTCAAATTCTTCAGGAGACAGAAGAAGACTTTTGTAGTCCAAATAAATAAAATAATAAGTAAACAGGAAAATTGAGCAAATACTGCAGTACCTACGTCTACATTCCTAATAAAGGTCCCCGTGACATTCGATTTCTCTAAACCAGGGGACTTTGAGAGATGGCTCAGACGCTTTGAGAGATTTAGGGTTGCAAACAATCTCATTCAGGATTCAGAAGAGCATCAAATAAGCACACTGATATACTGCATGGGTGACAAAGCAGATGAAATCATGGGTGGATTAGGACTTACAGATATTCAGAAGAAGGAGTACAAAACAGTGCAGGACAAGTTCAAAGAATATTTCTCAGGAAAGCAAAATGTGATATATGAGAGGGCAAAGTCCAGCTCCAGAAACCAGATGAAAGTATAAATAACTTCATCACAGCATTGTATGCCCTGTCAAACAACTGTGCAAATGGAAATCTGAGAGATGAGTTCACTAGAGACAAGATTGTTGTCAGTTTACTGGACACCAAATTGTCAGAGAGACTTCAGTTTCAGGCAAATCTCACACCAGGGAAAGCTATTACTATGGTTAGGCAGAGTGAGAGTGTCCATCAGCAACAGGCATCACTTAGGCGCAAAACAATACTGAAGTAAAGCTAGCAGCTGTGCAAAAGAAGGGCACAAATAATGTGCAATCAGAAAGAAGGGACAGTAGAGCTCAGCTCAGACAAACCGAAACAGAAAGCAGGTAAAATTCCCAACTGCGGGATGATGCAGCAAGTCTCCATTCAATGTCAAAGAACTCTGTAGCAAAAGAAGTGAAGTGCCACCAACGCAATAGAGCTGGCCATTATGAAAGCCATTGTCCTTCAAGAACAGTTCTTCAGGATGTCCAAGGAAGTTATGATTCAAATTGAGAGAGAAAATTTTCCTTGTGGCTCTAGATTCAAATAAAAAAAAGCTGATGTGCTACAGTTCAGTTGCAAAATGAGGAAGTGAGAAACAGTTAAAAGAGGCTGTCTATGTTGTTCAGAATCTACTTCCACCACCACAGGGATGACGTGCCATCAAGAAACTGAACCTCATTGCAAGGATGGATTTGCTAAATGTTTAGAGGCAGGAGAAGTGCCTGGAGTTGGTCACTGGCCTGGGGGTACTGAAAGAAGTGTATCTTATCCAACTGAGGCCAGGAGTGACACCCTACAGTGAGGCACATACCAGTCCAATTGATGAGCAAAGTTAAAGATGAACGTGTGAGAATGGAGGCGCTTGGTCATAACTAGAGTGAACAGTTCTGCTGAATGGTGTGCAGGCATTGTTCTTGTTCCCAAGCCAAATCACAGTGAGGACCTGGGTTGATCTAACAAAATTGAATAATACAGTGAGGCAGGAGAAGTTTATTCTGTCCTCTGCTGAGCTCATATTGGATGCGATGGGTGGAGCAAAGTTCTTCACCAAACTAGTTGCAATCTGATAGATAGGTTCTGATAGATGTGATTTAGTTCCTGAATCGTAGAAGCTCACGATCTTTATCACACCATATGGACGCTATACTTGGTGGCATATCATCAGCCCCTGAAGTCTTTCAGATGAGACTGAACAAAATTTTGGAGGTAGGATAGTCTGTCACATAGATGATATACTCATCTTCAGAGGCTCAAGTGAGGAACATGACAAAAGAGAGGAAGCTGAAACTGAAGCAGGTTGGAGTCACCCTGAGAAAAAAGAAATGCTAATTTGCAAAGTTGGAGGTGAAGTTCTTAGGCCACCAACTGTCCTGAGAGGGAGTGCAAACAGACTCAGACAGACTGGCAGGAGTTTGGAACTTAGAACAACCTACAAATGTATCAAAGGTCTGCAGTTTACTTGGCATGGCAAACAAGCTGGAAAGGTTCTTTCTGGATTTGGCAGAGGAAGAAAGGCCATGACATGACATCATTTCTCATTTGGACCTGGGTCACACCACAGGAAAAGTAATTCTCAACGCTTAAAGCAAAACATTTCTCTCGGCCAACGTGGGTGTTCTTTGATCTGAGTATGAGTATAGTGACCAAGGTCTCAGCAGATGCCTCTTCCTTTGGCCTAGAGGGAGTGCTCATACAATACTGCAGCGGTGTATGGAAACTGGTGGCACTTGCATGAAGAGAACTGACTCCTACCAAACAGTATTACGCTCAAAGCGAAAAGGAGATGCTGCCTCTTGTGTGGGCTTGTGAATGCTTCAGCTGCTACTCGACAGGCATTAAATTCCTCCTCAAAACAGACCTCAAGCCACTTGTCAGCCTCCTCAGCTTAAAACTCTTGGATGACTTACCTCAACATCTACAAAGATTCAGAATGAGGGTTGTGTGATACTGTTATGACAATGACCATGTCCCCGACAATTCTTCCACAACACCAGACTCTCTGTCAAGTATTCCTTACAGAAGTGAGTGGATGGAAGCTGACTCCGCCCTCATGAAAGATACCAGCATCCACTTAGCTCGGGTCTATGAAAACTTTCCTGCATCACGAGTAAACTGGACAAGACTTGCACCGAGCTGAAAATGGACCAAATCTGAAGCAAGGTCAGACAATACAGTGAGCATGGATGGCCAGCTGTTCCAAAATGAGCTCACAAACTCACACCTTACTGGCTTGAAAGAGACACACTCACCGTTCTTGATGGTTTGCTGCTAAAGGGCTCCAAAATCATCATTCCTGCCTGTACGCCACTCAGGAATGGTGAAGCTATATGGGTGTCAGACAAGTTCACCAAAGGAGCAATAGCTGGGTAGCATAGACCACAGTCGTTTGTGATCAGAACATCACAAGGTGAAATCAGGCAGAACAGGGATGCACTAGTGAACCTTCAAAGTCCACAATATGTAGAGGAAGAAATAGAGTGGCCTGATCTTTATGACAAGGACCAATTATCTGAGGTGGATGTACCTGTTCAAGAATCTCCATCCACTCTACCACTTCCAGGAACCTATATTAGATTGGATTGTTTATCTGTCCCACCACAGTGATATATCCATAGCCTAATAGCTTAGGGCAAGTGACTGAAGAGGCAAAATAATCCTCTCACTTTGCCAGAGCATTCAGGTAGTCTACCCCGACCTCCATTAGATTTAGTGTTTTAAAAAGAGCTCTAAAGTTGAAAACATTTCAGAAAATGAGACTGTTCTTAAAACATAGGAACTGGTGAAAGAGAAGGAAAACAAAGAGAGAGAGACCATTAAAAACAAAGAGAAAGAAAGTTATAATGTTAGCAATCTTTTTTATGTTTATGTAAGGAGCATAAGTTATGTGCTATGGGTAAAGTGAACTGAATTGCTCACTTGCAGTGACTATAATTTCAATGCAGTTCTATAGACAAGAGGTACATCCTAATTTTTTCTTTTTTTAAAGAGGGGAGATATAGTGGTAGATAAAACTGTTATTTTCCTATGCCACTCAAATAGCCACTCCCACGTGGGAGAAGTTCACACACTGTAGAAGCAGGGTTGTCAATAAATTTCAGTTGAGTATCCTGCAGGCTGGCCATGAATCTACTGGGGATGTCAATTGTGTTTGGTGCTCCCAAGGCACCTTCTCTACATTGGTGAGACCTGTCGTAAATCGGGGGACCACTTCGTTGAGCACCTCCACTCCATCTGCCAAAAGTAAGACTTAAGCTGGCCAAGGATTTTCATTCCCATTCCTTTTCCTGTTCCACATGTCGGTCCATGGCCTCCTCTAATGCCAAGTTGAGGCCACCCTCAGGGTGGAGGAGCAACAGCTTATATTCTTTCTGCGTAGCACCCAAACTGCTGGCATGAATATTGATTTCTCCTTCCAGTAAAAAAATTCCTTTGCTCCTTCCCTCTTCTAATTCCCACTCTAACCTCTCACCTACCTATCACCTTCCCTTGGTACCCTCCTTCCCTTTCTCCTATGGTCCTCCCTCCTCTCCTAACAGATTGCTTCTTCTCCAACCCTTTACCTTTCCAACCTACCTGGCTTCACCAAACACCTTCCAGCTAGCCTCCTTCACATTCCATCACCTTTTTATTCTGGGTCTTCACTTTTCAGTCCTGAAAACGGGTCTCAGCCCAAAACATCGACTGTCTGTTCATTTCAGAGATGCTGCCTGATCTGCCGAGTTCCTCCCGCTTTTTGTGTGTACTGCTTTGGGTTTCCAGCATTAATAGCTGAATATCCAGAATATTCACACAGTTCTGGTTGACCAATAATGATTCAGAGGCACTGGTGAGGATGCAAAGAAAAGTTACAAGAATAGTATGAAAAAATGAGGGAATATGCCACATGAAAGTGTGAACAGAATATGTCTCTTTTGTCTTGAGAATCAAAATGGCCCAGGGGTAGTGTAAAAGGTGCAGTATTTGATAGACTGGATACAGAGAGAACATCTCCTCTTGTGAGGATGAGCATAGCACAGGGACCTTTATTACTGTGTAGGGGACTAGCAAATACATCCAGTACAGAAGATACTTACTTACCCTCAGAGGGGTCTTGTTTCCTCAGGGAGTGTTTGAGACAAATAGTACAAATACTTTGAGGGGAGGCTGGACAACCATACAAAAAAAGAAGAAAATAGAAGGTTACATTGATAGATTTAGTTGAAGAAAGATGGGAGTTGGCTTAAATGGAGCACAAATGCTAGTGTCAAAAGACCTGTTCTATTCTGCATGATCTATCTAATCCTGTGCCTGTATCACAAATAAATATTTTGCTATATAGCAGATTTCTTGACATACACATTGCCCTTTTCTCACTGTTACCATCAGGAAGGAGGAACAGAAGCCTGAAGGCACACACTCAGCAATTCAGGAACAGCTTCTTCCCCTCTGCCATATAATTCCTAAATTGACATTGAATCTTTGGACACTGCCTCACTTTTTTAAATATACAGTATTTCTGTTTTTGCAAGATTTTAAAAATGTATTCAATGTACATAATTGATTTACTTGTTTTATTTTTCTTTTCTCTGCTAGATAATATATTCCATTGAACTGCCGCTGCTAAGTTACCAAATTTCACGTCACATGCCAGTGATAAACCTGATTCTGGTTCTGGTTCTGATATATTTCAAGTTTATTTCCAGATCCTCTGGTGCCAATGCAGTGTTACGAATGAGGAGAAACTCTGATGGACAGAAGGGTACAGAATTGCCAATGCCTGCCCCCCCCCCCCCACTTTTTGAGAATCGCAAGATCGCTATTATTTCGGGTCTGATATCCAGGAAATGAGAGAGATACACATCATGTCAGTGATGAGAGAGACAACGCAGAATACACAAGGTGGAATGTCTCCTATTGACAAAGAGAGAGATTACTGCTAGTGTCTCTTGGAGAAGGAATTGTGTATTGAGTACTGTACTATTCATTGAAACCCCTCAGGAGATGACCAGAGTGGTCTGGTTGAGGGATTGCATCATCCCAACCTGATTGACATCTGAGACCCTGTGAGTCAGGATAAAAGTAGGGTCTGAGGAACACCCCTCAGACGCACCAGGAGAAACGCTACGAGACCGGTGGGGGGGGGGGGTTTGTGTATGTGTCCACCCTTGCCTGGGTGACAAACCCTCCACAGAACAGTCTAGCTAAAGGACGGAGGGGTCATACATGAATGGCCACAACAACAATGAATCGAAGGATCCAGATCAAAAAAGGAAAGTCAGCAAGTTAATAGCTGTTACTGTTTTTTCTCTCTCTCTCTCTCTCTCCAACAATTGCAACACAGCAATCAACAATGACTGCAGCCTGTATGAACTGAACTGAACTTTATATTTCCATCGGACAATTCATTATCCCCTAGACAACGATAGAGCTTATTTCGTATTGATTATTATTATACCCGCACTTTTAGGTTTAGTATTGATGACGTATATTATCTGTATATTTGCATTGATATTATTTTTGTGTATTTTTACTAATAAATACTGTTAAAAATAGTATCATCAGACTTCAATGGCTACTTCTATCTTTGCTGGTAAGACACCCAGTTACGGGGTTCGTAACAGTGGTAATTTTACCCTCTTCTACAACAAAACGGACAGTGAATACTGGCAAAACTGTGAGTCACCTTGTTGCTACATAAATCTGTTAGTAAATAAGGAAAATCTTGCAACCAATGTGCATTAGTCATATCTGTAAATGTTAGTAAAATTAAAATAGAGAAGATGGTTCCAACTTTCTCTGCCTTTATTGATCCTTAGGGTTATTAGAACTAAATTTAATGCATCACAAGGACGATGACACCTAAAATATAGCTTCATCATTTCTGTAGAACCATAGTGCTCACAGGATGTTAAAATAGCTACATTAAAATCTCAGTTTTACAGTGAGAAATAGCAAAGGAAATACTTATTCTGAAGAATGAAATTACCAAAGCACTCAAAGAGTTAAGGGTTTGCCAGCTCTTCATGTATGAATGTTTAGAGAAACCAATTGCTCAAAGACGTCAGAATTTATTTCATTTTGGGCAAGATATAAGAGGTGAGGGGAGCTGAATGCCAGTGTGCCCCTGCCTGAAGGCCTCCTTCTTTTGGCACAGCTGGAATGAGAGAAAGGCATTTCAGCTCAATTTCTCCGTAACTGGCTTCCTGTTTGGTCAGGTTTTACTTTCTAACATTACAGGAAGAATAATCGCCCGTTAAAGCTCAGCTGAAAACTCAGCAAGCGAAAACCTTGAGCTTTTTGCTTTCTAAAGGCAAGGGGAAACAAAGAATAGGCAAGGCAGGATGGATGACTTGGAACACCGACATAAAATGCGGAGACAGAAACGTGAAGAGCTTTGGCGTCAAGCAGAGAGGTACGATTTGTTGATGTTTTGATTGTGGTCTTTCCTCTGCGCTCTGCACAGCAGCTTGTGCACACTGCTGAAAGCAACGGTACCATGGAGCTAAAGCATTAATAACACAGCATCTGCAGTCTCCACTTTGTTATCATTAAGATTGCTTTCAAGTCAAGGCACAAAGTTATTCATAAATCTAACTGATCGTTTTAACTGAACCTAAAGCTCTGGAGTTTTGTCAAATGGAAAATGTAGACTAGTGACTTGGATCTTTGATAGTTACAATTAGCAAATGGATCAAAGGTATTTTTGCACAATGGTAACCTTTGGAGAAATTGTTTGAATTTACCTTTTAGTGTAATATTGTAGGCTAATTTCCTGTATTTATAAACATCTCTCATGACTACGGATGAGTGATGGCATGTTATGGGTATTGGCTGATCTAGCTGTAATTTGCTCTCTGGAAATAAGAATATAAAATTTATGTGTTTAACCCTTTTTTGACATATTCTGTTAAAGTTGAGAAACCCAGGAAAAGGCCCGCATCCTTCTGGAGACTTCTGAAAACCCAAAGAATTTGTTTTTATCTGTAAATCCTTTCTCACTCCAGAGTATGCACTTTCTCTTTACAACCATTTATGCTCAGTAATGATAATAATTGACCCACAAACTTGGCATCATTATCTCTGTGTGATAAGCTCACAAATAGTTATAAGACTTCTGGGATGATTGTGGTGTCTAACTGTACAATAACTATTTTCACTTTCCCAGCTGAATCCCCAGCTGGGAAAGTTTTGATTTTCATGGAGTCACAGGGGCTAGCATCACAGAGAGATGAAAGTTAGAAATATTATTGTGTAGAGCTGCATTTTTAAGCAGAATATCATTGGGCTTCTTCAGAATCCATTGCTTTTATATATTTTATATGTGCATTGTAGGTTCCTGCAATTTATACTGCACAGATGTCATGGTCAATGTTTCAATATGCTTATTCAGTTGATGAGTGACATGAGCCTCGATTGCAGAAATAGTTCTTAACCAGAGGTCAAAGGTCTGTTCCTGTATTATGTAAAAAGTTCATTCTTTAGCTGGGCTATTGCCCAGTATACAGCTGTGAAGAATCATCAATTAAATTTTGTTCTTCCTTAAGGTAAATTGGTGAATTCCATTCATGTCATTAGTAATTGCCTCATCCACCCCTTCCCATGTCTACCTTCACATGCTTCTGCCCCTACCCCCTTGTCCCTTGCCAATATAACTGGAGTTAGCTGTCTTCCAATTCATTTCAGGGCCTTTCAGAGCTTCCGCTGATCCCTGACCACCTTTTTACTCAGCTTTCAACTTGACATCCTATGGGGAAAATATATGGTTGAGTAGAGAGATGAAAAATGTTGGAAGATAATTTAGCCATGGGGCTATTGAGTATGGTCTTCAAAGCAATTCAGTATTTGATGGTCAGACTAAAATATCCATAAACAACTTCCTCGGAGCTGAAGGAAAATTGAATTTAGTGAAAGAGAATGGGTGGTAGAGTGATGATACAGGTAGCATGGTTGTCTGGCCTCTGGTGTTGTTTGAGTGGCATTTGCACATTCTCTATGTGACCACAAGTACTCTGAGTTCCTTTCACATTCCAAACATGTGTTAGCTGGTCAACGAATTTGCTTCTTTGAATTACCTCTAATATTGTAGGATGGTGGGACAGTCAGTGGGGTGGATGGGCAATTGGAATAGAACAGATTGCCGAGAAATAAGTGGACAGTGGGATTGATGGGATTGTCCAAAGAGCGGGCATGAACTTGATGGGTTTGTTGCCTCCTTCTATCTTGAAAGGACAAAGCTATACGATAAACTGAATTCAGTTGGCAAAATTATGTTATGGTTATTGTAGGGTTTTCAATGACAACCTCAAATTAATGAGTAAATTGCTGGCTTGTAGTAGTGAGTATTTAGAACAGCAGAATGGGGTAGTGGGGTTGTATGAAGATCACTGTTGGTATCACTGTGGATAATTTATAAATACCATATTTTGAAACAAATATTGAGATACAGTAAATGGTGCAAAAAATTACACGAATGTTACTCCAAATATTGCTATAGACTGAACATGTTGGCTTTTCTTTTGTTTTGAAAATTGTGGTCTTTGATTTGATAGTATATGCTAACAGGTAAAATGGATCAGATCATACACTTCCTGTGTGCAAATCATTTAAAAAATAATTAAGTCTAAAAAAGATTGTTTTCTCAATTACTTTTATCAGCAAACGGGACAGGCCTCTCTTGTGCCCTTTTCACATTACTAGGTCCAATAATTCTTTGGCATATGATGTGTACCTAATGATATCACTGTTGATGCCGTGGCCATTGCTATCTTCACCAATACATATTGGAGCTTTAGAGTGTAGCCTACACCCATCATGGAACAGTCTCTGTACAGCTGCTCTGGATTATGCTGGTTAATTACAAGAAAAGATGTAGGAGGAAGAAGGGTACTGCAGAAAGAACCCACTCAGCACCCACAGTGGATAGCACAACACTTTGCAGCATTAGTAAACCCGGAATCAATTCCCACTGCTGTCTGTAAGGAGTTTGTACATTCTCCCATGGGTCTCCTTGGGGTGCTCCAGTTTCCTCCCACAGTCCATTTGGTAGTTTAATTGGTTATTATAAAATGACCCGTGATTAGACTAGGGTTAAATCAGTTTTGCTGGGTGGTGCAGCTCGAAGGGCCAGAAAGGCCTAATTCATGCAGTACCTCAATAATGAAATAAATAAACTTCAGCCAACCTCTCCTCCACTGCTAACCAGTGGAAGAAGACCTGCAAGGAATAAAAAGGACTCTTAAATAAATGAATCTCATTGTTACCCAAGTGACTGTCTCCACACTCCAATTGATACTAACAACAGAGTATATCAATACTGACTGGGGAGCCCAAATGACAGTGAGTAATTCTTCCCATGCCGTACGCATCTCTCTGTGAGTGTCTTATTCCCTTTCATTCCTTTAGGCAGATGAGACTTATTATTTGCATTCGGCCAATACTCAAATATAGGATGTTAAATGGTTTGTTTCAGCTTTCTAGATAGGGGGCTCCGAGTACCAAATCCTTGCAAAGTTAATAACTTCTTGCCGGGCTGCAAGCTGTTGGGAAGTGTTGCACTGCAGACTGATTCTCTGAAACTTAAAAGAGTACATCTGTGGAATGGGAACTGTAAGAGTCAGACAACAGCTGAAACTCATTAGTCTGTCAGGACAAGGTCCTGCGAGTGGGTGTTTATTTAGACTAATCTTAAGAGGCAGATCGTGAGAAGAATTTACAGTAACTTGGCAAAAGCTCACAAAAATTATCCATTTATTTGTGCTTTCCATCAGAAGTCACTGATTCTAAAAAAGCATAATTCACTTATTTTAAGAAAAGGTTGTAAATAATTTAAGGTCCTTGGGCTTGAGAAATTGCAGATGACGTCAGAAACTATGTAATATCTTTCTCATGGTAAACACTTTTGTAAGTGTTGCAATACATACACTGAAAGGAAGTCTGCTCATTTTCAGAAAATCTTTGCAAATATGCCTATAAAAATCACCTTTCATTCACAAAATGAAAGAAAATCATATTCAGTAACAGTTAAGAGGAACATAGTCTGAACTGGCTAACTGCTGGGTACTGCCTCTGATGTTGCCAATAACACTTTACTGTGCAAACAGTTGCTGATTGTCTCAGCACGGAAATTTTCTTTATCCACATTTTCAAACCTTTTTATGAAGAAAAACATTCCATTTGTGTTCATTCTGCTTGAGTACCACATTTTCAGACAGCACTGATGATCTCCTGGTATTTTTTAACACATGTCAGATACGTATGACTGGATATTACAGTTAACCCGAAGAGAAGTGACTGCACTGGAAATCCAGAAGAAAGAAATGATGGTATTACACAGTGGGTCAAAAAGGATCTTTGCTCACTGGCCTTACATTTCTATGAATAACATTGCAGCTCTCCCTAATTTATATGAATGAGAAACATTCATTTATTTTATGTGTATGAGGCATTATTTTAAAATCACCATAATCTCCAGAATATAATATATTACAAATATCACAGATTTATTTATCTTATGAAAAACAGACGTCTATATGAAACAGCAGTGGAGGTCAGTAGCTTAAACTGAGAGTGAAGTTGAATATGTGGTCAATTCTGTTCAATTACGCCTGCCCCACAGCCCCCCCACAGGTTCTACAATCCATTTGCACATGTCTTTGGGCTGAGGAAAGAAACTGATCATGAGATTTAGAATAGTTTTCCAAATGTCATTTGTGAATCTGGGCAAAATTGGTGAGAATGTTTGATTAATGAATGGTTAATGGTTAACATAGAGTCAATGGGCCGAACAGCCTCTCTCTATGAGTCAGTCATATTCCTACAGATACACCGACATTTTCAGTAACCTTCTAGTTAGTGCAATACTGAAGACAGTGACTGTAATCTGATCATCAGATGAATTCTGTAATGAATTGTGGTGAAAAACTCAAAAATCTTTCTGTAAGGTCACTGTCTATAAAATTGACTTTAAAATTGAAAGATCTATGTGCTTTAGAATATAATCTAGCTTGATCATCATCATCCTCAGTATACTGTATGCAATTCACTTTGACCACCAAACTTTGAAAATAAATATTTCTCACATATTTTGTCATTCATTTTTTCAAAACCTACTCAGGTGATGAATTATGTATTATATCGCAAAATCAGAGGGACAATAATTAATGAGAAGGTGTTCATGGAGTTCACCTTCATGAGTTGTTATCCATGCAGCGCAGTAGCATAGTAGCATAACGCTTTACAGTGCAGGTGACAAGGGTTCAATTCCTGCCACTGCCTGTCAGGAGTTTGTACTTCCTTCCCATGGCCATGTGGGTTTCCTCTGGATGCTCTGGTTTCCTCCCACAGTCCAAAGACGTATTGGTTGGTAGGCTAATTGGTCATTGTAAATTGTCCAGTGATTAAGCTAGAATTAAATTGGAGAATTGCTGGACCCCATGGCTCGAAGTCCCTATTCCACACAGTAACTCAATAAATCAGTAAACAGTGTTGAACTATGCAGTATATAACAAGTAAATGTATAGAAAAGCATGTGTGGAGCTCTAATACTCCTGCTGAATTTATTAAATTGGAGAGGTGCATGATAAATGTCAGTGAAAGTAATAGTCCTTCAGCACCAAAATGGAATGGTGTAATGCAAACAATGATCCTTTTCTTTCTGCTCCTTATCAGAGAAAACAGTTTGAGTGCTGATACAACAGTGCTCAGCAGCCAATTCTTTGCAGAATGCCAAGACTTAATTTAAAGATGTTTGTGGATAATTTTAGATAGATTCAATTCTTGTACTAACCAGAAACAGTCCATACCAAAATGCTATGCGAAATTAGTGTGGAAGAGAGAGCAATTTCCTTTTGTATAATAGAAAGGGGGAGGTTATTGATTTCTTTAATGAATATGATTTGGCATTATGGTGAAGTGCATCCAAATTGCAGTGTGAATTGCAAGCCCCATAATTTGGAAATCTGTGTAGAATGCTTGGGGTGTGCATTTGTTAGGAGTTTGTACAGTAGGTGGTTGTTTATATAAATCACCAGGAAGCCCTAATCTGACACAAGCATTGTTAAATGGAGCCAAAATCATTAAAATCAATGAACTTTATAAAGTACACGTTTAAGATGCAGTTAGCTACAGGAAGGTCCTTCCACCACTACCCTTACTCATTCACATGCAGGTTTGAGGTTAAGCTAGAGTTGTTTGATCATGGGGAAACTGAAACTTCGGTTAATGCAAGTACTTGTTGCAGAATCCTTCAGTCATTGTGTGGGCTATGAACCTGGTGCTTTGGTGACCGTGTCACAGAGTTACTCAAGTTAGTGAGCATTAGGAGAGTATTCATTGAGCTGAGGAAACTTATGCATGAGAGAAGGAGGAGTTATTGGAACCAAGGCTGATGCACTCAGGCTAGAAAAGTCTATGTTGGTTTTCCAAATCTGAATTATAGATGATTCTTGAGCAAACAGTAAATTGTGCCTATTATCTCTTGAGAGAAAGCCTGCCTCTTGAAGCATATGAATGCTAGACAGGCTTGAGTTTGCATAATTTCAAAGGTTAGCCAGAATCAGGTGTTTCTGGGCAGCATAGAAAGATATAATCAGTTTCTTTCTGCCTTTTGATATCTCTAACCCTTTTCTTGTGAGATCTTTGAACTTCTCTTGGTCTGTATTATTCCATTGCAGTGTGACTAGTAATTGGTGAACAAAAATGGGGGTTATGATCAGAGTGAAAAAATATTTTAAATATTAAAATGTTAAATATTTTAAATTTTAAAAATTTAACTATTTTTAAAAATAGGTTCATCCCCCTGTAATGCCACTTGTTCATCATATTGCTTTTCTAAAATTGATCCCAAGCTACATCATAGTGAGATAAATAGAGGTTAGCTAATAGGATAAAATCTATCAGTTTCTGGTCAAAAATTGTGGCAACTAACAAATGATGGAACCTGAAAATCAATATACAGTCACTGTGGAAAACTTTGAAGAGCTTGAGTTGGCTGTGATTTGGAGATTTGGAGGAGGGGGCAGGGAGGGGCTACTGGGAAGTTAAAGTTTTTTTTGCTAAAAATTAAAGTAAATTGGAGACTGATGAATATAAATATTCTCTTGAAAGAAGGATAAAATGGAAGTTTTGAACAGTATTCTTAATGAATTATGATGCTTTGGAATTTGCTTTCCAGATGGGGATAATTTCCTTTTCTCTTGTTCCAAGCACTTTGCAACAGTGAGAAATGATTTTGACAATGTGCTGGTGCAAACTATCCAGTATCACTCAGTTAGAAACATGGACTTCTATTTTGGAATTTTCAATCCAGCAAACAGTTCTGTGACAATTTTGAGTAGGCATCCCTATGTGACACCAGAATCACCTGCACCTGCTACAATGAACAATTCATTACAGTAAAAATTAGTTTTAAGAAAAGTCGTTAAAACTTTCCATAACTATTTGGATGTTTCCATGCTCATTTACAATAAAACTGTATCATTGCAAAACATGATGAAGAAACACACTTGGTATGTTCTGTTAAACGATTGTAGATTTTAGCCTGAATACTGGCACCCAAAACAATTTGTTTCAGGAAATAACATTGGATTTATTTTCCTGAAGGGTAAATTTCTTTGATTTTGAATAGTTTCATCTTTTTTTTTACTTTACTCTGTGGTATTCCAGTTTTAGACTGTCAACGTTTTAGTGGTTTTACAAACTTACCAGCATACAAGCTCTTGGGAGTTTACAGCTGAGGGTCTCTCTGTGGCCGATACTATCTAACCCCTGACCTCTGTTGCTCTCATTTCACCTGCCCTACTGAGAAGAAGTATAAAAATGTTCTTTGTATAAACTCACAAGAGGCTATCTGTCAAAATACAAGTGCAAATTATTATTAAGGGAAAACGTGGATTAGGATAGGCACAGCTTAACAATATCATTTTTGTATATGAGTTAGCATTTTTGCTCAGATCCTTTCATGAATCCTGTGGAATACAAAAATTCAACTTACTCAGGATACAAAATGAAATGGTTTTGGAATAATTTGCCTAAATTCTTGCAACATCTTTTGTTAAACTGTTAGAATATTTAGTGATGCACCCATGAAGGTTCCCTTTCTGATTGAGGGTAATACATAAGAACATAAGAAATAGGAGCAGGAGTAGGCCATCTGGCCTATCAAGCTTGCTCCATCATTCAGTAAGATCATGGCTGATCTGACCATGGATTTATCTCCACTTACCTGCCTTTCCCCATAACCCTTAATTCCCCTACTATGCAAAAATCTATCCAACCTTGTCTTAAATATATTTACTGAGGTAGCCTCCACTGCTTCATTGGGCAGAGAATTCCACAGATTCACCACTCTCCGAGAAAAGCGGTTTCCTCCTCATCTCCATCATAAATCTCCTCCCCTGAATCTTGAGGCTATGTCCCCTAGTTATAGTCTCACATTCCAGTGGAAACAACTTTCCTGCCTTTATCTTATATACCTCTTTCATAAATTTATATGTTTCTATAAGAACTCCTCTCATTCTTCTGAATCCCAGCGAGTACAGTCCCAGGTGACTCAATCTCTCCTCATGGCCTAACTCCCTCATCTCTGGAATCAACCTGGTGAACCTCCTCTGCACCACCACCCAAGCTGGTATATCCTTCCTCAAGTAAGGAGACCAGAACTGCACGCAGTACTTCAGGTGTGGCCTCACCAGTACCCTGTACCATTGCAGCATAACCTCCCTGCTCTTAAATTCAATCCCTCTAGCAATGGCCAACATTCCATTTACCTTCTTGATAGCCTGCTGCACCTGCAAACCAACCTTTTGTGATTCATGCACAAACACTCCCAAGTCCCTCTGCACAGCAGCATGTGGCAATTTTTACCATTTAAATAATAATCTGATCTTTCATTTTTCCTTCCAAAGCGGATGACCTCACATTTACCAACATTGTACTCCATCTGCCAGACCCTTGCCCACTCACTTAACCGATCTGTAACTCTCTGTATCTTCTGCACAATTTGTTTTTCCACTCAATTTAGTATCATCAGCAAACTTAGATATGCTACACTTGGTCCCCTCTTCCAGATCATTAATGTATACCGTGAACAGTTGTGGGCCCAGCACCGACCCCTGTGGCACACCACTCACCACTGTTTGCCAACTGGAATAACACCCATGTATCCCAACTCTCTGTTTTCTATTAGTTAACCAATCCTCTATCCATAAATCACCCCCAGCTCTATGCATCCTTATCTTATGGGTAATTCTTTTATGTGGCATTTTATGGAACGCTTCTGGAAATCCCAGTAAATAACATCCATCTGTTCCCCTCTATCCACTGTGCTCATTATATCCTCAAAGAGCTCCAGTAAGTTTGTCAAATAGGATCTGTGTTTGCTGAATCCATGCTGCATCAGCCTGATGGGTCCATTTCTTTCCAGGTGCCTCACTATTTCTTCTTTAATGATAGCTTCAAGCATTTTCCCAACTACAGATGTTAAATTAACTGGCCTGTAGTTACCTACCTTCTGCCTACATCCTTTTTTGAACGATGGCGTGACATTCACCATCTTCCAATCCACTGGGACTTGCCCAGAATCCAGAGAATTTTGCTAAATTATCACTAAAGCCTCTATTATAACTTCTGCCATTTCTTTCAGTACCCTGGGATGCATTCCATCAGGACCAGGGGACTTAACTGTCTTTAGGCCCACAAGTATTAGCCCAAGACATCTACTCTATATCTGCCCTTTGATGCTGCCTGAGTTCCTGAAGATGTGTTGCTCTGGATTTCCAGCTTCTGCAGAATCTCTTGTGTTTAAAAGGTCCTCTTCCAGTTCTTTGTATCTTCAGGTGGCAGAGAAGGAGGAGAAAAAAATGATGGGAAGTTAAACAATGATCAACGTTTTACAGAAAGGGTTGGTGTGGAGAATAGTGCATAAAATGTACAGAAATTTAATATTAGACACCATTTCAGAAGTACTTTAACCAGATGTACGTGCTAGTGCCCTAAACATGTTTACTGATTATTGTAAAGAGTGGTGGGTGGTTGGTGACACTGCCGTTGTGTCCCACTCTTCTGCACGAAGTTTTTTAATGATATAGGTGAATCGGTTAACATTTAAATATGGAAGCCCATTAGCAATCTTGTAAAAATAAACTAGTCCACCCTCAACACCAGCCAAATATGTCCTCTCTGCCTTGGAGCTTTATATTTCACTCTCCAGAAGTAGCTGTGCTTCACTTTATTTGGATTTGATAGAGCCAGTGAAGACAGAATATCTTACATTGGGTAGCATCTATACTCTGAGATATTAGCCTTGTGGTTGGTTAAGTGCTGCTGTGAATAGTGCTGCTACCTTGTATCTCCAGTGGGAAAGATTATTTCTTGACTTTCAATACCCTTTGTGTGGAGTTTGTGTATTACCCTTGTGACTATGTGTGCTTCCCATGGATGTTCCAGTTTCCTCCTCGTCCCAAAGAGCTGGTAATTGGTAGGGTAATTAGCAATTGTAAATTACCCTTGTTGTAGGTGGAAGGTTGGGGAATTAAAGGGAAGTTGAAGGCTGTAGGAAAATAGTTTGGATGGGATTGCTCTGTGAGCTGACATAGACAATAGGTGATATTGTTGTGAGGAAATATGAAAATATTCAGGTAGTACTTTTGGAAAGTACCAAAGTTAAATTTTTTTATAAGTTTTGTAGCCTGGGGAAAAATACACACGCAATTCAACAAACACCTTTTTGGGTCTTTAATTCTTTTATCTGTTTTAGATGTTTTAATACAGAAAGAGGGCATGGAAATAAGAACGAAGAAATTAATTTTTAAAAAAACACAGTTCCCGCTGTTACAATCTCAGCTTAATTTCGGACCACACCCTTGTTACGTATGCAGCATGAAAATAAATAAAAGAAAATATACAAAACCAATATGGTAGTGGCAATTCTACAAGGCTGATAAGAAACTGCGCACAACCACACTATTCTAGCGCTGATCAATTCACTTGAGAAAATCTTTCCTCACCAAACCTGGGAAAAGCATTCAAACTCCATTCTCTCTAGGATATGGCAACTCTTCATTCTATTCCACCCATGCAAAATGATGTCACCGTTGTCTCTTAAAGGCACAGGCAGCTGCTTCAGCATTACCAGGGTAAATACGTAAGTGCACTTTAACAATAAAAAAAAATGATATTCAGTGATCACCTGGTTACATGAGTGTTGAGGAAGACTGGGCAAACACATAACAGGTAATTGAGTCATCATCCTCAATATGTAAATTGAACATTGATGATGATGGCTTCCGTCTGTCTTGATGGAAAATGCATAGCGGCACTGGAGTGGTCTCTCCAGGACACAAGCCTGGGCAGAAGGTAAGGAGAATATGGGGTGCCCAGTCATCAAGATCCTCACCAGTATAGACCAAAGGAAAGTGAAACAATACATTTGGCACCAGCTCGGCAGCAGGAGCTGCTGGAAGCTGCCTTAGGGGCTCCACTCCAGACTTTCTGTCTGGGTTTACTCCCGTAGCCTTTGTCTCTCCCGAGGCTGCACACAAGGCATTGGGGCTATTTACCCCCAGTGGGGGAAATTGAACATTACCTCCTACTCAGCACCTTGGTCAGAATACCACACTGAGGAGTAAGGGTTCTTTCTATATTCTGCCAAGTTAATCACTCTCTACTAGTTGGATCCACTGTTGTAACTGATGCCTTATGTTATATAGCTAACTCTACGATGTAGAGTTGGAAGTGAGATCATGGGGAGCCTTAGTCAGGGGTCACTCTAAAGAGCAATAGACCTATCTCTTCAGCTCATTTCCTTCCCTGGAGCAAAAGGCCATAGAATAATTTTGCCAGTCAGGTTTTGACCTCCAACCTCTGTGAAAGAAAGTGCTAACACATAGTTAGACTATGGATACATAATAGGTCATATCCCGGGAATTTTCAATCCTTCAAAGATCAGCAATGTTAGTGCTTTTGATAGAATAGTTCAAGGAAGAGGCAGACAAAGTTTAAGGTTAACTCCATCTCTCTGTTCTATGGAAGCAGGTCAGGCAGCATCTGTAGAGAGAGAAACAGCCAAGATTTCTGCAGATTTGAAACATGAAAACTTTTTTCCCCACAGATACTGTGAACATGTTAAGAATTTTTCGATGTTCTCAGTTTTATTTTGGATCTCCAATATCTTTTGCATTTTACTTTTGGAGTACTTAGCAACAGCTGTTCCTCCAATACATTTTCAGACATTAGATGTTTGACTGTCTTTGCTCTGTGTGTGTGGTGTTTTTTAAATGGGCTCTACAGTGTTTCTTTGTTCTGCAGGCTGCCCATAAGAAGATGAATCTCAAGGTTGTATATAGTGTTCACATCTTGATAATAAATGTACACTGAATTTTGAACTTTGAACAGCGCATGTACAATGACAGCAGTTTTTCTTGTCCCTGTGTGTCCTGATCCACTATGAACTTGGCTGTGCACTCTATCTCTCACAAATCTCTGATGAATGGAACAGGAAACAGATGTAAGGCGCTCCCACTTTGATCTGGTAGCCAAATTCAATAAAGGAGGAAGGGAAAGTTCCATAATCTAATATTGCTTCCAGATTGTACATTCTGTGCAGTTGCCATAGATACTGGGCTTTTATTTAAATGAACAACAATTTGAAAATTATGCAATTCTGGTGAAAGACTTCTGAAATAATAAATTCTACTGACACTCATTAGAACCAATTGGTGTGGACTGAAGGTTCACTGCAAACAAAATGAGCAAAGATGACCCCACCACTTATAGCTGTCAGGAGAAACTGTACAGATTTTGGCTGTGAATTTGAAATGAGCAGCAAAGCACACTTTAGAGAATCACACACCATTGACAGATTTTTATACAACGTTTGACTGCCAAGTGGGTCATTTGTTACTTTTTAGAGAGATATGACTCAAACTGAATGATGTTTGTCAAATGGGCATTGGCAAAGGCTTATTAGAGGACAGCTTGCAGACTGGGCACTAGTCTTCCATCTGAGGTTGGTTGGGTCACAGGGAAACAAAATAAAGAAAGACTAAAGATATGAAAGACATATCAATACTTTTAACAAAAGTTTAACATTGAGCTGTGTAAAAAAATTACCATGAGACCATATGATGGGTTAAGATTAATTTTAACTCTAGGAAATCTTCAATGTTGCTCTTCTGATCAGAGTGGTTATCAATAGGAAGCCGGGGTTTTATACAGAAAATATTATCTGTTACCTTTGCCTGTAATTGTGAGACGTAGTAGTCCCACTTTTTGTTGATCAGCTTCAACACAATCCCTCTGTAGTTCATTGTTAACATGCTATTCTGTCATTGAGCACTTTAGACCTTAGAAGACTGGAGGATGGTCTTATTGAAATATAGAAAATCCTAACCAGGCATGACAGGAGAGATGTCAAGATAATTTCATTAGTGGAAGTATTTTGAAAAAGATGACAAAGTTTTAAGGTAAGGGGCTGGTTGCTTAAAACCAAGGTATGAAGAAATTTTAACTTGCAGAATGCGGTAAATCTTTGGAGTTTTCTGTCTTGGGAGAGTTGTGGAAGCTGGATCATTAGAAATATCTAAGGTAGGGCTAGATGGACATTTGAGAGCCTGAGGGATTGAAAACCATGTTGATCTAGCAGAGAAGAGGAGTTGAGGCCTGAGTCAGATCAACAATGATCTAACTGATTGGTGGGACAGGCTTGAGAAGCAGAGTGACCTGCTCCTGATTGATAGGATAGTTAGCACATGTTGCAGATTGTGTTCAGCCATGCAACAATGAGCTTTCACTTGATTAGGCCTAACCTTTACTGGCCCGCTGTAAGAATGCTGAGAAAATACCAGCACCTTCACCCTCCAAAGGATAGGAACAATGAGTCATCCTGTGGTTTCTCACGAACCTCATGTTGCAGACCAATACAGAAGCTCAAAGGCAGTCACAGCTTAGTCAGTGAAGCAAAAAGACCAGCTGTTTGGGACATTTCATTGTGACGTGGAGCCAATGAGCAGAACTTCTGAAGTTTAGTTACTGTTGCAATTTAGGAAATGTTTTGTGTTGTAGAAACTGAAGCAGATGCTGAACAGAATTGTTATTACATTAAACAAAGAGTTTTCTCTCAAATTGATCATTCTGTTGGCTTTGGAGATGGCTAACTGCAAACCAAAGGTGAAACAGGAACTCAAGATGTTATCTTTTTAAATAACCACAGTGAAGTCTTTTTTGGTTTACAGAGACACAAGAGGTTCTTCAGATGCTGGAAATCATGAGAAACACACACAAAATGCCAGAGTAACTCAGCAGGTTAGGCAGCACTTATGGAGGAAAGTAAACACTTGCTATTTCAAAGGGTCTCAGCTCGAAACATCAACGTTTTAATCCCTCCATAAATGCAGCCTGACCTGTTGGGTTCCTCCAGGCATTTTGTTGGTTTATTACTCATATATTATAGCATTATATCCAATATTCTTTATTGTTTTATTCTTTTTAACCTCCATTTCTCAGTGAATTTGTGCATCCAGTACACTTGTAAACTTACTGGTATTTTTATAGTTGCCAGTTAGCAGAACTAATTTGGTTAAACATGTAGGAAGCTGAATATGTGCTGCTCTCAGCACCAATCCAGAGAGCTTGTATTCTTGGTCCACTCACTGGTCATACCTCCCATAAATTAATTAAGGTATCCACTCAGGCTGCATGTTGTTGAGCCCAGAACCTGGTGCTCCCACAGCCTTGAAACAGCATCACAGGGCTGGGTGCATACTGAACACCGAGGCTGTGTGCAGAGCCTGCCTGTTGGGGGCTGTAAGCGGGGCAGCAGGTCAGCACTGGGGATGCACACTGGCAGGGTTAGTGAGTGCAGGTGTTGCTCGGGCTGCTCTAGATGGTGACAGACCACTTGGATTTCCTCAGACCCTGTTGAGTATGATGGAAGTTGCTGCATCCCCCTCTCTTTGGCTGGATTTGCAGCTCCCACTACCCCAGTATAACAGATCATAAGACCATAAGACATAGGAGAAGAATTAGGCCATTCAGCCCATCAAGTCTGCTCCACCATTCCATCATGGCTGATCCCAGCTCTCATTCAACCATATACACCTGTCATCTTGCCATATCTTTTGATGCTCTGATTGATCAGGAGTTCCACCTTAAATATCTGCACAGACTTGGCCTCCACTGCAGCCTGGGGCAGAGCATTCCACAGATTTAATACCCTCTAGCTAAAAAGATTCCTCCTTATCTCTGTTCTAAAGAGTTGCCCCTCACTTAGGTAAGAGTCCGCACTATTGTCCTTATAATCAAAATACATTATCATACATTTTCCCAATGTTGTATTCCATCTGCCACTTTTTTGCCCATTCTTCCAACTTGCCCTGCTGCAATCACATTGCTTCCTCAGCACTACCTACCCTTCCACCTATCTTTGTATCATCCACCAACTTTGCCACAAAGCCATCAATTCTATTACCCAAATCATTGGCAAACAATGTGAAAAGCAGTGGTCCCAATACTGACCCTTGAGGAAAACCAGCAGCCAACCAGAAAAGGCCCTCTTTATTCCCACTCGCTTCCTCCTGCCTATCAGCTGTTCCTCTATCCATGTCTGTATCTTTCCTGTAACACCATAGGATTTTATCTTGTTCAGCAGACAGAGTAGAGTTGTTTGGTTGGCTGGCTTGTTACCATGGAGGCTGGAGAGAGCGAAGCATCCAAACAAGGAGGTGACAACAGCTTCCATCCTATCCAGAAATAGGTAATTACAGAACAGTGCTGCTGCTTTAGTCAAATTAATTTGGTACACAGATGGAACTGCGCTGTGTCATCTCAGGTTTGCTTCATTAAATATAAGGCATGGGGAAGTGTATGTCAGAATAAATGAATTATTAATTGTCTAAGGCCATTGAATTTCTATCAACTCCTGTAAATGCAATTCTATCACTTTTATTCGCTGCTTTTTAGGCAGAATTCCTGTGCATTATTCTTTTCCAAATCCTTGTATAATCTAGTTCCTTTTTGATACTTTTGAAGGTAATAAATTGCAGATCATAACTATCTTGTGAAAAATTTCTTGTTCCCAAATATCTCTTGAAATATGTAATCTGTGTGCCTGGGCACTAACCCATCTACTGATTAGAATAACTACCATAAGACCATAAGAAACAAGGAGAATTAGGCCATTTGGCCCATCAAGTCTGCTGTGCCATTTCATCATGGCTGATTCACTTTCCCTCTCAGCCCCAGTCTCCTGCCATCTCCCCATATCCCTTCATGCCCTGACTAATCAAGAATCTATCAGCCTCTGCCTTAAATATACCTAATGACCTGGCCTCCACAGCCACACTGGCAATGAATTCCACAGTTTCACCACTATCTGGCTAAAGAAATTCCTCCTCATCTCCATTCTAAAAGGACACCCCTCTATTCTGAGGCTGTTTCCTCTAGGCTTAGACTCACCTACCCTAGGAAACATCCTCTCCACATCCACTCTATCAAGGCCTTTCAACAGTCAGTAGTTTTTAATAATTACCTGCTTTTTTTTTTAAAGTAAACTGGTAATGATCTTGTACTTTCTAATCAAATCACTTCTCCATGGAGAACAAGGAGATGACTTTGTAGTTAAAATCCTTCATCTCTCGAACCATTCCACTAAATCTTTTTGGGACCCCTCTGTTTGTATACCTGTTGTGCAAAGTTAAGCATCTTACATTTCTTTCATACCATTGTAGGCAACTTTACTTAAGGTTGTTTAGACCAAGACTCTAGAATTTCCTTCCTGAACCCCTTCTCCCTCTCATTCTTCCCTTAAAATCCATCTCTTTGAATAAGCTTTTCCTCATACATACTTCTGTCTTCTTTTGTGCTTTAAGAGCGTTCTGTAATGGCACCATCATAAATGTTCCTCTGCTAAGGAGTCCAAACATAAGCTATCTTTTTTCATTATTGGAGGAAATAAGAAATTCTTTAACTATGGCACTGGAGTTCACCCTTGAGGAAAAACGTGCTTTAATAGGCAGGTGCAGACACTAAGGAATGCCTAATGTCTAACAGAAGGCATAATTTTTGGCAAGAGACTGAATCATGACTGGATTGAAATCTTTGTACTAAATACTATGGTATTTTGAGTTTGTCATTTGCTCTGAGGCCTTGCCCTGCAACAAAGCTCGGCTCTTCTCTCAAGGAAGTTCAATGAACTACTGAGAAGTGAAGACTTGCTATTAGGAAGCATCCACTTTCTTTTCACAGTAGTTCCCCTCCAAAGTAATACGTCTTCACTTGACATGAGCACCTGTTATACTATCGATTACCAAATATTCAGCAGCCTGGCTGAAATGTGACTCTTCTGATCCTTTGATTTAACATTCAAATAGTAAATCATGCCAAGAGTGATTACATGTTACTTCAGTACGGAAAAACTTATGTTAATGCTGCCGATTAAAGGACAAGATTGAACCTAGCCTGGCAATAACAATGAATAGGGGCGATACATATTATATACTGTATAGTACAACCAAATCTGAAGATAACAAGTTATTCAGAAAAATAACAGTACAAACCTAGATTTAATAAAGCATTCAGAACATGAGTAGATTATTCAATACCCCAGATCCACCACACCACTTGATTGATCAGATCTGACTGGGACAACAGCCTAATTTTCCTGCTTTGTTTTATGATTTCCTAATAAAAGTCGATTCATCTCCTGACCTTAAGCAGATGGATTGTGCCAGGATCTCCAGACTTTGCAGTACAGAACTGTAGGCTCCCGCTATTGCTAAGTGTGAAAATCTGCTTCCTGATTGCCCGCCAAAATTTTCAACATTATTTCCCATTTTTCTGCACATGCGCTTTTGTACCTTTTCGACATTTTAAATAGCGTTACCTCAACTTTCATTCAGCCAGACACAGAGGGAATTTGGAGTAAAGGTGAAGGAGGCAGCTCATTAAAATGGGCCCAGGGATTGCAATATTTGATGATCACAAGCCTGATCAATGATCAGTTCCCTTTACTATACTTACCAATTATAATCAATGCTTTGTGCAACTAGTCCCACTCCATGCCACTCCACAGATCTGCTAGTGTCCAATATTGCTACATTTTTGAAGCTAGATCTACAAGACAAAAGTCTCCTTAAAGATGCAGTGTGCTCTCTGGAGAAGCCAAGAACATTCATAAGCAGTAATGACCACAATGGTGAGCATAACCCAAGAGTTTTCTAATGCTAGATATGAAAGTTTGGTGGTGTCCTGTATCTGCAAAGGGCCAGAGAACTACAAGACAACCAGCTAAAAATGCTTAAAACAATTTAATTATTAAAACATTAAGTACAAGTAATTAAAATAAATGTTATTCTTAACATCATTCACAGCAGCCCTGTAACCACCATTCCAATAAGTTGACTTGTGTGGGTGTTGTGTGTTATGTATCCCAACATATTGATGTAGTCGTAAAGGAGGCAAGACAGCGACGATACTTTGCTAGGAGTTTGAAGAGATTTAGCATGTCAACAAACACGTTCAAAAATTTCTACAGTTGTACCGTGGAGAGCATTCTGACAGGCTGCATCACTGTCTGGTACAGAGGGGCTACTGCACAGGACCGAAAGAAGCTGCAGAAGGTTGTAAATCTAGTCAGCTCCATCTTGAGTACTAGCCTACAAAGGACCTAGGACATCTTTAGGGAGCGGTGTCTTAGAAAGGCAGCGTCCATTATTAAAGACCTCCAGCACCCAGGGCATGCCCTTTTCTCACTGTTACCATCAGGTAGGAGATACAGAAGCCTGAAGGCATCCGCTCAGCGATTCAGGAACAACTTCTTCCCCTCTTGAAGTCGTTTCTCAAAGAAATGGACATTGAAGCTTTGGACTCTACCTCACTTTTTTAAAAATATACAAAATTTCTGTCTTTGCACATTAAAAAACAAATCTATTCAATATACGTAATTGATTTACTTGTTTATTTATTATTGTTTTATTTTATTTATTATCATTATTTTTCTTTCTCTGCTAGATTATATATTGCATTGAACTGCTGCTGCTAAGTTAACAAATTTCACATCACATGTTGGAGATAATAGACCTGATTCTGATTCTGATTCTGTTGTTGAAAACTCCTCTTTCATTGATGAGACAGTGCTGCAGCTTGTAGACCTGTTGTCTCACAGGGCCAGCAATCTCCTTTCAATGCTTATGTCCCTTGCTGTCTTCCTGGCATTTTCACATCCTCCTTGTGTCTGTTTACATAGGGTTTATTCTGGGGTTTCTACTTTCCTCCAACACACACCCTCCCCCCCACCCCCCACCCCCTTCAAAGACTGGCAAATTGAAAGTCCACTTTAAGTTGTGTGAATGAGTGGTAAAGTCTGGAGTGAGTTTGTGAAAATAAAGGAAGAATGAAGTGAGATTAATGTGTAAGTGGGTGAATGATGGTTAGTGGGTCAAAAGGCCTGTTTCCTTGCTGAATGACTCATGACTCTGTGAGTACATGTGATGTCCAAGGGCAGAGAACAGCTGTGAAACAGCCAGGGAAATGCAGCCAGTCAAGTTTGGATCTCATTCATTCCAAATTTTTGAAGGTGCTGGTATTAACATGGATAAATTTATCTGCAAAATCTAGGCCATTACATTCACCACATTTTCCACTGACTCAGGAAGGTTTTGTCTAAAGATATAAATTAGATCATCAAAGCCTCCCTTCAAAGTTGTGAGTTTGTTATTGTTCCACCTAGTGGATGAGCTACATCTGTGAAAACAGTACTGGAATCTTCTGAATTTTTTTTGCACAAGTGAACCACTTAACTGTATGGCACCAGTTTGAATGCTATAAAAATTGATTTTAATTTAGTAATATAACTTTTCAGTAAAGTAAATGATCAGTGGAGTCTGGCTTAGTCATTCACTGTTTCCTTGTGGTCTAAGGAAGATCAGGAGGTGTTCTCAAGACCCAACTTAGAAACTTTAATAAAAATCAAAAATTTGATGGTTAGGATCTGAAATTTAAAAATCCAGGTGTTGGAAATCCTTCGGAGGACAGACAGCATCTAGAATGTTTCAGAAAACCCTTTATCGGTAATGATAAACACAAGACATTTAATATTCAATACCATCATTCCCACAATCCTGATTGGGAATTTGCAGAACCTGGGCCTCTGTACCTCCTTCTGCAATTGGTTCCTTGACTTTCTAACCGGAAGACCACAATCTGTGCAGATTGGTGATAACATATCCTCCTCGCTGACGATCAGCACTGGTGCACCTCAGGGGTGTGTGTGCTTAGCCCCTGCTCTATCTTTTATATACACATGACTGTGTAGCTCGGCATAGCTCAAATACCATCTATAAATTTGCTGACAATACAACCACTGTTGGTAGAATCTCAGGTGGTGATGAGAGGGCGTACAGGAGTGAGATATGCCAACTAGTCGAGTGGTGCTGCAGCAACAACCTGGCACTCAACGTCAGTAAGGCAAAAGAGCTGATTGTGGACTTCAGGAAGGGTAAGACGAAGGAACACATACCAATCCTCAATGAGGGATCAGAAGTGGAGAGAGTGAGCAGCTTCAAGTTCCTGGGTGTCAAGATATCTGAGGATCTAACCTGGTCCCAACATATTGATGCAGTTATAAAGAAGGCAACACAACAGCTATACTTTATTAGGAGTTTGAAGAGATTTGGCATGTCAACAAATACACTCTAAAACTTCTACAGTTGTACCGTGGAGAGCATTCTAACAGGCTGCATCACCATCTGGTGTGGAGGGGCTACTGCACAAAACCGAAAGAAGCTGCAGAAGGTTGTAAATCTAGCAGGTCCATCTTGAGTACTAGCCTACAAAGGACCCAGGACACCTTTAGGGAGTGATGTCTCAGAAAGGCAGCATCCATCATTAATGACCTCCAGCACCCAGGGCATACCCTTTTCTCACTGTTACCATCAGGTAGGAGGTACAGAAGCCTGAAAGCACACACTCAGTGATTCAGGAATAGCTTCTTCCCCTCTGCCATCCGATTACTAAATGGACATTGAATCTTTGGACACCACCTCACTTTTTCTAATTCACAGTATTTCTGTTTTTGCACATTTTAAAAAATCTATTCAATATGTGTAATTGATTTGCTTGTTTATTTATTATTATTATTATTATTATTATATTTATTTCACTGCTAGATTATGTATTGCATTGAACTGCTGCTACTTGGTTAACAAATTTCACATCACATGCCAGTGATAATAAACTTGATTCTGATTCTGATTCTGAAAATCTGTAGATGCTGGAAATTCAGAGCACCAAACACAAAATGCTGGAGGAACTTAGCAGGTCAGACAGCATCTATGGAAATGAATGAACAGTCAATATTTCAGGATAAGACCCTTCTCCAGGACTGAAAAGGAAGGGAGAAGACCCTCGTTATTTGGTACCTTCCTCCTTTCTTATCAGAAATGATATTAGGTTTCTTTTATCTCAATCAATGCAGACAACCCCAACCCTGTTCTCAGTGCCTAACTGGCTGGCTCCTGCTTCCTCCCCCTGCCCTGTTCATAGAGCAGCACATTGTAGGGCCACTATTTCCTATTTTTTTCAAGTGAGAGAAAATTCAGCACAACTTAAACAGGATCTCAAGAGTTAATATGGCTGCGATCACATGCCACCATTCATTCTGAAAGTGCACAGAATACTGCCTAGTTGCAGTCCTTAATTTTGGTCATCAAATCTGAGCTTTCTCAGGTGAATACAGAAGACTGCGTGATACTCACTATGTAAAGAGGAACATGGGAGGTTCTCCGCTGCCCTGCCCAAATCCAACCTCAGCCTCAAACAGCACAGTAAACAGATTAATTAATCTTTTATCATTTTGGTTATTGTTTTCCCAGCTGGGGTTTGCACAGGGATTTAAAGTTATCAGCACTGTGGAGAATACATGAGTGTGTTTAACATTATCAGGCAAGTATTCATGCATCTCCGAGAAGTCATTTCTTATTGATGTATATTGGTAGCACCCACACCCTGGTGAACACCCGACCTTGTACACGTCTTCATTTTCCAATTTGTTATACTGTGAAAGTACTTCAGATACTCTATTATGAAACACGTGGGAAGAGGTCCTCGGGCCAGAAATCTGCCTTGGGCAGCATCACAAAGTGTGGGGTATTGGACCAGTTCCATTATACACACAATAATCAGGTGCTGTGTATAATTGCCAGCCAATCTTTTGTACTATTTTGTGCCATTACAAAGAAGAATTTCTATCATCTTCTGTTGAACTACATCCAGTCTGCTCTGTTTAATTTTCTTTTTGGTTATCTTTAGCACTTAGCTTTCCCATATGGCTGGCTACCCAGGTCAGTTTCTACACATCATGAGCTAATACTTTTTCACAACTGTGATATTAATGTTATAAAGGCATCAACTGAAAATAGCACGCTTCTCTTTGCATCAGCCCTGTACATATCGAAGTAGACACTGTTGACTATATGCCAGATGTTTAAATAATGCTGATTTCCATAGTGATTAACAAACTCAAATAAACAGAAACTCACACCCAGACTGAAGTCTTCCTAAAGCGCACTATACGGCAGCATAATTATTTTTATGTTCCCATAGATTTCATTGCTCTGTCATGCCCTATCTATCAATTTTGTTCCCACAATGTTTCTGGCTGAGTAATATTGCCGCTATGTCTGAGGCGTACATGTTGCTTGGCTCCTGGCCAAGAAAAGCATTTTTTTGTATGACCCTACCTAACTTCAGGCTGCTTTTTGTGCTTAGGGGGTGCTGACAAATGCCAGGCCAAGTGCAGTGTGATGTTACAGCAGTCTGAAAGGGGCCAAGGGAATCATTGCCTAAATATTCACCCAGTTCAGCATTAAAGGGTCACGTTCAGCTCTCAGGACAGTTTGTATATTCACTTATGGACGATCCTTGGTCACATCCATCAGTTTTATCAGTTCTGGCACTCGCAAATGTGTCTTTTGCTTTTGAACTCCTTCAGAGTGGGAGAGGCAAAGAGACCTTTTGGGGAAGCAGAAGGATAGTATTTTGCCCTTGATAGACATCTATGTTACCAGGTGGAAAATAACACTGG
Source organism: Hypanus sabinus (assembly GCF_030144855.1). Taxonomy (NCBI): domain Eukaryota; kingdom Metazoa; phylum Chordata; class Chondrichthyes; order Myliobatiformes; family Dasyatidae; genus Hypanus; species Hypanus sabinus. The sequence goes on along the minus strand of NC_082712.1, from coordinate 135,297,172 downwards.
ACACTGCATTAATTGCATATCAAAGTCGAGTTTTTGACTTCGGTCTTCATTTCACTATAAGAAATTATCTTGCCTGCAGTTTTGGTTTATTTCACATGTCATTACTGGCCCTATGTAGAAAATCATAAACTTTTGTAAAATACCCTTCGCATCAAGAACTTACTGGGTGAGTAAACTACAGGAAATATATCATAATTTTGAACTATAATCTGACTATAATACCAGATATTTTAGTGAGTACAATGCTGGAATTCAATGATCCATGTAAATTTTGAAAGCACAACAAAAACTGAACTGGTCCATACTGGATACGGAGCTTACTACAGTGCTAGTCATATGATGCTACTTAGCTGAATCCTACCTGAGACTTTATTATCAAAATCCTACTGTAGTGGGTCTGAGGAAACATTGGAAACAGTTCTGGACTGCTCCCAGGTAGTGAAAAGGCCCTTGAATGGTCTACCTTTTATGAATACTGTTCGCAGTGATGCGACAGTTGTGGGTCCCAATCTTCAGTGGCTCCAATAATTCCAAATATTCAGGGCATCTCCAGCCCCTGAAGTTGCATTATTATTTGCCTCTACACTGGATTTTCCACTGTAGCATCACAATACATTAGGTATACAGCACTATATTCTCTGCTGGCAGAAATGTGGCTTTGAGCCATTTGTGAAAGCCTAAAATGGCCAGACCAAAGATGTCATGTGAGGTTAACATCAGTATGAATGGAAGTTTGGTGACAGGTTGAAGAGTAGTATCAAGCACCCATTACCGCTACACTAAAACCATTTTAGTCTCCCCACATTCCCATCAACTTGCCCTACGTTCTACCCACACACCTATACCAAGTATATTTTACACTAGCCAATTAACTAACCAATCGGGATATGGGAGAACGCAAGAGCACCCAGAGGAAATCACATGGTCACAGAGAGTACATACAAATTCCACACCAGAGATCAGGATCAGGATCAGGATCGAACTTGGTCTGCAGCAGCTGTAAGGCAGAATTTTTATCAGCTGCTTCACGGAGCTGCCCATTTTGATTCCAGTTATCTCTGAGCTAATAAGTCAGGAAATTCTAGCCTACTGTTCTTTGCAATCTAATCTAGTTTATATGTTAACTTAGTTTAAGTGGCAAATTAGATTATGTTGTTAAAAAGCAGAAGTAACTGAAGGGAAATGGCCACAGGTCTGTGTGGAGACGTCATATCATGGAGGTGTGGCAGACAAAAAGGCATGTTTAGGGAACTGGCAGAGAGGATAAAGTTGTTTGCATCCTTGAGAGAGAGTGGGAACAAGTAAGGGAAACATGAAGACTTTTATACAGGTGCATAGAAAACAAAGGTTTAAAGAGATACCGTCCAAAAATGAGCAATTGAAACTTGCTCAGATGTGCACCTTAAAGAACAAGTTGGGCTATAGAGCTTATTACCAAGCTGTATCACTCTATGGCACTCAGCAAGTTTTCTGAAGAGGCAAGTTAAGAAAATGTAGCTATAAAGCTGTCTGGGGTAAACATCTGTAAATTCCAGTAATGTCATGCTAGCATTTTCTATCCCCTTTGGTGTCACACATACCATCTTTCAGTGCTCTGCTTTAAACATACGGGGCTGGGAATAGATTGCCAATTTAAAATAGAAATATGATTCGACAGTCTTCAAACTGATTAGTGTTACTGATACATCAGGAAAAAATATTAATTATTTGATGGGAAATGACATAATTTTAAGTCAGATGACTTTAATGCAACATAATGTTCTAAGAAGCAGTCCAAGGTCGTTTAGTAAGATCTTATTAAATCATATTTATCTATTACCATTTATTACTCTAACTTAAATTAAATTCAAAACAAGCATGACAGTAATATTTAGTTGATCAGTACAAATTGGATTAAATAATAAATCAATTTTACATTTTGCATTGATGTCTTAGTATGACCTGTTCAAGCTAGTCTTACTGTTATGATTGATATTATATAAATGGGAGAAGGGTGATTTAATGATACCATCATTAAATCAGGCCCCTTATTTAAGAGGTTGTCTTGTGAGATACTTTTACTTAAAGGGGCCAGATCAGTGTTACAGCTGATAACCATCTGCTCTGGGAATATTCATCTTTCCATCTATGGGTAACTGATCTTGACTTTCGTCTCTCAGCAGCCATCTTTTCTCATGAGGAGAGCTCCTGTTACTTTAAACCTGAGATCAGCAGCTATAGGGTTTCACTGAAGTGTTCAAATGTAAGTCTGCAAGGAGATTTTCTTGCTAAGTTTGTCACATGGCCCAGACTCTTGGCATTAAGGAGAAGAGCAGGTGCTATCTTTGGACGGACTGAATTCGATACCATTCATGGAAGAACAACTATGGCACCCACTTTCACAAGACATTCTGTGTAACATTCTGAGAAACAGACTGAGGTCTAATTAAAAAAAAGACACTTGCATCTTCCCAAACTAAATTTCCAATTTGACACATGTCAATTTTAGCAGACTGGTAATCTATCAGCGTGGAAGTTACCTCGGGGCAAAACATATGCATGTTTGTTACTTTTTACAGACTCTCTTAAAAGTTTAAAAATCATTCCCACAAGAAAACTAATCTTCCATTGTTTCAAATGCTATAATTTGTCAGTGCTTGTTTCGTACATAAATGATTAATAGAAAGTTAGTATTTTCCACAAATTACAGTAACTGCATTTCAAGCTTTCAGCCTTCGATCATTACAATACGCCGTTCATTGCTTTACCATCACATCTGAAGGGCAAATCCACATATGGTTGAGCAGAATTTCAAGTTAATCATTGTACTATCTGCCCTGAGTCTATGCGATGGGACTCGGCAGCCTTCTGATACTTCCAGCCCTGCTGAGTGTGAGGCTCAGCTGATTACGCTAATCATTTCCAGGGAAGTGAACCACACTTGAGAAGCCCTTATCCCACCAGTGATGCTAGAATCAGATCTAAGTAGTTCCAAATGAGCTTGAGCAGTTTTGAGGCGATTTGCACATTGCTTTCAAATCCTATCCTTCATTTGTTTTCATTGATCTTCAAACTCCATTGTGAACCAGCACACTCCGTGACATCCGCGTGAATTGAATTGACTTTACATACATAAGAAGCAAAAATCTTTACATTACATCTCGTCTAAATATGCAATGTGCAAATTACCATGATGTAAAATGATTTTTATTTTTGTGACATCACGTTTTTCTTTACAGGATCCAACAATGGGATCATTGATCTATTAATCAACCTTGAGGGTGGAGAGGTAAATGTAAACCCAAAATGCAAGGGCACCTTTTTTCTTCCCTCTGATGGATGCTTTGTGCACTAATGTGATACTTCAGTGTCAAGTAGGCAGCCAAAATTACTTTATTTCCAGAATATTTACAAAGAAAATCCTCAAAAATGAATAATAGCTTGAACTATAAAACCAAGAAGTTGGCGCATGGCCAAGTGGTTAAGGCGTTGTTTTAGCGATCTGCTAGTTTAAGCCCCAGCTAAGGTAACGTGTTGCATCCTTGAGCAAGGCACTTAACCACACATTTCTCTACGATGACACTGGTGCCAAGCTGTATCAGCCCTTGCCCTTCCCTTGGACAACATCGGTGGCGTGGAGAGGGGAGACTTGCAGCTTAGGCAACTGCCAATTTCCCATACAACGTTGCCCAGCCCTGCGCCCTGGAAACTTTCCAAGGCGCAAATCCATGGTCTCTAGAGTCTAACAGATGCCTGTTTATTACATAAAAACAAAAAAAAATGATTCTTAATGATAAAACAGTAAACAAATGATAATTAAATTGAATCAATAAATATTATGTTGAATCAATAGATATAATGTTGATGTACTCTATTGAAATAAACTTTAGAATTACATTGTGCCTGCTAATTTTCATCTGGTTCTTCAGAATTGTGCGGAATTAGTGAGAAGATGAGTGTGTCACTGACGAATGTGCTGTGAAATAATTACTTATCCTCTAGGCTCTAGGAAGCTATATTTCACACAACAAATATGTATTGATGTGAGGACACACATTCATTATCAACGTAAAACCGGATTATTAGTCATTTGGCTCATTGCTATTTGATATCATCAAAATGGATTGATATGTTATCTCTTAAATGACTCGTTGAACCTTAATGTCATTTATAGAGTGCACGGCATTTTAAGGTGTCAAGCACACAGACAGACACAAGCAGAAGAGTGTGTATTGTATCAGAACACATCCAATATGTGAAAGTGTATTACATCACAATTGCAAGCCTCCATTCTCTTCTTGTACCTCTCTCCAACTGTGCAAGATATTAGCATTTAGCTGATGTTTACTTCTCCTTTGACAGATTACTGATATTTCTCACAAGAAGGCAGCAGTTTCAAAGATGTTCAAAGCTGCCAGTATTATCCTCTGGATCTGTTTCTCAGGACATTAGATATGAAAGGTTTGACTTTAACCTGCTCATCTCATGGCAGTTAAGACCTCAATCAGATGCTGATAGCTACATAGAATTTGCAATCAAGTCTGATGCTGTGTTAATTTCTGAATTTCAGGAAATATGTTAAATTAATTATACCTAAAAATGTGTTTTTCATTTTTCCCCATGTTTCCTTCTTATGTCTAATGTATGTGGAAATTGAGTGATGTCATTCCTCCTTCACGCACACTTTCCAGGCCACCCAGCATCTGAAGAGAGACACACAGCCTCCCTTCCTCCCCCCCTCCAAGTCCTTTCACTACATTCTTCTTCAGTTGTTGCAGCTGCTGTTTTTTTTATCATCTATATATTCCTCTTTTCTACTCTTTTCACATTAAAAAGATGTCCCAGGTTTACCCTTTACCTTTTCAAACAATTATTCACACCAGGCCTTTCCATGAGTGGTCACAATATTCAGACAAATCACAAAAATGGCAAGAAACAGGTCAGAGAACCAGCTTGAAGTCTGGGATCCGGTGCAACTTGGAGATCTGTGAAAAAGGGAGGAATAGTCCATAGAAGAGAAAATCTCTCCTGAGGCCCTTCAGGGTAAAAACTGAAATTCTCAATTTTGCTGTTTCGAAACCGGAAATTAATCAGAAAGTTGGGGATCAAATCAGTATCAAGGCAGCAAAAAGCTGTTGGAAACAAAGAGTTACAATGTAGTTATCAGTGGATAGAATGACTCATTGACATGGACTAAAGTGATTGCAGATGTGGAACTGAATTCAGTCCTCTGTGTCCTATTTGCTAGTGTTATCACATGGTTGAAACCTGTCCCTATTAGCATGTATAGGTAGTTGCAGAATCAATTGTCTTTAACAGAAGTATTTTTATGACTTATTATGATCAAGCTGAGAGAATCTTGTTTTCTGTTCTGAATGTCTTCAAACAATTACAAATCATATATTATGAGTTTTGCTTTTAAAGTTCAATGTAAATTTATTATCAAAGTACATACATGTCATCACATACAACCCCCAGATTCATTGTCTTGTGGGCATTTACAGTTAATACAAGGAGCACAATAGAATCAATGAAAGACTGTTCCCAGCAGGATGGACAAGCAACCAATGTGCAAAAGACAACAGCTGTTCAGTACAAAAAGAAAGAAAAAGAAATTAATAAATGAGCAATAAATATCGAGAATATGAGATGGAGAGCCCTTGAAAATGAGTCCATAGGTTGTGGGAACAGTTCAATGTTGGGGTGGATGAAGTTGAGTGAAGTTATCCCCTCTGGTTCAGGAGCCTGATGATTGAGGGGTAATGAGTGTTCCTGAACCTGGTGGTGTAGGGCCTTAGGCTCGTGGACTTTCTTTCTGACAGCAGCAGTGAGAAGAGAGCATGGCCTGGATGGCAGGGGTCTTTGGTAATGGATGCTGCTTTCCTGTAACAGATGTGCTCGGTGGTGGGGAGGGCTTTACCCAACATGGACTGGGCTGTATCCAGTACTTTCTGTAGGCTTCTCCATTCACGGGCATTGGTACTCCCACACCAGACTGTGATGCAGCAGGTCAATATACTCTCCAACATATATTTATAAAAGTTTGACAAGTTTTAGATGACATGCTGAAATTTCACAAACTTCTAAGAAAGTAGAGGAGCTGCCATGCTTTCTTTGTAATGAGAGATGCATCATAGACCAGGACAGATCTCCTGAAATGATTACACCAAAGATTTTAAAGTTGCTGACCCTCTCCTCCTCCGACCACCCACCCCACCCTCCGATGAGGACTAGCTCATGGATCTCTGATTTCCTCCTCTTGAAGTCAATAATCAACTCCTTGGTTGCTGACAACAAGTGTGAAGCTGTTATTGTGGCAGCACTCAGCCAGATGTCCAATCTCCCTTCTATATGCTAATTCGACCAACGACAGCGGTGTTGTCAGCAAATTTAAATATGGCATTGGAAGTGTGCTTAATCTCTCAGTCATAAGTATAAAGTGAGTAGGGCAGGGAGTTAAGCACACAGGGCTATGGTGCACCTATGCTGATAGAGATTGTGGAGGGGTTGTTGCCAATCTGAACTGACTGGGAATGAAGGATCTAGTTGCACAAGGAATTACTGAAGCCTAGGTATTGAAGCTTATTGATTGGTTCTGAGGTGAAGATAGTATTGAATGCCGAGCTATAGTCAATGACGTGTATCCTGATGTACGGATCATCACTATCAATGGTGTTCCAAGGTTAAGTGAAGAGCCAAAGAAATGGCATCTGCTGTTGACCAGTTATCCGCAAACTGGAGCGGATCCAAGTCACTTCTCAGGCAGAGGTTGATATCACCAACCTCTCAAAACACTTCATCACAGTGGATGTACGTGCTACTGGACGATAGTCAGAGAGACAGGTTACTATGTGTTTCTTAGGTGTGAAAGAGCTCCTACATAAATCACAACATACTTCTTAAGTAACCTCATGTTTGAGTTGTTACAGGCTGAACAACGCAGAGGTAGGTAATCATTGAGAGAGGCCCATGGGTTAGAAGAGCTTACAGAAAATGGAACTTGACATAAGGATTTGACATACTCCATTTGAGAGGAAATCAAAGAAGATAATTAGGTGATGGAATCACCTCAATGTCTCAATAAGAGGAAAAAGAAAGAACACGTCAATGTGGAGGGAAAAAGAGGATTGCTAGCTGGAAGTGAGAGATGGATGCTATTTTCCATGACAAGTATGTTGTTGTATCATGAGAGTAAGGCAAAAGTAATGATGGCAGAGCCTTCTCTGCTGTAGAAATATTGAATGCGTCCAAAGCATTACAGTACTGATGAAAATCAGAAATATGAGAATGCTGAAAATACTCGGGTCACTAGAAAATAAATAAGTTTGTGCCTTTTTATTAGAACAGTTCAGTTCTGATGCAAGGTCAGCAAGCTAAACTGATAGATTTGTGTTCCCTTCCACATATGCTGCCTGACCTACTGAAGACTTCCAGCAGCTTGGCTCAAAAGAGGTCTCAACTCTCTTCGAAAAGCTTTTGAGAGGACAGGAATTTGGTGTGCACAGAAGTATGGAGGTGCAAGACGATGCCTTTGCAATGGAAAAGAATTCTACATAAGACTGTGCTGCGGTGGTAGATTGTCACGTGTGCTGTGGCACTGTGAAAAACGTGCCTCGCATACTTTCCGTACAGATCAGTTCATTTCAATGGTGCATTGAGGTATTAGAAGATAAAACAACTACAGAGAAAGAGCAGGTAGACAATAACAAGGCGGATTGTGAAATCAAGTCCATCTTACCATACTCTGGGTAGAAGTCATGCAAATTTCTGCTCTACAGTTTATTGCCATGTAAAGACAGTCATTATTTATGTTTTCCAGTCCCAGATCATTTCTCATTACAATTCTTTTACCAGTTAGTTTATGATCAGATCCCTCAGGAAGTTATAGACAGCTGATCACAGGGACAACCAATTCAATAGTTGGAGATATATTCAAAATGGTCTCAAAGGTGAACAGGCCACATCTAATTCCGTTCCCCCACAGTCTATTAACAATGTATCTCGGTTCTAGGATATAGTTCCAAGCTTTTCCAAAAAATGTCAGTTTTGGATGTGTTTGTTGGGCTTTAATAGTCTCAGGCATTTCAGGATATGATCAAAATCAAGTTCTTTGATGAGCAGAATCCAGTGTTGGACAGGAAATGTAGTTTCTGGAACATTGTGGTTTCATTATATAAAATATGTGTCAACTCCTCCCAAACAGCGTGACCAGATGTAGCTGGTACACTCAAAAAGCTGTGTGCACGGGGGCACAGTGACAGAGTTGTTAAATTACTGGATTAGCAGCTAGAGTTCTGGATCAATCCCTATCTGGAGACATGGGTTCAAATCCCATCATGGCACATGAGAATTTTAAAGTATTATTGCTAGATTTAGTAACAACAACCATGAAACCATTAGATACTTGTAAAAATCCTTCAGGTCACAAGGAAGGCAATCTCACTAAATGTGATTGAAATTTTATCTACCTGTTTAACTGTTAACTTCTTTCTCAGTGAGGGGAAATTGGAGATGGACATTAATTGCTGGCATTTATGATGGAAAAAAATTATGGGAAACACCCGAGCTGGAAACCTGACGTAGAAAGAGAAAATGCTGGAAATACTCAGCAGGTCATGCAGCATTTGCAGTGACAGATTTCAGGTCAATGACCTTTCATCTGAGGATGAAATTGTATTTGATCTGAAATTGTAAATGGGTTTTTCCCTCAGCAAGTCAGCATGCATCACTGAAGAATTAACATATCTTAGGCTTATGAACTTTCATCATCTAAGTTTTTGGTCATGACTAAAGTATAGAAATGCATTAATAGACTTTTGTTTTGTAGCACACTTCACAAACTTTGCAAGCATGGAAGTGTTTTGCACCCAATAGAATAACTACAAAGGGCAATCAATGCATTAGTAAAGAAACCAATGCAACTTCACAGGGATGATAAGGAAATGGAAGGAAGTTTTTACTATCATTTACAATCTACTCTATTGTTAGTCTACCACTGTGGTCAAACCTGGATGAGGAGTGGGCTCATAGAAGAGGCATTACCCTTTCAGATGCCTACTGGCTATTTGATGAGATTGGACGTAGTACTGTGCACAAAATTGTTTCCTTTAGTTAAGGTGGAATATGTTTGCATTGGAAACAGTTCAAAGAAGGTACACTTCGTTCAATTCTGCAATCAAATTTTTATGAGGAATGATTGAGAAAGTTGGGCCTGTACTCATTGAAGTTTGCAAGAATGTAAGAGGATATTATTAGTGCACATAAAGTACTAAGGATGATTGACAAGGAAACTTGAGAGGATGATTGAGTGTGGGGGCATCTAAAACTAGAGGCATCATTTATGAATAGGTCATCACCCCTTCTAGATGGTAAATCCGTCCAAGCATCCAGATAAACACCATAAGACCGTAAGATACAAGAGCAGAATTAGGCCATTTGGCACATTGTCTGCTTTGCTATTTCAACATGGCCAATCCAATTTTCCTCAGCCCCAGTCTTCTGCTTTCACCTAGCATCCATTCATGCCCTGAACAATCAAGAATTTATCAACTTATGCCTTAAATATACATAAAGACTTGGCCTCTAAAGCTGCCTGTGGCAAAGAATTCCACAGATCCGCCACTGTCTGACTAAAGAAATCCCCCCTCATCTCTGTATTTAAAGGATGTCCCTCTATTCTGAAGCTGTGTCCTATGGTCTTAGACTCTCCCACCGTAGGAAACATCCTCTCTACATCCACTCTATCAAGGGCTTTCACCATTCGATAAGTCTCAATGAGCTGTAAAGAGGGTTTCTTCTTTTTTGTTAACTAGCAGGAATGCTAATTTACTGATAACGAGAATGGTATTCCTTTGTAAACCAAATGGGGATTAATGTTCTTTCTTCTGAGTCTGTAAGCTTTTGTTGACGGGCTTTTGGGCAGATCGGCGCGAGGGGGTCGAGAGAGAGGACGCAATGCTCTAAGCTGGGTGAGGATCGGACCCCAAAGGGAGGTCCGAGGCCGGGAGATTCTCCGAGGGGGGGGGGATAAAGGTAGATGTGCTTGGTTGACCACTCGGAGGGTCCTGAGCTGTTTGGAGAGTCGAGGAGTTCGGAGGGTCCTGAGCTGCGAGTCGAGGAGTTCGGAGGGGATCGAATGGTGGCCAGAAGACTTCAGTAATTGAGCTCCAACGGTTGTGCACGAAGTGGTTTGGACTTTGATAAGTTTGGCGCCTTTTCTTTAATTTTCTCTTCATATATACTGTATCGTTATTAATCACTTAGTTATAGTAACCTTTATAAATTGTACTCATTTAATCGCATATGATGTACTGTCTGGTTTTGGGCGAGGCGGGGACATCACACAGCATCCACACCAGCTGATTACCCAGTTTGGCGGGGCCGAAGGCTGCTCCCCCTGGACAAGAACGAGCTGAGCGAGCCTGAGGCGACCCAGGGAGTTACAGAGCTCACCCCTCATTCTTCTGAATTCTAGAGAATACGGGCCCAGAGCCATCAGACACTCTTCATATGACAAGTCATTCAAACCTAGAATCATTTTTGTTAACTTCCTTTGAAACTTATCCAGTTTCAGCACATCTTTTCTAAGCTAAGGAGCCCAAACTTGCTCACAATACTCCAAATGACGCCTCACTAGTGTTTTATAAAGTCTCAACATTATATCTTTGCTTTTATATTCTAGTCCTCTTGAAATGAAGAATATTGCATTTGTCTTCCTCACCACGAACTCAACCTGCAAATTGACCTTCAAGGAATCCTGCACAAGAACTCCCAAGTCTCTTTGTTTTTTGTATATTCTCTCCATTTAAAAAATAGTCAACCCTTTCATTTCTTTTACCAAAGTGCATGAACATACACTTCTGAACAGTTTATTCCATCTGCCATTTCTTTACCCATTCTCTTAATCTGTCTAAATCCTTCTGTAGCCTCTCTACTTCCTCAAAATACCTGCCCCTCCACCTATCTTCATATCATTTGCAAACTTACAACAAAGCCATCAATTCCATCATCCAAATCATTGGCATATAACACAGACCCCTGTAGAACATCACCAGTCATCGGCAGTCAGCCAGAAAGGGCTCCTTTTATTCCCACTCATTGCCTCCTGCCAATCAGCCACTGCTTTATTCATGCTAGTATCTTTCCCATAATACCATGGGCTCATAACTTCAATTGTGGCACCTTGCATAGGCCTTCTGAAAATCCAAGTACGCAACATCATCCAATTCTCCTTTGGCTATCCTGCTTTTCACTTCTTCAAAGAATTCAACAGCTTTGTCAGGCAAGATGTTTCCTTGAGGAAACCATGCTGACTATGGCCTATTTTATCATGTGCCTACAAGAACCCTGAGACCTCATCCATAACTGTTGACGCCAACATCTTCCTAAACTCTGAGGTCAGGCTAACTGGCCTATAGTTTCCTTTCTTTTGCCTCTTTCCCTCTTTGCAATTTTCTGGTCTTCTGGAACCATTCCATGGTCTAGTGATTCCTGAAAGATTATTACAAATGCCTCCACAATCTCATCAGCCACCACTTTCAGAACTCTGGGTGTACACCATCTGGTCCAGGTGACTTAAGTACATTCAGACTTTTCCCAAGAACCTTCTCTCTAGTTATGGTAACTCCATACACTTCATGCCATTCTGCTAGTGTCTTCCACAAAATACTTAGTTGGTGTGTCTGCTATTTTGTCATCCCTTATTACTGCTTCTCCTGAATTGTTTTCTAGTGGTCCAATATCAACTTTCACCTACCTTTTACACTTTACGAATCTGATGAAACTTTTGGTATTCTCTTTCATATTATTGGCTAGCTTACTTTTGTATTCCATCTTTACCTTCTTAGTTTCTTTTTTAGTTGTCTTCTGTTGGCTTTTAAAAGCTTCCCAATCCTCTAACTTCCCACTAATCTTTGCTCTATTACACGCTCTCCCTTTGGCTTTTACGTTGGCCTTCACTCTCTTGTTAGTCATGGTTGTGTCAACTTTCCTTTAGAATACTTCTTTTTTTGGAGGATGTATATATCCTGTGCTTTCTGCATTGCTTCCAGAAATTGCAGCCATTGCTGCTCTGGTGTCATCCCTGCCAGTGTTCTTTTCCAATCACTTCTGGCCAGCTCCTCTCTCACGCCTCTCTAATTCCCTTTACTTCACTGTAATACTGATATATCTGACTTTAGCTTCTCCTTCTCAAATTGCAGGGTGAATTTGATCATATCATGTTCACTTACCCCCTAAGGGTTCTTTTATCTTCTCTCAAATCAATTTTATTTCATTGCATAACACCCAGTCCAGAATAGCTGATCCTCTAGCTGCTCAACCACGAGCTACTCTAGAAAGCCATTTGTAGGCACTCTAGCAAATTTCCAACTTGATTTTCCCAATCTATCTGCATATTGAACTCCCCCATGACTATTGTAACATTGCCCTTTTGGCATGCATTTTCTATCTCCTGTTTTAATTTGTAGGCAGCATTCTTACTACTGTTTGGGGGCCTGTATACAACTCCCATCAGGGTTCTTTTCTCTATTCACAATGATCCAACACCTTCTGACCCTATGTCACCTCCTTCTAATGACTTGATTTCATTTTTTACCAATCGAGCAAGCCGCCCCCTCTGCATTCCTGCCTGTCCTTTTGATACAATGTGTATCCTTGGACATTAAGCTCCCAGCTATAATCTTTCAGCATGATTCCGTGATGCCTACAACATCATACCTGCCAATCTGTAACTATGCTGCAAGTTCATCTACCTAATTCCGTATACTGTGCATATTCGGATACAACACCTCCAGTCCTGTATTCTCCCTTTTCAATTTTGTCACACTATGCTCAATCTTTTAATTCCTCACTTTGCCCGAGGTCTTACCAACCTTCACAACCTCTCCACTAACTGTTCTGACGCTCTGGTTCTCATCCCCCTGCTCTCTAGCTTAAACCCCACCGTACAGCATTAACAAACATTCACATTAAGATATTACTTATTCTCCATGTCAGGTATAAACTTTCCCTTCTCTACAGGTCCCACCCTCCCTGGAAGAGAGCCCAATGATCCAAAAATCTGATGCCCTCCCTCTTACACCAATTCCTTAGCCATGTATTGAACTGTATAATCATCCTAATTCTGGCCTCACTAGCACATGACATGGGTAGCAATCCTCAGGACACAACCCTGGTGGTCCTGCCCTTTAACTTAGCACCTACCTTCTTGAACTCTCTATGCAGAACCTCGTCACTCATCCTACCCATATCATTGGTAGTATGCCTTCTGGCTATTCACCCTCCCATTTAAGAATGCTGAGGACTTAATCCCAAGTATCCTAGACCCTGGCACCTGGGAGGTAACATATCATCCAGGAATCTCATTCTAGCCCACAGAACATCATGTCCGTTCCCCGATCTAATGAATCTGCTATCACCACAGTGTGCCTCTTCTTCTCCCCTTCCCTTCTGAGTCGCAGAGGCAGACTCAGTGCCAAAGACCTAATCACTGTGACTTTCCTCTGTTAGGTCATTCCCCCCCCATGACAGCATCCAAAGTAGTATACTTGTTGTTGAGGGGGGTGGCCGCAGGTGTACTCTGCACTGGCTCCTTAACCCCTTTCCCATCCCTGATTGTCACCCAGTGCCCTGTGTCCTGCACCTTGGGTGTAACTATCTCTCTGTATGTCCTATCTATCTCCCCCTCAGCCTCCCGAATGATCTGGAGTTCATCCATTTCCGGCTCCAACTCCTAAGTTCTCTTCATGAAGACCGCTGCTGAAATTTGCATGGAAGCCACGAGGGGGCGCTCGGGAACAACGTCTGCTGGTTACCAGCGGTTTCTTTACACTAAAGTTCGACAGGAATGCAGTTTAACAGCTCCTAACTGCGCTGAGCAGCTACGTTTTTATCAAGTTATACCATCTCTTTCTGAGACTGTCATTTGCACATCAGCTATAATTGTTTCCAACTGTTTTCTCTCAGGTTAGCACAGTAGTGGAGGATAGTTTTAATCGACGGCCCACTTTTTCAATACTTCATACAAGATGTCTTGATTGAATCATTGAGGAAGTGTGCTGTCATTGTTAGCTGCCATTTCAAACCTTCAGCTCACACATGTTTATAATTTACAAGGAAGCCACAGTGACAACTAGAGCTACATTATCCGTTTTATTAATTGCTGAAATGTAGCTGCCATTATCAAAGCTGCCATTTTTTCTGCTTTCCCTGTCCCTTTATGGAAAGAGGTGGGTTTTAAAGGGGGTTTGAAAGATAGAGTAGAATAAACTTTAGCAGAATGAAAGGCTGTTTACATTGGCTAGACCATATGCAACAGGAGATTATAGTCACAGGAAAAGGGGTCAGCTAGTCCATGAGAAGCCATGGACAGTCTGCTTTCAGGCATAAACGTCTGAGAGATATATATACACTCAATGGCCACTTCATTAGCTAGAGAGGTACCCATTCTGATCCTTTGCTGCTGTAGGACATCCACTTCAAGGTTCAGGGATGTTCTTTGCACACCACCGTTCTAACACATGGCTATTTGAGTTACTGTCGTCCTCCTGTTAGTTCTCACCCACAGAACTGCCGCTCACAGGATTTTTTTTTGGCCTTTTTCCCCCACAATTCTCTGTTAAATCTAGAGATTGTTGTGCGTGAAAATCCCAGAAGATCTGCGGTTTCTGAGATACTAAAACCACTCCACCTGGCACCAGTAATCATTCCGCAGTCAAAGTCATTTAAATCATATTTCTTCCCCATTCTGATGTTTGGTCTGAAGAGCAACTGAACCTCTTGATCGTGCCTGCATGCTTTCATGTATTGAGTTGCTGCCACATTAGATACTTGCATTAGCAAGCAGGTGTGCAGGTGAACCTAATAAAGTGGCCACTGAGTGTATGTTTAGTAGACAGAAACACGTTCGATGGAATTTGTTGATGGGTGCTTGATGCAGTTGTCAGAGATGGAATTTAATAATTTAATCCGTGGCTTGACAGTGATCAGAAGTCACTGAATCTATGTTCTTGGAACTCAATTCATGACAGTGAACTGGGGTGTAATTTCCTCCCATGGGTGTTTGACTTTGGACTCAAAGGGCTGTCTTTACCCTTGAGAGTGAAGGATTGCTCTCTCTCCAGCATCACATCCTCTGGCATACAGCCCAATGCTCTCTTCCATGCCCTGTCCTGATTCAGTCCAACTTACCCTCAGACACCAGGCTCTCTAATGGGCCAACCTATAACTGGGGAAGTGACGATTCCCTCCTGTTAGACTGCTTGAGGTAACATTTTAATTCTTTCTTAGTTCTCTTCTAATATTTGTATATCTGTGCACCTGTAATGACACTGTATTTCCTTTGAGATCAATGAAGTCTCTACCTCAATAAACTATCTCAATGTAATAGGCCATTACCATATTCTCGTTTTGATTTTTGGATGCTGATACATTATTATCATCATTGAGTTGTGCTAAAAACTAAAGCCTTCTTTGTAAAATTGCGTTTTCTGATGTCAAAAGTGTCTATAAAGGGAAATGACGGGAAATGTTGACACAGAAAGGAACTACCCACATTGGGCACACATCAAATGCAAAGTATAGACAGCAATTCAGCCAACTGTAGGAAACCACATTGAAATAATGGAGGAAGGTGCAATACCAACAGTCATTGAAAACATGGTTTTGTATTTGTATAAAGTGGGAAATGTGGTAAACTGACAATATAAAACCACCTTCCTCTACACAGCAAGTTATTGCAGTCAGCAAAAAGAGACATTTTAATGGGCCTGGTTATTGAGTTGCCCACTTTTCTGGATCGGATGTTAAGACCAGAGTGTCCCAAACCTCACATCTTTCATTTAGATGGAAACCATCTTTTAATTCCAATGTTTTGAAAGTTCAATTCTGCCTTCAAAAGCAAATTGCTGAAACCAAGAAGAAAATCTCGAGGTTTACGATACTCTTTCGTAGGAGTACTGTACACATTAATGAAGATGATCTGGAAACTAAATCCATTAGCACATCCATTGAGGAATGGATAGGATAGACTTTTCCCTGCAGTAGATGTGTCCAAAACCAAAGGACACAGACTTGAGGTAAGTGATGGAGGATCTGAGGAAAGATCTTTCACCCAGTGCATGGCTGGAATCTAGAATGAGGGGAGGTGAGAGTAAAGGCTATCACAACATTCAGGTAGCAACCAGACAAGCTGTTAAATTGGTAAGGAGGTTATAGACCAAGTGACAGGACTTAGACTAATAGCTGGATACAGGATGGTGATCATGTATGTGAGGGGCTGAAGGGCATGTTTCTTTACTGTTTGAGTCTACCATATGATTTATGCAAATTGTGTACAAAATTGATTTTACCTGAAGCACTTTAGACATCTTGAATTGCATTGCATTGCATTCCCACCATATCCTTCCTCCCCCAC
The DNA here is from genome assembly GCF_030144855.1 of Hypanus sabinus. NCBI lineage: Eukaryota > Metazoa > Chordata > Chondrichthyes > Myliobatiformes > Dasyatidae > Hypanus > Hypanus sabinus. The sequence goes on along the minus strand of NC_082712.1, from coordinate 135,280,779 downwards.
GTCTCCATGGCTTCCTTTAACGCAGCTGTTCTGTGGTCACTATGAGAGGAATTCCTTTAGATTTAACTGCCTTCCTGAACTTCAATGCAGAAAAATTTGACTATTATGAACTTTTCAGTCAGATTATACGAAGAACTTTTATTAAATGAATAGGATCCGGAACAGAAAATGCTCCACTTTAGTGCATCATTCTTTGTGGAAATTGCTAAACTGCTGTTTCAAATGAATTTTTGGTCAATTTAATATATTTTTGAAGAGTTTCAGATTGGGTGCAGCACATATTTAATGCTGTAATAAAAGGGGTGAGATCTAATTTCTAATCAAAATGCCGAATGTGCTTCACAGCTGATGAAAGATGCTTTGATCCGTGTTTTCCATGGTTCATTTAGGAAATACCTAATTTATACACAGCAAATCCCCACGAACAGAACTGAGATATTGCAAATGAAAACTGAAAAAAACAGAAAAGGCAACTCAAGTTGTTGGCAACATTCAATAGATAACCGAGTTGATGCTTCAGATTGAAGGTCCTTCTTCTGAGCAGTTCTGACAAACTCTAAGTTAACTGCTCCTCTTTCCACAAAAGCTGCTCAACTTATTGAACATTTCCAGCATTTTCAATTTTTGGCGTGCTCAGGCACAGACACAGATGAGAATCCCAAAAGTCTTTGAGAAAGTTTGCTTGCTGTTGGTGTAATCCGTATTTGCAGCGAAATTACAGACCAAATTGAGAACAGCTCTTGGGAAATTCTAGGACAAGAAACTGAATCAGTAAGATATTCAAATAGGCTTAAAATGCTTTAATGCAAATAGGAAGACACTGGGTCTGTTCTATTGGCTTAAACTGAAGTGGAGTGATTTTTCACAGATATTTGTTTGACTTACAGACTGTCGGGAAATTCATCCCTTCGTTTTTCAGTGGAAGCCTTCTTTCTGCCAAACAGATTTTTCCAGAGTAAAACTCCCCCAAATTATATCAGCTGTAGTACATCATGAAGCATTTGTCTGCTCTTCTGCACAACACTGTTGTGACGTGTGGTTTTTTTGAATTACTGTCACCTTCTTCTCATCTTGAGCCAGACTGGCCATTCTCCTCTGACCTCGCTCGTCCTCTGACTTCTGCTCTCAAGCTATTGTTTTGTTTCTCATACCATTTTCTGTAAACTCTGGAGGCTGTTGCGTGTGGAAATCACAGGAGTTCAGCAGTTTTTGTGTTAATCATACCACCACATCTGGTGCCAAGATGTCCCGCGTTCAAAGTCACTTAGATCACATTTCTTCTCCATTTTGAAATTTGGTCTGAAAATTGACGATGTCTGTATGTATTGAGTTGCTGCCAAATGATTGGCTGATAAGATAGATGCATTAATGAGCAGGTGTACAGGCATGCCTAATAAAGTGGCCACTGAGCATATACAACTGAAACATAATGTTCCAACTCCTGCTCTCATTGCACTGAATGGTATAAGCAAGTGTGCTAAATGCCTTTCTCACTCTCTTGTCTTTTGTATAACGCTGTTTTTAATTAACTACTGTATGCACTTGTGCTCGTGGATCCTTTAATTCCATTATGTTCACTACTACACTACCATTTGCAATATACTCCTTCACTAGTTTGACTTTCCAAAATGCAGCTCTCCATACTATCCTGTATTGAAATTCATTTGCTACTCCTTAGCAACTTCCCTAACTGATAACCATCACCCACTTTAATCTACAATAACCTTTTTCACTATCAACAACATCAACTTTTGTGGTCATCTGCCAACTTGGTGATCATATCCTAAGCACTCGTGTCAAAATCACTTATATAAATAGCAGGTAACAGGGTTTCAACACTGACCCATGCGGCACACTGCTTGTCACTTGTCTCCATTCCAAATAAAACCTTCAACCATCACCTTCTGCTTCCTAACCCTAGTTTTAAATCTACTGAACTAGCTCTCCCTGAATTACTTGAGACATGACCTTCTAGACCAGCCTACCATCTTGTTGAATGCCTTACTAAAAGTCAAATAGACAACATTTACTACCCTACTCTCATCTACCTTAGTGATTATGTCTCCAAAGTACTCTATAAGGTTCATCAGGAAAGAATTTCCATGCAAAATGCCATGTCGATCCCCTTCCATTCAGACCCTGCCTAACCAAAACCAGCGGGTCCTGTCCTTCAAAACTCCCTCAGGTAACAACCCAGCTACTGAAGTCAGGCCAACTGCCTTGTCCTTGCTGTGCTCCTTAAGCAGCAAAGCCACATCAGTCACCTTCCAGTCTTGGGGAATTTCACCAGTGGCTAATACTGAAGCAAATATCTCTGCAAGGCTCTCTGTAGTTCCCTCTCTAGACTCCCAGAGTCCAAAGATGCACTTGGTCAGACCCTGGAGATGTATCTACATTAATGAGCTGTAAGACATCAAATCTCTCCTCCCTAGTAATACAAGTGTCCTCCAGAACATCTCCACTTGTCTCTCTTATCCCTTGAGAATAGTCAAGAATAAATTAGTTAAAAATCCTGTCAATCTCCCGCAGCCCAAGACACAGTTGTTCCTGCTAGTCTCGAAGGGAGCCTGCATTCTCCTCGGCCACCTTTTACCATCAATGCTATATTTTGTAATTGGAAAGGATAACACGAAGCCGGGAATAACTCTCGTATGTTCCTAGCTTTACTTTCAGTGAGACATGTAGGTACAACGTATGCCATTCACTTATTTCTACAATGCATTGTGTAAACAATAAAGATGTTTAATCAAGCAATATGTTTGCAATATTCCTCAAATATTTTTGAAATATTAAATACACAACAGTCCAGCACCCTGCTGAGCTATAACCTCCAACTCAATATAGAATGCATCTTAACAAACGTACAATATACTATATAGTATAACTACTATGTAGACATTCTCAGCATAGTAAATTTTAAATTGTCCCATTCAGACCTAAAGATTTAATCGCTGTGTTGGATTTCTTATTCTTGTGGGATAATGTCTTTCCTGACATGGTGGGGGGGGGGTGTCACTCTGCTTGGCAGGTGAGACATGTAACTGGGCAACAATCTCAGAACCTGCAGCTTCATCCATGGTGGTAGGAGGAGTTGACTTTGAGACTGCAGGAAGTGATTCTGACAGCTCCAGCCACCTTTCTTCTCTAATAATTGATTCTGCTCTCCTCAACTATTCCATGTGTTATCTCCAGATGATATCAGATGCAATATCCTCTGTGTAGAAGAGTGGCCGAGTTTTAATCTTTTCATGTACACACTTCTGATCCCCTCACCAGGAGTGAAACATCGAACCTCCTTGTTTGAGGAGCCCTCGGTTTATCTCAGCTGTTTGTCCTGTATACTCAGTGTGCTCTGTTAACATCATTCCCAGTCCTTTTTTAAGACTCTAGATAAACCTTCCGCTAAGCCATTTGTAGCTGGGTGGTACAGAGCAGATATAATATGTCCTCTTTCATTCATTTTCAGGAATGAATGAAACAGATCTGCAACAAACTGGTCCATTGTCACCGACTAAGTATTCTGAAACACCAGTGCTTGCAAAGAGGCCTCTCAACACATCAACAGTGTGTGAAGCTGCAGTGGAAGCTATTGGGAACACTTCTGGCCACTTTGTAGTTGAATCCACTACTACCGAGAAATATGTGCCCATGAATGTTCTGGCAAAATGTACGTGAATCCTCTGCCAGGCAATGCAGGCCTTTCCCAGGATGGAGCGATGCATCTCTTGGCATCGTCTGAACATGGTGGCATCCCAAACAGTACATGAAAATCTGCTTGATTTGCTGAGCTATCCCAAGGAACCAGCCAAAACTTCGAGCCAATGCTTTCATTTTGACCACACCTAGATAACTGGCATGTTGCTCTGCCAACACTTTTGCTCTCAACTTGGTTGATATAACGAACTGGACACATTTTGCAAAACTTGGGTGTGGCATTTTCATTTAACACTGTTTTACCCTTGACGTGCTTGAATTTTATAACAAAATCCTTGAGCACTTCTGTGGCATCATCCAGTACCTTTCTCAATTCTCTTTCGGTTGACTCTCTTGTAGGGAATGTAGTATGCAAATTGTGAATAGACATCGAATCAAGTTGTAGTTGTCTCAGCCAAATGTGAAACTCACAATGCTGGCTCTCCTGCTTTTACCACATTTAAGCCCAATGCGACTAGTTGCTGTATTTTACTGTTACGAGTGCCACAGGAATGATCTTTTTTTAAGTCTTTTGTTGGATATCTGCAGGCTTAATTTCAGTATCTTTGAAATGCCATTTTGTGGTATGTCTGAAACAGCCAAGTCAGTGTCTTATTCCATTTTAATTTATTTGCCTTTCACTTCTGGAGTAAGCCATATAGCTTCTCTCATGTTAATTTTCACATTGCTAATTGCAAAACTACTCAGTCCTGTGTCACTCTCATCATTTTCGAATTTTTCATCAGCAGCATGCAGATAAGTGCTTTTTTGAAAGGGCAACTTGACTTTTTATATTTTTCTCTTCCCGGTGCAGTGCATTTATTTTTGTCCGCCCAACATGCTTTTTGTATGTGTTTCAGTTTGTTGCATTTTCTGTAAGTTTCACCCTTAAACCTGCATTGGTCTTGTGTATGTGAGGCCCTGCCACAATGGTAACTCAACTTCAACTTGGTTGGCAAGGCAGATTCTATTTAGACATTGCAACTTTCATTCCTGCCTGCAGCTCAGTTGTGTCTCTGCCTGCTCTTTCCAATGATACAGCAATTTCAACTGTTCTTTAAAATGTGATTGTACATGTGTTAGGAGCAGTTTTTGAATACTTTCTTATAAGATTCCACAAACTAAACAATCGTTCAGTGCATCCTTAAACCCATTACCAAACTGACATTGCTCGGACAACTTCTTCAATACAGCCACATATGCTGAAGTGGACTCTCCTTCCTTTTGATTCCACTTATGAAACCTAAAGCATTCTGCAATCAACAGTAGTTTTGAATCTAAATGTTCCTGTAATACATTCACTATATTAGCAAAGCTCATTTCAACTGGTTTGGTTGGGTCCGGCAAATTTCTAAGCAAACTGTATACACTTCAACCCAATGCATTCAGCTAAACTAGTACTAACTTCTCATTAACTATTTTGTTTGCTTCAAAATACTGCTCAATTTGCTCAGTATACATATTACAGTTATCTCTTGTGCAATTGAACGCATCTATCTTTCCAATGTAGCCAGCCATTTTTGTTGCTTTTTTAAAATTATGATTATTATCACACAGTACTCATTGTTTATGAACCTGTTTCTACCTTTTGTTAAACTCAATGTCTTGCTCTCCACTTGTGAAGATAAAAGAAGGTGCTTCACTTTTCTTTTAACAATCATCTCGCTATGCTACAACAGGTCTTCACGTTTAAAACTTCCTCATTGCCACTGTTAGGTTTTGTGACTCCAAAACATAAAATAAATTGAAAGGAAAACTCGGAGCCAGGAATATATATGTGTATATTTTTAGTTTTACTTTTAGTGAGATGCACATGTATGACATGGTGGTGTGATGACATGTGCCATTCATATAATTCTACATATAACCCACAACAAATAATGCTTAATCAAACAATATATTTACAATATTACTCAAGTATTTCTGAAATATTAAATACACAACAAACATAGCCATAGAACCTCTCGGAATTTTCCTTAACCTTACCCACCAGATACATCTAATTCCCTCTCTTTGTCCTCTTGATGTCCATCTTGAGAGTATTCTTTACCTTTTATGGTGATCAGGGATTCACTCATCTCTAGCCTCCTAACCAATGTTTTTTTCTCATGACCAGAGCCTCATCAGCCAAGGTTCCATAAATTTGTGAAGTTTACCCTCACTCTAACAGTAAGATGCTGCACTTGGACTCTTCATATCATACATTCAATTCCCTCTTGCCATTCTTTCCCTTCCCTTCAAACAGGCTCACCTCTGATTGATCTTTCCTAATTCCAACCCCCCCCAATTAGTGCTGCTCCAATTTAGAATGTTAGCCCATGTCCTGTCCTATCCTTTTCTATGGTACAGCCCTGCTAAAGATAACCTGTTCTTCTACTTTCTAAATTCTACCCATTCAGCCTCACTGAATGATCTCCCAAGAACATCATCTCGAAGTACCTGCCGTTACATTCTCCCTCATCGAAAAGGCTACACACCCTTCTCCCTTACCTGAAACTCTGTCACACCTGTAGCATCTGTGTACTAGAATACTGAGCTGCCAGACCAGTCCTTCTCTCAGCCATGTTTCTATTATGGCCATAACGTTCTAGCTTCCGGAGCCAGTCAATGATCTGAGCTCATCTGCCTTAAACTTTAAGCATTGAAGTAAGTGTAGTTTAAATGGGTATTTCTTTCCTTGCCTATCCTGATTACTAAACGTGTTGTCGCTGGCTACTGCTTTATGCTATGACTTGCTCCTACTCAGAGTCCAATCCCTCCGCCAATCCAGTTTAAACCTTTTCATGCATCATTAGCAAACTTTCCTGCAAAGCTATTGGCCCCTGTCTAGTTCAAGTGCCATCCATCTCTCATATACAGGTTCCCGCAGCCCAAGAAGAGCATGGGCGCCACAGTAGCATAGCAGTTGGCCTGACGTTATTACAGCTTGTGGCATCGGAGTTCAGAGTTCAATCTGACATCCTGTGAAGGAGTCTCAGTATGTCCTCCCCATGCCCCTCCAGTTGATCCAGTTTCCTCCCACAATCCAAAGACATACCAGATAGATTGTAACTTATCCCATAATTAGGTTAGGGCTGGATCCGGTTTGTCAGGGGTTACTGGGCAGTGTGGCCTATTCTGCAGTGTGCTCGAAATGAATAAAAATAATGGTCTAAGAACCTGAATCACTGCCCTCTAAATCAACTCCTCATCTAGCCTATCTTTCTCTTCCTGACCTCACGAACATGTAACACCAGGAGTAATCCAAAGATCTCTACCCTTAAGGCCCTCTTAAGGTCTTACCTCAATCCTTCTCATTGTGCAGGATCTCGTCCTTCTTCGACCGCTCTTATTTTATCAACATGGACAATGAGCTCTGGCTAATTGCCCTCCTGCTTGAGAATTTTCTGAAGCCACTCAAGATATTCTTGAGCCTGGCACCTGGGTGGAAACACACCATCTTGGCATCTCTTCTGTGGCCACAGGATCTCCAGTCTGTCACCCTAACTATTAAGTCTATCACTATCACCCTGTCTGACTTCACCCCTTCCCTCTGAGCCTCAAAGCCAATCATAGTGCCGGAGACCTAACCCCTGAATGAGCATCCCTCTCAACCCTATCCTAAGAGGTATGCTTGTTAGTGACGGGAGTGAACACCGGAGGACCCTGCACTGACTGCAAATCACCTTACTTTTCTTAGTGGTCTCCCATTGTTCTGAAGCCTCTTTCTTAGCTGCGACCACCTCATCTATGATGCTCTCAGCTTCCGGGATGAACCAGAGAATATTGAAATCCGTGTCTGGTTCCTTGACCTAGTCTGTCAGGAGTTGCACCCGTATGTGCAACTGTGTGTACCTCCCATGGATGTAATCATCAGGGAGACAGTGAAGTTTCCAAATCTTCTTTTATTCAGTAGCAGCAACACCCTCAGGTAGCTGGAAGAGTGCTGCTTATATTGCGTTATGTGCCTTTAAGAGCTGATGGTCTGGATTATAGGGCTTCATTCTGACGGTTGAAAGAATTTGCAATATATCAATAGCAATAGCTGCACTAAATCCAATCATTCTGTTTAACTGTGGCATTAAACAAGGAATCTATGATTTTCTCAATTGAAGTTCGGACTCATTATGTGACCTTCAGAAAGAACATTAGGGTGAACCACATTGTTATTTTAACGCCAGAAGAATGGTGTGAAGCAATTTCTAGGTCATGCTGTTCACCATTTCATATTTGTTGTTTATCCTCCCCAAATCGGATTCAATTTTATATTTTCTTTATCACTAATGTTGATGACTTTCATTCACATAGTCTAAGGAAGAATGTCACTGATTCAAGCCCTAGTCCAGGCAGAAGATAAAACTTGTACAGTACATAAGGGAGTGTTAAACTCTGCAAGGTGTGCTTTGGATAAAATAGTAATTACACAAAGGACTCCACACTCTACTGAAGACAAGCATTCAGGCTTCTCTGGTATATATTTTAGTTATGTTTGGGAGAGAGTAAGATAAATAATACGGAAATAAAGCAAAGCTTTATCTTCCGTGGTCTTGAGATTTCAGTTTGAAAACAGGCAACAGAAAATTCACTTTGAAATTTTTGTTCAGCTGATTTTGTATTTTCTGCCACCAACTTTGAGGGATGAGATTAACTGGTGTACAGCTGATAACATTTCAGACAGTTTCAAGCATTCCTTTTTTGGTATCTTTGCAGTTTTGTTTTAGATGCAAACAGTCTTTCTGAATTTCTTAAGATTCCGGTAACAAATGAGAGTGTTACAACTAGCCAGTTTAGAGAACTAGTTACTTAACTGGATGAGAGATAGTACATGCTGTAATGCTGGTTTCTAGCCACAAGTACATTCACAACCAGTGATTGGCCTGTTTTAATATAACTGGTCTGTCACATGCTTATCCTGGCTGAGGGAGACCATGCTGGTACATCACCAATGCTGAACCAGCTCTCCAGCACTAAATTATAATGTTCTGGGCACATTGTTGGTTCAGTGCTTGGTGATGCTGTGCTGAACACAGACATCAGGATTATATCCCCTGCAAACCATGGCCTTGGTTGGAGTTCCCCTGCTCTCACCAGTTGTTCTGAAGTTAAAATATGGGCTATCCCTAGCTTACATCAGGGCTGCATCGCATAAAGTGACCGTAAGCCAATTTCTCTGCAAGTCAGAAATGTTTTATTTTATATATAGCTACCTATATAGAAACACCTACTATAATCTTTTTTTCATTTTATTGAATAAACACTGTAGTGCTCCCCATAATTAAGCTAAAGCACACTTTCCAACCATTTATGAGCACCATGAAGCATTGTATTAGTACTTGTTGCTTTCCTGTTGTAGTTATACTGTGACGTTGAAAATGCACGTAAGATTTGCATTCAGTCAGATTGCCATATGTCTGGTCTTTCATAACCTCAGGAGCCCTTATATGTATAAAATCCATTTGCATGGGAAATCACCCTTATAGATCTCGACCACCTGGCTCCCACTGGCAACCTTGGGCTTCTCTGAAATGAGGGAGAAAAGTAGCACTTTAAAACACACATCCTGCACGTTTGTTCTCATATTTGCTCCATTTTGTCTTACACCTTTCAGTCATTTTTTACCTCTAACTCAAAATGTTGCAAAATGCCCTGTTTAAAAAAAGGGGGCTGATAACCTTGCTTAACCATACTTGTTTAAAAACATAACAGGAAAGGTATTGTGTACCACGTTACATTTTGTGCCTTGTTTGCTTTCACGGAAGGTCACTGATCTGTGACTGAATCGTCTTTCTGAGTCTCTCCCTCAGCAACTCAGTCACCTTATTTAGGAAGCCATTTTTGTGCCGAACCTCATTGTTTTCCATTTCCCAAAAGAAGACTGCAGTTGTGGTCGGTGATGTTCGTGCAAGCGGAGCCCATCAGAACTATCTGTGCGTGAGTACCATGGCAGCAACCCGTGTTATTGAAAGCCCAGCACTGATTCTGAAATGATCAGAGATGGTCCATGTTCTACTGTCAGCCTGAGTGACCCAGTACATGAGCCATAATTTCTGTACAGCACATTGCCTCTTCTATTGATGGAAAGTCCATGCTGAGGATGATATGCCTTCTGTAGAGTTGAAAATCTCACCGGCCTGAGTGGAGAATGAATCTGAGATTTCAGTTCGTAGTTGACTATCTTGGGCTTTGGGGATTCAAACAAGAGCGACACTTAACTTCTGGATGTCATGTTTAGAGTCACTCAAAGGAGTAGTATAACAGTTAATTAGTGTAGCAAAAGACATTCAATCCTCAAAAATTGGCTCCATAGGCTTTAAACCAAGCTTTCTTGAAAGTTACCTCAGCGATATGAAAATTAGCTTTACTATGCAAATGCTTGAGAACTACAGCTTCGTTCACATGACTTTCTGATGGACAGGACAACGATCCTGGAGGACTTGGATAGCTAAGTGAAGACTGGATTCATTTAACATTTCTTCTGGTTTGGTTTTCATTTCTGTTTGGTTATGCCTCTGCAAAGTACATTAAAATGCTGATAAATAGAAAATTTCTTTGTTCCATGTGATCTAACTGAAAATTTGTAACGTGGCTTTCCAAGCGGCTGATTGATGAAGTGCTTACCAGTTTGGAAATTTCCCAGAAGATCTTTTAATCCAACTTGCTTTTAAGATTATGTGGCAAAAAAAGAACAGTTAATTTGGCTTTTGGATAAAATAGCAGAAACAGATAAAAATATATTGAGGGACAGCTTCAGCTGTCTTCATAATGGACAAGATTGATGTAGACAGCATAGAACTGCAGCCCCATTATGCAATATCATAAGGAGAAAAATGGAAAATTCTCACTTCTATAATGGACTGAAGTACAAAAATGGGAAGCATTGCCAACGGGACTGGAGACAGAGCCACACAATTAGCAATACTTGAATTGGACCTTTGAAATGGGCAGTTGTAAAAAGTTTAGAAAACTTGTGATAATGGAAAATGGGGAGTTATTTATCTTGCAGCTAATTCTGTCTGTACTTAACATAGATTTTTTTTTAATGGGATAGAGCCAAGGGATCAATTTACGTGTAACTAAATTTGTATCTGATCCGTGAGCCTTGATGCTCCATTGAAGAATGCAAAAACAGTTTTACTCTGTAATAGGAATTGTCCTGTACCACTGAAATAGTTACTTAGAAATACTTGAAGTTTACAATTGCAGATGAAAAATATTTGATTCTGCATTTGCAATACTCTTCCCCTTAAAGAACAGAACAAAATAAGTAAATCCCAGTATTGAAATGGGAGTTCAAAGTGATAAAGTTCAGATGAACAACTTTCTCTGTAATATTCATTATTTGACATATATATTTAAAAACATGGAAGAGCACAGTAATTGTACAGCCAAATCAGTTAGATCATCCAGTAAGTTTTTAAAGCAGCTAGACTCTTACCCAACCCTAACGCTTTTACTGGCTTTTATATTACTTAGTGGGTTGGCTGGAAGTGTTAGAATTAAAGAAGAAAAGATATGTGAAGTGAATTTTAAAGGGTTACCTAAACTTATTTAATTAAATCATTTTCCCTGTTAAGCAATCATCCTTGTTGAATTAAAATACGTAACTAACAGTAAGTTCATGGTTAATTTCATGTCAATGCATAATGCTGCACATTATTAACAATTATGCAGAGAAATACTGTATAATTAACAATCAAAATGCCATTTTTTGCTTCAATTCTCTGATTTTCTAAGTAATTCTTTTAGGATTTCCCTTTGCTGAAAACATATAAATGATTGATAAGGATTTGAAGTACACTGTGAAAAAGTGAATCCTACCCTCCACCTCCAGTAAGATTCAGACCCTGGAAGAAAGAGCTTTCAGCTTTGTCTGGAAGCTTTTCTATGTCCTCAGCATTCCACACAGATTATGTCAGTCTGTTGGGAATGTTGGTCAGGATTTTGGGGCAGCAATTGCATTGGACTGGTTTCTTGTGTCTGTAACCAGAGGCTTTTTTTCCACTTTAAAAGAAGAGGAAAATGTGAAGAAATTCATGAAAAAAGAGATCAGTGTCTGTAATATGAGGAAGTTACACTTCAGGGGTTGACATGAGATTCTTTATTTTTAATGTTCTGTTTCTCTTTTTTTTTGCTTTTCTTGTTTCATTACCTCATCCAAATATTTATCAAGTATGGGCAGAGATAGTATCAACAGGACTTTGAACCTTGGAAGACATTACAGAAAGGGCAGAAGTTCAAAATCACAACAGTCACATCAGTAGCTTACCCTTCACAGAGTCTTCAACAGATGGCATTAAGTTTCAGTAAGGTTAGTGAGAGGCACCATTTCAGAGTAACTTAAGCAAACATGGGAGAAAGTGAAGGCTCGTTCAGGATGAACAAGTCAAAAGGGTTAGATATCCTGGTCCTGCCACATTTTGCTCTCAACATCCAGATCAGAGCTGAGCTCAGTCCTGATCGCATTCAGTAAACTGCACACACTTCCTGAACACCAATCTGTAGCAGCTGTGGTTCAGCTGAACCTTCGTCTCCAAGACATAGAGTTACAGGTTCTATTCCCACTTCAGACTCAACCATAAAAAATCGAGATTAAAGCATAGCACAGAGGTGGGGAAAAGCTGTGCAGGGAGGGGAAAGCCAAGTCAGCTCTCTGGCATGAATACGAAATGCCACTAGGAAGGAAGGCGGCGTTATCCCCGGCAACTCAGCCAACATTCATCCTTCATTCAACAACATTAATGCAAACTATCAGTTCTATATACAGTATTGTTTGTAGGAGTTTTCTGTACATAAACATGCTGGCACTTTTCCCATATTGTGGCAGATGTTACACTTAAAGCAATGTTTCATTAGTGGCAAAGTGCTTTTAGAGTGAACTGAAAGGAACGATAACAACATTTAGATATACCTTCAAAGATATTTGAAGCCTTACCATCTCTTCAATGAAGGTAGTGCCACTGTAAGCAAAGAAGAATAAAGCATATTTGAACTGTAATGATTGTGTTCGGGTAGAAGATAGAGCATCATCATTTACTTATTTATTGAGATAAAATGTTCAATAGGCCCTTCTGGCCCTTCAAACTGCACCGCCCAGCAGTATCCTGACTTAATCCTAGCCTAATCACAGGACACTTTACAATCACCTATTACCTTACCAAACGGTAGATCTTTGGCTGTGGGAAAAAGCCAGAGCACCTGCAGGAAACCCACACAAGTCACGGGGAGAATGCACAAACTCCTGGTTGGAACTGTATCTGGGTCACTGGCACTGTAAAGCTTTGTACTAACCACGACATTGCTGTGCTACCCCCTAGCATGCACTGGGACAGAAGTTGCGAGGATGCTGGCTCAAAACCAAACAGAGACATCATTGTATAAAATGTGATAGGTCAGTGCCACTAAATGTCAGAAGTAGGCAGACTTTCTGGAAATAGTGACTGACAATAAAATGTATGTCCTGAAGTACACGCATATGTATTAGGAAAAAGAACGTATTCAGAAGCTTGCCCATGTCAACAAATAATGGAGGGGATTATCAACATGTGGGACGTATGCCAGAGAACTATTTTATGTCTGCAGGTAGAATCAGAATCAGGTTTATATCACTGGCGTGTGTCGTGAAATTTGTTAACTTAGCAGCAGCGGTTCAATGCGATACATAATATAGAAGAAAAAAAGCATAATAATAATAATAAGTAAATCAATTACATTATACTTATATTGAATAGATTAAAAATCATGCAAAAACAGAAATAATACATACTAAAAAAGTGAGGTAGTATTCAAGGGTTCAATGTCCATTTAAGAATCGGATGGCAGAGGGGAAGAAGCTGTTCCTGAATCGCTGAGTGTGTGCCTTCAGGCTTCTGTATCTCCTACCAGATGGTAACAGTGAGAAAAGGGCATGCCCCCGGTGCTGGAGGTCCTTAATAATGGACGCTGCCTTTCTGAAACACCATTCCTTGAGGATATCCTGGATACTTTGTAGACTAATACCCAAGATGGAGCAGACTACATTTACAACCTTCTGCAGCTTCTTTTGGTCCTGTGCAGTAGCCCCTCCATACCAGACATTGATGCAGACTGTCAGAATGCTCTCCATGGCACATCTATAGAAGGTTTTGAGTGTATTTGTTGATGTACCAAATCTCCTCAAACTCCTAATGAAGTATAGTCACTGTCTTGCCTTCTTTATAGCTGCATCAATATGTTGGGACCACGTTAGGTCATCAGAGATCTTGACACCCAAGAGCTTGAAACTGCTCACTCTCTCCACTTCTGATAGCTCATTGAGGATTGGTATGTGTTCCTTCATCTTACACTTCCTGAAGTCCACAATCAGCTCTTTCGTCTTACTGATGTTGAGTGCCAGGTTGTTGCTGTGACACCACTCCACTAGTTGGCATACCTCACTCCTGTACGCCCTCTCGTCACCATCTGAGATTCTACCAACAATGGTTGTATCATCAGCAAATTTATAGATGGTATTTGAGCTATGCCTAGCCACACAGTCATGTGTATATAGAGAGCAGGGCAGTGGGATAAGCACACACCCCTGAGGTGCGCCAGAGTTGATTGTCAGCAAGGAGGATATGTTATCACCAATCTGCACAGATTGTGGTCTTCCAGTTAGGAAGTCGAGGATCCAATTGCAAAGGGAGGTACAGTGGCCGAGGTTCTGTAACTTCTTAATCAGGATTGTGGCAATGATGGTATTAAATGCTGAGCTATAGGTGTTTGTGTTGTCCAGGTGGTCTAAAGCCACGTGGAGAGCCATTGAGATTGCATCTGCCATTGACCTATTGACCCGTTGACCCGTTGAAAGGCAAATTGCAATGGGTCCAGGTTCCTTGCTGAGGCAGAAGTTCAGTCTAGTCATGACCAACCTCTCAAAGCATTTCATCACTGTCGATATGAGTGCTATAGGGCGATTGTCATTAAGGCAGCTCACTTCATTCTTCTTAGGCACTGGTATAATTGTTGCCTTTTTGAAGCAAGTGGAGACTGGAGACTTCTGTCTGTAGCAGTAAGAGTTTGAAAGTGTCCTTGAATACTCCCACCAGCTGGTTGGCACAGGTTTTCAGAGCCTTACCAGGTACTCCATCAGGACCTTCCCCCTTGAAAAGGATGAGGAACTCATGTTAGACCTCATGAGAAAACCAATGTTGATTAGGAGTAGCTACTGTAACAAAGCAGACATATTTTATTGCAGTAAGTAGTAGTAAACCCCCGGGTCGCTATCCCAGATGGCTTCTATTCTGTGGTGTTAAAGGAAGTCAATGTTGGATAGTGCCGTCTATAAGATTTGCTTTTTATGATGAGCAAATATTGACAGTTGGTTTTCAGATGAGAGGACCCATAAGAGAATACAATAATGGTTGACCTCATCAACAAGAACAATGGGACGGCATACAGAGAGGAGGTAGAGTGGCTTGTAGAATGGTGCAAGCACAACTTGAGTCTCAATGTGAACAAGACTAAAGAGATGATTATGGACTTTAGGAAGCCTCCTCACTGCACATAAACAGCTCCTCTATGGAGAGAGTTAGGAGCACCAAGTTTCTGGGGGTGCAGATTATGGATGATCTTGCTTGGGCCATTAGCACTTTGGTCAAGAAAGCCCAGCAGCATCGCCACTTCCTGAGGAGATTGAGCCAAACGACAATGTCCTGGCCAGCTGCATCACTGTGTGATAGTGGAATTTCAAGGCATCTGACTGCAAGACCCTACAAAGGATTGTGAAAACGGCTGATCTGCAGGGTCTCTCTTCTGCCCCATCTGAGATAGCTATCAGGAGTGCTGCATGCACAAGGCCCTTAGCATTGTCAAGGATGCCTCCATCTGTCCCACAATCTCTTTGATTCCCCCTTTACCATCAGGCAGGAGATACTGTTGCATTCTAAGAAGGAATGTTTGGAGGGAAAACACTTTCTTCCCCCAGGCCTTCAGACCACTGAACTCCCTGCCACCATCCTGGTATCATCACGTATTATGTGTTAAACTGCTTACTCTTCAACTTCTGTCATAAATGAACCTTATGATAAATGTCAATCTTCTGAAATATATTTTATTACTTGTTAATCTATTTGTGCTTATATTACTTTACGTGTTGTGTGTGAGTTATAGGTACTGTGTTGTGCACCTTTGTCCAGAGGAATGCTGTTTTGTTTGGTGGTATAGTTATACAGTATATGATTGAACTTCAACTTGAGAAAGTATTTCCTCTGGTTGAAGAGTTTATGATTACAAGGTGTTGCCAAAAGATTGGAGCTATGGCTTTGTTATAAGACTGTTAACTGTGTAAAGGATTGTGAGAGTGTGGAACTCTTCTTAACAGGTAGCAATTTGTCTGAGGTTAGTTACAAATGTAAGCTTAATAGATTTTCTACCCAACATTAAGGGACCTAGGCGAACATAGGGGTGGAGTTGAGTCACAAATGATAAATTGGTAAAGTGGTTTAATATTGTCACTGTACTGAGGTACAGTGATAAAATTGTCTTAATACCATTCATACAGATCAATTCATTACAAAAATGCATTGAAGTAGTTTAAGGTAAAACACAAACAGAATGTCAGTGCAGGTGAATAAGAAGGTGCAAGATCATATAACGGTAGATTGTGTGGTCAAAAGTCTATCTTCCATACTAGGCCACCATTCAAGAGTCATATAGCAGTGGAATAGAAGCTGCCTTTCAGCATAGCGGTGTGTGCTTTCAGACTTTTGTATCTTGTCCCTGATAAGAGGAGGCAGAAGAGAGAATGTCTGGAGTGGGTGGGGTCTTTGATTATGCTGGCTGCTGCACTGAGTCAGTGAGAAGTCTAGACAGAGCCGTCCATGACCTGCTGAGCTGTATCCCTGACTCTCTGCAGTTCCTTGTGGACAGAGGCAGAGCAGTTGCTATAGCAAGCTATGATCCATCTGGATAAGGTGATTTCTATGGTACATCAATAAAAATTTTGAGGTCAAAGGGGATGTGCCAAATTTATTTAGCCTCCTGAGGAAGTAGAGGTGCTGTTGTGGCTGTGGTGGCTTTGTGGATGGACCAGGATAGGGTCTCAGTGTTGTTCACTTCTAGCAACCTAAAACTCTAAATCACTCAATCTCCGCTCTGTTGATGCTGATGCAAACAGGAGCATGTGCACCACCCCTGTCCTGAACTCAATGACCCAGCTCTTTGGCTTTGGTGACATTGACAGAAAGGATGTTGTCACAGCACCATGCCACTAAGCTCTCTGTCTCTTTCCTGTACTACGAATCATTGTTATTTGGGTTACAGCCCACTACAGATGTAATCTGCAAACTTGTCGAAGGTGTTTGTGCAGAATCAAGCCACATAGTCGTGAGGGTATAGTAAAATGAGTACGTGCCGAGGACACAGTCTTACGGAGCACTGATAATGAGAATAATATTGGAAGAGGTGTTGCTGCCTATCCTTATTGATTGTGGTCTGTGGTCCGGAAGTCAAGTATCCAGTTCCTGACGGAGGTGTTGACTGCCAGGTTTTGGAGTTTAGCGATGAGTTTGTTTGGAATTATAGTATCAAAGGCAGAGCTGTAGTCAAAAAACAACAGTCTAACATAGACTATATAACATCTAATTGAAAGGGAGAAAGTATTGAGAGCAAGGTATCGTTCACATCTTCTTATGTTCCTCTGTTCATCAAAGTTAATTCTATTTTGTCTTTCGGCATGGGAATAGAGTCATAGAGTTATAGAGCACAACAGCACAGAATTAGGGCCCATCTAGTCAATGCCGAACAATTATTCTGCCTAGCTAGCCCCATCAACTTGCACCTGGACAATAGCCCTACACATCCCTCTCATCCATGTAGTTAACGGAGAGAATACAGAGAATAGTGAAGAAGGAATACAATGCCTGTATCCGACAATAATGTCTATGTTTCCTTGATGTCCGGTTTTGCATTTTGACCTGTTTTGCTTTGGCCTCTACCTTACTGCACAGGGATCTCCATTATTATCAGCCTTAAATTGCCCTTTTATTAGTAGGACAGCAATACTCCCTTGAAATATATGCATGCTATTTCTAAACAATGCAGAAACCACAGATGATTGAGTTTGAAAAGAGCAATAGCATTTCTATTGACAGCTTCTTCTGGTATTTGTCTGTTTTACTAGATAGTTGATTAACAGGATTCATTGGGGCATTTGATTCCATATCCTTTAGTCAGATAAACACCGTTGTCAGAACATTTACAGCTTCAAAGACACATCCCAGGGACTGGATAAGGCCAGAGACTGACCAGTGAAACTTCCGTCACCGAGCCTCAGTGCAGATCATGGTGAGTGAAATTAAATGAAAGTATACCAAAAAAAGTTAAGTGAATTAATTTCAGTATTCTGGAATAGTCGAGTGGTTAGCGATTAAGGACAAATTGTCAATGGTTTGACTCACTAGGGCACAAACTAACAAGGGAAAATAAAATGTTATACTTTTTCAGTGTAACTGTTTTCATTGTTCAGGCACAAGTGTGAAACTTACTCTTCAGCCAACACTATTACATTTGATAAAGGAATGACTGATGATAGAATTAGCCACAAGAATGGTCAAAGACATTTCTTTTGCACCTTGATCCACAGTTTATGAAGACACTATAATTTCTTCTTGCATTTCTCATTTTGTAGATTTTTAATTCCTGAAATCAGCACCCGTTACTGAAATGTGACCCTGCACAGAGGGTACACCCAGTGAGGTTACTAGTATTAGTCCACCATTGAGCTCAGTACATTTCACTTCTCACTTACAGTGAGGAGACAACTAAGCTGAAATACAAGCATGCACTGTGCTCAGCTTATTGATCAGTATTACCGTGTGCGTCTCCGTGGCATAGCGGTTAACACGGCGCTATTACAGCTTGGGGTGATGGAGTTCAGAGTTCAATCCCGATGTCCTCGGTAAGAAGTTTGTACGTCCTTCCCATGGATTGTGTGGGTTTCCTCCGGGTTCTCAGGTTTCTTCCCACAGTGCAAAGACAATATCAGTTAGTAGGTTAATTGGTCATTGTAAGTTGTGCCATGATTAGTCTAGGGTTAAATTGGGGATAGTTGCCAGTGCATCTAGAAGGGGTAGAAGGGCCTTTTCAGCACTATATCTCTAAATAAAACAATTACTGTTTTAAATTCATGCCCAATTTCTAATGCAGCCTTGAAAAAGGAATAAACATGCTGGAAACAGCTTGGGAGGCAATGTTAATATTTTTGAGAGTTCTAAACATGTCAATGTCTGGAATGCAGGCTGTTAACAGTGCTTTTGACAGAGGGACAATTTGCAACTTAAATGCATTTAACTATATGTTTCTGACAGACCCAAGTGACTCTGTAGTGGACTGAGGGCATGTTCATTTGATGCTTTCTATTGCTGTCACTAATTTTCATTCAGTTTGTAAATGAAAAGGTAGTAAAAGCTACAAGTGGTTGACAGGCTCTTGCATTGACATCTTCTTTTACCTTTGAGACCTTAATCAAAATCCCCCTTTGTAATTCTGTTGTAGTGCTACTGCTATGCTATCTGAACCTGGACAGAGCCCTGGGCTTTTAATTTACTCACTGTAAGACAATAGCCTCTTTCAGCTCTTCGCCCTTTTGTGCTCTGTACACAGCCACTGCTCCTGAAGTGTGATATAAGTGTTTCTTTATGCTGTTCCTGTGGTAAAACAGAATAGCACATGCCTCTCATTATTAGTTTCAACCATTACAGGCACTAAAATATTTTATGTGATTATTATTTATTTTTCTATTGAGCATTGCAAGACACAGGTTATAAACCAGCTTCTTACTACAGACCATGAGAGGACTCAGGAATAATTTTGGAAAGATCTCCAGTTAGATCGCAGATTTGTGTTAACATCAGCTGGAGCAAGACGATGCTCTAAGTGGCCACTTTATTAGGTACACTTGTGCATGAATGCAAATACCTAATCAGCCAGTCACTTGGCAGCAACTCAATGCATAAGAGCATGCAGACATGGTTAAGAGGTTCAGTTGTTTTCCAGACCAAACATCAGAATGGGGAAGAATTGTGATCTAATTGACTTTGACTGTGGAATGGTTGTCCTTGCCTGGTGGGGTGCTTTGAGTATCCCAGGAACTACTCATCTCCTGGGATTGTCATGCACACAAGTGTAAAGGGGGGTTCTTCTTTTTGTTAACTAGCAGGAATGCTAATTTACTGATAACGAGAATGGTATTCCTTTGTAAACCAAAGACTCTTCTGAGTCTGTAAGCTTTTGTTGACGGGCTTTTGGGCAGATCGGCGCGAGGGGATCGAGAGAGAGGACGCAATGCTGTAAACTGGGTGAGGATTGGATCTCAAAGGTGGGGTCCGAGTCCGAGAGGTACTCCGAGGAGGGGGGATGAAGCTAGATGTGCTTGGTTGACCACTCGGAGGGTCCTGAGCTGCGAGTCGAAGAGTTCAGAGGGGATCGAATGGTGGCCAGAAGACTTCAGAAATTGAGCTCCAACAGTTGTGCACAAAGTGGTTTGGGCTTTGATAAGTTTGGCGCCTTTTCTTTATTTTTTTCTCTTCATATATACTGTATCGTTATTAATCACTTTGTTATAGTAACCTTTATAAATTGTACTCATTTAATCGCATATGGTGTACTGTCTGGTTTTGGGCGAGGCGGAGACATCACACAGCATCCACATCGGCTGATTACCCAGTTGGGCGGGGCCGAAGGCTGCTCCCCCTAGACGAGAACGAGCTGAGCGAGCCTGAGGCGACCTAGGGGGTTACACAGGAGTTTACAGAGAATGGTATGAAAAACAAAAACAAGCATCCAGTGAGTTGTGGGTGAAAATGCCTTGTGAATGAGAGGGATCAGATTGGTCAGGCTGGTTCAAGGTGACATTAGCTCAAATAACCATAGGTTACAACAGTGGTGCGCAGACAGCATCTTTGAATGTTGAATCTTGGAGTGGATGGGCTAAAGCAGCAGAAGGCCAGTCATACACAGTGGCAGGACGTCCCTAATAAAGTGGCCCTTCAATGTATATTTTGCCTCGGTGACCCTAGCCTTTCAAAGATGGGGGGGTGAGTTTTCCTGTGACTATTGATGTTACTCACAATACAGTGACTGCTGCTGCCAAGTGGGTGTATGTAACCAGTGGATGAGTGGTTTGTGCTGCAATGTGATCAGGAACGTTGAACTGCTCCGCACATCTCTAAACCAGCAAATGGCTTATCCTTTTTCAGTGGAAATAAAATTTGGAGGACATATAACTGGGCAGTCCATTTGCAATTACTCTCAGTCACAGATATTCCAAGTCACCCAATATTTTTGGAGCTGGAGAAGTACAGCAGGACTAGAGCACACAGTCCCTCCCTAATATGCTTTGCCATCAATAAAATCCTGCTGATCCCATGTTTCCTCGCTCACTTTGCCATGTAATCCTTCGGTGCTCAAAAATCTATCAATCTCATTTTAGCATGTATTCAGTGATTGGCCATCTGGTTTATAAGATTCCTTTTCCATACTTCTTTCCTAAATGGATGATCACTTATCTTGAGGCCCACGCACGGTTCCAGAGTATTCAAAATGCCTGGATATATAGTCTGTGAATTCTCTCGCGATCCAAATAAGATCACCTCCAATTCCTCTAAACTCCAGTGGATATTAACTAGTCTTACTCTACCTCTCTTCAAAAGATAACATCTTCATCCCATGAATCGCTTAATAAGTCTATGCTGTGTTGACTCCAAGCTAAATATAACTGATGTAAATGCAAAGACCAGAACTACACATTGCAGTATGTTCTCAGTGAGGTTTCACCAAAACTCTAGCTGTATGTCTTCTCCTTATTGTTTGATTTCTTTATCTTATAGACCAGAATTCCAAGAATGGTCTAGACTCCTATATGTATAACTTTCAAGCCAATAAATACTACCAGCTTCTTTATTCAACCCATCAAATGTGCATGACCTCATATTTTCCTATATTAAACTTCACTAGCCTCCACCTTGATCACTCATTTTTTTCTTGTTTCCTCTTGACAGTCATCTTTGCTAACTAGCTTTGCATTGCCAGAAAGCATGAACAGATTCTATTCCCTCTTCTACTAAGTAATTCTTGTGAATTGGAAGTAGCTGAGTACCAATGACTATACTACCATACTGATAACTATCTGAAAATTATTTATTCTGACTCTGCTCAAACCTCAATTTATGCTCATATGTTACTCGAAACCATAGATCCAGAAATTCCCAACCTTCTTTATGCCAAGGACACCTACCATTAACCGAGGGATCCTGGACACCAGGTTGGGACCCCCTGCTCTAAACCCTCACTAAATATAACAAACTTTTGTGTTGTATCTTTTTAGAAAACCTCTGAAAGTCCATGAATACTGTATCTATTGATTCCTCCTTATATACTCTACTGCACATATTTCAAACAAAAATCTGTAGCTTTGTGAAACTGTCAGTACCTCCAGTTGAACTCTGTCTTTTTGTGTGTTTCCCCCTAGCCATCAGTCTGTGGTTTTGTATTGCCACATGCTCCTGTCCCCACTCCTGCTCTACTCTGGCTCCTGTATCACTGAGTACTCCATCTCTCATCTGTTTCTCATTATTATCTGTATTGCTGCTACCTGTGCCTCGTTGTGCTCCACCTATCATCTGCCTCTCTGTTTATTGCTCAGTGTATTTCAGTCCTGTGTTTTCATCTGTTTATTGCTGGATTGTGCCAGTGAGTTTTCCTGAGCTGGCCCAGCATGTCTGTCTGTCGTTTCCAGATTCTGGTTTTTGGATTTCTCTGGCTGTTTTGATCTCTGCCTGAACTTTGACACTGACTTTGTTTGTACTTGGGGATGTGTTACTCAATTAATATCACTGTGTGCACAGTACTGGGTCTGCAATTGGACCCCTGCTCCAGTGTCCTGATAAAAACATGCTTTTCCCTTCATAAGACCACTACTAATATGATTTACTTAGTATCTTAATTTTTTTTTAAGTTTTTGAAGATTTCCAACATTTTTGCTGACAGCAGATGTCAGATTAATAGGACTATACATTACTTTTATCTCTCCTCCCTCTCTTGCATAACATGTTACATTGGCATTTTAATCAGCTGGGCAAGTTCCAAGTGAGAAATTTGGAAGATCATAATTAAAGCATCTGCTATTCCTGCAGCCTCCTCTTTAAGATCCTTATGTTGGTGTCAGATCTGCAGGGATATTTATGATTTTAATACTCTAGATTTCCTCAGTTTATCTTTCTGTATATTAATTTTTAAGTTCATTTCTATCATTAGGTTTGCATTTTCTGTTTATTGTGTTTTCTGATGTAAAGACAGACATGAAATATTATTAATGCATTACCCATTTCTTTATTCCACTTAGACAATTTCTCTTGTCTTTTTTTATTGGAAGCCACATTTTTTTTAACTGTCCTTTCGCTTCTTACATTATTATTAGAACTCTTTCAAAGGCAGTGCTTAAATCTTTTGCTATTTTACTCTGGTTTAATTCTTATCAATTACTTGGCCATTTGTTGTTGCTTCCTGACATTCTTTCAATCCTAGGCTTACAACAGTATAAGGCAACATCATAAATCTTTTTGTATCATTTTATGGACTGTGGGCATTGTTGGTAGGAACAGAGATTCAAAGGTGCATTTAGTGCCAGGGAAATGTATACAACGTACATCCTGAAATTCTTTTCATTCTCAACCATTCAGGCAAAACAGGAGTGCCCCAAAGAATGAACAATAGTTAAATGTTAGAACCCCAAACCCAGCTCTCCTCCCTCCCACATGTAAGCAGCAACAAAGCAGCGATATCCCATCCCTCCCCCACTGCAAAGAAAAGCATCAGCACCTACCACCGAGCACTCAAGCATGAGCAAAGCAACAGCAAAGAAAGACTTACTGTTGCCCCAAAGACTATGCATTCACCCAGTATTTGACATACCACAGGTTTTCTCTCTCTAATTAGGCAGAAAGAGATGTCTCTATTTTCACAGCAAATAGGGAGACATAACAAACAACTTGTTTGTTTACGATGTTATAAGTCTGTTACATCACTTTTTTTGAGCTCTGTGCCCAAAGATCTCGAGTCTGTGGGCACACAGCCGTAAATCTCCCAGCTCCCCCGATGACACATGGTTCTCCTGCTGTGACAACAACCTTTGATTCGCATACCTCCAGAGCCCTGGGATCCTAGGCCTCCAAAGTCGAGCCAGACTCTTAGGCCGCACCCTTGGCATGCCAAACAACAGCCAATTGTGAAACCCTGAGATGGGACCCATTCCTGCAAAGAATAGTAGTCAGTGTGTAATTCCAGATCAAGGTCTTCAAAAGAACCCTGAAAGGGAAAAATAGAGATATTAAAGATGAAAACAGAGCTGTTTCCATAGATGCAAGTAAAGGAATCACCATTTAACACCATCACCACTTTGCTCCTTATCAGCATCAACTATATTAGCCTGTCTTTGAGAAGAAAATGAGCCACCACCTTAAAACATTGTAGTATTTCTGTTGAAGGTACTCCCATGCTCTATTGGATTGGCTGTTCCAGGATATAGACCTAGAGACAATGATGGACCAGTGCAGCTTTTCCAAGTCAGGTTAGTATGTGGCTGGGAGAGGGCAATGCAGGTGGAAATTTTTCATGAACTTCCTGCTCGTGTCCGTTGTAGGAAGGTGCTGTTAAAGTAGCTCAGGTAGGTACTGTATTATATTTTAGTATTGAGTGAGCAATATAGCCAGTGTGCACTGGTAGTGGAGGGAATGAATGTCAAGGATGCTAATCAAGTGAGCCTTAAGTCCCAAACAGAAGTCTGGAGGAACACAGCCAACAGGTCAGGCAGCATCCATGGAAAAGATTTTGTGTGTGTTGCTTGGATTCCAGAATCTGCAGGTTTTTGTGTCTTCGGGCTTTAAGTCCACTTTGAAGGACTCTCCAGCCCGCACATGATCCCTTCTCTCATCTTCAACTTCCTCCTCTTCCTGGATGCACTGCTATGGTCTTCTGCCTGTTCTGGATCTTTTCATTGTTAACTGCCAATGAGACATCATCCATCTCGACTTACCACTCCTCCCTCCAATTCTAATCTCACTCCTGAATGCACTGCTCTCCACTCTCTCTGCACCAATCCTAACCTCACCATCAAACCCGCAGGTAAGGGGGTGCTGTAGTAATCTGGCAGACTGACCTCTACCCTGCTAAGGCTAGGTGACAAATCGCAGATACCTCTTCTTTCTAATGCCCTCAAACACGGCCCCACTAAGGAGCATCAGGCCATTGTCACCCACACCATTGCTGACTTTATTAGGCATCTCCCATTCACTGTCTCCAACCTCAAAAATCCTTTACCCCACATGTCCCATTTCTATCTCCTACCCAAAGTCCACAAACCTGCCTGTCCAGGAAGACCCATTATTTCTGCATATTCCTGCCCTGTCAAACTTACATTGCATAGCTCAACTCTATGTTATCCCCACTGGTTCAATTTCATCCTACCTACATTCATGACTCTTCACACACACCAGATCTTTTCACTGACTTTGTTGCCGGCTCCGATTGTCTCATTTTCACCATGGACATCCAGTCCCTTTACACCTCCATACCCCATCAGGAGGGCCTTCAAACCCTCTGCTTCTTTTGTTGGGACAAAAAGAACAGACCCAACCTGTTCCCTTCCACCTCCATTGTCCTCCATCTGGTGGAACTGGTCTGCATTCTCAATAGTTTCTCCTTTGGCTTCTCAGAATTCCTTCAAACCAAAGGTGTAGCCATGGCCACTTGCATGGGTCTCTACCATGCCTGCCTTTTGTCGGCTGCTGAGTTTGTCGACTTCATCAACTTTGCCTCCAACTTCCACCCTGCCCTCAAATTTACCTGGTCTACTTCCAACAACTCCCTCCCCTTTCTTGGTCTCTCTCTCACTGGAGTCAGATATCTACCGATATCTTTTATAAATCCACTGGCCCTCACAGCTGTGGGAGGGAACCGGAGCACCGGGATGAAACCCACACAGCCACGTACAGGCTGCTTACGGACGGCAGTGAGAATTGAACCTGGGTTGCTGGTACTGTAAAGTGATGTGCTAATCACCATGCTCGCTAACGTGCAGAGCATCAGAAGTTGCAAGTGTGCTGGCACTGAACCAAACTGAAACATCATTGAAGAAAATGGGAAGGTCAGTCACCCTAATGGCTCTGTTTCTGCTTCTTCTTTATCTTTGTTTATCAAATACAATACCTTTACTTTTATATTTTTACATCAGTCCCTTAAATCTATTGTTGCGCCATTAATGTTAATTCCTCTCTCCCTTCCCTTTCCACTTACCACTGCCAACATAACTGCTTTGCTCTTTGGATTGATTGTCTTATCAACCCTATGGCTCTGCTCCTTTTGCTTTCAGTATTCACCAGTTTAAAGAAGTTTTTCCATTTTTTAAAAACTGATTTCTTATGCCTTCTTATTCATTCTCTGTCTCTATAATTGTGTTAATTGTGGTGGGTTATCACTTATGTAAAAAAAAAGCTATTCTTTGTTTTAATTTTTCCCAAGATACTTGACAGATTTGGGCTCATCTTTTACAGTGTTTTATGTTGCTCTGCCTCTAATTCAGCCAATATCTGCGTCATTATTTCAGACTTAAATCTCGGCCATTCAGTTATTGGAACAATGCTGGCTTACCAAAAAATTCAGGCATCTGATGATAAAATTTTGAGAATGAACAGGAAATGGTGGTTACTGCAGGAGCCGTCCAGTGGCATAGCAGTTAGTGTAGCCCTATTACAGTGCCAGAAACCTGCGGTCAATTCTGCCATTTTATCCTCCCTGTGACCATCTGCCGTTTCCTCTGGGTGCTCAGTTTCAAGACATGTATGGGCTGGTAGTTTCATTGTTCACATCGATGTAACTGGGCAATGTGAGCTTGTTGGGCCAGAAGAGCCTGTAACCATGCTGTATCTCTAAATAAATAATGTGATAAATCCCTCTTATTCCCATTTTGGAGGCGTTATTGAACACTAAGGCTCACCCATGGACTAACAATTTAAATGCAGCAGAAATGAACAGTATTCAGACAAAACTATTTTTAAAATCATTCCAAACTTTGCTCTATTTCAAACTGCTTCATTGTACTAAAGATGTTTCCACTGAGCTATCTGTTTATGTACACTGAATCTTGAAAACAGACTCATAATTGCTTTGTTTTGAACACTGCTGTGGATCCACAACCTTGAAGGTAAACTGGGAACAGATTAGAAACAGGTTGATTTTCCAAATAAACCCCGTTATAGAAGCATCCTCCAAAATCCATTGAATAGAACTTGCATTTCCCTGAACTTTATTAAGTGAATAACAATTCTTTCTCAATTATATGAGACATGTGTGGTTGAATGAGATAGCTTATTTCACAAATCTTACATTGTTTATCTATCAGTGGGTCTCCCACTCCCATCAGTACAGAAAGGCAGCAATCAGACTGCATATCGCAAGCAGTTCCAGAACTATGCACGTCGCTATCCTGCCTTGAGGTGCGGCCACTGTATGCTTGGGATGACTGAGTTACATTAGTGGGTTAAATGATGTAAAATCCTTCTAGAGTCAAATTCTGCTTAGCATGTTAGATCAGTCTCTTGGACTGAGTTTGCACGTATCTTTTAAAACCTGGATAGCTGCAAAACTGTATAAGCTTCTGATGAAGTGTATATCCATTCTAGCCATTCAGCTAGATCTATTTACAGTCACCCTATTACATCCATATGACCAATTAATCTTCTAATCCATATGTCTTGTTTGGTAAGGCAAAATGTTACTGACCAATTACTCTCCTGTAATGCTTAGGGGAAAAACACAAGATGCAGAGATTGTACCAGGCCAGTGTAATATTATATGATTGATACTCTGTAAAATGTACATGATAATATAACAGTCTCCATGGCTAAACCAGAGCCAAAACATCTTTTCCTATTAATATTCTGTTTGTCTCTTCAAAATTACTTATCCTATCCTTGCTGGAAGTGTTTTTTGAGATTATAAAAGCCACTGATTTTTAAAAAAATATTATCTCAGTCTCCTAACTCTAGCCTTTCAAACAACTACTGGAGTGAACACATAGCTGATGAGACTCGTGTGTGAACCACTGATATTTACACAGACGAGGCAGAAGATGGCTGATTTAGTGAACTGGAGGGACGTTTCCTCCTCTCAAGGCTTTTGTGTGTTCCTGATGCGCAGATGCAAAGACCTCAAGACCACCACAAACAAGAGAAAGTCTGCAGGTGCTGGAATTCTAAGCAACACACACAGAATGCTGGAGGACCTCAGGAGGCCAGGCAGCATCTATGGAAAAGAGTACAGTCAACGTTTTGGGCAGAGACCCTTCATCGGGACTCACAAATGCTGTTTCTCACAAGACCATGACAAATGCAGTTTCTTCATTCTGAGTGATCCTTGGCCAGATGTTCTCAGGAGTCGGTGGGAGTGCTACATTTCTTCAAGGAGGCTTTGAGCTATTATTGATTTTTTTTTCTTTTATCTGCTTGGTTATCTCTCCATGATAGAGCATTGTCCTAAATAAATACTTCCTGACTTCATTTTGACATCCCTGGTGCCCTTTCAGCAGCTCTCCTCTGCACTCTGTCAAAGGCCTTGCTTCCTTTCTAAACTGTGGCACCAAAACAGTATGCACTGTACCCTAGCTATTCACTAAGGATTCACAGAGAGTTTCCTCCACTGATGTAGTTTTCCATCAAACGCAGCTGAACCACAAGAATGTGAACCTTAAGTCAGGCTGCTGGTGAGTTAAGCAGGGAAGAAATGCCCCCACCATGAGGTATTTCTTCCAGGGCAGTCTGGAAGCTGTTTCTCACTGTGCACCACTTCATCTGCAAGACAAGGAACATGAGTGAGTGTTGGATAAAAAGCCTGTAAGCAGGCAGCTATGTGTGGCTAACAGCAGAGATGAGTGTGTGTTAGATTTTCTAGTACTTCAGTTTATCACTATCACAGCAGGTGGGCAGAGATATACCTGCAGTCAAATAAGCAGCAAGTTAGAAACAATGGTAACTATGATGGTAAACTGGAATACTGGATAAGCTGCTGTGTGCGGAGGGAGAGGGGTGCAAGAAGAGTCTGGTTCATGGGCAAGCAGTCTAAACCATCGGACACACATGCTCAATAATCATTTGTGCCTTTTTTAAAAAAAATACTGTTTGTTTGAATTTGGATGAGTCCCATTGAATGAGGTGCATTCTCCCCATAAAATACCATCCAGCAGAAATAGCTAATCTTCCAGTGGGAATAAAGCAATTCTGCTGGAAAATTGGTACCAGACTGCAGACAAAATCTGCAATGGCCTCATCTGCCTCCAGTTCATTACAAATGGACTCTCCACTTGTGGATAGCAAACCAAATGTACTAAAAGACGCTTAAAGATGCTGAGAATGGACCTGTATGCACGTGTCACATCACTCTATTTCATAGCCCTTGGCGCTGTTTCTGTCAAAGGAAATTTCACCTTTCAGGTACAGTTTGATGGTTATTTCAAATCTCAAAACATTTCAGACTTAGTTTCATTTGTCTACTTTCTCCGAAGTGTGGTCACAGTTGGAATGCATGAGGCACGGTCAGTATCTTGCCCAGAGCCAATTTCCACTGACAGCAGTGCAGAGTTAAGTAAACTTGCCAAGCTCACTCTATACGTCAAAGCTTCTATATTTCAATTATCTTCAGCTACAAAGATTGTCCTGATAGGGAACCTTTAAAAAAGACTCAGAGTTAAGGAACAAACTATCATGTATTTGTTAAAGAATAGATAGTGTATAATTTGTATTCTGTAAATTGTCTGTACTTACAGTACACATCTATCTAGACATATATAATTTTTTTGTCATTCATTATGAGTGGTGTGTATGTGTATTTGTCCCTCAATCTCAGGTCTTCTACCAGTGGCCTGGGAGCCAAAGGGTTCGGCACAGTATCCTACTGTTCCTAGCAGTGCACTCTTCTGGGCTGAAATCTCAGATCCCAGGATTTGTTGGAGCCACACTCCCAATCCAGGTGTCACTGCTCCAAGTGCTCCTGTCACCTCTGGGATTACCTCTGGGTTTAACCTTCCACATCCTTTCTATCTGCTCTTTCAAGTCCTGGTATTTCTCCAGCTTCTCATGTTCTTTCTTCCTAATGTTACTGTCATTTGGGATTGTCACATCTATTACCATTGCTTTCTTCTGTTCCTTGTCTGATATTACTGCGCTTGGTTGGTTGCCCAGTACCTGCTCATCGGCCTGTATTTGGAAGTCCCAGAGGATCTTAGCTCTGTCATTCTCCACTACCTTCTCGAGTGTTTCCAATTTTCTATTTGGACTTAGGAGTGCCCAATCTTTACTCAGTGTAGATGTTTCTGTACAAGATTAGTGCAATTTGGTGCCATTCAGTGCATGCTGTCCCAGCCTCCATCTTGTACCCTGCTACTATGATTTCAGTGGATTCCTTGCACTGTCTCCATCTTGATGTGATAGACCCCTGCTTCTACTGTTCTTGTGCTCAGCACCTGTCCTTGTGCAGCTATGAGCAGCACCTCTGTGCTATCCCTTAGCCCTGCCATTTCCAGTCGTTGGTAGAACTTTCCTATGTCAGCCATCTCTGATATCTGGCGATGTTACATCCCCTGCAGTGGCTTGTCCTACAATGGCCTCTGGTCCTCTGGCGCTACTTGGAAATATATTTTAAAAGTTAAATTACATAAGCAGAGCAAAAAGAGAAAAGCAGTGAGGTAGTGTTCATGGGTTCATTGTCAATTCAGAAATCAGATGGCAGAGGGGAAGGAGCTTTCCTGAATCATTGAGTGTGTGCCTTCAGAATTCTGTACCTCCTTCCTGATGGTTGCAATGAGACGAGGACACATCCTGGGTATGGGGATCCTGAACGAATGATGCTGCCTTTCTGACACATTGTTCCTTGAAGATGTTCTGACTGAGCTTACAACTTTCTGCAGCTTATTTTGATCCTGAGCAGTGCTTCCCCCCCCACCCCGCCCCCAATACCGGACAGTGATGCAGCCAGCTAGAATGCTCTCCATGCTATACCTGTAGAAATTAGTGATTTTTATTGAATCTTCATCTCATTGTACCTGTAAACATAATAATAAATTCAACTTGACATGAATTGACTTGAAATCTCACTCAGATTGTACACAAAAATAAAGGTGCATATATATGAAAAATATGTAAATAATATTTCATTTAGTCACGTATGGAACTCTGCAGTAAAGAGCAAAATATAACAATAAAAGACCATGGAAATGACCTGTAAGTAGTGAAGTTACACAAATGTAGAAGGATGTCCTTTAGAAACTTCCATAGCATATGCACACAATTTTGTATCTCTATATCCTTGATTTACAGTTGGATTATTTTTATACACTTCCTAAGCAGCATCCTCCAACAAATGTGATCTCTTGTGTACAATATGAGGAGAACTGATCTACTGTCAATAAATGAGACAAAGTACATGATCGATAGCTGACTATAGCAAAATTCCATAACTGATCACACGCATGACAGCACACCTAGTCCAAGGCCAAATCTCCCCATAATATAACAAAACAAAATCTCTTTCACCTGTTGGTATTGGTCAGTTATTAATGTTAAAAGGATGTTTATGCTATTGAGATGGAGGTAGGCCAGTCTACTAACGGTACTTAACTTTGTTTAAGACAATTATTGGATGAATTTTAATCCCCTGGCGGAATTGGGTTTGTGGGTGGTTAAAATCCACTGAGTAGCTTTCGAACTCTGTACTATTAATTTAACCTGCTCTTTTGTGCAGATAGAAAGGAAATCCACCTGAAGTTTTGAGAGTCCTTATTTAAGGATGCACATTGGCATCACAAATTGTCATTATTACTTGTGGTTGTAGTGCAGCTTTTCCACTAGGTGGAAGGCAGTAGGAACAGACAAACCCAAACAATTTTTCAGTTTTGCTTTCCTCGTGGGCAGAGAAAGAAAGGGTTCTCTAAACCCACAAGGAAAGTCCTCACATTGTCAGCTTCAGTTAAGGTTTTGCTGAAACACCTATCTCAGTTTTCTCTTTGTTTCCATCAAGAAGGAGGCACAGGATCCTGATGACATTTCAGGAACAGCTCCTTCCCCTCTACCATTAGAGTTCTAAATGGACAATGAACCCACGAACAGTACCTCAGTATTTTTTTCTCTCTTTCTGTTCTACTTAATTAATAGTTTTACAAATATACTTCCTAGTGTAATTTATAGTCTTATGATTATGTATTGCAATGAACTGCTGCTACAAAACAGCAAATTTCATGACATATTTTGGTTATGTTAAACCTGATTCTGATGCTGATTTTGAAAACAATGGCTATGCTTGGGTATGTTTGTTCCTCATTTGTTTTAGTTACTGTGCTGATTCTGTGGAATTGCATGCAAATGTCTATCAGCCATTCGCAGTTTTGCTGAGCGCTAGTATTGCTGGACAACATGGAATATGTGTAGTCTCTCAGTGTTGAAGGGTTTGTGTTGTCATTCACCATTATGACAGATGATCTAATACAGATGTACATGTAAACTTCAGTACTTCAAAGATGACTACTTCTTTATTATTACCAAGGATTTGTCCTTTTTCCCAAAATTTTTCTGCTTATGAATGGCACTGAGAAGCAACATAGTCCAGTTTCAGTGGAATGTGAAGGTTAAGTTCTAGCAAAGATAATAAATGTTATCTCAGAAAGTTGCATAATAAAGGAATTGCCTTCTTCAGAGTGACATGTTAGCGTGATGCTCTACAGCACCAGTGATTAAAAGGTTGGGACTCACTTTCTGCCACAGCCTGTAAGGAACTTGTATGTCCTCCCCATGATTGTGCAGGTTTCTTCCTGGAGCTCCGGTTTCCTCCCATATTCCAAACACGTCCAGGTTAGGGTAAGTAAAGCATGGGCATGATATGTTGGTGCTGTAAGCATGGCAACTCTTGTGGGCTGCCCCAGCACATAGTCTGACTGTGTCGGTTGTTGACACAAATGACACAGTTCACTGCACAGCTGTGTGAATCTGTAGAATTCATTCCCACAGAGGGAGGTGGAGGCCAAGCCATAAGGTTTACTTAAAGCGGAGGTTGACAGGTTTTTGATTAATCAGGCCATCAAGAATACGGGGAGAAGGCAGGAGAGTGGGGTTGAGAGGGATAATAATCAACCATGATACAATGGCAGAGCAGACCTGATGGGCCGAATGGCCTAATTCTGCTCCTGTGTCTTATGGTCTTATGTACATGTGACAGAGCTAATCTTTAAATCTTTCTTGGGAGGAATCGATTTCCATGCTTTCCTATGAACAGTTCATCTCTGTGCGACAGAAGGACACACATCTCTGCAATACAATAGTCTCTGTTTTGTTGTTTTGTAAATTATTCTTGCACATTAGTAAATTATTACTGTGTATATTATTATTCTGTATTAGTAACTCTGCACACTGCTAAGTATTTTTAAATATAGTTGCTGTAACAAAAGAATTTCCCACTCGGTATCAATAATGTATTTATTATTATTATCATTATCATCTTCCACCCCGGTTCCATCCACTTACTATCTGTATGTTTCAACAACCGGCACCCCCAACACTTCCCCCATCTGATTCTAGTTCCATCTGCCCTTAATGGTCCGCAGCAATACCTTTTATACTCGTCAGATTCCTGTACTGATGGTATTTGCTTATCGGCTGATCACCCTCCTATTTGTCTCCCCTTTCACCCACCGTCCCCCTACTTGACTCCCTCTGCCCATCATCCTTCACTCTCATCCTTAATCCACCAAGCACCTCTCATCCCTGTTTCAACATACACCCATCTCCTCTTTATACAGCCTATCTCTCCGCTCCTTTCTCAGTCTCGATGCCATGCTTTGACCTTGGTCATCAACAATTCTTTTTCCTGCCACAGATGCAGATGGATGAGCAGATACATTGTTCTCCTGAAGGTAAATCATGGGCCCTAATCATAAACTGCAGGAGTTCCTGATTACAACACATCTGTGGAGATAAAAGTTAAATTTATTATCAAAGTATATAAATGTTACCATATACTACCGTGAGATTCATTTCCTTGCATACATTTACAGGGGAAAAAATACAATAGAATTTTAAGAAAAATATAGATAAACAGACTAAGACAGGCAAGCAATGTACAAAGAAGACAAACTGGACAAATAGATAAAATAATATAAATGTGAGTAATTCTACAAAATGCTGACTCCTATGCAGATGATTAAACTATTGCCTGACCTTCAGTGGCTGCATCAAGCTAAAAGTCAGCGTGGTTACCCAGCAACAGATAGGCAACATGATGAGTCCATGAATGAAATTTAAGCATTATATCCTCATCTACACTATCTTTATTTTTTTAAATGTGAAACTGTGGCAATGAACTGTAACTAAGTCAGTGTTATGTGAAACTGTGGCAATGAACTGTAACTAAGTCAGTGTTTTGTCTTTACATTTCTGCATTTTAAATGGTCTGTGATGCCACTTTCATAAATTAGACTTGAAAGAGTTAATAGGTGTGAGGGAGGAAAAAAATTACATGGTTGAAATTATAGGAATGTAGAAAGTCAAAGGTCAGTGATATTATCTGTCTGTTTAATCCAAATCCCTCCCATTCCTCCTGGTTAGTCCTGTCTCTGCTATTGTTACTGCAGTTGCCACATTCCAGTGAGTTCTCATCTCTTGTCAGCCAGCACCCTGTAATCACGCGGATTCCTGTTGTCTTTGATACCATTCTCCTACATTCCTTCCAATCAGTTCTCTAATTCTAATTTAGTATTTTTAAGTGCAACATTTTGTAATTTACGTTAGTCAATAGTGAGATGATGCTTCCTATAGTAATTTTGAGGACTCATGAAATAGTAAAGTTTAATCTCAACCAAGCACGTTAAGAGGTTTTACAAGTCCTGTAATTTTTTTGTGAAATTTCTTTCCTGCTGTGCATCAATGTGGTCAAAACAGAGGAATTATTATAATTTTACATAGCATATGTCTCTTGTAATGGGAGTGATTGTACAGAATTAAAGAAAACAAACAATACAATTACAAGTCCTTTCTAAACCACACAAGTCTCCTACAATATCATCCTTATCACGTATGCCTTCCATCACACAATTTTATTCCTGTTTCTTTCATATTCTCATCTGAAGTGCAGCTCTAGTTAAGCAGTAATAATTGGCTAGATCAGGGAGATAATCTGTGGCAGCAATTTACCATCAATCATGTGCAGTAACTGTACAATGTCTCATGCCTTTTCTGAAATATCCCACGTTGACTTTAATTTCAGAAACATTTCAAACCCTTAGAATCCCATTCATCGTTCTGAATCCATGTCAGCTTTTTGAAGGGGGATCCAATTAGATCCATGGTCTTTCCTTTTCCCTTGGCCCTGACATTGTTTTCTCTTCATGTGTTTATTCACTAGTTGAAAGCCATAATAAAAATGCCTTTAGCATCCACTCAGCATTGCTTTCCAGTTCAAAATTTCTCAGTGTAGGCAAAGGCTTCTCCTCTAGACTAGATGATCTTCTTTTCACCTGTCATTTCAAATCTCCAGTCTCTTACTCTCAGCCCTTTCACAAATGGATCCATTTAAAAAAAAATTTAATCTTACAGAAACTTAGATTTTGAATAAATCTAATTAACCTTTTCTGCTCCAAGGAGTATAACCCAGCTTTTGTAGCTTGTCTATGCAACTGAAGTCCATTATCCTTGAGACTATTATAATGAATCTTTTCTCCACCTTCACTTTACCCTTCTCATCTTTCCTAAAACTTGGTGCCCAAAATTAAACAAAATAGGCCTGTTTTGACAGGAGCAGTCTTTCAGAGTTTATATAACGTTTACTCTTTTTCAGACTGGCAACTACAAAGGCAGATAGAAGCTCAGTTTCACTTTTTCCCAGAAAGATGAGATCTATTAGTACAGCATCATTCAATACTGAACCAAAAAGCACACTACAGAAAGGAAGTGCTATCTAACTATGGGTGAATTTTGAACAACACATGTATAATGTTAAAAGAACTCAGTAAGTCAGGATATATCTATGGAGAGGAATAAACCATCAGGCCAAGACCTTTCATCAGGACTGGAGAAGAGTCTCATTCCAATACACTGACTGTTTATTTCCCTCCATAGATGCTGCCTGACATGCTGATTTCCACCAGTATTTTGTGTGTGTTGCTGAATTTTTTCAGCCTCTGCAGAATCTCCTGATTTTATGGATGAATTTTTTTTTGCTTCCTAATCATGAAAGGAACATTCTTTGAAAATTTAAACAAGATATATATGCACATAGTGGGTAGTCATGTTATAGCTCTTCATGTCTCAACTATAATTTGAATCAGAATTATAAATTTGAAGAGAGTTGCATATTGGTAGGTCAGGAATAGAGAGAATGGACAACTGGAGAAAGCAGGGCAACTAAAAAAAAATGCCAGCTGAACTTCAGTTGAACCAGAAGTGTTAGGAGAAGAGGGTAATAGATATGTCACTTTAGCTAATTTATACTCTAAAGGATAAATCTTTCATTGGCAGGAGGTCACATTCTTGGCTTTTTCTGTTGCTTTGTTATCGATAAGTCCAGCCTTATTTGTTAGTTTTAATTCTGAGTAGAAACGAGAAAGACTTGCACAGGTAAGTTGATAAAGTGTTTCTCTTGGTATCACTTCATAAAAATCATTGTTATTGTTACTTCAGGAAGCATTGGCAATTATTTCAATTTTTATTAAGTTTGACAGGAGTGAGAAAAACATAATTTATTTTTGATTTCAGATTAGATAGAGGCTCCAAAATAAATTTTGTGTTACCTTAGCTCAGGCTTTAGGGCACCTTTATCTTAAACTAGTTTTGCAGCACGTCACCATGGTTGAAGAGAGGAGTAGACATGACATGAGCATGTTTGGGTTTAAAATCCCCAAACATCACTATTTGGGTTGCAGTCTGTGGGAAGCCTGAAATTAGTCATGTGTAGGGATACTGGAGGGAATTGAAAATGTGATGTTAGTACATGATGATACATCAAAGGCATAATATAAATGTAAGAATTTTGCTTGTTTTGGAACAGAGTGAGAGTAATAAAGAGGAAGTGTATTTAAATCTCCCACAAATTGAAAGAGAAAAGTTCATGATTATTAATAGTAGGAAAATATTCCTACCATTACTAATCATGGTAGGATAGATAAAATTTGGAATGTGGAAGATTTGAGTGAAACCAACACACACAAAATGCTGGAGAAACTCAGCACATCAGGCAGGAAAAGAATAAACAGTCAATGTTTCGGCCCAAGACCCTTCTTCAGGTGATGCACCATCAATAACTCACTCTGAGACGTAAAGGCGAGATATCAGCTTTTATTGACTGGAAGAAGGAACAAGCACTGGTTGACCACCATACTACATCCTGGAGACAGAGAGGCCGGGCTCAGGCCTCAATCGCCTTTATACAGGGGTCTGTGGGAGGAGCCACAGGAGCAGTCAGTGGGGGGCGTGTCCAGACAGGTATAT
Organism: Hypanus sabinus; assembly: GCF_030144855.1. Classification (NCBI taxonomy): domain Eukaryota; kingdom Metazoa; phylum Chordata; class Chondrichthyes; order Myliobatiformes; family Dasyatidae; genus Hypanus; species Hypanus sabinus. The sequence goes on along the minus strand of NC_082712.1, from coordinate 135,243,577 downwards.
GTAGTTCACCACATCAGGACTGGTGAAGGGTCTGGGCCCAAAATGTCGATGGCTTACTCTTTTCCATAGATGTTCCTCCAACATCTTGTGTGTGTTGCTTCGGATTTCCAGCATCTACAGATTTTCTCAGGTTTGAATGAAAGAAATGGAAGAGAAAAAATGTTTAAATGTTTTTGCTGCTCTAGATATTTAAATGCGTCCATTCAGATGATGTCACTGTGGAGATGGGCACTTTATTTACAAGTACATGAAGGATACCTATAGAAAATGAAGAACTGAAGGCCCTGAATTTGCTTCACTGATTCGTCAGTAAAAAACATTCTGAGGACAGCATTCTCATCAATCACATGTTCATTATTAATGCTTCATTGAATCTTTGCAAAAGCATTGTTTTAATTTCACTGACATTCTCCAGCTGCAGCCTGACATTTACTGAAAACTGGATTTTAATTTTCACAAGTAAGATTTTCATTGTGTGCTTTTAACAGCCTGTCATTCAAATTTATGACCAAGACATCAACCTTATAGGTAAGTGGCCCCCATTGAACCAAGAGCATAAAAGCTATGGACTCTTGGCTAGGCAGTGGATGTGTGTTGCTTTATGGCTTGGGAACAGAGCTGAAAGAGTCATCGTCATTGAAATTGACCAACCCAACTTCAGCTGTAAACCGCACATATGTGGCCTTTGGAAAGAAAAGGACTCGACCCAGTTGCGATCACCCCGCCCGACCTGTTATTCACATTCAACTGCCTCGGGTGCATTCCATGTGGAATCATTAGGAAAAAAGTCTCTTTGATGATACATTGTCACGTAGCCATATTTCAACACAATTTGATCTCTTGGAATATGCAAATAAGTGTGTTTCATTGCAGGCTGATCTTGCAGATAGGGACATGCACTGAACTCCCTTAGGCGCTGATGTGATAAAATAACCAAGAGCATCTTCATTTAATCAGTGCTTTCCTTTTACTAAGATTGGTCCTTCTGAGTCCCGAACTCACCCCAGAGAGAGGTCGGAATATGGTCATTAATAAAAACAAACAATAGCATTCTCTGCTGGACCCCTGCTTCAGAAGTTGCAGAGGCAACACTGCCTGATTGTCATTCTGTAAAGTCTCACGGTTGCCATTTGGTATCCCAGGAAAACATGTCAGACGCTGCCCCAGCTTTTCAATAAATGCTGCGATTGCTCTCAGAGAGAGAGCTTTCCACAAGGTGCTTCAAGGTAATCGTAGGAGAAAGGCAGAGGTTTGAGTGAGTCAGAATTCAGAAAGAAAGAGGAGGTAGGGGTAGAGAAGGGAAGTAGCAGAAGAGAAAGCTTCATTGACTGCTCCCATAGCTTGCTGTTGAGATGACATATGGTCAGATAGGCTGTGGAGGAGATTTCCAAAGTTTCCAAACTTGATCCAGGCTGAGGTATCCAACGTTTTATTCAAGGGAGTCCCTGCAACAACCCACTCCACAAAACTGCACCATTAGCATTTCAGGTAGAAGGTAGTTTGCCATTGACAAGATAAGGAACCTTTCTTGAACTCTGGTAAATGTCCTCCTTTCCTTCAGTATTCCCTATTCACATTTCCCTCTCCAACCTTGTCTCCTTAACCTTCCACCACCTTCCTCTGGTGCTCCTCCCCTTTCCCTTTCTTCCATGGTCTTCTACCCTCTCCCATCCAATTGCCCCTTCTCTAGCCCTTTATCTTTTTCACCAATCAACTTCCCAGCTCTTTACTTCACACCTCCTGGTATCAACTACCACCTTGTACTTCTTCCTCTCTTCTGCCCACCTTCTTACTCTGAATTCTCATCCTTTTTTCCCAGCTCTGATAAAGGGTCTTGGTCCAAAACATTGATTGTTTACTCTTTTCCTTAGATGATGCCTGGCCCTGCTGAATTCCTCTAGCACTTTATGTGTATGGCTCTTTCCTGATTCTACTAAATTGGACAGGGTGAGCAACAGAGATCCACAGTGAACATTTTGACATTGGAAGCATCGTTCTGTTTTCTGGGGGCTTCGCACTGGAGCTAAGTAACTTTTAAGCATGTACCAACAAAGCATTAGAGTGCCCACAGAAGGAATCAGGCCCTTACTGCAAATGTTCAGGATTTACCAACAGGAGAATGATGTCAGTATGCCTACATATGGTTTCTATTGTATAGTCAACTAACAATACTAAATCATAATTTTTGCCTTATGTTTTGTAGTAGGATATGTTTTGTTCTATCCAAAGCCCTGTCCATTGTGTACTGTAATGAATAATAGCCTCTCAGAACAGTTTTATCTGCAGTTCTAAATTAGCTATCTTTCTATAGAAAACATAAATGGCTGCCATTACCGGTGCAGGCTGCCATTTTCATGTCAGCAGCTACTCGGAAAAAGACAATGGCTGGAGAACAAATGTTTTAATGATGATAAAGTTGTGTGCGGATATGTTCTAATCACTGTTGACACTGTGGAATCTGATCTGCAACGTAAATGGCATATTAGCATCAGGAGCCCAAGCAGCTTACACAACCTCTGCAACATAGAAGCAGACCAGTCATATAAATGAAGCTATTAGTTTTCCACTTGTAATTAATCTGCAGTGAATGTGCTATAAAATGTGAAAGGCAGAGGGAAAAAAAAGCACTTGTTCAGCTCTTAGTGGGAATTTCCAAAACAGATGCACTGAGCAAATCTAACTGGAAATGAGTCATTTCAGACAACTTTGCATCAATGGCTAGGATTTAAAAGGTCAAATAAGATAGAGAATAGTGAATGACTGGTTATCCTGTATAATGTCCTGGTGATTCCCTGGTTCTGGGATTTGGCAACATGCAAAGATAATCAATATTGTCAATTTGGACTCTATTACAATGTTACTTCAAAATCGGGCACTTATTAATCTTTATGTAGCTATAAGATTGGTTGGACTTGAACCCCAATGTTAAAACAAAAAGGAAGAGCATTCAGGAGATCAATGCCATAAGAAGTTATGGCAAAGGAAAAGAATTGGGTGAATTGTGAAGCACTTAAGTTTAATTTACTTGAATAAAACTGTTTGAATAAATTTGATTATTTTCTTCAGCCAGAAGTATGAAGGGTTCTGGACTCTTTCCGAACCAACCATGGCCTATTGGCAGCAGCAATGAATAAATGCAGCCAACATCTGGAATTGATAAAGGGCAACTGAACAGCTTCCTTTCTAATTTAGTCTATAAAAGCCTTTCAGGGTTTAAAGCAGAACAGTGACTGTCACCCTTCCCCTTCCTAATAAATTTGCATTTCTGGGTTTTATTCACACTGTGGGATCTTGGGATTGGAACAAAACATGTTTTCAAAACTACCGCCATTCCCTTCCTCACTTCCCACCAAACAGGACCATTTTCTTCCAGGAACAGTGTTTGGAGCTTCGCATTTCAAAATGCAAAACAGCTTTTTTTAAGTATTAATCATGGTAAAATACTGTCAGTATGAGTAGACAGCTGCTGATCTCAGCTTCCATTTGGTTAATTGAGGGGACAAAGGAGTAAGACATTTAGAGGGAAGCTAATAGGCAAAAAGTAAAGTGATCTAGAAATTTGCATAGAAACATGCAGAGACAACTTTGTTCATATAACTCTAAATGAATGTTGTGTGTGCCTTAGAGAAAAGATCTTAAACTAGAATAGGGCAATTTTGTGAAAACTTTTGGATGTCTAAATATCTATCTCAACATTCGCTTCCTTATCTATGTTTGGAATTCTTGCTCTCACTCAGACTTTTACCCACCAAAGACTCCCCTCAAATTATGTCAGCTGTAGCTCAACCTGCAAAAGATCATCTCCAGTCAGGTTTTTACCCTCCTTGATCTGAGTCATAACAGTCCTATTTGCTTGTGGAACCAAATGATATTACAAATCCTAAAAACTGGATGCTTAATGGGCCAATATCTAAACTGAAATCTTTGCCTCTGCTGAGATCTGTGACCTCCTGCAGCCTCACATGCAATCTCATCTTTGAGGCATGATCAGGCTGCCGCTGTTTATCTGTGCCCACCTCACAGCCTGCAGTTTACAGCTACATTAGGGAAATCATCCAAACTCTTATGTCCAAGGAGAAGAAATTTCATCTCTTTTTTCTTTAGCCCACAGATAGAGGCTGAATCGGCATGCAGATTTTCTGGAAATCCAGGACTCTGCAAAGCACAGGTATACACTGTAACACACACACACACACACACACACACACACACAACGCTGGAGGAACTCAGCAGGTCAGGCAGCATCTATGGAAATGAATAGATAGTCGACGTTTCAGGCTGAGACCCTTCTTCAGGACTTGAGGACAGGTATTCACTGACTGAATTCAAGGCTTTACAGCAGCCTCCAGGCAACCTACTTATCTATCTTAATCTCACAATGACTCAGGCCCATCTGATCCATGTTGCCTTCCAGGGAAGCAATTCCATCAGTCCCATTCCATTCTCCTTATTTCCCTGTAGTCCCTAAACTTTCTCTCACGCTTGATCTCAACTCTCCTTTCATTCTTTTTCCATATATCTATACTAAGGAGTACTTTATAGTGGTCTGTTAACCTATCAGTATGTCTTAGGATATGAGCGGAAACCGGAATACCCGGAGGAAACTGAAGCTGTCATGGAAAAAATGTGATGCTTACCAGTGAATGTTTTTGTTGTAGTAAATAATTTAGATAAAGAACCAGTTTTCCTTCAGAAACATGCCTGGCCTTCCAGTATCAGCACAACTTATGTTAATACAATCACAACTATTATAGTGTTTTCAGTTTTTTTTTAAGTAATCAGGCAACTTGACCATTCTTTGGTGAACCTTGGCTCTTCTTATTGACAGACTGAAATATTGTTGTCAGTATTTGAGTCCAGACCCAGTCTTATCCTCATCTCTGAGCTCCATCCTCTCTGGAAAAGGTCCTTTCAGCTTTGGCTGATTGGGAGGAGGCAAAGAGTGGGAATAAAGGGAGCCGTTTCTAGTTGTCTGCCGGTGACTGGTGGTGTTGCACAGTGGTCTGTGTTAGGACTGCTTTTTACATTATGTGTCAATGATTTGGATGGTGGAATTGATAGCTTTCTGGCCAAGTTTGCAAGTGATACAAAGGGAGGTGGAGGGGCAGGTAGTGTTGAGGAAGTAGAGAGGCTACAGAGGCTATTGATTTGGAGAGTGGGCGAAGAAGAGGCATATATAATACAGTCAGGAAGAGGATGCCATGTAGTTTGGTAGAAGAAATAAAAGCATAGACTATTTTCTAAATGGAGAGCAAATTCAAAAATCTGAGGTAAAGAGACTTGGGAGTCCTTGTACAGGATTCCCAAAAGGTTAATTTGCAGGTTGAGTCTGTGGTGAGGAAGGCAAATGCGATCTTAGCATTCATTTGCAGACGAATAGAATATAAAAGCAAGGATGTAATGTTGAGGCTTTATAAAGCATTGGTGAGGCTCACTTAGAATATTACAAGCTGTTTTGGGCCATTTATCTCAGAAAGGATGTTCTGACATTGGAGAGGTGCACAAAAATGATTCGGGGATTGAAAGACTTGTCACATAAAGAGCGTTTGATGGCTCTGGGCTGTGTTCACTGGAATTCAGGAGAACAAAGGGTGGCCTCATTGAAACCTATCAAATGTTGAAAGGCCTTGATAGTGTAGATGTGGAGAGGATGCTTCCTGTGTGGTGCAGTCATTCAAGTCCTCAGATGACCAGTTCACTGACTCAGGTCAATCCTGTAATCATACTTCAGCTTCCCGTGACCACCTCTTAGCTGTTTTATCTCTGGAGCCTTGCTGTCTGCATGTAGGTAGTAAAAGTACAGCCAAGTGGTCTGATTTGCCAAAACGAGGTCTCCGAAAGGAACGATCTGCATTCCTTATCGTAGGACAGCAGTGGTCTAGAGTGTTGGGACATCTGGTGCAACAAGTTACATGCTGGTGTTTATCAGACAGGATTTTCTTCAAACAGGCCTCGTTAAAGTTGCTGACTATAATTTGGAATGTGTCAAGATGGCTTGTTCCTTGCCGGCAAGCAACATCATGCAGCTTCACAAGTGTTTGCTTATAACCGGCCACTGGTGGTATATAAACCGTGGCCGGGATCATGGATGAGAACTCCCAAGGCAACTAGAATGATCTACATTTAATCATCAGATGTTCTAAGTCAGGGGAACAAGAGGGCAACATAACCCCAATGTCCATACACAAATGAGAATTGACTAAAAAGCACAGGCCACTACCTTTTTGCTTACCAGAGTTCACAGTTTGATCCATTCTGAAAAATACTACTCTTAAAAAAAACCCATTTTCTTTCATTGATGCCATAAACTGTCAATGCTTGTGATCAGTGCATATTGTTTGTACGATTACTCCAGAATTTAAAAGCATGTAGATTTGTCGGCGCAGAACTCATTGCTCTCTGCCAGGTCAACACCATGGCAACTGAATGTGTTGTTCCCAGCTCATGAACTCTGACAGCATAGGAAAACACTCCTGCCACTGCTAATGGAACAATATAAATGGGATTGGAAGATAAATCTGTCCACATCTGGTATATCTTCTCAAGAGGTAGCACAAAGCCAGGGAGACTACAATCTAGCCACTCTCCTTCTTGCTCAAGAATCAGAATCGGAATCAGGTTTAATATCACTGGCATATGTCATGAAATTTGTTAACTTTGTGGCAGCAGTACAATACAATTCACGATAATATAGAAAACATAAATAAATCAATTATAATAAGTATATGTACAGTATATTAAATAGTTAAACTAAAAATAGTACAAAAACAGGAAAAAAAGTAAGGCAGTATTCATGGGTTCAATGTCAGTTAGAAATTGGATGGCGGGGAAGAGGAAGCTGTATCTGAATCGCTGAGTATGTGCCTTCAGGCTTCTGTACCTCCTTCCTGACAGAAACAATGAGAAGAGGTATGTGCTGGTGACGGGATCCTTAATAATGGATGCCACCTTTCTGAGGCACTGCTCCTTGAAGATGTCTTGGAGACTGTGGAGACTGGTAACCATGATGGAGCTGACTAATTTTACAGCTTTCTGTTGCTTCTTATAATCCTGGGCAGTAGCCCCCCCCCCCCCCCCATACCAGACCATGATGCAGCCTTTCAGAATGCTCTTCACAGTACATCTGGAGAAGTTTTTGAATGCTTTTTGGTGACAAACCAGATCTACTCAAACTCCAAATGAAATATAACCACTGTCTTGCTTTCTTTATAGCTGCATTGATATGTTGAGACCAGGTTAGAACTTCAGATATATTGACACTCAGGAACTTGAAATTGCTCACTCCCTCCACTTCTGATCCCTCTATGAGGACTGATTCATGTTCCATTGTCTTACCATTTCTGAAGCCCACAATCAGGTGTTTGGTCTTATTGACATTCAGAACGAGGTTATGGAGGCAATACCACTCAGCTAGCTGGTATATCTCACTCCCATATGCCCTCTAGTCTAAAACCTGAGATTCTGCCAACAATGGTTGTAACATCAGCAGCTTTACAGATGGCTTTTGAGCTATGCCTAGCTGTACAGTCATTAGTATATAGACATTAGAGCAGATAGCTAAGCACATTTCCCTGAGGTGCGCCAGTGTGGATTGCCAGCGAGGAGGAGATGTCATTACCAATCTGCACAGATTGTGGTCTTCCGGTTAGAAAGTTGACGGTCCAGTTGCAGAGGAGGTACAGAGGCCCAGGTTCTGGAGCTTTCTGATCAGAACTGTAGGAATGATGGTATTAAATGCTGAGCTATCAGAAGCCTGATGAAACCAATATGTCAATCAAACAGGACATTTTAATTCCTTTTTTAATATTTTGTTTTGCTTTGGATTATCTCCATTCCCTTCTTCAAGATATCGCCTCTTAGTTCATCAGGGAGCACTTGTGATTAAATGGTGCATAAGAGAGAACTCAGCTGATCCCCGTCCCTACCTCCTGACACCCAGACAGTCAGCTCTCATAGTGAGAAGGTTGAAAAATTAACACAGTTGACCATTCTCTGTTTCTAAGGAGAGATATTGGAGTAGGTTTTCAACAGCACTGATCTGTGAATTTGGCATCACAGATTGGCTTGGCCATTTTAAATACCGCTTATTTTTATTTTCCAATGAATTGACATCACCAATAACTGATGCAGACTATATTCAATGAAGACAAGAAGTAAATCCCTCACCACTACTGAGTACATCTGCATGTAGCTCTGCCTCAAACAGCACTTATTTTCAAAGATACCCATTGTCCCAGTCATGCTCCTTTCTCACTACTACTGTCGTGCGGGATAAGTCCCATAAAACCAGGTTCGGAAACAGTTATGAACCTACATTCATTAGGGTCCTGAACTTCACTTACCACAACTCTGAACTGATTCTATGACCAACAGACTCACTTTCATGGACCCTTTACAACTCGTGTTCTCAGTATTTTTTTTTATTTCCACAGTTTGTCTTATTTTACACATCGGTTGTTTATCAGTCTTTGTTTATGAATAGCTTTTCTTAATTTCAATGCCATCTCTTTATTTTGCCTGTAAGAATTTGAATTATGGTAACATAAATATACTGTGATGATAACTTTACTTTGAACTTTGAACTTTACTGCAGAGAACATGTGATCGAGGAATAATCACATTTCAAGAGGCCTGCAATATAGTATGGCATTTGATACCCTTCCATTAGCAATCTGGATAACCCACACAAACCAAGCCATTTGCTTGTCTATTTCTCCCTTCCAAACAGATGCTCTTGTTTTGTGTTCATACGGCATTTGAAACCGCTTGAGGCAGGTTTGAAGAGTTCTTCAGAAATGTTTTCTTGCAATGTATTTATTGTAATGTGCCTCAGTGAAAACCACTGATGCTCAGACAAATCATTTAACTTCTTTTGGCTGGTACTCATCTGACAGTACATTTGTACAAAAAAGAACAGTCTGCTTCCATTGGCAAACCCTGCTCAAATTCTTGCTGCTTTTCCTTAAGGTTTCACTGTCCAATTCAGTGAGATGTTCCCTAAGATGGAATTTAACCGCCATTTTCTAACAAAGAATACAAATGAATGCAGACGTCAAAGCAATGAAATGGCCCTGTCGCCAAATATTCCAGTGGCATCAGGAGTACAATGGACTAAATGGATTGAATTGTCCACAAAAACCTCAGGAGGACTTCTTCAGGTGATCAGGAACACCTCCAGGTGGTTGCCAGCAGCGGAGATATGAAGGGAAAACCAAAAGGATGCTGGCCAGTGAATTATTTGCAGCCATAGATATAGCCTCTCCACATAGTTGCTGTTTTCTGCTGGTGATATAAGAACAGCAGATGGCTGGCAGGAAGCAAACAAGTTGAAATTGAATGCCCTCAAGAAAATGAATCTCAGGATAATATATGGTGACGTAGATGTACTTTGATCAGACAGTGATGCAGGTGGATGTTTCCCTGGTGTCATGGATTATTGATTACCTGACTGGCAGACCACAGTATGTACGCTTGCAACACTGTGTGTCAGACAGAGTGGTCAGCAGCACTGGGGCTCCACAGGGGACTGTCCTGTCTCCCTTTCTCTTCACCATCTACACCTCGGACTTCAACTACAACACAGAGTCTTGCCATCTTCAGAAGTTTTCTGATGACTCTGCCATAGTTGGATGCATCAGCAAGGGAGATGAGGCGGAGTACAGGGCGACGGTGGGAAACTTTGTCACATGGTGCGAGCAGAATCATCTGCAGCTTAATGTGAAAAAGACTAGGGACCTGGTGGTGGACCTGAGGAGGGCTAAGGCACCGGTGATCCCTGTTTCCATCCAAGGGGTCAGTGTGAGAGGATTACAGATACCTGGGGATACGAATTGACAATAAACTGGACTGGTCAAAGAACACTGAGGCTGTCTACAAGAAGGGTCAGAGCCCTCTCTATTTCCTGAGGAGACTGAGGTCCTTTAACATCTGCCGGATGATGTTGAGGATGTTTTACGAGTCTGTGGTGGCCAGTGCTATCGTGTTTGCTGTTGTGTGCTCGGGCAGCAGGCTGAGGGCAGCAGACACCAACAGAATCAACAAACTCATTCATAAGGCCAGTGATGTTGTGGGGGTGGAACTGGACTGTCTGTTGGTGGTGTCTGAAAAGAGGATGCTGTCCAAGTTGCATGCCATCTTGGACAATGTCTCCCATCCACTCCATAATGTACTGGTTTGGCACAGGAGTACATTCAGCCAGAGACTCATTCCACCGAGATGCAACATTGAGCATCACAGGAAGTCATTCCTGCCTGTGGCCATCAAACTTTACAACTCCTCCCTCGGAGTGTCACACACCCTGAGCCAATAGGCTGATCTTGGACTTATTTCCACTTGGCATAATTTACTTACTATTATTTAATTATTTATGGTTTTATATTGCTATATTTCTACACTATTCTTGGTTGGTGCGAAACCCAATTTCCCTCGGGATCAATAAAGTCTGTCTGTCTTTGATAATAAATTTACTTTGATCAATGAAGGTCGATGCCAGCTATGCTGATGTCCTGCTCAAAAACAGATGTCTTCATTGTCACTGGAAAGCAGATAAATAGGCAAAATTTTAGTTTTGTTTTTTATATACCACTTCCATTCTTTTTTGAATTCCTTTTTAGTGATGAAGGTGGTATGATTTTGGTGAACCAGCATGAGAGCTGTTTTAAACATATACCTTAATGACACAGGAGACCAATCCTGTCCTTAGTAGTTCCAATGAGAGCAAATCCAATCAGTTCTAATCCCACTCTTCTAATTTTCCTGTGTTCTTAGTTTCCCTTATGTACATGCGTTCACTCGCATTTGGCTCCTTTTGCCACTGCCTACAAAAAGAGTATTTTAGAGTAACTAATTTACTTCTAACATATCTTTGAGCTCTGTCTGGCAATTCCAGACTTACTGGAACAAATTTCAAAGCTGGAGTCAACCTTGTCTGACAATGTGAGCTATCATAGTTTCAACTATTTTGGTCTAGCTGATAGCTAGACATGGCTTATCAAAATTACACCTCCTCTGCTGTAGCTGACAGCAGAGAATTGCAAGCTGGTGTGTTTGATGAACTGTGCATGATTGCAATACGTATTCATCCAAGAACAGCCTTAAGGGTTTTCTTTTTCTTTGGGAATGCTGACATCATCCTATCAATGGCTGTTTCCCATATTGCCATATATTAGACTTCTGATATTTGTCAAGAATAACTATTTAGGGAGTATAACTGATTATCAGTAAATGCCGCAGTCCCAATATAGGAGGACCATATATACCCCTGAACACAGTTCAAGTCACTGACTGAAACAGAAACAACATTCTTTAGATACAAGGCTAATTGATGTCTAAGTACCTGGTTAATCAATGATATCACCATCAGCACTTTGGCATTGGACCAGAGCATGAAGGTCTCAGATTTAACCTTCCTTGCAAAATCCTGTCCATTCTGAATCACTTCCAAGTGAACCAAGGATTTCATAGCCTCTCATTGCACATGAAAGATGAGGTAAAACCCATCTTTGATTACAGCAATAGCAATCAGAACATGTTTCACCTCAGGAGTCCTTGTCCTAAGCATAGATCCCGTTCAGCAGTTGCACAGCATCTCACAACATGGCCTCATCTGAAGCTGGGAGTGGATGAACAGTTATCCGTCACTCAAAAAAAATGGAATGAAGGAGAAAGAGCTGAAATTGCATTGAGTAATAGCATTTTACATCTATTTAGAATTTTAAGTAACTATGAACATTTCTCCACATTACAATTTGGAAAACATGTTGATATAAACATCTTAGCAAACAATAGATTTTTGATAAAGTGGACACTCATTTTGTCCTCGTATTTGCTTTGCACAGTACAGAAGGAGGATAAGTGCATGATGCCCCGTGTTCTTCTTGTGGTTAACAGCAATGGCAAGAGGAGATGGGGGAGAGTAATCAGATTAGAGTTCACTTCAGGGTTAGCTGTTTAAGAAGATAGAGCTGTGGCTGTAAGCAGATGTGTGAGGAATGTGAATTAGTTTAAACCTGTGAGAATAAATGAACAGGATTTGGTCTGAAACAAACAGGGAAAGTGTAAATTGGCTGTGGCATGTTGTTTATATAAACACCAATCAGAGGATAATCCAGTTTTTAAACAAGAATTTAGTGGTGATTACATTGCACAATGTGGCTAAAGACAAAAAAGATGACATCACTGTAAATAAATGCAGCCAGATTAATCTATGATCACTTTGCATCTCAAAGCACAAAGATATCCTAACCAACAAGTATACTATTTAATAGTAAGCTCATGAACATTCTGTTGGGTAAGAAAGTCTCTGTGGAGCTCATGTAAAATTAAAAGAACTCAAGGAGTGGAACTCATTGGATATCTTCACCAAAAAGGGAGTAGAGGTCCAGTGAGTCAAATGGACTCTATTGTTGATCTGTGTTTCAGTGAAGAGTCAGGTTTTGGTGTGATACTCATCATGATCAAATAACCTTTTCTAGCTCATGCCTCAGACTTTAGGACAAGGATCTGAAAATTCAAACGGAGCACTAAGCTGGCAATGTATGGTGGTCAGTGCTTGTTTTCTGTGGAATGCCTAATGCATACAAAGGTCTTTCTTCTTGTCCCTTTGCAATAGTGAAGTTAATCAGTTCTTGGAACCCAAGACACAAATTGGGGTTGTTGGATCATGTAAATTACAGGAATCATCATGGGGAGAGGCTTGAGAGAGTAGGCAGGGGAAGGGCCAGACTTACTGTTGTTAGGGTGACTAAAACCTGAAGGGTGAGGTCAGGACTATAGGGGAGGGACTGTCAGAGTTCTAACCAACCACTGGTTGAGAGCATCTGCAGAAACCTGAGTGGGACAGGTCATCTTGCCTGAAGGTTTCAGTGGTGCAGCTGGTAAACTGAAATCTCAAAGGGACTGAGCAAATGTTGAAGTCTGTGGCAATGGACTAAGCAAGCTACATCTCCTTGCCCTCGCCCACAATAAAGCCACATTTGCACAAATGAATTTTAAATGAGTGATTTGTTAGCATGCTGAAAGCCCTCAAATGTCGTTGCCTATTTCCAACTAGCTCCATGAATTCCACATGCAGATAGGACCAGACCAAATATGGCATCAATATGACCTTTAATGGAAATACAATTTACTTCTAGCTGAGATTTGAGTTTGTAACATGGAAAAACATCTAACATTTCTAGCACAAAGGTCTTTTATCTCAAAGCAGAGTCAGAAACATCAAGGATGAACAAAAATGATCTAAAACAATCCTCAAGCTGTATGTTCAAGTAACTATGTTCACATAGTTACTTCTTCTGCAGTAGCAGTAGCAGTAGCCAACCAGATGATAAGATCTTTATTGAAGCATCAATCATAAATTCATTCTATGGAACAAGGAAAGAATTGCAGTGCATTTCAGAGAGAACTAAGCTTCATTTCATGAGATAACTTGATCATTATTATCTATCCCAGATGTGCAGTGATTGTGTGATGTCTACCTGCATGTTTACTATTGCCAGTAATCTTTTGATGTATCCTTCTCATCTATTGGTGGATAATTATGCTATCAGTCTCTCCCTGGTACCCGACAACGACCCTCAAGTGGTCCAGTTGCTGACTATGAAGTCTGTATAACTGATCTTCCACTTCCAGGCTCATGGCACTTGTCAGAAACAACGAGAAAGGTTAAAGCTCGACAGGATACATGGCAAAAATAAAATTATCTCAGTATTTGGAATGAGAATCAGAATCACATTTATTATCACTGACCTTTGACGTGAAACTTGTTGCTTTGCAGTTGCAGTACAGTGCAAGACAAAATCTACAAATTGCAAAATCGAAGGTAGTACCATATTGGCACACAAGGCTAACTTTCAAGGACTCTTCATCTCACATTCTCAATATTTATTGCTTATTTATTATTATTATTACTTTTGTATATGTACAATTTGTTGTCTTTGCACATTAGTTGTCTGTTCATCCTGTTAAGTGCTGTCTTCCATTGATTCTATTATGTATGGTTCTTGGATTTACTGAGCATGCCCCAAAGACAAAGAATCTCAGGGTTGTATATGGTGGCATATACTGTATGTACTTTGGTAATAAATTTACTTTGAACTTTGAATATGACTCTGTTGGCTACATAAAGTGACTTTAGAAATGGACAGTTCCTTCTGGTGCTGCTTATTTTGAAATCATAAATATGCTGAAAAACCATCAGGTTTGGTTTTCTTTTTTTTTAGCAGCTGATAGCAAGGCATTGTCAGAAGGATGCCTTACATTATTTTTGTAGAATCCTATGAAATTTTCCTGTTTTCCATTTCAATAGAAGAAATAGGCAAAACCTATTTAATTTTACTTAAGAACAGATGTTGACAAATACAGTAATTCTCTTGTTAGGGACAGTTCCAGTAACTTGTAATGTACCTGATATAGGAGAATACTCTGAATGAACATCAAAAATGCCTCATATACCAACACATCCTTCCAATTATTGTACAATAGAAACATTCAAATGTATTTTTATCAAAAACTGTGAAAATACACAAATATTGTGCCCATATAGTCATGACTGGTAGCAAATTCCCTCTGTTGCTCTTCAGACAGCCACCATTGGGAAGATGGATTAGCTCCCTATGGAAAGACTGATCATTCATCAGAGAAACCCACACAAGCAGCTGAGGTGATATTCGATTAGCTTTTTTCTCCAGCCCTCTGTTAAAAGCCGGGGAGGGGGGGGGGCTGCCTTTTCCTCATTAATCCTGGTCTGCAGGCTAGTAAACATAAAGCAATCGTGTGCAGGGCTCAGAAAACAAGGTATGTCTTTGTTTCTCTTCTCTGCATGAGCGTTTCCCCTCAGATCCATGGCAGCCAGTTTGTTTTCATTATCAGGCTTTAGCAGCAGCGAGCCCACCCGAGTGCAGGCACAGGGTGAAGTCCAAGGAGCATTAACCAAATATTCTAGACCGCATTTAAGCAAGAATGTCATATGATTATGTTGAACCTCTTGAAGGATAAATACAGCAAAGCAATTCTCCTAAACACAAACTATTCATGGTGAAAGCACTTTAAGGAGTAAGCCTGCAGAGTTATATGCTGAGTAGAATATTGACGGAGCATTTGGTCAAAATGATCCTGTATATCCTCCACATAGTTTTGCCACCATAATTTTCCATTAAATATAACCAATATATTATCTATTTCATATATACGTCTGTCTAAATGCGACAAAGTGACTCACCTCGACTAATTCTAGTCACTATGACTTCCACGTTTAGATTTAGATTTATTTAGAAGTATAGCATGGTAACAGGCCCAATGAGCCCACGCCCCCTTTGTTACACCCATGTGGCCGATTAACCTGCTAACCTATACATCTTTTGAATGTGCAAGGAAACTGGAGCACCTGGAGGAAACCTGCTTGGTCATGGAGAGAACATAGAAACTCATTACAGACAGTGGCAGAATTGAACACAGATTACTGGCACTGGAATAGCATTACACTAACCACTATGCTGCCATGCCATCTGTTCTGACATCCTAACCAATCTCTGGATGAAGGTGTTTTTGCTGAATTCTTTATTGTCTATATTAAGTTCCTATCTTGTTGTACCTTATGGTTCCGTTCTCACCAGGAATTGTTAATATCTTCTGCGGAAGAGCTATCACACTAGTTTGGAAATAAGCAGCAGCAAACTGATGAAGTTTGCCACCAGAATCAGCTTGAGGGTTATAACTGCCTCACTCCAGGCTCTGGAAATCAGGTCCCTGCAATTCCAAAATAAAGTGGCTTTCTGCTCCTGAAAATTGACTTATACCGGGATGTAGGAATTCTATGCAATGAACACTCAGCAGGCCAGGCAGCATCTGTTCAAAATAGTAAACAGTCGACATTTTGGGCTGAGACCCTTCATCAGGACTGGAAAGGAAGGGGAGAAGTCGGTTTAAGAAGGTGGGGGGGGGGAGGGGAGGAAGAAGTACAAGGCGGCAGGTGATAAGTAGGACCATGAGAGGGGGAGAGGGTGAAATGGAAGAGCTGGGAAGTTGATTGGTGAGATAGATTAAAGGGTTGGAGGAGAGAGAATCTGATAGGAGAGGACAGAAGAACATGGAAGAAAGGGAAGAGAGAGGAAAACCAGAGGGTGGTGGACAGGTAAGGAGATAAGGTGAAAGACGAAAACCGGAATGGAGAATGGTGAAGTTCAGGGAGGGGGAGGGGGAGCAAATTACCAGAAGTTCAAGAAATCAATGTTCATGCCACAAAGTTGGAGGCCACCCAGACAGAATATAAGGTGTTGAACCTCCAACCTAAGGATTTTCAACAAGAGGAAATCTGTGCATGTTTCTGAGGGCTTTAGCAGCTGACAGAGATTTGCATTTTTAACATCAGCAATAAATTACAATCTCTATTTGTAGGCCAACATATCCTGCTGCTCTGTGATGGGCCAAACAGTACTATTTGCTCTGTATTATTTGTCTCATAAGTCAAAGACCAAAGAAAATAAGTAGATGCAGCCAAAGACCCGACTTATGCAACATAACCACATCAGTAAGAAATTTACACTACTGAATCAGCAATCAAAATAAGTTATTGCCATCCCTGATCAAAAGCAAAATGCTACAAAAATGTAAATAGGAAATGCTGGAATTGCTCAGCATCAGTGAAGGAAAAACAGAATTAGTGTTCAAGTCAATAATCTTTCAGACCCTACCATTGTTATTTTTTTCTTCTTCCAACATGAATTATATTCCCACAACAACAAGGAGGCTGTTGCAACTTCAAAATTGCTCAGCTAGAGAAATATCAATATTATAGAATCAAAAGTTATTTTCTTTATTGTAACTTATATGAAATATATTAGAAAAGCATTCATTCTCATTCTTTAAACATTTTATATGATGGGATGATTTAAAATTGTGCTTGAAATGAAAAGTATAAGAATTTCATCCTCTTTCATATTGCTGTATAGGTGGTTAAGGCTACCCCATTGTTTCTTTGTACATCTGGGCAGGAAAATGTGTGAGCTGTGACACTGAACCCCAGAGAATATCAGGCACTAAAATCTGCAAAGTCGGCAGGACTGTCAAGTTATAAATCTATCTTTTGTGTGATCTCAGTTGAAGAATGTGAAGAAAGGAAATGTATGACACTTCTGATTTTTAGCTGTTTTCGGTTATTTTCCCTGATTTCAAGAACAATTTTCTGAATAGCATTCACTATATTAGGACCATTTTCTGGATGAGTATTGTCAAGTAACATCATATTTCTACAATATGTTTTTACTTTAAATCCTTACATTTGTACATCGTTTTGGACATTACACTGGATGGAAATAGTTAAGTACAGGAAACATTTTTACTCTAAAATGTAATTTGATCTCAAAGAAATGTTCATTCCAAACAAAAAGCCTGGATGTTATTGAAGGATCATTCATTCATAGCCATGTTCCCATATATTAAATTCAATTACATTCAAGCATTCTTTCATGACTGAACTGGTGGATAAATAAAATGTTACAACCAGTAATTTTCTCTCCTTTTCTGAATGCTTGCACACTGGCTACATATGGCTTTCTGCTTCCTAGATGCACTCTTGAACGTTACACAATTACCCTTTTCTTTTGTACAAATTCAGACAACACCCTGGAACATCACGTCTGTGTTCTGTTATATGTATGATGGAATAGGAAGCACAACCCATTGCCCTGATACAAGGTTAATCTCTTCCATAGCTCCCGAGGGCAGGTTATTTTACACAAGTCACATGGGTGCATACAATAATATTGGCACCTGAAAGGAAGGCTGGGCAAAGTAAAGCACGTGTTACTCATGTGGGTAAAGCAAGGAGTGTCAGCTGAGATCTTTAACAGTCCTATTTATAATATACATCCATTTGACATCTTGAATATTTCAGGTCTGCCTTCAGAAAAATTACACTGTGACTGTTGACTAGAATAGATATCTCAATGACACGCAGTTTTAGTTGATGCTGAATAAGTGAACTTCAGGGAACATTCTGCTCCTCTGGTTCCGTTTGCCTGGAGTGGGCAGAACACTTGTCTGTTCCTGCCTAAAGGAAACCATCCAGTAATGACCTTTGAATGGTTGCAAGACAAGTTAATGCAATTGACTTCATACTTTTGAAACCTTGGTGTAATTATGGTGAATCAGTGTTGAATCCACTCTAAGGCCAATATATAGTTCCTAAGGTTTTGTGCCAAAAACTGACTGCAGTTTTCCAGAAGGAGCGTGACCAATGTTCTGAACAAATGAACCATCACGTCCTCACTATTAAATTCCAAACCCTTTGGGTGGACAAAAATCAAAATCTTATTGATCTTTCTGGATACTTTTTATAATTGCAATGAACATTTGTGATTTTTGTTGTCAGATAGACCAACAAATCTTGGCTCTTCATTAATCAGTATATTTCTCATTATTAAATACTATGAATTCTCATAGCCAAAGTGGATGTCCTCCCAGTTCTCCATGTTAGTTGTTCTAATCCCGTATAAGAACAGCAGAAAAAGTGGGCAACTATTTGCCACTCAGCCCTTCACACATATCCCACCATTCAATGACTTTGATCTGCTTCTTTATCTCCTATTCTGTTTCAGTTCCCAGATCTTTCTAAGTTTATCATCTTCTTTTCATTTATTCAAATGATCTGGCCTCTACAGCTGTCTGGGGCAGAGAATTTCAGAGATTCATTGCCCTCTGCAAGAAGATATTGAAATCCATTGGCAATTGACCACCTATATCCCTTTGTATCTTCAAGCTCTACTGAAGCCGGAAACATACTAATTGTGTGTAAATTTTCTGACACATAATACTGTATCAGACTGAACATCAGTGCTCTGCGGTATAAATGAAGTCATAATTCTGCTAAAAGGAATGGAACAAACACAGTAGACCTTGACATTGCGCTGCAGAGGGATGGACAAAGCTGAGTTCCTCTAACATCCCCTGACTTCATTAAAGGTCTGCAATCTAAGTATGTTGTTTGTGAATTAGACACACCAGCACCACTGTCCAGAATGGAATTCCCTGCACCTGTCAGAACTGTACAGTGAGAAAGGGTAAGGAGTCTTTGTGTCATCTGAAATGTCTCCATCAGAGTGCTAATGTAAAAGTAACGTCAGAACCCAAATCCACCAAATCGTCAGAACGATCACCTCTATCAACATTATTTGATGAATCACTGCTTTAGGGAGATTCTCTCCCACTAATACTGTATAAAATACAAATTGACAGACATGAGCAGAAGAGTGCTCAAGTGATCACTTTGATTTCTTGGAAAACTTATAAAACAGCCATTCACGCACATTTTCCTCCCACTTCCCCCAGCTGTACAGTTAGTTTCTTTCAAGCGATTCCTTTTTAAAGGCTGCCACTGAATTTTGCACACCAGCCTTAAGATAGAACTCTTTAGTATTGTACTGAAATGATTATGCACTTAAATCTGAATGGTGCTTGAAAATGCAACCTCCTTTCTTAAGTGCTGAGATTATTTTAAAGTGCCACTGAGAATAAATGGGTCTCTGATATCTTTTTTGAACCAGAAGCTGGTTTGTAAATCATAAGGTAAGAAGTTGAAAGTGAAATTATGCATTATTTGCAGTTCTAAATAATACTCATTTGTATCTTACAACACAAGGATATTGGGACAACTGAATTGTTTCAGCTGTCAGGCACTCGTCATTTTGCTATTGCCAGGCATTTTGAGAGCATAAATTAAGTTGACATCTTTCAAATATGGATTTCAGGAAAAAAAAAGCCTGAAGGTATTAAATGCAAAATAAACAAAAGTTCATTTCTTATAATATTAAAATATGGAAGCAAACTAGAGCCCATGTAATATGACTTGTACACAAGGCATATTGATACTAAAACTAATAAATAAAGGAAATTTTACAATGAAAGTAGTATTTTCTACTTTTGCACTGTGAAGTAAAAGCAGGGTAATTGGAGTCAAGCCTACAAACAGGCCCTTTGAGAATCAATGATGGGGGGGGGGGTAGAGGGGTGTTGGACGCTTGGACAACGATCGAAATCAAAGCATCCAATGAACTGGACTTGCACTCTGTAGTTCACAAGACATTTTACGAGCTACGTCCGACAATTTGACAAGGATCATTTATTTCAGTTGAGTCACATAACTGCTACCTAGGGTTTAATGCAAATAAATGGCTGCAAACACGCACGCACGTGTGCGCGCACACACA
This sequence comes from Hypanus sabinus, assembly GCF_030144855.1. Taxonomy (NCBI): domain Eukaryota; kingdom Metazoa; phylum Chordata; class Chondrichthyes; order Myliobatiformes; family Dasyatidae; genus Hypanus; species Hypanus sabinus. The sequence continues at coordinate 135,223,376 of NC_082712.1, read as the reverse complement.
CACACGCAGCACGACATCCTTCTTAGTATTGAAGGATGATCAGTTTTAAGTGAAAGATGGCAGTGATTATTGGAATGAAGTGCATGGTGTTTGCTTGACATTTGCAGCAATTAATCTAAACAGCTCAGAAATTTTATCAGAATGTTACCTCTAGCCTCGGGTTAAAGCAGTTCATACTAGTTTGAAACAGACTACACTATTTAAACAGGTTGTTAACTCTTAGCCTATGACACTCAAGGGGATGACTGACTAAGGTCAAATGTTATGAGGAATCCACAATACTTTCTCAAGAGAACAAAAATATACAGAGAAATCATTCCTCTAGTCACGATGAGCAACGGTGTCATAAATATAGTTATACAATTTTTTTCGCTTTTGTTATTGCTGACAAAATCATGAATTGGTATATTAATTTAAAATATTAAGTACAAAAATTATTCCCATTTATGGAATTCATACTTCCATAATCAAGTAGCTATCCCTTATTTATTTCAAGTATTTTTTTCAAAATCAAGTCAAAATATTAGTCTGCAATCTAAATGGACTCAGATAGTTAATTTTATTAGCAAAGCTTCTGTATTAAATTTCATTATCTTTTAATGTTGATACTGTCGCAGATATGAAAGAGATACCTCTGCAATTTCTTGCCATGTGCCACTGACGGATTTAGGAGAAAGAAATCGAACTATGTTTTTAGTTACAAGTAAGTACTTTTTTCAGTCAATGTTGTGGGAAATTTGAGTCTCTCTGGATTGTTAATGACGCTTGTAATTTGAAATTCCTTGACCCTCGTCCCAGTGACTGCATTAGGGGTTACAGATACCAATGCAATCCGGTACTGACCCTGGGTGATTTATGGGGTAGTAGATGAGACTTGTAAAACTCTGTCACTTTCCTATACCATATGCTTAGACACTATATCCTTGTTAACTTTTTAACAGAAGAAATAAAAGCAGGATTAGGTCAGTCAGTTACTTGTGTTTGCTCCACAGTTCAGAAAGACCATGCCTTATCTTTACCTCTAAGTTGTTTTCAAGCACTGACCCCATATTTCATAAAGACTTCTTGTTACTGAGGAGAAGGGTTCCTTTCCCGAACACTGGCCCATCCTTTTCTTGGACCTTCCAGTAAAAGAGCCGACAATAATACAAACAAGGTCACATCATCTTCATCCAAACTCCATTCTTAGTCAACTTCATGATGTCATTTGTCAGCAAGATATGTGACCACATATGAGAAAAGCAAACAATGACACATCCTATCAATGTTTTCTATTTTTAAGAGCGAGCTTGAATATTTATTGAACAATAGTTTGTATTTAATATTCATGGGCTTTACATAAAGGTTGTTTAATGTAATTTCCAGTGCACAAGTGTAAAGGAGAATGAATCTTAAAGTGTTTAATATGTTCATAAGATGTTCTTAAAGTAGAAGAACGTTGATATCCTTCGATTGCTTTTCTAACCAGGTAAAAGAACAAAGTAAAGCTGAAGGAAATAGGGCTTTTGAATGAACGTATTTTTAAGAAATCTCTTTATAAATAGAGTTCATTGTACTTGTGAATCTTTCTTTGGCTGTAAGCCAGTAGTACTGTTTAAAATTCCGAGCATTCCTTTTCTCTGTTAAAGAGACAATTGCAATCTATTAGGTAAGTCTGCAGGTGGATTTCTTTCTAATTAAAGGAACGAGCCCAAGTCACTCAGGAGTTTTTGGTCTGAATTGGTGTCTATTAAAGAAGCATTTTCATCTCATTAGAGAGTGTTAGTCCTGGCATTCTTCCAGTGAAATGTGTAGTCTGACACTGCGACAAAGGGCTGAAATGAGTTGTTCTGGTAAAAGTCTCTTTTCATTGTGGAGTTTTAGGTCAGCTCAGTTCGTGTTATAGGGATAGTCCCGGGGGGGGGGGGGGGGGGTTGGAAATTTTTAGACATACTCAGTTCCTTCAAAGAGGCCAGGATCATCTCAAGGGAATGTTCGGCAAATATTCAGCTCCAATGAAAAAGGCAATCTCACCTAACTTGGGAACTTTGCTGAGAGCTCAAATGCCAAAGGATCATGAATCACTTATTTTTAAAAGGAAAATTCTGCAATGTCCGAATTTAAGAAATAGAAGGAAATTACATTGTAGCAAGGTTGTGTTGTCTGAAAGTACTTTACAGCCAATGAAATACTTTAAAAGGTTAGTCAAATAGGGAAATGCAGCTGCCAACTTCTGGACAACAAAATCTGGGGCACAAAAATAATAAAAGGTAAATGAACAAATAAACTGTTGCAGTAATATTAATCTAGTGAGTGTGATATAGAAAGAACTTCCCTGCCCATCTGAATGATAGCAACTTCTAGTTTGTATGCCAGGCGCTGGTCAGGCACAAAATCATCAGATGATAAAACTAATCTGAATATAATGCGGCAGTCTGAATTTTGCAATAAGCCCCAATGATGTCCTGCTCTTGAGATTCTCTCTCAAAAAGATTTTGAAAGTGAAACTTGCCGGCTTCCAAAGCCAAGGTACATTTCTCCAAATAAGTACTACAGACAATTCCGACAGAAAATGTGGGCGGAACAGTTGCCTCCAAGAAGAAAGTGGCTTTATGGTTAATGTTCAGATGTCTGGGCAGCCATCATAATATGTTATGTAGGATTTCCTCCTTTGTAATGGCATTAATACACTGACCACTTGAATCATTAAATAGCCGGCATGTTGCTTGTCTCCATGTGATTCTGCTCTACCTCCTATCACCTAATGCTCACTAGTTTCATTTCTGGAGAAGGTTTGCTGAAACTTTGAGTGATACAGCGGAAATAGGAACAGAAGCTTCCATTCAGTCTCTCGAGCCTGCCCCACCATTTTAGTGAAATCACAGCTGATTTTGGTACACTAGCAAGTCAGTACAAGAAGAAAAATAGATAAAGGAAACTGCATCTGTGTAGTAGGATTGTTTCTTTAAATTTTATTCTCATGGCAAGACCAGTTTAATAAAGAACCTAGTTCAGAGCAGCTTGCTAGTTCATACAAAGAGCTTCTGTTATCTGTAGGTGCCTCTAAAGAATGAAACAGCTGTTTATATTGTATTTTATAAAGACTCTCAAAGGACTTTGCAAGCAATGATTTACTTTGAAATGACTTGGTGACGGTGGCAAGTGTGGCAGCTTCTTTTGCATGTTACACAATCTTATAGCTGTGAATGAAAATATATTGGTTGAGTGATAAACATTGACCGAACGAGTGAAAAGATATGCCTCTGGAATTTTATCTTTTTCAATTCCTCAATATAAATGTTTCTTCCTCAAACTCAAATGTAAATTCATCTAGCGTGCACTATACAGATGTTAATTCATTTTGAATGAATAATTCACTTTTGCACTTTTCTGAAAGCTATGAGCTATTTTCCAGGTATGGAAAATATATTGCACTCCTTTACAAAAGAAACTTCACTTTTATCCTTGGATCATCTATGTGGCTGGTGACTGTATAATCAAATTAACGACAGAAGGAAGAGCTGTGTATGTTGCAACTTACTTGACACTAATGCCATTGAACACAAAACCCTACAAAGAGTATTGGATACAGCCCAGTTCATCAGGGGTAAAACCCTCCCCATCATTGAGCACATCTGTAAAGGGCGCTATCGTAGAAAAGCAGTATCTATCTTTAAGGACCCCCACCATCTAGGCCATGCTGTCTTTTCACTGCTATCATCATGAAGGAGGTTCAGAAGCCTTTTGTCACACACCTCCAGGTTCAGAAACAGTTATTTCCCCTCAACTATCAGGCCCCTGAACCAGAGTGGATAACTACTCATCCCAACATTAAACAGATCCCACAACTTTGGACTCACTTTCAAGTGCTCTACAACTCACCTTCTCAATATATATTATTTATTGATTTATTATGATAATTTTTTTCTCTTTTGTGTATTTGCACAATACATTGTCCTTTGCACATTGGTTGTTTGTTCATTTTTGTCTGTGTGCTAATGAAGATTGCGTTTCTTTGCATTTACTGTGAATTCCCACAAGACAATGAATCTCAGGGTGGAATGTGAATTTGGTGACATATATGTATTCTGATAGTAAATTTACTTTGAACTTTGAAAAGACGGTGATTAAGATAATGCATATTGCCCTCCAAATGCCCACCATTCCTCTGATGGCTTTTTCAGTATGAACATGTAAGCAGACCGTGATTTTCAAAAGGTGGTGAAAATTTACAACATGGGTAGTATTCATCCATTTGGCAAAAGAAAACAAATGAATATGGCTTCCTGTAAGTATTTCCTGAATAGGTTTCTGCTCAAAAGCATTCAGCCAACTATTAGTAAGTTGGTAAACCAATGACATTTCTGTTGTAAAGGTGAGATATTAGTTCCTTATGAGCTTGCTTTTTGATACCAACTAGAGAGACTAATTTCTGTGTGACAACACCTAAAGGAGCAATAGCAACACTAATCTGAATTGTCTTATCACAATTGTGTGTTGCAGTTGTGTTAGTGCTGCCTGTTTTCATTATTACTCATTAACAAAGAATTCATGAGATGTTGGGTAATCAAAAGAGAACAAACTAAGCAATGATTTTGGACAAATGATACAGGAGCTCAAGGAAAGGTCACCAATGCTCTTACTGTGCATTTTAGACGAATAAACATCATGCTTAGTGATTGGGAACTAATGTAGTTAATGAAAAGAAATATCCATCACCAAAGAGACATGGGAAGGAAAGGGTGCCAGCCTTCAAATATTTCATCAGGCACTCAGAATGGATCTACGATGCACTTTAGTTTCAGACAATGTTACAGCTCTCTATCAAGCTACCTAGTGAATGAAGACATAATAGTTGAACACCTCCCTTACAACAAGCATACACATGGTAGACCTCTTCCTCTCATGCATTTATGTTACGATTGATGGTGAGGACATGGATGTGCTGAGGTCCTACAAGTACCTGGGGGTGCACCTGGATGACACACTGTCGTCTCTATTTCCTGAGGAGACTGAGGTCCTTTGGAGTATGCAGGCCTCTCCTTCACATGATCTACCAGTCTGTTGTCACCAGTACAATCTTCTATGCAGTGGTGTACTGGGGCAATGGCATCAACATGGGTGATGACAACAGGCTTAATAGACTGATTAGAAAGGCTGGAATCAAACTGGACACACTGGAGGTTGTTGTAGAACAATGGACCCTATGGAAAATCCTGGCAATTCTGGACAATGTTTCTCACCCTCTACATGCCACCTTGGCTGAAGAAAGGAACATTTTTAGTAATAGACTAAGACAACTGCACTGTCCAAAGAACGTTAATTGAAGTCATTCTTGCTCTTGACCATTAGGCTCTATAATGAGTTAATCTATAGCCAGGGAAGTGATGTCCCTTCTGTTAGTCTGTGTGATAACTTATTTTTTATTCTTTCTTACTTCTCTTCTAATACTTATATATCTGTGCACCTGTAATGACACTAATGTCCTTTGGGATCAAAGAAGTTTCTATCTATCTATTTATCTACACAGCTCTGTAATTATGTTCAAGTAGTTCACCAGATAGGCACTGACTGAGGCCTAGAAATTACTCTTCTACCTCTTAACAGCATTAAATCAGTGCCGTGGGACATTCTGACACTGTTTCTGAAAGCCACAATCTGCAGTTCTGAGGTTCACAGAGCAGTGTTGTTGGCCTTCGCTGTGCTGTCATACTGAAAGCTACAGAGCAGACACAGCAGGACCCCTGTACTGAATGTTCTTGCTGAACATTCTTGCTGTTGCCAGCATGTAGCCATGCAGCGGTGATCCCAGTACCCGTCTGTTTGAGGGAGTTACAACACTGTAGCTTCTGCAGTTCTGTTTAATATCAGAGAAATGTATGCAATATACACCCTGATATTCTCGTTCTTCTCAGACATCCACGAAAGCAGAAGAGTCCCTGAAAGAATGAGTGACAGTTAAAATGCTAGAACCAGAAAGTCCACAACACAAGCAGCTATATACGTCCCTCCCCCATTCCCACCCACTTCCGCAATAAAGCATCAGCACACTTCACTCACCAAGCATGCAGTATCAAGGGCCCCAGTAAAGACCATGATCTGCAGTACAACGAAAACTAATCGTTCACCCGATAATTCTACATAGCTTCTTTCTCTCCCTCGTAAAATGAAAGACAGGTGTCCTCTCTCGCAGAGAGAGGGAGACATAACAAAACAAGTCACTTATTTCCAGTGTTAAAACTCTGTGGTGCTGCTTTTCTCCCCAAGTTTTCCAGCTGGAGAGTCGGCAACAAAGTCTCCATCACCAACGGGACAGGGGGCGAGAACATGTGATTTGCTGAGTACAGAGACCCATCAGCTGTCCCTGATGTTGATTAGTCACCCGTGACACTTCAGTTGGTGATGCCAGTCTAGAATCAGACCGTCCACAGGACAGCAAAACCCCAGGACCCCGAAGGCGTGCTCGTCTTCTAGGCCGCATTCTTGGGATTTCAAAAAGTAGCCAGTCATGAACCCCTGGGAGTGGGTCCCACCAACAAAATGAACCAAATTCTGAGTGTAACTCCAGGTCAGGGTCTTTAACAGAATCCCATCCACCCTGAAAAAGAAATGAAGAGAGTGATCAAAGATAGATATTAAGCTGTTTTCATAGGTGAACTCAAAGGAGTAGCTATTGCGTGCCATCATAACTCTGCCTCACCTACCAAGTGATACACTTTCGCTACTGGGGATGTGACAGCAATGATGGGGGGAGGGGTGGAGAAGGGGAAGAGTATGAGGTGGAGGAGTGATATCAAGTGTTCAGGAGAAATTAGGCAGATATTGAAGAAAAATGCCCTGGAATATACATTGCTTATGTCTGGCAGGTTGGGGGGGGGGGGGGGGAGCGGTGTGCAGAGATCCTTTTGTGCTCACAACAAGGTAGACCCTGAATGACTGTGCCAAGGGGAAGCCTACAAGTGGCCATGTTTGTGCTTCCTGCTTACTGTCATCTAAGGATAGGACATCAAACTATTATTTTCTCTGCAAATCCTGTTAACCTGATGTAGTCCATCAGGAATTTAGACCAGGTACTTCTAACCCAATTCATGATCGCACATTTGGTGACCCTTCCAGCATCAGGCATGCTGTTAATGACATCATTATTTGCCAAATGCCCATTTCCTTCTTTACTGACATGACAAAATTCATAACATATTCCGGTGATACTAAACCTGATTCTGATCTGGGCCTCAAGATGCAACCAATGGAGTGCAGTTGGGAGCAGCTTATCGTCATTATTTAAAAAGACACCCAACTGACATTGGGAAAGCTGACCAGGCAACTTCTGAACTGAAGAACTGCTCAAGCACTTCCCAAAAATTCTTTATGTGTTCGATGTCTGGCAGGGACCGTTTTCCCTGAACTATCTGTTGCTTTCCTGGTTTCTCCCACGAGCTCACAGTGCTACCATTGCAGTTGACCAATCAATACAAACAAGAGCCATGCAAGTAACAGGGTGGTTGTCACCCAGTCATAGAGTAATATAGCGCAGAAACAAGCCCTTTGGCCCACAAGGTCCTTGCTGACCATAGCATTCTCCCTACTAGTCTGATTGCCTCCATTTGGCCCACAACTTTCAGAGCCTCTCCCTCCACGTACCAATCCAGATGCCATGTAGAGACTTTCCCCCACCCCCCCCCCGTGTACCTATCCAAATGACACGTGGAGCCTCTCCCACCCACCCCATGTACCTATCCAAATGGCATGTATAGCCTCTCCCCCCCCATGTACCTATCCAAATGGCATGTATAGCCTCTCCCCCCCCATGTAGCTATCCAAATGCCATGTGGAGCCTCTCCCCCCCCACATGTACCAATCCGAATGTCGTGTAGAGCCTCTCCCCCCCCCATGTACCTATGCAAATGCCACATATAGTCTCTCCCCCCCCCATGTACCTATCCAAATGCCATGTGGAGCCTCTCCCCCCCATGTACCTATCCAAATGCCACGTGGAGCCTCTCCCCCCCATGTACCTATCCAAATGCCACGTGGAGCCTCTCCCCCCCCCCATGTACCTATCCAAATGCCATGTAGAGCATCTCCCCCCCCCATGTACCTATCCAAATGCCACGTGGAGCCTCTTCCCCCCCCCCATGTACCTATCCAAATGCCACATGGAGCCTCTCCCCCCCCATGTACGTATCCAAATGCCACGTGGAGCCTCTCCCCCATGTACCTATCCAAATGCCACGTGGAGCCTCTCCCCCACCATGTACCCATCCAAATGCCACATAGAGCCTCTCCCCCCCCCATGTACCTATCCAAATGCCACATAGAGCCTCTCCCCCCCCCATGTACCTATCCAAATGCCACGTGGAGCCTCTCCCCCATGTACCAATCCGAATGTCGTGTAGAGCCTCTCCCCCCCCATGTACCTATCCAAATGCCATGTAGAGCCTCTTCCGCCCCCCCCCCCATGTACCTATCCAAATGCCACGTGGAGCCTCTCCCCCCCCATGTACGTATCCAAATGCCACGTGGAGCCTCTCCCCCCCCATGTACGTATCCAAATGCCACATGGAGCCTCTCCCCCCTCCATGTACCAATCCAATTGCTCATGTAGAGCCTCTCCCCCCTCCATGTACCAATCCAATTGCTCATGTAGAGCCTCTCCCCCCCCATGTACGTATCCAAATGCCACATGGAGCCTCTCCCCCCCTCCATGTACCAATCCAATTGCTCATGTAGAGCCTCTCCCCCCCCCATGTACCTATCCAAATGCCATGTAGAGCCTCTCCCCCACCATGTACCCATCCAAATGCCACGTAGAGCCTCTCCCCCATGTACCAATCCGAATGTCGTGTAGAGCCTCTCCCCCCCCATGTACCTATCCAAATGCCACATGGAGCCTCTCCCCCCTCCATGTACCGATCCAAATGCCATGTGGAGCCTCTCCCCCCCATGTACCTATCCAAATGCCATGTAGAGCCTCTCCCCCCCCATGTACGTATCCAAATGCCACGCGGAGCCTCTCCCCCCCCCCCATGTACGTATCCAAATGCCACATGGAGCCTCTCCCCCCTCCATGTACCAATCCAATTGCTCATGTAGAGCCTCTCCCCCCCCATGTACCTATCCAAATGCCATGTGGAGCCTCTCCCCCCCCCCCATGTACCTATCCAAATGCCACTTAAATGTTGCGTTGTACCTACCTCCATCACTTCATCTTGCAGCCCGTTCCAGGTACCCACTGCCCTCTGTGTAACAAAGTTATCTCTCTGGTCTCTTCTAAGTCTCTTCTTGCATCTGTACCATCTGATTTTGGGCCCACCAACCCTGGGGAAAAGGCTATGAACGTCCAACTTGTCCATACACCTCATGATTTTATAAAGGTTTATACGGTTATCCCTCATTCTCCTGAAGCTCAGGCAATAAAGATCCAGTGTGGCCAAACTCTTCCAATAACTCAAGCCCTTTGGTCCAGGCAGCATTCTCGCAAATTCCTTCTGCACCTTCTTCAGCTTGACAATGCCTTTCCTATAACAGGGTTGTGGGACTCTAAAAGTGATATTCCATTGCAGCCTCTACCACGGCTACCATACGGTATATGCCGAGCTGGCAAAGCAGCTTTATGATGCTGTGCTGGAAGCTGCACAGCCTTGAACATCCAGGGAACCTCGGAAAAATGAGGCACAGCCCAACAAACAGCAGAAAGTAGATGGGTATGAGAATGAAAGCCGCAATATTCCAACAGTACCACAATGTCACCTTTCGGTACAGTGGGTTAATGAGGCATTAACTGCAGAGAATATAGGAGATTACCTTAAATAAGAACACTTTCATAAGAACCCTGTTAAGTCATTGACTCTGAGAATTTATTGTGTGAAGTTCTGATGTGTTTGAGCTGGAGAGAGTGCAGAGGAAATTCACCTGGATGGTAGCTTGATGTTAGTTATGGTGGGGAGGGAAGGGGATATTCAAAATAGTGAATGTGTTTTCCATGAAACGAAGAAAGCTGAGAGGTGACTTGTTAGATTTATATAAACTTATGAGAGGGGAGATAGTTAGAATGATTTTTCCAACATAAGGTTATCAAAAAAACAGAAGCATAGGTTTAAGGTCAGAGGAAGGAGATTTGAAGGGATTGTTTTACACACAGAAAGTGATTGACATCTGGAACTCTGCCTGAGGAGGTTGTGGAGCCAGAAACAAGAGACATTTAGACACGTGTTTAAATTGGCAAGGTAAAGAAGGATTCAGGTTCAGATTCAGATGAATTTATTTAACTCATGAACATCAAAACGTACAGTGAAATGCATCATTTGCATTAACGAATAACACAAACTGAGATGTGCTGGGGACAGCCCTGTGTATCTTCTCACTTTCTGGCACCAACATAGCAAGCCTATGATTGTTTACCGAACAATATAAGCAACAACAACAAAACAACAGAAGTGAAACAAGTCCCATATCTCCCTCCCAGCCACTCAAAAACACACAGACTATTCTCCAACCCCAGGATAGGCTGTCTCCAGCCTCTATTGTCTAGTGGATTCACTCGCAGATATCAGCCCTTCAACTATCCCAGAGGACTTGCAGACACTGGGCCTCGACTTCCAGACTTCCGATTGACCTTCAGTTTTTGACCATTATCATCATGGGCATGACCCAGGTCATGTCCATGATGATGTATAAGGATCCAGAGGAGGAAACCCCAAACTCCAAGCCTCTGAAGACCGGGACCTCAAACATTAGTCCTTGAACTCTGGTCTTGCCAACTTCATGGTTAGAGGATCATAACTGCAATCCTGAAACCCACTGATGACTCGATGATCTGGGGCAGGTGGTGGGCGACATTAGTCCTCGTCTTCTCTGGTCTGCCAGCCTAGAATCTGACCATGGATGTCCTTTGTCTTATCTCCAAGTTGCTGACCAGAGGGCTAGGCTCTGGCCTGACCACTAAATGCCCCACATACCTGTCCCTTAACCCTAACAGGACACCCATCTCTGCTGTGAGCTCAACGGGTACAGCAGCTCGGCACAAAGTGGAGGATGTGAATCTAATGTGGGCAAATAGGATTAAGATGTGTAAAGAAGTTGGTTTGCATGTGATGGGGATGAAGGTCTCTTTTCAGTTCTGTACACCTCTGTGACTCTGCAGCAAACTCACAACCAACAGAGTGGATGAAAGCGCCGTAGCCTCGTCAGATCCAGATGTGAATAATGACGGACAATTAAACAGTGAACAGGAGGAAGATGATCCATGAGTATCTCCATCTTCAGCAAAGGCAGGCCCAGTATATGAGTGCCAACGTAAAGGCTGAAGCAGTTAAAGCCATGTTCAGCCAGAGGAAAATCTTAAGCAAATTCAATTCACTCTATGTGATATCAAGGTACTTTAAAGAGCACTGTAAACAACGGCTGCAGGACCAGATAGCACCTTGGCTAATGTACTGAAGGAACACCTGTCCTTCTACAATGACAACTGTCTTCTATCTAACCCTACAGAAAATTGCAAGGCTTCCCTGTTCACCAAAGGCAGAACAAAGCAAAGTTATGTCATTACTGGGAATTAGTCTGATCTCAGTCATCAGCAAAGTTTTGAATAGCAGTGCTGATGGTTCTAGCAAGAGGCACTTACCTATCAATAACCTCCTCACAAATGTCCAGTTCATGTTTGGCAGAACTGTTTGGCTCTAAGCCTCATCACAGCATTGATCCAACTGTGGACTGAAGAATGAAATTCTGGAGGTAAATTGAAAGTGGCTGCCTTTAACATCAAGACAATATTTTACCAAGAATATCTTCAAGGTGCCCTAGTAAAACTGAAGACCACAGTCATCAAGAGGATAACACTCCAGTGGTCAGCATCATACCTCACACAGTGTACTGAGACTGACATTTCACCTGCTTCATCAATGACCTTCCTTCCATCCTGAAGTCAGATTTTTTTTCCCTGATGATTGTACAAAGTTAAATTCCTTTTGCAATTCCACTTACACGTTGGGCCTAGTACACTGCCCTTACAAATTCTTTCAGTGATGCCTTGTTTTGTTTTTAACTTTATAGAGAGACATGCACACGTATGACGTGGTGATATGATGATGTATGCCATTCATGTTCTTTTGCATATAATACATTATGTGAACAGCAAAGAATGCTTAATCAAATGATATACTTACAAGATTACTCAAATATCACTGAAATATTAAATACACAACAGGCAACAAGGATTACATAATAGGCACCAGCGAAGTCTGACAGAGCCTTACCTACTTGGCAATCATAAATTTCTTTAAACGTTTAAGTTAAAAGATTCCTTAGCATCTTGATGTATCGGTTTAAGATGGCACTGGCCAACTTCAGCAACTTCTGGCTGGCGGCCAGCAAAACAAGGGAAACAACTAAATACTTTGTTAATCACACTCTTTCAGGCAAATAATCATCGGAAGTAATAGTCTGTAAATTTCTTTTGAACTTGAAGGCAGAACTGAGGTGAGGTGAGGCAGCGTGCCCATTGCCAGGAGTGAGGAGGATGCGAGGTTTGGTCAATTTAAGTGCTGTACCGAAGGCCAAATGGAGACAGTGAGGTCAAGCACCAAGGCAGTCCGATTTGACTGAACTCGATGTTTGGATGGAGAATTAAGTAACATACTGAATTGGAAAGGTCGGTTACAGGCCGAATCGAGGTTGTGGGGTCCAGGCCCTAGAGCGTATCGAGGCAACTGAAGCCGAACTTTAGATGTTGATTTATATGCCGGGCGAGAGTGAATAAGTCAGGGTGTCGGGGCCCGAGGTGAGAGATGGACTGGTTCAGATCACTGCTCCATGAGGTTTACTCAGCTCTACACTGAACTCTTGCAGACTGCAGTTCAGAATGCTATTTGCTTGCAGGTTTTTGTTCTCGCTACACATTGGGTGTTCAATGGTATTTTTTATAGGGGCAATTTTATTTTTATGAGTTCTTTTTTTATGGGCATTTTGTGTTTTTTTCTCTCTGCACATTGGGTGCTCGATGGTCTTTTTTTTAATGGGTTCTTTTAGGTTTCTTTGTTTTGTAGCTGCCTGATAGGAGAAAAATCTCAAGGTTGTATAATGTATACATAGTTGATAATAAATGTACTTGAACTCGAACTTGGAAGATGCAACACAATATTTTCTCTTGAACTAGGCTGAACCAGGAAACTCTGGAGAGAAATAAATAAATCTAGGAATGTCAGTAACATTTAGGACGAACAAATCAGTATATTTACATTGTGCATCAGGGATCAATATTACTGAAGTTCAGAACAGTTTGGGAATTTTTCAGTACTATCTTACTCAGCTCAATGTTGTAATTTGAAAATAATGTTTTATTCTAAAACAAAGTAAGCTTGAAGGACACATAGAAAAGATAAATGAGACTCTAGGTTATGTTATACTTGACTCATTTATCTTATACTCTTATAAACTTAGCACTCCTCCTGACTCAGTGAAGAGTCATACATCCTTGTGGGTGACTGCTGATCCTGCAATGTAGTAGTCCTTGCCTGTCGCATAAACATAGCTCCCTGCATCTGGAGAAGTCTTTCTACCTTTGCACTCTTTCACTGGGGTAAAGTCAGAAAGTTAGAAGTGCCAACAACCGCCAAATCTAGGAAAGAAACACAATCAATTGCCCAACATCCATTCTGGTAGAGCCTAGGTTTAACCCACCACGTTACCAAAGGCAAAAAAAATCTTCCTCTCAGCAGGAATAGTTACCATTTTAACCTGGAACCTCTATTACCCAGCTGTCAGACTTTTAAAAAAGATTACAGTAAATGCATACTTTTTTTTTCTCAGAAGAGAGCTGCTTGTGAATTATTTTTCCAAAGAAATAAAACTGGATGTAGCTTTCCAATCAGAACTGAGTCATTGCAAGAACCCATCCTCAGAGAATAGAGTTGCCAACATCATGAGGCCATTAAAAGGCAAATTTATTATTGAAAAGAGCAACAAAAACAACAGACTTTTAAAATACTTAAATCTCGGCAGGATATTTTACATTCAGTGCTTCTGTCATTAGGAATGAGTGTGATTGACAACATTCCTCTATATGTCTATGTTTTAATTGGCAAAAGCTGAGTATAGGAAAGCAAGTGTACCTTAAGTCCAAGGGAACCAGTGCTGCCCAGTGGAAAGCCAAGGGACGATACAAGCTTGAGAAGAGCAACACACAATAAATGTTGGAAGAATTCAGCAGGTCAGGCACCATCTATGGTGGCAAATAAACAGTCGCTGTTATGGGCTGAGATGCTTTTTTACTGCCATTTTGAGATAGCAAATGCTTCAGATACTGGAGATCTGAAGTAAAAATGCAACATGCTGGAAATGATCAGCAAGTTAGGTAGCATTTGCAGAAAGATAGCAATGATGTTTAAGTTTAATTATCTCTAACCAGAACGAGAAAGACAAGATTAGAAATGGGGGAAACTTTAAGTTGTGGAGGAAATGGGGAGACATGAGGTGAAAATTAAGAAAGAGAAGGTCCACAGGAGGGAGGGGGTCGAGATTGAGAGAGGTGTGGGCTGAAGGAAGATGGTTCAGTGATGCCATTCTACAACCACCTAAGTTTTACAAATGCTAAACAGAATGATACCTGGATTACTATCGAGAGTGAAACAGCTCAAAATAAATTATATTTTATACTGAAATTAATTACCTGTGGTGATGGGAAATTCAATGGTCAGGGGAACAGGCAGGAGGTTCTGTGGATGAGAATGAGATTCCCAGATGACACACTGCTTCCCAGGTGCCTGGGTCAGGAACATCTCGGATCAAGTCCACAGTATTCTTAAGTGGGCAGTTGAGCAGCCAGAGGTAGGAATGACATGGGTAGAAAGGGTGATGAGTTTCCGCAAAGTGAGTTCAAGGAGTTAGGAGACAGGTTACAGGACATTCAGGGTTGAGATCTCAGGATTGTTACCCATGCCACGTGCTTGAGAGACCAGAAATATGAAGATAACATGTGACTAAGGAGAAGGTGCAGGATGGAGTTCTTCAGATTCCTGAATCATTGAGCTCTTTTCCAGGGAAGGTGGGACCTGCATAGGGAGGATTGTATGCACCTGGACTAAAGGGAGACTAATATCCCTGTGGAAAGATTTGCTAGTGCTGCACAGGAGTGGAGTGGCTGTGGGGAAAGATGTTGTTAAGTCTGCATACAAGGTCAGAAATGAAAAAGGTTGAGGGCGGTGGGACTCACTTTCTGAGTTGTGTGTGTTTCAATGTAAGGAGTATTGGCAGAAAGGTGGTTGAGTTTAGGGCATGGAATTATAATACAGAAGCCATTTGTGAGACTTTGTTACGAGAAGGGCAGAACTGGCAGCTCAATGTTTCAGGATTCTGTTGTTTTAGGAGCAGGAGGGATTAAAGGGGAAGGGGTGGTATCGCTAGTCAGGGGAAGTGCTCAGACTGGAGAGCTCATCTACTAAGGTTATATGGGTGGGAATGAGGAATATGAAAGGGACCACATTAATGGGATTATAATATAGACCATCCAATAGTCAGAAGGATTTAGAGGAGTAAATTTGTAGAGAGATCACAGACCGGTGCAGGAAACATAAGGTTGTGATAGTAGGTGATTTTAAATTTCCACATATTGACTGGGACTTTCATACTGTAAAAGGGCTGGACGGGATAGAGTTTGTTGTGTTGAAGAAAGTTTCCTTTACAAGTACATAGAAGTCCCAACTAGAGAGTGTGTGACATTAGATCTCCTATTAGGGAATGAAATAGGGCAGGCGACAGGGTTTGTGCAGGGGAACACTTTGCACCTAGTAATCATAATGCCATTATTTTTAAGATAATTAAGGACGAGTTGAGATTCTAAATTGGAGAAAGGCCAATCTTGATGGTATCACAGAAAGGATCTGGGAAGTGTGGATTGGGACTGGCTGTTCTCTGGCAAAGGTGTACTTGGTAAGTGGGAGCCCTTCAAAAGTGAAATTTTGAGAGTACAGAGCTTGTATGTTCCTGTTTTAGGGAACCTTGGTTTTCTTGGAGAATTTGAAGTCCTGGTTAAGAAGAAGGGGATTCCTAGCAGGTACAGGCAGTAAGGAAAGATGAGGAGTATAAGATATGCAAGAGAGTACCTAAGAAGGAAATTGGGAGGGCTTAAAGTAGGCATGAGTTTGCTCTAGCAGACAAGGTGAAGGACAGATATATTCAGAGCTAAAGGACAACATGGGACAAAATTGGTCCTCTTAAAGATCAGTGTCATCTATGCATGGAACCAAAAGAGATGGAGGAGATCTTCAATGGATTTTTTTGCATCTGCATTTACTTGTGAGGTGGATTCTAGAATCTATAGAAGTGAGGCAAAGCAGCAGTGAGGCCATGGACCATGTACAGATTATAAAGGAGTCACTGTTGGCTGTCTTGTGGAAAATTAGGGTGGATAAGTTCCCAGGGCCTGGCAAAATGTTTCCTCAGACTTTGTGTGAGGTTAGTGCAGAAATTGTAGTGGCCCTAGCAGAGATATTTAAAATTACCTTAGCAACAGGTGAGGTGCCAGAGGACTGGAGGATAACTGATGTTGTTCCATTCTTTTAGAAAGGCTCTAAGAATAAGCCAGGAAATTATAGATCAGAGGACCTTGACATCAACTGTGTGTAAGTTTTAGAAAGATATTCTAACGGATCAGATATATAAATATTTGGATTGACAGTGACTGATTAGGGATAGTCAAAATGGCTTTTGCATGGTAGATTGTGCCTAACCAATCTTATAGAGTTTTTCTAGGAAGTTGCAGGGAAAGTTGATGAAAGCACAGCAGTGGATGTTGTCTACATAGACTTTGACAAGGTCCCACAAGGGAGGTTGATCAAAAAGGTTTATTCACTTGGCATTCAGAATGAGGTAGTAAACTGGTGCTGGGTCTGTTGTTTTTCATCTATGCTAACAATCTGGATGATAAAGTAGTTAACTGTTCAGCAAATGTGCAGAAGACACCAAGATTAGAGACATAGTAGACAGTGAGGAAGACTATTAAAGCTTGCAGAGGACTATGGACCAGCTGGATAAGTGGGCTGAAAAATGGTAGATGAAATATAATGCAGACAAGTGTGTCAAGGCAAGGTAGATCTTACATGGTGAGTGTTAGGGCACTGAGGAGTATGGTCGAAGAGAGGGATCTGGGAATACAGATCCATAATTCCTTGAATGTAGTGTCACAGATAGATAGGATCGTAAAGCAAGCTCTTGGCTCATTGGACTTCATAAATCAGGAAATTATTATAAGAGTTAGGATGTTATGTTGAAACTGTGTAAGACTTCAGTGAGGCCTAATTTGGAGTATTGTGTCCATTTCTGGTCACCTACCTACAGGAAAGATATGAATAAGATTGAAAGAGTGCAGAGAAAATTTACAAGAATGTTGTCAGGACTTGAGGATCTGACTTATAGAGAAAGGTTGAATAGGTTAGGGCTTTATTCCTGGAGCAGAGGATAATGAGGAGCGATTTGATAGAAGTATACAAAATTATGAGGGGCATAGATAGGGTGAATGCCAGCAGGCTGTTTTCACTGAGTTTGGGTGAGACTAGAACTAGTGGTCATGTATTAAGGGTGAAAGGTGAACTGTTTAAGGGGAACATGAGGGGAGTTTCTTTACTCAGAGAGTGGTGAGGGTGTCATGTTGACAGTCATGTTGACTATCCCCAATCAGTCACTGTCAATCCAATTACTCACATATCTGATCCTTAGAATACCTTTCTATAACTTACTCACTGCTGATGTCAGGCTCCTCTGGCCTACTATTTCCCAGCTTATTCTTAGAGCCTTTCTAAAACAATGGAACAACATCAGCTATCCTCCAACCCTCTGGCACCTCACCTGTTGCTATGGTAATGAGCTGCTCGCAAAAATGGTGGAAGAGAGTTCGATTTCAAAGTTTGAGAGAAATTTGAATAGGTACATGGATGGGTGGGGTATGGAGGGCGATGGTCTGGATGCAGGTCGATGGAACTAGGCAAGATAATAGTTTGGCACAGACAAGGTGGGCTGAATGGCCTTTTTCTGTCATGTAGTACTCTATGATTCTATGGGGCCCTCTACTGTTTGGCATCAACTATAGATATTATATCCGAGCTGTCCACGTGATAGGCAAGCCAGTACACGAGCAATGGCAGTACAATGTAGAGAGCAAGCTGTTGCCCATGCAGCAGGCATGATTAATCCAAAGAAATGACAGAGACCAGTACAGCTTGGCACCAGTAGTGTAGCAGGAGTTGCCAGTCAGCATTGAACTCAACATAGGACTGCCTTAGGGACTCCAACTCCAGATTTTTCCTCGGGGTTTACGCCTGAAGCCTTCCCTATGAGTGGGTATAGTTGCAAGGCTGTGGAGGTTTGAGGTTAGAGTTTACATTCCCCTAGATGAGCTGCCAACCACGGCTGATGAGCCCCATTTGCCCAAAGTGACTGGTGTTAGGGCACCATTAACCAGCCTTTGCACCTTCTCCTGTCAGTAAATATGGTTCCACTGGGTATAATAGCTGAGCCACATGTTAAGGCCAGGAGCTGAACTGAGGCATCAGTAACCCACCTTTGCACCTCCTACTGTCAGTAAAAATGGTTCTGCCGGACTTTATAGCTAAGCCATACATTAGAGCCAGGAGTTGGGCATGGTTGTCAGAGGTAATGCGAGATTCACGCCATTGGGAGCATTTAATAGGTAATGGGAGAAAATCTTAAGGAACCATACCTCTATAACCTTATTTTAAATCATAGAAGCATTCAGTATAGAGAGAAGTCATGTTAATACACCTGTGTTGGCTCTTTGAAAGAACTGTCCAATTTGACCCACTCTTCTTTATTCTCACAATAGCCCTTACATCATCTTCAGATTCAGATTTATTTCTCACATGTACATGGAAACATATGAAATGTGTTTGTTGCGTTAACAACCAACACACCTAAAGACGTGCTGGGGCAGACTGATGCCAACATAGCATGCCCACAACACTTGGCAGAACAATACAGAACACTTCAAAACAGAACCCAGCTAGCAACAAAACAACAACAACACAAGTTCCTTTCCTCCCTCCCACCATGCTACACACATGGACCTCCAAATCCAGGGTCGGCCTCCAGTCTCCAGGGTTCAGCCATCGGGCTTCAACATTCCAGACTTCTGACAGAGCTTTGGGCTTCTAACTTTGGTATCGACCCCAGGACAAGCTGATGATAGGACTCCAGGCTCAAACTCCAGGCTTGCCAACTGGTGTGAACATTGATTTACCTACCATCTTTTCTCACCTCCTCCTCCTCTCTTTTTCCATCCTCCATTAAGGTTCCCTCACCCTTTCTTTTCTCCTCACCTGTCCATTACCTTCATCTGGTGCTGCTCCTACCCACTCTTCAATGGTCAACTGTCCTCTCCTATCAGATTTTTTCTTCTTTAGCCCTCTACCTCTTCTACTTATCACCTCCCAGCTTCTTACTCTATTCCACCCCACCCCCATCACCTGCCAGGTTGTAATCTCCTCCACCCCCTCATCTTCTTATTTTGGCTGCTGTCTCCTTTTCCAGTGCTAATAAAAGGGCCTCAGCCCGAAACATCAACTGTTATTCCTCTCCATATTTGTTGCCTAACTTACTGAAGTCCTCCAGCACTTCGAGTGTCTTGCTCTGGTTCATCACAGTTTGCTGCACAAAACATTTCTTTTTCATTATCTCCCTCTCGGGTTTGACAGAGAACTGACAGATTTAAAAGCAACAAGCAGAAGCTAGTGTCAAAAGGTTAATTTTGAAAGAGCGAAATTAGAGCCGGTTTTCTTTGTCTCCAATATTAGGTGGAATGTGGTATTGCCTGAGATTTTCTCTCTCCCTTTCCTTCAGGAAGGTCACATGGCCTCTGGAGTGTGTGGATTTGGGTGAAGGGAGGGAGCGAAACGATGCAATGTGCGCTAACAGTGCTGAATGAGAAACACATGCACTATGAGTTAGTGTGGAGTTACTAGGTCTGTCTGACTGCGGAATCGTACAGAGAGGGGGAGAGAGCTGAAGGGATTAACACTGCAGTTCGCATGAGAAACCCAAAAAGAAAACTTAACCCAACAAAAGGAGACCTGCGTTTTTAAAAAGAAAAAGCATTTGCTGTACTTATCAGCTATTGAGCTTTGGTACAAGAAGAGACACTCATAGTCGGAGAAAACGGGAGAAGACTTTTTCCTTTGTTTTGTGTTTGTATGATTTACACTGAAGGACATGACCAGTGCAGTCTTTCGGAGAGGATCTAGCAAAGAGGGTTTGAAAAACCTCTTGCGGTAAGTGAAAATGTGCCTAAAGGATTTATTGCCTAGCTAGAATTCTATATGGAACATTTAAGATATATATATATTTGTAAGTGAAAGATTTGTCCAGGTATTCAGCTTTGTGTACTATATTGTATTTTTGTGAGTTGATGTGCTGACATTATATTGCAGTTTTTTAACGAGTATATACTGCAGACCTATACATTTGTATGAGATTTGCTCAGGATTTTGCATGGAAGTAAAATACACTTCAATTTATTTTTGAGAGGGTTTGATTCAGAGTTCCAGAGGTTTTGAATTTTCCTGTTTCTCAAGAGCTACACAATACATTGTGTCAAAGGTTGCTTCCTCAGCTGTGCGCTGTATCTCTGCTCTGAACCCATAGTAGCTTTCATTCTGCTTTTAAACTGTAGAGCATTACAGAGATTACAGAATCTCTATCATTGTTGCTTCAACTGGTTTTAAAATGTTTAATCTTAGGAGGCCACCATTCAAAAGAAAAGTTTATTCCATTCATTTAAAATACTTGATATAATTTACATGAAAGTATAGTTATGTCATGATATCACATGAACCCATTAGAACAATAGTTGCAGTTAATGTTCCATGCAGAAAGTTAAACAATCTCCCCAAGTTTTTATCCTTTATCCCATTTTTATAAATCTCATTAGCTACCCATCTGTTTCCCCATCTCCCACTTTTCCTCACGTTTTTTTTCTCTGGCTCTCTGTGTCTCTGTCTCTCCCTGTTTATTTTGCTGATAGTTCTGTTAATATCTATAATTTGCTCATAATTGAGATTTTCATTTATTATCCATTATTTTAGGTGCTGATAAATTGATGTAAGGTACTTAATAGGATGCGACTCTCATAGGGTTATTATCCCATGTCGTGACCCATCAAGGTACAATGTGGATAGGCAAAGTAAGATGGAACTGAGTCATAGGAACAGTGGAGAATCTGTTCTCTCATTCAATGACATCATGCTGACTTACAACTTAACTACTTCAGCCTATTTTTGCACATTTACCTTCAGATTTTTGATTAATAATTATCTGTTGTTCAGATTTAAAATTAACATCAGTTGAAAAGAGTTCCAAGCCTTTATGATCCTTTTCAAGTATTGTTTCTTTAACTTTGTTCCTGAAGGATCTGGCTCTAAATTTCAGACAAAGTTTCCAGGATTCACCAAACACATTTGTTCTTCCATCTACGTTATCATTACCCTTTATTATGTCTAAAACTTTGAAGTCAACCACTCCACTTAAATATCATATTTCCTGAGAATTGTGCTGACCTTTTGTATCTTTTATCATTTAAATCTTGGAATCCAAGTATTGATCCACTGTCATCATGTTTTTTTCCCCAATCCATGCTTTTGTGGTAACTGGGAGCTATATGTAACCTTAGGATGCACTTTACTGCTAGATTGTTACAGTATAAGGTTGCTGTTGTTACAGAGATATAGTTGATTGATCCACTGTTGCTGAAATTGGAAAATATCATCTTAAGTTCGGAAATGACGTGCAACATGAGCAAGACAGAAATGAAGGAACTGAAAGAGCTTTAGTCTCTACTGATTTATAAGATAAAAAGTAACTTTCCAGGAAATGGTGGGTTGTATCATTTCAACAGCTATGGCTGAAAAAAGCCCTTTGTAATACAACTACATTGACGTTATCCTCACCGTTACATTCAGCTGTGCCTCAAGGAGAGCAGGTGGCTTCAATGAAGTGGTTGTGCTTGTCTTGCATCTGAGATTGAATCAATTTATCTGTGTTGAATAAAATGGTTTTTACTCTGCAACCAGCTTTTTAGAAAATTTCAAAATAAGCTTTATTTATAAAATATTTACTCAAATTTGAAGTATACTGTATGGCAGTTTGCTTCTGTAGATGTGGTTGAGTCTCTGTATTTCATTGTAATTAATTCTACACACAGGTACTGTACACACATTTTGTGTGCATGGTTCCATTGCCACATCTGCATTCCTAGAA
This sequence comes from Hypanus sabinus, assembly GCF_030144855.1. Taxonomy (NCBI): domain Eukaryota; kingdom Metazoa; phylum Chordata; class Chondrichthyes; order Myliobatiformes; family Dasyatidae; genus Hypanus; species Hypanus sabinus. The sequence goes on along the minus strand of NC_082712.1, from coordinate 135,201,140 downwards.
TGACACTAATTACAGGTGCCTTAAAGGCTTCTCTCCTGGAATGAGACCCTCAGTAAAGTCCAGAATAAGAAGGTGGGGGAGGGGGAGGAGTAGGATTTGCAGGTGAGAGGGAAGGTGGGTGGGTAGGGTCAGAGGTGATGATGTAAGAAGATTTGGAGGTGATAGGTGGGAGGGATAAAGGGCTGAAGAAGAAATCTAATGAGAGGGACCATGGAATGAAGGAAAGGGGGGTTGTATGCGACTTCTGCCAGATATTTTGAATGTTCTGCTCACCATCCACCTTGTCTGTTCAACAGTACCTGCAGGATACTCCTGCCAGATTTGTGGTCCAAGGCGTTTTTCTGAAAATGTTTCTGTGAAGAAAGGGTTGTGTGGCAATGTCCAGCAGATTGATATGTTGCACAGCAAATGCCTACCCTTCACAGTAACCTTGTGCTTCATTGGTTCCACTGAGCAGCAACAACGAAGATGTGTACAGCCACCTGATTCCTAAATGGACATTGAACCTATTAACACTACCTCACTTTTAAGATATTATTAACAGTAGAAAATTTGTAGATGCTGGAAATCCAAGCAACTCACACAAAGTGCTGGAGGAAATCAGCAGGCCAGGCAGTATCTAGGAAAACAGCACAGTTGATATTCCAGGTTGAAACCCTTTGGCAAGCCTGGAGGAAAAAAGCTGAGGAGTCGATTTAAAAGGTAGGGGAGGTGATAGGTGAAACCTGAAGGGGGAGGTAAATAGCTGAGAGTAAATTGGTCCAAGAGACAGAAGGCCATGGAAGAAAGAAAAGGGGGGGAGGAGCACCAGAGGGAGATTATGGGCAGGCAAGGAGATAAGGTGAGAGAGGAGACAGGGAAATGGGGATGGGAAATGGTGAAGGGAGGACGTGTGCAGGGCATTTCCAGAAATTTTGAGAAATTAATGTTCATGCCATTAGGTTTAAAGCTACCCAAACGGAATATAAGGTGTTGTTCCTCCAACCTATGTGTGGCTTCACCACGATATTGGAGGAGGCTGTGGGTATCAGAAGTGGATTGGGAGGTGGAATTAAAATAGGTGGCCACTGGGAGATCTTACTTTTTCGGGTGAATGGAGCGTAGGTGCTCAGCAAAGTGGTCTCCCAATCTATGTCGAGTCTCACTGATATACTGCATAGGGAGCACCAGATACAGTAGATGACCCCACCAAACTCACAGGTGATGTGTCGCCTCACCTGGATGGTAGTGAGAGAAGAGGTGTAGGGGCAGTGGTAACACTTGTTCCACTTGCAAGGATAATATTTCTGTTTATGCACTACTTTTAATTTAAATATTTACATGTATACTTACTGTAATTGATTTATTATTTATTTTTCTATATTATCATGTATTGCATTATACTGCTGCTGCTAAGTTAACACATTTCACAACATAAACCTAATTCGGATTGTGAATTGTTTTTGAGTCCGTTTTCGTGAACAGTGATGGTTCTTGCTTTAACAGCACACTAATATGACACCAACATCTTGCAACTACGGAGCACCTTTACAGTGAGGGGAAAAGATTACACGGTGTTTCATAGAAGAGCAAACTGAGTGTTTGCTTTGTCTGGTTTTGTTGGCTTTAAATACTGTTTCACAGCAGCAGATAAATGCTAATCGCATTAGTTTTAGAAACACTTGATGCATGGATTTCATGGTGATAATAGGACAAAGGAGCACTGCATATGAATGGGAAAGAAAATGTTAATTGCTGTTCTATGAAAACTGCAGGAGAACAAGCCTCTAAAAGGCCTGGAGTAAACAATCCTTTTCAGACCCTGCCTGTTAAAAGGTCTGTGATGTTCTACCATGCTAGACACTTCAGTCTATTAGTAAAGTGAGAGACTACTGACAGATTCATTTAAGATGCAGGAACTGCATCATTTCAATGTGATGTTAGCATCACACAGCATTCCTTATCACTGCCATGGGTGAATGAAAAGCCCCCTGGGTGGTATTAACCAGCACCTCTTGCTTTCAGCTTGGTCTGATGCAATCCAATCTTTTTACGCCTGTGTATCTTTATGTGGTATCCAAACAAACTGATGTAAATGTTTCAAGGCCAGCTTTTGTTGACATTTGCTGATTAGTTTGGAGCTGAGCCAGGTGGGCCCTGATATTTTCAAGATTTTCGGTTACACTCATCTCACTTGCAGAGGAAGACCATCAGACACAGTGCAGAATTAGGCCAGTTGGCCCCAGGAGTCTGCTCTGCCATTCCATCACAACTGATCCCTATAACTTTTTGTGCTCTTTCTAATCAAGAACCATTAACTTTCACTTTAAACATACCCAATGGCTTGGCCTCCCCAGCTGATTGTGAATTGAACTACTCTCTGGTTGAAGAAATTACTGCTCATCTTTGTTCTAAAGGGACATCCTTTTATTCTGAGGTTGTGTCCTCTAGCCCTAGACTCTCCCACTACTGGAAACATCTGCCCCATGTCCACTCTATCTAGCCCTCTCAATCAGATTCATTGAGATGCCCTTCATTTTTCTAAACCCCATTTTAGGCCCAGACCCACCAAACTCTCATGTTAACCCTTTCATTCCTGGGACCATTCTCGTAAATCTCCTCCGGACCCTCTCCAATGCCAGCACATCCTTTCTTAGATAAGGCGCGTGAACCTGCTTACAACACTTGAAAAGTGATCTATATGGAGGAGGGGCAGAGTGGAAATACTACAAACAAGAGAAAATCTGCAGATGCTGGAAATTCAAGCAACAGGCACAAAATGCTGGAGGAACTCAGTAGGCCAGGCAGCATCTTTGGGGAAAAATGTACAGTAGGTGTCTTTGGCCAAGACTGTTCAGCAGTCCTGATGAAGGATCTTGACCGAAAACGTCAACTGTACTCTATTCCGTAGATGCTGCCTGGCCTGCTGTTCCTCCAGCATTTTACGTGTGTTCACACCCCTTTACTTTTCAGTCCAGATAAAATTTCAACTCAACATGTATGCAGTCTATTTCCCTCTACAGACTGCTGCCCGTCCCATTGTGTTCTCTGTGTATTGCTTGAGATTCCAGCATCTGGAATCCCTTCTGATGCCACTGTGTACATATTAGCCTGCAAACAGCAGTTATCGTTGAAGGGATTTCCGTTGTCTGGTCACTTTTCATTGTCTTGTCTACAACTCTCCACACTTGGATGCAACTATCACCCGCCAGGTCTGGCTCGATCTCTTCTCCTCACCTCTGTATCTCCCTTCTATTCCTTCAGTCCAAGTTCAAGTTTATTGTCATTCAACTGTACACATGCATTCTGTCAAAGGGACGATGTTTCTTCGGACCAAGGTGCACAACACAGTGCATACAATTCACACACAACACAAAGTCATATAATAATAAGGCGCATTTGCGACACGTGAAAAAGTAAATGGTACAATGCTACTGGTGCTTCATGCATGCTGAGACCTGGATGGTGGTAGGGAGTTCAGTAGTCTTATGGACTGGAGGACGAGCTGTTTCCCATCTTTACAGTTCTTCTCCCAATGCTACAGTACTGGGGATGGGAGAGATCACTGAGATTGCTCAGAGCCCTTCACACACAGTGCTCCTGATAAATATCTCTGACAGATGGAAGAGGGACCCCAATGATTTTGCAATCCTTTGTCGGGACTTGCGGACAGATGCCTCACAATTTCTGCACCAGGCAGTGATGCAGCAGGTCAGGATACTCTCGTTGGCTAGAATTCGCTGGGCGAGGGGGACGGTGGGAAGCCTCACTCACCTCAGTCTCCTCAGGGAGTGAAGACACTGCTGTGCTTTCTTGATCAAAGAGTTGGTGTCAAGGGACCTGGTGATATTCTGTTATCTGCACTCCTAGAAACTTGCTGCTTCTAACTCTCCATAGATGAGCCAATTGTGTGCAATGAAGAGTGGTCAGTCTGCATCTTCCTAAAAGTCCAAAGTCATGTGTTGGTCCTGTCCATGTTGAGACTCAAGTTGTTCTGCTCGCGCTATTCTATCAGGTGCTCCAGCCCCTTTCTGTACGCCACAATCTTCCCTCTGCTATTTTTACATAGCTGCGCAGACCAACCATTGCTCTGAACAGGAAATTTTTACAGGGCCTGAAAGCTGTGCAGCACTTTAATAAAACATTATGTAAAAGAAAATTCCAGCTGTGTGTGTGGGAGCATTTCAGTTGCTGTGAGGCTGTGTACCCACATAGCTTAGAGGAAACTGTGGCCCTGTGTCATCGTTGTTGATGAAGCCAACCACTGTTGTGTCATCGGCGATGATTTTGTTTGAATTGGATCTAGTTGTGCAGTCATGCATCAGCAGCAGGCTGAACACGCAACCCTAGGGGCGCCAGTGCTCAGCGTGATGGAGCTAAAGGGGCTTCTGCCAACATGAAGTGATGCACAGGGTGGACTTGTGGTCAGTCTCAATGCTCTGCCTCATGCACTTCACAGAAACGGCTGTATTTCTGTCAAGAACTCCAGGAGAAGTGACAGAGAGGGCTGCTGATAGACAATGACAGTTTACCCACCAGCTTCTGAGGTTTAATTGTGTTAAACGCCGAGCTGAAGTCGATAAACAGCACACTGGCATGTGCGGCACCGTTTTCCAGGTGGGGCAGGATGGCATGGAGTGCAGAGGGTATGGCATCATCAGTGGATCGATTTGGGCGATAAGCCAAGTGGAAAGGATCCGATGTACTAGGATGATGTGTGTTAATGCAATCCAGCCACTCAAAGCACTTCATTACTGATGAGGGTAGTGTCACTGGACGGTCCTCATTGACGTAGGTTATACTAGCCCTCTTAGGCACTAGGATGATGGTGGCCATCTTGAAGCCTGAGTGGACAGTGGACTATTCCAGAGACAGAGCCTGCTCCTTGGTGGTTGCATTAGGGGGCCTTCCTCTCAGGCATGTTGCTCCATGAATCAGCGTAAAAGATATTCAGCCTAACAGGAAGAGTAGAATCACTGTCCTTGACACGAAGGGTGGACTTGTAGTCGGTCTGAATGCCCTGCCACATGGGTGTCTCAGAAATAGCTGTATTTCTCTCTGAATAATTATGTTTTCACCTTCCTGATGACAGAAAAGTGCAGCCTCACTGACCTGAGAGCTGTCTTAAACCCCTATCTGAAGGCAGCATCCCGATCTCTCAACCATGCTTTTTATGCACGCTTTGAAAGGGAGAATGAAATTACAGCTGTGAGAATCTCTGCAGCACCCTGTGACCCTGTGAACTCTATCTCAGAGGCCAACGTCAGATCACCTTTCAAGAGGGTGAACCCTCTCAAGGCCACAGCCCCGATGGGTACCTGGTAGGGCTCTGAAAACCTGTGACTAACAACTGACGAGTGTGTTCAAAAACATTTTCTATCTCTCATTGCTACAGTCAGAGTTCCCACCTGCTTCAACCACAATCATTCCAGTGCCCAAGAAGAGCAAGGTTAGCGTTGTAACGACTATCGTCCAGTAACACTCACATCTACAGTGATGAAGTGCTTTGAGAGGTTGGTTATGGCTAGAAATAACTCCTGTCTCAGCAAGGACCTGCAATTTGCCTATCGCCGCAACAGGTCTACAGCAGATATTATTGGCTCTCCATGCGGCCTTGGATCACCTGGACAATACAAATACCTACTACACACACAAAATGCTGGTGGAACGCAGCAGGCCAGCCAGCATATATAGGAAGAAGCACAGTCGACATTTCGGGCCGAGACCCTTCGTCGGGACTAACTGAAAGGAAAGATAGACATCTCCATAGTAAACACAGGTGCACCTCAAGGATATGTGCTTAGTCCACTGCACTACTTTCTCTGCATCCATTACTGTGTGGCTAGGCACAACTTAAATGCCATTTATCAATTTGCTGATAACACAACTATTATTGGCAGAATTTCAGATGCTGATGAGAAGGCATACAGGAGCGAGGTGTATCAGCTGGTTGAGTGGTGTTGCAGCAGCAACCTTGCACTCAACATCAATAAGATCAAAGAACTTATTGCGAACTTCAGAAAGGGTAAGATGAGGGAATATACACGAGTCCTCAATGAGGGAACAGAGTGAGCAATTTCAAGTTTCTGGGTGTCAGTATCACTGAGGATCTATCCTGGGACCAACATATCGAAGCAGTTTCAAAGAGGGTGTTTATATTTCATCAGGAGTTTGAGGAGATTTGGAATGCCTCAAAGGACACTTGCACGTTTCTGTAGATGTACCATGGAGAGCATTCTAACTGGCTGCTATGGGGTGGGGGGGGGGGGGTGGCATTGCACGGGATTCAGATAAGCTGGAGCCCGTCATGGGCATGAGCCTCTCCTGTATCCAGGATATCTTCAAGGAGTGATGTGTCAAAAAGGCAGCATCCATCATTAAGTACCCCCATCACTCAGGACATGCCCTCCAGCATCAGGGAGGAGGTACAGAGGTGTGAAGGCGCACACTCAATGATTTAGGAACAGCTTTTTACCCTCTGCCATCAGATTTCTGAATGGGTGTTGAACTGATGAACACTACCTCACTACTTACTTTTGCAATGCTTATTTAATTTAACTTTTATTTATATATACATAATACAAACAAACTGAAGTATTGCAATGTACTGTTGCCTTATAACAACAAATTTCATGACATAAGCCATTGATATTAAACCTGATGCCGATTCTGTTGTCAGCCATGGCCTCTGATTTGTGACAATGGGCCCATAATCAAAAATCATTGATTTTCATTCTGCAGGTTCTCAAAGAGTGACTGTTTGGTTGATGGACAAGAGGGTGCTTTTGGATACTTGTAACACCACTTTAAGGCCAAAAGTGAGAAAGTTATTTTTCTAAAAATGACAAACTTGGGAAAATTTACTTGTATGAAGTTAACATACTGAGTTATGCAGGCAAAAGAATTTTCCTTTTATTGAAATCAAAGGAACCAAATTTCAGGATTGTGTCTGACCGGCAGTTGATATATTAGCAACTGTTTAGGTCTAGCGTCTTTAAAAATCACTTATTCTCCTTGTATTATATAATATGGAGTCATTCCCTCAACCCTCCTAATTTCACCAATGTAAGCAACACACACAAAATGCTGGAGGAACTCAGCAGGCCAGGCAGCATCTGTTGAAAAAAGTACAGTTGATGTTTAGGGCCAAAACCCTTCAGCAGGAAGTTACCAACGTAACTTCAGGTAGACTCTAAAATTCCAATCTTAGGAACATATCTTAATGGGCACTAAGCAGCTCAATATCACATTGGGGGTAATTCAAATTAGTTTGAAGAGAAAAAGGTGTTTACTGTTTTCAATGAATAAATAACCATGCTAATAATGTACAGGTTAACATGTACAAACAAGCTGGAGGAACTCAGTAGATCGAGCAGTATTCGTGGGAACGAGCAGTCAACGTTTTGGGCCGAGACCCTTCGTCAGGACTGAAGAGGGAGGGGGCAGGAGCCTTATGAAGAAAGTGGGGAGAGGGTGGGAAGGAGAAGGCTTGTTGGTGACAGGTGAAAAACCACTAAGAGGAAAGATCAAGTGGTGGGGGAGGGGATAGGCAGGAGAGGTGAAGAAGGAATGTAAGCGGAAAGCACTGTGGGTAGTAGAAGAAGGCAGAATCGTGAGAGAGGTGATAGGCAGCTAGAAGAGGAGGCAGAGTGAAACTGGGATGGGGGGAAGAGAGAGGGAGGGAATTACCAGAAGTTGGAGAATTCGATGTTCATGCCAAGAGGCTGGTGACTACCCAGACGGTATATGAGGTGTTGCTCCTCCAACTTGAGTTTGGCCTCATCATGGCAGTAGAGGAGGCCATGTATGGACATATCCAAATGGGAATGTGAAGTAGAGTTGAAGTGGGTGGCAACCGGGAGATCCTGTCTGTTGTGGTGGACGGAGCGGAGGTGCTCGACAAAGTTGACCCCCAATCTGCGTCGGGTCTCGCCGATATAGAGGAGGCTGCACCGGGAGCACCGGATGCAATAGATGACCCCAACAGACACACAAGTGAAGTGTTGCCTCACCTGGAAGGACTGTTTGGGGCCCTGAATGGTGGTAAGAGAGGATGTGTAGGGACAGGTGTAGCATTTAACGCTTGCAGGGATAAGTGCCAGGTGGGAGATCTGTGGGGAGGGACGTGTGGACCAGGCAGTCACGGAGGGAATGATCCCTGCGAAAAGTGGAGGGGGTAGAGAGGGAACGATGTGCTTAGTGGTGGGGTCCTGTTGAAGGTGGCAGAAGTTGCGGAGGATAATATGCTGGATCTGGAGGCTGGTGGCGTGGTAGGTGAGGATAAGGGGAACACTCCCTGTTGTGGTGACGGGAGGATGGGGTGAGGGCCAAAGTGCGGGAAATGGAGGAGATGCGGGTGAGGGCATCGCTGATGACAGCAGAAGGGAAACCAAATGACTGCTCATTTCCACGGATACTGCCCGACCTGCTGAGTTCCTCCAGCTTGTTTGTACATGTTGATTTGACCACAGCATCTGCAGTGTACTTTATATTTAATGTATAGGTTATTTTTGTGCTTGCCATTCTGTGACCATCTACATACATTCATTGAAGTTTATGGCACATCTTAAGAGTTTTTAATGAAACACCAACCACCTTTATGTGCTTTTTATAATTTATATCTTTAAACATCTCTGGGCTGCATGTTTGATATCAGTGCAACCTTTTTGAGCTGACAGTGGTTAGAAATGTATTGAAGTACAGTGCTGGGGCCTCTTTGTATTCTTATATAAATAATACAAACAACATATAAAATGTAAGATGTAGTTTGGTGGATACGTAGGAAATGTTAACATTTTGATGAATCGTACTTCAGTTGCCAGTGTGTTTTTTTTTTATAAATTTCAATTACCCAAAGAGCAGAATGGAGAAGATATGTATCACTTGTTGATTCTGGTACATAATTTATTTTGTCCGTTTATAGCATTTGGGCATCACTATTAACACTTACTGCCAATCTCAACTTACTCTTGTCAATTAAAGGTGAGCTGTCAGCTTGAACAGTTGCAGTCCGCGAGGCAGAGGAAGTTCCACGGTACTCCCGGATGAGGAGTTCCGAGATAATGACCAAACATGAAGGAGGAAAGGTTGAGCAACATGTACACAATGCTGGAGGAACTCAGCAGGCGAGGTAGCATCTACGGAAATGAGTATGGTTGACTTTTAAGGCCGTGACACTTGCTCGGGACGGGAGAAAAAAGGATGAGGACAGTAGAGTAGGTCATGGAATAACATGTCAGAATGGGAATGATTCCTTGACATGTCAGTCCATGGCCTTCTGTACTCTCGTGATAAGGCAACAGGTTGGAGGAGCAGCACCTTATATTCCGTCTAGGTAGCCTCCAACCTGATGGCATGAACGTCGATTTCTTCAACTTCCAGTAGTGGCCACCCACATCTTGCTTCACCATTCCCCATCCCCCTTTCCCTCTCTCACTTTATCTCCTTGTTTGCACTCTCTGGTGCTCCTCCTCCTCCCCTTTTCTTTCTTCCATGGCCTTCTGTCCTCTCCTATTAGATTCCCCCTTCTCCAGCCCTGTATCTCTTTCCCCAATCAATTTCCCAGCTCTTTACCTCACACCACCACCCCCCAGTCACCTATCACCTTGTGTTTCTTCCTCCCCTTCCCCCACCTTCTAAAACTCTGACTCCACCTTTTTTTTTCTCCAGTCATGTTGTAGGGTCTCGGCCTGAAACATCGAGAGTATTCTTTTCCATAGATGCTGCCTGACCTGCTGAGTTAGTCCAGCATATTGTGTGTGTTGCTTGGATTTTCAGCATCTCCAGATACTCTCGTTTGTGGAAGGAAAGATTGATCTACGAGGTGGAGGAGTGGCCATGCCCCCAGCCCTTTAAATGGACGATACTGCTGTGTGGAAGATTTTGGGAAAAAATTGTGCTGGCGTATAGCATACTGTAACCCTGGTTCACAAGTTATGAAGAGATGATAGTGGTCTGTCAATCAAACACGCTGATATAGTGTTGTTGATGGGAGTTGTGGGAGATTTCTAATAATAATGCTATTGTCAGTCAAGGGGAAATGGTTAGACTGCCTTTTCTGATTGTCACTGTCTACCACTTGTGTGTCTGTGTGTTAACAATTCTCAATATTGTAAATCTCAATGCGATTGTATTACTAAATACAGAGATTTTAAAATTCTCTGCCTGCAAATCTGCACAGAGATCCGCTAACTGCAAGACTGAGAAGACAGTACAGTTGAATGCATGGCTGAGGAGGTCATGCAACAAAGAATCACTTTAAATTTTTGGAGTTTTGTGACCTTTCTGAGGAAGGTGAGACCTGTACAAAATGCATGATTTAGACCTTAACAGAGCTGAAATCAAATCATTGAGGCGATTAGCCCATGCCACTGAGAAAAGTGTAAAATAAGTTTTGCAGTGAGATTGGGGTCTGAAAGTACTTTCAGTAAAGAGAAAGACCAAGTTGCGCATGAAAAAGAGGATGTTAATGAGTTTGGTAGAGAGAAAAAACGAGGGAAGTACAGACAACAAATAAATGTGCATTGCACAGACACGTATATCAATGCAAGGATAGTATACAAATTAATGAGTAGACAAAATAAGATAAGTTAACAGCCTTTAAATGGAAGTATGACATGATGTAACTATTACTGCAGGGTGGTGTATCTATGGCACATGCAATAATTTTATTGGCACATAGCATGCAGTGCCATCCTTGACTCTACCTATAATAACAAGGTACATAATGATTATCTTTATTGCCAAATGAAGCAGATTTCCAGAAAAGGATAAAATTTACCATACCACGTAAGAACATTTTTTTGGAAGATTATCATCATTTTGGGCATATGCTCTCAACAAATTTCTCCATTCCTAAGTAACAAAATGCCTAGGTAACTCATTCCTAGTTGGATTGTTTTGAAATGATGCCGAGAGTGGGAAGTGAACGGAAAAGGGTCAGTGTTGCTGAAGAAGTACATGCTGCTGTGATGAAGGGTATTTAAAATGGTCAACAAGGGGCTCACATCATACAACAGAGGGACAAAAAAAAGATCATCAGACTGGAAGTGTATTATTAACCCCAGACTATCAGGGGGAGATAGAGAGCAAAGATGCAGTCATATATGAAAAACAATTCCATATTAATAATAAGGGATGTTAATATTAACAGGACTAGAATGGCATAAATGATATGGAGGATGCAAAATTCCTAAAACATATTCAAGCAAATATTTTTAAATAAGTACACAGAAAGCTCAATAACAGGTAACGGAGATGAAAGATTTCTGAACTTTTGGGGATATTTCTGGAGAGATGAAAAGAAGGAAATTTCTTTACTGATCATGATCATGATTATATCTGATTAGAGTAACGGAAAATGGTAAAGATTCAACTGAGAGTAAAAATTCTTAACTGTTCTGAAGCCGATCGTACTGAGTTAAGAAATAACTTGACAGGTAATGGTTGGCTGAAAATTATGTGATATAGTGGCAGTGGAGGATTATCAAGAAAGAGAAAGTGAGTGTTCATACCATTTAAAAAAAACAGGAGGGTGTACTACATTTAAATCCCTGAATATTGAGGGCCAAACAGTGGGACATGGTAGCAAGCTGGTGCAGTATTGAAAGATTAAAGAGAAAATAGCAAAATAAAATGAATACATAAATGAAGGAAAACGCAGTTTATTTTCAGAATGCATTGGGTTGGGGGGAGGGGAAATGAGGACCTATATCAGGCAAAAAAGTACATGGAGCCATGAAAATATGGGTGTGATTCCAAGTAAATACATTGCTTGTCTCTTCTAGAAAAGGCATCAATGCAGGTGGTACTGTGAAGGGGGAAGAGAGTGAAATAATAATGTCAGAACTTAGAATTAATAATAAACCATGTCATCTCTGAGACTTGCTCAGTTCTTCAATATCATGACTAATCCTTTTGCCTCATCTACTTTGTTCAATCCCCTGAATTCTGATTATTAGAGAATCACTGAGCTTGAACAGGGCACCCTCACTTTCTGAGGTGGAGATTTACAATTATTTAAATACGTTTTATTTTAATGATCCTTCATTTCAACTTAAATAGCTGAATTCAGATAGAAAATATTAAGTGACTTAGAGATCTTCATTAATTAGATAAATCACCATGCTGGCATAAATAATTTTCTGGGTATTAGGGGAGGAAGGAAGGAAATAACACACCTCTCATTTCCTATTCTCTGGTAACTACTGTCGTGCTGGAAACATGAAGGTTGGAAATGTGACATTTTAGTTTTAAAAGGACAGGTCAGTCAGACACTTGACAGCATGAACTAAGTATTGCAGAAGACTTTGGGTGTAAGTTTGAATCATCTTTTAGAAATGTACTAAGGAGAACTGAAGAGGAAGGAACGTTACATATAGTCAACATCAACCCTGGCTAATGCCACAATTTAGAAAAAAGTTAAAACAAGTGAGGCCCAAGAGAAAGATCAGTATAAAATTGATTGTGGAACAGTGCAGTGTGGGTCTTTGTAACTAGAGGAATGCTGGCAGAAAGATACAACAGAACTTGATGTTATGTCTGTATTTTATGCTGAAGATGGTTCTGGGCATAATTTGGACCAAGTTGAAAAACTGGGTGTGTTTTTGATAAGGAAGTGAAAATATTTTTATTTCAGCAAGATGCAAATAGGCTTGGTAAATGCCATAAGTATATTAACTACAACTCACTTTGGAACTGTAAGGTGATGCATTAGGGAAGAGGAAACAAAAAAAAAACCGGAGTGGCAAAAGACACCAAAACCTCAGGAATTCAAGATCCATGAAGTTGCGGAAGCTGAGATCATTAAGCCATAAGGGGTATTTTTCTGCAGTGATGGGAAAAGTAGAGGTGTTATGCTGGGATTGCACAAAAACTCTAGTTAGGTTATTGGTATACTGATGGTTATAGTTCTGGCTTGCAGATAAAGGGAAATTTTACTGGAAAACTGAAAATGAGGTGAGACTTAATGGAAACAAGTTAGGGTGAGGAGGAAAAACTTCTCCCCTTTGTAGAGAGGTGATAGTAAATGGGCATACAGAGGGTTTAGAAATGTGTAAGTTTTTTGCACAATCAGTAATGGGACCCGAAACTTGCTGCCTAAGACAGAGACCCTCATTGCATTTAAAAACTCTTAAATGAATAATTGGGGCAGTATAATCTGTAAAGCGATGGACCAAGAACTGGAGGCATGAAATTGACTTCATCGTGTGGTTTAATTTTTCTATAATTGTGTGACTGGACAATGGATCTTTTGATCTGATCCATTTGTTAGAGTTTCTATGATGAATGATGGTCCATATTTTTAATTTTTATTCTCCTTATAGTTTTAAAGCTTTTTTTAATGCTTGTTTGTATATTCACCTGCTTGTCTGTAAACTTTTAGTAACTTGTATTTTCTTTATCTGCAAAGTAGAAGTGCAACTTAGTCAGCACCTATTCGCAGGATCTCAGCCCAAGAGTGTTCAAGTTCCTTTGTACAGTAACTTCTTTATTTTCCTTGCTTGTTGGGACAGGCTGCCCTTTCTGACCTGTATATACATGAGGAATATCTAATAAAATGGTTGTAACTATAAGATGTTCTTGACTTCCAGAGACCTTCTGGACAAATTCATGTCCAAGTCTATCATCTAGCTCTCCTTAGTTTGTGTAATCACGTGTTGTTACTTCACCAACTCTATTTCAGTTATTCCAGCTGCTGTTCCGTAACACTTTCTTGTAATCCCCTGATTCTGTATCAGTACAATACAAGTATTTGCAACAAAAAAAAATCAATGTTACTGAATGTCATTTGGTGACTGAAATTTGTATTTCAAATTATGTGTGGGTGCTACACTGTTTCTGAGAATGTGACCTTGCAGTTGTATTTTTTGCTAAACTAATATAGCACTAAACTTCTAAGTAAGAATAACTTGTCTCCTAACAGGAAAAAAAATGTAAGAAGGTCGATGTGTACCAATTGGGATTAATGATAATCCCTCTACAGCACATTCCCAGTTTCAAACATATATGGCTAGACGTCTTTGGTTTACAGAATGTTTTGTGGATTTGTTGTTGTACTTCACTATCATGATGCACCTTCATTGCCCCTGGACAAGTTCTGTAAATTCATACAAGCTCATGACACGAGCCTTTGGTTCATCAGTAAGGTATTATTCATATTACACGTTACAGCTCTGTTGCCAGCTGTGCTCCTGCAGAGGAGTTCAAACAGATTGTTTTCTTACGACCTCACTGTTGATTGTGGGATCTTGCTGTGCAGAACCAGCAGCTGTTTTTTCTTAATTTATAGCAATGATTAAACACCAAATAAACTGTAAAATGTTTTTTTGTGTGTGTGGGGACTTGAGGCTGGGAATGTAATTATATATGTATGTTTTTCCAATGTGTGGCAGTCTGAGCTAGTCTTAACTCTGCTTGGGGTTGATTGCGCAGAGAAGCGAGCGTCCTGAATTTCATCTGCCAAGTTTTGATGAATCTACCAGTGTTCTACCCCAGTATGGTTCCATCTGTTGATCATATGGTGTCCGCAGTGTCCAGTCTTCACCAAAGAAGTATCCTTTTATCGGTGCTCAACCAGAAACGTAATGTGATTCACTAAGATTCTTCTGCAAAGCTCAACATGCCCTGCTTCTAAGTTTACAATTTAAGCGTTCCAAGTAGAAGGCGAGGAAATTAAATTGATATTAATAAAGGTAACATTTAATACAAACAGAGAACATTATTGCAGCAGCAGAATACCAGATTCTGGAAGTCAAAGATAGAAACAGAAGCAGAGTTAATTTTTCGGGTCAGTCAACACAGTTAAGTCCATCTCTTTCGCCACTGATGGTTGCCTGGCCTGTTGAGATTTCAGTTACCCCACCATGAACCCCTTCCATCTGGCACAACTGCTCCTCATCCTGAATGATTTATCTTTCCGCTCCGCCCACTTCCTCCAAACTTAAGAGGTTGCCATGGGTCCAGCTATGCCTGTCTTTTTGTTGGCTACCTAGAATAGTCTATGTTCCAAACCTTCCCTGGTAATGCTCCCTAAACCTTCTGTGCTACATTGATGACTGCATTGGATGCACCCATGCTGATCTTGTCAATTTCATCAACTTTGCCTCCATCTTCCACTCTGCCCTTAAATTCACTTGATCCATATCTGACACATTTCTCCCCTTTCTTTATCTCTATGTCTCCGTCTCTGGAGGCAAACTGTCTACTGATGTCTTTTATCATGTTACTGATTCCCACGGCTATCTTGACTATACTTCTTCCATCTTTTCTCCTGCAAAAACGATATTCCCTTTCCTCAGTTCCTTCGTCCCCACTGCGTCCCAAGATGAGGCTTTCCTTTTCAGGACATCAAAGATATCCTGCTTCTTCAAACAATGGGGTTTTCCTTCCTCCGCCATTGATGCTGCCCTCTACTGTATCTCCTCCATTTCCTGGACATCTACACTTGCACCATCTTCCTGCTGCCTTAACAGGGATAGAGTTCTTGTCCTAACCTACCAGTCCATGAGCCACTGCAGCCAACACATTATTCTCCACAACTTCTGCCATCTGCAATGAGATCGTATCACCAAACACATCTTTACTTTACTCTAACTTTCTGCTTTCCATGGGGCTCTGTGATTTATTTGTCCATTTGTTCCTCCCCACTCATCTTCCTCCTGGCACATATCCCTGCAAATGAGAAATGCTACACCTGTCCATTCACCTCCATTCTGGGCCACAAACATTCCTTCTAGGTGAGGCAACACTTCTGCCTGCGAATCTACTGGGGTCATCTATTGTGCCTGGTGCTCTCAAGGCAACCTCATCTACGTTTGTGAGACCCAACATAAATTGGAGGACCGCTTTGTTGAGTAGACCAAAAGCAGAATTTCCCTTTGGCCAACTATTTTAATTCCAATTCCTGTTCCCATTTCGACATGTCATTCCATGGTCTCCTCTTTTGCCACAATGAGGCCACACTCAGTGTGGAGGAGCAACACCTCATATTCCATCTGGGTAGCCTCCAACCTGATGGCATGAACATCGATTTCTCCTTCAGGTAATTGTTTTTTCTTCCTCTTTTCCTCTTCTTCTATTCCTTAATCTGGCCTCTTACCTCTTCTGCTCATCTGCCAATCAGCTACCCTGATACCATTCATTCTTCCCTACCTCCCCCCATACTCCTTATTCTTCCCTTTTCCCCATGGCCCATTCTCCTCTCCCATCAGATTCCTTCTTCTCCAGCCCTTTCTCTTTTCCACCCACCCGACTTCACCTACCACCACTTTGCTTGTCCTCCTTCCCATCCCTCCCACCTTTTTATTCTGGCATCTTCCACCTTCCTTTCCAGTCCTGAAGAAGTGTCTTGGTCTGGAATGTAGAATGTTTGTTTATTTTCATAGCTGCTGACAGATCTGCTGAAATCCTCCAGCATTTTGTGTGTGTTGCTGTGGAATTCAAACATCTGCAGAATCTCCTGTGTTTATGGGTGTTTCCCTGTTTTGGCTTGCTGATGCGATCATGTACTTTTCATGATATAGTAAGTGCTGACTGCCAATACTTTATAGTGAGCCACCACTTTGAACTGCTGTGGTCCTTATGGCGAATGTACTATTATTGTGCTCTCAGGAAGTCCTGTGAATTGGTCTGTGTTCTTCCAAATAGAGTTTTTGTGAATTTGGTACAAGTTAGATAGTACATGTTGCACCCAGAGGTAGAGAGAATGAATGTTTTGGTGGCAAATGGGGCATCAATTAAGTAGATGCCTTTTCCTGGATGGTGTCAAGTTTCTTGAGCATTGTTTTGAAAATGCAGTCATCTAGTTAAAGTATTCCAAAGCCCCTAAATTCAGCTTTGGGTGGGCCACGTTCAGGTAAGTTTACGGCCTTTGTAGCCATAGTACACATGTGGCTGGCTCAATTGATCTTCTGGTCCATGGTGCTCCCTCGGATGTTGATAGGTGAGGGCTGTGTGCCGCATGCTGACACCGTTGTCAGAGTGCTGTCTCGCAGCGCCAGTGATCTGGCTTCAGATACTGCCTGTGTCGAGTTCACACATTCTCCCTTAAACTGTACTGGTTTCTTCTTGGTGTTTCACAGAATCACTGGGCAACTGAAATAGATAGTGGTGGTGCATCATTTGGGGTTTTGGGGAGCTTATACTAAAGCTTTCAGCTATCCAGAAACTAATACATCCTCCCTCCACTCCATTAAGCCCCCACCACCACTACCAGAAATTTAACTTCAGTAAACCATAACTGGGGAATCCCACCTTTAAAACACGTCATTGACTACAAATTGATGTAGTCATAAAGAAGGCAAGACAGCGGTTATACTTTGGAGTTCGAAGCGATCTGGCTTGTCAAGAAATATACTCAAAACCGTGGAGAGCATTCTGACAGGCTGCATCACTCTCTGGTGTGGAGGGGCTACTGCACAGGTCTGAAAGAAGCTGCAGAAGGTTGTAAATCTAGTCAGCTCCATCTTGGGCACTAGCCTACCAAGTACCCAGGACGTCTTTAGGGAGCGGTGTCTCAGAAAGGCAGCATCCATTATTAAAGACCTCCAGCACCCAGGGCATGCCCTTTTCTCACTGTTATCATCAGGTAGGAGATACAGAAGCCTGACTGCACACATTCAGTGATTCAGGAACAGCTTCTTCCCCTCTGCCATCCGATTCCTAAATGGACTTTGAAGCTTTGGACACTACCTCACTTTTTTGAATATACAGTATTTCTGTTTTTACACATTTTTAAATCATCTATTCAATATACAAGTAAATCAATTAGATATTTATTATTACATTTTATTTTATTATTATTATTTTTCTCTGCTAGATTATGTATTGCATTGTACTGCCGCTGCTGAGTTAACAAATTTCACGTCATTTGTTGGTGATAATAAACCTGATTCTGATTCTGAAATTCATTGTCTGCTATGAATGAGTATTGT
Source organism: Hypanus sabinus (assembly GCF_030144855.1). Lineage (NCBI taxonomy): Eukaryota > Metazoa > Chordata > Chondrichthyes > Myliobatiformes > Dasyatidae > Hypanus > Hypanus sabinus. Next base: position 135,183,228 of record NC_082712.1, on the reverse strand, counting down.
TGTATTTTTAAAATAAATTTGTTGGATTAAAATGTTTAGGAAAAAGCTTTGGATTTAAAAAAAACACGGATCAAAAATTCCATTGACAAGATACTTGTAACTTTCAGGTTTTTCAGTAATTGTTGACCTCTGGCCGACTTCCCTGAATTAGTCCTTGAGTGGAAACATAGAAACATGGAAAATAGGTGCAGGAGTAGGCCATTTGGCCCTTCGAGCCTGCGCCGCCATTCAGTATGATCATGGCTGATCATCCAACTCAGAACCCTGTACCTGCTTTCTCTCCATACCCCCTGATCCCTTTAGCCACAAGGGCCATATCTAACCTCCTCTTAAATATAGCCAATGAACCGGCCTCAACTGTTTCCTGTGGCAGAGAATTCCACAGATTCACCACTCTCTGTGTGAAGAAGTTTTTCCTCATCTTGGTCCTAAAAGGCTTCCCCTTTATCCTTAAACTGTGACCCCTCGTTCTGGACTTCCCCAACATCGGAAACAATCTTCCTGCATCGAGCCTGTCCAATCCCTTTAGAATTTTATACGTTTCAATAAGATCCCCCATCAATCTTCTAAATTCCAGCGAGTATAAGCCTAGTCGATCCAGACTTTATTCATATGAAAGTCCTGCCATCCCAGGAATCAATCTTGGAAATCAATCAATCAGTCAATCTTGGGTAGGCAGTCTTGGAAATGTCCTTGCAAATGGAGTGGTCAAAGGGTGACAAACAAAAAATATGCTTACCCCAGAGACATTTGAGGATTTTTAAAATTAATCTCAATCTTCCTAACAAAGATGTATTCAGTTTCATTCTAGTTAGATGGAATGAAATACTGACCACCGCAGAGCACCTCGGCCATATTATGTAGTCATGCTGCTGGGTTTCTGCATTTATAGCTGTAAATGACTATTTGTTCTACAGTCAGCACTGTTTCAAAGTACTAGTTATTTTAATTGATTTCCCTGATAATTTAATTTCTAGAACATATTAAAATGCACAAGCGCAACTGTTGAATGTTCAGGCTCAAAAATATCTCTTTCACAAACAAAAGTATACATAACCCCAAATATGTGTACTCTACACAATGCAGACATTCATAGAAATAAAATAAAAAGTCACCTATACATATGGGATTGTTTTATATAATCAGTTTTCACATTGGTCCATGTGATTACCTGATTCCATGATTGTCTCAGAAAGAATGGCGTAACAGTGCAAATGCAACTCCTGGAATTATTTGAGTTAGTTCCCACGTAGCAAGCAGAAGATACCTGTAATGAAGTCTATATGTATTGAACCTTGGAACTGTTCTGAATCCTTTTCATCAAGGGTTGCTATTGTCTTCTAATTCTGGGACAGAATTGGAGCTAATCAATGGAAACTGGTGAAGTATCATTTGAAAAGTACAAATGTATAATTCCTATAACTCTGGTAATTGAATATTATTATTGGGACTTGGGTAATACTTATTGGGAATTGTATCAGTTGTAATTTGAGACACAGCAACATTAGAAAATTTGGGAATTAAACTGGGTGATCCAAATAGAATTCTTTCAAATGATGCTGAGGGATTGCTTGGACTTGTTGAAATTAATACAAAATGATAGGATTGGTAAGTTATTATGCTAATATATTTGTGAAAGTAATTAACAGAAGCCTATCAAAGTTCAAAGAAAATTTATGTCACCTTATACAACCCTGAGATTCATTTTCTAGCATTCACAGTACATACTTGAAACACAGTAAGACCACACCCACTGAGACGGAGAAATAACCAATATGCAAAAGACTACAAACCATGCAAATACAAGAAGAAAGAAAAAATAAATAAGCAAGAAAAATCGAGAACGTGAGATGTCGAATTCTTCAAATGAGTGTTTTCGTTCAATGGCATTGGTGTTTCTATACCAGGCTGTGAAGCAACCAGTGAAAATATTCTGCATCACACTTAAAAGACGTCAAAGTCTTAGATGAAATGTTGATTCTTCCTGAAATCCTAAGAAAGTAGAGGCGCTGCCACAATTTCTTCATAATGGCACTTGGGTGCTGGACCTGGGTTGGACCCTCTGAAATGCTTCTTGGTCCTGCTGAAATTGAGTGAAAGGTTATTGTTGTGGCACCACTCAGCCAGATTTTCAGTCATCCTCCTATATGCTGATGCATTACCAATGACAGTTGGTCAAATCAAGAACGTCGAGGGAGATGTGCTTCAGCGCACAGTCATAAATATAAGGTTTATAGAACAGAGGGCTAAGTGCATGGCCCTGTGGTGCTCCTGTGCTGATGGAGATTGTTGAGGAGATGTTGTTGCCAATCCAAAATGGCTACTGTTTGCAAGTGAGGAAATCAAGGATCCAGTTGCACAAGGAGGTATTGAGGCCTAGTTCTTGAAGCTTATTGATTGGTTTTGAGGGAATGATATTATTGAATGCTGAGCTGCAGTCAATGAAGGGCATCTTAATTTATGCATCTTCACTGTGCCGATATTCCAGCGTTGAGTCAAGAGCCAGTGAAATGGCATCAACTGTTGACCAGTTACTCCAGTAGGCAAATTGGAGTGGATCCAAATTGTTTCTCAGGCAGGAGTTGATGTGTTTCATCACCAACCTCTCAAAGCACTTCTCAGTGGATGTGAGTGTTACTGGATGATAATCAGAATTTATTATCACTGACATTAATATGTGAAATGTGTTGTATTGTAGCAGAACTACAGTTTAAAGACATAAGAATCTATAAAATACAAATATAACTGAATAGTGCAAAAAAAAAAGGAATAATGAAGTAGCATTCATGGGTTCATGGTCCATTCAAGACTCAGAATGAGGTTTAATATCACTGGCATATGTCGTGAAATTTGTTTTGTGGCAGCAGTATGTTGTAATACATAAAAATAATTTTTAAAAATTACATTAAGAATACAGTACTGTGCACATGTACTTAGGCACATGTATGTAGCTACATTATTTTTCAATGTGGAGCAGAGAGCAAGTTTGTAAATCTGGTGGGAGCAAAGGATGTTGCAAATAGTGAGGGTGGAGTGCCGCGGGAAGGATGGCAGTGGAGTGCCGGGGAGGGGGTTGGTGCGGGTGCAGACATGTCCAGCCCTGAGACAAGGCAAGGTCATTTGATTCCAATCAATTGGTTTATTGATCATTACAGAGTGTTTCTAAAGTGCTTCCTATTCTCTCCCCTCACTGTTTCCCTTTTCCCACCATGATTCCCCTCTCCCTGCCCTCTTCCCCTGCTCAGTCCGCAATAAAGTCCCATATCCAAATTGGGTTTATCTTTACACACGTATCTCATGAAATTTGTGTTTTGTTTTGCAACAGCAGGACAATGCAATACATAAAATGACCACAGTGCTATATCGCTAGGATGCCCAAGACTTTTGTACAGTACTGTATGTATACTGTATTAGTTCAGTAGCGCAAAAGAGAGGAAAGAAAACATTGAGGTAGTGTTCATGGGTTCATTGTCCATTCAAAAATCTAATGGCAGAGGGGAAGAAGCTGTTCATGAAACATTGAGTTCGTGTCTTCATTCTCCTATATCACTTCCTTGAAGAGAAGAGGGCGTGTCCTGGGTGATGGAGCTTCTTAATGATGGATGCTGCCATTTTCCGTCAGCAGCTTTTGAAGGTGTCCTCAGTACTGGGAAGGCTAGTGTCCATGATGGAACTGGCTGAGCTTACTGCTTTCTGCAACACACAAAATTCAAGAGGAACTCTGCAGGCCTAGCAGCATTTATGGAAAAGAGTAAAAAGCTGACATTTCAGGCTAAGGCTTTTCATCGGGACTCCTGATCTTGAATCAAAATGTTGACCGTTAGCTCTTTTCCATAGGTGCTGCCTGGCCTGCCGAGTTCCTCCAGCATTTTGTGTGCTGTTGTGGATTTCCAGCATCTTCAGATTTTCTTGTGTGTCTTTGTTACAACTTTCTGCAGTGGTCCCTCCATAGTATGCAACCATTTAGTATACTCTCCATGGTATTTCTGTAGAAATTTGTGACTGTCATTGGTGTCATACCAAGTAATCTCAAAGTCATAGTGAAATATAGCCACTATTGTGCCTTCTTTGTAATTGCATCAACATGTTGGGCCCAGGATAGATCTTCAGTGATGTTGAGAGACAGGAACTTAAAACTGCTTGCCCTTTCCACTGCTTATCCTTCAGTGAGGACTGTTCCCTTGACTTCCCTTTCCTGAAGTCCACAGTCAATTCCTTGGTCTTGGTCAGTGCAAGGTTGTTGTGATACCACTCAACCAGCTGATCTATCTCACTCCTATACACCACTTCGTCACCATCTGAAATTCTGCCAACAATAATTATGTCATAGGCAAATGTAAGATGTTGTTTGAGTTGTGCTAGCCACACACTTGTGGATGCAGAGAGTAGAGCAGTGGGCTAAGTACGCATCCTTAAGGTGCGCCAGAGTTGATTGTCAGCAAGAACGAGATGTTTTTTTTTCCAGTCTGCACAGATGGTGATCTCTCAGTAAAGAAGTCAAGGATGCTGTTGCAGAGGATGGTACAGAGGCCCAGGTTTTGCAGCTGGTAGATTGGAACTGTGGGTATGATTGTGTTGAACACTGAGCTGTCGTCAATAAATAGCAGCCTGAAGTAGGTATTATTATTGTGCAGGTGATCCAAGGCCAAGTGGAGAGCCGGTGAGATTGCATCTGTTATAGACCTATTATGGTGTTAGCCAATTTGCAAATGGTCCATGTCCTTAGGCATGTCCTTGATTCTAGCCATGACCAACTTCTCAAAGCACTTCATTACAGTAGATGTGAATGCCACTGGGTGATAGTTGTTGAGGCAGCTCATTCTGCTCTTCTTGGACACGTATGATTGTTACCCTTTCACTGCAGCAGTGAGAGATTGGAGATGTCATTGAACTATTGGTTGGCACAGCGTTTCAGAGACCTCTTAGGAACACTTTCAACTTCTTGAAAGATGCTCTGACATCGGCCTTCGAGACAGAGGTCACAGGGTCACCAGATGCTGCAGGGATTAGCACAGGTGTAGTTCTATTCTCACTTTCAAAGCGATCACAAAAGGGCATCGAGCTCACCTGGGAAAGAAGCATCACAGCTTTTCATGATATTAACCCTGGAGGGCTTATGCATCCAATTATATCTCTAACCTCAACTGGAATTGTTTTATAGGTCTTAAAATAGCCTTGCTTAGGTTTTACCTGGACCATGTATAGTTCTGGATCCACTGGTCCTGAATGCCACAGATCTAGCTCTTAGCAGTGCAAATCTCCTGGATCATCCACAATTTCTGGTTTGCGTGCGTCCGGTATGTTCTCAAAGGCGCACACTCATCCACAGAGGTCTTGTTGAAGTCAGTGACAACTCTAGTGTATTCGTTCAGATTAAAAGATGAAGCCCTGCAGAATGTCCAGTACCCTGACTCAAAGCTGTCCTGTACCGGTCCTTCGCTCCCTTGACCACCATACCTTCTTGGTCCTCACCACTGGTGCTGCAGTCTTCGAGGCAGCTGACCATGTTCTTCGTAGACATCGGTATAATTGAAGCCTGCTTGAAGTAGATGGATATTTCAATCATCCAGAAAGAGAACTATTATTATTATTATCATTATTATTGCTCTGTGTTTGCCACTGCTTTCCAGACAACAAGATGACATTTCCATAAAGAAGTATGGACCATGATTCTAGAATGAGCACGATAGAATTTTTCATCCAAAAGTAAGGGATGATTTAGGTAGCAATGATCAAAATATAACAATTTTTTTTACTATTAGAAGTTACACTACATAGTTAAATGAGTAAAAATAAAGGAAAGGGGATCTAGCTCATGGAAAATGGAGCTGTAAATTAAAAAGAAAATATATATTTAAATTGGAAAAAGAAAAGCTATAAATATAAGTGTAAGAAGGAAGAAAGGGCTGTGTCAGGAAATGAGATAAAATTTGAAAAACTATTAGTGTTTTTGGGAAAAATAAAAAAAAGTCCAGGGAAATTAAAAAAAATACTAAAATGAGATTAGGGAGACTGGAAGTGGAAAGCCGGGATAGTGTAGATAAAGACAAAGCTCCATAGATTACTTTTTGTAAGTATAATGGTAAATGAATGTAAACACTCTTACCTTGCTAGTCAGCAGTTCCCAACCTTTTTCAATTCAGTTTCAGTTTATTGTCATTTAGAAACCACAAATGCAATGCAGTTAAAAAATGAGACAACGTTCCTCCAGAATGATATCACAAAAGCACACAACAAAACAGACTACACTAGAAGATCCACATAACGTTTGGCAATCCCCAAATCCAGAGTTCGGAGAGGCTGCTGCGTATTAATATTGCGCTACCATCTTACAGCATTCCCCGGAAAGGAGCTCCATTATGCGACGGACTGAGAAGTCCCTGGATCCCTGTTTGGGAACCCCTGTTGCTAGTGATCTCTTGTATAGATTTCAGCAAAGAAAGAAAAGATAAAGATTATTTGTGACATATTAATTATTTGTGCCTATCTTCCCTACGTTTCTATGGTTTCTGGAAGGATCACCAGGAACCTGAAGAAACACTGGATTAATACCATCCACAAACCTGTAGGGAAACTCAAGTCACTGTTTAAGTGGGTCAAAGATGACCTGGGACTCAGGTCACCTGGCAGTTATAGGATTCCCTGTGAATATGGAGCAGTGTATATTGGCCAGACGGGATGCACGATGGAAACCTGCATCAGGGAGCGCAAGAGGTGTATCTGCTTGGGTTACCTGGAGAAATTGGTGGCAGCAGAACACGGTGGCCATAGGATTGGCTTTGATGACACAAAACTACTGTGCCAGTGGCTTTTGGGACTGACTCGTAAAGGAAGCCATTGAAATAAAACTAGAGGAAAAGAATTTTAACGAAGGCAAAGGTCTCACTCTGAGTAAGAACTGATATTCGATTGTAAACAAGGCGGGAGAGTGGAAACCTGATGGGATGAGAATCAGGAGGAACTGACTACAGGGGGCATAAATACCACCAGATGAGACGTGCACAGCCATCATCCCTGAAGAAGATGGCAGAATTTGTCATCGAAGCATTGATACCTGTACCCAGCTGGAAGCCCAAGAAAAAGTTATTCATTATTTGTGACATGTTCAGGGAAGCATACAGTGAAATGCTTCATTTGTGTCAATGACCTGCATGGTCTGGGATGTGCTGGGGGCAGCCCCCAAGTGTTGCCATGCTTTCATGCCAATATAGCATGCTCATAACTTACTAACTCTGATCCATGCATCTTTTTAGAATGTGGGAGGAAACCCACGTGGTCACAGGGAGGACGTACAAACCCACGCGGTCACAGGGAGGACGTACAAACCCACGCGGTCACAGGGAGGACGTACAAACCCACGCGGTCACAGGGAGGACGTACAAACCCACGCGGTCACAGGGAGGACGTACAAACCCACGCGGTCACAGGGAGGACGTACAAACTCCTCATAGGCAGCTGCTGGAATTGAACCCGCGTCGCTGGCACTATAATAGCTAATCACTATGTTGCCATGCCTTCCACATGATAGTCAATATTTTATACAAATCACCAATAGTTAACATGACCCCCAAATGGAAAATGAATGAATGACAGATACTGAATCATTCTTATGTTTTTCCTTTCATGGAAAAGGTGAATGTTCATGCTAGGGGACTTTAGAAGCTGAATGGCTGCTATAAAAGAGAAAAAAAAATCCAGTAATGTCAGCAGGGTCTGATTTAATTATGTTTTATGACACTGGGGGCAGCTGAAGGTGAATTAAGAGGCTCCTGACTACCGCCTATAATTCTCAGCTTTTTTTCAAATGGGGAAAATCATCTTTGCCTTTCTCCAGTCCTCTACTTCTACTTTTTCTCC